>NC_133117.1:4065700-5556893 GCF_022965805.1 Primulina eburnea | reverse complement strand
ATCTCGAATATATTATCCTAATGTTTTCATTTCAGATAGGATCCCGAGGAAGAGGAGAGTCCTCTTATAGAGGGCGATGTGGTAGGGGAAAACCCCATGTTATTGCACAGCATGGCAAAAGAGGCTAATAGCCCAGAACTTATCTAGTTCATCAGCCAGTAATACTGAGGCAGACTGAGTTATCAATTGTAGAACCGTAATAGACCGCGTATAAGCCATGCATAATTCTAGTTTTTTAAATTTAACTCACTTCATTGCATGAGTATTTAAGTGTTTCCTTGAAGTTTATATTTATCTAGTAGTTTAATTTTTATTTCTTTTCAGTCAATTCGGTGAGGCCGCGACCGGAGTTTGAGTAAAGAGTAAAATTTACCAGTAAGAAAATATTTCTAAAATTATTTAAGATAAATAATGAGTAAATTTATTGTAAAAGAAGGTTTAGGAATTATTTGAATAAGTGAGATGAGTAGTAAATAGAGTTCAATAATTAAATCCAATTCTTTTAAATATTTAATGATAGATAAAACACTAAGAGTTAAAATCACAATATTCAAGAAATATTTTCCCTCCCTTTTATTGTAATTTTCGGCCCCTCTTATTTATTTAAAAAATATTTGTTAACAACTCATTCCTTGATCCCTTCCTTATCCATTTTTGGGAGATGAATCCCTCTCCATTTTAATCCACATCTAATGTGTGACTAAGCAATATCCATCTCATGTGTTGATAAGAATCGCTCTCAACCTATTTTAAAAGATTTAGTTGTGACTTTCAATAATCCTTTATTTATTCCCCCTTAGATTTTTCTAGATAGATATATTCTCTCAACTTTTAAATCACTAGTAAGATTTAATTAAACCATTTCTCCCTTGCACCTAGACCTTAAAATCGTCCTTATGCACCTCTAGAATCCTCAAGAAAATCTTTGATATCATTCTATTTCCTTATCACTCAAACTAGTAGATAGAAAGAATTATTTTCCTTCCCTTTTATCTTGTATCTTCCCAGAAATCAGGTAGATGATTATCTTCACCTTTTTTATAAATAATTTCAAAATCAAAGGGAGCTAAATGAGCCTGCCATCTTGCAAACATTTGTTTAGATACATCATGTTTGAAATCTTTATTAAACATAAATTTTGCATATTTGCAATCAGTTTTTATAATAAACTTTTGATTGTATAAATTATCCTGAAATTTTAAGATACATCTAACAATAGCTAAAATTTCTTTTGCTACTGTGGAGTAATTTTTCTGGGCATTATTCCATTTTCCAGAATAAAATCTTATAAGATATTCTTGTTTAGTTTGGGGATCTTTTTGTTTCAAAATTCCACCAAAACCTATATCCGAGGCATCTGTTTCTACAATTTTATCCCATAAAGGATTTGCCAGCATAAGACAAGGAAGATTCTTAACTTTATCTTAATAATCTGAACAGCTTTAGTATGCTTATCTGTCCAAGGTAAAGGATTTTTCTTAAGTCTATCATATAAGATAGCAGAATCTTTAGTAAGATTTTGAATATAAGAAGAAATATAATTTAAACTTCCTAAAAATCTTTGTAACTGATTTTTATCAGTTATTATATCAGGAAATTTTGATCCAAACTCAATACTTCTTTGAATATGAATTATTTTCTCTTTTTCAATCATATGACCAAGAAAACGAATATTAGTTTGAAATAAAATCATTTTAGATTTTGAAATAACTAATCCATTTTGGATAACAATATTTTTAAACATTTCTAAATGTTTAAAATGTGTTTCAATGTCATTAGAAAATACTAAGATATCATCTATATAAACAATTATAAAATTGCTATAATTATAAAAAATATCATTCATGATTTGTTGAAATTCTGAAGGGGCATTTTTAAGGCCAAATGGCATTACTGTCCATTCATAATGTCCTATAGGAACATTAAAAGCAGCTTTATATCTATCAGATTCTTTTATTTGAATCTGCCAAAATCCTGATTTTAAATCAAATTTTGAGAATATAATTGCATGTACTAGTCTATCTAGTAAATATTTTTTATTAGGAATAGGATGCCTAATCCATTTTAAAACCTTATTAAGAGGTTTATAATTTATAACCAATCTAGGAACTCCTCTTTCCTGCTCTGAATGTTTATTAACATAAAAAGCAGTACAAGACCAAGGAGATTGAGAAGGTTTTATTAAACCTTTATCTAACAAAGAATGAATTTCATTCTTACATAATTCTAAATATTCAGAATTCATTTGACAAGGACGAGCCTTGGTTGAAATATTCTTTTCATCAAAATTATCTTCATATGGAAGAGAGATAATATGCTTCTTACGATTCCAGAAAGCATTTGGTAATTCATTACATATTTCTAAAGAAAATTTATTATAAATAATTTTTATTTTTTCCTGCAATTTAGGATTCTGTAATTTATCAAAGAAATTTTATTTCTTCTTTTAAAGAATTTATTTGAAAGGTTTTTTCTTTCAATCTGTTCCTGTAATTCATTTAAAATTCTATGAGCATGTTTAGTTATAAACTGAAATGAAATAGGATTACCTTGATAGGTTCCTATAATACCTGTTTCATCAACATATGTTAAAGGATATATTTGATAAATAAAAGGGAGACCAAGTATAAGTTGGCTAGAAATATCTTTTGCTAATAAAAACTGGTTTGAATACAGTTTTTATCCTTACAAATATAAGCTTTAGGTAATTTGTAATTTATTTCTAATGGTTCTCCTCCTGCATGAGAAAGAGAATGAGTAGTTTTATGAAAATATTTTGTAGGAATTAATCCTTCCTGTATAACATTTAAATCTGCACCACTATCTATCATAGCTATGAAATTCTTCTTATAAGGATTATCAATTAACAAAGTAATATTAGTATACCATTTTTGATATATTATCATACTCAAAACATATAAATGTTTCTGATTATTATCAGGAAATGAAATGTCTTGAATATTTTCAAAACTTTCAGAAATTGAATTTTTATTATTTTCAATGACTGAAATACGATAGTTTAAACTATTATTATTATGGTTTAAAATTTTTACTTGCTCTTTGAGATTATCAATTTCTTTAACTAAATCTTTATAGTATTTGGATTTTGTTGACTATATTTTTTCTGTAAAAGATTTTTCACTTCTTTCATAGAATAAGCTTGTTCTTGTTTAACAAGAATATTATTATCATTATTACTTGTTGAAGCAGTATTTTCCATTTGGTCAATAATGGTAGATTTTAATATTGGATCCTTACTCATTTTAAGGAATTCTAAAATATTATTGTTTGTTAAAACATTAATATTCAAATCTTGAAATTGAGACATAAGTTTATAAAACTCATCATTTTTATTATTATCCTCTATAGGATTGATACAAGATTTTCCTAGTATACAATTATTGCATTCTTCTAAATCTGAAATTTCAGATTCATTATCTATAATTTCATCTGAATTATAAGATTCTGAAAAATTCTCAGTTTCACTGTCAGAATTATTATTTGAATCCATTATTATTTTGAATAATGTTTCTTTTAGATTATCATCTATATCTAAATTATTAATTTTGTTTTTAGCGCAACATTGATTAGCATAATGTCCTGGCTTTTTACATTTTTTACAAATTATTAATTTATTTTTGTATTTTTCTTGTTTTCTATCAACTTTCACTGATTCACGGATTTCTTTTCTTTTCTTTTTTCTATCTCTTTGTCTATCAGACAAATGTCTTTTCTTATAAGTTCTTTCAACTTTATCTTTAATTTTCTTTTTACCTTTATTAGGTAAGTCCATACCGAATTGATCACAAAATTTACCTAATTGCTTTTTCTCTAGTAAATTCTGTCTTTTAATTTGATTATTTAATTTTAATTCGTTACAGAGAGCTAAACCCTCTTGAATACAAGTTTTTATTAAATTACCATAAGTATAATTATCATAAGAAATATTTATATCATCTTTTATTAATACTTTTCTAACCATTTAAGCAAATAAGAAAGGTAGACCATCTATAAATTTGGCTTTCCAAAGACTATTATTACAGTCTGGAATCTCATATATAAGAGATAAGAATGTATCTTTATACCATCTAAAATCAGTAAGTGTTTTATATTTTAGATTACTTAATAAAGTTCTAATTTGTTCACTATTATCAGTGAATTTTCCAGTAAAATATTCAATCATAGTCAATATTAATGTATAAACTACATTTTCTGATTGAATATTATTCTCTATCTTTATGGAATTAAAGATTTCATCTTTTTTAGAATAATGTAAATAATTATCCCACCAACCTTTAAGTTGGCCAGTGAATCCTGCTGTTATCATTTTAGCAATATTTTTATCAGTATTACCTGATGATTTACACACAGTACTATACATAAGCATTCTGTGAGCAGTATTATAAATTTGTCTATCACTAAAACTATCAGTATTCCATTCATAAATATTTTTCCCATTATAACTATTAGCAAAAATATATTTGTTTTCTTCAATAAGAACATCCATGGGAGTAGGTTTATTATAGTAATATTTTTTTGTGGTAGGTCTATCTGCCCATTTAATTTTATTAATTTCTTCATCAGAATAATTATTAATTTTTTCTAATTTTTCAAACTCTTCATTAAGAGTATTTAAATTAAGATTTCTAAATTTTTCTTCTAATAGTTTTTCTATATCAGAAACAGAAGATTTAAATTTAAAATCCTTAATATCAAGAGGTGATTGTATAGAAGAAGTAGCAATAGAAACAATATTAGTTTCTGGTTCTTCTATATGAACATCTGGTTTAATTTTATTAATAGCTAAAATAATTTTATCAATACGATCTTTAAGAGAATTAATCTCTTCTCCTATTTTATTGTAAGATATAAATTTGTATAGTTTTGTTTTTCAATTATTTGATTTATATGTTTAACAGTGATTTGTAACATATCATTTTCAAATAATTTTGAAAAAGCAGTAAAATTTAAAATTTTATTATTCTTTTCTATAATAAAGATTGTTGAGGAGGACAAACAGATTTTTGAATCTGTCCAGAAGAAAGTTTATAATTTCTTTCAAGTATAGAAATATAGTCTATAATAAATGTTTTGAAAAACCAAGGAACAAAATGTATTAATTTATTCTGGTTTTCACAATATTTATAAAATGTTGAAACAATATATTCAAACTCTTCTTCAGAGAAACTTTTAAAGTACCAATCTCTGAAAGATTCTCATTTGGGTAAATAAAATTCTGCATTGATCTTTGCTCTAGCAGAAGATCCTTTAGTAAAATCAATTTTTTGTTTACTATCCATTAAATACTAAAATTCATTTATGAAACAGTATAAGTTTCTCTAACTTTTTGAAAGTTACTTTTATGAACAATATTGTTTTGATTAATGATTAATTCATCCACTGTATCTTGTACAGAAGACTCTACATCTTCTCTTATCTGAGAAGTAGAAGCTCTAGAAGTCTGAGGAACATCCACCATATAATCTAAAGGTGAAATAAAAGAATGACTAGATCTTGATCTAACATAGATAGAAGATGGTAATAATCTTCTTTGTTCATTATTAAACTGTATTTGAACAGATCCTTCATTATTTTGAACAACTTGTTGTAAATCTCTATTTATTATAAGATTTCTAGGAACAACTTGTTCAATTATCCAGTTTTCTGGAAATTCAATTTCTTCCCATTTTATAAATCTACGGGTTGTAGTATTAGATCTATTAAAATTAGTTTCTATCAGAATAGTTTCATTTAATTTTTTATCTATTCTTTTACACATAGGATTAAGTGTAAATAATGGTTTATAATAAATACGATAACAGATACATATTACTTCTGTTCCAAGAGTATAATTATAACCATGAGTTTTAACATTTAATGTTAAAGAATCTAATATATTAATGTCAAGATAAATTAGGATAAACATCAAAATATACTGGACCATGTGCCAGACTAGATTGTATTATTCCCATAAGAGATTTTTTCCAATTCAAATTTCTACCATCTCCTAAAGCTGCTATAAAGCTTTCTGGTAAACCTTCTAAAGTTAAAGGTCTAAAAGCAATTTGAATTAAACCTATATGAATAAATTTGTAATTTTTCCTATAAGGCATAATATCTTTATTGTTTAACAATCTAATAACCATCTCATTATTATGAAGAGGTACTGATGATTCTGTAGTTTTAACTACTTGTTTAAAACCAATTCTTTCAAAAGTTCCTAATTTATAGATCATTTTAGATTCTATGTTAGGAATAGTCCATTTATTCAATAAATCTAAATTTTCAGGTAAATCATATTCTTCATTTAAACTGTTTTGAACAGTTTCTTTCATACTGAAAATATTCATTTGAATAAAAAGTGCTAAATTATTAACCAGACTATTTCTACGGCTCTGATACCATCTGAGGCTTGGAATCAAAGTGAATCTGGTACGTGGCATTGTTTTACCAAATTTTTCCTTAGTGGCTTTCGCACACATGGAGATTATTGGTTTCCAGCTTATATACCATTTTCAACTCATACTGAGCTAAGAAAAGGAGAAATTTAAACTCCAGAATAATAATGAATATAAGATTCTTGTTTGGAAATTTTACAAAACACAAATGATTTACTAAAGATATACCAAAGAAATTAAACAACAGAGGATTTACCGAGGGCCCAAAGAATCATAAATTAATAAAAATCACCCATAAACACCTTAAACGCCATTTCTCGGCTAAACAGGCTGAAGGGCGACAACATGAATTTATTTTTCCTGGTTAAACTCGAACCTTGTGTTCACCATTTCCTGGTTCATCTTTTTACCTTATGTTATAACCAAAGATTCTTATATTACATTAAATTAAAAAATTTAAATAAATCTTTTATTATCTCAATCTGATTCCAAGTTACAAATAAATATAGATCATGTCATAGTAAGATAAATAATTTAGCACAAATGTTTTAGCATGTCATTCAGACTAATCTTATGAAATATAAATATTTAAAACAGTAAATCAAAGTGAATCTGGTACGTGGCATTGTTTTATCAAATTTTTCCTTAGTGGCTTTCGCACACATGGAGATTATTGGTTTCCAGCTTATATACCATTTTCAACTCATACTGAGCTACGAAAAGGAGAAATTTAAACTCCAGAATAATAATGATATAATATTCTTGTTTGGAAATTTTACAAAACACAAAGGATTTACTAAAGATATACCAAAAAAATTAAACAACAGAGGATTTACCGAGGGCCCAAAGAATCATAAATTCATAAAAATCACTCATAAACACCTTAAACGTCATTTCTCGGCTAAACAGGCTGAAGGGCTACAACATGAATTTATTTTTCCTGGTTAAACTCGAACTTTGTGTTCACCATTTCCTGATTCATCTTTTTACCTTATGTTCTAACCAAAGATTCTTATATTACATTAAATTCAAAAATTTAAATAAACTTTTTATTATCTCAATCTGATTCCATGTAACAAATAAATATAGATCATGTCATAGTAAGGTAAATAATTTAGCACAAATGTTTTAGCCTGTCATTCAGGCTAATCTTATGAAATAAAAATATTTAAAACAGTAAAAAAAAACAAAAAATAAAAACAGTATAACTTACAAAGTTGTTATCAGAACACTTGAAGCTTTTATTGATAATTCAGAAGGGTTTTTTAAAAGAGAGAATAGAGGGAGCAAACTCGACCGTGTCCTCTTAAGAACACAGAATGAACCTATAAATAGATAGAAGAGTCGGACATGAAATCCCGGATTCCATCTCAAAATAAAAACAGTACAATACTTTATTAAAGTAAATAGTACAATGCTTTATTAAAGCAAATAGTAACATGCTATAAATTCAAAAAGTCTATAGTGATATGCCACCTACTTTTTGTCATGATATGTCATGATGTGTTATTCCGCCAACTTTGAATAGTGAGATTCCACCTCCAACAATTTTTTAATCATCTTTGAGATTGTCCTTCAGAGATTTCTTCAAATTTTCAAAGATATCTTCAATTTGAGATAATTGAGGAGTATCTTCTGGATTTTATGCATCTTGCATTTGCATCAAATTTATGAATTGATTTTCACTGGATTCAGATGCCATAGATTTATCTGATTTTGAATCAGAACATCCAATATTCTGAAAAAGATCCTTCTTCATTTCTTCAATATAAATCTCCATCATCTTATCTTTTGAATAAATTTCAGAATATTTTTGAGTAAGAATCATGAATGGACTCATAGAGGCTTTTTCCTTTTCTTGTTGATTTTTAATTTCTTTCTGGTATAAAGAAATTTTTTCTTCCATTTGATGAAGAGTTTCATAACCATATGGTTTTCCAGTTTCTAGATCATCTCTCAATAATTTGTCCCAAAATTTTGTAGAACTGATGTTAGACATGGATTTTATTGTGGCGATGTTAACTAAAACCAGCAGACCAGAACAGTAGACTCACTTATCAGAAGCTACTGGTCTCATAAAACTAAAGCAATAGAAAGGATAGTAATACAGAACCAGTAGAAGACGTTGCCTAACGTTACTACTTTAATTGTTACCGTTAAAGTTCTTAGTACTAGTATTAATTGCAGCATTAAATACTATACGGAGTCATTTAATGCACTTTACCCAATTAAGTATAAAACAAGACTGATTGTTTTATAGCTTTTCTGCAGGAACCTCTTTTGGTAATAAAGCTGATTGTATCAGTTATCTGGAGACATCCTCTGATTGTGAACGTTGAACTCAGTCGATTATATATACATGGATCAAATCCTTATACAACACGACACTTCGTTTAACATCATTTTCAAGGATCAAAGCTATTTTCACTGATCAGACAATCTCGAAATTCCTTGAGTACTTAGAGTTCAACACAAAGAAAAGTAGCACACGCTTCATAGCTAATACCTGATCTTTTGTAGATCATCTTGTGCTACTGATTCTTACACTCTTCACAATCTTTACATCACTTATACTTTATCAGGAAGAGTTTGTAATCTGAAAAGAGTCTTTTCAGAACTTTGTGAATCACATTATATGTGAGTTGAGTAACTAAGAGTTTCAGTAGGCTGAGGTGTAAGTCCTTCTGAAGTGGGTGTGTACAAGAGTTGTACTGTAATTTCCAAAGTCTTTTAGTTATACCTTCTGGAAACAGAAAAAGGGGAGACGTAGAAGATTTTATATTCGAACTTCCATAAACAACTGCTGCCTACTGTTTTTATTGTCTTTCAATTACTTCATCAGATTGTTTCCGCACGTTTTATTGTAATCTAGGTGAAGGTATACGTACAAGTTAAACTACTATCTCTAACAGGATTTTAGTACCCCATCAGAAGAGAAAGAAAAACGAGTAGAATTTATTCACCCCCCCTCTAAACTTAACTTCGATCCTCAACAATTGGTATCAGAGCAGGTTATTCTTGTTCGTGAAAATCTACAACAGATGGCACACTTTAGCAAAATCCCTATGTTCTCTAAGGAAGATTTTGATGATTGGAAGATTAGAATGCAAGCTCATCTTGCAGCACAAGATGATGACATGTGGTATGTCATCACAGATGGTCCATTAAAAATATTAAAGCCTAACACAGCTGTTGCTGTTACTGAAGGTGCACCGCAGATGGTTGAAAATCAAGAAGTGAATGGACCAGTGAAGATAAGAAGAAGGCCAACCTTGATAATGTTGCAAAGGATATATTGTATAAAACTCTCGACAAAACACTTTTAGCAAGATCAAAATGTGTTCTACTGCAAAAGATATTTGGGAAAAGCTCATTCAAATATGTGAAGGAAATGAGCAGACGAAAGAAAACAAACTGTCTGTAGCAATGCAGAAGTTCGAAAATCTAAAAATGAGAGCTGGTGAAACTCTAAACGAGTTCGATGAAAGATTTAGTAGCCTGGTAAATGAGCTAACAGCTCTGGGTAAAGAGCATAGCAACAGAGAAATAGCCCTCAAGGTGATGAGAGCCTTACCCAGATAATGGGATGTTAAAACAATGGCTATGAGAGTGTCCAAAGACTTGAACAAGTTGGAACTGCACGACTTATTTGCAGATCTGAAAGCTTACGAGTTCGAATTGGAAGTAAGAAGTGGAGAAGAGCCTTCAAGCCTACCTACCAAGGCTCTTGCTGCTACTGCTACTGCTTTTACTGCTACTGCCACTACCTCTTCTACTACTGCTGCAGTTGTACCTCAAGCACTACCTACTGTGATCATTGACAGTACATTGGAGAAGACTGCTGAACAAATCAGTAGTGATGCTATGTCCTTATTTGTAAAGAAATTCTCCAGGTTCATGAAGAAGAACCATCGAACTTATCAGGGTCCCAATCGCAACTTCAAGAAAGATTCACCATCTGGTGATATGGGATGCTTTAACTGTGGAAAGTTAGGTCACTTCATTGCTGATTGTCCTAAACCAAAGAAGGATGACCAGAAGAGAAAGGATCACAAGAGGAATGACAAAAAGTCCAGAAGAGATCGAAAAGCAATGATTGCTGAAGAAAGCAAATCCAAATGGGCAGACTCTAGTTCTGAGTCATCTGATTCAGAAAGTCATTCCAGTGACAGTGATGCTGAAGAAGTCAAATGTCTCATGGCAGACAATGATTCAACCTCGACATTTGGAGAGGTATTTGATTTTGACTCTAACGAATTTACACGAACTGATTTGATTGATGCACTACATGACATGGTAGAATAGTATTCCAGACTTTCTCAATCATTTGAAGAAGTTAAGATCGAAAATCAGAACTTAAAGAATCAGAACAGTAAGATAACTTGCTTGCAAGTAGACACCTGTAATGATTTACAAGTTAAGATGAGTAAATTAATAACTGAGAATGAAAGAGCCAAAGCAGATTACCAAAAGGTGCTTTCTGAAAACCAGAAGTTGTCGCTACTGGTAAATGCTTGGAACAAGTCTTCTGTTTCATTGGAAAAGATGCAAGAATTACAAAAACAATCAGGAGATAGAAGTGGTCTCGGTTTTTGTAATAATGAAGGCACTTCTGAAACTAATACTAAGACAACACTGGATATGTGCAAAGGGAAATACATTCACTTTGTGAAATCCAGTGTGGTACAGGAACCAGAGGTACCTACTGCTTCAGTTGAAAGGAATGTAAATCAGATGAACAGAAGAATGCACTATGGTCTGGGTTACGTTAAACCTAAGGAAAAAGTTTACCAGAGTTCTAGATTCAGAAAAGAATTCAACTCTGGAAGACAACATCCTATGAAGGTTAAAAACCACCAGTACTACAACTCTAAACCTGTTCAGAAGAGATACAGACTGGAAAACATAAACAGAAGGGAGGAACAACATTTTAATATGCATACTGTTAGAAATAACAGACCTTCTATTGCACACACATCTTTGGATTAGAACCCAAGACCTCCTGGACTTATATAGATCTTGGCAGCAATCCTGGTACCAGTTGAGCTCTCAACTGGTACCAGGATTATTGTGATACCCTTGTCCCACATCTTAAAAATGAAATATTTAAAATGAGTTTATAATGGCTTACAATGGACTTCTATAGCAACTTGGGTCAATCATTTTCGTAAAGCGAGGACTAATACGAAGTAGTTGCTATAGGGGCTCATTGTGCAGTCACGCAGGTGCGAGCCCGGGCTCAGGGCGTGACAAAGTGGTATCAGAGCCGACCTCTCTTAGTACGGTGTGGTTCAGGGACGAACTAAGCGGAAGCTGGTGGGCATGTAGGCCCGGGGCCGAAGAGGGCGGGGGGTGATCGCCGGTGCCATGAGGTTGCACGGACAATGAGCGGCTCTTGGCAGGCTTCTAGGTGGAGGGAACGTGAATGAACCAATCCCACACCGGAATGAGAGGGATTCTGAGACTGTTCAATGTAATGGACTGTACAGTTGAAGAGGGCTTAAAAGATTTGATATGTACTACTCATATCAAGAAGGTGCATCTTCTTTTCGGTAGTTCATCACATAAGAAGTCTAAAGTTAAGCATGCTTGACTTGGGGCAATTTTGGGATGGGTGACCTCCTGGGAAGTTTCCCAGGGTGCGTGTGAGTGAGGACATAAGCACGCTGGAAAGACTCGTCTTGGTACAGTGAAGACAGTCGTCGAATCTGGGGCGTTACATAAGAAATCTGGTAAGTGATTATCTTCACTTTTTTTATAAATAATTTCAAAATAAAAGGAGCTAAATGAGCCCCTGCCATCTTGCAAACATTTGTTTAGAAACATCATGTTTAAAATCTTTATTAAATATAAATTTTGCAGATTTGCAACCAGTTTTTATAATAAACTTTTGATTGTATAAATAATCTTGAAATTTTAAAATACATCTTACAATAACTAAAATTTCTTTTTCTACTGTAGAGTAATTTTTCTGGGCATTATTCCACTTTCCAGAATACAATCGAATAAGATATTCTTGTTTTGTTTGAGGATCTATCTGTTTTAAGAATCCTCCAAAACCTATATCAGAAGCATATGTTTCAACAATTTTATCCCATTGGGGATTTGCAAGCATAAGACAAGGAAGATTTTTAACCTTTTGGTTAAAATTTTTAACAGCTTCTGTATGTTTTTTAGACCACGCTAAAGGATTTTTCTTTAATCTATCATATAATATAACAAAATCATTTGTTAAATTTTTAATATAAGGGGAAATATAATTTAAACTTCCTAAAAATCTTTGTAACTGAGTTTTATCAGTTATAATATCAGGAAATTTTGAACCAAATTCTATACTTCTTTGTATAGGAATGATTTTACTTTTTTCAATCATATGACCAAGAAATCTAATATTTGTTTGAAATCAATTCATTTTAGATTTGATATGACAAGACCATTTTGAATAACAATATTTTTAAACATATCTAATGTTTAAAATGTGTTTCTATATCATTTGAAATGACTAAAATATCATCAGTATAAACAATTATAAAAAAATATCATTTATAGGTTAAAAATTTTCCTTATCTTATGCTTGCAAATCCCCAATGGGATAAAATTGTTGAAACGGATGCTTCTGATATAAGTTTTGGAGGATTCTTAAAACAGATAGATCCTCAAACAAAACAAGAATATCTTATTTGATTTTATTCTGGAAAGTGGAATAATCCCAAAAAAATTACTCTACAGTAGCAAAAGAAATTTTATTTATTGTAAGATGTATTTTAAAATTTCAAGATGATTTATACAATCAAAAGTTTATTATAAAAACTTGTTGCAAATATACAAAATTTATGTTTAATAATGATTTTAAACATGATGTTTCTAAACAAATGTTTGCAAGATGGCAGGAGCTCATTTAGCTCCTTTTATTTTGTGTTAGATATGAATTTTATTGTGGCGATGGTAACTAAAACCAGTAGACCAGCAGATCAGAACAACTAGACAATTATTAGTAGCTGCTGCTTTAGTAAAACTAAACCAGTAGAAAGAAGGGTAACTATACAAATCAGTAGAGAACACTTTGTAACGTTGCTACCTTAATTGTTACCGTTAAAGTGTTCCTAGTACCAGCATTAATTGCAGCATTAAATACTATACAGAGTCATTTAATGCTTATTACCAAATTAAGTATAAAACAAGACTGATTGTTTTATAGCTTTTCTGCAGGAACCTATTTCGGTAATAAAGCTGATTATATCAGTTATCTGAAGACCTTCTCTGTTTATGATCGTTGAACTCAGTCGATTATATATACTTGGATCAAATCCTTGTTCGATACGACACTTCGCATAATATCATTTCTCAAGGAACGAAGCTACTCTCTGATCAGAAAAATATCATTCATCCTTGAGTGTTGTCAAGTTCAACAAAGAGAAAAGTAGCACACGCTTCAAAGCTTACATCTGATCTTGTTAAAGATCATATTGTGCTATTAATTCTTACACTCTTCAAATCTTTACTGCACCAATATTTTATTAAAAGAGTCTGTAATCTGAAAAGAGTCTTTTCAGAACTTTGTGATCCATATTTTTGTAAGTTGAGAAACTAAGAGTTTCAGTAGGCTGAGGTGTAAGTCCTTCTGAAGTGGGTGTGTACAAGTGTTGTACTGTAATATCCAAAGTCTTTTAGTTATACCTTCTGGAAACAGAAGAAGGGGAGACGTAGAAGAGTTTATCTTCGAACTTCCATAAACAACTGCTTGTCTTCTGCCTTATTGTTTTTCAACCACTTCATCAGATTATTTCCGCACATTCTACTGTAATCAGGTGAAAGTATTCTCACAAGATCAACTACTATCCTTAACAGGATTCTAGTACTTCATACACACGAAAACGAGTAGAGTTTATTCACCCCCCCTCTAAACTCAACTTCGATCCTCAACAATTGGTATCAGAGCAGGTTATTCTTGTTTGTGAAAAACTACAACAAATGGCACACTTCAGCAAGATTCCTATGTTCTCTAAGGAAGATTTTGACGACTGGAAGATAAGAATGCAAGCTCATCTTGCAGCACAAGATGATGACATGTGGTACGTCATCACAGATGGTCCACTGAAAATTTTAAAGCCTAACACAGCTGTTGCTGTTACTGACGGTGCACCACAGATGGTCGAAAAATCAAGAAGTGAATGGACCAGTGAAGATAAGAAAAAAGCCAATCTTGATAATGTGGCGAAGGATATATTGTATAAAACTCTTGACAAGAACACTTTCAGCAAGATAAAAATGTGTTCTACTGCAAAGGATATTTGGGAAAAGCTTATCCAGATATGTGAAGGAAATGAGCAAACAAAAGAAAATAAACTGTCTGTAGCAATGCAGAAGTTTGAAAATCTGAAAATGAGATCTGGTGAAACTCTAAATGAGTTTGATGAAAGATTCAGTAGCTTGGTCAATGAGCTAGCTGCTTTGGGTAAAGAGCATAGCAACAGAGAAATAGCCCTCAAGGTGATGAGAGCCTTACCCAGAGAATGGGACGTTAAAACAATGGCTATGAGAGTATCCAAAGATCTAAACAAATTGGAACTGCACGACTTATTTGCAGATCTAAAGGCCTATGAATTTGAATTGGAAGTAAGAAGTGGAGAAGAGCCTTCAAACTTACCTACCAAGGCCCTTGCTGCTACTGCTACTGCTTTTACTACTACTGCCTCGACCTCTTCTACTGCTGCTGCAGTTGTACCTCAGGCTTTACCGGCTGTGATCATTGATAATGCTATGGAAAAGACTGCTGAACAAATCAGTAGTGATGCTATGTCCTTATTTGTAAAGAAATTCTCCAGGTTCATGAAGAAGAACCATCGAACCTATCAGGGTCCCAATCGCAACTTCAAGAAAGATTCACCATCTGGTGATATGGGATGCTTCAACTGTGGAAAGATAGGTCACTTCATTGCTGATTGTCCCAAACCAAAGAAGGATGATCAAAAGAGAAAGGATTACAAGAGAAATGACAAAAAGTCCAGAAGAGATCGAAAAGCGATGATTGCCGAAGAAAGCAAATCTAAATGGGCGGACTCTAGTTCTGAGTCATCTGACTCAGAAAGTCATTCCAGTGACAGTGATGCAGAAGAAGTCAAATGTCTAATGGCAGACAACTGACTCAACCTCGACATCTGAAGAGGTATTTGATTTTGACTCTAGTGAATTTACACGAAATGACTTGATTGATGCACTGCATGAAATGGTAAAAGAGTATTCTAGACTTTCTCAATCGTTTGAAGAAGTTAAAATTGAAAATCAGAACTTAAAGAGTCAGAACAGTAAGTTAACTTACTTGCAAGTAGACAGCTGCAATGACTTACAAGTTAAGATGAGTAAATTAATAACTGAGAATGAAAGAGCCAAAGCAGATTACCAGAAGGTGCTTTCTGAAAACCAGAAGTTGTCGCTACTGGTAAATGCTTGGAACAAGTCTTCTGTTTCACTTAGAAAAGATGCAAGAGTTACAAAAACAGTCAGGAGATAGAAGTGGTCTCGGTTTTTGTAATAATGAAAGCACTTCTGAAACAAATACTAAGCCAACACTGGATATGTGCAAAACGAAATACATTCACTTTGTGAAATCCAGTGTGGTACAAGAACCAGAAGTACCTACTGCTTCAGTGGAAAGGAATGTAAATCTGACGAACAGAAGAATGCACTATGGTCTGGGTTATGTCAAACCTAAGGAAAAAGTTGACCAGAGTTCTAGATTCAGAAAAGAATTCAACTCTGGAAGACAATATCCCATGAAGGTTAAAAACTACCAGTACTACAACTCTAAACCTGTTCAGAAGAGATACAGACTGGAAAACAGAAACAGAAGGGAAGAACAACATTTTGATATACATACTGTTAGAAATAACAGACCTTTTGTTGCACACACACCTTTGAATACCCGATGTACTAAGCTACCAAGAATTGTACAAATGTGGGTTCCCAAAGGACTGATAAGGCTTGGACCCAAATAGATTTGGGTACCAGTTACTAAAATCTGTGTTTGCAGGAACAGAAGAAGGAAACAGAAGTCAGTAACTCTACATGGTATCTGGACAGTGGTTGTTCCAGACATATGACTGGACAAAGAAACTTACTATCCGAAATAGTGAGCTGTACTGGACCAAAGATTACTTTTGGAGATAACTCAAAAGGTAGAACCATGGGTAAGGGTAAGATTATCCATGGTAATATAATTATTAACGATGTGTTATTAGTTGACAATCTTTATTACAATCTTATCAGTATTAGCCAACTATGCGATAATGGGTATTCTGTGGCTTTTCAAAAGCATTCTTGCATAGTTAGAGATTCTGCTGGAACTACTGTGTTAACAGGAAAGAGAGAAGGCAATACCTACAGAGTCTCTTGGAACTCAAATCATATCAACACTCCTACATGCTTAGTTGCTTCTCTTAGCAATAAACACTGGCTATGGCACAAGAAACTGAATCATCTGAATTTCAAGTCAATCAATTATCTTAAGAAGCAGAATATAGTCGATGGATTACCTGACTTTAATTTTGTTAAAAATCACGTTTGTTCTGCTTGTCAGCTTGGGAAACAGATAAGATCCAGCTTCAAGACTAAAGATAGCAAATCAACTTCAAGATGTCTGGAACTACTGCATATGGATTTATTTGGTCCCATCCCCATCATGAGCTTAGGGGGAATGAAATATACTCTTGTTGTTATTGATGATTTTTCCAGATTCACTTGGGTAATATTTCTCGCAGGAAAAGATCAAACCGGCTGTCTCTTGATAAAGCTTCTGAAAAGGATTCAAAATGAAAAATCTACTACCATTATCAAAATCAGAAGTGACAGGGGCACTGAATTCACTAACAAGTATCTTGAGTTATATTTGAATGAGCAGGGGATTCATCATGAATATTCAGCTGCAAGAACTCCTCAACAAAACGGAGTAGCTGAGAGGAGAAATAGAACTCTAAAAGAAGCAGCTAGAACAATGCTAGCAGATGCAGATATTTCTCAGCGCTTCTGGGCTGAAGCAATCAACACTGCTTGTTACACGCAAAACAGATCAATGGTCAACAAAAGACACAACCAGACTCCGTATGAAATATGGAAAGGGAAGAAGCCCAATGTATCTTATTTTCATGTGTTTGGTTGCAAATGTTTTGTGCTGAATAATGGAAAAAATCATTTGACTGCATTTGATTCTAAATCAGATGCTGGGATATTTCTTGGCTACTCTGCTGTAAGCAGAGCTTTTAGAATCTTCAACAATAGAACTCTTAATGTTGAAGAATCAATTCATGTTGTCTTCGATGAAGACAGCAGTGCTGAAATTTCTAACACATCTGATTTAAGTAACAGGTTAGACATGATTCACTTGGAAATTGACAGTGAAGATGATGTGGAAGCTATTGCCAAGGATCTTCAAAATCCAGAACCAGATATTCCATTAGTAGAACCAGAAGTTCAAACGTTGGATCAACCAATACCAGAAGAAGATGTTCAAGAACCTACTACTGGTTCTGTGGAAGACAATCTTAACATACCAAATCAAGAAGATGTTCATTCCAATCCATTTATCTGGAGAAAATCTCATCCTCCATCATTGGTTATTGGTAATCCAGCAGCGCCATTGAGAACCAGAAGACAAATGCTTAATGAATATATGCATGCTGCTTTTATATCTCAGGATGAACCAAAGAAGATTGAAGAAGCTCTTCTGGATCCTAGTTGGATTGAAGCCATGCAAGAAGAACTGAATCAATTCAAACGTAATGATGTTTGGTTTCTAGTACCTAGACCAACTCATCAAGCTGTCATTGGAACTCGATGGGTATTTAGAAACAAACTCAATGAAGAAGGCACAGTGGTGAGAAATAAAGCTAGATTGGTAGCTCAAGGCTTCAGACAAGAAGAAGGAATAGACTTTGATGAGACTTACGCACCAGTAGCAAGGCTCGAAGCAATCAGAATATTCTTAGCCTTTGCTGCTTTCAAGAACTTTAAAGTATATCAGATGGATGTGAAAAGTGCTTTTCTAAATGGTCTCTTACAAGAAGAAGTTTATGTCGAACAACCTCCAGGTTTTATCGATCATTTCTCTCCGCATCATGTATTTAAATTACACAAAGCTTTATATGGTCTAAAACAGGCACCCAGAGCTTGGTATGACACTTTATCACAATTTCTTATTAATCATGATTTTACCATCGGAGCAGTGGATAAAACTTTATTTACTTTAGTTAAGAATAAGCACACTCTCTTAGTACAGATCTATGTTGATGACATTATTTTTGGGTCAACTAACCCCAAATTATGTGCAAGGTTTGGAAAATTGATGC
Organism: Primulina eburnea; assembly: GCF_022965805.1. Taxonomy (NCBI): domain Eukaryota; kingdom Viridiplantae; phylum Streptophyta; class Magnoliopsida; order Lamiales; family Gesneriaceae; genus Primulina; species Primulina eburnea. The sequence continues at coordinate 5,538,154 of NC_133117.1, read as the reverse complement.
AGGATAAATTCGAAATGAGCATGATGGGAGAATTAACATTCTTCTTAGGACTGCAAATCAAGCAATCAGAAACAGGAATCTTTATAAATCAAGCCAAATACACCAAGGAGCTTCTGAAAAAGTTTGGAATGGAAGCATGCTCTGCTGCTTCTACTCCAATGAGCTCATCTATTAAGCTTGACAAAGATGAAAGTGGTATTCCAGTAGAGGTAACTCAGTATCGAGGTCTTATTGGCTCCTTATTATATTTAACTGCCAGTAGACCAGATATCATGTTTGCTGTTTGTGTTTGTGCTCGTTTTCAATCTAACCCCAAACAATCTCATTATATTGCTGCTAAGCGTATTTTGAAATACTTGAAAGGAACTCAAAACGTCGGTTTATGGTATCCTATTGATTCATCGTTAAATCTTATTGGATATTCAGATGCTGATTATGCAGGTTGCAAACTAGACCGAAAAAGCACAAGTGGTTTTTGTCAATTTCTTGGAGATAGGTTGATATCCTGGTTTAGCAAGAAACAGACGTCCATAGCCACATCTACTGCAGAAGCAGAATATCTGGCTGCTGGAAGCTGCTGCTCTCAGATACTGTGGATTCAACAACAATTAAGAGATTATGGGATTCAAGCCTCCGAATCACCTATATTCTGTGACAATACCAGTGCAATTGCTATCACACAAAATCCAGGTACTTCACTCCAGAACGAAGCACATAGACATCAGACATCACTTTATTAGAGATCATGTGCAGAAGAAGAACATTCGTCTGGAATACTGTCTCTACTGATCAACAAACAGCAGATATCTTCACGAAACCCTTACCAGAAAATAAGTTTTCCTACTTTCGCAATTCTCTTGGTTTAATAGATTTAACTTAGTCATCCTCTGTACTTTAGTTTAACTTTCTTTTAGTATTTAATTCTACTACAAGTAAATTTTTACAGATAAGCAGAAGAGAGAAGTCAGATGAGCAAAACTGGAATTTTATTAGAAACCATTTCAGTACTTTACACAATGCATAAATGAAAAACAGTAGATCTTCTTTGCTATTTAACCAGTAGCGTTACATGTAGTGCTTGTCTTCTATCAGAGGAACTTTCTGACATTTGCTTGCAAGTACTTCAACAGGAGAAAGATGGTCTTCTTCGAAAGAGAAAGGCCTAGAAAGAAGTCTAGCAAGCTTAGGTCTTGCCAGCACTAATATAATTTTTAGATGCCATACAAGGCATCAGAGAGGATTTCATCATCATCAATCCTCCAGCACTCTCTTATCGCATTAGAATGTTTCTGGAAGAAATGGATGCAATATTTGAAACTCAACCATAGCAAAAGATTTGCATAACTATGGATACTACAACTCAAGGAGAGTACTTCAAGGACTTTTCTCGACATCGTTGAAACCTTCAAACCTCTCTCTGAACAATTTTGCCTCATCTCCTGAATCTAGCACTAACTCTCTTTTTATTTGAATTCTCATTGTTTTCTCTCATTTATCTTCGATCAAGTTTTGCATGTATTTATAAGGGGAACGAAGACTCTTGAATCACGATTGTAACTGTTTATCTTCAACGGCTCAGATTGAAAGATGGCCAAGAGTCACTTGTCACAATTATGACTACTTATTAATTGCATTTACCGAGGGGGAACAGTATCTTAGTCAGACTGAGAGTTTGACGTCTTTTCAGAAAACAGATAGGATATTTGTCTTCTCGATAAAACTACGTGTCTGCTGGTTTTGACAGAGTGCTCATTTACCGCAGAACTCTGAAACTTTCAGTAGACGTTATCATAAAATGACAAATCCTTTTCTAATCAACTTTAGTAACCGCCTGGACAGCCCGCTCTTTTTCAAATTTTCAAATCATTCGTATTTCTGACATTTTCTGCAAAATCTTTTCAAACACTCAACCAAGAACATACTGACACGTGTCTTTATGTTCATTTGACGGCTGTATATCTTTTTCACTCTTCACATTTTCATCTTTACTGCTTCATATCTATCGTTATTTAGCTACTGCTTTCTCTATATCGTAACTAACTACTGCAAAGTTCTCTGCTATCATCTGCATACAGAAATGGCTGGCGCATATACCCTCAATGCTTATCAGGTTAACTTTGCCTCTGTTCTCACCATCAAGGATGAAAATCTTCTTAGAATGTTTCAGGACATTGACAATTCAGGACTCCGAAAATTTCTGGAAGCACCAGCAATCATCTACAAAAATGCTCTTCTAGGAATTTTACGCCAAAGCAACAGTCCATGAAGGGAGGATTGTTCATACCCAAGGAGATGCCTCTATCTCCATTGATGCTGCTCATCTAGGAGCAACCTTCCTCCTTCCACTTTCGGGTATTTCTGAACTTTCTGATATTTCAAAAACAGATATGTCTGTTGCTCTCACCTCTTTCTCCGCATCTGGAGAAGAAGTGTCTCCTTCCTGCCATAAGAAATTACTGAAGATAGAGTATCAGATTCTGGCCGATATTGTGGCCAAAGCTATTCTAATCAAGGCTGGCACCTTCGATAAACTGACAAAAGAAAAGGTTCAGGTCATGACTGCCATCACCAAAGGGATTAAGGTGGATTGGAGTCACTTTATTTTTCGAATTATGAAGGATATGGTCACTCGAAGAGCTCTGGTTTCGCGGTTCAGATCAGTGTATTGCTCAAATATGCTGGTTTTCCATCTACCAGTGATCTTGATGCTACTTCTGTCACAATGATTGATGCAGCAAATGTTTTGGCTCTAAGGCCTAAGCCAACAGTGACGGAATTTGTTGCAATGAAAAAGGAAATTGGGGAATCTGCCTCTGAGGCTCCCAAACCTCCCAAGCAAATTTCAAAGAAACGACTGCTTATTTCGACAGATTCCGATAAAACAGCTTCAGAAGAATCTTCTGCTACTGCTCGCTCAGCAGTACCGACCCCAGCAAAGAAGAAACAGCGCACCATCCTCAAATTGAAAAAGACAGCAGCACTGTCTGAAATTGAGAAAGTACCCTATTCGACAAGTCTTTCCAGAAGCTGCTCCTTCTGTTTGCTCGACTGTTTCTTCTACTGCTCTAGTTACTGCGTCCATATCAGCACCCTCTTCTGCTTCAGTCTTTAAGCCATCATCTGGCGTTGTTATTCGAGAACCAGCAAGTGGGTCTTCTGCCTTTCGCCCTATTGCGCCCATTTCATCTACTGACAAAGGAAAAGGGAAACTGGTTGAAGAACCACCTACCTTTGGTCACAAGACCACTGTTACTACAGGTGTTGACCTTCATCTAGCAGAACTTGAGACCTATGCTAACGAGGAGATAAAATTTTTTGATGAATGGCATGCTGTCCGATTGTTTCATTCTTTTGACTTCTTCAAAACCAAAGGCAATTATAGCAAGATGATGACTGCCGAAAGAGGACTTTTCAGCTGGCAAAAACGAAGAATGTTATCGAGGCTTGGGCAGACGGAACTTCATCCTCGATCAACTCAAGTATCGGAAATTAGAATCAGTGTTGAAAGTTATTCAATCGAATTTTGATCCTGCCACTCCTACTGCTGCTCAGGATCACCATGTTATTTTGATTCTTTCTGAAAGACTTCAGCAGATGAATGAGCAACTTCTTGCTCAAGAACAAGGCTTTGGAGAGCCTACAGTCTATCATATGGGTCTTATCCCGAGCTTTCAACAAAATCAGATAGTTGAGGAAAGGACTACTGCCTCCCCAAAGGCTGCTGTTCTTAGTACTCCTACATCTCAGACTCAGCCCATTCAGTCCTCATCGCTTCTATCTGTGCGTGAACTAGCTTCAGTTGAGGAAGTGATTGAATCTATTATCCCTGCTGTTTCTGCCACCTTGGACTTACCAGCTTCTGGATCTCCTACCCCAGGATCCACAAGTCGCAGAACCAGACACTACTTCCCTACTACCGAACTTGGAATTGTTTTCTGCTGAACATCAAGCAGATATGACCGTTCTTCTGGAACCTCCCTCTGCACCTATGGTTGAAGCACCTTCAGTTACACAGGCTTCTACTGCACCCCTGGAAGAAGCTTTAGCTTCTGATCTGGCTATCCCTACTGAAGTTGCTACTCCGCCTCTGGTTGCTACTGAGTCTACTGTTTCTGCATTTCCAGCAGCAAGCACTATAGACCTGGTTCCTTCTACTGCTTTGTTAGACGCTCCTGTTGTCTCTACTGTATTAACTGTCTCTCAACCTGTTGTGACTGCGACGACTTCTCGTCTTTCTGAGTTCAAACAACGAATTCTTGACCGAACTTCTTCACCAGAATCGGATGCTTTCAATCTCGAACAACAGATTCTCTGTCTACAATCCGACCTCACCAACATCTCTGACTGGTGAAGGCGTATGTCTTGTGAAAACATTGTGGAAATCAGTGGTGCTAAAGACTTTCGAGAGCGCATGGGTAAACACATCTATCTCACTAAGGAGACAACAGACAAGATGTATGTTGAAGCCTCCATCTTCAGACAAAATGTATCAAGAACTCACAACGCCCTCCTACTCGCTCAAACTGATATACTAAATCGAATCACTGAGCATGACGATCTTTTTCGATCGCTTTCTACTTCTGTGGAACTTTTGGATGCTAAGATTGACTCTCAAAATCAATCTATTACTGCTCACATCTCCTCTCAGACTCCTTATCTAGAGATGCTAACTGATGGCATTCAAAATATTTCCGGAAGACTGAATGATCTTTTTACTCATGTAATGGCCGCTGATGCCAAAAAGGGGGAAAATAGAAGAGATCAAGAAGGAGTTAGGCAAACAGAAGATGAGGCTGAACCTTCCAACAGAAGAGAGCAAGAACCTCAAAATGAAGAAATCATTTACAGGGACATTGAAACCGATTAATTTGCTTACCTTGATACAATTTTTATCATTATCTGTTTATTAAATGACTATCTGTTCATTTTATATCTTTCTACTGTTTAGGTTTTGGCATCACCACAAAGGAGGAAATTGTTAGATATGAATTTTATTGTGGCGATGGTAACTAAAACCAGTAGACCAGCAGATCAGAACAACTAGACAATTATTAGTAGCTGCTGCTTTAGTAAAACTAAACCAGTAGAAAGAAGGGTAACTATACAAACCAGTAGAGAACACTTTGTAACGTTGCTACCTTAATTGTTACCGTTAAAGTGTTCCTAGTACCAGCATTAATTGCAGCATTAAATACTATACAGAGTCATTTAATGCTTATTACCAAATTAAGTATAAAACAAGACTGATTGTTTTATAGCTTTTCTGCAGGAACCTATTTCGGTAATAAAGCTGATTGTATCAGTTATCTGAAGACCTCTCTGTTTATGATCGTTGAACTCAGTCGATTATATATACTTGGATCAAATCCTTGTTCGACACGACACTTCGCATAATATCATTTCTCAAGGAACGAAGCTACTCTCTGATCAGAAAAATATCATTCATCCTTGAGTGTTGTCAAGTTCAACAAAAAGAAAAGTAGCACACGCTTCAAAGCTTACATCTGATCTTGTTAAAGATCATATTGTGCTATTAATTCTTACACTCTTCAAAATCTTTACTGCACCAATATTTTATCAGAAGAGTCTGTAATCTGAAAAGAGTCTTTTCAGAACTTTGTGATCCATATTTTTGTAAGTTGAGAAACTAAGAGTTTCAGTAGGCTGAGGTGTAAGTCCTTCTGAAGTGGGTGTGTACAAGTGTTGTACTGTAATATCCAAAGTCTTTTAGTTATACCTTCTGGAAACAGAAGAAGGGGAGACGTAGAAGAGTTCATCTTCGAACTTCCATAAACAACTGCTGTCTACTGCCTTATTGTTTTTCAACCACTTCATCAGATTATTTCCGCACATTCTACTGTAATCAGGTGAAAGTATTCTCACAAGATCAATTACTATCCTTAACAGGATTCTAGTACTTCATACACACGAAAAAGGAGTAGAGTTTATTCAACCCCCCCCCCCCCCCCCTCTAAACTCAACTTCGATCCTCAACATTTTGAAATTATCTTAATGTCTTTATTTACAGATATGAATTCTCGAGGCAGAGAAGAGTCCTCTTATAGAGGACGAGGTGGTAGGAGAAAACCCCCTAATATTATAGCACAGAATGGCAAGCAGAGGCTAATAGCCCAAAACTTATCTAGCTCATCCAGTAATACTGAGCAGAATCATGAGTTATATAATGAATTTCAAGAATTTTTGAAACAAAAGCAGAGAAATAGTATAGATTCTCAAGCTTCAGCATCATATGCTAATATCATGAAAGAATGTGATAATGATTCTGCTCTATATACAGAGAAAAAAAACCGTGAATTAATTCTTCTTATAGAAGAAAAAGATACTCAATGGGAGAAAACTCTATGGACTATCATGGAAAGATACTTAACCAATACATCATATGTATATGGTTCCTATAAACAAAGAGTTTTTTATGAAAATCTTCTTTTATCTACAAAAAGTGTTGATATAACTCACTTTTTTAGTAATACTCAGCAAAAAGGAAGTTATAACTTCTCCAAGTTCATTATCAAAAAGATAAGATCTACTGAAGAATGTGGTATATCTCCATTGGTTGAAAAAGAATTTTATTTTGATACTCATAAACTCTATTTTATGAAAATGAGAAAAGAAAACATACATGGTTTCTGAAAATCTGTGAAAATGTTTTCTATTATCCTGTCCCAAATTGGTTCTTTATATGGTGGAAGAATTTTGGTCCACAGCAAAAAATTTTCCTGAGGTTTTCATAAAACCCGTGAATACTTGGTTAAATGTTTCTCCAAGGATTAAAAAATCATTTTCTGAACATTGGATAGATGAAAAGACTTTACGTCTAATTTTCATGGAATTTGGAATTCCATGGATCTGAAGTTGGCAACCAAAATTCGGTTATACTGATGAAGGTATCCTTTGTTTATGGAGAGTCAGCTCAATTAAAACAGGCCATGACACCAAAGGTAGTTATTCTAAGTGTCTCAAACTTAATAAAATAATATAGAAGTATAGATAAAATGGTCTTGCTTCGTGTTTCCCGACAAAAGATAACATGGCCATATAATAAAGCCAATGGTCTTACTGTAATATGGGCCTGGACCAGATAGATGTCAATCCCTTTGAGGCCCATGATTGAAAATTTACGGTTCCAAAGTTATCTTTGGATCGAAGAATCTGCTACATTTGGATTTCGAGTCCTTTATTGTTTGTGTAATTTAATTTTTATATAGTCGTGTTAGATGTATATTTAGATTGACACATTTATAACATTTTTTTCAAGGATAATAGATAATAATTTTTTTTTAAAAGAGTCCTAATTGAATTCGATGGTATTTTGTAATTTATCATGCAAAATGTATGTCTGAGTGTAACTTTAAGAGTAGTCCAAATTTTTTTGTTTTTATATGTCTATATTTTATTTTTACGCCTCAAATTAAATATTTTAATGTAATTCCCACCTTCTATTATATGACAAAAACTTGTGTGAGACGGTCTCACGAGTTGTATTTTGTGAGACAGATATCTTATTTGAGTCATTCATGAAAACGTATTACTAGTTCTCCTCATATCTCAACATTATCAGATTATGTACGTTTCTGACATTATAGTAGAAGTTCACATCATATGTTAAAATCGATACGTTAAAATTTCGCATCCCAGATGATGAGAAACTCTCCCGGTGTAGTTCAGAAAAATCATTAATTAACTATTACCCGATGCATTGTGTACCCTTTCTTCAAATATTGGACTCGAACACTATTTTTTTAATAATGTTAGCTGCTTCGATGGACCACGAAGGACACCGATTATATACATTAATTTAACTTGAAAGGCAATTTGTCTTTCTAGAAGGACCACAATTGTCCACACTTGGTATCAAGAAAAATCATTAATGCTCTATGCTTAATATTCTTCACATATTTCCAATAGAATTTTTTATAATTTGTTCTAAATTTGAAATAAGTTTTATTACATTTATTGAGATGATATGATGTGTAATTTCAGAAATCATATAATAAATTTTAATTAAGCACTTAAATGTATGCTTCCAATATTAATTCTTAATTAATATAAGGATGGATTAAAATATCAAAGTGGGCTCATCCAATCCTTAAAATTTGTCCTCCACAATATATGCTTGTTTTGTCTCGAAGGAAATATCCATGCGAGAAAAGAAAAATGACCAAATATTTAGTAGTGAATTAATAAAATAATTTTGTCAAGATAATTAAATATTATAAATTATAATGGAAAATATATTTAGTTCCAAAATGCATGGAAAATGGCGAGTATGATTTTAATTTAATGCAGCTTTTAGTAATACGTGTAACACAAACCTTAGCCACATAAATTAATGGTTATATATTTTATTATTATTTATTTTAAAAAATTACAATCATCGTATTTATTGCTTAACCTACATCCAAAGGCATTCATTATATTATTATTATTATTATTATTATTATTATTATTATTATTTCGAAAAAAAGGCATTCATGTCGGAGGGAAACAAGTAGTCAAGGACAAAGTGGAGTGTATGAATTTTACTATGAAATGAAATCAATATTTTAATTTAAAATATTTTTTACATAAAATCCAAATTTTTTTATATCACCACTTTTTACTTGAGGAAAATTTTGATACATAATTTCACACAAATTTCGGTTTTTAAATATTTTCTTACGATTAAGATTTTGTGTTAGACAAAAACTTGTGTGAGACGATATCACGTATCGTATTTTGTGAGACATGTCTCTTATTTGGGTCATCCATGAAAAGTATTACTTTTTATTGTGAATATCGGTAGGTTTGATCTGTCTCACAAATAAAGATTCATGAGACCATCTCACAAATAAAGATTCATGAGACCATCTCACAATAGACCTACTCTCTAATAAATGAGACTTCATAATTTTTTTATATATAAATTATTTTACAAGATGAAAAAAATTGATCATTTTGAAATATGCGACTAACCCCTTATAAAATTCTAATTGTTGTATTTGGATGAATGATTTAACTTCTAATAAATTAATGTTTTCGAAAAAAAATATTCAAATTATCGATTTCAAATGACACGAAAGCAAAATGTTAGGTATGCTTGAAATATTTTTATAATTTTTACCAAATAAAAAATGTACATTTTAAATTTTCTCGATTAAATTTAGTCAAACCACCATAAAGTATTCGAAATAATGGATTTAAAATTCATAATTTAATATAAATACACTATCATTATCTTAATATAAAAAGACAACATTGTAAAGTAGTCTTAAATTTATAAAATTTCGTACTCATAATTATTATCTTTACAATAATCAATTGAAATATAATATTTTAATATTTATAAAATTATAAAAAAAATGAAAAAATGGGGAAAATGAAACCAAAATGTATCCTTGCTTGTAAAGTACTCTCCACTACATGGGAAGGTCTTGGTCATAGGCTTCTATTTCTATATATGTACGTAAGGTTAGCAGAGAGTGTAAAAGCAGCCTAAAAATTCCATTACACATGGCGTTCCAGGACCACCACCACCACCTCTCCCCCCAAGAAATGCCCCTCGACTACTCCGATCACCACCACTCCGTCTCCGTATTCCGCTCAATCCTCCCCGACCACCACTCTCCGGAAGAGAAGCCTCCCCCCTCCGCAAACACCTGGCTCCACCACCCTCACCAGTGGCTCACAAACCAGAGTCAACGCAGCCGGCTAGACAAAAGCGATCACCAACACCGCCTGGAAAGCGGGGAGGGAGACAACAGTAACAGCAATGGCAACAGCAACGGGAGCAGCGCGAGTTGGGAGAGGGAGAAGTGCAAGGCGGACATCCTCGGCCACCCGCTTTACGAGCAGCTGCTGTCGGCCCACGTGGCGTGCCTGCGTATAGCTACGCCGGTGGACCAGCTGCCTAGGATCGACGCTCAGCTTGCTCAATCGCAGCAAGTGGTGGCTAAGTATTCTGTTCTGGGACAAGGTCAACGGCCACTCGATGATAAAGAACTCGACCACTTTATGGTACAATCCTCAACGATTGCTATTTCTGTGTACATATTGTAATAGTATGTGTATATTATGGAAGAATATAATGAGAAACACGAATTAAATGTGTTTTTATGTGGTTGTTGGGATCTTTGTGAAAATTTGATTTTTGGGTTCTTGAAATGGGATAGGCGAAAGTCGTCAGTTTTTGTAGGATTTAATTTATTCTCTGTCCGATTGGATTAGTTTATGGCGCTTAGAAACCTTATCTTGAAGTCTTTTGTTGTCTTGGTTGGTTTCAAGATTGAATTTTTGTGAATTTTATAGATCTCCCAGGCTGAATCTTTTATATTACTGTTCTTACTCGTAGAGATTGGAGTGCCTATTCTTTGGTTAGTTAAAATATGAAATAATGTTTGACAGATGAAATCTGGGTTTGTGGTCGGATTATAAGTTTCATGGGTTTATTTCTTAGGAAATGATGGCTGGATAACTGTTAGGAATCAGATGTTTGCATTTACACTTATAGATTCTTGAACGTGGTTCCATTTTAAGGATATTTGTTTTGAAGCTGCACAATAACAAAATTACAAAAGACGAATCAATTAGCTTGTCTAGTTTCTTTTTTCTCAGGTGGAGGTCGATTTCTTCCTTACTTTGTGTGATTCTGTTGCCAGCATCGGATGTTTTTAAAAGCTTGTGAATTTATTCAATTGATGATCCACTGTTTTGTTTTAGTGCTGAACAAAACTATTTGATACACCAAACAACTATGTGAGAGATTTCGTATGAGAGGATAAATTTCGGGACACTTCTAAGGGAGAACATTTACTGTTACATTCTTGCCATCCTTAAGACAACATTTTTGTGGGTTATCATTCTTGATGGAATAGTTTTTTTACATCTCTATATAATGTGTTGGAACTTTTGTTGTGTTGTCCAAAAAGGAATCCTATTGTTTGAAGTTCCTTTTCTTTTAGTGCTTTAAACTTTGAAGAATCTCTTTCTTGATATCATTTCGCATTTATGGTTTCTCATTCTTGCCGGGAAGCTCTATGCTTCAAAATGGGTGGGTGATGATAAATCACGAAACGGAGGATCTTGAGAGGTCATTTTTATCTTTTATGAAAATGGGCTTAATTGAACTTAAATGGATGTAGGAGTACATTATTTGGCTAGTGAATTGACTTGTATGAATTTGTTTATACTACAGAGACAAATAATAGTCTCTAAATTTACTCGTTTGCTAAGTTTTTCCATCTATATTTTCGTTTTTCCACTTACAAATCTTCTTCTTTCTGTCCAATGTAGACCCACTATGTTTTATTGCTCTCTTCCTTTAAAGAACAACTTCAACAACATGTCCGTGTTCATGCAATGGAAGCAGTCATGGCTTGTTGGGAGCTTGAGCAATCATTGCAAAGCTTGACAGGTTAAGTTAACACCTTTTCTTCCTTGTCAACGATAAACTTGTGATATTAAATGATTTTTTACTGTCCATTGTTTTTATATTCCTTGTGAAAAGCTTAGTTTATTTACTGAATAGAAGTGTATACTCGGGAGTTTCTTTCCTTGAGTTGATATTGATATTAGTCCGTCAAGGTTCTCCAGTGTTGTGCTTATGATTACAAATTTCTTCATTTGACTTCCCTATTCTGCTTTACATGGCCTCGGTAGACTTCTCGAGTTAACAAGTATCCATAAGTCCATGAATTCAAAGCACTCCTATGTATAATGCAGCATGCCATCTTTATTTTCTTCAAATTTTCTCTTGTAGCTCTTTTTTTAGAACTATAAATGCTACACGTTATGCAGTAGGGCGGACTGAGAGGAGGGAGGAAGAGGGCGATCTGGCTCGATTGAATTTTTTAAAATTTTTGTGTACTTTTTTTTAGAAAAAAAAGCAAGCTTTACCACTCCTTAAACTATCGAGTTGCCCCTAATATTAGAATTTCTGGGTCCGTGATTACAATGATGTTCATTCACATCATGCCGAGTGAGTGTACCCGGCCAATGCTATAATAATCAACAAATCCAACCATACTATTTTGTTTCCAAACCACCAGCAAAATATCAGCTCGACTTGACGATTGGACCATTTAATCGCTCAATTTAAAGCAATCAGAATCTTATGTATGGTTTTGTATGTTGTTTCGCAATCCATTAACATATGAATATTGTAGTACAAAATTGGAATCTTTCCCAAGGATAGAATATGAACATTTTCATGTGAGGGAACAAGGTTCATTTCTATGTTGACAACCTGATTTTTTTTGTTCCCACGAAATTTAATTGCTCTTCTGAGTGGGGAAGGAAAGAAATTCCATGCAACTCATTCCATGTAATTTCTTTCATTGTATAGTACCACACATTTTGAAATGTAACTCCATCAATGTTTTGTCTGTTTAGACTTTCACGGTACATCGTGTATCTAATTAAATTTGCTTGCACTTTGCTCAATAGGAGTGGCACCAGGTGAAGGTACAGGAGCAACCATGTCCGATGATGATGAAGACCAGGTCGATAACGAAATTAACTTATTTGATGAGAGTCTAGATGGATCGGACAGCATGGGCTTTGGTCCATTAGTACCCACCGAAAGTGAGAGATCCTTGATGGAAAGGGTCAGATTAGAATTGAAACATGACCTTAAACAGGTGAAATAACTTTGAACTGGAATAATACTTCAGCTTTAAGAATTTTTGTAAGTATAAGAATAACAGATTAGTAATGCTTTACTTTACTCTACTCAGGGTTACAAGGATAAGATTGTGGACATTAGAGAAGAAATATTACGAAAAAGACGAGCAGGAAAACTGCCTGGCGGTACTACTTCGGTCTTGAAAGCTTGGTGGCAGTCACATTCTAAGTGGCCTTATCCAACGGTGAGCTTGATATGAACTTGTAGCTAATCTTTAGAAATCAAATAAAGTATTCTATAATTAGAGTTGGTCTTATAAAAGATTATATATCTTTGATATGAATTTATATTCAGTTAGAAAAATTTTCTATCATATTTATCTCAACATCTATTCACTTCTATAACAGATAGATTGCATTCTAAACCAAGAGAGTAATAACGTAATAGTGGTTGAGTCATATGGGCATTGAATCAACTCTGTAGACCTTCACAGTCGGAATCATGTGTGACGATACAATTTCTAATCTGTATTTCAACGGATTCTCATGATCAGTTTGATATCTCTTAACTTTGCACGATATATATGTTTGGTTAGGAGGAAGACAAGGCGCGACTGGTTCAAGAAACCGGCTTGCAACCGAAGCAGATAAATAATTGGTTCATCAACCAAAGGAAGAGGAATTGGCACAGCAATTCTTCATCTTCAAGTTCCCAGAAAAGCAAGCGCAAGAGGTATGTATATACGTCTCCCGTTTCCAAAACCAACCATTATATATACTAGAACTGGGAGTTAATTATTGGGATCAAATATAGTGGTGCAGGTGATAAATGAATCCGAGCTTTTTGTGTTGAGGATTATTTCATATTGAAGCAACATACGTTTGATAGTATTAGCCACACCACAACCCTGGAAACAACGAGTACATGATCTGGGAACGACGAATGCAAATAGTCGATTCATTGGAACAAAACATGAATTCAGGAAAACTTGGATACTATGATTTGGCATAGAAAAGGTGAGATCTAAGGTTGTAAGACTCGTGATCAGAAGACGTACACGTGTAGAAATGTTCCTGTTTGATGTGTTTTGTTGTTTGTATTGGCTACAGTTTGAAACTTGGCTTTTGTATTGATATATATTTAGAGCATTTCGCTTCAAATCTATAATCTCGTCATGCAAACCAATCAGGAGAAGTTTGTTACGATTGAGAATCGAATTCGAAATACTAACTTTGGAAGGGCAAAAACTTGTATGAGACGGTCTCACGGATCGTATTTGTGAGACGGATATCTTATTTAGGTCTTTCATGAAAAAATATTACTTTTTATGCTAAGAGTATTATTTTTTATTATGAACCGTCTCACAGATTAAGATCCGTGAGACGGTCTCACATGAGATTTATTTTTTTGGAAGACGATGACATAACAATTTTAAGAAATAAAAATAAATAATAATATATTTTTAATCATAATTAAATTTGAATTGAAAAATCTGAACTCTACTTGTAGTATAGATTAGCTGTAAACAACTGGATGTGTATTCCGGCCTATCAAATGGCGGCTGGCCCCGCGTTAAAATAAACGTGAAGCATCGCTCGACTTTACTATATGTACAAAAGTAAACGGTCAACATTATCGTGCCGGTTCAAAACGAGTCACCGTGAACCGAACCATCAGTACGGTCGAAATATGCTCTTTTCTGTTATCTAGAACATCACGCCAATGCAATCTCATTTCTAACATAAGCAATCCAGATAACTATTTAGATATACGAATTTGATTTGATTTTTTCGCTTTAGGACATTTGGATAAAACATAATTTTTTTTTATGAAAATCTTATGTTTTATCTAAGTATTGATCTGGTCTATATATATTAAAAAAATTCAAGAAACTCGTATTTCAAGAAATTGATGTCCCTGCAAAAATTTATAATTACTTTTCTTAATGTAAATTTCATATCAATGTATTTGCATTAAATCATTTAATTGAATTTCGACATCGAAATCATTTTAAAAAAACCAATTTTTTTATTAAATCAAACAATATTCAACACAAACGCACCAAAAAGGAAAAACAAAAGTATATCATAATTTCATTTCTTTTCTCCTTGTAAAATCTGCTATCACAAGCCAAATCTGGTGCGCTGATCATTATCAGTCGACGCAAAAGGAGCGAACCTGGTGGAGAAGCTGTGCAGCAGCTGCCCATCTTCTTCCTCTTCTCCCCCGGCGAAATTCATCGCGTAGCTCTGCGGAGAATACCGAAACTGCTGATCCGTCGTCTCCTTGTTCGACTTCTTGGGGTTGCAGAACTTGCCGATTCTTCTGACGAGGTTCTTCCATTTCGGGCCCGCCACCATCTCTGAAAACTCCCTCAGTTTCTTGAATTTCTCCACAACCCACGACTCCTTCTGAAGGGCTGATCCCGGCGCAGTTTCACGCAGCAGGTAGTTGTGGCTCGACGGGCCTTCGTCGTCCCATCCGAAGCAGAACCGCCGGAAACAGCCGCACCCGGCGGCCTCGGGCTCGTGGTGATTGCCGCCGTATTCATGTTGTCGTTCTGTGATTGATGAATAAGTAGCGGTCGCGGCCATATAATCAGCAAAAAATATGCTGGACAAATTCAGTAACACTAAATTTCTGAAAAACGAATTTTATTCTCGTGTAAATGATCGATTAATGGCCATTTATAACACAATATAATATAATATATACACGCACGCAAGTGTATGTAATTGACCAGGAAATGCCGTGTCTACGCGGGATTCTCAATGTGCGTGTGGGTGCTATTATTTGGATAGAGTTGTAGAAAATTCAGACAAGTTTAAACGAAGAGAGTAGGAAAAGCTCACAGAAATGAACCTTCTTCCTACGGTACCGTGCAATTTGATGAAAAAGTACATGAAACCATATATATCTATTAAAAAAATTTTATAACTCATCTTATACCATACCAAAGGCTTATATCAATGATAAATTTTTGAATTCGAAACTCGATTATAACAATTTTTTATACAATTTTTTTTTGCATCTATACCAAAGTTTTATATACATGATGAATTTTTGAATTCGAAACTCGATTATAACAGTCTTGTATATCAACTTTTTTTTTAGTTTTTTAAAAAAAGTTATATAATTTTAAGGAACTATGAGGTGTAAACGTCCCAGATGGATCGAGTTGAGAAGTGAGTCACAAGCAAACCTGACCCTACACAACAATATATTTTAAGAAATTTGCCCGCATGGGCTTAGCTCAGTTGGTCAGCAGCAGTAAATCTTGGAGCAATGACCAGGGATCGAGTCTCGCAAGCGGCAGTGTGGGAGTTAAATTCCCTCCAATGAGGGGGAGCTCCTTGTGCGCGGTTTAGCATAAGGTCTAGCTGCTGCTGGTTGGCTGAGTCACCATGATTTACCTCCTCTCACATTCTTGTCGGGCCGGGAGGTGAGGGGCGCCTAAGGTGAGCGATTTCACCTTTTGGAGCAAAATATATTTTAAGAAATAAACTCCATGAGTATATATGTAAATGGTATTATCCCTGTTAGAGTAGATGCCCCGTAAGCCAACTGTTGGCTAGGGATTTTATTGACTCAGTTGTAAAGAATAATCTTTATTTTAATATAATTCATTATTTCATGGTTTGTTATTCCTTTATCTGTATACCCATGTGTCAAACATAGATAAAGACCTTGATTATACTTTAATACAAATGAATCGTAATTCGATGTTGAAACTCATTTGTAAACACTGTATTATCTAAATCTGTTCCTAGTCGATTCAGCCACCTAAAATATGGATAAAGGTCGCTTGAGCTCGAGACTAGCATCTGTGATATTGTGTACCGCGTTTCTTGGTAAGGGCATGGAGATGTCCAAACATACAGATAGGTAGTCATATGATGATTATACCGAACAACCCTCCCTCGGACTCTCCAAGTGGTTATCATTCATCGAGAGGATAAGTCCGTGGTTATGATTGTACACCATTAGTCCTTACGACCCGGGACAACACTGAGGCTCTATATGCGAGGGCTGTGCTTTGACTCGTTTACCGGCTCCGAGAGAGTCATCAGGTGGCGAGGTTGGGTACAGTTACGACACATATAGGAGCCAGTGCATTGTAGTCGGGAATTCACCGCTCACCTACGGGTGTGGATATCCTATGTGACCTAATGTAATAATAGTGCATGGAATCTCTAGCCAGAGTATAAGATGTACGTTGGAGAAGGAGTTCTCCAATAGTACACGCGGTGCCACTATTATAGTTATCACATAGTTATCGAATTAATATGCAACCCTCGATGAACCAATGGTTGCTGATTCGATCGGGATATATGAGATGAAGGGACCGTACTGTACGTTAATCGTAATCGACTGGTTCTTGCAGGCACTATCAGTGATACCTAGGGGATCATGGGGCGATGCTACTAGACGCTCTTACCATGATCCGATGGGTGCAATCAGAAATGAGTTCTGACATTCTTGATCAATTGTTGATACATAGAATGAGGCAAATTAGGGTAAGCCTAAATAAAGGATTATGTCCTGAATCACAAAGAGTTGTGAACCCACGGCTAGCTGTATCCCTGAACCATTGAGGGTCACACAAGCACTGGTTTACTTGTTCCCATTGAGATAATAAAATTCAATGAGTTGAATTTATAAGAAATAAGTTTGATATGATCAATCGATAAGCTTATAAATAAAATTTATAAAAGCTTATAGAAATTTTTTTGAGAGCATGACTGCTAAGACAGTCAAAGAGAGTGCACATGTGTTTAGACATGGATGTGCTAATTTTGAGAGTCAAAGATTTGTTTAATTCCATTGACTTAATTAATTTGATTAATTGAGAGAATTACAATTAATTAAATAATAAAATATATTATGTTTGATTAATTGAAATATGGAAGACCGAAAATTTGGAAAATGGAGAAAGTCTCCAAAATCCAATCAACCGAGATTTACAATGATGAGATGCAATTTTGGAATATTTGATTAACTTAATTAATATGATTAATTAAGTGAATAAAATATTAGAAATGGTAATAAGGATTTTTTTTTCCCTTATTTTACTGAAGCTCATCCGAATGCTTTTGGAATGAAATTTTTCGGCTCTTGACAAGATATAGAAGGCTGCTCTCGGGATTTTTAATATACAAGAAAATTTCTCTCGGCCGAAGATTGATTGCCGTCCTTTTGCTCTCAAAGGTTTTGAGCAATTTTATTTTCTTGATCTCAAATAAAATCTTCTACACTTTCTAGTGCAAGTTAGAAGAGGAACATATATTCCGGTCGTGGACCTGGTTAGTAGATCGAAGAACGTTCGTAGAGGATTCACGAAGAGCTATCTCCGCTAACCCCGGAATAGTTGGAGACCAGTGATTTATTCACCAAATGTATAACGTTTCTAACACCCTATGAATGTCAATCTTAAAACCATACGAGTGTCCAATATTATTTTGTTTTTCAAAATAAAATAAAAATTTTAAACTTCCGCTGCGTTTGGGCACGTAGAAAATCGAGATCCAACAATCCCGTGGGCATATGCTTGGTTTTATTTCTCGTATTTTGGAAATGATTATTGAAAATGTGTTTTGGAGAAGGAATAAGAGATCTAGTTAAAGAAGAAAGACATTTACATACTTGCAAGTTATATGTGTTTATTCTTATGTATATTCTTATGTTTATTATTGAAAGTATGGTGGCACCTCCACTAGGTATGTAGGATACTAATTACGGGAAATACACGATTTAGCTCCATATGTAGAGGTGTTTATCGGTCGGTTCGGTTTCGTTTTCGGTTTTTTATTTTGGTTTTTTTGGTTTTCGATTTTAGAAATATATAATCCGATATTCGAACCATTTTCCTTCGGTTCAGTTCGGTTCGATTTTCTATCAAAACGTTTCGGTTGATTAGGTGTTAATATAATTATTTAAATTAATAATATAAATATATTGTAAAATATAATATGTTAATTTTTTACACGTTTTCTTAGTAAAATATTTAAATATAATGTCTAAATTAATTAAACAAACAAAAATCAATTAAAAATTGTTCAAAATGGGTCTTCGTTCACTAAATATCATATCGAAATATATAATATAAATAAAAATATTAAAAAAATTATTAATTTAATGAAATTTCGGGTTTTTCGGTTTTGGCATATATAATCCGAAACTGAAGCAAATAAATTTCGGTTTTAACATTTATATCCGAATTCAAAAATTCGGCTTTCGGTTTGGTTCGGTGTTCGGTTTTTTCGGTTTGGAATTTTAATTTTATCCGAAGTTTGAATACTCATGTCCATATGTTTGGATCGTTTGTCGATTCGATCACAAATTTTTCGGTGCTTCTGATTTAATCCTAAACACTTCAAAAGATTTGAACAAATTGGTCCTTACATAAAATTAATGATTAAAAGTAACGATAGACATTATGCCCTAGTCACGCCCCTAAAAATCCAAATTAAAATCCTTAATTTCGGTCCTATTTTGTGCCCTGAAGTTCAGATCCTTTTTAATTCAAACTTTTGTTTGATTCCCTTATGACAATTTCAGGGAAATACCCATTTGAGCCCAAGATGTTTGACCAATTTCTCTGTTTGATCCCAAATACTTTGGCGTTCTCGGTTTAATACTAAATGTTTATAAATTTTAATGGAATTTGTACTTCCGTCAAATTTAAAAGTTAAAACTCACAGTACACATGATATGTAACAGTCACGCCACCTAAAATCCTCAAAACCCAAATAAGATGTCCTAATTTTAGTCCAATTCGAGCAGGAACATATTTTTTTCTTTCTCGCCGTTATCACACTGAAATTAGGCTCAACCTTGAGAATGACATCGACAGTACTGTTGCACACAACTAATATCTAGCATGTAATTCCAGTTCCATATCTTACATGATAACCACATTTTTTGAATTAGAGTTTCCATTTTGTCAATTAAGATATGAGATAATAAGATTTAAACACGGTTCTTACCGGTAAGAGACTTATAAATAAGAGCTTTTAAATCCTATATGGTAAACAACCACCAACACTTGTTTCCTCTACATTAAGTGAAAGATATACAACTTTCATTGGGAGGTAAACAAAAAAAATCATAATCGATCCGAAAAATGATGAATTTGAATGGCTTGTTATATACAATATCAGAGGTTGCAAGGCTATCCAGGAGATAAAACAACAAGCGGGGCAGATAAAACAACTAGTGGAGTCGTTTTAAGGATTTTAGGGGCGTGACTGGCAAATGTCATGTCTACCGTTAATTTAATTATTAAATTGACGGAATGATCAAATCAGTCAAAATTTGTAAACGTTTAGGAATAAATTGAGAGCGCTGAAACATCTGGGACTGAACCGAGAAGGGGCCAAACATCTGAGACTGAACCGAGTCTTTATCCCATTAATTTTAACCATTAAATTGATGGAAGGATCAACTCGAGAAATTTTTTTGAAACTTTTAGGACTAAACTGAGAACGTCAAAATATTTGAGACCAAACCGAAGAAAGAGTCAAACATATGGTATTGAAACAAGTATTTCCCCAACAATTTCTTTATCCTGATCTCCAATCCGCCATGGCTGATCGTTACGCCTATTTCTTCAACAACAATGGGCGGACTATACACTACAATTTTACCTCTCTTCCCACATAAACATACCCTTTACAAACTCAAATTCTACACCCACCAACGTCAGCCAAAATCCCGTGTTTCATGAATCTCCGACACCCTTCTCCTCACCATCGAAAGAAGCTCTCCCACTCCTCAGCTCCAGCCTATGAAGGATCATCACCATCATCAAGAATAATGTACAATGGAATTGGACAAGAACCAAAAGAAGACGATGAAGATGAAGCTCGAAGAACGTAACTTCGGATTTAGGGTTGTCGATTCCTGTTTCGGTGCATGAAATTGGACTGAAATTAGGGATTGTACTTCGGGTTTTTGGAGATTTTTAGAGGTGTGATTGACACATAACCGTCTTCAATTACTTTTAACAATTAAATTAACAAAAAGACCAACTTGATCAACTTTTAAGACTAAAGCGGAAGGCCGAAACATATAATATCAAATCAGAAAAACAAAAATTTGTGTGAGACGGTTTCACGGGTCATATTTTGTTAGAATGATCTTTTATTTGGGTCATCCATGAGAAAATATTAATTTTTATGCTAAAAGTATTACTTTTTATTGTGAATATCGGTAGTGTTGATCCGTCTCACAGATAAAGATTTTTGAGATAGTATCACAAGAGACCTACTCAACCAGAAAAGAACCCAAGCATCCGAGACTGAACCCAGTATTTCTCCACACTAATTGTATATAAAACTAAAATTTTATATTTAATAATTTGGGGAATGAAAATTTTCACATATTATATATCATTCACTTTATGTATCAGAACTACTTATAGTTAGATTTTTGCCTACGTAAAATTGTATTGTTTTTTCTCTATATTTTACTACTTGTGATTTTGATTATACATATTATCAAATTTCAATATAACTTAACTATCAATTTCATTTCATTTCATGATTCATTAATCATATAGGCTAACTAATAAATAAAGATATATTCACCAAGTTAGAGCGAGCGGGCCACAACGTCCCCGATTCTCTCATATTTTCGTCAAACAGTTATATATATATATATATATATATATATATATATATATATATATATATATATATCTTTTTTTAGACCTAAATTCCCATGTCAAGAAAAGTTTGTAGACAGGGAGTCATCATCCATTTCTCATTATATAGGTTTTATATTATAATTGTTTCCATTACATAATAAAATGATACCATTTGATCAGGGATTTGCGGGCATTCGATGCGTGCCACTTGTCACTTTGACGCCAAAGTGTACAAAAATAAAGAGATAATAACGGACCCGGATCACCTACAGTTGCAAATGATGTTGTTCTTACATGACATTTTTTAATTTTTTTTATTCTTCTTGTTGTGAAAAAGTAAAAATTTATGGTAAAAAGTAAAAATCTCAAACACTCAAAATTTACCAACCAACACACTTTATAATATTTTTCTCTCTACTCAATTGTGATTTTCTTCACAAATGAGAGATCTATTTATAGGAAATCTTTACACATAATCCAAAAATAAAATACATCATTACCTACATCATCACACACTAATTTTCAATATTCAACACCTATTTTTCAACATTCAACATTCACATTTTCAACACAAATATTTTTCACATTTTAAATAATATTTCAACACTCCCCCTTGTGATGATGATCATGATACGATGATGTCTTCATTACGTGTTTTGTACTGCCTCGTTAAAAACCTTACTTGGAAAAACCCATTGGGATAAAAACCATAGTAAGGGAAAAAGAGTGCAGTCACGTAAACTCCCCCTGATGTTGACATGAACAATTCTTCACAAATTTCGTAGATTGCGCATCCCAATATTATATATGTGCTTTCTGAATATTGACGTAGGAAGTGCCTTTGTGAAGAGATCTGATGAGTTTTCACTTGATTGAATGTGACGAACATCAATACATTTATTCTTCTCAAGCTCCTTGGTGAATGCGAAGAACTTAGGAGGAATATGTTTAGTTCTGTCGCTTTTTATGTATCCTTCTTTCATTTGAGCAACACATGCAGCATTATCTTCATATAGTATCACAGGTTTCTCATCGAATGATAATCCGCATGAGATTTGGATATGTTGGGTCATTGATTTTAACCACACACATTCACGACTTGCTTCATGTAGTGCAATAATCTCAGCATGATTTGATGAAGTAGTTACGAGCGTTTGTTTCTGTGAACGTCAAGAAATTGCAGTGCCTCCACGAGTAAATACATATCCAGTTTGGGAACGTGCCTTGTGTGGATCAGATAAGTATCCAGCATCAGCATAACCAATCATACTTGAATTAGCATCTTTTGAATACAAAAGTCTCAAGTCTGTCGTTCCTCGTAGATAACGGAATATATGTTTAATTCCGTTCCAGTGTCTCTTTGTTGGATATGTGCTAAATCTTGCCAACAGATTTACGGCAAAAGATATATCAGGCCTTGTACAATTTGTAAGGTACATAAGGGCACCGATGGCACTTAGATATGGTACTTCTGGACCAAGAATATCTTCATCATCTTCACATGGACGGAATGGATCCTTATCTATGTTTAATGATCTAACAACCATTGGAGTACTTAAAGGATTTGCTTTATCCATATTAAAACGTTTAAGGATCTTTTCTGTATAATTTGTCTGGTGAACAAACATTCCACATTCTTTTTGTTCAATTTGTAAACCCAGACAATACTTGGTTTTTCCAAGATCCTTCATTTCAAATTCTTCCTTCAAGTATGACACAACTTCTTGAATTTCCTTATTCGTTCCAATGATGTTTAAATCATCAACATATACAGCAATAATTACGCATCCGGATGTTGTTTTCTTAATGAAAACACAAGGGCATATTGAATTATTTACATATCCCTTTTTCATCAAGTGATCACTTATTCGATTATACCACATTCGACCTGATTGCTTTAACCCATATAATGATCTTTGTAATTTCACAGAATAACATTCCCTGGGTTTTGAACTTTGTGCTTCAGGCATCTTAAATCCTTCAGGGATTTTCATATATATATTACTATCAAGTAATCCATATAAGTAAGCTGTAACAACATCCATAAGACGCATTTCTAAATTTTCAGATACCGCCAAGCTAATCAAATACCGAAACGTAATTGCATCCATCACGGGAGAATACGTTTCTTCATAATCAATTCCAGGCCTTTGAGAAAAACCTTGTGCAACAAGTCGAGCTTTATATCTTACTATTTCATTTTTCTCATTTCGCTTTCGAATAAAAACCCATTTGTATCCAACAGGTTTTACACCTTCAAGTGTAAGGACTATAGGTCCAAAAACATTACGTTTATTTAGCGAATCCAATTCAACCTGGATAGCATCTTTCCATTTTACCCAATCCTGTCGATTTTTACATTCACCAAAAGATTTTGGTTCATGATCTTCATTATCATTTATGATGTCGATTGCCACATTATAAGAAAATATATCATCAATTTCTTCTATATCTTTTCGGTTCCATATTTTTCCAGTATTAATGTAATTGATAGATATTTCACGATTCTCGTCAGTTTGTGGTTCTGACAGAACATTTTCATCATCATGTGTTTCTTCAGGAACATCATTATCTATTTTGTGATCATCATGTGTTTCTTCAGGAACATCATTCTCTATTTTGTGATCATCGTGTTTCTCTATGAATTTTCTTTTTCGAGGATTTTTATCCTTGGAACCGACTGGCCTTCCACGCTTCAGGCGTTTAATGACATCATGAGTATCTTCCATTTGTTTCTTTGGAATTTCAATTCGAGCAGGGGCATTTGCAGCATGTATATATGATTTAGTTACCCCTTTTGTGTCTGCAAATGCATCTGGTATTTGATTTGCTATTCTTTGCAAGTGTACAATTTGTTGTACATCTTTTTCACATTGTTTTGTTCTTGGATCCAGATGTAACAATGATGATACATACCATGTAATTTCTTTTTCGGTATGTTTTTGTTCTCCCCCTAACATTGGGAAGATTTCCTCATTAAAATGACAATCAGCAAAACGTGCTGTGAACACATCTCCTGTCTGAGGTTCAAGATATCGAATGATTGATGGACTATCATAACCGATATAAATTCCAACCTTTCTTTGAGGTCCCATTTTCTTTCGTTGTGGTGGTGCAATAGGCACATACACCATACATCCAAAAATTCTCAGATGAGAAATGTCTGGTTCTTTACCAAATGCAAGCTGCAATGGGGAGTATTTATGATATGCACTTGGTCTGATACGAATTAATGCAGCAGCATGTAAAATTGCATGTCCCCATATAGAAATAGGGAGCTTTGTTTTCATAATCATTGGTCTAGCAATCATTTGCAGACGTTTAATCAATGATTCAGCCAATCCATTCTGTGTATGTACATGAGCAACAGGATGCTCAACAATGATTCCCATAGACATACAATAATCATTGAAAGTCTGGGAAGTAAATTCACCAGCATTATCAAGTCTAATTTTCTTGATTGTATAATCGGGAAATTGATTCCTCAATTTTATTATTTGAGCAAGTAATCTTGCAAATGCAACATTTCGAGTTGACAATAAACATACATGTGACCATCTGCTGGAGGCATCAATCAATACCATAAAGTATCTGAATGGTCCACATGGTGGATGGATTGGTCCACAAATATCACCCTGAATACGTTCAAGAAACATTGGTGATTCAGTTTGGATTTTGGTTGGTGATGGTCTTATAATAAGTTTTCCGAGAGAACATGCTTTACATTGAAACTTATTATTCTGAAAGATCTTCTGGTCTTTCAATGGATGACCATGTGTATTTTCTATAATTCTTCGCATCATTGTTGAACCAGGATGTCCTAATCGATCATGCCAATTCATCAGTATTGAAGAATTATCAACTACCATGTTTGATTCAATTGGACTTATATATGTATAATGCAATCCAGTAGGTAGCATTGGTAGTTTTTCAACTACATATTTCTTTCCTGATTTATATGTGGTAAGACACATATATTTCTCATTCCCTTCATTCATTGTTTGAGTATCATACCCATGGGAATATATATCATTAAAACTCAACAAATTTCTTTTCGATTATGGTGAATATAAAGCATCATTGATCAAAAATTTTGTACCATTAGGTAACAAAAATTGTGCTTTACCACAACCTTTAATCAAGTCTACAGGACCTGATATTGTATTCACCATTGTTTTTGTTGGTTTTAGTTCCAAGAAATATCTTTTATCTCGGAGGATAGTATGCGTTGTACCACTATCAGGTATGCAAACTTCATCTTTGTTCATAGTATTTTCCATATTTGAACTTCAAAAAAATATGCAATGAAATAAAATTACTGACAATACATTTATAAAAATACAATACAATACATATGCCAAAATATAACACACGATAAAATATTATCATACAATTACATGAAAAATAAAATGTTTTACATATTTATTCCACCCGCAAATTGATCATTGTCTGAGAAATCAATCAGAAAATCTCCAGCATCAAAATGAGTTGAATTACTCAAAGGTTCACTGTTTTCAGCGAAGTTGGTCTCCTTTTCTTTCCCCTTTATTGATTCTTTATAAAGTTTGCAAAGGTGCTCAGGGGCTCGACAAATACGGGACCAATGTCCTGGAGTACCACATCTGAAACAAGAACTTTCAAATCTTTTTGAGTGATTTTCATTTACACTCATGTTCTCTTGATGCCTTTTCGGTGGATGATTTGGGACGTTCGTTTGAGATGAGTTATTGAAGTAACTATCTCGATTATTTTCAAAACCACGGCCGCGTCCACGACCACGACTATTTCCACGTCCCCGACCACGTCCACGACCACGACCACGACCTCGATTTCGTCCTCGACCAAAATCTTGTCTATAACTTTGATTTTGGTTGCCAGATTTAAATTCATTTTTGCTTACGACATTTGCTTCAGGAAATGCCGTTGAACCAGTAGGTCGTGCCTGATGATTTCTCATTAATAGCTCGTTATTCTTTTCCGCCACAAGGAGACAGGCGATAAGTTCAGAATATCTCAAAAATCCACGCACTCTATATTGTTGTTGTAGAGTTATATTCGATGCGTGAAAAGTGGAAAATGTTTTCTCAAGCTTTTCCAATTCTGTAATCTCGTGCCCACAAAATTTCAACTGCGAGATTATTCTATACATCGACGAGTTGTAATCGCTGACTTTTTTAAAGTCTTGGAATCTTAACGTATTCCATTCATCCCTAGCGATCGGAAGTATAACTTCCCTTATATGTTCGAATCTTTCTTTTAATCCCTTCCATAAAGCCATGGGATCTTTTTCAGTCATATATTCACATTTTAATCCATCGTCGAGATGTCGACGCAAAAATATCATGGCTCTTGCCTTTTCTTGTGATGTGCATATGCCATTTTCTTTTATGGTCTCATTTAGACCTAATGACTCAAGATGCATTTCTACATCGAGAGTCCATGGCATATAATTTTTCCCAGTAATGTCAAGAGCGATGAATTCGAGTTTTGTGAAGTTTGCCATGGTGGTACTAAAAATCACGATGCATTTTATTAGTTAATGAATATTGCAATACAAAGTAATGGATAAACAACAAGTACAAGTATTCGTAAAAATAAAGAAAACACACGAGGAGGATATTCTCCGATAAATACAAGACTCGTGAGTATGATAACTAAAATAATTAAAAATAACCTTGCGAAAGCCATCTTCTTTTTTTCTCCGAAAATTTGATGAAGAATAATTTTTAGAGAAGAAGAGAAAGTTGGGGTGATTGAATGAGTTTGAGATATCATATTTATAGGGCAAAAACTAGCCGTTTTGTTACCATTTATGACCGTTGGTGAATAAAAGAATAAATGTATGTATTTGTATAATTTTATGGTAATAATATGATATATATAATATTAGACATGTTTAAATAATTATATATATCATATCATAATATTATAACGACTGTCATAATTTATTTTGTTTAAAAACCTTATAGGCTTTTATACTTGTCGTATCCCTTGCCGGGAGTGTGGGATGTCGTCTTAACATCCTCCCAGGATTTATAACAAGTTTATGAAAAATTTATTTTTATTATTTCTAATAATAACATTATATTGTATATTAAATAAATACACAATAAACAAATAACAGTAAAATAAATATAATTACTTTTGTTACCTTTTTCTTCTGTTTGGAGCTTGGAAAAATATGTAGGACTTTTAGAGCTTCGTGCTGATAACGTGTTGTGAAAAAGTAAAAATTTATGGTAAAAAGTAAAAATCTCAAACACTCAAAATTTACCAACCAACACACTTTATAATATTTTTCTCTCTACTCAATTGTGATTTTCTTCACAAATGAGAGATCTATTTATAGGAAATCTTTACACATAATCCAAAAATAAAATACATCATTACCTACATCATCACACACTAATTTTCAATATTCAACACCTATTTTTCAACATTCAACATTCACATTTTCAACACAAATATTTTTCACATTTTAAATAATATTTCAACACTTCTCTTTTTTTCCACCTTTTTACCTCTCTTTTTCTCTTTTGTTTTCCCTTAATTTTTCTCTATTTTTTTCCTTCTTTCACAAATATTATTCACACAGTTTTATATGAAATAATATAAACATTTTAATTCTTTTATGTTAAATTAATAATTTTTCAATTAAAAATTACTATATTAAATTTTTACATGTGAAAAACCGTATCATTTTTTTCGAATTTGATGAGTATTATTAATTTTTTTTTCAATGAACAAAATTTTTAACAATATAAAACTATTAACATGTTAATTCTTACATTAAAATTTAAAACATTTCCATCATACAATATCAAAAACTAAAATTCAACACCACAGTTCCATAAAAAATAAATAATTCACACGTTTTGAAACTTTATTTCAACTAACAATGTTAATTGGTTATTCTTTAAATAAAAAATTACTTAAGAGCATTATTGGATATATCTCCATTGAAATCCATGGCTTCAAGAGAATGGCGAGAATGATCAAATTGTGCCTACATTAAATAAAAATGAATATTATAAAATCAAATTTTACCATATAAGAATTAATATTTTTTGGCTTAAGATTTTACCCACAAAAAATTTCAAGATGTAACGTCGCGAAATCAGAAAGTCCACGTGAACCATATGCATGCAAATTATTAAATTTCTTTGGTATTTTATTAAAATCTTTTAAAGCATAAATGCATGTTTATTTTATTAAATTGTGTTTAATTATTTTTATGCATTTTATGCATTATTATTGCATGATAGGATTTATTTCATTAAATTTTGAAGGTTCATGCATTAAAGATTTTTAAGTTGCACTTCACGCTCGAACGAGAAACGGAGACCGGAGAATTTTCAGGATAATTATTTTTTTATCACACGATTTATTTTATAAATTAATACAAGGTGATTTTAAGGGTATTTTTCCAAAAATAGGATTTTATTGGTTATTTTAACCGCATGATTTTTATTTTTAACGGTATGTAAATTTTATCGAATCGAGAGAATTTTATTTATGGTTTGGCTAATATTTGCGAAATCCTCCTAACACGAATTATTTTCCGGGACCGAGTTTGGGCCTAATGGGCCTACAAAACCTTTAAAATAAAATGGTTACCCATTATCAAATCATTAAATTTACAATTAAGAATTTAAGCACTATTAAGCTTAAACTAAATGATAATTAACGGATACACACCCATTCACATCCCCACTCCATCGGTTTCATCGGATTATTTCACCCTACCCCTACAGGCAGTGCCTGCAGGGGTACATCCAAAATTCTGGCCCAATTTTTTATTTTTTTTAAACTTTTTTATTCCCCATGATATGAATCTCAACCCTTGATCCTAGGTGTGGGCACTGCCCTCACACCCAGGATCGAACCTTCCGGTTTCATCACCCAACCAACCGACACCCTCTTCATCCCTTCATTATTCCCTCGGTTTTCATCACCAACAGCAGAAAACACCATTCTTTTTGGTTAGGTTTGCAAAGAAAATCTCTCGGGACTCCACGTGCATGGTTCTTGTTCTTCATTCACCAAGGCATGTCCTACATCATTATTTTTGCATCACTCATGTCATATATATTGCTGATATGTGTGGATTTTGTGTGAAGAATTATCGGTACAACATAGAATAAAAAAAACCTATGGTTTTTTTTTTTTTTTTGGTACATGTTATGCATTTTTTTAATGTATTCACGCTTCTATGATTTCTTGGGCAATGGGCTGCATTTTCAGGACTGGTAGTGACTGATGTAGGGGCTAAGATGTGGTTTGGGGAATGAAACCAAGTGCTGTGGTTGTGGGATGAGAGATCGGCCGTTTCCTAGTAGTGCAGGGTTGGGGCCTTGGGGGATGTGGTTCGGTTAGGGAGTGGATCGGGCGAGGTGATGGCTGAAACAGGGCATGGACCAGATCACCCTGGTGGGTCTGGGGCGTGGCCCAGTAAGGCCATGCCACGACTGGAACCGCTGGACTAGCCGACTACAAGCTTTGCAGAATTGGGGATCGGGTGGTGTTACGGTTGGAGCTTTTGTGTTTGTGACTCATGTGTGCTGCATGGGGCCGATTGTATGGTTAAGGTTGGTTCTTTAGGATCTAATCTAGGTCCATGTTAGGTGGGTTCAAGTCTTTTGCATCGAGGATTGGTTGGTGGTGTGAGAATTGGAAAGGATGTGCGTGAGGTGGTGATTTGTGAGAGGACCGAGAGTGGTGTTCGGTGCTGGAAGCTTCAACCGTGAGTTTAGAGGCTTAATAACATTGTTTTAGGAGTAGTTAAGTGTTTGTAAAATATGGAAAAAAAATTGGGAAAGTTTTAGTTAATTTTCAGTTCGATTCGGATTAAAACCGAAACCCCGATCCAAGTTTTAAAATGAAACGGTTCAATTGTATTTTGGCTCGAAATTACGTCTAGGAATATTTTTAAATATGTTTTGGGATATTTTAAAGAGTTTGGTAAGTTTCGGGTCAATTTTAGAGGTCCAGGGTTAAAACGAGAATTTTTGGGTTCCCAGGGGCAAAATGGTCATTTTGCACCCGGGGTGAGATTTTGGTCCTGGCAGCGCCCTGAGCACAAATATATGATATTTAAAATGTTTATGCATCATTTTTACGATTTTACACAATTATTATAAATACGTTGCATGTTTGGTTTAAAGAAAAAGTTACGCATATGCATGTTTTTATTAATTGTTGAAAATGATGATATTTTTTGAAGGATGAGAATTGGTTGTGACTTACGATGTATATGTATACGATGACATGAGATATGATGAGCTGAGGCCCGGGTTCAGTGGGCAGGTAATGATGTCGCTGATGTCCCCCGCCGCCGGGTACCACGGTTTTTATAGATGGATCCATCGATAGAACTGATACGATAGAGCTGATACGAAAGTCACAACTAATGAACTAAGTTCAATTAAAATAAAATGTATATGTTTATGATGACATGTGATGACATGATTTAACACGTATATGCTGATACGATGATACATGCTATGATTATTATCATGTTTTGAAAAGACATGTTTACTTAAACTATTTTTACTGCAGATGAAAGGTATGTTGATTATGCTATTTTTCACTGTTGTGTGCTACGTATATGTACTTGTTATTACTGGTACATGTGTGATGAGTCTTTAGACTCACTAGGCGTGTGTGATGCAGGTGAGCTTGATGCTGAGGAGACTGGAGGTGCTGAACTCTGGGTAGGCAGCTCTGGTGCGGTGACACGACCCGAGGACCGCATGTTTTCCGCATTATGATTTAGGAGATTTGAGAGGCATGAACCTTTTTATACGTTGACGAATTTAAGATTTTTATTCGGTCACATTTACGTTTGATTTTGGAGTAGTTTGGAAATTTTAAAACTGCGCTTTTTATTGTCAAATATTTAAGATCATTTTTAAATGTTATTTCGAAAATGCGAAGCTTTTATATAAAAAAATATTCAGTAGAATTTTTAAAAATGAGCGAGACTTTACACAAGATATCATTAAAGTTCATACCATCAATAATAAGTGAAATTGAATTGACTTCCAGTTGTTTGAAGACATGCATGAGGTATCGGAGTTGCTGAACAAAATACGGGTAATTCATCGTGCGTTCCGATATCCTACAATGATTATAAAAATAAGAAATCTAGATAATTTTTATTTCAAAAAAGTATTAAAAGTAGTTAATTTACCTCGACTCTCAAATTTATTTTTCTTCATTTTGCTTGAAGTTCTACCCAACTCTTCAACCTTCTTGACTTTTTCACACCATTTTTTTTTTCTTGAATCGTTTTGCTTGTATCATAGAAGGTCCTATCGATGATTTCCTGACACCACCATTGTTGTCTTGGCTCACTTCAGTCCAACACATTTCCATGACTTGCTTGGTTAGATCACATACCGAATTATGCACCAAAGAGAAAGTTGATGGGTGGACGGAGGCTTCGGTTGCAAGTCTTACGAGCATCAAACAAAGTTTTCTATATTGTTCTGTATTTCTCGTTTAGGATCTTCTTCGACTTCATTTCCCATACAATCGTGTACCACTCCACTCCTAGCTTTTCTCTTTCATCTATTCAAGATATAATGCTCTGGCAATTTTTTTACGTCCTGCACATGATATACTTTCACAGCATGACAACACAATAATCCAGTCATCTCAAATTTTCGGCAACTACATGAAATCATCTTTGTGCTAGGATTAAATATCAACATCCATTCTCCTTCTTTATCAATTCGCCCGACAACATATTCAAATAATGGTTGAGCTTAATTTTTATATTTTATGTAAGCAGCTGCGAATAAAACAAACTCCACTTGAAATAGATGAAAGATAGTGAGGGTATAAATTTCAGAAATTTGACGCAACATATGAGAACTCTCTAGCTTTAATCTTGGTAATTTTAGGCGTGTCTCAAATTCACATCTTAGCTCATTGTACCACTTTTCCTCCAAGACCCGTTCGAAGTGCTTTAAAAATTGCATTATATCCAAGTCGGGTTTCATACAACTCTTGATATCAGAATTGACACTTTCACTGAGTTGTGTGCTCTTCATACCAAGTATGAAAGCCTTGTTCATGTAACAAACTGCCCATTTCTCATTTATATTTTAAATGGATTGAAGCCATGTGTTTTCTTGAATATTATAGTGTACTAGTAGAACACTCCAAGCCTCCTCGAATCGCGTCTCATCATCAATGCCATACATGCATCTCATAAAATCAGTTAAGAAATGAGAACCATCTTTCATCGAGTTTCTCAAGTGTTTGACGCCATTTTGCATCAAATGCCATGTGCACAATCCATGAAATACCTCAGGCATCACCTCTTGTAAAGCATTTGCCATAGCTTGATCCTGATTAGTGAAGATAGTGAGAGGCTTTTTTTGCTTGTGTGCCTCTAAAAAAGTTTCGAACAACAATTTAAATGATGATGCAGTCTCATCATACAAAAGTGTTGCACCAAAAATCACCGCTCCTCTATGATGACTGAAACCTGAGAAGGTAGCAAGTGGTCGGTATGCACGGTTCATACAATACGTGGTATCTAGTGACACAACATCACCAAAATACTCATAGTCGATTAGCATTCTCGCATCAGCCTAAAAAACATTAGTTATCTGTTCTTCCACATCCATCTGATTAGCATGGTAAAATAATGGATTTTTAGATAATTGTTGTTGAAAATATTGCATTAGACAACCAACTTCCCCATATAC
The DNA here is from genome assembly GCF_022965805.1 of Primulina eburnea. Lineage (NCBI taxonomy): Eukaryota > Viridiplantae > Streptophyta > Magnoliopsida > Lamiales > Gesneriaceae > Primulina > Primulina eburnea. The sequence goes on along the minus strand of NC_133117.1, from coordinate 5,505,168 downwards.
CATACTTCTATGTCTTTTGGATCGAATATAATTTTTTAGCATCCAACATTGTATAACCAAGACCATCTATTCCCCCTGCATGCTTACTCATCAACTGAAAATTGGATTTTTGTTTAAGCCCAACATCCTCTGTCAAATCAATCTCATAGACTTGAAATTCTGTAATTTTACATTGGGAAGACAACATATGAACTGTTTCTTGAAGATGGAGTGGGTGATTATGCTCTTCGATAAACTCATTAACTTTATATTTACTATCCACAAATGTGACGCCCATTCTTACTTTACAATTTGTTCGAGTCTCAAGCCGAGGATTGAATGTCGATGAATCCCTTTTGTCTTTTTTACGAACACCCTCCTTGCAACAAACATATTTATACGAAGTTATAAATCCGACGTTCTTGTTAAAATAATGCTTCCTAACTCCAAATCCAAATTTCCCACCATATTCAATACAAAACTTCCAAGACTCGTCTAGATTATCAAATTACATACCAATATTAGGTTTGAATTCGATATTTGAACTAGAATCCATCAAGAATCTGAAAGTATTAATAAATTTTTTGTCTTGTTTCAGTCTCAGTTTTCAACGACGGTGACAAAAAATGCAATAAATTTCTCTGTTACATATTAAATGCAAAAAATTAATAATAAAACAATATTTTTCTCAACTAATATCCAAGAGCAATAAGCCAAAACACAATAAGTCAAGTACGTCAATTGCAACCAGTGTCAATAAAAATTCCAAACCAGGCGAGTTGTGTCATGTACAAGAGAACGATGAAATAGCCTAATTGTCTTGTTAATATGCATGAAGTATTTTGTATTGCTCCATATTCACCCTACTAGATGTAAAATTCGTACAAAATTCATATTAGAATGGTATCCTTATTAGTGATAAATATAAGATTCTTACTAAAAAAAACTAATTTTAGATTAGATTAGAAAAATAATTTTTTTAATAATTTACTAACTATTAAAAATACATCACGGCCAATTTTCTAAACTATGCAAAAATGAAAGGAAAATTCATAATTTAAAATCCCGATACATTCTTCAATATTTTTTTTATAATTATTGATTAAATATTTGATATATATAATCTACTAATTTAATACAGATCAGAAACATATATTTCTTTTTAAAAAAAATTAAAATAATGTTAAAACAAAGCCACAAGCAAGAAAGCCAAGAAAAAATTATCATCCTTACCAAGAATTATTGAATATCATGAGCTAAAACCTAATCTTACATGGTTGTACATGCATACATATATATATATATACACACACACATATATATATATACAAATTATATATATCACACACAAATCTCCTACAAGATGATATTTAAAGGTAGCATCGGTAACCGCAAGCAATACACACAATTAATAAGAGTTTCAGATCAATAGCATCATAAAAATAAAAACCAACAAAATCAAATAAAAAATTCGATAGCCAAACAATTAGAAAAATAATTAGACATTTAAAGGAAAAAGAAAATCGAATCTTGTATATTATAGCATTTCCTGTAAAATAAAAATAATAATAAAATTGAGTGAGAGAAAAAAAAAGAGAAAAAGAAGAAAATGGACAAAAAAAGACGAGATGAAATAGCCGAGAATAAAAAAATGTTTATATTATTTCATATAAAACTGTGTGAATAATGTTTGTGGAAGAGGGAAAAAAAATGGAGGAAAATGGAAGGAAAACAAAAGAGAAAAAAGAGGGAAAAAAGTGAAAAAAAAGAGAAAGAATAAAAAAAATGCCATGTAATATCATTTGTTGTGCTTACCACCGCTGTAGGTGATTCGGGTCCGATAATAACATATTTGTTCCTCCTTGTATCACTATTTTCCTGATTTAGTCCCTTTTCTTTTGAGTGACCTGACCTAAAATATTCATCATATTTAGAGGTTTTCCCATTTTAGTCCAAAATTCTAATTTTAACCATGTTTTCTATTTTTATTTAAATTTTTTTCTAGCTCATTATACTTTAGTAAATTAAATTAAATCTTATACATGTTTTACCAAAACGCTGTTGGATGTTATCCACCAGGTTTTACAGACTGCTCCTCACAACTTAGCCACGTAGTCGAAACCGATGGTTTCTGTCATAGATTCATTAAGAAGCACCTAGCACAGACTTATTTTGTTCCTAACTCAAGGTGTATGGTAATGGATTTAATTTGAAAATAAATAATGAGAAGGTAAAAGACTGGTGATTTATTCAAATACACTAAATATTATAACACTAGTAACCTCCTGTAGAGGATGATATAACTTGTTTAGCTAATTATAGTAGCTGAAAATATAACACACATAAACTGAAAGAAAATATTACAATGTTTATTTGAGAGAAAATTGAAGAAGATGATCGATGCCTTCAAATTTCTTCTGTCATAATATATATAGAAGTCCTGGTGGATTTAAAATATGAGATTCAAACTTGATTGATAACTTTACATTAGTTCTTGCCAGTTGTTGCGAGTTATTGCTGGTAGCTATTCGTGAACTGATCCCCTTTATTTATCTGTCACTCTTAGTAGTGGCTGAGTCACACGCCCTATTTAAATTTGTCATGAAATCTTTTATTTTTTTGGCCCTGAGAAAAACGTGTATTGTGCGGTCTTTTACCACTTGGGATTGTCTTTGCAATATGCTTTCGGCCTGATATTGAACGAAAACCTTTCCCAAATTCCGTCTCTTTCTGTTTTGGGCATGGCAAATCCTTTATGGCCATTTTTCTATGTGATTCATGTTACAGAATTTTTGGCGGGTCTCTTTTCTCCCCGACAACTTATTATTCTACATAATTATTTTTTTCAAATATTTTTCTGCACATATGTAGTTTTTCATGTCATTGTATTTAATAGAAAAGATTTGTTAATTGAATTTTGATAAAATTTAAAAGAAAACTTGACTTTGTCCATCCATGTGAGACAGATCCATAATCTCCATGTTCTTTTGATGGATATGTCATCTTCAGTAAGTAAAGCAACAAAAGGTGTTTAATTTGTTGGAGGATCCTTAATGAATTTCTGGACATTCATATCCGACCTCATGAGCTGGATGAAATGAAAAAGCCTCGTGTAAGCCTTTCCTAGATAGTTCTAGTGCTACACTAAAGAAGTATAGCTCCACAATATCTCATCTGGACAAACAGTTATTATTCGTCCATGTTTCATGAACAACTTATTGGATCCATTTTGGCAGTGTATATTTCTAAGAAACAAGGTGTTGTGGTATGGATCGAGGTAAGAGCCCCAAATTCATACCATGACTTGATCTCCTTAGGATGATCATTAGGTTTCATCCACATCATTGGATATTTTCTTGCATTGTCAGCCCGACCTGTAGCTGGGTTAATTCTTGCTCTAATTTTTAATTTCTCATAGTTCAATTGATATGCATGGAATGGAGAAACTATAAACTCGTAACACCAACCTTAGATTTTTGCTTGTCTATTTGAGGTATAAGGTTGATATCTTCATCTTCAATCCCCTAGGTAAATAGTTGACTTGATGGCTTGAGATAAGGATCTGAAGTCTCAATTTTTTGCTTGGGTCGACTCATCTACAGATGATCTCGACTTATCACATGTGCTATGGATACTTGAATCTCCTACTGTAGGTATAGATCCTTGTGATCGAAAACTCCTCTTTTGAGAAGCCAGTGGTTTCTCAATAGTCTGGAGGATAGAATTTTGTAATACAAATTATAGCTAAGTGTAAGCCTGTAAACAATCAGTAATTCCACGAGAAATAATGCTCTTATCAACTTGTTGTAGCTTACTTAGAACTTATGCATTTGGGGTAAGCTTGTTTAACTCATTTTGAAGCATTTTAAGTTGTTCTCTTAAATGCCTCTGTATTTTCATGATGACATCGACATCAGCGCTATCCATATCTTGTTATAAAATCTGCAAGAATATTTTCATCAGATTTAATAATAACAATATAAAAAATATAATTTTGACATAAAGTTTGTCATCTTAATAATATAGCATTCTTGGGTTTAGATTCAATTTTATTTTTCAAGAATCTTTAACATGTGTATTTTCAAATTTCAAGGTAAATTTCTTAGGGAGTAAAAATAATGACCAATTTTCAAAAGTCATTTTTACTTCATAGATTTATTTTAGTTGATGTGACATCATGTGACTTCTTCATCTGATAATAATCAACTGAAATATCTACATTATTGTTCTTCTTCTGGTGAGAACTTTGTAAGTACCGTTGCACACCAATGATAACTAGCATCTATACATAATACCAGCTCATCTTCATCTTGAGGAATAACCATTTTTGTAAGATTTTTCCAAATCTCTTTCAGTTGACTAAGTCCCTTAGCGTGTTCTTTTGTCCATATGAATCTTGCATCTTTCTTCATTAATGGACTAAATATTTTTCTGTGTTTTCTAGACACTTGATGAAAATTCAGCAAGATTAACAAATCTTAAGTAACTTTGGAATTGTATCTTATTCTCTTGTATTCGAATCTTTATGGAAAAATTTGTACTTTTTCCACAATGTGTTCTTGCAGAAACTACTACTGACTCATCTATTTCTACTCCAAGAAATTCAATTTTCTTTGTAGTGATGACTACCTTCTTTTCAAATAGGATCATAACTTATTGTTTTCAAACTTTAGAGAAAATTTCTAAATGTTTAAAATATTCATCAATATCTTGATATGATATTAAAGTATAATCAATATTGAAAAACATAAATTCAAGATAATCTTTAAATAGATTGTTCATCTTTCTTTAAAATATCTGAGGTGTATTAGTCAATTTCATAGTAATACTTCTCAAATATAATGACCTTATGGTGTGGAGAAATCAGTAAATTTATTTTTTTCTTCTTTCATTCGAATCTGATAGAATCTGGATTTACAATCAACTAGAGAACATTTAGCTTTGTATATAAAATTTAATTATCTTTATTAGGTATAAATATCCATCAAACTTGAGGATTTTATTAATTTCTTGATAATTAATTATTAACATGAGTTTCTTTCTTTTGATTTCATCATAATTTCTTACCAAAAAACCTGTAATGTTATATGATGATATTCCTGCTTTGATTAAACCGAGTTCAAAATGTTTCTTAGTAATAATCTGCATATCGTTTTGATCATCTATGTTCATCAGGATAGCCATGCATCTGACGAACTCATATTCCTTAATTTTAACTCAGATTTAATTGGTACAACTTGTACAAATCCACTTTAACTCGGTTTCACAACCCTAGTGAGCTGAAACTCCTAGCACTTTTTACTTCAAATTGATCTATTAAGAAACATTCTTTTGACAGTTACAACTTATTATCACAATACAACAACACTCGTGTGTAAAAATCAAGTGAGAATACAAAGTGCACAATATTGATCCTTAATTGATCTGATGAGGAACTTAGTGTGTGCAAAAACAGCTTAAAGATTAATCTTTTGAGGGGTGATGTGTTATTTGAACACTTAAAGAAGATTGATAACGCAGAAGAAAGTTCTTCAGTCTTGGTACAGTACATTGCTTATTTATAGATATTGGTCCCCAACGTTAATAAATATGTACGGCACTCACATATATACTGGGTAGCCGACACTTATGCAGATATTACCACATGTCCTTGTTGTTTTGTCAAATATGGTACCGAACTATTCAAATGCCTTGGACACTAGCTGAAAGGGGTAACCAACATATCTTCTCTCTTTTGTACTTTCAGACAACTTTATTATAAACTCGGATAAAGACTGTTTGTCTTCAGCGAATGTTGACAGACTGATCTTCGAGTTGATCTGTTCTGTTCGAACATCTTGGTTCAATTCATGTTGATGAAAAAACTCTATCAGATCGAAATATTTGAGCAGCTCGATCTGTCTATTCGATTTAGCTTATAACAATGTAGGTTGATCATCGTACTTGTAGTCTTGTTTAGTTCAATTTATAATTTGCATTAATATAAACTTGAGTTAGATCAGTTTAGTTTGAGATCACGAAAAACTTAGATATAATTTTTGTCTTAACGACTCTCTTTTATTCAAATGAGACGCTTGGTTCGAATTAAAGAATAATTAGTTAATGTGTGATAAAAAATTTAAAGATAAAAAATATAATATACAATAATAATATGTCATATTTGATATGATTTTTGTCGATAATCCTTGGAATGTTTTAGAATTATGAAACTCTAATTGACCGACATTATGGTTTTTTTGGTGGGTTTGGGACAAAGGTTGTTTATGGAATCTTTCCTATTAAAACAATAAATCATCCCACAATCACACCTTGTCCCTCATGCAAAAGATTGCCTTATAGATTAATAATTATAATTATATTATTTTATTATTCATAGTATTAACTAATTGGCTTCTTTTTTAAAAAAAATAAATTAACCAAACTAAGTGAGTATTTTATACATATGATTTGTTAGGAATTTTAAAATAGTCTTCAGAATCTTTGCAGTATCTTTCTCCTCCTCACCGATTCTATTTCCTATAGCTGAGACGTATATCCGATACTTGATGGGTAGAGATGTAGACATAAAATTTTTGACAATGGGTTGAGAATGATCGTTCTATTGTTGTAATAAAAACATGAAGCGTTAAAAATTAAATATATTTAAAAATACAGTCCATAGAATGCCTAAAAAAATTAAAAGATTGACATAACAAATGCTCGCATCTCATTCGGAAACAACACATTCAATCTACAAAATATAACAGTTAACATAACAAATGTGACAACTAGAACTGAGAAAAAAATAGAGCTAGGAAATCTTGTATCAATCGATCCGAATTTACACACCGTAAATTAAATGTTTGTTTATCTTCCTCCTCGGAGGTGCAAAAATCTTTTAGAACTATCTCTTACAGGAAGATAGCTAACACGTAAAAAAAAAAAGACAGACAAAAAAAAACCATTTGGTTTCTAAAAAAAAATACTCACTCTACATATTTCTTTCCTGATTTATATGTTGTAAGACACATATATTTCTCATTTCTTTCATTTATTGTCTGAGTATCATACCCATGAAAATATATGCCATTAAAACTCAACAAACTTTTTTTCGATTGTGGTGAATTTAAAGCATCATCTATCAAAATTTTTGTACCATTAGGTAACAAAAAATGTGCTTTACCACACCTTTAATTTTTATCAAGTTACATGACCTGATATTGTATTCATAATTGTTTTGTTGGTTTTAATTTCAAGAAATATCTTTTATCTCAGAAAATAGTGTGCGTTGTACCACTATCAGGTATGCAAACTTCTATGAGATTGGTTTATTGTCTAGCTTTGTTCATAGCATTTTCCATATGTATGAAAAAATTTACTGACAATATATATGCAATAAAATGCATATCATAATTATACAATAAAATATTAGCATATGAGCACATGAAAAATAAAATATTTTACATTTCAATTCCACCAATATATCGATCATTTTTAGAGAAATCATTCAAAAAATCTGGAGCATCAAAATGAGTTGAATCACTCAAACGGCCACTGTGTTCAGTGAAGTTGGTCTCTTTTTCTTTCCACTTTTATCGATTCTTTATAGAGCTTACAAAGGTGCTCGGGGGCTCGACAAATACGAGACCAATGTCCTGGAGTGCCGCATCTAAAACAAGAACTTTTAAATCGTTTTGAGTTATTTTCATTAACACTCATGTCCTCATGATGGCCTTTTATTGGATGATTCGTGACGTCCTTTTGTGATGAGTTATAGAAGTAACTATCTCGATTGTTTTCAAAACCACTACCGCGACCGCGACCGCGACCGCGTCCACGACCTCGACCTCGACCAAAACCTTGTCTCTGAATTTGACCAAAACCTTGTCTCTGAATTTGACCAAAACCTTGTCTCTGAATTTGATTTTGGTTTCTAAGTTTAAATTCATTTTTACTTACAACATTTAATTCTGGAAATGTTGTTGATCTAGTGGGTCGGGACTGATGATTTCTCATTAGCAGCTCGTTGTTCTTTTCTGCCACAAGAAGACATGCGATAAGTTCAGAATATCTCGCAAATTCACACACTCTATATTTTTGTTTTAGAGTTATATTTGATGCGTAAAAAGTGAAAAATGTTTTTTCAAGCATTTCTGATTCCGTAACCTCATGTCCACAAAATTTTAATTGCGAGATTATTTGATACATCGCCGAATTGTAATCACCAACTTTCTTAAAATATTGGAATATTAACGTATTTTATTCATCACGGGCGGTCAGAAGTATAACTTCCCTTATATGTTCAAATTTTTCTTTTAATCATTTCCATAAAGCCATGAGATATTTTTTAATGAGATATTCACATTTTAATCTTTCATCAAAATTTCGACGCAAAAATATGATAGCTTTTGCTTTCTCTTGTGATGATGAGATGTCATTTTCTTTAATGGTCTAACTTTGACCCAATAACTCAAGATGCATTTGTACATCGAGAGTCCATGTCATATAATTTTTTCCCGTAATTTCGAGCGCAACAAATTTGAACTTTGCCAAATTTGACATGGTGGTACTAGAAAAATAATAATGCATTTTATTAGTTAAGTTCTAAATCTATTAATATGACAATAAAAAGTAATGGATAAATTATAAATACAATCATTCTTAAAAATAAAAAAAACGCGAGACGGATATTCTCCGATAAATACAAGACTAGTGAGTATAATAACCAAAATGAAACGTCTGCCCTTTTTATTGCTTTAAAAGTACTAGAAAATTTTTTTGACATAATTTTAAAATAAACAACCAACTGACATTTTTCTAAATCTAAAAATAACATTTGAAAAGTATAGCACATACTATAACCTCTCAAAAACCACTCATAATCATGACAAAAGTCATAAAATCTTTTAACATAAATCATAACATATATGCGGAAACTAGAGTCGGTCCTCGGGTCATGTGCACCTTCAGTCCAATCGGATCAACCATCAAGACCTCCATTAGCATTATCATGATAACCTGCATCCATCACACCTAGTGAGTCTAAAGACTCAACACACCATAATCTTTATAACAAGTACTACGTAATACAGTTAACATATAACAGTGAAAAATAATTGTACTTAAAATATCGTTTTCATGAAGATGCATAAACATAAACATTTTCGTAAACATTTTCATGATGCATAAAACTTTAAACATAAACATTTTCATAAAATACTTTTTCATGACATGCAACATAAACCTTAACTTTTTTTCTTTTTTTCCTCAACATGACATGACATAAAACCTTTAACATGATCATGAACATTTCCCTTTTTCCTTTGTTGAATTCAGATCGTTAATTGTGACTTTTCTGACATGACATGACATGACGATGGATCCATCTACATAAAACCACAGTACTGGGCGGCGGGGACATCAGCGACACTATCATCGGTCAACTGAGCTTTGGCCTAACATGATCGAATAGAAATACGATCGTCGGTGCTCTCTCTGGGGCCTTTTCCCATAAATAGGCTCCCTCTGGGGCCTTCTCCCCTCACGACATTCTCATTCTTACCTCAAACCTCATAACCTCATATTCGCAATAATGGAAACACGATCGTCGGGCTCCCACTGGGACCATAACCCTCACGACGTCGCCACCATTAACGAATTAGTCACAATCACTTAAATTCCTTCAAAATTTTTCATTCACATCACTTTATAAAAATCGTGAATAATATTTACTTTTTCATTTTGAAACCAAGCATGCAACATGTATTTTAAATGTCTTCCCTCAATCATAAATATCAAATAGACATTTAAAAATCATAATTTAATCATGAACATTTCATAAACATATAAAAATAATCATATTTGCATAAAAACAGCATTTCGGGCACTGCCATGACGTATACTAATTTCTAGGTGTAAAAAAGACCGTTTTACCCCTAGACGTAAAATTCCTCGAATTTGAATTTTTCTTAATTCATTGACTCTAACATGTCCAAAATAATTATTTAAGCCTACATGAATTTTTCCATAATTTTATTTGGCTTAAAACTTAGACTTTTTCAATTATCTTTACTTAATTGTTTTAACGGTGTTTTAATCCCGAAAAATCCCAAACTTTAATATAAAATCCCTAAATTCTAAATTTAGTCTTTTTATATTATTTTAGCCCTTACGGACCACGACTCGACCCCCATGAGTCGTTTTCCAATTTTTTTATTCTTTTTAAAAACCCTATTTGACACCTAAACTTCGACCCCGAGCCAACTTCCGATATTCACGAGTTACCCCCGAACCATGTTGGTCCGAAACTTGCCCAACATCTTAAATTAACTTACTGGACCCTAACTTCATCAAGGAAACCATTCTAATGCCAAAAACGTGGACCCTCTACACACACCTATGCTGGCCGAGAATTTGGGTATGCATGGTGTTGAGGATTGAAGTTGAGTTTAGAGGGGGGGGTTGAATAAACTCTACTTGTTTTTCTTTCGTCGATGAGGTACTAAAATCCTGTTAGAGATAGTAGTTTATCTTTTTGCGTATACCTTCACCTAGATTACAATAATAGGTGCGGAATCAATCTGATGAAGTAAGTGAAAGACAATAATAACAGTAGGCATTAGATGTTTATGGAAGTTCGAAGATGAAATCTTCTACGTCTCCCCTTCTCCTGTTTCCAGAAGGTATAACTTAAAGACTTTGGATATTACAGTACAACTCTTGTACACACCCACTTCAGAAGGACTTACACCTTTGCCTACTGAAACTCTTAGTTACTCAACTCAAAACGAACGTGATACAAAAAGTTCTGAAAAGACTCTTTTCATATTACAAGCTCTTCCTGATAAAGTATAAGTATTGTAAAAGATTGTGAAGAGTGTAAGAATCAGTAGCACAAGATGATCTTCAAAAGATCAGATATTTGCTATGAAGCGTGTGCTACTTTTCTTTGTTTTGAACTCAAAGTTATCAAGGAATTTCGAGGTTGTCTCGTTGAGTGAAATAGCGTTGATCCTTGAAAAGATATTATTTGAGGGTGCTCTGTAAGGTTTTGTTCCATTTATATATAAGCGACTGAGTTCAACGTTCATAATCAGAAGATGTCTTTCAGATTTCTGATAGAGTCAGCTTTATTACCAAAAAAAAAGTTCCTGCAGAAAAGCTATAAAACAATCAGTTATGTTTTATACTAAACTCGGTAAAGTGAATTAAATGACTCCGTATAGCATTTAATGCAGCAATTAATACTAGTACTTGGTAACTTTAACAGTAACATTTAAAGTGGTCACGTTAGGAAACATCTTCTACTGATTCTGTTTTTCTATCCTTTCAACTGCTTTTGTTTTACTAGACCAGTAGCTTCTGATTTTGTTTTTGTCTACTGTTTTCTTAAAGAGTGCTGCTGGTCTGCTGGTTTTTATTTTCATCGCCACAATTAATTCATTTCTATCACATGGACTCTAAGATTTACGCATGCAGGGACCTAGCCGATGACTCTAGTCACAAACCAACCTGATGTGCACCCCCTAAGGACCAGACCTGACCCAGCCCAGACCCCCTGAACCGCGCGCCCAAGCTGGTGCGAAGTGCAGAACCCTGCACGCGATTTCCTGGATTCTCGGGTAGGAGTCCCTCATGCAAAGGACTCCTCGCCGCCTCTCAACTCGAGTCCTAGCATGGCTAGGACTCTTCCCTGGTCTCCCCCACGCCCCTGGCTAGCCCCTGGACAAGAGCCGCACCAAGCCCGGCCGTGAGGACCCCTAACCGAACCCATGTTCTTCCCATGACAGCAACTTACGTTTTATTTGGTGCTCTTCAATTTCCAGCGTGTGTGGTGCGCTTACAGGACCCTAACTCATGTGTAAACCCTTGTAAATCATGGCCTAGATCATGGCAGTCCTTAAACAACATACAATCATGATTTAAGAATCAAAAACCTTGCTTAACATATCATGCTATGATCCAAAACGAAAATCTAGAAAAGCGGCACTTGTTTTTCTTTCATGTTTTTCATGCATCCAATAATTTAAACATTAATATGATATGATGGATGAGAAAAGGGAGATTAGGGTGTGACTTTGCGTATAGTACGCTCGAATAATCGTTGACAACGAAGAACGGAGGGACGACTATGGCTTGCTCTTGTTAAACCTTCGAAAATCCCTTCCTATTTGCTAGTGTGTGCTGCCGTGTGTGTGTGGGTGTGGGGAGGGAAATTTTCAGATACAACTTTAGGTGGCCGATGGTTTGCTAGGAGAATAGGGTTTTAGTGCTCAATTTACACTTTTTATACTAATTTATTTACTAAGTAGGCTTTAGGCCTATTAAACCACAAAATTCAAGCCCATTAGTTTTAATTAGGATTAATAAAATTTTAACCAAAGTTTTGATTAATTAAACATGTGAATTTATTAGCCGGGTTGCCAAAAAGTTCGTATTTTAGTTGAAAAACTAACACCGATAAAATTTACGTCCCGACGTATAAAATCACATCAAAACCCTTTATTTTCAAAAATACTAAAGAGCATCGACCATATTTTTAAATAATTAAAAATGATCATTCAATAAAAACATTTTACATTTTTCAGCCATCGGTCCTCGTTCCTCGATCGCAACTCGAATAACCTTTAAAAATACATTTTAATACAACCATGTAGAAAAAAATATTTTTTTTAAACATATCAATATGCACCACATAAATAATTAATGCAATTAAAACATTTAATTCAAATACAAAAGAATTTAATAATTGCATGCACGTCGTGGACCTTCGAATTTTCTGGGCGTTACACAAAATAATTATACAAAATAACCTTGAAAGAACCATCTTCTTCTTCTTCGAAAGAGTGATTGAATGTGTTTGTAAAATCATATTTATAGGGTTCTTCGAAAGAGTGATTGAATGTGTTTGTAAAATCATATTTATAGGGTAAAAACTAGCCGTTTATGACCCTTACATAATCTTAAAAAAAATAAATGTATGTATATGTAAATTTTAAGGTAATAATATGATGTATATAATGTTAATCATGTTTAAATAATTATATATATTACATCACAATATTATAATGAGGTGTCAGAAACTCTTTTTATATAATACTGTGACATTATACAAATATATATATAATTGTTATATAACATAATAAAAATATATAAACAATGAAATAATCATATTACATTATTATAATGAGATGTCATAAACTCTTTTTATATAATAAAATGATATTATTCAAATATATATATATACAATAAATAAACAGTAACACAATAAAATTATATAAACAGTGTAATAATATAATTACATCACGTTATTATAACGAGGTGTCATAGACTCCTTTTATATAATAACATGATATTATATATTAAATATATACACAATAAAAATAAATAAACAGTAAAATAAATATTCTTACTTTTGAATATTGTAGCCTTTTTCTTGTGTTTTGGAGCTTGGAAAAATATGGAGAACCGAACCTTCGAGTATCGTGCTGATAACGTGTTAAAAGTAAAAATCTCAAACTCACAAATATATTAAACTACACACTTTATAAAATTTTGTCTACCCAATTGTGTTCTTCTTCACAAATTGAGAGACATATTTATAAAATTTCTTTGGAAATAATCCAAAAATAAATACATCATTACATACATCATCACACACTAATTTTCAATATTTACAACTCTTATTTCAACATTCAATAATTTCAACTTTTTATTTTCAACAATAACTATATTAATATAGAGCCCCCACACACACACATATTTAGATTTTAATTTTATTAAAAATATTATTTTAATAAAATTATAGCTTATTTTGATTTTTTTAATTTAAAAAATTTAGATATAATTATATTTGATTATATGCATGTTATTTAGATTTTAAACATTGATAAATATATTTTTATTATAATTTGTATATACGTTTAATATTTTTAAAATTTAAAATATGACCTCTGATTGAGCCGATCCAACTGATTGAAACATTCTAAGTTAGATCAAAAAACAAATAAACGTCGGTTCGAAGAAATAATATCTTCTACTAAGACATTTACTGAGGAAGCAGAAGTTCTTTTGAAAGAAACTATATATCCAGGAACATATAGACCGGTTTCTACGTCAAGAACATGTATAAAAAAATTACTCACTTTTCTCATAAAATCTGTAAAAAGTATTTATTACTATTTAAATAAAAAATAAATAGAAATAAATTACATCCAATAAGATTTAAACCTATACCAAAAGTTTAGAATACTTTTTCAAGTGAAGGACTCCGGACAAATAAAAAAAAGTTGGGTCAACGTCCTCTCAAGTCTCACCAGACTCTTGTCCCATATTTATTGGCATTAAATTTAATTGACCTACCTTCCTTCTTACCTTATGGATTAATAATTATATTATTTTATTATTCATAGTACTAAATAATTCGCTACTTATTTTTAAAAAAATCAACCAAACTAAGTGAGTATTTTATAGATATGATTTGTTAGGAATTTTAAAATAGTCTTCAGAATCCTTGCGGTATGTAGACATAAATTTTTTGACCATGGGTTGAGAATGATCGTTCTATTGTTGTAATAAACGCATGAAGCATTAAAAATTAAATCTATTTAAAAATACCGTCCATAGAATGCATAAGAAAATTAAGAGACTGACATAAAAAATGCTCGCATCTCAGTCGAAAACAACACATTCAATCTAAAAATATAAAAATTAACATAACAAATGTGACAACTAGAACTGAGAAAAAAAATAGAGCTAGAAGGAAATCTTGTATCAGTCGATGCGAATTTACACATCGTAAATTACATGTTTTTTTCTCTTCTTCCTCGGAGGCTGCAAAAATATTTTAGAACAATCTCTTCCAGGAAGATAGCTAACACGTAAAAAAAAAAAAAAAAAGACGACAAAAAAAAAAACCATTTGGTTTCTTAAAATGGTTAGTGGACTTGGGTCACTGTCCTTAAGGCCATCTCCAATGCTACACCAAAATGAAGTTAAATGGTGTAAAACACCTTTTTAGTGCAGCCAATTTCCTCCAATGGGGGGGCCTTCTGCATCAAATTCGGCGGAGATGTCTCTTTTTTTTAAATTTTTTTTATTTGTATTGTATTAAAAATTATAAATATTATTTAAATAATAGTATAATATTTATTTTTTATTTTAATAATTAGATATTTAATCATAAAAATTTAAAAATAATGATTATTGATTTTTTAAATATTTATTTATTTATGTTAATTATTAATAATTAAGGACTAATTTGATTTAATGATTTATAATTAATATAATTTAATACAAATGTAAAAAATTAATATAACAATACAATTCATAAATAAATTGAAAAAGATAATTAAAATATAAATGCAACTTGAAACATATAATTCAAATACAAATGTAAATAATTATTTAAATTTATTAATAATAAAATATTAGTCATAATTAAAAATATATTAGATAAAATATATTAATTAATATATGTAAAATAAAAAAATATTTTGATAATATTCTTTTTGGTGTAAGATTTGAAGTAAATGAATTGTAGATCGACGTTGTATTTGGTGCAGAAATCATACTATTTTAGTATAAAATTTTCATCAAAATAGATTTTGTGGTTGAAGATGGCTAAATAATTATTTTGGCTAAAAGTGGGTTGTACCAAATTCATTATAACTATATTAATTTTTTTTTAGCCAGGGCTAGAGCCCACGCGCACACACATATTTCGATTTTAATCTTATTAAAAATATTATTTTAATAAAATTATAGCTTGTTTTGTTTTTTTTATTTAAAAAATTTAGATATAATTATATTTGATTATATATATGTTGTTTAGATTTTAAACATTGATAAATATATTTTTATTATAATTTGTATATACATTTAATATTTTTAAAATTTTTAAAATATGACCTTCTAATTGAACCGATCCAACTGATTGAAACATTTTAAGTTAGATCAAAAAACAAATAAACCTCGGTTCGAAGAAATAATATCTTCTACTAAAACATTTACGGAGGAATCAGAAGTCCTTCCGAAAGAAACAATCCAGGAACATAGAGACCGATATCTATTTCAAGAACATGTATAAGAAAATTACTCACTTTTCTCATAAAATCTGTAAAAAGTATTTATTACTATCAAAATAAAAAATAAATAAAAATAAATTACATCCAATAAGATTTGAACTTATACCAAAAGTTGAGAGGACTTTTTCAAGTGAAGGGCTCCGTATAATAAAAAAAAGTTGGGTCAACGTCCTCTCAAGTCTCACCAGACTCCTTGCCCCATATTTATTGGCATTTAATTTAATTGGCCTACCTCCCTTCTTACTTTTTTTTTTTAATTTTTATGAAAACAGCAGCAATTATCATGTTGTGCACATGTGTAGGCTACTTGATTAATAACATACAAACCATGTGAATCAGTTGTAAATTATATACAACATTTCTTAGTTCTCACATCAAGCGGTAGGATAAAAAAAATATATATGAAATTATAAAATGTGATTGTTGGAAAAACTTTTCTTTTTTTAAAAAAAAATTATGAGCAAGAAAATACTTCAAATGCATAAATTCTGCATCAAATCTTCCGAACCAATCATTTGACTAAAACTCAGCATCGTTTCAATGTCTTCCTCAAAATTAGCAAACTATCCATGGCCGTCAACTGTTAATGCTGTGAACTTTATATCAGTGAAGCTATTTCTTAACAAAGACAATAAGGAAAGAAGCATTAATGATTACAGGATATGGAAAAAACAGATGATCTGTCTGTTCGAGAGCCAAGATTTGTTGGGCTTCGTAGACGGCCAGATCCCGCCGCCTAAAGAACCCATGGATGAGCAGAAACTATGGAGAAGAACCGACCAGCTTATCACAGGATGGATTCTGGGTTCCATTACTGGGACCGAGGTGCTTGATGAAGTGGTGGGATTGGACAGTTCCAGGGAAGTTTGGTTGGAATTGGAAAAACTTTTCAAATCAGATGATAATGAAATTCAAACGAGCAGTTCTAGTGGTAAATCAAATGAGAACTCAGTAACTAAAACTGAAAAAATAAAAAATAAAAGAAAGGGTTTAACGAACTCGAATGTATTTTTTCTGGTACAAGGCTTGTAATTTTAAGAAATATGCAGGTACGGATTTTCACAGGTACTTGCCATTGCATAGAGCAATATTAAGAGGTGATTGGAAGGAAGGCAAGAAGTTCTTGGACAAAGATGAAGATGCAATCACGGCCTGCATCAATGATTCCTCGGAGACAGCTCTGCACGTAGCGGTGGAGACTGGAAAATCAAATGATTTCGTGAGAAAGTTGTTAGAATACCCGATGCCAAATGAAGCGATGCTCTCGAAAGATAGTACGGGGGACACTGCTTTACACACAGCCGCTTTGGCTGGAAACAAGGAAGCTGCGATACTATTGGTGAACAAAAAACCCGACTTGCTATATATTACAAATGACAATAATTTGTTGCCGATTCATTTAGCAGGGAGGAATAGCCATAAAGATACGCTTACGTATCTCATATCCGTCTCCAAGAAAGAAGTGCAGAATAGCCCATTTGTGGGAAAGTTGGGGGCTTTGCTGTTGACAATTGCCATAGCTTCTGAATTTATTGGTTCGTAGGAAATATTAATTTATTGATAGTTAATTGTGAAATATAAAGATAATATATTTTTCTTTGGGCAGATGTGGCTTTATATTTGGTGCAGAAATACCCAGAATTAGCTACGTTGAGCGATGATGATGATGATGATGATGATGATGGTGGTGCTTATGCGTTGGAAGTGATAGCCGAAATAAAATCTGTGTTTCCAAGCGGAAAGAGATTCAGTTGGTGGCAAAATTGGATCTACTCTTGTAAGTGATCTTTCTTAGAGAAAATGTTTTAATTACTTACTTTCATAATCAGATCATTAAGCTACATTTTTTTTTAAATGACCGACGAAGTATGGGATTATGATTTCCAACTCCTATAAGATATATCATCAAATTTTTTTTTGCTTATTATTTATATATATATAAGCAATTAAAAAAAATTCTAAGAAAGATCACTTATAAGAGTAGATTCAAAATATATATATATATATATATATATATATATATATATATATATATAGATTTTGAAGGTGTTCCTTTGACATCATTGGAAAAGACAAAGATCACAACTGATATTGAGAACCCAGGGTCTGATATGGATCAAGTGACAAAGAAGTTCGATTGGTTCAACATAATTTCTTTTGTGGGTAAGTAAAATTTTATTTTCAGATAAAAATTTTTACTTGGCTTATTTAATTTTATCACGAGTATCATCGATGATTAAATACATAATATTACCAAATAGTCATTCTCTCCTTGCATTTGATCATATTGAAAGTCTAGGAATATATAGGGAGTAAATTTTTTTGATTTTATCAAATATATTATCTCCTTTTGTCCATGGTTAAGAAATTCAAATAATTAATTAAATTTATTTAAACAATTAGCATAATTGTCACAAATTTATTAAGTATTATATAATAAATTAAATAATAGTATACATAAATAAATCATTAAATTCATAGTAAAAACATACAAATATGATGCAAATTAAATAACACAATATTAATAATGACGACGTAGAATATCACGGAGCACTTGTCATCATGAAAATGAGTTAATATAAGGAGTTTCTGTTTTAATTTTCAATTTAGTAGTTGTAATTAGTAAATGTGTTATATGACCAATATTTTATTAAATAAATCATATGATGTGTATTAATGGTGTTATTCTTTTGGAAATATGGCCAAAATGATTATCTAAGATTACCTGTTTTAAGTTTTGGTCCTCTAAGTAGTTTAAATTTGGGTGCTGGTTCATTAAGATGGGTTTTCCTTGGCTTTTGGTCTTGTTTTGTCGGAATACCGACGTGACTTCAGGTATACTCGTAATTTATTTTGACACATCAACAATTTTTCTGTGCGGCCCTTAACTCCTAATCGTTATTATAATGCAATTTGATTAGAGTTAATTAATTACAGCGGAAAATGGTTAAAAGTTTTCTTTACAATGAGCCAAAAACGTGTCAACTATAATTATGATACTGAAAATAGTATATAATATAGTCACATCATAAAATATGCCCACACATAATCCAGATCAGCTACATACAAACAAACTCATATCTTCGGGACATGCCCCGGTATATAGATACATATATACATTGGGAAAGACCACTAAACCTCATCTTAAATTGTGACTCCCTCCAGAAGCACCCTCTCTGGTCTCTTAATATCCTGGAGTACTTGTCATTATCAACATACAAAGACAACAACAGCCCCCTCTGGGGTGAGCAAAGCTCCGTATGAAACAACCACAATATATATCACATATATCTAAACAATGATATATGATATGCAATGCATGTATGTCGTGGAGTTATCAGGTCAAATGCCCATCCACTTAGCATATCTCAGAATCAATCGAATCGCTATCAAATCAATGCTCGAGCTGGCATACTGGCCTCAATCAGGGATACTCGTATGATAGCGTCGGCAAAGCGCCATCAAATCCCAAATCTCAATCAATCATCGAGGCCACTAATGACTATGCTTTAAGGACCACATAATGCCAAACATAGCATCGTGTTCACAAACCCCAGAATCGAATCCAATCATAATAGGTATCCAAGGATCATAGCTCAACGTGTATGCCATGTATGCCACATCAACCCAACAAATAAGGCATATAGACATATATTCTCAATCAAATCAATCAAACATATATCATATGTTACTCGGTCGCAACAAACCTCAATTCTTCGTTTTCAGTTAATGTAGCTTGAAGAATATCAGTATAAAAGCTCTATCTACATAAATAACACATTCATTTCAATCAATAACATCATTCAAAATCATCAATATAAGTTTCAAATATCTTTTGAAACTTCGAAAATTCATATCAAATTGAAATCATAACATAATTCAATTCCGAATTTGAAAACTAATTTCTTGTTGGTTATTCTACCACATATATGGATCTCGACTTCAAATACATGATATTCCAGTATTTCAATAATTAAAGCTGCTGAAACCAAAAGAATCTTACCTCAAAAGAAAGCTCTCGACACGAGGATTCCGAATATATAATTTGTTTCAAGTTCTGATAGCGTTTCGAGGTAGATTCGACTGATAGAACTTGAATTCCCTCGTTTCTCTCTCTCAACTCTCGAAGCCTCCAAGGAATTTGCAGCAAAATTCAAGCTGATCTTCCTTAAAACATGTGCAGCTGAGGCGGGCGCGCGCCTGGTTCTGCTCGCGTGCGCGGTTCTGCGCGGGTGCGCGCCTTTCTCTATCTGAAATGCTATTTTAGGTTCCGAATTAGCAAAAGTGGTCAACAAAAAAGTTGTAGATCTAGGTCTTGGATTTTATTTTCCACCGACCTCACTGAATTTGGATATCAGACGCAAGAGTTATACTCATTCTCCCAACATGTGTCAGTGCAGGAACTACAACGCACACGATACACTTCAGGATGATTTTACCCCTATTTCCAAATGGATTTGGACAAAACTAAAAACATGAAGGTTTTAGTACTATGTATTATATTTCTAATGGAATTGGTCTCATTTCATTTGGACTAATACTCAGATAATTATGCCAAAAATCGTAACATGTGTCACTTTTTCGTTGGGGTTCAGCATACTTTTCAAACACAAATCAATTTCTAATACAATCTTTCATTATCACCATCTATTTTCTCATTCCATTGTCATGATATCCATCATATACGTAATCACATGATAATTTCATGAATTATCCATAATCATAATATGATTTACGATAATACGAAACAAAGTCCTTACATTTTCGGTGTCGGATTAATAATTTCCTGTGTCACTTCAGTATTTTCGTCATCATGTCAACATTTTCAGTAATTAATTTTCTGAAATTATAAAATAAAAAATTACAGTAGTATTATAATAACAACTCCAAGAGTTTTGAGTTAACAAAGCCCCTATCTAGGGATGACAACAGGGCATGTTTGACCAATCTCAAGACACGCTCAGCAAAGAAAAATTAGACTCAAACCCGCCCGTCCCAAAATCCAGCGGTCCAATCACTGGATTTGATATCATTCTATCATGTCCTGAACCCCAACCTGCACAAGTGCGAATACATAATAGACCCTTATACCAACTACTTGGTATCTGTCTTCACTTTACGAAAATGGTTAACCCAAATTACTATAGGAATCCTCACAAAACATTTAATTTTTATTTTTAACCCATGTAAGACAAGGGTGTCATAATCATCAATCCTTCATAACACGGTGTCTTTGTCATGGGCTGACCCATCGATCCACCAGCTCCGAAAATGTAAAGGTGTCTCCTACTAGTTCAAGATGTGGTTCCCATGATGTAGCACTTTGCCCACATGTTAAGAGATGGATACTGGTCTTCTTGCTGGTGACCGTCTCTGATATCATTTTGTCGCATCGCGTACCCAAACTCGCGCTAGTGCGACCTGCACATGAGCTCCTATTCCAAATACTTCATATTCACCGTCGGTTTACGAAATGGTTAACCAAAGTTGTCAGAGAAATTGTAGTACCGTAGCCCTTATCACCGGATTATGTTATTAAAGTTAGTTTTTAACCCAAGCGAACCGAAGAGTTCGGACGATCCGAAGTGAGTTCGGTGGATCCGATCATGATGTGTCAAGAGCTGATGGACACGTGGGAGTTCGGACGATCCGAAGTGAGTTCGGTGGATCCGATCATGATGTGTCAAGAGCTGATGGACACGTGGGAGTTCGGACGTTCCGAAGTGTAGGTTCGGTGGATCCGATCGTGAGGTGTCAAGAGCTGATGGACACGTAGGAGTTCGGACGTTCCGAAGTGGGTTCGGTGGATCCGAACATAGCCTATAAATAGTGCTCGGATTTCCTCATTTTGTATTGACAAACCTTGAGTTGTGTCTCATATTTGAGAGATTTGGAAGGTTTCTAGGGTTAGTTGTCGGTCGAGCGATAGCCAAGAGCTGCCAGGATTGGTAGTGTAGCGACGCCTGAGTTACGAGGCAATCGACATCAAAGGGCTGTCGACGGACGAAGGTAAACCCTAAACCTTTGGTAGTACTAGGGAGTACTGGTTTTGCTAGTTGAGCATGATAGTATTGTTCATTGGATATGCTTTTGATGCATAGGCTTGTTCTAGACCTGATTAGCGGTGCTGCGTAAGGCTAGGCTTGCTGTGATAGAGGAACGAAAGTACTATCCGAGATATCCTGGTTGAGTATACATTCTTATATGTGTTGCATGATTATGTGGTGCATTGATATATGTCATATGATGCATGCTATTATGTCACGTTTATTACTGCACGTTGCATTTCATGTTGAGCCGTATCTCCTTCGAGATAGCCTTTACTGTTGAGCTGTATCTCTTTCGAGATAAGCTATATCTTGTGGGACCGCTCAGCTGTCTTGTCTTGTGGACGCATGGACACCGAGAGTACACAGTGGCCGACGGGTCGGGAGGGCTTCGGTGGTCCGGGACATTTTAGGTCCACGTCTGTTCTTGCAGTGGATGCAGTGACCCAGAGGTTGGACCGCGCGGCACTATCCACTTGGCGCCTCTAGACTGAGCATTTTGAGATCCTTTGTTACTCCTGTTTCTTGACTACCCTGGTATCATATCATAGCATGTGCATTTCATATAGGTTTGTATACTCATGCTTTTGTACTGGGCGTTCTTATCGCTCACGTCCTCGGTTTTGTTTATCTTGGACACCCCATTTCCACGGGGCAGGCCTCAGGTTGGACAGCTCGGGAAGAGCAGGAGGAGGACAGTGAGTATCTGGTTGGTTTAGTTTTCAGTACTATTCTATTTCGATATGGTTGTACCGAATATATTTTGAGTTGTTCTGATTTCGATTGGGTTGTATAACTATCATTTGTTGGTATTTTCCGCTGTTATCTCTGATTGTTATTAATTAAGTTAGTTGCATGCTTAGTTCTCAATTAGTAGGTGATTCTGGAACGGGTCACTACATTTATGGTATCAGAGCATGCATACGATTTTGGGATATAGATTTCTGTTTTGGGATTTTTGTGGACCATTTTACCATTTTCCCCATTCTATCTTGTAGCGATGGCTGACCACTTTGGTGATGAGAGTAGTCAGGGAAGTGTAGGTCGTTGGGGTGATCAGGACGATCGTAGGCGTCACCGTGAACATCGTCATCGTCGGGATGGTCCTAGGCGTTTTGATTTGCATCGTTTTATTCAGATGGGGCCTAAGCCTTTAGTTGGTGGTGAGACTCCCGATGATGCTGAGGATTGGTTAGAGCGCATGGAGAGTTGTTTCCGTGCATTCCAGTGCACCGAGGAGCAGAAGATAGAGACCCTTAGTTTTCTTCTCGAGGGCCGTGCGCGCAAGTGGTGGCGATCGACTTCTGCGCCGATAGTCCAGTCTCAGGGTAGGGTGACCTGGGCCGATTTCCGTGCGGCTTTCATACAGCTGTATTTTCCTCCAGCCCTTCGCCAGGCGAAGACGATTGAGCTCCTGAATCTTAAGCAGGGGAGTATGTCTGTTGATGAGTATCAGCAGAAATTCTTCGAGTTGTTACCCTTCGCTCCTCATATCAGTGGCAGTTCTGAGGCCAAGTATGATCATTTCCTCCAGGGTCTTAACCAGGAGATCTTTGATCGAGTCACTGTCTGTGATAATCCTACTTCTTACGATGGGTTAGTGAACCGGTGTCGCCAGGCAGAGATCAGTCTCCAGCGTGGTAGGGCTATTTTTTCTTCTAGACCTCCGAGTACTTTGAGCCCTAGGTCTCAGTCGTTCAAGAAATCTGGTTCTTCTTCTTCTGGATCTGGATCACGGTCTAGCGGTGTTTTCCGCTTTGGTGATAAGAAGGATGCTTGTGTGCATTGTGGGAAGAACCATCCCTCGGAACAATGCCGATCAGTCGCGGGAGCTTGTTTTCAGTGCGGAGAGATGGGGCATATTAAGAAGTATTGTCCTCAGTTGCGAGGTGGAGCAGGATCTGGTTCCGGATCACAGACGACTGTTCAGCAGAGGAGGCAGGGTCAGGCAGTGGGTAGTTCGAATCTTCGACCTCGTGCCCAAGGTCAGGTATTTGCGCTGAACCAGGATCAGGCTGCGGATGACTGAGAGAGTCATAGCAGGTACTTTTCGTTTATGCGATATTCCTGCTTTTGTTCTTATTGATACCGGAGCATCGCATTCATTCATTTCTGCACGATTTGTTAAGCGTCATAAGTTACCGTATGTTTCTCTAGACGTCATTCTTTCCGTTTCTACTCCGATGGGTCATTCGGTGTTAGCGAAGCGTCTAGTGATGGGTTGTCCCTTAGATTTTGAGGGTAACGATGTTGTTATTTCGTTTTGTTCATCCTCTAAACTTGATTTCGAGGACGAAATCGTTTTAAGGGGGGGAGAATGTAGTAGCCCGAATTCCAAATTGGGTAATCAACGGATTAATGGTGATTAAGAAGGTTTAATGTGTAATTTTGACCGTGGTCATGATCGGACGGACCGAAGATGGTTCGGTAGCACCTAAGAGTTCGGACGATCCGAAGTGAGTTCGGTGGATCCGATCATGATGTGTCAAGAGCTGATGGACACGTGGGAGTTCGGACGATCCGAAGTGAGTTCGGTGGATCCGATCATGATGTGTCAAGAGCTGATGGACACGTGGGAGTTCGGACGTTCCGAAGTGTAGGTTCGGTGGATCCGATCGTGAGGTGTCAAGAGCTGATGGACACGTAGGAGTTCGGACGTTCCGAAGTGGGTTCGGTGGATCCGAACATAGCCTATAAATAGTGCTCGGATTTCCTCATTTTGTATTGACAAACCTTGAGTTGTGTCTCATATTTGAGAGATTTGGAAGGTTTCTAGGGTTAGTTGTCGGTCGAGCGATAGCCAAGAGCTACCAGGATTGGTAGTGTAGCGACGCCTGAGTTACGAGGCAATCGACATCAAAGGGCTGTCGACGGACGAAGGTAAACCCTAAACCTTTGGTAGTACTAGGGAGTACTGGTTTTGCTAGTTGAGCATGGTAGTATTGTTCATTGGGTATGCTTTTGATGCATAGGCTTGTTCTAGACCTGATTAGCGGTGCTGCGTAAGGCTAGGCTTGCTGTGATAGAGGTACGAAAGTACTATCCGAGATATCCTGGTTGAGTATACATTCTTATATGTGTTGCATGATTATGTGGTGCATTGATATATGTCATATGATGCATGCTATTATGTCACGTTTATTACTGCACGTTGCATTTCATGTTGAGCCGTATCTCCTTCGAGATAGCCTTTACTGTTGAGCTGTATCTCTTTCGAGATAAGCTATATCTTGTGGGACCGCTCAGCCCTGTCTTGTCTTGTGGACGCATGGACACCGAGAGTACACAGTGGCCGACGGGTCGGGAGGGCTTCGGTGGTCCGGGACATTTTAGGTCCACGTCTGTTCTTGCAGTGGATGCAGTGACCCAGAGGTTGGACCGCGCGGCACTATCCACTTGGCGCCTCTAGACTGAGCATTTTGAGATCCTTTGTTACTCCTGTTTCTTGACTACCCTGGTATCATATCATAGCATGTGCATTTCATATAGGTTTGTATACTCATGCTTTTGTACTGGGCGTTCTTATCGCTCACGTCCTCGGTTTTGTTTATCTTGGACACCCCATTTCCACGGGGCAGGCCTCAGGTTGGACAGCTCGGGAAGAGCAGGAGGAGGACAGTGAGTATCTGGTTGGTTTAGTTTTCAGTACTATTCTATTTCGATATGGTTGTACCGAATATATTTTGAGTTGTTCTGATTTCGATTGGGTTGTATAACTATCATTTGTTGGTATTTTCCGCTGTTATCTCTGATTGTTATTAATTAAGTTAGTTGCATGCTTAGTTCTCAATTAGTAGGTGATTCTGGAACGGGTCACTACAGAAATTCATTGTAAGCCCTTATAAAATATTTTAAAGTTTAGTTTTTAACCCAAGCGAGACACAAAAATCCTGGTTGGACTCGTCAATGCATTAAGTATTAAAAACGAATTTAATCCTAGCAAATATATAATAGAAATATCCAAAAATTAGTAAACCCATTAAACTTATTTCCAAATCATAACATTTAATAATAATTTTGTATAAAAGACGACAATATTATGAATTAAAATTTTATATTAAAATATTTTATTATTAGTATGTATAAAAATTGTATAAAAATTTTATATGACAGCTTCACTAAAACCCGTTACTCCTTCCTACCAAGTTATAGACTCGATGATCTGATCAGGTTTAAACTCGGTTAATTGTCATCCTACACCTGTCATTGACTATGAAAGCTAAAGTCTAGTATTTTTTAAAATCATGTAACTCGATCAGTTTATCAATAATATTTTGTGTTTTCTTTTGGTCGTTTGTTGTTTCTCTGCTATATCAATATATTAAACTCAGGTCCCACGCCACCATTAAATTTCTTTTAATATACAAAGATGGCCGAACGAACATATAATGTTGAGATGAGCTATCGAAGCTACTCTACTACTCCTTGTCATCATTACAAGTTAAAATATATGATGCATATATTTGTTTATCTTCTTACTTCTGGAAATTAATATATACACAGTTCCTGAGGTGAAGAACATCAAGAAAAAGAAAGTAATGCACCGACAGACACTTGAACTCGTCAAATGCTTGTGCAGGGCACTGGAATCTTTGCCTTTTAGTGATGCTTCACCTATCTATGAAAGTGCCATAGTTAAGGCTGCAGATGAAGGCATACACGAGGTTGTGGAGGTGATCATAGAGATGTTTCCGAATGTCATTTATGCTGAAGAATCAAAAACTGAATGTACCATTTTTCACATAGCAGCAAGAGAACGCGATGAAAATATTTTCAATCTCATTTATAATATGAATGAACGAAAACAATATTTTTACGACACGACGGACTCTTCGGGTAACAACTTTATGCACATATGCGGAGAACTAGCGCCTCCTCATAAACTCAATCTAGTTTCTGGTGCAGCTTTACAGATGCAGCGTGAGTTACAATGGTTTAAGGTACTCGACATCTTGCATAACATTCTTCTTAATTATATGCATGTCCACCACTAGCAATTATAATTAATTTGGCGGATCACTTCGGCAATTCTTGTTTGTTTTCCTGAGCACATTTTTGTGGTGATAATTTCATCAACGTTCACCGTACAGGAAATGGAAAATTTTGTCAACCCTTCTCGTAGGACATGGCCAAACAATGACAAAAAGACTCCTCAAATGTTGTTTTCCGAAAAGCACCAAGAGTTAAAATCTCAAGGAGAGAAATGGATGAAAGACACTGCCACCTCATGTACCATTGCCGCTGCATTGATTGCTACAGTCGTATTTGCTGCAGCCTTCACAGTTCCAGGAGGTCTTCATGGTGACACCGGAGTACCGATTTTCGTAAGAAAAACTTCATTCGTTTTATTTGCCATCTCAGACTCTGTTTCTTTGTTCACATCCACCACTTCACTGCTCATGTTCCTATCGATCCTGACTTCCCGTTATGCCGAACAAGACTTTCTTTATGTTCTACCCAAGAGATTATGCATCGGCCTACTTACCCTCTTCACTTCAATCACGTTCATGATGGTCGCCTTCAGTGCAGCTATATATATTACATTGAAGGAGAAATCTAATTTGTTTCTTGTACCAATGACCGTATTGGCTTGTCTTCCAGTCACATCCTTTGCATTCTTGCAATTCCCACTTCTCATCGATGTGATGTATTCCACCTATGGACCCGGCATTTTCGGAAAAAAGAGTGATCGAACATTGTATTAAAACAAAGCAAAGCAAGGGCTTTCCACTTCAGTTTGATAGCAAAGATATTTGTTTTGTGTGTGTGTGAGTGTGTGTGTGTGTGTGCGTGTTTATATATATATATATATATATATATATATATATATATATATATATATATATATATATATATATATATATATATATATGAAATAAATTATCTTTATCTTGAATGCAATCAATATGAGGGTTGTATCAACTGTAATAAAGATTTGACAATGTATTGCAGTGACATGTTTGGAATTTATCTATTATAACATAAACTAGAGAGTTAGGAATTATCCATATTTATACAGCTGAAAATGTGTATTTACATCAAAGATAAAAGATTTATGAACACGAGTCTCAAGAGCCGGGTAATCCGCGACCTAATTATAGATATGCATGATGTAGCATGAAATTCGATATAAATTGTTTTCCGTATTTATGTTGTAAAAATGCCTATAACTTGTTACTCTATGGACATTTTGGCTTGTCTCACTCCTCGTTTTGACTTATATATTGATAAGGGTCAGTCAAAACCTTCGTAACTATCGAATTTTCCTTTTATTCAAAAAATAATAATAATAATAAAAACAAAAACAAAGCCGACCTACAAACAATTTTTTCAAGAGGGCTACATGTTGCTTTTAACAAAATACAATACAATAACTATTGCCGACATCATGTAATAAGTCATTTGAGTCGCATAGCCAAACGAGGATTGACAAGACAATTGTTTCAATAGAGTTGAAATATATCTATAGATTTATGTATTTTCATATACTATATATTTTAAACGACCCAATTTATTGAATATTAATTTTGCCCCCACACAAAATTTATAGCTTCTATCTTTGGCGTCACATAAGAATACAATAAGCAACAATATTCCAACAAAATAGATCATTTTGGAATGTACAAGTTTTCCTTTTTCATCACACTAATTTTAAAATTGGATTGCCATTTGTCTGTCTCAATAGTACATAAACTTGAGCAGCCGATCTATTTTATTGATTCAAATTAAATTACGCGGAGGCATTCGAGTTATATTCAGAAAACAATGGTTCTGGTATGAACAATTTAGAACAATGGTTTTCTATGATATCATGATATATTAATATTATATCTCACCAGATCAAGGTGAAAGCATAAGAGAAATCAATATTCAATGCAAAATTCGACTCGAGAAAATTGATATTCAATAAAATTGTGTTATTAAAAATTAATTTATAATATATGGAAAAATATAAATCTATAGACACATTTCAACTCTTTATAAACAATTTTCTTGCCCAAATGGTTGATGAATCCACTGATCACAAGTGTACGTATTTCCCAACTCCCTAGTTTATGTGTTACTGATAAAATTCCAAAACATGTTATTGCAATACGTAGTCAAAATCTTCAATTTATTACAAGTTGATATTTTTAAGGTAGATGTTCAGCAAACTTAACAAATTAAATATGAAGGGTCAAATATTTTGGTGTGCTTAGAGATTTCGCTCTCTTTGATTTGTCGTTTGGTTAGAAGCAATTGATTGCATGCATAACTCCTAATTTGTCTTTTATTACAAAATTAACTAACATCTGCCATGGAATTATATGTTTCCAACCTCTTTGAGAAAAATAATTGATATTTAAATCAACTTTCTTTTTCTTTTTCTTTTTTTTTTTACCACGAACGGTTACATTGTGGGTGAATAAATCATGACTGCATCCAAATTTATTTGGGCTCTGAAATAGAGGGGAATGTCGTCTTGTCTCTAAAATAGTCGAGCGGAGTTTGAATAACCAATTTTATGGAGTGCGATGTCTTCTTTTCACATTAAGTTAATTAATCATATTGATTAATTTATCAAAATTTTCCGAATAATTTGATCGATTTTTGTTTATGGTTTCTGGGAAATTTTTTCGGCAATGTGTATGTGTGTTTATTTTTTGGAAATATTTTGATTTCCAAGAAATACAAAGTATATACATGCATATCTACATTATTACTTTACAATGTTTTTTTTTTTAATTTTTCTAACAACCATTTTCTTAGTAGAATCATTATTTTACACTAGTTGCTCTACACACGCGAGGCGTGTATGTACAGTCTTTTTTATCATTATCGATGGACTAAAATGGAATTTGACAAATTATGGAGGGACTAAATTGATATTTGAATTGTTGAAATAAAAAAATAAAAAGTAAAAGTGTGTGTTGAAATTTTAAAACAAAAACAAAAACAAAAATATAATATTAGTATCACATAAGGGTAAAGTTGGAAGAAAAAGTTGATGTCCTTCCTAGGTGGTTACTATCATTTCCTTAACTTTAATAAAATAGAATAGATATTGCACGTAAAATTAATTTAATTATTTGAATTACTTCAGCATAAACACAAAGAAATAATATGTAACTCCCGAAAATTTCTAATGACCACTTAAAGCGTCCTAAATTATATTTTATGAGTCAAAATTATTTAACTGGTAAAATAAATTATCTAAAAGTGAGAAATTTATTTGAACTGATTTTACATGGATTTATGTTAAGTTTTCAGGAATTTTGGTTGCAGAGTGAAGATTTAGCAGGAATATACCCGAGCATGGCAAAACTTTTATTTTTGATTTAATTCAGGAAAAAAATTTTTAAAAAGAAAAAATTCAGCTTTCGACCCTAGAAAATGAATTAAAATAGTGGAATTTGTATTTGAAGGGGGTTTAATTGATAGGCTTTATTTTATAAATAAAAATTAAAATTTTGAGTAAAACTAACACTTTTAATAAGTTGTAGCACTTTTAATTATGGGTTGACATTTTTTATTTCTAAAATATTAAATATAGAAAACCCCTCCCTATCTCCAACTTCACGTATAGAAGCAGAAAAGATTTTCAGGAATAAAAAAAACTAGGGGTCGGCTAGGGTTTGTGAGGAAGGGCCGAAAATTTGAAGCGATTGTCGAAGAATTCGATCATGCTCGTGGTATCGTTTCCTACCCGGAATCGTCTCCTAACCATCTTCAAAATGTGTGTGTGTGTATATATATATATATAAAGGTGTGAAATCCTCACAAACCGTGACAAAAAGCCAAAAAGATTTCATAGATTCGCTTAAAACTTTTTCATATCACGGCCATCAATTGGAAATGTATTAGGAATTCATCGATACTTCAAGAAACTGGTACGAGGCAAGTCTTACCAGTTTAGAAATTTCAGAAAGTTCATTTTTTAGGAACTATCCGTTAGTGTATATGTGAGGAATTATTTTTAAAGAAAAGGGACTATTTAGAATTAAAGAAAATAAAAATCTGGTGCGTACAGAGTTTTTTTTCATTTTTTTTTTTAAAAGTGGTGAAGAAAATTTTGGGCAGCAGCATGCGTAAATTATTTTTTAAAAAATTTAAATATTTGGCCAAGTTGTGACAGATATTATGGCGTGTGGATCTCGGCTTCTCGGGTCGGGGCCCGCGAGTTAAGCCAGATAATCAGATCCAGACATAAATTTATGAGTCATACTTCGTAAAATATGTTGGGAATTTTTATTGAGGATTTGAGGTTGAGGAAAATTTAAGGAAATATGTTGATTGTTTGAATGTTATGTCGATTTACAAAAATATGATGTTATGACAAATGTATTTTTATATTTTAAAATTTGAGGAAAAATGTTTAATGATATCTTATTTTTATTATAGGATGCTTGTTATTATTGAAATAACTTGATAGACTTCTAAACTCACTAGTTTTCATTGATGCAAAGGAGGAATACAGATGTAGTGATGGTTGGCGAGGATTAGGGATGTAAATGAGCCGAGCTGTTCGCGAGTTTTTCGGATCTCGGCTCGTTAAAAAGCTCGTTCGGGCTCGTTCGTTAAGCTTATCGAGCCGAGCTTTATTTTGGGCTCAATAATTTTGTTGAGCCGAGCTTGAGATTAATGATGTTCGGCTCGTTAGCTCGTGAACATGTTCGATAATAGTTTCGTGAGCTCAAAATTGAGCTCGGCTCGTTTAGCTGACTCGTGAGCTCGAGCTCGAGCTCGGCTCGTTTAAGTGGTTCACGAGCTCGGGTTCGAGCTCGGCTCGTTTAGGTAGATCGCGAGCTCGAATTTGAGATAATTAATGAGTTATAATATTAAAATAATTATGTATGATAAATAATAATAAATTAAAAATTAAAAATTATATTAAAAATGTGAATGTTATGGCAATAATCACTAGTAGAAAAATCGGATTTTACTTCCGTATGCTTTACTTCGACAATAATAAATTACGAAGTAATACATTACCAATAACTTTAGTAATAACACAAGTGAAGTAAAATAATATATTTTACTTCGGATGTTTAAAAACACGGGTTTCACTATATTTTTTTTATTATACTAGTATTTAAACCGTGCGATGCACGGGATGATATTATTAAAAATTAGTGAAAAATGAATAGATATTTAAATGTAAAAAATAATACATTTATAAAAATAAAAATAAAAACTATTTTTTCGCTAATTTTAAAAGGTTTCTTAAATACAACGCATGTTGATTAATTTTTTTGGCTAATCACTATCATATATCAAAATCTTAGATCGTGTTAGCCTAAGGCAAGACATGATGGTTATCGTGTTTAGCGTATTGATGTCGGCCATCAACCTTATTACATATTTAATTCTTTACTTTTCGAGAATTTATATATTATTATTTTTTAACATATGATAATAAAATATTTTTAAATCACATTCAATAAAATTAATGAGAAATATTTTTTAAAAAATTCAGTAATTCCGTCTAAATCCACATTCACAAACAATTTTGTGACATGACACGTGTTTGACAAATTTGAATGATCACAATAATATTTTCATCAATATCTTTATCCAAATGAGTTATGATTTAATTTACAAAATCTCTTCGTAATATATACATCAGTCTATTATTCCGAAAGAAAAATGAAACACGTGATCATAAGTAAATTATGTATAAATCAAAAAAGTTATTTTTATTAACATTGTCAACAAATTTTATAATGTGTCTTCTAATAAGATGCTTGCTTTCTTTAGAATTGATTTAATCATTTCCATTACGGGACATTATATTATCATATATCCATGAACTTTTTAATATAGAAGAAAATTATCACATTAGTAATAAGTAATAATTAAAATTTTGTACAAATATAAGAATAATATTTTTTACTTCTTGATAATAAAAGATAGATTTCAAACTTAATGTCTCGTTATTTTTATATGTAGGTATTTCATAACAAAGAACAAATCTAAATTTAAACGAACATTACATCTTGTAAGGATTCAACTCATATATGGTGCTGAAAAGAAGAGTCATTTCAGAATTCAATTTTGGAATAGATAAATTTAATAAGATAAATAAAATAAAATTGGTTTCTAATATAATAAGCAATATTGCATTATTTATAATTTAAAATTCAAATAAGAAATCCCAAGGGAAAAAAGTATACATTGGATGTTTTTTACAGAATTATATCATACATTAACTCTTTCAAATTATGAAAATCCCAAATTGCATGCATTGAGTGTCAAACATTTCTTATTATTGAGGGTAATATAAATATTTATTTAGAGTAATTTAATTATCATTTGAAACTCTTTTGAATCTATCTCTTTTAATTTTCTTGTGCTCTCTTATTTGAATTTTTAAGAAAAAAATTCAAGATATACAATATACATATGTTTTTGAAAGAAAACTACAATGCATTAATTCTTTCAAATTAAGGTAATTTCGAAATAAAATATATTTGAGATAAAAAAATTTATGATTATTAAATAGTAAATTAATGTCAATCGGAAAATTTTGTTGTAATGATAACTTTTAACACTCAACCAATTTTATTTTTAGAAAATTTAAACAAATTAATTAAATATTGTATTTCCTTTTTAACAAAGGAAACTAAACTATACTGAATAATTAGCGACGGTTTGTCGCTAAAAACCGTCGCTGATTAAAATCAGCGACAGAAATTAGCGACGGTATTCCAAAAAGCTGTCGCTAATAGCGACGGTGTTCCAAAAACTGTCGCTAAAAGCGACGGAGTATCAAAAAGCCGTCGCTGGTTTTAACGAGCCGAGCTCGAGCCGAGCCCGAGCTTCAAAACTTCCGAACGAGCCGAGCCCGAGCTTCAAACCAAAGGCTCGTAACGAGCCCGAGCCGAGAAAATAGTTTAACGAGCCGAGCCCGAGCCTGATACTGTTCGGCTAGGTTCGACTCGGCTCATTTACATCCCTAGCGAGGATTGACGATCTGAGGTGTAGAGAACTTATCCGAGCCATTTTGGCAAAAATTTAACATTTCGGTGGAAGATGGAACAAAACAACCTAAATACAGTAGTTATTATAACAAGACCAAAAATTGAAAGTTAATGAACAATTACCAAAAAAGAGATAAGTTATTAGAATAAAAAAAATTCCGTAAAAAAAATTGAGATCAAAAAATTGAAAGTTAATGAACAAACACCTAAAATATTATAGCTAGATAATATAACAACCTAAATTCAGTAGTTATTATAACAAGACCAAAAATTGAAAGTTGATGAAAAAACACCTAAAATATTTGTTTAAGAAGCATAAGTTTATGAATTAATTTTGTATGCAAGTTGAGATCATGGAGGGGTTTAGCTAGATAATTATTCATTATTTGCAATAAAAAAATTCTTTTTTGCTCACGATTTGATCTATTAA
Source organism: Primulina eburnea (assembly GCF_022965805.1). Taxonomy (NCBI): domain Eukaryota; kingdom Viridiplantae; phylum Streptophyta; class Magnoliopsida; order Lamiales; family Gesneriaceae; genus Primulina; species Primulina eburnea. The sequence goes on along the minus strand of NC_133117.1, from coordinate 5,470,688 downwards.
AAACTTAATAATTGAATTATAATTCTTATATAATATGACATTTATATCATGATCTTGTTATATCATTTAACAATTTTTAAAATCTTTTTTAATTTGATAAACAAGTAGTACTCCTATGTGACTTTTATTTTACTGTTATTTTAACAACATGTTGTCGTAAACTAAATAAAATAGTTGTTACTAGGAGTCTCAATTTAAGAGCGTGACGTCAATTGGGGTTAATTTTGAGCTAAGAGTTTTATAAATCAAATATCTTAATTAAATCCTTTCATTCGTAGAAGAACGGAAGGCGCGAAAAAAAAAAAATTCATTCGAGTTACCATAAATATCTCTTATGTTTATTAATTTATGAAATTTGTTATTTGTAACCATAATTTTTTTTTATCAATTCTGTTACACATCAGTTCAAAGTATACTTGCATGTTCATCAGTTCACCAACACACATACATTAACCGTATATGTTTGAACTGTTGGTCCCACGTGCGGAATTTGAGATAATAAAAACCGAAAATAAAGAATAAAATGGACACCGAGATTTACGTGGAAAACTCCTAAAAATTATTAGGGTAAAAACCACGGGCAAGATGAAAAGAATTCCACTATAATATTTTGTGGTGTACAACTCACTCACTGTGTTTCCAAAGAGAACACACACTCTCTTAATACAGGAGAACAAAACACCTCACAAATATTATAGAACTAAGCACTCAAATGCTTATAAGATGAGAGAAAACTCGAAGAAGGAATGATTTCAGAATGAAGAGGGGAGCTCTATTTATAGAGCCTCTTGACCGTGTGAACACGCGTTAAAAACGCGTATTCTATTTCTTTACGAATTTTCCTGCGGCTACAAATTAATACACGTTTTTTATTCTTTTCTTTAATTGGTCCCCTCCCCCCAACTTTCTGCCGACATTTCTCCCACTTGGAGATTTGATTGAGAATCAAACACATCTCCACACATCCTTTCAATCTTGCCATTCCCTGCTGCTTACGTTTCCGCTAGACCACTTGAGGATCTACACCACTCAAACTTTTCAGTGTTCACTGGCTTGGTCAGAAAATCAGCTATGTTGTCCTTCGTATGGATCTTCTGCATATCCACACTTCCTTCTTCTACTACTTCCCTCACAAAGTGAATTGGACTCCAATGTGTTTCGTCCTGGAATGAAAGGCTGGATTCCTTGCGATGTGCAAGGCACTCTGACTGTCACAAAACAAAGGGATATTCTCTTGTTTGTGTCTGATCTCCTCCAATAACCTTTTAATCCATATTGCCTCATTGCAACCTTGAGTAGCTGCCATGTATTCTGCCTCCGTTGTAGATAACGCCACAACTATCTGCAGTTTTGAAACCCAGCTTACTGCTCCTCCTGCAAGTGTAAACACATAACCAGTAGTAGATTTCTTCTTATCAGGATCACCTGCATAATCTGAATCGACAAAGCCCCTGAGTGTAAAATCCGATCCTCCATAACATAATGCAGCATTCGAGGTACCCTTAATGTATCTAAGGATCCTCTTAACAGTGCTCCAATGCTCTCTTCAGGATTCGCCATATTTCGACTAACTGCTCCCACTGCTTGAGCAATGTCCGGTCTTGTACATATCATGGCGAACATCAAACTCCCCACTGTTGATGCATACGTTACTCGAGACATCTCCATCCTCTCTGCTTCACTGCTAGGACACATCTCGGAGGATAACTTGAAGTTAACAGGAAGAGGGGTCGATATTGGCTTACTATCTTGCATGTTGAAGCGTTGCAAGACTTTCTTCAAATAATTTTTCTGGGAAAGCCAAATCTTTCTGTTACTTCTGTCTCGGTGAACTTGCATCCCTAGAATCTTGTTTGCTGGTCCCAAGTCCTTCATATCAAATTCCCTAGCCAACTGTGCCTTCAATCTTTGGACCTGATCTTTGTTGGGGCCTGCTACCAACATGTCGTCCACATACAACAGCAAAATGATATAATCATCACCAGACCTCTTGAAATACGTACAAGGGTCTGCACTCAATCTGTTGTATCCAAGGCTCATGATATAGGAATCAAATCTCTTGTACCAACACCTCGGGCGTTTGAGACCGTACAGAGATTTGTTCAACCTGCAAACCAAGTTCTCTTTGCCTTTTTCCGCAAAACCTTCTGGCTGGAGCATATAGATTTCTTCTTCAAGATCTCCATGAAGAAACGCCGTTTTCACATCTAGCTGTTCTAGATGTAGGTCAAACACCGCACACAATGCCAACACTACTCTGACTGTTGTAAGCCGAACCACAGGAGAAAATATCTCATTGAAGTCAATGCCTTCTTTTTGAGCATACCCTTTTACCACCAATCTAGCACGATACCGCTCCACTTGGTTATTGCCATCACGCTTGATCTTATAGACCCATCTGTTTCCAATGGCTTTCCTACCTCGTGGTAGTGTAACAAGATCCCAAGTTTTATTCCTGTCTAATGCCTCCAACTCTTCTTGCATTGCTATCATCCACAAGGATACATCCGAGCTTTGAGTAGCCTCGTGGAAACTCGATGGCTCACCATCCTCTGATAATAGACAATATGCAATATTGCTTTCAGTGACATAATCTGAAAGCCAACCTGGTGGTCTTCTGTCTCGAGTTGACTGCCTCACATTGGAAACCTCAGACTCAACATGTTCTTGTTCTTCGTGCTCTGGTACTGCTTCACAAGAAACTTGACTTTCGTCTGTCTTATTCTCCACCTGAAAAATAGTAGTTTCTGAATTCGGTGTGCCTTTGTCTCCCTTTACTTTATCTTCCTCGAAGATAACATCCATGCTGATGACAAGCTTGTGAACAGTAGGATCCCACAAGCGAAACTCCTTTACTCCATCAGCATAACCCAAGAAGATACATTTTCTGGATTTCGAATCCAACTTTGATCTTTCTTGCTCATTGTACAGAACGTACACCGGACTTCCAAATGTATGCAAATGAGAATAATCTGTCAGCTTCCCGGTCCACATCTCCATCGGAGTCTTCAGATCAATCGCCACTGAAGGAGAACGATTGATAATATAACAAGCGGTTTTGACTGCTTCCGCCCAAAATGTTTTTTCTAGACCCGCAGTCCTCAACATAGCTCTTGTTCTGTCCAACAAGGTCCTGTTAATCCGCTCCGCCACTCCATTCTGTTGAGGTGTGTAAGCCGTCGTGAACTGTCTCTTGATGTCCTCATGTTGACAAAATGCATCAAACTCGTCACTGGTATATTCTCCTCCATTGTCAGTCCTCAGACACTTGATTTTCTTTTCAGAATCAAGTTCAACCCGTGCTTTGAAATCTTTGAAGACTTGGAAAACATCTGATTTCTTCTTGATTGGATACACCCAACATCTCCTAGAGAAATCATCAATGAACGAGACAAAGTATCTCGCTCCTCCTAGGGATACAACCGGTGCTTGCCAAACATCCGAATGAATCAGCTCCAATATGCTTTTTCTCCTGGCAGTAGAAGTGCCAAACTTTAATCTGTGTTGTTTACTGGTAACACAATGCTCACAAAAGGGTAGTGACACTTTTGTAAGTCCCGGCAGCAGCTTCCGTTCTAAGAGAATTTTCAAACCCCGTTCTGACATATGCCCGAGCTTTCTATGCCATAACACTGTTAATTCTTCTCATGAACCATTTGATGCAACAGCTAATTCTGCCTCTTTGTGTGTTTCTCCCAAAAGTACATACAGATTTGCAGCAACCTTTTCCGCCTTCATAATCACAAGCGCGCCCTTCACAATTTTCATGATCCCTTTCTCGATCCGAGTTTTGCACCCGATGTCATCCAATTGCCCCAAGGACAAAAGATTTTTCGTCAGTCCTTTCACATGTCGTACCTCCTGTATGGTGCGAATGGTGCCATCAAACATTTTAATTTTGATAGTACCGACCCCAGCGATTTCCAAGGCATGATCATTTCCCATGAATACAGATCCTCCTGAGACTGGTTCATAATGATCAAATCATTCTCTCCGAGACGTCATGTGCCACGTCGCACCTGAATCCATAATCATGTGTCACAAAATTTGTATCTGCCTTTCGCAACAGTTGCTGCTTCGCTGAATAATATTTCACCACTGCCTGAAGTACTGGCCACATTTTCTTCATCCGTAATCTCCACCGGTCTATCTCCAATAGCCGCCAAGCAGTTCTCTTTTCTTAAAACTGCTTGTATCTTTATTTTCCACAGCATAAAATTGCTTCCGTTGAATTTTGCTATCTCGTACCTTCCCGTCATTATGTCTACAACAATTTTAGTAGACTGGACAAAATAATCCCGCCTTAAATAAAAAATCTCAAAAAATCTTTTCTGATGTGGAAGATCAGTCTAGGCTGCAACCACAGAGCATACTCAGAATTTTAAGAAATTTTAAACCAAGGCTCTGATACCACTTGTTGGTCCCACGTGCGGAATTTGAGATAATAAAAACCGAAAATAAAGAATAAAATGGACACCGAGATTTACGTGGAAAACCCCTAAAAATTATTAGGGTAAAAACCACGGGCAAGATGAAAAGAATTCCACTATAATATTTTGTGGTGTACAACTCACTCACTGTGTTTCCAAAGAGAACACACACTCTCTTAATACAGGAGAACAAAACACCTCACAAATATTATAGAACTAAGCACTCAAATGCTTATAAGATGAGAGAAAACTCGAAGAAATGATGATTTCAGAATGAAGAGGGGAGCTCTATTTATAGAGCCTCTTGACCGTGTGAACACGCGTTAAAAACGCGTATTCTATTTCTTTACGAATTTTCCTGCGGCTGCAAATTAATACACGTTTTTGATTCTTTTCTTTAATTGGTCCCCTCCCCCCAACTTTCTGCCGACATGAACATCTTCTGCACTTGTAACCGTTCAGATTAAGAAAGATACTCAAAAGACTTGCAAAAATCGATAACATGCAGTTTATGTAAAACCCTAAAAATATAAGTAGTAACTGTATTAAAAAAAAAAAACAAACAAAGCAAAGGGCTTTCCAGTTCAGTTTGATAGTAAAAAAGGCAACTTAATCAATAATTGCATAGGTAATTCATATTTGACAAGTTTGGAATTCTTGGAGTTTCAAATTTTAGTTCTAAATATTTTTTTAACAAAGATAAAAATTTAGTGGTGGAGAATGGAGTTTAAATAAGCAGACGAAAAGAATGAGAAAGTTATACCATTTGATAAAAATTGTGATTTTGAGAAGCAACGTGATTGGTGCAGTTAAGGAAATGCTGAAAAAGTTAAAAAAAGAACCGAAAATTATTAATGAACCAATAACAAAATGAATAATACTAAAGGTACAATTAAAATATCTTACAACGATATTTACAACAATTAAACCGTGAGATTTTTAATTATATCGTGAGATTTTGCATTGAATTTATCATGAGATGTTGATAAATAGAATTTTTGTATTGAATTTTTTTGTTGTTGTAAGAATTGTTGTACAAATTTGGTTGTACATGTAGCATTACTCTAAGGGTGTGTTTGGTTGGTGTGATAGGATAAGTAAATGATTAATAATTAGAGTGATTAAAAAATGAGATATATGGGTTAATAGTATGGTGAGATAAATAACATGGTGTTTGGTATAATTTTAAAATGATGGATTAATTTTGTAAATTTTATTGTAATGACCAAAATGCCCCAAATGCTAATTAAATATATATTTTTAAAATAATTGGATAGCTAATTAAGTATTTTTAATTATAATTTACATTTATTAAAATTAATTTAAATATATTTATTAGAAATAAATATGTGAATATGCATTTACTTTAATAATTAAAATAATAATAATATATTGAATGTTAATGTTAAATAAAGTTTAGTAATAATTATAATATTATTGTTTTTTAAGAGAAGGAGAAAAAGGTCATTTGTGATGTGATGATAATTTATCACACCTAATTTATTAGATTAATACTCAAACAATTAATCATAAAATTAGATTTTAAACCAAGTCAAAAGAATTATTAATATATCTTAAAAGTTGAACCAAACATTAGATAAAAGTGTGATTATTTATTTATCATTAGTTAATCACACCAACCAAACACACTCTAAAAAAATTGCAATCACGTATTCAAGAAATCTTATTATAATAGCATTGACTTATGGTGGAATAAACAAACATGACTCAAATTGAAGAATAAAAGATAAACTCTGTCATTTAGGCATATCCCATGTTTCAACTTGATTGTAGATACCAGACATACTTGGGCTAATAACATTTCTTTTGAAATAAATAAATTGTCAAAAGTATGTAAACAAATAAATAAATATCTATTAAAAAAATGGGTTAACGCCCTCTTAATTAAGTCCGATATGTATCCGCATTGAATCAGTCTCCCTCCATCTTTTTTTTTTCATTTTTTATGTAGGAATCCGAAAGTTTCTACTTTTTCATACATACTTACATAAATTATTGAGATAATATAATAGTCTACAAATCATGTTAGTCAAGAAAAAATGCACTGAACATGCTATTTGCGATAGGCTTGCCCTAAAAAATATATTCCACATTATTGGATACCTCATTAGGGGCATCAGCCTCACTCCTTCGTTCGTTAATAAAGTGGTGGTATAAAAAAAACTAATTATATGGATTGCAAATTTGAAGTAAATATTGATAGAATAGAATTAATTTTTTATTTTAAAAAGGAAAATTTTAATTTTAATCTTATATTTACTTTTCTTTATCATATCGATTCTCAATATTGCCAAATTTCAATCTTTAATTTTTTCACAATTTTGATAGTTTTTTCAGATGTAAGGGAGAGGTGACGCATTCGTGCCTAGTATAGAAGTAACACCCAGCACTATGTGTTAAAATAAACTAAAATCACCAAAAGTTTAAAACTCTGGAATAAGATGCAACGGAAAACAGCATCTTTCCATAAAAAAACACTTCAAATGCATAAAAAGAGCATCACATCGCTCACACCATTCCTCAAACGAAACTTAGCACAACTTCAATGGCTCTTCCAAACCAGTAAAAGTTCCAAGCCCGTCGTTGAGGCCGTAAGTTAATAAAGATAATCTGGAAAGAAGCATTAAGATTACAGGATCTAGAAATAACAGATGGTTGGCTTGTTGAAAAGCCAAGATTACTAGGTTTCATCGACGGCCAAATCCCGTCGCCCGATCAAGAATTCATGGAGGAGCAGAAACTGTGGGAAAGAACTGATGAGCTGATCAAAGGATGGATTCTAGGTTCTATAACTGGGACCGATGTGCTTGATGCAGCGGTGGGATTGGACAGTTCCAGGGAAGTTTGGTTAGAATTGGTTGGAGAGACTATGGACGATAAATCTGAGTCATCTGCCAATGATGCAGATCAAGGATATACTGCTTCAGGTACGTGTCCACTTCACAGGATGATTTTTGCATCATCATTTTTTTTTTGTTCAAAATTAAGATAGAGATCTGTTTTCAAATTACCTATTGAGACTGTAATGACTCTAATTTTAAAGCACGAAACAAGTAAGCGATAAACTTGAAGCTATTAGTTCAAAGCTTATCAAATCCAAAGCCAAGTGTTGAGCTCGAATTTTCACCTCAAAGTATTCAAGATTTAGCTTGAGGGAGCTCGAAAGTGTTGCAAAACTCGCAGGGGCCAAAGTGTTTCAGCTCATGGATGCAAACCCCCAGCTCATAAACCTGAAACTTCATCTCAAAAAATCTCAGTACATGTTGTCCTAAATGACTCAAATTTCAGCTATAGGAGGAGCTAAAAGTTGGAAATCATTATGGAGTAAGAAATGCGCCTTTAGGAAACCAAGATGACCTTTGGTTTGGAGGAACTTGGACCATCGAATGGGGTAGACTTGGGGCAAAAGAAATGGATTAAATGAGGGAATGTCTATAGCCATTTCTAAGCCCATAATACTCCACTAGGTGCTGGACAATAACACACCAAAAAGCCATGCAACTCACCCAAGAACTCGAGCACCATCGTGCTGCCGAATCCTAGAATTGTCCGTCGGTTTTGAGACTACAACCACACAGTGATTAAGGCGTCATTTTACCCACTTTTACCTACTTTTGAGCCAAGACCATCCAAAGTTCGGTCGTAGAAGGCAGGCGACAATCGAGCCACACTAGTTCGACCTTTTGCAAACAAAGTTCAGCACGTTTCTAAACCAAGTGTAAGTCGGCTTACGTATTATTTTAAAGACTTATGTATGATTTAAAAATTCGATCGATTAATGTTTGTTTTGTTATGCTCCATTTTGAATCATTGTATATATGCTCTGTTATGCATCTTTTGCTAAGTTTCGCTCTGATTTGATATGTTTGTTTCGTTCAGAATTGATACATTCTTTTGCATTCCAATGTGATACATTCATTTGTCATAATTCGAGTAATGATTCATCAAGAAATTTTGTGAGGGAAAATTGCAGGTTTTGTTATTTTATGTCTGCTTTTGTTTCTCTATCTTTGTTTTTGTCTTTTATTATTTTGCAATTTTTGTTCTTTCTTCAACATGACGTTAGTGTGACGCTCATTCAGTACTGACATGAAAAGAAAATACATATTTGGTTTTTATTTTAAACTAGCATATTTGTATATTATATTTTGCAAAGAAAATAAAATTTGCTTAAAGTTGATTTATACATGGTTTTTATTATATATATATAGATTAAATAGATTATACCATTTTGTATTTAAATCATTTTAATTAATAAATTTATAAATATAGAATTATATTTTTTATTTAGCTAAACTTTTGATTTATGTATACATATTTTTCTCGTACGTAGTTTTTGAAAACACATTAAAGTAGTTTTTAGAATAAAAAGGAAAACAATATTATGACTTGAAAAATAATTTAAAGTTTCAAAATATATTTGAAGTGAGAAACAAGTCAAAACACTCATAAGCACCGACGGTTGATTCCATCCTACATGTAGGGACACTACCCACATGATAAAATCAAGAGCCCAAATTTAGCCACACATACATGGGGTCCACTAATTTTTTTAAAATCACATATGTGTGTGAATTTTGTCTATCCAAATCATGTGGAGGCGGTGTCTCCTTAGGTAGCATCGACTTAACCAGCACCGACATAGCACACGCTTTTTTACCAAAAAAAATAAAAATTTATTCAAGGCACAATATGAGGGAAGCATATAAAATTTTTAGTATTTTTAAAATGTTTGGAAAATAGATATGTTTGATAAGGAAATGTACAAATTTACTAAAATAGATTTTTATAATATTTTTTATTAAATAAACACAAAAATTCTTGTGAAATTGTCTTAGGAGTCAATTTTGTGATACGAGTATCTATTTGGGTCATCCATAAAAAAGTATTACTTTTTATGCCAAAAATATTATTTTTTATTGTAAATATCAATGTTGACATGTCGCACGAATAAAGATATGTGAGACCATCTCACAAGAAACCTATTCTAAATAAAATATAAAACTTTAATAATTTTAGATGAGTAATTTGTGTATTTTATAAAAAATAATCATAACACTAAAATGCATTACTCTATATGCCTTAAACTTAATAATATAAATTTTTTATAATATTATAACTATATATAATAAATTTTTAAATAATGCCATGTTTTTCTTATGATAAGTCAATGGAAAAAAAAGTGTCCTTAGTTCCAAAAAATTAAATCGAGTGTTCAAAATTTCAGCCACATCTATCAATTATTCCTTTTCATGTGTGGAAAAAATGACTCATGCTCAATGGAGAATATAAATATTTAAACTTTAAAAAAAATTAAAAGCTGCTTTATCTATTAACTTTAGAAACAACATGAGATATTGAGATCACATTTTTTAGATGGAAAAAATACGTACGGAAGTGTTCTGTGGAATCAAATCACACCTTAAGAGCCACTTATTTATTGCTTCGATGTATATCTTCTAGGCGCCTAACCATTTTGTGAAGTTTGAGGATTTTGTGTTTTTGGCGTGATTTTGAAACTAAAAATGAATAAGTATTTATAGATGAAGTTTAGGGAAGAAAACAAAAAATAAAACATCATTACTTACATAATCAAACTAACTATTTTTTACTAACTCAAACCATGTGTTAATTATTTGTCAAAGTGTATTGTTGAATTCCATAATGGTGGCTTGAATATTAGCAATTCTCCTCCTCAGACACATTTTGTGAATTCAATCATACCTGCAACAGCTCTGGAGCATTCCAACTTCCAGGTTGGCAATGTCAAGATCATCATATCAATTCCATTTTCATCTGTGTGAATCTTCTGAAACTTTAACAATTTTTTCTCCAATACATCTCGTATTCAATGATAGCAGACATCAATATGCTTTGATCTTGAATGCATTAAATGATTTTTTCCGAGATGAATTGCACTCTGACTTTTACAGAATAATTAGTATTGATTTTGCACAAACTTAATTCCCCCAAAAACCCTTTCATCCATAACAACTCTTTGTTTGCCTCAGTTGCTGCAATGAACTCTGCTTTAGTGGTTAACAATTCTACACATTTTTTCTACTTTGACTATCATGACACAGCACCCCTTAATCAGGTGTCCTGATACTGAATTTCTAAAGTCAACATCTCCTGCCATGTCTGCATTTGTGTAACCTAAAATTCAAGTCTAGATCCTTCAAAACTCAATCTATGTTTAGAGGTGCTCCGTAGATATCTAAATATATATTTTATTTAATTTCAATGATCCTTTACCGATTTTGAAATGAATCTACTCACTACACCTACAGAATGAGCTAAATCCGGCCAAGTACATACCATGACAAACAACAGATTTCTTACTGCTGAAGCATATGGTACACTTTTCATTTCTTCTTCTTCATCCTCTGTAATAAGACTCTGTTTGAGTTCAACTTGAAGTGGATGACAAGAAGACATCCAACTTCTTTGGTCTGGTCCATGTTGGACCTCTGAAGTATCTTCTCAATATACTTATCTTATGACAACCAGGTCTTCATGTCATAGATGCTCGATGGATTTCCATGTCAATAAGTTTTTTTTGTGTCCTTCATAAAAAAAGGCTTGCTTAATTGATTTTTTAAGCCTTTGATTTTAGAAGGATTTTTTCCAACAATCAACATGTCATCTACATAGAGCAGAAGGACCATCAAATCATCATCAGATGTAGATTTCTTCCTCCAAATACCAATGAAGGAACGCGGTCTTGACATCAATTTGTTCCACCTTTAGATAAAGCTCAACTGCTAACCATAGCACACTCCGGATGGATGTCATCTTCATCACTGGTGAAAATATTTCATCAAAGTTGATCACATGTTTATATCTGAAACATTTGACGAAAATTCTAGCTTTAAATCTTGTTTGACTACTGTGTTCTTCGTGCTTCAACCTGAAAACCCATTTATTATTCAAATCTTTCTTGCCTTTCGGCAACTTAACCAGCTTAAATGTCTCATTCTCATGTAAGGATTGCATTTCATCTTGCATGGCCACCATCCATTTATCCTTGTGTTAACTAGTAATAGATTCCTCGAAGCACTCTGGTTCTCCCCCGTCAGTTAACAAGATATATTCATTTGAGGAATATCTGGTTGAGGGTCGCATTTCTCTTCCAGAACGTGTTGTCATTGTACCACGAGAACTTTCTACTGGTGGTTTACTTTGAACATGGATTTCATCATCATTATCATGATCGTTCTGCAATTCTTCATCTTCAACCAATTGTGGATTTACCATTGAAGGCCACCATTCGAACTCTTGTTCTTATCCATAATTATTATTTCCCGCAGTCTCCAAAACTTCATTTTTCTGAAATATATCACAACAACTTCTTATAGGATTTTTGAGATCTGTATTGTAAAACTTGTAACAAAGTTGACCATCGCCATAGCCTATATATATGCACTTCCTGGTTTTGTCATCAAACTTATATCTTTCCTCATTTGGTATATGAACATAATCAACACAGTCAGATGCACACAAATGATTATAGGAAACTTCTTTGTCTTGTCACACCTGCTCCAAGACATCATAATTGAGAGTAAAACAAGGTGAGTGATTCAATATATATTCAGCAGCAACCACGGCCTCATCCCAAAATTCCTTATTCAGCTTTGCATGTGAGCATGCTTTTTACTATTTTTGCAAAAATTCTATTAATACTTTCAGCTAATCCGTTGAGTTGTGGTTGGTGGTGTCGTTTGATATCTGATTACATTTCTTTTGCATATCTCATCGAAAGATCCAATGTATTCTATTTCATTATCTATTCGGATACATTTGAGTTTTATGTTTGTTTCTCATTCAACAAAGTTTAGAAAATTGTTGAATGTTTTGGCTACTTGGTCCTTGGTTTTGAATATCCACACCCAAATTTTTCGAGAATGATCATTGATAAAAGTTACTCAGTACTTCGCTCACCTCGCTCCTCAAAGCGACAATGGCATTGGCCCACATAGATATGAGTACACCAGATCTAGAATTTTATCGGCTCTGTTATGAGGTGATCTTTTAAATGATATCATGTTTTGTTTTCCGGCTAAGAAGTTCCTGCATTGTTTCATATGAACCTGCTTTATACCGAGTAAAACTTGCTTGCTCACAAGGTGTGTAAATATTCTTTTCACTTATGTAAACAATACAATGATGCCACAACTCTGTTGAGTTTTCTTCTCCTACGTAGTTCACACTTTAGAATGATTTCCTGAACTACATACATCTTCAACATCTTTAATCACTTTGTCACCACAAGTGATCCTCTTGAAATCTTGCATACCTCATTTCGGAAGGTTGTGAAAAATCCTTCTTCATCGAGTATCTTGACTGATATCAGACTCAGACGAATATCTAGCACATGCCTGATACCTTTCAGGGTCAGTTTAGAGCCATCAACGTAGTGAAGCTCACATCTCACTTTCCCACGACTCTGAATAGTTTGTTATTATCCATCTTGACCACACCAAAGTCCCCTTATATGTAATATGTAAATCATTCTCTTCGAGATATGACGTGGACTGTTGCTCTACTATCGATCACCCAAAATGTTCCTTCAGTTGCCAAAATTTACGGACTCATGCTCTAGCTCGTGAACGACATTGAATTCGTCAATGGTGTTTGTTTGCTCGCCATAGGTTTCATGTTTTTCTTTCGGTTGTCGGCAGTATTTTTTTAATATGTATGTTTTCTACACAACGATTACATTTTATGTTGGCATATCTCCCTGAGGACTTGCTTCTCCGTGGCTTATTTTTTATTTGTGTTTTTTTTTATCTTGTTTTCCCCCCTTGACTTAGCAGCCAAAACATCTGACTATGAGGTAGAAACTCTTTGAGATCTTTGCCTCATCTCTTCATTCAAGATATCACTCTTGGTGAAGTCCATTCTCACGAACACAGACACGACTCCTCCTAGTGATGTGTTCGTGAGTGATACCTTGAGAGTCTCCCAACACTCTGGTAATGAAGCTTGCACAATAAGATCTATCACCTCATTATCATGTTTTATGTCCATACTTAATAGCTTCTCCACAAATCCTTGAATCTCGTTCAGATGATCTGCGGCCAGAATTCCTTCTTTGTATCGAACTTGAACAAGGTTTCTCAAATAAAACAATTTGTTGTTTCCACTATATGTCTCCAACTTCGTCCAAGACGTATGAGCATGTGTCTATACACGTTGTCATTGAAAAAATGTCGGATGTACCCAGTGACTTGCTCGTGATCGAAGTTCCATTTGGCATCTGATTTATCATTTGGTTTAGACTTGTTGAACATCATTGGTGCATCTTGGTGAATAATAGAAGATCTTTCATTTTACTTTCCAAAGTTGATAATTAGAGTCATTAAGGCTAATCATCTTGCTTGTGTGGACCTCCATCTTTTGTGACTACTGCCAACAAATTAATCGTCAAATCCTGAACACAAAAGAACCACTTCTCTAATATTGTCTAAAAAGACTTTTCTGATGTGAAAGTTCAGACTAAACTGAAACCACAGAGCATATGAGAACTTCCTATAATATTTGATAACATCGCTCTGATACCAGTTGTTGGAATATCTGGGAATACTTCAGGTAACATTCTGATGTTCTTTCTAGTGGCAGTCTCTGATGTCATTCTGTCGCACCACGTACCCAGACTCGCGTAATTGCGATTGGACAATGAGTCCTTATACAAAATACTACATATTCACCCTCGCTTTATGAAAATGTTTAACCCAAATTATTATAGAAATCCATTGTAAGCTCTTATAAGACATTTTAAACTTGGTTTTTAACTCACGTGGGACACAAAAAACCGGTTTGGACTCATCCATTCATTAAGTATTAAAAACGACTTTAATTCTAGCAAATGCATAATAAAAATGTCCAAAAATTAATGAATCCATCAAACTTATTCCCAAATCATAATATTTTAATAATAATTTGGCATCAAAGGATGTCAATATTGTTTTTTTATATCTAAACAGCGACGAGATTTGGCCGTCGATGAAACATAGTTATCTTGGCTCTTCATCAAGCCAACCATATGTTATTTCCAGATCATGTAATCTTAATGCTTCTTTCCAGATTATCTTTATTAACTTATGGCCTCAACGACGAGCATGGATATTTTGCTTGTTTGGAAGAATACATTGAAGTTGTGCTAAGTTTCGTTTGAGGAATGGTGTAAGCGATATGATGCTCTTTTTATGCATTTGAAGTGTTTTTTATGGAAAGTTGCAGTTTTCCACTGTATCTTATTCCGAAGTTTTTAAATTTTGGTGATTTAGTTTATTTTAACACAGAGTGCTGATAAGATATTAAGCACGAAAGATTCACATCTCTGTCACATATGAAAAAATGCCAAAATTGTGAAAAATTTGAAGGTAATAAAGATTGAAAAATTTGACAACATTGAGAATCGATATGGTAAATTGAAATTTAACAATATAGAGAATAAATGTTGTAAAAAAAGAATATATAAGATTAAAATTAAAATTTTCCTTTTTAAATAAAAAAAAGTAATTATGATACTATCAATATTTTATAACTTCAAATCTTCAATCCATATGTTTAGTTTTTTATACCACCACTTTATTAATGAATGAAGGAGGGAGGTTGATGCCTCTAATGAGGTATCTGATTATGTGAAATAGATGAGCGTTTGATCAATAATTATGAATTCGATTTCTCCTACCTACCCATTTTAGGACAAGCCTATGGCAAATGTCATGTCCAATGCTTTTTTTTCTTGGTTAGCATGATTTGTAGACTATTCTATTAGCCCAATAATTTATGCCAACATGTATCAAAAAGTAGCAACTTTCGGATTCCAACGTAAAAAAAAGAAAAAAAATGGAAGGAGACTGATTCAATGCAGATACATATTCGACTTAATTAAGAGGGCGTTGACCCAATTTTTTTAATTGATATTTATTTGTTTACAGTAATTAATTTAAATTATTAATTTTGATACTTTTGAAAATTTATTTATTTCAAAAGAAATGTTATTAGCCCAAGTATGTCTAATATCTACAATCAAGTTGAAACATGGGATGCCTAAATTATGACAGAGTTTATAATTCTGGTTGTCTTTTATTCTTCCATTTGAGTCATGTTTGTTTATTCCACCATAAGTCAATGCTATAATTAGATTTTTTAAATAGGTGGTTGCAATTTTTTTTATTGGTTCATTAATAATTTTCGGTTCTTTTTTAAACTTTTTCAGCATTTCCTTAACTACACCAATCACGTCACTACAAGAAAAGGGTTTCCGCGGCGTGCAATATGCGCCGCGGACAAGGGCGGAGCCACACCCATTTTCACCCGGGCTGAAGTCGGTGTTCCAAAAAAAATTAAAAAAATTATATGTAATTTTTTTTTATAATTTTGGATAAATTTGATATTAGCCCGGGTAGATCAATTTAAAATATTAAAGGATTTTAGAGTTTAAAATTCTAGCCCGGATATAATCGAATTCCTGGCTCCGCCACTGGCCGCGGAAAGGTATCCGCCGCGTGCATTGCACACTGCGATGCATGCTGTAAAGTTGCACGCTGCGACGCACGCGTTGCTTCTCAAAATCTCAATTTTTATCAAATGGTATAACTTTCTCATTCTTTTCGTCTTCTTATTTAAACTCCACTAAATTTTTTTCTTTGTTAAAAAAAAATATTTAGAACTAAAATTTGAAACTCCAAGAATTCCAAACTTGTCCAATATGAATTACCTATGCAATTATTGATTAAGTTGCCTTTTTTACTATCAAACTGAACTGGAAAGCCCTTGCTTTGTTTTTTTTTTTTTGTTTTAATACAGTTACTACTTATATTTTTAGGGTTTTACATAAACTGCATGTTATCGATTTTTGCAAATCTTTTGAGTATCTTTCTTAATCTGAAGGGATCAGTTCAACTCCTAAGAATGATTACAAGTGCAGAAGATGTTCAAACATATACGGTTAATGTATGTGTGTTGGCGAACTGATGAACATCCAAGTATACTTTGAACTGATGTGTAACAGAATTGATAAAAAAAATTATGGTTAGAAAAAATAACAAATTTCATAAATTAATTAACATAAGAGATTTTTATGGTAACTCGAATGAATTTTTTTTTCGCGTCTTCCGTTCTTCTACGAATGGAAGGATTTAATTAAGATATTTGATTTATAAAACTCTTTGCACAAAATTAACCCAATTGACGTCAAGCTCTTAATGGCGAAGGAATGTTTCTCTCATAATGTCGGTGTAATTAACGAATGTTAATATTCTCTTAATTAAATTTCTTGTATTAATATTTTCGACTTATCTTAGTTTAGTCAATGTTTTCCCATTGTACTAGATTAAAAAATTAATATTGGAAACTTCAACATGTTATTAAAATAACAGTAAAATAAAAGTCACCTAGGACTACTTGTTTATCAAATTGGACTCTTTCATGTGATATCCATGGAAGTTTTCTTCAAATTAAAAAAGATTTTAAAAAATGTTAAACGATATAACAAGATCATGATATAAATGTCATATATTATATAAGAATTATAATTCAATTATTCAGTTTGTAACAGATCAAATCGTGAGCAAAAAAGAATTTTTTTATTGAAAAATAATGACTAATTATTTAGCTAAACCACTCACGAATGATATCAACTTGCATCCAAAATTAATTAATTAAACTTTAAAAAATTGCTTCTTAAACAAATATTTTAGGTGTTTTTTTGGGAATTTTTTTTTGCCCAGTAACTTATCTCTTTTTTGGTTTTTGTTCATTAACTTTTCAATTTTTGGTCTTGATATAATAACTTATGAATTTAGGTTGTTTTGGTTCATCTTCCAACGAAATGTTAAATTTTTGCCATAAAACCTTGATTTGGTGTTGGCCAAAGCATATTTTGGTATCACGATCATCGATTTTTCAGGTAAAATACATAGCATTTGAAAAGTTTTCTGAACATTTTGATGATAGATAGACTAAAATAACTGAAATTCAGAAGTCATTGTACTAAGACCGAAAATTGAAAAGTTAGTGGACCAAAACAAAAAAAAAAGACAAAGTTATTAGATCAAAAAATTATTTTCCTTTTTTCCCAAAGATCGATGCACAAAAATAATTCAAAAATAAATACTTGTTTATCAAAACTGACCCGCTAAGTGAGATTCCGATCCAATAATTTTTTTTTAAAAAAAAGACTTCAAAAATCTTAAACAATAGAGCAAGATTCATATATTATTATTTTTTCTAATGTAAACAATGAATAGATTAACTAACCCTGCATCACACATGAATGATCAACTTGGATATAAATTTAAAAAAGCTTAAGAAGTTGCTTATTAAAAAAAAATTTAGGTGTTTTTAACAAAAAAATAAGAATGATGTACTATTGTTTTTTTTTTAAATATGTTTCTGTTTTAAAAAATATTAATTTATGAATCAAAGACACTACAAATGTATGAAAGCTGCATCATATCTAATTATCTTCCACACCCTTCATTTGATTAAACTCTGAATCGTTTCAATGTCTTCCTCAAAATTAGCAAACTATCCATGGCCATCAACTGTTAATGCTGCGAACTTCATATCAGTCAAGCTATGTCTTGATGAAGACAAAAAGAACAGAAGCACTAAAGATTACAAGATATGGAAAAAACAGATGATCTGTCTGTTCGAGAGCCAAGATTTGCTGGGCTTCGTTGACGGCCAGATCCCGGCTCCTAAAGAATCCATGGATGAGCAGAAACTCTGGAGAAGAACCGACCAGCTTATCACAGGATGGATTCTGGGTTCCATTACTGGGACCGAGGTGCTTGATGCAGTGGTGGGATTGGACAGTTCCAGGGAAGTTTGGTTGGAATTGGAAAAACTTTTCAAATCAGATGATAATGAAATTCAAACGAGCAGTTCTAGTGGTAAATCAAATGAGAACTCGGTAACTAAAACTGAAAAAATAAAAAATAAAAAGAAAGTGTTTAACGAATTCGAATGTATTTTTTTCTGGTACAAGGCTTGTAATTTTAAGAAATATGCAGGTACGGATTTTCACAGGTACTTGCCATGGCATAGAGCAATATTAAGAGATGATTGGAATGAAGGAAAGAAGTTCTTGGACAAATATGAAGATGCAATCACGGCCATCATCAATATATACTCGCAGACAGCTCTGCACGTAGCGGTGGAGACTGGAAAATCAAAAGATTTCGTGAGAAAGTTGTTAGAATACCGGCCGATGCCAAATGAAGCAATGCTCTCGAGAGATAGTTTGGGGGACACTGCTCTACACACAGCCGCTTTGGCTGGAAACAAGGAAGCTGCGATACTATTGGTGAAAGAAAAACCCGACTTGCTATATATTACAAATGGCAGTAATATGTTACCGATTCATTGTGCAGCGAGGAATAACCAAAAAGATACGCTTATGTATCTCATATCCGTCTCCGAGAAAGAAGTGCAGAATAGCCCATTTGCGGGAAAGTTGGGGGCTTTGCTGCTGACACTTGCCATATCTTCTGAGTTTATCGGTTAGTAGGAAATATTAATTTATTGATTGATAATTGTGAAATATAAAGATGATATATTTTTCTTTGGGCAGATGTGGCCTTATATTTGGTGCAGAAATACCCAGAATTAGCTACGTTAAGCTACTATGATAATTATATGTTGCAAGTGATAGCCGGAATGAAATCTGTGTTTCCAAGCGGAAAGAGATTAAGTTGGTGGCAAAATTGGATCTACTCTTGTAAGTGATCTTTCTTATAGAAAATTTTTTAATTGCTTACTTTCATAATAGGATCATTAGGCTACATTTTTTTTAAATGACCGACGAAGTATGGGATTATGATTTCCAACTCCTATAAGATATATCGTCAAATTTTTTTTTTGCTTATTTTATATATATATATATATATATATAGATTTTGAAGGTGTTCCTTTGACATCATTGGAAAAGACAAAGATCACAACTGATATTGAAAACCCAAGGTTTGATATGGATCAAGTCATGACAAAGAAGTTCGATTGGTTCAACATAATTTCTTTTGTGGGTAAGAAATTTCATTTCCAGATAAAAAATTTTACTTGGCTTATTTAATTTTATAACGAGTATCGATGATTAAATACATAATATTACCAAATAGTCATTCTCTCCTTGCGTTTGATCATATTGAAAGTCTAGGAATATATAGGGAGTAATTTTTTTTTATTTTATCAAATTTATTATTTTTTGTCCATGCTTAAGAAATTCAAATAATTAATTAAATTTATTTAAACAATTAGCATAATTGTCACAAATTTATTAAGTATTATATAATAAATTAAATAATAGTATACATAAATAAATCATTAAATTCATAGTAAAAACATACAAATATGATGCAAATTAAATAACACAATATTAATGACGACGTAGAATATCATATCACGGAGCACTTGTTATCATGAAAATGAGTTAATATAAGGAGTTTCTGTTTTAATTTTCAATTTAGTAATTGTGTTATATGGCCAATATTTTATTAAATAAATCATATGATGTGTATTAATGGTGTTATTCTTTTGGAAATATGGCCAAAATGATTATCTAAGATTACCTGTTTTAAGTTTTGGTCCTCTAAGTAGTTTAAATTTGGGTGCTAGTTCATTAAGATGGGTTTTCCTTGGCTTTTGGTCATGTTTTGTCAGAATATCGACGTGAGGAATATACTCGTAATTTATTGACACATCAACAATTTCTCAGTGTCAGATTAATAATTTCTTGTGTCACTTTAGTATTTTCGTCATCATGTCAACATTTTTAGTAATTAATTTTCTGAAATTATAAAATAAAAAATTACAGTAGTATTACAATAACAACTCCAAGAGTTTTGAGTTAACAAAGCCCCCATCTAGGGATGACAACGGGGCAGGTTTGACCAATCTCAAGACCCGCTCAGCAAAGAAAAATTGGACTCAGACCCTCCCGTCCCAAAATCCATCGGTACAATCACTGGATTTGATATCATTCTATCATGCCCTGAACCCCAACCTGTGCAAGTGCGACTACATAATAGACCCTTGTACCAACTACTTGGTATCTGTCTTCGTTTTTCGAAAATGGTTAACCCAAATTATTATAGGAATCCTCACAAAACATTTTAATTTTTGATTTTTAACCCATGTAAGACAAGAGTTTCACAATCATCAATCCTTCAGAACACGGCGTCTTTGTCATGGGCTGACTCATCAATCCACCAGCTCCAAAAATGTAAAGGTGTCTCCTACTAGTTCAAGATGTGGTTCCCGTGATGTAGCATTTTGCCCACATGTTTAAGAGATGGCTACTGGTGTTCTTGCTGGTGACCGCGCGTCTTTGATATCATTTTGTCGCACCGCGTACCCAAACTCGCACAAATGCGACCTGCACAATGAGCTCCTATTCCAAATTCATATTCACCTTCGCTTTATGAAAATGGTTAACCAAAGTTGTCAAAGAAATCCATTGAAAGCCCTTATAAAATATTTTAAACTTTAGTTTTTAACCCAAGCGAGACACAAAAATCCGGGTTGGACTCGTTAATCCATTAAGTATTAAAAACGAATTTAATTCTAGCAAATATATAATAGAAATATCCAAAAATTAATAAACCCATCAAACTTATTTCCAAATCATAATATTTAATAATAATTTGGTATAAAAGACGACAATATAATATTGTGAAATAAAATTTTATATTAAAATATTAACTATTTAATATAATATAAAATATAAATATATTATTATTAGTGTATATATATATATATGTGTGTGTGTGACTTTATATGTGAATTTCCATTTATCTCCTTATTAATTGCTTGCTTTACATTAATTGCTTACTTTAAATGTGACTTTTCTTATATATTTGACTAAAGACGACAATATAATATTGTGAAATAAAATTTTATATTAAAATATTTATTATTTAATATAATATAAAATATAAATATATTATTATTAGTGTATATATATATATATATCTATTATCTATATAAATATGTGACTTTATATGTGAATTTCCATTATCTCCTTATTAATTGCTTGTTTTACATTAATTGCTTACTTTAAATGTGTCTTTTCTTATATATAAATATATATATATATATATATATATATATATATATGTGTGTGTGTGTGTGTGTGTGTAACTTTATATGTGAATTTCCATTTATCTCCTTATTAATTGCTTGTTTTACATTAATTGCTTACTTTAAATGTGTCTTTTCTTATATATGTGACTAAAGACGACAATATAATATTGTGAAATAAAATTTTATATTAAAATATTTATTATTTAATATAATATAAAATATAAATATATTATTATTAGTATATCTATTATCTGTATAAATATGTGACTTTATATGTGAATTTTCATTTATCTCCTTATTAATTGCTTGCTTTACATTAATTGCTTACTTTAAATGTGTCTTTTTTTATATATGTGACTAAAGACGACAATGTAATATTGTGAAATGAAATTTTATATTAAAATATTTATTATTTAATATAATATAAAATATATATATATTATTATTTGTATATACATATATGTGACTTTATATGTGAATTTCCATTTATCTCCTTATTAATTGCTTGCTTTACTTTAATTGCTTACTTTAAATGTGTCTTTTCTTATATATGTGACTAAAGACGACAATATAATATTGTTAAATAAAATTTTATATTAAAATATTTATTATTTAATATAATATAAAATATAAATATATTATTATTAGTGTGTATATATATATATGTGACTTTATATGTGAATTTCCATTATCTCCCTATTATATGTGAATTTCCATTTATCTCCTTATTAATTGCTTGCTTTACATTAATTTCTTACTTTAAATGTGTTTTTTCTTTCTCCTTATTCATATTTTAAATGTGTGTGATTATTAGTATTTAATTTTTTATGTCTACCCACATTATAATATGTTATTTTATCCAATGATATCTTTTCATTATGTAAATTAGTATTTGGTTTTTTTATGCCTACCCACATTATAATATGTTATTTTTAATCCAATGATTTAGATTTTTTATTTATCTTTTCATTATGTAAATTAAACTAATTAAAGTTTAGAAATAACTCATTATCGAATTGTGATTTTTCTTTGGTGTCTTATTAATTTTTTTCCATGTCCTCGTGTGACAGTTTGCTAGAATTTATATGTTTAAATTAAAGATCGTTGTGATTTGAGCTGTCAATTTGGGTTGGGTCTGTCGGTTTGGCCTGCACCGCCAAACAGCGTAAGTGAGTTGGGTTGAAATTTTGTCGACTCATTTAAAGGTGAGCCTAAATGAGCTCGCACGAGTTTATATTAAATATCTATATATTCAATATTATCAATTTTCAATCATGAATTCTTGATATAAAATGGAAAATATCAGTTTGATTTCAAAATTGTGATGTTACTATCTTGTCCAATAATTGTGGGTTGTTGAGACATTTTGGTAGTCACTCAAAATTGAGTGTCAAAGTTGACATTTGTAGGACCGAGCGTTTGTCGCTTTACCAAAAGCTATAGCTAGTGGTAATGGTGCAACTCAAATCTTTTAAACCACACAGCAGCTCAAGCACCACGGTTCGATCTACTAAACAGGGACAATTATTGCACCCAACAACATTTGAGTTGTATTTTTGAATTCCTGACAATATGTTCGTCAACATATTATTTTTAAGTTAATTTTATCAGTATTGTGAGGGGTAAATATGTTTATTACAATATATAAATACCATATTTTCATGTTTGACATATTATGGGTCTTGGTAAAATGAGGAATAATAAATTCAAACAAAAGGATACACAAAAGTCTGGGCGAAACCAGAATTATATGGTAGCAGAAATTAATATATAATGTTAAGATGTATAACAAATCATATATAATAATATATAAAATTTCAACCTTATAAATGAAATAAATCAAACATATATGAAATATACAAAATTTTATTACATATACAATCAAGTAATTTATTATAATTGTATTTTATTCACAAGAATTCTTGTCAAACTCAATGATTGTGAATTTAACATCTATTAAATCAGCAAATTAAAGAGCGTGTCAATTAAATTAATTGAGTAATCACATATTCTTGAATTTCCTAATTAATTTTTTATCTTGATAATTTGTTTCATTTAATATTTTAAATTATAAGACACCGTTACTATAACTAAAGATATATTTTTTTAAAATGTTCATAAGGACTCAATCACTAACTCATATGAAAAAACATTTATCGACATACTATATTGAAAACATTCTAATTAATTCAGCGCATTTGGAGAAAATTTTCTAATTAATTATGAAAAATTAATTTACAATAATCATATTTAATCTTTTTGGGCTAACACCATTTATTTTATAAGATATTCATCGCAATTCTTTATTTGTATGTTAATCTTTAAATCTGAATTATAATGTATATTGTTTTTCTAAAAGTTCTTATATAATGATTTAATACATTTATTCGACACTTCAATATTAACATTTTAAAATATATTAATTTTATATTGTGTGCGTGCAACACTTCTAATCATGATTATAAAAATTCAATAAAAATTCTAAAAATGAATTAGGTAAAACATAAAAAAATTACACAATTAATCAAAAGACAGAAAATAAAAAATAAATAATTGTCTATTACTTATAAACTACTAATACCGACTTCTAAAGATTGAAGTCGGTGAGAGTGGATGCCACTATGTACTAAAATTCATGTAAATATTATTAACAAAAACATTTAAATGAAATATTGGATTTGTCGATAATCAAAATAAGAAATAAACAAATTTTGATCCTTGAGTGAGAAATAAAATATTTAAATAAAGTTATAATTGCCACAATGAAATAGTGCACCTATATGCATTTATCACTTTATTTTGCAACTAAAATGTCAAAAAACGTTTCCATATATTATTTTTATATCATATTTAAAATAATTATGAATCCTAATTTTTATTATTTTGAGTTGGCATTTGTTATGAAAAATCACTGTGAATAAATTGAATTTGAAAATTCTTATATCTATGTATATCACATATTAATATATCAACCTAAGTCCAGGTAACAAAAAACTACAAAATGAACTTATTCATCTTCAATGTACACAAATTATATAGTAAAGATATATGAAAATTAAGACAATGAAATAGAATATATGTTCACATATAACAAAATATATAGACAAGAAAAACAATAAATAAAAATATTTTTCTATATATATATATATATATATATATATATATATATATTATAACTTTTTACAATGAGTTGGAGAAGATAAAAGAGAAAAAATATTAACTCTTTTGGGTTACACAAAAAAATAGAAATGGAAGAAGTGTTTGTCATACAATGAATTCTGTTTCCAAATAAAATGTATACTATAAAGTTATATTTATCGTTCAAACTTTATAAATACAATGAATTCTTCTCAAGATAAGGGTACACAAATGTTATCGTTAAGATATTTAAACAATTAGAAAAATTAAATATATTATTTTTCTGAAGTTAATACCAATATGACATTAATAATTTGATTGTGCTAATTATACTTATGAGTCAATATGAAATATTAAAATAAGTGTCATAAGAGTCAGTAAAAAGATGATTTATTATCAAAAATATTATTATTATAAATTGCAAATAAATGACAACATTTAATCAATATTTTTTTAAATCAATCCATCTCTAACAGATCACAATAATAAGTGCGAAAACGATCCGATGGAGTAGGGTGAAAATAGTAATAACAGCAGGCAATAAAACAGCAGTTGTTTCTGGAAGTTCGAAGATAAAATTTTCTACGTCTCCCCTTCTTCTGTTTCCAGAAGGTATCACTAAAAGACTTTGGATTTTACAGTACACACTTGTACACACCCACTTCAGCAAGACTTATCCCTTGCCTACTGAAACTCTTAGTATCTCAACACAATATGATTCAATATATCAGAGATTTCTGGAAAAACTCTTTTCCAGATTACAAACTCTTCTTCAAAAAATATGAAATTATGTTTTGCTTGAAGAGGCGAAGAAACAGCAGTACAAAATGATCTCCAAATATCAGATGTAACAATGAAGCGTGTACTGCTTTTCTGCAAATTGAGATAAAATATTAAGAGTGGTTCGCGGTTGCTCAATATAACGTTGAGTAGTAAAATGTTCAGCGTTCTTGTTCTCTAAATGGATTTGATCCATATATATAGATAAACTTGAATCCAACGTCTACAATAAATGAACGGCTCTTTTTGACTTCTGATAGAAACAACTTTATTTTCTAAAGAGGATTCTGCAAAAAGCTTTCAACACAATCAGTCTTGTTTTATACCAAAACTGGTAAAGCTAATTAAATGACTTCGTACATCATTTAATGGTGCAATTAATGCTTAGTACTAGATAAAGTAATGGTAACATTTAAGATAGAAACGATTGAGTAAAATGTCGTTAACTACTGATCCAGTAAAACTAAGTTCTGCTTCTGTTTTACTAAACCGTTGAGTACTAACTAAAGTACTGCTTCTGTTTAGGCGAATCAATTTTTTCTGCTTTGCATTATCTTTTGGTTGGTGCTATTCCTACTGGTTTTGATTCTCATCACCACAATAAAATTAAGTCTAACAATTTCCCCTTTTGCGGTGATGCCAAAACCTGGAAGTTAGTAACGATAAATAATAAAGCAACCCAGATGATTAATAATTAAATAATCAGTCTGAACAGAGTTTGTAGACCAGCAAGAAATTTTAGTCATCTGTTCCAATATCTCGGAACAGAGTTTCCTCATCCTGAGGATCTTGATTTCTGTGGGATGGTTCTGCTTGATTTCCTCCAATCCTTCCTTCTTCTTGTCTTCTTACTTCTGCTTCCATCATGCCTTCTGTTTCCTCCTTTTTGGCATCAGCAATTTGAGCTCAAGTGAGTAAAAGATCCACTCGTCCAGTAAGTGTAGCTATTATGCAGAATCTCCAGAGTCGGTGTGTGACTCGAAACATGTTCATTCAAGGCCTGAATCGATTGAGATTGCGACGCAATCTGAGCATTGATCGTTTCGAGTCTGGAGTCCATAGGTTCAACTTTTTGAAGATACGCATCATGAGCAGAGATCCTCTGAAGAACATCAGATTGTCCGAGTACAAGATCAGCATGGCTTTTCAGGACATTTTTCCTGAAGAGGTCAGTTCCAACCTTAATTTTTGCCAAAGATTCTGCGATGTTGCTGACATACTTCATGACTCATTCTCTGAAGTTCGTGGGGGCATAGACCTCACCAGCATGTTCATGAGATAAACTCTTGACAGTTTCTGAGAGGCTATCAATAGTCCGTCTAAGATTATCAATCTCAGATTCAAGATTGAATTTTTCTTCGTGCGAGGAAGGGCTTCTGGGACGCAAACGTTTTCTGACTTCAGCAATATTCACAATGCGAGAAATTTGAGAGGGTGAATCAAGAGTAAGGAAAATTAATGCAGTAGAAGAAGCAGGATCTGTGGGAGCAGTAACGATAGCAGTAGATGGTTCAGCAGAGAGTCTTTCATCAACAGCAGCAGCAGAGGGTTCAGAAAGTGCTCTTTCTTCTGGTCTCTCAGCTTCCATGGCCTCCAATTGTTCAGCGGGTGGAATCGGATCATTCAAGATTGTGACCATCTCCTCTTGATGTTCAGTGGAGAAAATCTCCAAATTTAGCAGTGAAGGAGATTTGGCAGTATCCGATTCTGCTAATGGTTGGGCTGCTGGAGAAGTTTCCTGTGGAACCATGTCATCAGCCTGATTTGCTTCTGGTGCAGCAGAGACATCACGAGCAATAGATTGAATGACTTCATCCACTGAAGCCAGTTCACGAACAGAGATGAGAGACGAGGATTGAGTAGGCAACTTGGGTGATGCAGGAGTACTAGAAACCTTAGATTCTGGAGGAGCTATGGGTCTTTCCTCAACTCGCTTAGTTTGATCAAGGTCTGGAACGAAGCCTACTGAATATGGTTCAGAATCTCCAAAAGTCTGTTCCTGAGCAAGAAGTTGCTCATCCATCATCCTTAAACGATCAGTCAGTGCAAGGATCACATTCTGATCCTGAGCAGCAATGGGAATCAAGGCATCAAATTGGATTGAAGAGTCTTCAATACTGATTCCAGCTTCTTGCGTTTAAGTTGCTCAAAAATGAAGCTGCGGCGTCTCATCGCATCAATCACATTTTCAGTCTTTGCAAATTCAAAGACATTTCTATCATATTTCACCATTCTTCCAAAAACACCTTCTGTTCTGAAAAACGTGAGGGGATGGAATAACCAAACCTTATGCAATTCATCAAAGAAATTCAATTCCTCATTGGCAGAATTCTCAATTTCCTCCAAATGAAGATCAATACCAGTAGAGACAGATGATTTGATGGCTTGAAATTGCGGTTCTTCAATCAATTTACCTTTGTATTTTCCTGAAGATGAGGCAGTCATTACGGGTCGAAAAGCAGAAGATCCTACAGTAGATTCACGAATAACAACTCCAAACGCGGGTCTGAAAGTTGTTGCAGTAGATGTTGTTGCAGCAGAGGCAGCAATTGGTTTTGTGACAGAGGTGGTTGCTGGTGCAGAAGGAACGGCTTCTGGAAACACTTGTCTCAACGGAACCGTGTCCAACTCATAGATGGCTGATGTCTTCTTGATTCGAAGAACAGTACGAGTTTTCTTCTTGCTGAGAGTGGGTGGCAGAGAAACCTGAATAGGAGCAGCAAACTCCTCAGAAACGGTCTTATCAGAATCAGTAGATATAACCACTCTTTTTCTCTTAATTTTCTTCTGAGGACCTGAAGCTTCAGTTTGAGCATCTCCCACTTCCTTTTTCAAAGCAATAAACTCTGGCACAATTGGCTTTGGCCTTAGAGCAACCACGTTGTCAGCATCTACCATTGTGACGTACGAAGCGTCCTGATCAGAAGTGAAAGGAAAACCAGCATCCTTCAGCATTTGACTGATCTGCACAGCAAATCCAGATATCTTCCTTACCACCATATCCTTCATTACTTTGAATAGAAATCGACTCCAGTCCACTTTATACTCAGAAGTGATGGCAATCATCACTTGAACCTTTTCTTTTGTCAGCCGATCAAATGTTCCGGTTTTGACCAGCAGTGCTTTGGCAACGATATCAGCGAGCACTTGAAATTCCATTTTCAACAGCTTCTTAAAACAAGATGGAGACAGTTCTTCTCCAGAAGCTGAGAAATTCAGTAGAGCAGTAGACATGTCCTCCTTGGAGATTCCACAAAATTAATGGATGCCTGAAAATGGGAGAAAGAATGTCGATCCCAATAAAGCAGCATCGATGGAAATAAATACATCACCATGGAAATACATGATTTTCCCTTCTTCCACAGTTGCCTTGACATAAAATTCCAGAAGAGCAGTTTTGTAAATCACATCAGGTACTTCCAAAAATTTTGTGAGACCAGATTTCTCAATAGCTTGAAACATCTTGAGAAGATTTTCATCCTTGATAGTGAGGACGGATGAAAAGTTAACTTGATAGGCGTTCAAGGTGTAAGCTTCGGCCATTTCTATAATCAAGATAAATTGAAGTAAGATCTGTGAGTGAAATGAGTGCAAGAGAAATCAGTAGCAGGTAGGCAAAAATTCTGAAGCGTAAATAGTAAAATGAGATGAAAGAGGCGGTTAATATTCAAAAAAGGTACAGCCGTCAGTGAAACATAAGGACACGTGTCAATATGTTTGCGGTTGAGTATTTGAAAAGTTAAACAGATGGTGTCAAAGAGAATAATGATTTAAAATTTCGAAAAGAGCGGGCTGTCCAATTGGTTACTGAAAATAACCATAAGGGGATTTGTTGTTTTATGATAATATCTACTGGAAGTCATAAAGTACTTATATATTTCCAGAATTTTTATGAAAATCAGTAGACACATTGTTTTATCGAAAAGACAAACATCCATTCTGCTTCTGACAAAACACGAAAATAATAGTCTGAAAAAGATATTGTTCCCCCTAAATTAATGCAATTAATAAATGCGAAGATACGATATTTGAGGGAAAGACAGATGAATCTTGGTAGTCGTGAAATCAGATAGCCGTCTCTTCAGCTTCCTGAGACTCTATATAAGTGACTGCAAGTTTACAAACAAAGTCATTTACACTTTATCAAATCAGAACAAATGGATAGTACAAGAATTCTCTCGGAGTCTTCTCCAGAGTCTGAATCAGCAGAGGATTCCCAAAGACAATTTCCAGCGTCTCGTAAGAAGATGTTTGAAGACATCCTTTTTCAAGATACGAAGACTTGGAAGAAATTCCTTAGCCTATAATATGAACAATCAGTTAGATTGTCTGTTCTTATTAGGACTAATCTGTGGAATAACCTCTTCCACAACCACAATCATTCAGATTGAGGGAATCCCAGCAGTCCTTAGTTAGGTTCCTGCTGAAGTACTTTGTACCATAAAAGTACTTTAAGCTGCTGATATCAACAAATGTAGTAGATCTTACTGCTCATTTTGTCATATTTTGTTTATCTACTGCTTTCATTGAATGAATGATAAAACAGTTCGAGTAAGAAAAACTCAGTCTGTGTAAATCAGAATACGTTTCGGTTGGCTTGAGACTCTTCAACTTCTTCATCATTAAATGTAACCTGTCTATAAATAAGACAACAACACATGTTAAACAACAGTAGTTCACTATGTCTGATTCAAGTAATTCAGATGCTTGTAGTAGTACCCTTTTTTTCTAATAACACCAGAAACACTTCCTCATCTGGAAGCCTTGAAGAAAACCATTGAGGAGTATGTCTGGATAAAAGTAATGTCTTCATGGTTCAAAGTGCAAGATCTTCAGAATATGCAACGAGATGGTGTGACTCCTACTGCTGCACAGAGAGCAACATCAAGGAAGTACAAACGGCAGTTTGAAGTTGATCATATTTCTGAACTTGCTTCTGATAGAGTTCTGCTTCATGTGATACTCTGGAAGGAATGACATCAGCTAGAGAAGATTTCCAGCACAGAGTCCTTTAAAAATATTAGGAGTCATGATTTGAACAAATGGATTTCTGAGTGGCAAGATTCTGTAGGGTCTGAACTGGCTCGTGTAACCTAGTTTCGATTAAATACTTAATGAAATAACAATGATTGTCACAAGTTGTCTCCTTACTCCTCTGCAAATAAATCAATGTTATTCAAATAACTGATAATATATAATCAAGTTAAATCAATTAAACCCAATATATTCCAAAAGTATGAAAACTTATTCTCAGGCAGTGGTTTTGTAAAGATGTCTGCTGCCTGTAAATCAGTAGAAACGTATTCCAGACGAATATCCTTTTTCTGCACATGATCTCTAATGAAATGGTGTCTAATGTCGATGTGCTTCATTCTGGAATGAAGTACTGGATTTTGCGTGATTGCAATAGCACTGGTATTGTCACAGAAGATGGGTGATTCAGAGGCTTGAATTCCATAATCTTTGAGTTGTTGTTGTATCCATAGTGTTTGAGAGCAGCAACTTCCAGCAGCAAGGTATTCTTCTTCTGCAGTAGACATAGCTATGGAAGTCTGCTTTTCGCTAAACCAGGAGATTAGCCTATCACCGAGGAACTGACAAAAACCACTTGTGCTTTTTCTGTCTAATTTGCAACCTGCATAATCATCATCTGAATATCCAATAAGATTAAAAGATGAATCATTGGGATACCATAAGCCGACATTTTGAGTTCTTTTTAAGTACTTCAGTATACGTTTTGCAGCAATATAATGTGATTGCTGGGGTTAGGTTGAAATCTTGCACAAATGCAAACAGCAAATAAAATATCAGGTCTACTGGCAGTAAGATATAATAGTGAGCCAACAGACCACGATACTGGGTTACCTCTACTAGAATCCCACTTTCATCCTTATCAAGCTTGGTAGATGAGCTCATTGGAGTGGAAACAGCAGAGCATGCTTCCATACCAAACTATTTCAGTAGCTCCTTAGTATACTTAGCTTGATTTATGAAAATTCCAGTATCAAGTTGTTTGATTTGCAGTCCTAGGAAGAATGTTAATTCTCCCATCACACTCATTTCGATTTGATCATGCATCAATTTAGCAAACTTTTCACATAGCTTGGGGTTAGTTCACCCAAATATAATGTCATCAACATAAATCTGTACTAATAGAATGTGCTTATTCTTGACTAAAGTGAACAAAGTCTTGTCCACTGTGCCAATTGTGAAATCATGATTGACAAGAATTGTGAGAGGGTGTCATACCACGCTCTAGGTGCCTGTTTTAGATCATACAGGGCTTTGTGTAATTTGAATACATGATGTGGTAAGAAATGATCAGTAAAACATGGAGGTTGTTCGACGTAGACCTCTTCTTGTAGTAGACCATTTAGGAAGGCACTCTTCACATCCATTTGATAGACTTTGAAATTCTTAAAAGCAGCAAAGGCTAAACATATTCTGATAGCTTCAAGCCTTGCCACTAGTGCATAGGTTTCATGATAGTCTATTCATTCTTCTTGTCGGAAACCTTGGGCCACCAGTCTTGCTTTATTTCTGATCACAGTGCCTTATTCATTTAATTTGTTCCTAAATACACACTGGGTTCCAATAACAGCTTGGTGAGATGGTCTAGGCACTAGGAACCAAACTTCATTCTTTTTAAATTGATTTAGTTCTTCTTGCATTGCTTCAATCCAGCTTGGATCTAGAAGAGCTTCTTCAATTTTCTTCGGTTCTTCTTGAGAAATAAATGCAGCATGCATATATTCATAAATCATTTGTCTTCTGGTTCTCAAAGGCGCTGCTGGATTTCCAATAATTAAAGATAGAGGATGAGATTTTTTCCAAATAAAAGGGTTTAGAGGGATTTCTTGCTGGTTCGACATATTTGGATTAATCTCAGCTGAACCAGTAGCAGGTTCTTGAATGTCAGCTGCTGGTACTAGTATATCTGGTGTCTGTACTGCTGGTTCCACTATTGGAATGTCTGGTTCTGGATTTTGGACATATTTGATCCTTGGTTCTGCATCGTCTTCACTATCCAATTCCAGATGAATCCTGTCTAACCTGTTACTCAAATTTGGCATATTAGAAACTTCAGGAGCACTGCTGTCTTCATCGAAGACAATATGAAGAGATTCTTCAACATTAAGAGTTCTATTATTGAAGATTCTGAAAGCTTTGCTTACTGCTGAATAACCAAGAAAGAGTCCAGCATCTGATTTTGAATCCAATGCAGACAAATAGTTTTTACCATTATTAAGCACAAAGCAATTGCAACCAAATACATGAAAATAAAATACATCAGGCTTACTCCCTTTCCATATCTCATATGGAGTTTGATTTTGCCTTTTGTTGACCATTGTTCTGTTCTCCGTGTAGCATTCTGTATTGATTGCTTCTGCCCAGAAGCGCTGAGATATGTCTGCATCTGCTAGCATTGTTCTAGCAGCTTCTTTAAGAGTTATGTTGCTCCTCTCAGCTACTCCGTTTTGTTGAGGCGTCCTGGCTGCTGAATATTCATGATGAATGCCATGTTCATCTAAATATAACTCAATAGTTTTGTTAGTAAACTCAGTACCCCGATCACTTCTGATTTAATGATGAAACAGATTTTTCATTTTGAATCTTTTTCAGAAGCTTGATCAAAAGGCTACTGGTTTGATCTTTTCCAGTAAGAAATATTACCCACGTAAATCTAGAAAAATCATTAATAACAACAAGGGTGTATTTCATTCTCCCTAAGCTCATGATAGGGATTGTACCGAATAAATCCATATGCAATAATTCCAAACACCTTGAAGTTGACTTACTTCCTTTGTTCTTGAAGCTAGATCTGATTTTCTTCCCAAGTTGGCATGCAGAACATACACGATCTTTAACAAACTTTATATCAGGCAAACCATCAACTATGTTCTGCTTCTTGAGATTGTTGATTGACTTAAAATTCAGATGATTCAATCTCTTGTGCCATAGCCAATGCTTATCACTAAGAGAGGCAACTGAACATGTAGGAACATTAACATAATCTAAGTTCCATGAAACTTTGTAAGTGTTGCCTTCTCTCTTTCCAGTCAATACACTAGACTCAGCAGAATCTTTCACTGTGCATGTGTGCTTTTGAAAAGCTACAAAGTAACCATTATCACATAGCTGACTAATGCTAATTAAATTATAACAGAGATTCTCAACCAGGAGTACATCATTAATAGTGATGTTACCATGGATAATCTTACCCTTACCCACGATTTTACTTTTTGAGTTATCCCAAAATTTATCTTTGGTCCAGTACAACTCATTATTTCTGAAAGTAGATTTTTCTGTCCAATCATGTGTCTGGAACATCCACTGTCCAGATACCATGTGGAGTTACTGATTTTGGTTTTCTTCTCCTATTCCAGCAAACATAAATTTTAGTATCTGGTACCCAAATCTATTTGGGTCCAAGCCTTATCAGTCCTTTGGGGACCCATATTTGTACAATTCTTGGTGACCTTGTACTTCGGGTATCCAAAGATGTGTGTACAACAGAAGGTCTGTTATTTGTAACAGTATTCATTTTAGAGTGTTGTTCTTCCCTTCTGTTTTTGTTGTCTGGCATGTATCTCTTCTGAACAAGTCTAGAATTATAGTATTGGTAGTTTTTAACCTTCATAGGGGGTTGTCCTCCTGAGTTGAATCTTCTACTGGATCCAGAACTCTGGTGAACTCTTCCCTTAGGTTCAACATAACCCAGACCATAATGCTTTCTTTTGTTCATCTGATCTACATTCCTTTTAACTCGAACACTTGGTAGTTCCGGTTCATATACCAAACTGGATTTTACAAAACGAATGTATTTCTCTTTGCTTGTATCCAGTTCTGGCTTAGTACTGGTTCCAGAAGTGCTTTCATTATTGCTGAATCCGAGACCACTTCTGTCTCCAGATTGCTTTTGCAATTTCTGCATCTTCTCTAATGAAACTGAGGACTTATTCCAAGCATTTACCAGAACAGATAGCCTCTGGTTTTCAGACTTCAGCGTCTAGTAATCTGTGTTCATCCTATCTAGACTTGTCAAATTGGGTCAGGCCCGTTGGGCCAGCCCACCCCGCTATAAAAATTGAGCGGGTTGGGTTGATAAAATATCAGCCCATTTGGAGGGGGGCCAAACGGGCTGACCGTTTGGGGGGCGGGCCTAGACAGGGCGGGTTGGCCCGCCAAATTTGGACAGTTTTCATTTTAGAATAAATTTAAGCCCATCTACCTCATATGTTAGAATTAAAATTATCTTAATTTTTTATTATTGATGCCACCCGGGTCGAACAGTGGAGTCGGGTCGGTAACTCTACCAGGTAAGCTATCAAGAATACGGGAAGAAATATGAGCTAAGACGGCGGACTGGGAAGAAGATTCTTCGTTGACCTTTGAAAGATCTGCCAATAAGAAAAACAACCACGTGAATGGGCGCCGGAGGGGGTCCCCGGCGTGGCCACTCCGATGCTTAAGTCAGCAGGGTACTCAAGCAATAAAACCAATGTAGCCAAGTGATGGCTGTGTGATTGGTGTGAATGAATGAATGAATCCCCTTCAAATGTAAAGAGAAAACCTGGTATTTATAATATGAGGAGTAATGATGACCTCGTTCTCCGTGCTACCTAGCTACTAATTATAGTAGGACGGCTGAGCACACCCTATATTCTGACATGTCAACTCATCGGCACGGTGTCAGAGATGGGACAGTCGCCCACATCCTATTCTGCTAGTATACTCGAGTGCGGTGCTCATATCGAGGTGGCCGGGTAGAATGCCTCCCTGGAGATTTATACAAGAGCCCGGGCCTATGACTGTCCGGAGAGTAGAGCATGGGCCTTCACCTGCCCGGCTCCAGAAGAATCCATCTGCAGACTCACTCGGATTTGGGAATCCATTTGATATTCCGGGTCATCCATGACCCGGGCTCTTACAAGGGTATCATCACACATCCCTTAAATAGTCGGGCTAGAGTCATACTCGCTGTCCCGATCAGTCATGCTTGGATTCCCAAAGAGACAATCAATTTTGTTCTATAAAAGCATCGGGGGCTTCATGTCTCCCAGAAATGAGAAGAAATGCCGGAGTATCGTGTCTCATGGACTTGAGATAAGATGCCGAGGCCTTTTGTCTCTCGGACTTACTGAATAACCAAGGTGCGGAGCCTTGGGCCGGGGAGCAGGTCCCGGGACTTGGAATGGTCGAGGTGCGGAGCCCCGAGCCAGGGTGTAGTGCCCTGGGCTTATCAATAACCAAGGTGCGGAGCCTTGGGCCGGGGAGCATGTCCCGAGACTTAGGAATGGTCGAGGTGCGGAGCCCGAGCCAGGTTTGAGAACCCTGGGCTTATAAATATCCAAGGTGCGGATCCTTGGGCCGGGGAGCATGTCCCGAGACTTGGAATGGTCGAGGTGCGGAGCCCCGAGCCAGGGTGTAGTGCCCTGGGCTTATCAATAACCAAGGTGCGGAGCCTTGGGCCGGGGAGCAGGTCCCGG
This sequence comes from Primulina eburnea, assembly GCF_022965805.1. Classification (NCBI taxonomy): domain Eukaryota; kingdom Viridiplantae; phylum Streptophyta; class Magnoliopsida; order Lamiales; family Gesneriaceae; genus Primulina; species Primulina eburnea. The sequence goes on along the minus strand of NC_133117.1, from coordinate 5,434,735 downwards.
GACTTGGAATGGTCGAGGTGCGGAGCCCCGAGCCAGGGTGTAGTGCCCTGGGCTTATCAATAACCAAGGTGCGGAGCCTTGGGCCGGGGAGCAGTTCCCGGGACTTTGAATGGTCGAGGTGCGGAGCCCCGAGCCAGGGTGTAGTGCCCTGGGCTTATCAATAACCAAGGTGCGGAGCCTTGGGCCGGGGAGCAGGTCCCGGGACTTGGAATGGTCGAGGTGCGGAGCCCCGAGCCAGGGTGTAGTGCCCTGGGCTTATCAATAACCAAGGTGCGGAGCCTTGGGCCGGGGAGCAGGTCCCGGGACTTGGAATGGTCGAGGTGCGGAGCCCCGAGCCAGGGTGTAGTGCCCTGGGCTTATCAATAACCAAGGTGCGGAGCCTTGGGCCGGGGAGCAGGTCCCGGGACTTGGAATGGTCGAGGTGCGGAGCCCCGAGCCAGGGTACGGATCCCTGGACTTAATAGATAACCAGGGTGCGGAGCCCTGGCCTTCATAAATGGTCGAGGTGCGGAGCCCCGAGCCAGGGTACGGATCCCTGGACTTAATAGATAACCAGGGTGCGGAGCCCTGGCCTTCATAAATGGTCGAGGTACGGAGCCCCGAGCCAGGGTGTAGTGCCCTGGGCTTATCAATAACCAAGGTGCGGAGCCTTGGGCCGGGGAGCAGGTCCCGGGACTTGGAATGGTCGAGGTGCGGAGCCCCGAGCCAGAGTACGGATCCCTGGACTTAATATAATGTGCCGAATGCCGGGGCCTCATACCTCCCGGGCTCTGAATATGAGTGCCGGGGCCTAGTATCTCCCGGACTTTGAATATGAGTGCCGGATGCCGGGGCCTCATACCTCCCGGGCTCTGAATATGAGTGCCGGGGCCTAGTATCTCCCGGACTTAAAAGATTTTGTTTCTCCTGCTATATTAGTTTTATTAAAAACCAAATCACTAACCTAGAAATACTGAATCCGAATTCATTTTCGGTAGAGTGAAATTCTCTAGTTGAGCTAGACTACAGCTGTATGCTACTGAGTACATAGCAAATACTCTTCCACGTCAATCCGGAATAGCTGCTGAGCTTCGAGCTCATATAAAATCCACATATAAGATCTGAATGCCGAGCTGGTCGGACTTCTATGTTTGCCAAGGAGAGTTGGGCTTACTGTGGTGCCGAGCAAGGTCGGACTTGCTTCGAATGGAAACCATATCTACGTCTTGAGCTCAAGTTTCCCACAGACGGCGCCAATGATGCCACCCGGGTCGAACAGTGGAGTCGGGTCGGTAACTCTACCAGGTAAGCTATCAAGAATACGGGAAGAAATATGAGCTAAGACGGCGGACTGGGAAGAAGATTCTTCGTTGACCTTTGAAAGATCTGCCAATAAGAAAAACAACCACGTGAATGGGCGCCGGAGGGGGTCCCCGGCGTGGCCACTCCGATGCTTAAGTCAGCAGGGTACTCAAGCAATAAAACCAATGTAGCCAAGTGATGGCTGTGTGATTGGTGTGAATGAATGAATGAATCCCCTTCAAATGTAAAGAGAAAACCTGGTATTTATAATATGAGGAGTAATGATGACCTCGTTCTCCGTGCTACCTAGCTACTAATTATAGTAGGACGGCTGAGCACACCCTATATTCTGACATGTCAACTCATCGGCACGGTGTCAGAGATGGGACAGTCGCCCACATCCTATTCTGCTAGTATACTCGAGTGCGGTGCTCATATCGAGGTGGCCGGGTAGAATGCCTCCCTGGAGATTTATACAAGAGCCCGGGCCTATGACTGTCCGGAGAGTAGAGCATGGGCCTTCACCTGCCCGGCTCCAGAAGAATCCATCTGCAGACTCACTCGGATTTGGGAATCCATTTGATATTCCGGGTCATCCATGACCCGGGCTCTTACAAGGGTATCAATTATAATCAATAGTTTCTGAATATTTAGATATGCAGCTAATCTTAATTTCTTTAACAAATTGTATTGGATAAAATGATAATGCCTCTCTTATGCTATTGACATCTGCTTCCGGATCTGGCTGGTTGCTCCTACAATAGTTGATCGTGTCCAGCCAGGATTCATCCGGACAAGTTTGTAAATATTTTATGAAATTATTTGATCCAAGTATATTTTTATTATATATTTACTATAATAATGTTTAATATTTTTTTCTTAAAAAAACAAGCGGGTCGGCTCGCATAACCCGCGGCCCAAGGTGGGTTGGGCTGGGTTGGCCATTTACAGGCCCGCCAAAACGCGGGCTGGCCCGCCCCGCCCCGCCTCGCCTTGCCTATTGGTGGGTTACGGCGGGTGGCGGGAGGCGGGCCAGCCCGTTTTGACAAGTCTAATCCTATCATTTTCTCAGTTCTCAACCTATTAATCTCAACCTTTAGATCATTACAGCTGTTTTCTTGCAAGCAAGCAAACTTACTGATTTGATCCTTTAGGTTTTGATTTTCAGTTTTAAATTCCTCGAATGATTGAGAAAGTCATGAATACTCTTTTAGCATATCATGCAATGCATTAATCAGATCAGTTCGTGTAAACTCGTCAGAGTCAAAGTCAAATACCTCTCCAGATTTCGAGGTTGAATCAGTATCTGCCATAATACATTTGACTTCTTCTGCATCGTTGTCACTGGAATGACTTTCTAAGTCTGAAGATTTAGAACTAGAGTCCGCCCATTTTGATTTGCTCTCTTCGGCAATCATTGCTTTTCGCTCTCTTCTGGACTTCTTGTCATTCCTCTTGTGATCCTTTTTCTTCTGATCATCCTTCTTTGGCTTTGGACAATCAGCAATAAAATGACCGATCTTTCCACAGTTAAAACACGCCATGTCAGCAGATGGTGAATCCTTCTTGAAATTACGATTGGGACCCTGGTAGGCTCGATGATTCTTTTTCATAAATCTGGAAAACTTCTTTACGAACAATGACATTGCGTCAATGTTGATCTGTTCAACAGTCTTTTCAGATGTGCTATCAATGATGACAGCAGGTAAAGCTTGTGGAACAACTACAGCAGCAGTAGAAGAAGTAGTAGCAGTAGTAGTGGCAGCAAGAGCCTTGGTAGGTAGATTTGATGAGGGCTCTTCTTCGCTTCTCACTTCCAGTTCGAACTCATAGGCTTTTAAGTCTGCAAACAAGTCATGCAGTTCTAACTTGTTCAGGTCTTTAGATACTCTCATAGCCATGGTTTTCACATCCCACTCTCTGGGTAAAGCTCTCATTACTTTGAGCACTATCTCTCGGTTGCCGTACTCTTTACCCAGAGCTGCTAGCTCATTGATTTAGCTGCTGAAACATTCATCAAACTCATTTAGAGTTTCACAGCCTTCATTTTTAGGTTTTCAAAATTCTGCATTGCTACAGACAGTTTATTTTCTTTTGTCTACTCATTTTATTCACATATCTGAATGAGCTTTTCCCGATGTTCTTATCAAGAGTTTTATAAAGAATGTCCTTCGCAACATTATCAAGATTGGATTTCTTCTTATCTTCGCCAGTCCATTCATTTTTTGGTTTTTCAACCATTTGTGGTGCACCGTCAGTAACAACAATAGCTGTATTTGGCTTTAAGATCTTTAATGGGCCGTCTATGATGATATATCACATGTCATCATCTTGGGCTACAAGATGAGTTTGCATCCGGATCTTCCAGTCATCAAAATCTTCTTTCGAGAACATGGGAACCTTGCTAAAATGTGCCATAACTGTTGCAAATTTTCAGAATAATAGAAACCTGCTGTGATACCACTTGTTGGGGATCGATGTAGAGTTTAGAGGGGGGGGGGTGAATAAACTCTTTCCTTTGATAATAGTTTTTGCAAAGGGTGCTATAATCCTGTTAGAGATTATAGCTTTTCTTTGTTCGAGTGTAAGTCCAGTAGATCACAATAATAAGCGCGGAAACGATCCGATGGAGTAGGGTGAAAATAGTATTAACAGTAGGCAATAAAACAGCAGTTGTTTCTGGAAGTTCGAAGATAAAATCTTCTACGTATCCCCTTCTTCTGTTTCTAGAAAGTATCACTAAAAGACTTTGGATTTTACAGTACACACTTGTACACACCCACTTCAGCAGGACTTATCCCTTGCCTACTGAAACTCTTAGTATCTCAACACAGTATGATTCAATATATCAAAGATTTCTGGAAAATACTATTTTCTAGATTACAAACTCTTCTTCAAAAAATATGAAATCATGTTTTGTTTGAAGAGGCGAAGAAACAGCGATACAAAATGATCTCCAAAGATCAGATGTAAAAATGAAGCGTGTACTCCTTTTCTGCAAATTGAGCTAAAATATTAAGAGTGGTTCGCGGTTGCTCAATATAACGTTGAGTAGTAAAATGTTCAGCGTTCTTGTTCTCTAAATGGATTTGATCCATATATATAGATAACTTGAATCCAACGTCTACAATAAACGAACGGCTCTTTTTGACTTCTGATAGAAACAGCTTTATTTCCTAAGAGGATCCTGCAAAAAGCTTTCAACACAATCAGTCTTGTTTTATACCAAAACTGGTAAAGCTAATTAAATGACTTCGTACAGCATTTAATGGTGCAATTAATGCTTAGTACTAGATAAAGTAACGGTAACATTTAAGATAGAAACGATTGAGTAAAATGTCGTTACGTACTGATCCAGTAAAGCTAAGTTCTGCTTCTGTTTTACTAAGCCGTTGAGTACTAACTAAAGTACTGCTTCTGTTTAGGCGAATCAATATTTTCTGCTTTGCATCATCTTCTGGTTGGTGCTATTCCTACTGGTTTTGATTCTCATCACCACAATAAAATTAAGTCTAACAGTGAGCATTCGGTTGGTTCTGTTACCAACCGAACCAAATTAGTCATAACCGGACCGAACCGAAATATTTAGCAATAATCGAACCGATCGAATTAATTTTCATAACCGAGTAAAACCGAACCAAATTAAAATCGGTGACCGAATTAACCGATTAGTTTTAAAAAAAAAATTGTGATTTAACTTTTATTATATATGTACTTTTTTTGAACACTACAATCTACACAAATGCATAAAAACATTAAATCACAAATTTTTCTTTAGAATTAGGGCTGGTTTTAAAATTAAAAATTAAAAAATATATTAAAATTGATAAATAATAAAAATTTGTTAAATAATAGTATTTATTATATCGGTTAATTCAGTTAGTCGATTTCAAAATTTTGAAAACCATAACCGAACCAAATTAACCGATATAAACGAATTTTTTTATTTGAAAACCGAATTTCCGAAATAAGCGAACCGAATTTTCGAATTGACTCGGTTCGATCGATTAATTCCGTTTAACCGAAATTTTGCTCACCCCTAATAATAATGTTTAGTTTATATGTTTTCAAGTATAAATGTCCAATAAATTAAAGGTGACTAGGAAAGTAAAAGCATCTAGTAGAAATTGTTGTCAATTTACATGAAAGAGAATAATAATCAAACAACATTGTATATAAAAAATTGCATATCATTGATTGTCAAAAAAGATTGTAATAATTGAATATTATAATAAAATATATGCATTATTGAGAGAATATGACAAATAACAAAAGAAAACAATATGATAAAAAAGATATGAGAAAATTTTTATTAGTCCAAATCATTTTTTAAAATTAAAAAAATATGTTTTTTTTTAAATTAGTTACATATGCTAATTAACACGAATTGTCAATATATATTTATATATATATATATATATATATATATATATGTGTGTGTGTGTGACAGTTTCACTAAAACCCGTTACACCTTCCTACCAAGTTATAGACCCGATAATCTGATCGGGTTTAAACTCAGTTAATTGTCATCCTACACCTGTCATTGACTATGAAAGCTAAAGTCTAGTATTTTTGAAAATCATGTAACTCGATCTGTTTATCAATAATATTTTGTGTTTTCTTTTTGTCGTTCGTTGTTTCTCTGCTATATCAATATATTAAACTCAGCCACCATTAAATTTCTTTTAATATACAAAGATTACCGAACGAACATATATGTTGAGATGAGCTATCGAAGCTACTCTACTCCTTGTCATCATTACAAGTTAAAATATACGATGCATGTATTTGTTTATCTTCTTACTTTTGGCTATTAATATATACACACAGTTCCTGGAGTGAAGAGCATCAAGAAAAAGAAAGTAATGCACCGACAGACACTTGAACTCGTCAAATGCTTGTGCAGGGCACTGGAATCTTTGCCTTATAGTGATGCTTCACCTGTCTATCATAGTGCCATGCTTAAGGCTGCAGGGGAAGGCATACACGAGGTTGTGGAGGTGATCATAGAGATGTTTCCGGATGCCATTTATGCTGAAGAATCAGAAACTACAAGTTCCATTTTTCACATAGCAGCAAGAGAACGCGTTGAAAATATTTTCAATCTCATTTATCATATGAATGAACGAAAAAAATATTTTTACGACAAGACGGACTCTTCGGGTAACAACTTTATGCACATATGCGGAGAACTAGCACCTCCTCATAAACTCAATCTAGTTTCTGGTGCAGCTTTACAGATGCAGCGTGAGTTACAATGGTTTAAGGTACTCGACATCTTGCATAACATTCTTCTTAAATATATGCATGTCCACCACTAGCAATTATAATTAATTTGGCGGATCACTTCGGCAATTCTAGCTTGTTTGTTTACCTGATCACATTTTTGTGGTGATAATTTCATCAACATGCACCGAACAGGAAATGGAAAATTTTGTTAACCCTTCTCGTAGGACATGGTTAAACAATGACGACAAGACTCCTCAAATGTTGTTTTCCGAAAAGCACAAAGAGTTAAAATCTCAAGGAGAGAAATGGATGAAAGACACTGCCACCTCATGTACCATTGCCGCTGCATTGATTGCTACAGTCGTATTTGCTGCAGCCTTCACAGTTCCAGGAGGACTTCGTAGTGACACCGGAGTACCGATTTTCGTAAGAAAAACTTCATTCGTTTTATTTGCTATCTCAGACTCTGTTTCCTTGTTCACATCCACCACTTCACTGCTCATGTTCCTATCGATCCTTACTTCCCGTTATGCCGAACAAGACTTTCTTTACGTTCTACCCAAGAGATTATGCATCGGTCTACTTACCCTCTTCACTTCAATCACGTTCATGATGGTCGCCTTCAGTGCAGCTATATTTATTACATTGAAGGAGAAATCTAAGTTGTTTCTTGTACCAATGACCGTATTGGCTTGTCTTCCAGTCACATCCTTTGCATTATTGCAATTCCCACTTCTCGTCGATGTGATGTATTGCACCTATGGACCCGGCATTTTCGGAAAAAAGAGTGATCGAACATTGTATTAAAACAAGAAACAAGAAAAGCAAGGGCTTTCCACTTCAGTTTGATAGCAAAGATATATGTTGTGTGTGTGTGTGTTTTTTCTATGAATATATTTTACGCAGCCTGATTTTAATCAATGTGAGGGATGTATCGACTTGTGGTACATTAAAGATTTTGATTATTTATTGCAATAACATGTTTTGGAATTTTATCAGTAATACGTAAACTAGGGAGTTGGGAAATACATACACTTGTGATCAGTGGGTTCATCAACCATTTGGGTCTCAGAGCCAAATGAGGATTGGCAAGACAATTGTTTCTAAAAAGTTGAAATGTATCTATAGATTTATATTTTTCCATATATTATAAATTAATTTTAATCACCCAATTTTTTTGAATATCAATTTGCCCCGAGTCGAAATTTACATTGAATATCGATTCTTGTTGTTTTGATCTTGATGTGGTGAGATATAATATTAACATATCATAGAAAACCATTGTTCTAAATTGTTCAGACCAAGTCCAGAACCATTGTTTTCTGAATATAACTCGAATGCCTCCGCGTAATTCGAATCAATAAAGAATGTCGATTTTGTAATTAGCGTGATGATGAAGGAAAACTAGCACATTCCAAAATAATCTATTCTTGTTGGAATATTGTTGCTTATTGTATTCTTCTATTGACTCCAAATTTTGCAAATGATCCTATATTAGGGTGAATTGTATTTTAGCTTCAATGTGATATGACAAACACAGAGATAGAAGCTAAAAATTTTGTGTCGGGTCAAAATTAATATCTAGCATACATATAAATATATGACTTCTAATTGTGATTTTCTAATATATATCTTTGTTCATTTAAGTTAGTAAATTCAATCAATAGTTTTTTTAAAATATGTTCTTTTGTAATTCATTATCCATATTAAATGACTTTTGGACATTAATGTTTATTGAATTCATCAATTTACCAATGATTTTTTTTTTGTTACTGAAATTGGTTAATAAATTAGTGGATTTCTTCATGGTTGTTAATGAATATTTAATATTTCTATCTTATCTTTTCTTTTATTTTTACATATAAATACATCATTTTTAAAACAAGTTGATTTTTAAATATGAATTAAGAAGCATCATACATGATGTACATATTGAAATATGTTAAAGATTATTTGTAAGAATATTTTTTAACATAAAATATTAATTGAATTATTCCGTGATTGCAGTTTGGCAATAATTTCCTCATATTATTTTTTAATGAATTATTTTTTAATTGTGGTTTTGCTATTTGTACATCTCATTGCGCGAGGTGGAAAATCTGTGTTGGGTGCAATAATTATTACTGTTTGGTAGAGTGATCGAACCGTGGTGCTTGAGTTTAAAAGATTTGTGAGAGTCCAACCCATTGGTAAGCCCAGCCCATTTGTTTTATTAATTAAGTAAATCATATAAAACAATTTTAAAAAAAATGGAAAAATGAAAATCCATAATCATCCTCAAATTTTTCCTTGGAAACCGTGCGCCATCTCCCGTGACTTTCTGTTCTTCATTTCTTCAACCATTTTCGTCACTTCGACCGCCGATTGTGGCCTCACCGGTCGCCGAAAAATTTCAATAAATATATATTTGGACTCCTCTCGACAAGGGCTACCTATTGATACCCATTTTGCAAGGTTTTTCCACAACCCTGTTCGAACCCTTCGGTCGTGGCTTGTTCGAATTTTTGCTCTTCGCTTTTATTTAGTGTTATTTCGAGCTTGGACAACTGATTGTATTGTTGTACACGAGATTTGAAGTGTTTGAGGTAAAAAAAAAAAATTCAGATTTTAGGGTTTCGAATTTTGGGTATTTTGAATAATTCGAGTTCCAATAATTAATATATATTGGAATATTGATTGTAGGTGTTATATCGGAGCCGATTGGAGGTATTAAGCTAATTTTCGAAATTTATTTAGATAATATTTCGAATTTAGCCTATTAATTTGGGAATTTATGAATTGTGAATGTTAAATCGTTATTGGGATGTGTTTATAGCATTAGAAATAAAAAATGAACATTTTGGAAATTCCTAGTAAATATCGAAAAATTTCAGATTCGATATGATCGAATTTTCGAAAGTTCAAGTTGTCCGGTATTGAGAGATTTAAGTTAAATAAATCATTATATTTGACTTTGCGTTGAGTTTTAGAAATTGTAAAGCCTAAATTATGGATTTTTGGAATTTTAGGCTAAATTAGTGAATATTGGAAAAATAAATGGAACTTGATATGAAATGTATTATTTGCCACAGGATTGGAGTTTTCGAGAAATATTTAAGATTTTGTGGTAAATTAAAGTCAGTTGAGGTACGTATGAACCGTTTTCTTATGACGTCTATAGCGATGTGGAATGACGTTAAGTATATTGTAATGAGTTGTGGCGTGCTTTATGTGCTTCTGTGAATACGTGATTGCACTCATGCATTTTATTTGAGTTGATACATAGCATTTCGAGCCTTGACTCCGTTGATTGCTATCATTGCTGATCTGTTGAGATGTTGCGTCATCTATGGAGCGCGTGATAGGATAGATCACTCCTGACATCTTATCGATGGAACGAGTGATAGGATTAGCACTCTCCTGATGACTGCTCGAGGACTGACCGGGTCGCTACCGGACCCTCGATGCTACGTGCATGGATGAGCGGCGGCATGCTATTACGTTGCTGCAGTCCTGGCACGGGTGGCCACTGTTCTTGTTGCTGATGCGTTTCATTTGGACTCCGCTTTGGTATCCATTATTTTGTTGTTACCTTTCACGCATTGCATTACATTGCATCGCATCGTATTGTACTTGATTTTATTTCATGTCAGTTATATTTGTCGTAATATTACTGGTTCGTAGTACTGGGGCCCGACCCCTCGTTTCTTTTATGCTGTGGTTGTTTTTGATGCCATAGCAGGTTATCCAGGAGGATTTGACGCGTCTGGTGGAGCGTCAGGTAGTGGTGCCCAGTCGTCGAGTCGTGGTTGAGAGTTTCCCAGATATATATATACACTATATTATGGAGTCATATATTTACCGGGGAGATGCCCGTGTAGCTGTACTGTTGTTTTACGATGTTTTGAATGGATAGTTGTGTGATCGAGCCTTGCCGGCTCTGCATGTGTTTAGTCCTGGCCAGTGCGGCTATAGGTTGTAAATTGATGTTCTGACTTTATTTCGAGTATATATGAAACATCTACTAATTTTAAAAGCGCGGAAATATTTTTTTTTTAAATAAAAGCTCGCATTTTCGAAATAACATTTGAAAATGATATTAAGTATTTGACAATAAAAATAGTGCGTAAACATAAACGAGTAAAAATTATGAAAATCAGCAGCGTATCAAACCCAGCGTATAAAAATGTTCATATCATCTCAAATCTCATAAAAACAAAATGCGGAAAACATGTGGTCCTCGGGTCGTGTCACCCCACCAGGTCTGTCTACTCAGTGTTCAGCACCTCCAGTTCTTTCAATAACAAGCTCACCTGCATCACACACGCCTAGTGAGTCTAAAGACTCAACACACCTGTACCGTTAATAACAAGTACATATACATGGCACACAGCAGTGAAAAATATCATACTCAACATATATTTCATGAACTTAAAAGCATAACGTAAACGTGTCGTATAAAATCATGTCGTGTCAACTCATGTCGTCTCATATCATGTCATCTCATATCATCATATACGTGTCAAAACAGCTCATCATGTCATCATAAACTTAAACATTTTCTTTTAATTGAATTCAGTTCATTAGTTGTGACTTTCGTATCAGCTCTATCGTATCAGCTCTATCGATGGATCCATCTATAAAAACCGTGGTACCCGGCGGCGGGGGACATCAGCGACAGCATTACCCGCCCACTGAGCCCGGGCCTCAGCTCATCATATCTCATGTCATCGTATACATATACATCGTCAGTCACAACCAATTCACATCCTTCAAAAATATCATTATTTTCATCACTTAATAAAAACATGCATATGCGTAACTTTTCCTTTAAACCAAGCATGCAACGTATTTATCGTAATTGCGTAAAAATCTTAAAAATGATGCATAAACATTTAAAATATCATATATTTGTGTTCAGGGCGCTGCCAGGACCAAAACCCCATCCCGGGTGCAAAATGACCATTTTGCCCCTGGAACCCAAAAATTATCATTTCACCTCTGGACCTGTAAAATTGACCCGAAGCTTACCAAACTCCTTAAAACATCCCAAAACATATTTATAAATATTTCTTAGACGTAAACTCGAGCTCGTTTCAAAACTTAACCGATTCGTTTTAAAACTTGGACCGGGGTCCCGGTTTTAACCCGAATCGAACCGAAACTTAACCAAATTTTTCCAAACTCAAACCATGCTTAAAATACATCATATCAGCCCCTAAACCTCATATTCCAGCATACTATGACCCACGAAAACGAGGCCACACGCTGCTGGAATTTCCAGCAAGTGCCATGACCGCACCCTAATGCAACCAAGCCGCGGTTCTATCGACTCTAGTTAAATCCAACGTGGCCAGCGCCTAAACAGCTATTCTAGAACCAAGACTGAACTCAGGAGACCCTCCTTGAACCATCTTATCTCACCCTACTGCCCAAACAACTAACCTGGCGTGTTACCCCTAAAACCCTCGACAACCAACCGAGCCACTCCCCCAACTTACCCCTTCGATCAGCTGCTGAACCAAGGCCAGCGGCTCACGGCTCTCTCCTAGCCCCGTCACGGACCCAAGAGGGTCAGCTTCTAGACAAGGATTGAACCGTGCACGGCTGCCCAACCCATAGACTTCAAACTCACCAAAACCGAGCCAAAAACGTTAAGCATTGATCGGCCATCAATGCTTTCGACACTAAGCAAATTCCATCCCCCGAGACGCCACCTTATACAGTTGTACAGCTCCTAAAATCGACACCCTAGCAGCCCCTTACATGAAATTCATTGAAAACGTGAGTTATGAATCAAACCATACATATTTCTTGTCAAACCGAATGCATAAACATTTTATCATGCAAGGACCGAAAAATAAACATATTCAGCACACATATCAGAACATATATGACGTGAATGATGAGAAAAAGAATGATACAAAGCGTGCCTTAGCGATAACGCGATCGAAAATCCGAAGAACTACGTGCGAGACGTAAACCGGAGAAGCGGGGAGGAAGTTTTCCTTGAAAAAAAACTGAAGGGCCGTAGGTTGCTGGTGTATGCTGCTGAAAATAACGTGGGAGAGGTTGCTGATAGGTGGAGTGGGCGGCTAATGATTGTAGATTAGGTTTAATCTTTAGTTTAGGTGATAATTAAGTGGGTTATTATGCACTAATGGGTCTACATTGAAAATTAAATGGTTTTAAAGGGATTTGAGCCCATTAATCTTTAAAACAAATCCATCAAGCCTAAAAAATATTTTGTTTTGGTACATTTTTGAAAATATCGCCCGAGCCCTCAAAAATCCCCCGAATCGTTAAAATTTGCGTACCGGCTAGAATTATAATCCGGTGGGTAAAAATACCCAACCAAGGTCCATTTTTAAAAATAAAATTTAAAACACATCATATTAAATAATTAAAAATAATTTCAATAAAAATATTTTTCTGATAACTTCCCGGTCTCCGTTTACTCGTTCTAGCGCGAAATGCAATTTAAAAGCCATTATGCATGAACTTTAAATAAACCAAGAATTAACACACAAATTAATGAAATAAATATGCATTTAATGCTTTAAAAGAATTTAATAAAATACCAAAAAAATTTAATAATTTGCATGTACGTGGTTCACGTGGACATTCAAATTTTCGGGACGTTACAATATAAATATTGTTTGTGATGTTTTGATTTTTTTTTGGATGTCCTGTTTATGAATAGGTCATGCCGAAATTTCTGTAGGCCCAAAATGGAAAATTTTTAATCGCTTTCGCTGTTTACATTAATAAATCCTGGTTGTTTGGTCATTAAACGTTAATCAGGAGCACGGGCCCCCACAGTTGGTATCAGAGCGTAACTGGGATATGCTCGAATTTGAGTCTAGGGCACTTGAGTCTAGACACAAATAACATGATTGTGCATGTGTTTGACTATTTGCTCTTATTTGAATTATTTGGTGTGATTTCTTGAATTTGCATGACGATTAGCTGATTAGGCATGATATGTAGTTTAGAAATTGCCTATTAATTTCTTTTACCTGCTATCTGCCTGTGTATTTAATCCTCGTGTCTTGTAGAATGGCACCTGGAGGAAGAGGTAGAAAAGGGAAGGAAATAGCGCAAGAATCTGAGGCACAAAATGTTCGAGGACTTGCTGATATCATTAGAGGTAGACGTGGTCGACCTCGAGGACAAGTCGCTCAAAACATTGAAGAAGAAGTGTACCAAGAACCTCCTCGACCTGAAAGACCTGGAGCTAGACAGGCAGTGATTGAGCAAGAAGTGGAACAGCTGACACAGAAAGTTGGAGGAATGCAGTTAATAATTTCGCAGTTCCAAGAATTACGTCCTCCAAAATTCTTTGGCAACGAGAGCGGAGAAAAAGCAGCAGGCTGGCTGAAAAGCATAAATCATCTATTTAATTTGATGGAGTATTCCCAATATATTAAATTGAAGCTTGCCATCTACCAACTGAAAGACCGAGCACAACTCTGGTGGGAAGCCACAGAGGAAGCAATGAAGGACTCTTGTGAAATTATTACTTGGGATGCATTTCGTGCTCACTTTAACCAAGAATATGCACCACCGTCATATTATGCTGCTAAAGAAGAAGAGTTCAATCAGTTGGTGCAGGGAAACAAATCAGTTGTGGAATATGCTTCACAGTTTTCTGCTTTTTTTGCCCTATGTTCCACATGTTGCTAGGAATGATCAGACTAAACTATCACGTTTTCTGCATGGGTTGCAACGGACTGTTCATACTTTGGTAATGACTGGATCGCCTAATACGTATATTCAAGCAGTGGAAAAGGCGAGGAAAATTGAAGCAAGTTTGCTCAGAGGAGACCCACAGCCAGGTCCATCATCTGTTTCTCAGGGATCTGGTAGTAGTATGTCAATGCCAGTGGATTTACCTCCATATCAGCCTGTACAGTCATACCAACAACCCAAACAGCAGAAGTACAAGGTAAAAGGAAAACAATTCAAGAAGAAGTCTCAATCCAGCTCTTCCAGTTCAGGAAGTGCACGAGGAGGAGGTTCGGTTGGGTCGTCTAGCACTGTGCATTGTGACCGATGTGGTGGTCGACATTTTAGTTCCCAATGTGTAGGAGTACAGGGATCTTGTTACGTTTGTGGTCAAGTTGGGCATTTTGCCAGAGTATGCCCTAATGCACAAAGACAGCAATTTCAGCCACAACAGTCTGGACAAGTTCCCCGTGGACCAGTCTTTAGACCATATGCTCCTACCCAGTCATTTCAGCAATCCGGTTATCCACCTCCTAGAGGTCCTATTCAGCAGCCATTTCCAGGGCCGCAGCAAGCTCAAGTCCATGCTTTGACTCAGGACCAGGCCCAGGATGCACCAGGCGGAGTTATTGCAGGTATTTGCTATGTTTTCGATTATCCTGCACGTATATTGATAGACACAGGAGCATCTCATTCATTTTTATCTGCTGCATTTGTTGATGAGCATGAGATTGCTACTATTCCGTTGTTGGATACTGTGTCTGTGGCTACTCCTGCCGGTGTATACTTGATGTCTCGTGAGATAGTTCTAAATTGTGTGATTAGATTTGAGAATAATATTATGATAACTAATCTAATCAAGTTAGCCATTTCTGATTTCGACTGTATCCTCGGTATGGATATATTGACGAATTATCGAGCTATTGTGGATTGTTTCCATGGAGTTGTCAGATTTAGACCGTATTATGGCAGCAAATGGAACTTTTACGGGTATGATTCACAGTCTCGAATTCCATTAGTATCTGCAATGGAAATGTTCAGGTTGTTGTCAATCGGCAATGAAGGATTTTTTATCTATACTCTTGATGCAACACGGGAAGAACAATTGAAAGTTTCAGACATTCCCGTTGTCAAGGATTTTCCAGATGTATTTCCTGATGAAATTCCAGGTTTTCCGCCTCAAAGGGAAATAGATCTTAGCATTGAATTGATGCCAGGGACAAATCCTATTTCTAGAGCACCATATCGTTTAGCTCCGACAGAGTTGAAAGAACTCAAAGAACAGCTTCAAGATTTACTGGAGAAAGGATATATCAGACCCAGTATGTCACCTTGGGGAGCTCCAGTATTGTTTGTAAAGAAGAAAGACGGAACGATGAGAATGTGCGTCGATTATCGGCAGTTGAACCGGGCTACTGTGAAAAATAAGTATCCTCTGCCGCGTATTGACGACTTGTTTGATCAGTTGCAGGGTACTTCTGTATATTCTAAGATTGATCTTCGTTCCGGCTATCATCAGCTCAGAGTCCGAGAGGAAGATGTTCCTAAGACAGCGTTTCGGACACGTTATGGACACTATGAATTCCTAGTCGTGCCGTTTGGTTTGACTAATGCTCCCGCGGTGTTTATGGATTTAATGAATCGTGTATTCCGGGAATTCATAGATAAATTCGTTATCGTTTTTATTGATGATATCTTGATTTATTCCAAGTCAAAGAAAGAGCACGAAAAACATTTGACACTAGTTCTCCAAACACTCAGAGAAGCGCAGTTGTATGCCAAATTTTCTAAGTGTGAGTTCTGGTTGGACAGAGTATTATTTTTAGGCCATGTTATATCTGCACAAGGAGTATCTGTTGATCCTAGTAAAGTCGAAGCTGTTATCAATTGGCCTAAACCAACCAATGTGTCTGAAATTCGAAGCTTTTTGGGATTAGCTGGGTATTATAGGCGTTTCATTGAAGGATTTTCTAGAATAGCTAGGCCTATGACCCAGTTGACGCAGAAAGATCGACGTTTTGTGTGGACTGCAGAATGTGAGTCTAGTTTTCGGACTTTGAAAGAAAAGTTGACCACATCTCCGGTGCTAGCTTTGCCTTCAGGCTCAGGTGGATTTGTTGTCTGTACAGATGCTTCTCTAAATGGACTGGGTTATGTTTTGATGCAAAATGGGCGAGTGATTGCATATGCATCTCGTCAGTTGAAGCCACATGAGACTCGATATCCAGTTCATGATTTGGAGTTAGCTGCCATTGTGTTTGCATTGAAGATATGGCGTCATTATCTGTACGGAGAACAGTTTGTGATTTATTCTGATCACAAGAGTCTGAAGTATCTTTTCACACAGTCTGACTTGAATATGAGACAGCGTCGATGGTTGGAATTGCTTAAGGAATTTGATTGTGAGATTCAGTACCAGCCAGGGCAAATGAATCAAGTTGCAGATGCTCTGAGCAGAAAGGTTCAGCCTAAAATGTTGACATCTTTGACTATTTCAAAGGTTCATGAGCATTTGGGAACTTCACGATGGACTTATCAGTCTAAGGGCGACTACTTTATAGTTTCATCTATTCAAGTTGAACCACAGATTGTTTCTAAAATCAAAGCAGCACAGAGAACTGATCCGCATGTTCATAGATTGAAAGAATTGACTCAGACAGGTCAATCTGACAAGTTCAGTGTTGCTTCAGATGGATGTCTGCGCTATCATGGTAGACTTGTGGTTCCAAATTTGATAGATTTGAAAGAATCTATACTTCGTGAAGCTCATTGTAGTCGGCACAGTGTTCATCCTGGAATCAGAAAGATGTACCATATCTTGAAATCTCATTATTGGTGGGAAGGTATGAAGAAGGAGATTTCTGACTTTGTGGCTAGATGTTTGACGTGCCAACAGGTTAAAGCTGAGGGAATGAGACCTGGTGGTATGTTACATAGTCTTGAAGTGCCACAGTGGAATTGGGAGCATATTGCTATGGATTTTGTGACACACCTACCTCGTTCTAATCGTGGTTGTGATGCGATTTGGGTGATTGTGGATAGATTATCTAAATCAGCCCATTTTATTCCTTATAATCGTACTTGTACTTATACGAAAATGGCAAAAATGTACATCGATCATGTAGTGAGATTGCATGGTGTGCCTGTAACCATAGTATCAGATCGTGATCCCAGGTTTACCTCAAAGTTTTGGGGCAGTTTGCAATCAGCATTGGGTTCAAAGTTGGCGATGAGTACTGCATATCACCCACAGACAGATGGTCAGTCAGAGAGGACCATTCAGACACTCGTGGATATGTTGCGAGCAGTCGTGATGGATTTTAGTGGTGGTTGGCAGGAATCATTGTCACTTGTGAAATTCTCTTACAATAACAGCTTCCAAGCAACCATCGGAATGGCACCATTTGAAGCCTTATATGGTAGAAAATGTAGATCTCCGATATGCTGGGAAGATGTAGGAGAAAAACAGATGGCAATACCAGAATTCATACAAGAAATGAAAGAAAAAGTTGAAATGATCAGGAAAAGAATGAAAGCAGCTCAAGATCGTCAAGCCAGCTATGCTAATAAAAGGCGTAGGCCTTTAGAATTTCAGGTTGGCGATCAGGTTTTTTTGAAAGTATCACCATTTCGTGGTACTATGAGATTTGGGCGCAAAGGGAAGCTAGCTCCGCGTTATATTGGTCCATATGCGATTGTTGAGAGGATTGGCACATTGGCTTATCGTTTGGACTTGCCGCAGAGTTTGTCTGCGATACATGATGTGTTTCATGTATCTATGTTACGAAAGTACGAGCCGGATCCTTCTCATATCTTGAGGACTGATGAGGTAGAGTTAGACAGTTCCCTTAGCTATATTGAACATCCAGTGCAAATCCTTGATCGCAAAGAGAAGCAACTGAGGAATAAGACGATTCCACTAGTTATGGTACAGTGGAGTAGACATGGTAGAGAAGAAGCTACATGGGAATTAGAGGCTAAGATGCGTCAGGAATGGCCTCATCTGTTTGAAAATGTAATAAATTATTCCATGTATTCTGATTTCCCTGTGTACTATCAGTGGTGAATGTTTGTAAGCCACTTTTGTATAAATATTGTGTATGCTAGATTTCGAGGACGAAATCTTTTATTAGCAGGGGAGAATGTGAGAGCCCAACCCATTTGTAAGCCCAGCCCATTTGTTTTATTAATTAAGTAAATCATATAAAACAATTTTAAAAAAAATGGAAAAATGAAAATCCATAATCATCCTCAAATTTTTCCTTGGAAACCGTGCGTCATCTCCCGTAACTTTCTGTTCTTCATTTCTTCAACCATTTTCGTCACTTCGACCGCCGATTGTGGCCTCACCGGTCGCCGAAAAATTTCAATAAATATATATTTGGACTCCTCTCGACAAGGGCTACCTATTGATACCCATTTTGCAAGGTTTTTCCACAACCCTGTTCGAACCCTTCGGTCGTGGCTTGTTCGAATTTTTGCTCTTCGCTTTTATTTAGTGTTATTTCGAGCTTGGACAACTGATTGTATTGTTGTACACGAGATTTGAAGTGTTTGAGGTAAAAAAAAAAATTCAGATTTTAGGGTTTCGAATTTTGGGTATTTTGAATAATTCGAGTTTCAATAATTAATATATATTGGAATATTGATTGTAGGTGTTATATCGGAGCCGATTGGAGGTATTAAGCTAATTTTCGAAATTTATTTAGATAATATTTCGAATTTAGCCTATTAATTTGGGAATTTATGAATTGTGAATGTTAAATCGTTATTGGGATGTGTTTATAGCATTAGAAATAAAAAATGAACATTTTGGAAATTCCTAGTAAATATCGAAAAATTTCAGATTCGATATGATCGAATTTTCGAAAGTTCAAGTTGTCCGGTATTGAGAGATTTAAGTTAAATAAATCATTATATTTGACTTTGCGTTGAGTTTTAGAAATTGTAAAGCCTAAATTATGGATTTTTGGAATTTTAGGCTAAATTAGTGAATATTGGAAAAATAAATGGAACTTGATATGAAATGTATTATTTGCCACAGGATTGGAGTTTTCGAGAAATATTTAAGATTTTGTGGTAAATTAAAGTCAGTTGAGGTACGTATGAACCGTTTTCTTATGACGTCTATAGCGATGTGGAATGACGTTAAGTATATTGTAATGAGTTGTGGCGTGCTTTATGTGCTTCTGTGAATACGTGATTGCACTCATGCATTTTATTTGAGTTGATACATTGCATTTCGAGCCTTGACTCCGTTGATTGCTATCATTGCTGATCTGTTGAGATGTTGCGTCATCTATGGAGCGCCTGATAGGATAGATCACTCCTGACATCTTATCGATGGAACGAGTGATAGGATTAGCATTCTCCTGATGACTGCTCGAGGACTGACCGGGTCGCTACCGGACCCTCGATGCTACGTGCATGGATGAGCGGCGGCATGCTATTACGTTGCTGCAGTCCTGGCACGGGTGGCCACTGTTCTTGTTGCTGATGCGTTTCATTTGGACTCCGCTTTGGTATCCATTATTTTGTTGTTACCTTTCACGCATTGCATTACATTGCATCGCATCGCATTGTACTTGATTTTATTTCATGTCAGTTATATTTGTCGTAATATTACTGGTTCGTCGTACTGGGGCCCGACCCCTCGTTTCTTTTATGCTGTGGTTGTTTTTGATGCCATAGCAGGTTATCCAGGAGGATTTGACGCGTCTGGTGGAGCGTCAGGTAGTGGTGCCCAGTCGTCGAGTCGTGGTTGAGAGTTTCCCAGATATATATACACTATATTATGGAGTCATACATTTACCGGGGAGATGCCCCGTGTAGCTGTACTGTTGTTTTACGATGTTTTGAATGGATAGTTGTGTGATCGAGCCTTGCCGGCTCTGCATGTGTTTAGTCCTGGCCAGTGCGGCTATAGGTTGTAAATTGATGTTGTGACTTTATTTCGAGCATATAAATATTGTTTGTGATGTTTTGATTTTTTTTTGGATGTCCTATTTATGAATAGGTCATGCCGAAATTTCTGTAGGCCCAAAATGAAAAATTTTTAATCGCTTTCGCTGTTTACATTAATAAATCCTGGTTGTTTGGTCATTAAACGTTAATCAGGAGCACGGGCCCCCACAAGATTTGAGTTGCACAATTACTACTAGCCATAGCTTTTGGTAAAGCGGTAAGCGCTCGGTCCTACAATTGGTATCAGAACCAAGGTCATGTATTCGATTCTCATTGATTGCAAGGAGTACAATTATTGAGAGGAAGATTGTTGGGTGCAATAATTTTTCCTACTTGGTAGCTTGATCGAACCGTGGTGTTTGAGCTGCTGTGCGGTTTAAAAGATTTGAGTTGCATCATTACTACTAGCTATAGATTTTGGTAAAACGGTAAACGCTCGGTCCTACAATCTGATATCATGTATGGATGTAAGCGTCTGTCTAATTTACTGAAATGGGCTTCTTTCATGAGTTTAAGACATTCCATGTGCTCTAATTAATATTTGAAAAAATGTATCTAATTTACTCAATTGTTTTCTTTCAAAAGTTTAAAACATTTCACATGCTCTAATTAATATTTGATAATTAATATTCATTGATTATTATTTGTTTATATTCCTATTTACATGTGCATGTGTCATTTTGTTTTTGTGACACTATTTTTTTTCTTATATATATATTTTTTTCATGTTTGCGGTATTTTTGTGCTTATTGTTTTTATTTAACATAGTTGGAAATATTATATATATAGATAAATTTAAATCATAATGTGTCATTGGTAATACACATTAATGGTTATTTCACAATAACTATGATATTTTTATTTAATTATTGATATATATATATATATATATATATATATATATATATATATTATATAATTTTGTCTTGTTTGTTTTTTTCAACATATTAATTAATTTATAATTGTACATGATGAAATTATATACATAAGAAACAATTTTTCCTCTTTTCTACATATTTTTATTTCTATTATGACTCAATTAATATTACATTAATTTAACTAAATAATCATGTTTAAATTTGAAATTTTTCTTAAATACATTAAGTCAAATAATTGATGAAAATTATTCAAGAAAACTTCATTGACAAAATATTTCGGTAAGCAAAATAAATTATTTAATTTAAATTTTTATTTTTTAAAAACTCTGAATCATAAATTCTAAATTATAATTGAAAAATTTTAAATCTCTCGTCGATTTTCTCTATCAATTCTTAATTGTTTTTGTAATATTTGACATTATTTACTACTTTAAAAGTGTTGTTATATCTCTTAAGTTAATTTTATCTATTATATAAACTTATAAATGCAACAAAATTAATTAAAAATATAATGACAATAGCTTAATTGCTTTTGTAATATCTGATATTATTCAAAATATTTTTTTAGTATATATTATTTTTTAATGATTTCATATATTTTGTGTATGTATATATATTCTAAATTAGTTTTAAAATTATGTGAATATATGCATATTTTTTCATATTTTTATGATTTTACTTAAATCTAAAAAAAATTAGTAACTTTTGAAATATTAAGATTGGTACCTAAAGATTAGGAGGTGTCCCATTAATTTTTCTAAAGTAAGAAAATACAGTTATATTTTTTACTTTTACGATCGTGAAATATTTTGAATTTTTTTGCCTCCCTAATAAAAAATCTATCTACATCTCTTATCTCGAGAGAGTTTTTTTAATATATTATCTGCTCTTGAATTTTAACGTTTTTTCTCCTAATTTTTATATCAAGTAAATATATCAATTAATTCGTACACTTAAGTATGTTCCTAATGCAAAATAGATATAACATAATAATGTGGAGAAATCGAGTGAGACTTAAACAAGAAAGAAAAATAATATGGAGTTAAACCCAAGCATGAACGACTCAAATAAACAAAATAAGAAGACCATAGGAAAAAACATGCAAACATCAAAGGGATTAATCAAAATCAAATCTGGGGTTTTTATTAAAAATAATTTAATTTTAAAAAACAATTTCAAAAATAATGTAAAAAAAAAAACCTTTCAAAACTACTTCAATCCGCACTTATGGAGCGCAGACGCTGCTTACGTGGAGCAGCGTCCGCGCTTCGTAAGCGCGGACGCTGGACCATGTAAGCGACGGTTTATTTTAGCGACGGAATACATAGCAAAACCGTCGCTAATTAGCGCCAGTTTTTTAATCCGTCGCTAATGGCGACAGTAACTACAACGTCGCTAACAGCGACAGTAACTACAACCGTCGCAAAGAGCGACGGTTTAAAAAACCGTCGCCGATTCAAATATATATTCCAATAGAATAAGTATCCTCTTTCACAGCATGCTATATGCATGCCGTGAATAATAATATTGACGGCGTGCGATTAATGTACGCCGTTAATGTCCACACATGATGTTTTAAAAATATTTTACTATTAACGGCGTACATAAACATACACGTCGTTATTAATACTATTAACGGCGTGTCTTTATTGTGCGCTGCGAAAATTGCATATGTTATTAACAGCACACATAAATGCATTCTGCAGATCTTACTATCTGCAACGTGCTTCTAATGCACGCTGCGGATAGTACTATGCGCAGCGTGCTTTTATGCACGCCGTTATTTCTGTCAATTACAACAATATATCGATTTAATTGCACGCTACGGTTTGGTTTCGGTTTTAATTTCAAAAATTCGGTTAAACCGAATTAATCGATTTAATAAATATATTAATTTAAATTGTATATGAGCATTAGAAATACATGAGAGCCCAACTCTTCATATATGGGCCAAATTTGTCAACCTAATATAATTTATTTAGCATAACAATTGAGCTAAGTCATAACACCATTTTATATCAATTATGTTTATATATATATATATATATATATATATATATATATATATATATATATATTATATATATATATGTATTCATTATTTTATCTTCAATAGTTCTATTTCTTATTGATATTTTTTATTCAATATTACTTGTTATTTACGAGATCTGCATTGTTTTTTTTTGTTAATATTGTTGTATTTGACAGAAATAATGGCGTGTATAAAAGCACGCTGCGCATAGTACTATCCGCAGCGTGCATTAAAAACACGCTGCGGATAGTAATATCTACAGTTTGCATATATGTGTACTGTTAATAACATATGCAATTTTCGCAGCGCACAATAAAGACACGTCGTTGATAGTATTATGTAACGCCCCAGATTCGACGACTGTCCTCACTGTATCAAGACGGGTCTTTCCAGCGTGCTTATGTCCTCACTCACACGCACCCTGAGAAACTTCCCAGAAGGTCACCCATCCCAAAATTTCCCCAAGTCAAGCACGCTTAACTTTGGAGTTCTTATGTGATGAGCTAACGAAAAGAAGATGCACATTTGTGATATGAGTAGTACCAATCAAATCTTTTAAACCCTCTTCAACTGTTCAGTCCATTACATTGCACAGTCTCGGAATCCCTCTCATTCCCGTGTGGGTCGGTTCATTCATGTTCCCTCCACCTAGAAGCCTGCCAGGAGCCGCTCATTGTCCGTGCAACTGATGGCACCGGATCACCCCCCGCCCTCTTCGGCCCCGGGCCTCACATATTATTAACGACGTGTATGTTTATGTGCGCCGTTAATAGTAAAATATTTTTAAAAACATCATGTGTGGACATTAACGGCGTACATTAATCGCACGCCGTCAATATTATTATTCACGGCATGCATATAGCATGCTGTGAAAGAGGATACTTATTCTATTGGAATATTTATTTGAATCGGCGACGGTTTTTTAAATCGTCGCTCTTTGCGACGATTTAGTTACTGTCGCTGTTAGCGACGTTGTAGTTACTGTCGCCATTAGCGACGGATTGAAAAACCGTCGCTAATTAGCGATGGTTTTGATATACATTCCGTCGCTAAAATAAACCCTCCATAAGCGCGGATTGAAGTAGTTTTGAAAGGGTTTTTTTTTTACATTATTTTGAAAATTTTTTTAAAATTAAATTATTTTTAATAAAAACCCTCAAATCTGACGACGAAAAAGAAACATGAAAATTAGATATGATGCTAAGATTGCTGAATTTAATCGAAGAAAGAAGTATGAAAAATAAAATAAAAAGATGAAAAAGATACTGAAAGATTTGAAAATCATACAAGAAATTTAAGAAACTAAACCATGGTTGTTTAAAATGATAGATAATTTGTAAAATAGTATTTGTTATTGAATAATCTGTGAAAAAATTACGTGTCTACATTTATTTGCAAATTTAGGATCAATATTCATAATGTACTCAAGTTCATTATCTCTGCTACTGGTTAAATAAAATTCGGTGGTTCAGAACATATAGTATATGGAAATGCATAAATCTATAGATGCATTTCAAGTCTATAGAAACATTTATCTTGCCAATCCTTGTTTGGCTCTGCGACTCAAATGTCTTATTACATGCTGTGAGTAATAGTTATTGTATTGTATTTTGTTAAAAAAGTAACATGTAGTCCTCTTGAAAAAAATTGTTTTGCAGGCTTTGTTTTTGTTTTGTTTTTTGTTTTTGAATAAAAGCAACATTCGATCATTTCGAATGTTTTTACTTACCCCTACCAATATATAAGTAAAACGAGGAGTGAGACGAGCCAAAATTTCCAGAGTGTAACAAGTTATAGGCATTTTTACAACATAAATACAGAAAAAAATTTATATCGAATTCCATGCTAACATAACGCATATCTATAGTTAGGTCGCGGATTGCTTGGTTCTTGAGACTCGTGTTCATAAATCTCTTCTCTTTGATGTAAATACACATTTTCAGCTGTATAAACATGGATTTCCTAACTCTCTAGTTTATGTTATTATCGATAAAATTCCAAACATGTCACTGCAATACATTGTCAAATTAATCTTTATTACAGTTGATACATCCCTCATATTGATTAAATTCAAGCTAAAGATAATTTATTTTATATATATGTATAATATACACGCACGCACACAACAAATATCTTTGCTATCAAACCGAAGTGGAAAGCCCTCGCTTTGCTTTGTTTTAATACAATGTTCGATCACTCTTTTTGCCGAAAATGCCGGGTCCATAGGTACAATACATCACATCGATGAGAAGTGGGAATTGCAAGAATGCAAAGGATGTGACTGGAAGACAAGCCAATACGGTCATTGGTACAAGAAACAACTTAGATTTCTCCTTCAATGTAATATATATAGCTGCACCGAAGGCGACCATCATGAACGTGATTGAAGTGAAGAGGGTAAGTAGGCCGATGCATAATCTCTCAGGTAGAACGTAAAGAAAGTCTTGTTCGGCATAACGGGAGGTAAGGATCGATAGGAACATGAGCAGTGAAGTGGTGGATGTGAACAAGGAAACAGAGTCTGAGATGGCAAATAAAACGAATGAAGTTTTTCTTACGAAAATCGGTACTCCGGTGTCACTACGAAGTCCTCCTGGAACTGTGAAGGCTGCAGCAAATACGACTGTAGCAATCAATGCAGCGGCAATGGTACATGAGGTGGCAGTGTCTTTCATCCATTTCTCTCCTTGAGATTTTAACTCTTGGTGCTTTTCGGAAAACAACATTTGAGGAGTCTTGTCGTCATTGTTTAACCATGTCCTACGAGAAGGGTTAACAAAATTTTCCATTTCCTGTTCGGTGCATGTTGATGAAATTATCACCACAAAAATGTGATCAGGTAAACAAGCAATAATTGCCGAAGTGATCCGTCAAATTAACTATAATTGCTAGTGGTGGACACGCATATAATTAAGAAGAATGATATGCAAGATGTCGAGTACCTTAGACCATTGTAACTCACGCTGCATCTGTAAAGCTGCACCAGAAACTAGATTGAGTTTATGAGGAGGCGCTAGTTCTCCGCATATGTGCATAAAGTTGTTACCCGAAGAGTCCGTCATGTCGTAAAAATATTGTTTTCGTTCATTCATATGATAAATTATATTGAAAATATTTTCAACGCGTTCTCTTGCTGCTATGTGAAAAATGGAACATTCAGTTTTTGATTCTTCAGCATAAATGGCATTCGGAAACATCTCTATGATCAGCTCCACAACCTCATGTATGCCTTTCCGTGCAGCCTTAACTATGGCACTTTCATAGATAGGTGAAGCATCACTGCAAGACAAAGATTGGAGTGCGGTGCACAAACATTTGACGAGTTCAAGTGTCTGTCGGTGCATTACTTTCTTTTTCTTGATGCTCTTCACTTCAGGAACTGTGTATATACTAATAGCCAAAAGTAAGAAGATAAACAAATATATGCATCGTATATTTTAACTTGTAATGATGACAAGGAGTAGAGTAGCTTCGATAGCTAAAAAAAACTATCAAATGAGCCAAGTAAAAATTTTTATCTGAAAATGAAATTATACTTACCCACCAAAGAAATTATCTTGAACCAATCGAACTTCTTTGTCACTTGATCCATATCAGACCTTAGGCCAGTTGTGATCTTTGTATTTTTCAATGATGTCAAAGGAACACCTTCAATGTATATATATGTATGTGATGAAATATCTTATAGGAGTTGGAAATCATAATCCCATACTTCGTCAAATCATTAAAAAAATGTAGCCTAATGATCTGATTATCAAAGCAATTAAAAGATTTTCTTTAAGAAAGATCACTTACAAGAGTAGATCCAATTTTGCCACCAATTGAAACTCTTTCCGCTCGGAAACACAGATTTCATTCCGGCTATCACTTGCAACGCATAATCATCGTCGTCGTCGCTTAACGTAGCTAATTCTGGGTATTTCTGCACCAAATATAAAGCCACATCTGCCCAAAGAAAAATATATCATCTTTATATTTCACAATTAACTAAAAATAAATTAATATTTCCTACTAACCAATAAACTCAGAAGCTATGGCAATTGTCAACAGCAAAGCCCCAACTTTCCCACAAATGGGCTATTCTGCACTTCTTTCTTGGATACGGATATGAGATACATAAGCGTATCTTTATGGCTATTCCTCGCTGCTAAATGAATCGGTAACATATTATTGTTATTTTTAATATATAGCAAGTCGGTTTTTTTGTTCACCAACAGTATCGCAGCTTCCTTGTTTCCAGCCAAAGCGGCTGTGTGTAGAGCAGTGTTCCCCGAACTAGCTTTCGAGAGAATTGCTTCGTTTGGCGTCGAGTATTCTAACAACTTTCTCACGAAATCATTTGATTTTCCAGTCTCCACCGCTACGTGCAGAGCTGTCTCCGAGGAATCATTGATGATGGCCGTGATTGCATCTTCATCTTTGTCCAAGAACTTCTTGCCTTCCTTCCAATCACCTCTTAATATTGCTCTATGCAATGGCAAGTACCGGTGAAAATCCGTACCTGCATATTTCTTAAAATTACAAGCCTTGTACCAGAAAAAATACATTTGAATTCGTCAATTAACCTTTTCTTTTCTTTTTCTTTTATCAGTTTTAGTTACTGAGTTCTCATTTCATTTACCAGCAGCAGCATCTTCCTCATCCGAACTAGAACTGCTCGTTTGAATTTCGTTATCATCTGATTTGAAAAGTTTTTCCAATTCCAACCAAACTTCCCTGGAACTGTCCAATCCCACCACTGCATCAAGCACCTCGGTCCCAGTAATGGAACCCAGAATCCATCCTGTGATAAGCTGGTCGGTTCTTCTCCAGAGTTTCTGCTCATCCATGGATTCTTTAGGAGCCGGGATCTGGCCGTCAACGAAGCCCAGCAAATCTTGGCTCTCGAACAGACAGATCATCTGTTTTTTCCATATCTTGTAATCTTTACCGCTTCTTTTCTTTTTGTCTTCGTCAAGACATAGCTTGACTGATATGAAGTTCGCAGCATTAACAGTTGATGGCCATGGATAGTTTGCTAATTTTGGGGAAGACATTGTGACGATGCTGAGTTTTAGTCAAATGATGTGAAAGATTTGATGCAGATTTGATGCACTTGAAGTATTTTCTTGCTCATAATTGTTTTTTTATTCAAAAGAAGAAAAGTGTTTCCGACACTCTCACTTTTTATTTACAACTGATTCACATAGTTTGCATGTTATAAATACAATCCAATTATTTAGTGGCAGTGACCCATTTGTGTTGGCTTCAACTATGATGAAAAAAGCTGAATAAAAACTTACTCAACAAAAGAATTCCCCCCGCGGGGGGGGGGGGGGGGGGGGGGGGGGGGGGGTGGATTCAACTATGCAGAAGAAGAAGTTGTCACAGATAAATGCATGGCTGAATTTAATGGCCACAAAAAAACTAAACTATCTCTCACAGAGAAGAGAGGAGAAAGTTGGGCTGCTAAGAGAAGGTAGGCGGCTTCACAATAAATAATAATAATATATAAAAAATAGTTTTGTGGGGACTAAATTATTTATCATTACATATTATTTATCATGAACTACCACTAAAATAAAATATAAATATTTCGAGAACTATTTTATTTAATTGCACTTGGACAAGTCCTGCGAGACTTCAAAATTAGTTTTATCAGAATGTGTAAAGTATGTTATAATTTGTTTATAACTATTAAAATCTTACTAAAAAAATTAGTTTCCTCCATAGTTTATTTCCAATCAAGCTATTAATATTAATAATTCAGTTCACATTTATATATTCGGTATTAATTAATTATTAGAAACATAGATAGCTTTGGACAACCCGTAACCTACCTCCACGGCACGTGCCCCGCGCACCTAATCAACTGCATTTAATTTTCTTTTTCTCGACCATATATATCGAAATATTATCGAGTAAAATATGAAAGATACAGATATTTGAAATATTAATATATATGATTTTTTTATATGATTTTTTTAAAAAAAGATATTTGATATATATAATAACTTCACATTTGTTATGTTAACTGTTATATTTTGTACATTGTGTCAATGTCTTACATCGGTTAGATAAATAACCTTTGAGTGGTATATATGGGATTGGACAATCCTCCCCCCTTGAGCTAGCTTTTGGGGTTGAGTTAGGTCCAAGTTTCAATCTTAACATGATATCAGAGCCCGGGTTTCACCGTTATGTGTTGGACTGCCTATAATTAAGTCACCCGTTCTGCCCATAATTGGGTCATTTGTAAACTCCACACTCCAGATGTTCATTCCTGAGCGTGAGAGGGGTGTGTTAATTGTCCCACATCGGTTAGATAATTAACGTTTGAGTGGTATATATGGGATTGGACAATCCTCCCCTCTTGAACTAACTTTTGGGGTTGAATTAGGTCCATATTTCAATCTTAACACATTGAATATGTCGTTTCCGACTGAGATGTGACCATTTGTTATGTTAAGTCTCTTAATTTTCTTAGGCATTATATGAATTGTATTTTTACATAGATTTAATTTTTAACGCTTCATACGTTTATTACAACAATAGAACGATCATTCTCAGTAAAAAATTTATGTCTACGTCCCTCTATATATATAACCAGCTGAGATTTTAAAATTCCTAACAAATCATATCTATAAAATACTCACTTAGTTTGGTTCATTTTTTAAAAAATTAAGTAGCGAATTAGTTAGTAGTATGAATAATAAAATAAAATAATTATTAATCTATAAGGCAATCTTTTGCATGAGAGACAAGGTGTGATTGTGAGATGATTTATTGTTTTAATAATTGTTTGGTTAGTTTTTTAAGAAACCTATTATATCAACAGCTTGGTCCATGGTTATGTTGTGTTAAAAGTTAGAAAAATTAACTCATCTACCCTCGCGGCATTAACAATCCACGTATATACTCATTTTAATATGAAAGATCCCATAAACAACCTTTGTTGTCCCAACCCACAAGAAAAAAAACCATAATTCTAAAACATTCCAAAGAATATCGACAAAAATCATATCAAATATTACATATTATTATTGTATATTATATTTTTTATCTTTAAATTTTTTTATCACACATTGAATAATCATTTTTTAATTCGAATCAAGTGTCTCGTTTGAATATAACAGAATTGTTTAGAAAAAAAATTATATTTAAGTTTTTTTGTGATCTCAAACTAAATTGATCTAACTCAAGCGTATATTAATGCAAATTATTAAAATGGACTAAGCAAGACTACAAGTACGATGATCAACATACGTTGTTACAAGCTAAATTGAATAAACAGATCGAGTTGTATCAAATATTTCGATATAATAGAGTTTCTTCATCACTCACAATAAATGGTGAGTGATATGATCATCACTCAGTAAGCGAGGACCGTTCGAGCACAAACATATCAAACATACATGATTTTCGAAAAATTCACACCATACATAACATATTTTGTACCACATATCATAAACATAACGTAAGCATATCTTGTTCTAGCCACTGATAATCCTCTACTTTCTATGGTTTACTGGTATCGGTCCTTAATTTTTGCTCATCTAAGAGGATAAGGTGTAACGTCCCAAAATTTGAAGGTCTACGTAAACCACATGCATGCAAGTTATCAATTTATTATGTATTTTAATTAAATTATTTTAATGTATTAAATGCATGATTTTAACATGAATATGTTGTTTTAATTATTGGTTTATTAAAGTTTAATGCATTAAGATTTTAAGTTGTATTTCACGTTCGAACGAATAACGGAGACCAGGGATATTCAGGAAAAATATTTTTATTGAATAATTATTTTTAATTATTTAATATAAGGTTTTTTAAGTGTATTTTTCAAGAAATGAGCTTTGTTGGGTATTTTTACCCGTCGGAGCATATTTTAACCGGTGCGTAATTTTTAACGATTCGGGAGACTTTTTGAGTGCTCGAGCAATATTTTCAGTAATGTACCTAAACGAAATATTTTTCGAGAGTGTTATTGGGCTTGATGCATTTATTTTAGTGCTTAATGGGCCCAAAACACTTTTAACCTTTTAATTTTAAATTTAAGACCCATTAGTGCATTATTTTATGACTTAACCTTTTAATTTTAAATTTAAGACCCATCAGCTTTCTCACGTTAGAACAGCAGCAACCAGCAGCCACTCTTGATTTCTCCGTGGCTTCTTCAAGAAACCTTCGCCCCGCCTCTCCGTTTCACGTCTCACGCGCGTATCTTCAAGCTTTTGATCATATAAATGCTAAGGCACGCTTTGTATCACTTCTTTACTCATCACACATGTTTTATATGCTAGTGAATGTATTTATGCATGAAAAGTTTCGATCTTTCTTGTGTTCATATTTTTACGAAAAGTTTGACATGAAATTCGTTCTTTTGTTGCATGAAACTCACATTTCCTGATTTGGTGTAAGAGGGCTGCTGAGTTTTGTTGTCAAGGGGCTGTTCACATTGAAAATTATGGTGTCAAAAGGCTGGATTCGAAGTTTTGTGGGTTTTAGGAGGGGGCCGATCGATATCTTGAGTTTTCGGGTGAAATTTCGGTATCTCAAAACCCGTCACCTTCTGTTATTTCAAATTCTGCGACTTATAAGTTGATTTTCTGGAAATGTGTTCAACATATGATTTGTAGCACTCTCTGTTATCTTCAATTCGATATAAAATTCGTAATTTTCTGATAAGAAACGAGGGAGATATGATTTTTCTCGTAAAGTCGCGCAAGCTGTGAAATTTATGTGTCTCAAAACCCGTAACCCTCGGTTATTTAAATTCAGCGACTTACTGGTTGGTTTTATGGAAATGTGTTCAACCAATGATTTTTAGTACTCTATGTTATCTTCGATTCGATAGCAAATTCGTAATTTTCTGATAAGAAATGAGAGAGATATGATTTTTATCGTAACATCGCTCAAGCTGGAAAATTTTTGCGCGTACACTGGAGATTTCCAGCAACCTTTGGGCTTGTTTCTAGGTCCTAAATGGTCTGAAATAAGTGAGTTAGAGGCTGGTCATGGAGGTTTGAGTCATGGTTCGAGTTAGGAAAAAATTTGGTTAAGTTTCGGATTGATTCGGGTTAAAACCGAGACCCCGGTCCAAGTTTTAAAACGAATCAGTTAAGTTATGAATTGAGCTCGAGTTTACGTCTAAGAATGCTTTTAAAAAAATTTGGGATATTTTAAAGAGTTTGGTAAGCTTCGGGTCGATTTTAGAGGTCCAGGGTTAAACGATAATTTTTGAGTTCCCAAGGGCAAAATGGTCATTTTGTACCCGGATGAGATTTTGGTCATGACAGTGCCCTGAGCACAAAATTATGATATTTTAAATGTTTATGCATCATGTTTATGATTTTTATGAAATTATGATAAATACGATGCATGCTTGGTTTTAAGGAAAAAATTACGTATATGCATGTTTTTATTAAGTGGTGAATATGATGATCTTTTCGAAGGATGGGAGTTGGTTGTGACTAATACGATGACACGATGATATGATTGGAGATATCGTGAGGGAAAAGGCCTCAGAGGGAGCCCGTTTACGGGAGAAGGCCCCAGAGAGAGCCCAACAATCGTATTTCCATTGACATGATATGATGATATGATAGGCCAACGCTCAGTTGACGGGTGAGAGTTTCGTTGATGTCCCCACCGTCCGGTACCGTGGTTATACGTAGATGGATCCATCGATAGAGCTGATACGAAAGTCACAACTAATGAACTAAATTCAATTAAATAAAAATGTTTACGTATATGATGACATGCTTTAACACGATATGATTTGACACGACACGTTTATGTTATGCTTTTAAGTTCATGGAAGTTATGTTGAGTATGATATTTTTCAGTGTTGTGTTCCATGTATATGTACTTGTTATTTATGGTACATGTGTGTTAAGTCTTTAGACTCACTAGGCGTGTGTGATGTAGGTGAGCTAAATGATGAGGAGATTGGAGGTGCCGAACTCTGAGTAGGCAGACCTAGTGCAGTGACACGACCCGAGGACCGTATGTTTTCCGTATTATGTTTTATGAGATTTGAGAGGAGATGAATATTTTCATACGTTGATGATTTTACGATTTTTACTCGTTTATGTTTACGTTTGATCTTGGATGATTTTGGTTATTTTAAACTGCTATTTTTATTGTAAAATAATTATGATTATTTTAAATGTTATTTTGAAAATGTGATCTTTAAAAAAAAATTCCGCACTTTTAAAATAGTAGACGTTACACAAGGTCATATAACGGTTACAATCCCACTGTGTAAGGGTCATAAACATATCTTTATTTGAGATTTTTACCCATATCCAATTTAATCATTATAGTGCCAAACAAAAAATAATTATATCACAAGAAAGGTAGTAGAAGAATTGCACTCGACCGAAACTTAAAAAAAAATCATATATAAATTATTTTAAACAAGTCCACTTACCTTACTATTACTTGAATAATCGAAAACCACATAAGAATCACGCAAACGACACTTCAAAAACATAACAACGCTTTGACCATAAAATAGTCTCCTTGCAGGATTCGTTTTGACTTGTTGAAATGTCGGATCAGGCTTAAACTTTCACACTAGGTTAAAAGTACGTCAACTAAATTATGAACGGTGGAGATCGGGCTCGAAGACGTTTTGACCTGTTATTGATGAAAAACCATAGATATATTGTTCTCACCTAGAATCTAAGCAGTTGTTTCCCGAAATCTATATATGAAAAACTAACCATTGGATTTCCTGAATTTTGGATATGTTATTTAAAATATATGAAAGCGTGTTATGAACTATGAAGATTCGATTATGAGCACTGTACCGATGGAAATAATTTTCTGAACGTGGACAGAACTTTGATAAGCACTTGGGAGAGGATTTTCGAAAATATGGATAACACTTTCTCGAAAATTTGAATGTAATATGAGATGTAAATTTCGAATGGGAACTTCTCTTATTTGTATAGGGGTGACTGCTATCCAGATCATGTATTATCTTCTCATTTAAACTTTTGAATTAAATTTTGAATCTATGATAATCATCTTATCTATCTCCTTGGATCGGATTTTTGAAAATATCTTCCTGTTAGGCATGTAATTCGAATTTCATGTCTAGTTTCATGCATATATCTCCTTATCATGTAGACTTTTATTTATCATCTTGGTATATGTAATTTTTAAAAATACATGTATATATTTCGTTATCTAATATCAATATATTTATCTTGTATTTTATTTCCCAATTCGAAATTATATAACAAAATTTCAAAATACACGTAGACATAATTGTATATATATCGAATATCTCTTTATTTAAATTCTTTGATCTTGAATTATTTATATATCCCAAAAATCGAAATATAGGGATATTATCATCTTAAATTTTGAACTCCTTGGATACTTGTACAGTTGTACACAAAGCTTTAATTATCTCACACAACTTTAGATAATCTTGATAATATTTAAATAGAAAATCTTTGATATCCTAGTACAATTTTTTTAGTACAAAAATAATCTAGGGTTTGGAAATTGTTGGCTTTTACATCATTCCCTCATTATGTGAAATTTCGTCATTGGAACTTGAGTTGACTTGGTCTTTGAAGAGATAAAGATATTGCTCGTGCATTTCTATTCTAGTTCCCTAATAGCTTCTTTTTCAGTATGATTAGACCATCATCTAAAATTAATAAATCATATCCCAGTGATTTTTAACAAACATCTTAATAACTAAAGTATTGAGTTACTCATACTTTGAATTATACTCGTAACACCATATTTTCTTATTATTACTTCTATTGCAACATCTAGTTATACTCGAAAAGAAATTCAAAGACATGAAAACTAAGTTTTCTAGTTTTAAATTTCATTTGTAATTGGCTTCCGAATTCCATATGATTTCTTGCAAAGACATCTTGCGCACTCTTTTGATTAAGCATCGTAAAAACAATTATCTGTTATGAAATAGACTGGTGTTGACTATTTGCTAAGAGGCTTATTGTTCTAATATATATTGTTAAACAATGTTTGATGTCAAAACGCTTTGGTCTTAGGGGGTGACAAAGAATCCTAAAATTTGAAAGTACATTTGTGTACATATCTTTATACATATGTAGGAAGAAATTAATTATATGCAACTAAAAAATATGCGGGTGAGGATTTGAACCGGTACTTGCAATTGTATAGAGCAGCTGAGAAGCATCACGAAATGATTGGAAGGAAGTCAATGAAGTTTTTGGACAGAGATAAAGAGGCTATCACAGGAGTTCCTCACAAAGAGTTCTACAAGTAGCCGTGGAGATAGGAAAATCGATTTATTTTGTAAAAATGTTGTTAGAGTACCCGCGGATGCCAAATATGAAGCATTTATTGAAGGGAAATCATAATTCCGTATTTAACTGATATATTTCTTAATTTAAAGTATTTTTTCTAATATTACTTTTCCTTGCTAATTTGATTTAATGTGATTTTGTCTTTCTATGATAATAATATATATTCTAGATATGATATTTAATATAAACATTTAATGAAATATGATATCGATGTTTAAATAGAGTTTATTTCTAATAAAACACTACCTTCTTTATGAAATAGGTTTCCTTGTGGAGTAAAACTCTTCATCTATAAATAAGGTATCAAGGACATTGGAAAAGGGCTTCTTGAATATCGATCATACATACACGGAGTGAAGATTTTTCAGAAAAAATTTCTTGAAGTCGGTGTTGTTTGAAGAGTGGTGATCACCGTGTTGCTCTGAATGTTGCCAACATCTACAGACAACATCCGTAACGATGTTGA
Source organism: Primulina eburnea (assembly GCF_022965805.1). NCBI lineage: Eukaryota > Viridiplantae > Streptophyta > Magnoliopsida > Lamiales > Gesneriaceae > Primulina > Primulina eburnea. Next base: position 5,398,873 of record NC_133117.1, on the reverse strand, counting down.
CTGAAGATTACATCTAATTGATCGTGTTTTCCGGGATCAAGTTTTGCTTTCTTATTTACGTTTTAATATTGTTGGTAGTTTTTAGAAAGCTTTGTTTTCTCAAAGTGTTGAGGAAATTGATTTGTGGAATAATCACTAGTGATAGGTTTTTGTGTAAACGATTTGGTTTTCTAGTGATTATTTTTTTCCATAAGGACTTGTGCAAATTTAATCTTGTCTATCTATTTATTGTAAGTGAATTTGTGTTACAAAATAGATTTTCCGCTGCATGTTGTCCGAGATGTTGTAACATCTGGCACAACATTTAATTCTGACAAGACACGAATTTGCATCTTATACTGATTTGGTTATATTAGTTATATTTTTATTATTTAATAATATCTGTAGAACACAATATTCTTACAGTTATCACACAAACTGGTGTGGGAATGCTCTACACGTTGCTGCGATGGCCGAAAACAAGGAAGTTGCGATGATGTTGGTGAACAAAAAGCCCGACTTGCTATATATCGACTCTAGTGTAACGCTGATTCAGCACTGATATGAAGTTGATGTATCAAGTGTTACATTAGCATTCTCACGAGATAAAGATTAAAAGTACCAAAGTTAAAAGATACGAGACTAAAATTAAATACGATAACGAAAATATCAAAATCACAACAAAAAAAAACTACGAATTAAAATTGCAGTTTTGGCCATTTAATTGGTTGCCGGTTAATTATGACAATAATAAATATGATATAGCTTGTGGCAGATGTGGAGTTGCGCATTTGGTGAAAGTTTCAAATTTATTTATTATTATTAATTTTTTACAATCGAATCATTAGGCGGTATGCATGTTTTAGATAGTTAATGGATTTTAAAATTCTCATGGTTAAAGACTGAGAAAAATTTAAACTTTAATAATTAAGCACTCATTTGCCAAAACACTCATAAGCAACGACATAATGTAGCACACGCTTTTTGACCAAAAAAATAAGAAAGTGAGTTTATTTAAGCACAATATGACGGAAGCATAGAAATTTTTTAGTATTTTTAAATTTTTTGGAAAATAGATATGTTTGATAAGGAAATGTAAAAAATATTATAATATTTTTATTATATAAAACATAAAAATATTTGTTAGCTTGTCTCACGGATCAATTTTGATGATAGAGAATTCAGTTCATTTTCCAGATTAATTGTCATACGTCTTTGTGAATATGAGTGAACATTGTTGGGATATCAAGAAATACTTGAGGTAACATTCCGTTGAACATCACAAGTAATATCAACAACTGAATAAAATGAACAATAATATTTATAGTGGTTCATCTTAAAATTGGGGTATGTTGAATTCTGTGATGTTGGCTTGAATATTAGCAAACTGTGGGTTTTGTGCTGCATGACTAGAGACACCTCTTGAACTTGTAGGAGACACCTCTAAATTCCTTGCACTAGTGGATCGAAGGGTCATGCAGCGACGAGGACGTCGCGTTCTGAAAGAAAGGTTATTGTGATACTCTTGTCTCACACTGGTTAAAAACAAAAGTTTTAAATAGCTTATAATGAGTTACAATGGACTTCTAAAATCACTTGAGAGTTAATCATTTTCGTAAAACGGAGACAGATACAAAATAGTTGTTGTAAGATCTCATTGTTCAATCGTGCAGGCAAGGGGCCTGGGCCCGGGGCGTGAAAATATTATACAAAGAACAAGTAGTAACAAATAAACCATTTAGCTACTAAACTATTTTTAAATATGAAAATATTTTATATACGTATACTTTTTAAGTCTAAATGTTTTGAGTGATGTATAATCACCTACATATTGACCAGGTCACAGTTGAATAATATATCATTTGGTGACTACATATGAGCATACTGTTCAGGGTTTCATACTCAACGATGGCAACTCAGTTGCTAATATTGTATAATTATAGATCCAGTAAAACAGTTATATATGAGCATTCAATTTTTAACATTTCACAAATTAATTCTAAAGGTAATCAATCGAGTGGGTAAATGTCCAATTGATCGGACATCGTCAATGGACATTGGAATTAAGGTCATTAACTAATTGTCGTAATTTGAAACATTAAAACGAACCATTGATTAAGCTTCATAATCTTCAATAAAACTATTTACATTGTAATGTACATCAAGGCATGACGTGTAAGCTATTTAATTAATGAGTAGGTCTCTTGTGCTTCAAATAAGAGACATGTCTCTCGAAATTGATAAATAAATTAACTACTTATTAGCTTTAATTTAATAATTATTTGACTTTCCGTAAATTGGAAGCATTTTTTATGACCCAAATATTGGCTTTACGTTGTGCCCTCGAGGAGTTGAATGAATTTTTGCAGGCAAATTTGTAAGGGGGAAGAATTTTTTATAAGTTTTTTAAAATTAGTTTTTGTGGCCACTTGTGTTTTTATTTGTTCTGAATGATAATTTCAATTTGAAAAATCGGAAAATACATGAATAAAACTGAAATTTAAGAATATAGATCATCAAAAATCATAATATAATATTATTATGGGGATATATGTGTTCTATTGTATAACAAGTGGTGTCAGAGCTCAGACCTATGTTTATATATTGGACTGTCATATTAGACATCCGATGATTCTTGTAAATTTCATGCTCCAGTCGTTCGTTTCTTGGCTTGAAATGGTGTGTTAAAAGTCTCACGCCGACTATATTAAGCCTTTGGAAATTGTTTACATGGACCTAATAATCCTTCTTTTTAGCTAACTTTTGAGTTTAAATTACATCCAATTCTTAATTAAAAAAAAACAAACAATGGATTGTATATTACAAAGAGGGAAATTTCTAATTTGTTTCTTATACCAGTTGGTGTGCTTGCCAGTGACTTCAGTTCCCCTTCCTTTTGTTTTTAATTATTTTAAAAAGAACTTTAAATTGCATTTATAATGGTAAATTGTTTTAATTATATAAATAATATACTACAACATGAATTTTTAGTAAAATGAATGTTAATGTGAAATTTAAATGACTTCCAGATATATGTTGTGATTACATAAATTATACTTTATATTTACATTTTATGTTTTGTTATCAATTGACAAATAATTTATTTACGCACTATGTTTAATATACTTTGGTAATTTGACTAATATAAAATAATTAAGGCAAAAATTTGTGTGCGACGGTCTCACGGGTCGTATTCGTGATACGGATCTCTTATTTGGGTCATCCATGAAAAAATATTACTTTTTATGCTAATAGTATTACTTTTTATTGTGAATATGGGTAGGGTTGACCCGTCTCACAAATTAAGATCCGTGAGACGGTCTCACATGAGACCTACTCAATAATTAATTTACTTATTTATATAATTCAAGGGCAATATCAATATATAGCTTCACCAAATTAAAGAATTTAAATCATATATGGTGCCATCTTTTTTTTTCCCGGATTGATTATTATGTCTTTAATTTGAGATAAATAGATAACGAGAGAGAGAGAGAGAGAGATTTTAAATTTTAATACAAAGCTCGCATATATTTTTGTATTGTTTTTTTTTTATTTTGAATTTTTAACAATTATTATTTGAAAAATGAATATAAAATATTTCAAAGGAGAAAGCGCTTAGCACTTACGTGTTTACTTCAAATATTTTTATATAAATATACTAATGTAAATTATATATTATTTTAGCTAAAGTTCCTTTTTAGTTTCCAGTATATTACATGATTGTTACTTCCAAATATTTTTTCACGTTGATATTAACTGATGATGAGCTTATTCATTTAAATTTAAAATTTATGTTTTCTATTATTTAAAATTTTATTTAGTTAATAATAAAATTACGGTATTTCTATCATTTTATTTTTAATTCAACCTAAAAAATAACATTCTATTTAAGCCTAAATTCTGATTAGTCAAACTTGGTCTCTGCAATCTCGTGATTTGATTATCATAAGTAGTATGACCACGTCTCTTATGATATTATTTTATAAATTTATATTCATGATTAGATCGATATTTTTAATAAAAATTAATATTTTTGATATTATTTTTTTATGAATTTGATTGGAAAATTATTGTTGGTTTAAGCGTGTATGAATCAGAGTAGTATTGAGATGGATGATCTCATTAGAAATTCTCATGCGTCAAGTTGCTGACGTTACTCCGCTTGATTTGGTTGGCTATGTGAGCTATAAAAGAGTGACATAATATCTTAACGGGTAATATTATCTATGGTGAAGACAGAGTCGACGGTAGAGAAATCATAAGACTGATCTCTAAGAGATATATATAACACCAGCAGATAAACACAGATCACCTTACTCTGAACTCATGTGCTTAACAGTCTGACTCGTTACCATCCAAGCAAGTGCATCATGAATTCTCACAAATATAAAAAAAAAAAATTGTGTTACTAACTTCCGTAATTTTTGGTCAAATAGTAAGCTATTGATGTGACGGTGATCAACCTAAAAAATTTACTAAAATCAGGGTTGTGAATAGCTTATGGAAAAATTTCTTACATATGTATTCAGTATTCCTCTCCTTCGTTCCTCCCTCGTCACTCTATTCAATTTTACTGATAGGAAGGGAATAATTATCAGCGTAAAAACACACTCACACACACAAGGTTTTTGCTCCTGCGTACATTGGATGTGCGTTCCAAGAAATGGGCCACCACCATAACAGCCTCCACCAGCACCACGCGACCGCCACTGATGACGGCGGCGGCGTTTCACAGCGCGTCAGCAGCCCAAGATTCTCTGGTCCAATGACCCGAAGAGCGCACTCATTCAAGCGCAATAGTAGTAACAATAATTCTTCACAGAACACTCAAAACAGCAGTGGGCATCATCATCATGAGAACGTCATCGATCTTCAGCAGCTCAATTCTCCTAGATCTGAAAGCCCGGTATCCGGTGATGGGTCCGAGTCTTTTAGGGCGGCACACGCCAGCAGCGTGGCGCAGAGGGTTCATCTGAGGAGAAAGATTCAATCTTTGAGGGTGGATTTTGGGGAATTGGGGCTGGAGTTGAAAGGAAAGAAGAAGCTGGGGCAGTGGATGTTTTTGATGTTCTGTGGGTTGTGCTTGTTTATGGGTGTTTTCAAGATTTGTGTTGCTGGCTGGTTTGGATCTACTGTTGATAGGCTTTCGAACAATCAGGTATTATTTTCACTTTCTTTGAATGAAAATCAACCTATTATATAGCCACTTCTTGTCTTTCTTTAATTATTTTTTTAATAGCTATCGTTTAATAGGAATTATATATTGCTGTTTATGTGAACTGGGAAGTGTTATTTTTTAGTTTCTGACTGGAATACAGCGATAATCAGTTAAAATAATATTGGTAGTTACTAACTTTATCATTTTCTTGAAATGGATATACTTCAGAGGGCATTCTTATCGACTAATTTAGTTATATTTCCTTGCTTGCTAGTTCTGTATCAGGCGTTCATTTTATTTTGGCATTTCCACCAATTTTTTGATAACTTACATTCATATTCTACTGTCTGAATGTGACTGAAAAATGGTCGATAGTAAAATACCCAATAGAGCTGTACTAAATGATTGGCATAATTTTTTTTATAGAGACTCTTGTTGTTTAACAGTCAATGAGATGATTTCTCAAACGAATGGTGAAGAAGAAAGATTAGATATTGCTCATTTCTACCTTCATACTGATGAGGATTTCCTTCTCGCTCTCAATTCATCCCATTAATTATCATATTTCAATGGCTGTGTAGATGTATTTTTATTTAGTCGCTCAAGCTAAATTGAGCAAAGTTGCGGCTGCAGATCCAATCAATTTTCACCATATTAGTTGAACCAGTGTGAAATCTCTCTCAGGTCCGCTAAATTGAGCAAAGTCGAGGCATTTGCAAATATGATTGGAAACTGAAAGAAACTTGAATATGGCCTTGTTTTCGCTCTGATTTTCTTTGTGCGCTGATAAATTGCGAACAAGTCATCATTTGATTTCCAGATGCACTTTTAACCAATATGGTATCTAGATAAACATTAACATGCTAGGATAAAAGAGGTTTTTAATTTTTTTAATATCCAATATGTCTTGCAACAAGAAATTTAACTGACACATGGTTGCTAGTTATAGTGTATCTATATACGAAATAGAAATAAATAGTAATAATGCCCTCTTACAGCATTGAGTTTGTGCGCAAATGCATAGCATTTCTACGTATAATAAAGGCATTTTTATAGGTTCATTTTTACTTTAATGTAGGCTTTGATTTTAGATTTTGATGAGTAAAAGCATTGGCATAGAAATCAACCTTGGATGCATAATTTTGCCAAGCAAAAATATTCATATTTAGAGCTATATTTCAGACAGTGCGATTGTGTTATGATTTACTGCCTTTTGCACTTTTTCTGACGTGTTTCATTAAAATAATATCTCCTCATGGTCTTTTAATGTTGGCTTGGTTCCTCGTTCATTTTACAGGATATTGTCTCTCACGACTATGGATATACGGAAGGAAGTGATGGTCTGAGCATAGGAAGTGGGGTGGAACAAACTTTAACAATGGTAACCTCGGCCATCATTGATGGCCGTATTAGCATGGCTGATGTGAGTAACAAATTTTTGTTATTTAATGCTTCAAAGCTTGAAGCTCGAATGTGCATTTCTACTTTTTCTGAATGAGTTTTTTTCAGCATTCAGGAATTTGGTCCAAGCCTGATAGCGAGAACTTTACTCACTGCATAGATCATCCAAAAAGTCATAAAAGTAAGGGTGTTTTGAGTAATTTTCGTGGATTCTGCATAATTATATGTATCTTTGGTTACATGTTTTGGTCATCTTCTTATCAGAGCTGGAGTTGAAAACAAATGGTTTTCTTCTAACAAATGCAAATGGTGGATTAAACCAAATGAGATTTGGGGTATGTTTGTCATCAATTTGATAATTTAGAATGTCTATATTCAAGGTTTTCATTAATTTAGTCTAACGAATGGATATTTTAGAGTGCAGATCTGTGATATGGTTGCTGTTGCTAAAATTATGAGGGCTACACTTGTCCTTCCATCCCTTGATCACACTTCATATTGGGCTGATGAGAGGTGCTCTACAACTTTCTTTGTTGATTTGCAGTTTGCAATGTGTCTTTGTTTGGTTGGTCTCTGGAGTTCAACTCTAGATCCCAACCTTCGTGTGCATAAGAAGTCCTACCTTCTTCGACGTCCTTCATTTCTGTCTACTTTTTTCTATTCATTGTACAACTTTTTCATTTTCATACAATCACTACTGTTCATCTCTTTCTACTTGTATTGTCAATTTTCAGCCCAGCCAAATGCCACCTATCTTTTTCTGCTTCTCTTTGTTGCACAATCTTATCTTGTTTATGAGAAATTAACCCATTAGAAAGATTTGCTAGCACAAAGTTTCCACATATAGTTACTTTGAGTTCTTTTCATGATATTCTTACTTGTTCTATAAATGGTTACTGCTACCAAATACCAATCGCAAAATGCTCATGTTTAAATGCTTTATTGCATCTTTATGATCCCAGAAATATCTAACTCTGAACATATTTTGTTTATGACATTTCCAGTGGTTTCAAAGATCTGTTTGACTGGCAACACTTCATTGATTCACTAGAAGATGATGTTCACATAATTGAAAGATTACCATCTGAATATGCTGGAATTGAACCCTTCGTAAAGACTCCTATATCTTGGTCTAAGGTAAGAACCTTGTTACATTATTATTCCAGTGATATTTTTTTCAAGTTATATTCAAATATACCGATTTTTAACTTCATCAGCATGACAATTGGAATATGCCAACTACTATTATCATTTAATTGACTGTGTTTTTTTATGGTTATCTTGACGTATGTTTCCCATGGCATTGTGTGAACAATCAGTTGTGATTATGCCAAACAAGATTGCGATTTTCATGTACCATTGCCTTCATAAATGATTTATAAGACAATTTATTTGATTAACTTAATGATAATGGCACTTCTGCCGAGCCTACAAGGTCAAATTTAAGCAAAAATGTATGCTTCTGTTTCAACTATACAGACAAAAGAAAATGTGGCCATTTATCATCTTGCAATTTTGAACATTTTTTACATGTTAAAAACATATAAATGACGAACGATGGATCGGGAAATTTTGTACCGTGAAAGTCCAATAGAGTCTAGATTTAGTTGATGATGATGATACCCGTTGCTGAAGGTTTAGAATTTTAGAATAACTATGTTCAAAATGATAATGCATGCTGTTTCTCATTTTCGTTTTTATTATGGACATATATCAGATAGTCAAAGTCGATGGTTCATGTAGAATCCCTTAATTTGAAGTGTTTTCTTATCTATGTTTTACATAGCCTTTCTTTATGGTTTCCTCTCATATTGTAGTCAAGTTAGAGTGACTTCATGAGAGGATAATAAATATAGTTATAGTTTAGCTTCTATGTCATGGGTTGTGATGGGCCCCGACAATATACTAAAGGGATCTTTGAGCAATATACCAATTTTCTCGTGATGTCTTCATCGAATCCCAACACCATGATAACAAACCTTGATCTCGAAATCTAGATTTTGGACTGATTCGGAAAATGAGAGATTATCTTAAAAGGCCTCCTATAAAGTACCATAATGAATTTGGCCTTAAATTAAGTTAAACTTATCGAATTAACCTTTTAATTATATTGAATTCCAAACATATTCTTTAACTCCAATTATGTTAATTAACCTTTTACCTTGTTTATTTTTTAAACATTAGTATGCATGTAAAATTAGAAAATTATAATTTGTATTAAATTGACAAAGTTTTTACAGATTAATTGTTGGGTTTTTGGTTAATACATGCATAATCAGATCAATATAGTCTTTGGTTAAGCAAGATTGAAAGAAATTGCTTTACTCTCTACAAACTCCCTTCCACCTTCAAACCATATTTTGTCTCCATCCCGAGGTTTGCAAATATTGAATTTATTGTATACCAACATAAACAAGTCATACCTACTTGGTGGCCATAATTGCTGTGGATTCTGCTTGAGATGTTAGTATATGGAAGGAAGTAAAATTTTAGAGAAGTTCTGTACGTGAATCCTGGACTAGAACTATGCAGATATCACTCAATTAGGGAAAATATATCTTAGATTTGCCTGTCATTTTGCTATTCCTAGATTAGTTTATCTATGCATGCAAATAGTGTTGTAAATATTTATGATCCTCCTTGTTAATTGGGCGTACTCAAAGCTTCTGCTTAGCTTAATTGTGTGAATTCTTTAAATCAGGTCAGTTACTATAAATCTGAGGTCCTTCCCCTATTGAAGCAGCATAAAGTAATGTATTTTACTCATACTGATTCTCGAATAGCCAACAATGGCCTTCCCGATACTATACAGAAGCTAAGATGCCGTGTAAACTATAGAGCACTGAAATATTCTGCCCCTATTGAAGATCTAGGGAGACTTTTGGTGTCAAGAATGCGACAAACTGATGGCCCTTACCTTGCACTGCATTTGAGGTTTGCTCTGTTCCTACTTAATTTTGAAATAATTTTCAAGTTTAAGTTTCCTTGTTTTCCTTTAACTTGGAGTTCCTTAAAATAAACCAGGTGAGCTGATATTCAAGTTTTTTTAACAATTTGTTTGCGCATTTGAAAAATATCTCCATTCTTCCAGTGGGGCATGGACCTATGATGCTTTCAAAATATGTGGACTTTACTCTAAAATATCAATAAACAAACTAAAGGGGATAAATTGATCTTGTAAAAGATCTCTTTAATTTTACATTAGCTCTCAATTTCAACGGTGTTGCGTTGAAAAAAGTAAGTCAGCTAGGTAAGATTCGGCAGAGAGTTTTTAGAAGAACCAATCTGTTCATTTTTGTCATCTATCTGCTTTCTATCATTTTTTACTTCATAAAGGTAACAGTTCCTTGATAAAAATGACTGGTCAATCTGGTCCTGACTGCATTCCAGTTTGAAAAGGAACAGTCATTTCTATATTCGTATGTGGTTCAAAAACCTGAACTAAGGTTCATGGTTCGGCTCCAGTTCCGGAAACAAGAGTCAAACTGAACCATGGTGCAGCCTGGGTTCATCCAATCACCTTTCTGCTGTCCTCTCGCGGAATGGCCATCTCTGTACTGGTTCCATAATTCATGGTTGGTGATTAACCTTTAGAGGGATATAATGAGCGTCTAGTTGCTTTGTTTCAAGTTTGAATTGGCCAAAATTCATACAACTTTTGCTAGTGACTATGATTGAAAACCCTGCTTGGAGTTCTTATTTTTATTCTTTTTCTTCTTTTGGGGTAGTCATGTCCTTTCCATGTTGAAACACTAGGATTAATTCTTTTGCTCTGTGGTGTTCTCTAATCTTTTCTTGCCTTAACTTTAACCAGTTCATATTAATAGCATTAAGACCTCCAGTATGAAACTTACCCTTGTAGAGTACCATCTTGTGGGTTATTCTTTTGTATTTGACAGGACTTTTGGACAGTAGAATAGCCTCTCATTCATAAAAACATGATCAATTTTTTCTATAAACAAGAATTTAGCATTTGTCTTGATACAGCAATGCTCAAGCACAGTTTCCTGTCTTTTCAGAAGTAATGTTGCATATTTGAGGTCTATATCGGGAATTCTATGTGTTGCTCATTCATTGATAAATTTCATTGCAGGTACGAGAAGGACATGCTTGCTTTTACAGGATGCAGCCATAATTTGACCGCTGAAGAAGATAATGAACTTCGGCAAATGCGTTACGAGGTCGGTCATTGGAAGGAGAAAGAAATTGATGGAGTAGAAAAAAGAAAGCTTGGTGGCTGCCCTATGACCCCTAGGGAAACTGCACTCTTACTTAAAGCGCTTGACTTCCCATCCAAGACAAATATTTACTTGGTGGCTGGTGAAGCTTATGGAAACGGGAGCATGCAGTATCTTACAGATAGTTATCCGAATATATTTTCCCACTCATCACTAACAACAGCAGAAGAGATAAGTCCGCTCATAAATCATCAAAACATGCTTGCTGGTTTGGACTACGTTGTTGCCCTTCAAAGTGACGTTTTCGTTTACACATATGATGGTAACATGGCCAAGGCAGTACAAGGTCATAGACGTTTTGAAGGTTTCAAGAAAACCATTAACCCGGATAGGTTAGCATACAAACTTCCTTTCATTTTTCATGTGGTACCGAGATTTTAATTGGCAGGATAAGATGGGAGTCAAATTCTAAGGGATTTTAATGGAATTCGATGGGCCAAACTTGCAATTTTAGAGATATTAGGAATAAATGTTTATTGTTTTTGTGTGGAGTGCCTGCTTTCAGTTTCAGAAAATATTTTTCAGGATATCACAGCTAAACCCAATGAGACATTATTTAAGTTCTTTGTTTCTGTTTTTCTTCCTGCAGGATGAATTTTGTAAAACTTGTTGATGATTTCGACGAGGGAAAGATTTCTTGGAAGAAATTTCGGTCTAAAGTACAAAAGGTTCACAAGGATCGTATGGGTGGCCCATATATGAGGGAGGTTGGCGAGTTCCCGAAGTTGGAAGAGAGTTTTTATGCAAACCCCCTTCCTGGCTGTATTTGTGAGAGAACCCCCCAACATATGAGCTCAAACTAGTCATGCTGCCCCATTGTTTCAAGATCAAGGCTTCAAATCGGAGAGAAGATAAGAATGTGCTGCCAAATCATATATAGACAATCAAGAATACCCAACTGGTTTTTCCAGTACACCGGAATCATTTCTCAAGAGATGTTGGCCGGTCACAAATCAGACCAGTATATACCAAGAAAGGTGTAACTCACATTTTTGGGTAAGTCTCTTTTATTGCACAGATTGTGTAGCTGCAAATAGGTATATATATATATATATATATATATATATATATATATATACTCATTATCCACGGATCAGTATGTTGCTTCAATGGATTTACACACATTCCACTGGTTAAGCTCTTGGAAGTGACATTGAAGCGGTTTACAGACCAAAAATACTACATTTGTATTACCAACAACCATTGATGAATCCATGAATGAACATACTATTTATCATAATGGAAATATGCATATGAACTTAGATTGTAATTTGTTGTGAACTAATCATCTCTTGGATTGTGGATTGCAGTTTTATTCAATGAAATTTTTCCAAATCTTTCATCACATGTTGTGTTATATCATGGTGTGTTAAAACTTCTATAAATTAATAATGTTGGAACCATGAAATTTTATTAATTTAGAGATTTATTAATTAATTGATAAATCAATAATTTTTATTTTAAATAGTTTTTGTTCTTCAACAACCATTAATTTAATTACATAAAAAGTTGTGTTTAATCACAACATGTATCTTGTTTTATTGAATTAATATACAAAAATTTCGTTATACATATATATTTATAAAAATAATAAGAAAATGATATTCAATTTTCCTATAATTAAGCAATATTTATGGTATTGGTTAATCAAATAAAATTCATAGTAGAAACAAAAATAACATTAAAATCAAATTTCATGAAAAAAAATAACCATATAATCATATTTTACTAAATTGTTCTAGTTATGTATCCGTTTCAGAGAATTATTTATTTACGATATCGGCAGGAGCAAAATTGCATATAAAAAAAATTTCGAAAAACTATTATCTTATCAATCCATTAAAACTATTAATTTACCACATTTGCTCAAGTTGGAACCAACATAAAATATTATCTTATACATATTATTACTTATTGAATATTAATTTATACAAGTTTTAGTGTATGATTTATTATTTGATAAAAGGCTGAATGATTGATTCCTTTTTGCTCATGGCTTGTTTGTGGAAGAATATTGGCATGCCAGTTTTATGCTTGTGTGGGATAAGAATTTGATGCAACGACTATATATATATATATATATATATATATATATATATATATATATATGTATGTATATATATATATATATATATGTATGTATATGTGTGTGTGTGTGTGTGTGTGGATAGAGAGATAGATATAGATTATATACTGTCTGTTGCTGGTGTTTCTGGACACCAAGAAATCTTGGTTCAAAAGTAGTTGTCCTGGCTCCAACATCTGCAGGTGATTGTATCAGTCACTACAAAAGTATAGATTCTGACCCCCAAAGCCACCCTAGCTACTCTGTTTGAATTCATGGTTTTTGCATATTATTCGTTTGATTTTAGTGAAAGTTTGACTGTATTATTGGTGATGCATAATGGCCTGTATAAATTTTAAAATATAAAAATGAACAGTTTATATTATTCAATATTAGGATTTAAAATTGTTGAAATTGATAATTAAACTATAGTATCAATAAAGAGACGAGTAAATCTTGAACCCAAGCAGCAAAGCATCAATTAAATGTGATTGTTTTCCTGTATTAAAAAAATATAATTTACTTTCATTTTTTTGAAATTATTATTTTAATCCAATTTTTATTAATTATATTTCATATTTCAACAAAATTTAGCATATTTTATTATTTTAAACATTATCAAAATATCGATTATATGATAAGAGTTTGTACAATTTTATCATCATAATAAAATTTATGTTTCTACAAATCCAAATTCATGTACATATTTTTATTTTCTCCATTATATGTACTATATTTACGATTAGATTTTTATTGATCCGACTTTGTGACATCAATTTTCTCCAATCAATTTAGATTTTTTTTACTATGAATTTTTTTTCCACTTAATAAAAAATAGCATAATAACCTATTTCTATACAAATTACTTGGGTTAATTGCATCAGACCTCCTTGTGAAAAGTATAAAAAAAACATAAAATTCTATAAAAATATTAATAGGCTAATACATCATTTTTTTTTTAAAAAAAATCCTACACATTTTATCATTATATTATAAATTGTTAGATCACTTAGTTTTGATGATAAAAAAAAAACAATAATTCATTGTATTAGAACAAACTATCATTTTACTTGCATTTACAGGTATTCGACCGATATGCCAAAGACGCAAATTTTCAATCGAATTCAATAGTTGGGTTAACAGTCGCAAGCTACTAAATTTGTCTACCGGTTTCAGTAAAGCTACTCAATTGCTTCATTGATTATCCAAAAGTAGAAAAAGACAAATCTGTTATCCGATCGGACTGATCAGAGATATATTGAAGCAATTTACAGATGGACATATTTAAGGATACTTGTACAAGTCAACAGATCAGAAAATAAGCTTAAATTAAAAAAAATTTGCACATATCCTACCAACTCTCATATGACAGCAAACATTACACCAATATGCGGTCTCACATCATTTATGTGGATTTTAAAGGCGCAAAAGCAGGAAAGACAATAAAGATAATTTAATGAAAGCTGCAGTATGTGACAACAATGTGTCCATATTGTCGGGCTATAGTACAAAGAGTCGTTGAACCGGAAAAAAACTCAAGTACTATATATAGATAATGCAAGCAAGAATTCAACCAAAAAAAAAAACGCATTTGAAGCAAAAATTCAAAAGATTGTATACTCAAATATTTCTGAGCACATTTCTCATATATACTTCACACTGTTCAACATCTCTCTTTTCAATATATTATCAGATTTACAAGGATTTTTCAGAGTTTAAAGATAACACTCGATCGTTTGCTACCAGAAACAGTTCGAAGACTAGCAAACATTTTGAATCTTATGATTCATTCTTTTTTATTATCTTTTTAGTGTTTTGGTTGTATGACTAAAGGTCTCAACGTTGTAAGAGATACTAGGAGTTTCAACTTATGAAGTGGATAAAACTTAAGGACAAAAACTTGTGTGAGACGGTCTCACGGGTCGTATTTTGTGAGACGGATCTTTATTTGGATAATCCATGAAAAAGTATTACTTTTTATGCTAAGGGTATTACTTTTTATTGTGAATATGGGTAGGGTTGACCCGTCTCACGGATTGTAATCCGTGAGACGGTCTCACATGAGACCTACTCAAACTTAAGATTGAAGCGAGTTGTTGCAAATGATTTGTAAAACAAAGTCTTCTAGTGAATTTCTTTTTAAATGGAAGAAAAAAGATGTAGAATGATTTTGCTTTCGAACTTCCACGAGTTCAGTCGTTTACACTTCTTTATTTATTTATCTTTTTGAATTTGCATATTTTAGTAAATAGCAATCAAAAGAACAATTGCACCGTTTTTCGTATTATTTGTAGTTCGACCGTTTCTTTAGAGTTGAGAAAAATAGGTCTTTTATCAATTTAAAGATGAACAAATAGAATTAGATATTTAATTTAAAAAATCGTATATGCGCCACTTAGACAGCGAGTGATTTCCTCCTATCACCGAATTATACAAAATAAGAAACATTTACCTTTTTTCATGGAGTTTATGCATGATTTTTAAAAACATGAAGTCTAAAGTTCTATTAATCTTGAACATGTTCGTATGAAGGTGGTTTTTTTTTTTCTTTTGGTTGAGCAATTAATTTTGGATTTAAGTTAATTTTTATATATAATCATAAATTGTTATATTTAAAAAATGTGATTATTCTGTCGTAGTTTGTATCAACAGTCGGAGAGTATCGATTTTTCCTTTACGACAGAATAATCACATTTTTTAAATATAACAACTTATGATTATATATAAAAATTAACTTAAATCCAAAATTAATTGCTAAAAAAAACCAACTTCACACGAACGCCACGTTTGTCCAATAGCACTATTATTATTATTATTATTATTATTATTATTATTATTATTATTATTATTATTATTATTTAAAAAAAAGATTTTTCCAAAATAAATTTTCAAATATTCCAAAACAAAAAAATGGAGAAAGAATTCAAAACTTTCAAAACTACATAAATAAAGTGACAGTATCCCCCAATCAAGAAAGATGAAACAAGGCAAGCAAGTGGAGGGTAACAGCTTCCACTGGTAAAAAGTAACAGAGCTAGATGAAAAAGTAAAAGTTTTAGCGGATACAGCCATCCATCCCTCATTTGTCAGTAAAAGCTATCGAAACCGTACGATCTATTCATGATCAACCACTGCTGAAAAATTCAGACAGCAACTATAATAATATAATAAATTAATAATATTTTCTTATCATCAAACAATATCAATAATAAATTAAACAGAATAAGAATAGTTCCCTTGTTTTTTTTTTAAACTTTAGTTTATGGATTTCCGTATTATTGTCAGAGACAGGAGCTGCCATAAAGACAGCATAGTTGCAGCAGATGCCTGCAGACCTGTCTCTGCAGCACTAGTCATAATTTGTGTTCAGAATACTGTCATAAGTGTGTGTTTTCGTGCGTGGTCTAGTGTGTGTGAGAGGGTCGAGAAAAATTAAGGGAAATTGGCAGGGAAATGTGATCAGAATTCAGAACCATTAGTTTTATCCGTGTACAGAAAGATTCTGCAACAAAAATTTAAAATGGTCCCTCAAATAAATTAATAAGTCTTCCAGTCTGAAATGCATTTACTCCACGGGCTCTAACTCTTTAGCATCGTTTATATTCAACACCAAACACGAAGAATAAATAATTCCAGAAAAAAAAATACCCTCCTCACTGTTTTTCAGTATCTGTACTTCGATTTTTGATCTGGGCTTGCAAGAGATTTCAAGATTTTGGTGTGATATTTCTGGTTTCTTGATGATGACTAGTGTTGGGAGTTGTAGGTACCCTTTCACTGCAATCCAGTGGCAAGAGCTTGAACACCAAGCTCTTGTTTTCAAGTACATGGTTTCTGGGATGCCTATTCCACCGGATCTCCTCTTCACCATCAAAAGAAGCTTGGATTCTTCGTTTTCCTCGAACTTTCTGCTCCAACAACCCCAACACAGTACTATTTCTGTTCTTGATTTCTTACAACAGAATATATATATATATAGCACATGTTTTTTTTTTTTTTGCAATGTTGCTTGTTGTAGAACCAATGATTATTTCTTGTGGGTTTTTCTACAGTTGGATGGAATGGATTCCAAGTGGGGTTTGGGAGGAAAATAGATCCAGAACCAGGGAGATGCAGAAGAACAGATGGCAAGAAATGGAGGTGTTCGAAAGAGGCATATCCTGATTCCAAGTACTGTGAAAGACACATGCACAGAGGCAGAAACCGTTCAAGAAAGCCTGTGGAAATACTGTCGACGCCACCAAAAACAGCAACACCCGCAAATGCTATTCCTATCAACTCAACAACACCCCAAAAACCACACCATTTCTCTTCTCAGAATCCGTCTTCAAGACCTTCAGTCATTGGCTTGCAAGCTTCTCAAGAAAATCCCACCAGCTTTTTCATGGATTCCAGTCCTTATTCTCTTCTACATGGCAAAGATTATAGGTTCGTGTGAACTTACAGTTGATGTGGTTGAAGCATATTCATGGTAAACAGCATAATCATTACATTTTCTTGGTTATTGAGATGATTCTTGGTGCAGAAGCAGCAATAGACATGGTGTGAAAAGGGATATCAATGAACACACATTTTTCGGAGAGGCAAATCCAATCTCTCACAATGATTCCACGTGGCAACTGGCACCACTTACCATGGGTTCATCTGTGTCCCAAATGAAACACAAGCCTTATTCTTCTGATTTCCAGACTGGTCAGCAGCATCTGCAGAGCCTTAAAGATTACAATTTCATGCCTGATTCTGATCACCCCAAGAAAATCATGCATCATTTTCTCGACGAAAGCCCACACAATGACAAAGATTCTTGGCCTAATTCGGATGATAAAATGTCGATCCACAACAATCCTCAGCTCTCAATTTCTGTACCCAAGTCTATGCATGACTTCTTCATGACACAAAAATAGTAAGTCCTTGATTCAAATTTCTCACCATAACAGACAACTGAAACGCAAATTCAACTCAACCTTTAACTGTTCTTGCAGAGATCCACGACAGACGAAGATATGAATAGACGCTCGTTCTTGGCATCAAAAAGGGCAGCAGAGTAATTTAAATTCTGATAGGACAGATCTTCTTTCTCTTAAGCCATTAGTAGACATGTGGAAACACAGTTTTCTTATATATATATATATATATATATATATATATATATATATATATATATATATATACTATCTCGTGGGTAGAAGGGTTCAGAGGAATCCATGTAAGGTAACTGGGAAATCACTTCGGGATTTTGCTTTTTCAGACGATATTCATATTTGTTTGCTATCACTGGTAGTAGTATTTATTTTTGTTTGAAAGGCAGCTGCTGCCATTTTTGATACATGCTGTGTATTTTTTCTTTCATTTTTGCATCAGAAGATAATAGATACATGCATAGATATAACGTCGGTAGATAGATACAGCCTTGATTGTCTTCACTTTCAAACCACTAATTATAACTTTTCTTAACAGCAACTTTGTGGGCCTGATTCTTGTTCTTGCCCGAGCTGGAAACAAATTTCAGAAATTCTTTTTTTTTTTCTTTTCTTTTTCTGGGTTTTTGATTTCTCAGTTAATTTTTAATGCTTGAGTAATATAAGAAATAAGATGTCAAATTTTCAGAAAAAATAAAGAAAGAAATGATCGAGAAGAATGCTATCAATACACTATTGTTGATTTCTCATTATTCTTACTTAAAATTCAGAGTTTTTCAGGAAAATAAAAACAAGAAATACGGCTAATCGGAAGTTTGCATGAATGTGATTATGAAATGTTTTTCACAAAAATTTAAGCTCAAAATCGTAAAATAAAATAAATTTTATTCACTATACTGAATTCCCGGATCAAATTTATGGTTGTGGGCTGTCAGATTGTACTATCAAATAAAAGAAAAGATACTCCAATTTCCCATATTTACCTGCATTTGATGATCTACACCATATCTAACCATATTCATTCAAACAATCAACACTATTGATCACGCATTTAAGATTTACTTTCTCCGACATAAATTTGTTTCCTCCATGTTTATGTTGTAAAAATAAATCGAAGTCTCAAAATTTACAAACAAAATTCTTATTTTATGTTTATAAATTCATTATAAAAATTATTACACTCTTTCAAAGACTAAGTTAATAAATAAATTGATATATAAATATGTGGTTATCTCATTTATATTTATATATAATACTCATCCATATATTGTTAATTATCTAATATTTGATTTGCATATGGTTTCAATCTATAAATTTAGCTTGAATAAATACTTTTGAATGTTTAAGTTTTATTGTATTTGAAATAATTGTGAGATCACTGATGGTGTAAATAATTTTAGTTCTTTATTTTTTGTAATAATAATAATAATAATGTATTGTGATTTTGTCGACGAAAGAAGATGGACATAATCATATAATGTTGATATAATGTTTGTTAATTTGATTGATTTATATATGATTAATGTATGTTCTTAAATTTTTAAACTTCAAGTTAAATAAAATTATTTTATTAATTGATAGATTGATACATCACAATACACTTTTTTCCCACAATTAGTTAATAATTAATATATTTTAAATTTAATTTTATTTATTTGTTTATTTAATTGATATATAATTATGCATCCCTTCAAATAAAAATTCGAATACTATTAATATTTTTTTACTATACATTCTTTCACATGAAAAGTGATCTACTATTAATATTTTTTAAATCTACAATATATTTTCTATATTTTATAACAAAAAGTTGTCCAAACTTAATTTTTTAAACTTCAAGTTAATTAAACATATACTTTGTATAACAAAAAATAGTTCGAACTTTATTTTTTAAACTTCAAGTTAAACGAACATATAAATCTATGGTTAGTGGTTCAGAATTTGCAATGATAGAAAAATTAAGAAAGTGAAAAAATAAAATATAAATCAAACAAAGAGAAAAATTTTGTTTTTTGCTATATATGTTCTTTATTGAGCTTTTTATGGGAAAATACACCCACACACAAAACCATAAAGTAGCAATAATATTTGACATGTATATCATTAAATAAAAAATATGTAAAGATAATTATTTCCTGTAATATTTTGTTACTAATAAACCATGAAATACAGATTTTATTTGACAAGGCAGATAACTAACGAATTGGACAAATATTTAACAATTCAACAATCTCTCCCTTAAACTGATAAGGTCAACATTGGCTTAATAAAGACGCCTTCCCTCAAACTTGTTCTATAGTGTTCTAATACCAAGTAGCTCCCTTAGTTTCTGAAATGCAGACATTTTGAGGGACTAGGTAAACATGCCAGCTACTTGATTTTCGTTTTTGCAATAGATGAGATCAATTATTTCATTCTTTGTAAGATCTCATAAAAAAAGATAATTCACATCAACGTGCTTGGTTCTTCTATGTAGTACTGGATTATTTGACAATTTTATGACTGAACTATTATCATAATAAATTGCAATAGGATCATGTTCTTGAATTTAAGCTCTTCAAGAATTTTTTTCAACCAAATAGCTTGACATTCACATGAAGTTGCTGCAACAAGTTCAGCTTAAATGGTTGATAAAGTAACAATTGATCGCTTCTTCAAAATCTATGGAACAACCGTTGAATCTAAGAGAAAATCATATCCTAAAGTTTTTCCTATCATCTGGACCTCCCACATAATCACTATCACAAAAAGACACCAATCTGATTGTTCTCCTTTCTTATAGTAGAGACCAAGTTATGGTGTTCGATCTGTGAAACCCCGTTTTTTTTGTGGAGATAAGAATTTTGATGACAACTCTAATTTTGGGATAAATAAACCAAGATCTAAGAATTTGAATAAAGAAAATATTGGATATAAGAAGGTATATTTTAATAATTGTGGGATATAATTTTGAAATTTAGATTTAAAGGTTGATATAAGATTGGTACACATGTAGATCAAGCTAAAAGGAGATCAACTTGAGGATAATGCAATCTTTTGTATTTTTTTGATATTTTTGGTGTATAGATAGGGATAAAATTCAAAAATAGAGGTAGGCTAATAAAAATAAATAAAAGTATAGACGATAAATAAATAAATGCTTGGGAAATTCAAAAGTTTGCCTACCAATATTTTAGGATAAATCAAGAGTCTTATTTTAAGGATAAATTTTCAAATAAAATTCAAAATTTACAAGGATGTAAATTTCGAATTTTAGGAGCAGAAATTAAGTTGTACTGCAGTACAAAAGTCTACCGGATAGTGGTAAATTTAAGCATAAAATTTTGAATTACACCAACCCAATAAGATATGAATTTCGAAATTCATTATCCAAGGATGTGGATAAACGAGAATAAATTATATTAGATTCAAAAAAAATTAAATTCAAAGGTTTAAACTTCAGGATAATACACGATCAGGATAATGGTCATCCCCTATAAATAGGAGGCCTTCCCCATTCGAAAATCACAACACATTTAGAAGCAAAATTTCGAAACTTGCTCTTTGTACTCTCCCCGTATTTTCGAAAGTTACATATTTTCGAAAGTTAGTGTTCCGAATTCTGCTAAGTAGCGATGCTCTACAGCAGTCTAGATCCACACTCAGTTTTGAAATCCTACCATCACCAGTTCTCATTTTGCGAATTATTCAAGGTAAGTGGGTTTTTGCTATATTATAATTTGCACATTTTTCTTTCATAAGTGGACTTTTATTATGCATATATTTTTTCGTAATTGAGTTGTTGCTATATTATAATTTGTGTACGAATCTCCCTTCAGTTTTTTTTGAAAGTTCGTTCGAGTATAATTCCTTGTTCACGACATGTTTTCTTCAAGATTTGTCAAATTATATGTTCAAATTACTGTTATGATTTGATTGGATATGAGAAATGATTTCCGAACTATGACCCTTATACTGAGATGGAAACTGTTGTACGACCTGATCACTCTATAGAGGATTAACATATTGGACATGGCATCACTCTTTAAAGATAAGTATGCTATACGAGTATGATATGTGATGATATGTTATGATTATGAAATATGAATATTCGTTATTATTCAAGTTATGATATGCTATGTAAAATTTGAATTCAAGTATATGTATATGTTGCTACATGTCTCAAACGACCCTCACTTGCTGAGTATTTTCCAAAATATTCACCCCTTACTTTCCTCCCTCCCCCCAAATAAGAACGGAGAGCAAATGGAAGAAGAGGAGAAAGAGCAACTTTGGGGATGGTAGAAGATCTCGAGTTATCCTAGAAGTTTTAAAGCTCAATTTATGTTTATCGCTTCCACACTATTAAAACATTTTTATTCAGTTTATTTTGGTATGTAAGTTGTCAAAATGATTCTTTTGTTGATTATGAGAACTAAATTTGTTTTGATGTATATTGTACTACGAGGCTTGTTGTTTGACGATTATGTGATTGTTGACCAATTCGGTGTCGACTAACCTTGGTCTCGGGCCGTGACATTTAAGTGGTATCAGAGCCGCTAAGTTCATAACCCCGATAGGAATTTTTTTTCCTCGAATTAGTAATTTGATGATCTAGGCCCTCAAAATCGTGTTTTAGGAAAGATTCGTAGAACCTATAACTTTTCGTAGGAAATTCCAAATTCGGTTCTACCACTTGTTCTGAACTCCATGAAACATATGCTTTCAACCCATATGTTAATCTCGAAAATTTCTATTTTGGAAATTTTTCGGAAAAATCTCATTCAATCTGACAGTCCTCTTTACTTCACAAGTCTACTATTCGGTACCTTACATACTGATTATTTGTATCTTTGATTTGAGCATTTGCCTTTTTCTTTATTTCAGGAAATGGATCATACCCAGATCACAGCTCGCAAGAGTGTCACCACCCCCGTATCAAGAACCTTCAGGCATCCCTAGTTCAAGAGAGAGAAGTCAATGTGGAGTTGGTAGGGATTTGAATAACCTTCTAGCCACAACACACGACTTAGAGGAGCAGAGAGAGCACTTCCAAACAGAAATCCAGAGGTTCGTTCACTACTATGTTAAGGCAGAAAGGAGCTTGATGCGACCAAAGAACTCCTAGCAGCTGCTCAGACCGAGATAGCAGAGCTTAAGGCTAAAAGAGAACATATATGCTTTACGGCGGTACAACGTCATAATCAAGATGCAGCAACTATCCAGGAACTGCAAATGTCCGTGCATAACTTAACCCTACACCACGAACAACTCTTCAACGAGGTCCATTAGCTGGAGAAAGTCCTTATTAATGTGCAGCTCGAAATACAACCAATGGAAGGCCCAATGGAGGATGAGGCAGTGGGAGACGGCGAGATTGTAGATGCTTGAGTATTAGAGTCACTAGTTGTAATAAGGATTTGTAATCCAATTGCTTTCTTTTGCATTTTGAAGACTTTGATCTGTATTTTCTTCAATTGAATTCAATAAAAAGTTATTTGATTTATTCCTTGGATCATTTCGTAATTGAGCCAATACTATCGCACTATCCTTGTTGTTACAACAATCTTGGAATTGTCGTGCTTTTATAGGCAGTGGATCGGAACAATCGCAATAAACGCAATCGCGACCAAAACACCAACAGCGGGATTGGGAATGAGAATCCACCTCTACCATTGGGAAATAGGGAATAAAATAATTAAGTTTTTTTGGCCATTAAATGACTGGAATTCATGAATATAAAGACAATAGGGAATAGCTATCATGGAAACTAAGTGAAATCACTCTTCTAATTATTTTCTTTCACTGATAATTGCAGAAATTTGGTTCTTCGACTCCTATTTATTTTCATTTAATTCGTTTTAAGCATACCAAACATTTTATTAATTCTTCTAGATAAAATCGCGACTATTTTAATTACAAACACTGGTATACGTTTATTTATACACTTTTCGTGTGAACGATACCATACTCTCTTATATTAAAACTTGACAATCGTACACTTGCAAGCAGAAAATACGCAACAACTAGGTTTGTATAATTGAAGTCTACAGAGCACTTGTTGTTTCTATGATACTGTCAGACGAGAAAGTAATCTTGAAAAAATAGTTGAAATTATTTGTAAATTTTGTTGCAAATCATGGGTTTTGTGTTGGTTGTTGATGTAAACAATGTGTTCTTGCTTTGGTGATTTTTGGTTGAATAATGTGATTCGAAATAATGCTCTGATTAAGCACATTTTAAGTATTACTGTTGCAATGTACTATTTGTTCAAATGTAAGCAAAATTTGATACAAATTAGGTATCCAAAATCCATTATTATATGTGTAAATTATTATGTTTACAACTTAATAAAATATGATCTCCTTCAATTCAAGATTGGATGAACTGACGTCCAAAATATTTGAATTGATATTCACCTTATGATAAAAAATTTATTACAATGAGAGTTCACACAACACAAGTACAATGTCTCATTAAAAATTGTACATGTCTAACATTCATATGTGTAACATGTGTATTATGGTTTAATAAAGTACGATTTTGTGTGATTCTAGAATGATTGCAATTGAATCAAGTATGAAAATTTCTAATTAAAGTACAATGAGAGTGGACACAATTATGCGGCCCTAACTCAAATTAATGTTGGATCATCAAATATTCTATAGAGATATTTAGTGCAACTAATGCATAAATTAGGACATACTTGTATTAATGAGATACGATTGATTACAAGTTCATCGAGTACGAAAATGTGAAAACCGTATATCAGTATTGGAGGAGGAAAGTATGTGCATCATTCTCGGGGGAGTTTCAAGTGGCTATTAAGGAAAACCAAAATCACTCCCTCATCATGCAGCAAGATTCTCGGAGTCCACGTTCGAGGGAAGCGCAGCAATTAAGGAAGGAAGATTATGGAATGAGCATTTCAGCCGGGTGATACAGCCCTATTTATATGGTGTCCAACGAGAAGGGAGATCACACCATATAGAGCCTGCAATTTCCGAGCACCTCCTTGCCCTTTTCTCGAAAATTTTTCCAGCGACCAAAGCTTCATCCAAAATCTCGAGATTTCCGCGGCGGTTCGAACAAGCTGTTGTCCATTGCTCCGTTAGCATTTTTTGTCAACCTCAAAGCCATAATTCAGCTCCAAGTTCGAATCTTGGCCGCAGCGGGTCGAAGTCGAGATTCCACCACCCCGAAGCTTTCCAGTAAGCCAATCTTCGTCTCCGTCCATTTCATTTTTTTTTTTTTTATTTTGAAGCTTCCGTGGGAGCCTCTTGCAGCAGATTTACGAAGCCTCCTCTTTCATCCTTGAACTGTACAGTAACAAATTACTATCTCTGGACCATTAGCCATTCGAAGCCCAAATCCTCCCCACAAACTCATCAATTCTCGGTCACCTTCCTTGGAGTTTCACGTTTAAAGCCAAACAAAAATCTGTACGTGAGTCTTCTCCTTTACTCTATTTTGTTTCTAATATTATTAAATAAAATTGCACACTCATAATTATTTAAATGGCCCTTGATATTTATACTCTTAAAATAAATATGGATTATTTATTTGATTATTTTTAAAGTGGACTTTTGAATATATAAATTATTATATAAAGGATTTGGCTCACTTATTTTTCTTTAAGCGAGCAAAATATATTTCGAAATAAATTAAATGTAACTTTGAAAATTCGATCGTCATAATTTATCCGTTTTCATTGGGTATAAAATCCCCTTAATTATTCGTTGTTCGATATTAGTTATAATATTTGAAAGCATGTTGAATTATTTGAAATGCACTGTAATGATTTGATTTAGAAATGGTAAAGGAAATTCCGAACTTTGATATGCTTTGTTTAGGCCCTGATGCGGTGGGTTATAATAACCGTTCCTTTGGCCTCGCCCCTTAGAGGAGTAACATATAGGGGACTGATCAGTAAAACCATAGAAAATGAGATAATTTTCAGTGCTATAATCATATTTTGTTAGTATTTGATTCAACATGCTTAATATTGAAATTACGATAATTTAATTGTATGTATATCCTTAATATTTGTTATCCACGATCGGCCCCCATTTACTGAGTATTTCCCAAAATACTCACCCCTTACATTCCCACCCAGATAAGAACGAGGAACAAATCGAGGGTGAAGAACAAGAGTACTTTTGGGGATGGTGATGAAGCAAACCCAATTCGAGACCAGTCGAATTTATTCTGTCTTTTAATTTTATTATCATGTTTTCCGCTTCCGCATTTTTATTTCCATCGCATTGTAAAGACGATTATTTGTTATGAAAAAGATAGGTTATTTTGATTTACTACGAGGCTTGTTGTTTTACAATTATGTGATTGTGAGACAACGCCGGTGTCGACTAACCCCGGTCTCGGGGCGTGACATTTAAGTGGTATCAGAGCCTACCAGGTTCATAATCCGGATGGGAGATTGCCATAGGAAATTTGACGAAGTCAAATTTTGGCAAAAGCTTAATCATTTCCTAACCAACTTTGTCATCAATACCCTTATGATTCATTCTTTAAAATCCTTGGGAAATATTCCTTGTTTTGTATAATCAAAATATTCCTTGACCGCTTTTCCGATACTTGTTAAACATTTCCTCTCGTTATTTCAGGAAATGGCTCCATCAGCCCCTATGCCCAACCCTCGACCACGCACTCGAGCTCAAGCTGCTCTCCGCATGAAGGAGCTTGCCCTCAACTACCAGAGCCGTGTGATCAAGCGCCTTAGGGCCCAGCTAGCAGTACAAGTACAAGAATGTGAGGAGCTGACTTCGACCAAGGACGAATATAGTGAGCGACTGGGCAAGGCTATCCACCAGTGCGAGCTGTTGAGGGGCGATAACATTGCACTAAGAGAGGACATCGAGGCGAGCCAGTATCGGGAGGGAAGGCTTCGCAAGGACATAGAGCGCTATACCACTGAGCTGCAAGAGGAGAAACAAAAAGGTGTTGTGAACGAGCAGAGATTGAGGGAGTCTTGTGCAGCCATGGTCAACCTCTCAGACGTTAGCTCCCGCCTGATCAAGCAGGTAGATCCCCTTAGGAATCAGGTGCAGCACGGCCGCCAGCTTCTGAACCAAGTAGAGGCGGAGATAATGGGGTTGAAGAGCGAGATGGCCCATCTCATAGAGGAAAAGGACGAGCTCCAGCAACAAGTGGCGCAATTACTGGTGGATGAGGAAGAAGAACCAGAACCTGAAGAACTAGTGCCAGTGCCAGTGGAGGCGGTAGGAGATGGAGAGGTTTTAGGCTAGAGTGTGTTAGCCTATTGCTACTGTTAGAACTATTTCTTTTCCATTGTTTCTATTTTCCATTCCAGTAAATTTCCTTTCAGTTGTTTATTTCAGAAATCAATAAAAGCTGTTATTTGTTGACGTCAATTTAATTTCGCATAATTATGCAATGAATTCTATCAGTTCGTACAACAAATATCTTAGAAACTTGTACGTTTGTAGGAAATGGCCGGAAGACCTCCACGAAACAATCGCAACCCGCGGTACGCCAACAACCGCGACGACAATAATGGAAATCCGAATCCTGACGGAAATCCACCACCACCACCTCCCAGAGTGGGCCTGAGCCAAGCAGATTTGATGGCTATAGCCACCATAGTGGCAACAACTATCCAGGGCTTGGGAAACCCCAATGGTAACGGTAATCAGCAGCCTCAACCACCACCGGCACAGAATGGGATCAAGTATCATTATGAGTCCCTTCGTAAGAACCGTTGCCCAGTGTTCAAGGGGGACACCGACCCTGAAAGTAGCCAGAATTGGTTGAAAAGTGTGGAAACCCAGCTGCGACTATTAGAAATACCCGAGGCACTCAAAGTAGAGGTGATAATACCATTCCTTGAAGATAAAGCGAGCAAGTGGTGGGAAACAGTCTCACCTACCCTGACAGCCGCCGGAGCGATCACCTGGAAACAATTCAGAGATGTCTTTCTCAAACAGTATTTCCCAGCAGAAGTCAGGCTACAGAAATTGAGCGAGTTTGATAACTTCTTGCAAGCTCCAGACATGTCAGTGGTAGATTACACCTCCCGATTCAATGACCTTGGAACCTATGCCCCGACAATCATGGGAGATGAAGTTCTGAAGATGCACAGATACAAGAAGGGTTTGAGCAGCCGTATCCAGTCATCCTTAGCAGTTTACCAACCTACGAGCTTTGCTGACTTAATGGGAGCAGCAATAAGAGCCGAGACGGATATCAAGCGTCGGGAGAACGAGAACAAGAATAAGCGGCCTCTTACTGGACAGTCATCTCAGGGGAAACCACCATTCAAGAGACCAAATCAGTCCAGTGGGTCATTCAAAGGTGCTTCGTCCCACCCAACTTACCAAGAACCAAAGATGTGTCCCAAATGTAATAGCCGTCATTCTGGAGAATGCCACAGACATACTGGATCATGCTTCAATTGTGGGAAACTAGGGCATCGAATTGCAAATTGTCCCGAGCCATTAGAGAGAGGGACCAAGCCAAATGTTGATGCTAACCCCAACAAGCCAAAGGAGAATAAGCCCAACGCTCGTGTGTTTGCAATAACTCAAGAAGAAGCAGATGATGCAAACGATGTCGTGGCAGGTACCATTTCTATCAATGAAATGCCAGCTTATGTGTTGTTTGACAGTGGTGCTACTCATTCTTTTATATCTAAAAGGTTCACTAAGAAACTAGGGCTTACACTGGAAATGCTAGTTGAACCCTTTAGAGTAGCAACTCCTACTAGTAAGACAATCGAAACACATAGAATGCACCGAAAGTGTAAAATCTGTATCAACGGGAACATATTCCAAGCAGAATTGATACAACTGAACATGGTGGAGTTCGACGTCATTCTAGGAATGGATTGGTTATCCAAGAATAATGCATTAGTAGATTGCCGAAAGAAGAATGTCACACTTCAAGCTCCAAACCAAGAAGAGGTCATATACCATGGCAAAGTCAAGAAACAGAAATCCCTCCTATCAGCTACTCAGACTTGGAGAGCCATGAAAAGCGGAGAAGAAATTTACTTAGCAATGATAAGTGAAGTAAATGAAGAAGCTATGCCTGCATTAGAAAATATTCCAGTAGTTCAAGACTTTCCAGATGTTTTTCCTGAAGAACTCCCTGGAGAAATTCCGGACCGAGAAATAGAATTTGAAATTAATTTGATGCCCGACGCTGCACCAATATCAAAAGCACCCTACCGGATGGCTCCAGCAGAATTGAAGGAATTGAAAGATCAACTCCAAGAGCTGTTGGATAAGAAACAGATCCGACCAAGTGTATCTCCTTGGGGAGCTCCTGTTCTATTTGTGAAGAAAAAAGATGGAAGCATGAGATTGTGTATTGATTACAGAGAACTGAATAAAATCACATTAAAAAATAAGTACCCACTTCCTAGAATAGACGATTTATTTGATCAACTCAAAGGGGCTACGGTCTTTTCCAAGCTCGACCTAAGGACAGGTTATCACCAACTGAAGGTCAAGGCAGACGATATTCCGAAGACGGCTTTCAGAACAAGATATGGACATTACGAGTTTATGGTAATGCCGTTTGGGTTAACAAATGCTCCAGCAGCATTTATGGATCTCATGAACAGAGTATTCAAACCATTTCTTGACAAGTTTGTGGTGGTGTTTATTGACGATATTCTCATATTTTCACCAAGTGAAGAAGACCACAAAGAACATCTCCGTCTAACTCTTCAGACACTGAGAGAGAAAGAACTATTTAAAATCGTATGACAATACAAGAAAGGAGTAGAAAGAAAATTGTACTCGACTATTTATTTTTCTTGTAAAAATCGAAAACATGTATGCATAAATTCGAGATTTTAAAGTTTAAAAAAAATAGCCCACTTACAGTATATTTGATGCTAAAAACGTGGGTGATTGACTTAGAAAATGGGTCGCTCCTTGATCCTCACTTCGGCGGCACCTCGGCGCGATTCTCCTTGGACGATTTTGAGAGGATTTTGGCTGGGGAGAGGATGCTGAATTTCGAGAGCCTCAGCAAGGGTTTTCGAATTTGATTGTGTGTGAAAATGAGTGGGAGTGGTGGAGTATTTATAGGTGGGGAATGGTGGGTCTAAACATGGCATTAAGATCTCACATTTTTGCACTCAATATTCTCACGATTTTCTTGCCCAAGACTTCATTCCATGGTGAGTTTATTTACTACCAATTTGAGAGATTCATTCCTTTGCCCCTAGCCCTAGATTATTTTCGAAAATATATGCTAGCTAAGTCAAGGATTTTGTGCACAATTTGATGATTTGTCTCCACTTTTCCTTGAAATTTCCATGCATCCATGTATCACAATCTAGGCATATATATTCTTAGGAGGATCTCGAAAATTTGGTTACCATAGCATGCATTAATTCTTTAGATATTGTAGGATACTTCAATCTTGTAAATCCATCATCCCCAATTTCGAAATTTGCATGCCTTGGTATACCTCTTATTGACATGGTAATTGAGATTCTCAATAATAAGATTTCTAATACAAGGATTTCCCTTATTTTCTCAATTATCTCAAGGGTCTAATATCTTAATTTCCTTACACATGATTAAATAAAATAAGAAGTTGAAAAATTTCGGTCCTCACATCCCTCCCTCCTTATGAGAAGTTTCGTCTTCGAAACTTGAGTTGGCTTGGTCTCCAAACAGATAAGGATATTCCTTTCGCATCTTTTCTTCAACTTCCCAAGTTGCTTCGCGCTCAGTATGGTTGGACCACTGCACTTTGACGTAGGGAATGATACGCCGTCTAAGGACTTGTTCCGTGGTGTCCACGATTCTGATAGGAATTTCTTCGTATTTTAGTTTTTCTCCCGAGTTTCCTTCGGTCAGGAGTGGTTCTACTTCCAAAACGTGACTTGGGTCTGGAATGTACTTCCTTAGTTGGGACACGTGGAACACGCTGTGGATTCTTGACATGCTTGATGGCAGCGCCAGTCTGCATGCTAGCGTGCCTACTTTTTCCAAGATTTCAAAGGGTCCAACATATCGGGGGTTCAATTTCCCGGCCTTGCTGAATCGGACAACTCCTCTCATAGGCGATACTTTCACATAAGCTTTCTCGCCCACGCTGAACTCTACAGGTCTTCTTTTCAGATCTGCCCAACTCTTCTGTCGGTCTTGAGCTGCCTTGAGCTTTTCTCGGACAATTTTAACCTTATCCACTGTCATCTGTACTAGCTCGGGTCCCACTATGGCTTTCTCTCCCACTTCATCCCAATAAAGTGGTGACCGACATTTCCTTCCGTAAAGAGCTTCATATGGAGCCATTCCGATGCTGCTATGATAGCTGTTGTTGTAAGCAAACTCAATTAGGGGTAAATGAGTGCTCCAGTTGCTACTGAATTCCAGAGCGCATGCTCTCAACATATCTTCTAAGGTCTGTATGGTCCTCTCGGTTTTCCCATCGGTTTGCGGATGATAGGCCGTACTTAGGGTCACTTTCGTTCCCATGGCCTCTTGAAAGCTCTTCCAAAAACGCGAGACGAATCTCGGATCTCTATCAGATAAGATGCTTACTGGCACTCCATGCAGTCTCACAATATTATCCATGTATAGTGAAGCCAACTTGTCCAGATTGTAATTCATGCGAACGGGTAGGAGGTGTGCAGTCTTCGTGAGTCTGTCTACTATCACCCATATACCGTCGTGGCTTTGCCTAGACTTTGGCAATCCTACCACGAAGTCCATCGAAATATGTTCCCATTTCCATTCGGGAATCTCCAGAGGTTGCACTAATCCTCCAGGTCGCTGGTGTTCTGCTCGTGCGGTTTCAACTGTCTTGACGCATAGGCGATCACTCTTCCTTCTTGCATGAGTACGCACCCTAGGCCGTCCTTAGAGGCGTCACTTTAAATAGTGAAATCTTTATTCTCTGCTGGCAAGATTAGCACTGGTGTGGATGCGAGTTTCTCTTTCAGGGTCTGGAAACTTTCCTCACAATCCTCACCCCAGGTGAATTTAGAATTTTTCTGTGTGAGCTTCGTCAGTGGCACGACTATCGAGGAGAACCCTTCGACGAATTTCTGGTAATACCCTGCCAATCCCAGGAAGCTTCTGATATCGGTGGCGTTCTTCGGTCTCGGCCACTCTGTAATCGCCTCTACTTTCCTTGGATCCACTGACACTCCTGCTCTCGAGATCACGTGTCCTAGAAATGACACACTTCTCAGCCAGAATTCACACTTGCTAAATTTAGCATAGAGCTTATTCTCTCTTAAGATTTGCAGAGCAAGGTGAAGGTGCTCTTCGTGGCTCGCCTCGTC
This sequence comes from Primulina eburnea, assembly GCF_022965805.1. Classification (NCBI taxonomy): domain Eukaryota; kingdom Viridiplantae; phylum Streptophyta; class Magnoliopsida; order Lamiales; family Gesneriaceae; genus Primulina; species Primulina eburnea. The sequence continues at coordinate 5,366,841 of NC_133117.1, read as the reverse complement.
AGGAGAATAGACGAGAATATCATCGATGAATACCACTATGAACTGATCCAGAAATGGCTTGAACACTCTGTTCATAAGGTCCATGAATGCTGTCGGTGCGTTGGTTAGACCAAAGGGCATCACTGTGAATTCATAGTGCCCGTATCTGGTTCGAAAGGCTGTCTTGGGAATGTCTTCAGCTCTGACCTTCAATTGGTGATATCCTGTCCTGAGATCCAGTTTAGAAAAGACGGCGGCTCCTTTAAGCTGATCGAACAGATCGTCTATCCGAGGTAGAGGGTACCTGTTCTTGATTGTGATCTTGTTCAATTCCCTGTAGTCGATGCATAATCTCATACTTTCGTCTTTCTTCTTTACGAAGAGTACTGGAGCTCCCCATGGGGACACACTTGGTCGAATCTGCCTTTTATCTAGCAATTCCTGGAGTTGTTCCTTTAACTCCTTGAGTTCGGCCGGTGCCATTCTGTACGGTGCCTTAGAGATTGGTGCCGCACCGGGAACCAGGTTGATTTCGAACTCCAATTCGCGGTCCGGGACCGTCCCTGAGAGTTATTCTGGGAAAACATCTGGGAAATCTCTCACTACCGGGATGTCCTCCAGTTTCAGTTTGACTTCTTCTTTTGCCTCACTGACCATTGCTAGGTAGATGTCTTCTCCGGATTTCATGGCCTTCCAGGCTTGAGCTGCGGAAAGTAGGAACTTCCGTTCCTTGGATTTACCATGAAACACAACTTCCTTCTGCTCTGTGGTTAGGAATTTAACTCTCTTCCCTTTACAATCTACTATTGCACTGTTTCTTGCCAACCAATCCATTCCTAAGATTACGTCGAAATCGACCATGATCAAGTGTATCAAGTCGGCGCTAAAAGTCTAATCACTAATACTGATTCTACAGTCTCTGAAAATCTCGTCAGTTTCGACGGCTCTACTAGTAGGTGTGGCTATTGGGAGGGGTTCAGTTAGTTTATCAGGCTTATCTCCTAACTTTTTAGCAAACCTCTTAGACATAAAGGAATGTGTAGCACCGCAGTCAAATAATGCATAGGCAGGTACTGATTGAATTAGAATGGTACCTGACACTACTTCAGTTGCGTCGTCAGCCTCTTCCTGTCATGGCAAAGATCCTAGCATTGGGTTTGTCCTCCTTTGGTTAACTAGGGCCTGCTCCAGTATTTGGCCCAGTTCCTCTGTTTGGCCCTGCTGGTCGGTTGGCAGCGGTAGGACATTCTGCAATTCGGTGTCCCGCTTTCCCACATCCAAAGCATACACCGCTGGCCCTTCGGCATTCCCCGGAGTGCTTGAAGCCACATGTTGAGCATGGCTTGAGTCCTTGATAGTTAGTGGCAGGGGATTGCCCGGAGGGAGGTCCACCTGACTGATTGGGCCTCTTGAACACTGGTCTCCCTTGAGAAGGCTGGCTGTTAAGGGGTCGCTTGTTCCTGTTTTCCCCTTCTCTTCGACGAATATCAGCCTCGGCTCGGATAGCCGCACCCATCAAATCTGAAAAGTTGGCAGGTTGGTAGACCGCTAGAGCTGATTGGATCCTGCTGTTCAATCCTTTCTTAAAGCGGTGCAATTTCAGAACTTCGTCTGCCATGATTGCTGGAGCATAAGATCCGAGAGCATTGAACTGAGAGGTGTATTCCACCACTGACATGTCTGGAGTCTGAATGAAATTTTCAAATTCACTTAGCTTCTGCAGTCTGACTTCTGCTGGGTAGTATTGTTTCAGAAATGTTTCTTGGAACATTCGCCATGTGATTGGTCTGGCAGCGGTCATAGCTGGCGAGACTGCTTCCCACCATTTAGCTGCCTTGTCTTCCAAGAAGGGCACTATCACGTCCACTTTCAGTGCATCCGGGACTTCCAACAGTCTCAACTGAGTTTCCACGATTTTTAGCCAACTCTGGCTAACTTCGGGGTCGGCAGCGCCACTGAAAGTTGGGCACCTGTTCTTTCGCAGTGACTCGTAGTGAAACTTGACCCCATGCTGTGGTGGAGGTGGGGGCTGTTGATTAGCATTGGGGTTCACTAACCCCTGAAGTGTCGTTGCCACGATCGTGGCTATAGCCATCAAATCTGCTTGATTAAGGCTGAACTGAGGTAGAGGTGCGTTGCCTTCTTCGTTAGTTTGTTGTTGTTGTTAGCATAGCGGGGGTTGCGGTTCTGTCTTGGTGGTCTACCGGCCATTTCCTACAAGTTAAACGCTTCTAAGAATTCGTTGAATATATCGACAAGATTTAATAGATAAGTTATGCTGGAACAACTGAGTAAATAAATAAACATAACTTGAATATAGATGCATGACTGAGATAAATAATAATCATATTTTATTAATTTTCGAATTTAAAGAAACAACTGAATGAACAAAGGTACTGAATGAAAGTAAGTCATGTTGACTGAAAATAAAATAGCAACAATGGAAGGATAAACTCCTAGTAATAAGGAAAGGTAACTAAGGAACTCTAATCGTCTATCTCTCCATCTCCTATGGCAGCTATAGGCTCATCTATCTCAACAGGTGCTTCTTCTTCCGGCTCCTCCTCCGGCTCTTCCTCTTGCAGTATCTCCACCATGTGGGTGAGTTGGGCATTCTCTGCATTAAGTTGGGCCACCTGTGCCTTCCATTCCTGAACATCTGCCTCTGCCTCATCCAACAGATCTACGGTACACTGATGGCGCAGTTCGTACCCCTTCTTGTTCTCCTTGATCTTGTTCTTCAATGCTTCTCCATGTTGAGTCAGCTGATAGTTCACCTTGGCAATGCAGCTTATAGCCTCACTCAAATTTTCCAATCTCTTTTTGCCCCTGGCATTCTGCTGTTTTTCTTCTTCCAATTCCTTGTGATAGCGCTCCACATCCTCTCGCAACTTTCCATTTTGATATTTGCACTGCTCTATGACGTCCCGTAGGTCCATGTTATCTCCCCTAACTAGTTCACCTTGATAGATAGACTGATTAAGGCGCAGTTGAATCTCTTCTTTCTCAGCGGTTAAGGTTTCGACCTCACTCCTCCTCTCACTCAATCGGGCTCTAAGTCGTCGAATCTGACGGGACTGATAGTGAAGGGCAAGCTCCTTCAAACGAAGGGCAGCTTGGACACGAGTACGGGGTCGCATGGGAGTAGATGGAGCCAATTTAAATAAATATATTTTTTTTCCAAAAATGGAAAGTTTGGAATTAGACATATGGGTTCGAAGCATATGTCGAGAGGATTCCGGGACAATTGACGGAATCGAATTCGGAGTTTCCTACGAAAAGTTATAAGGGTTACAAAACTTTCCTAAAACGACGTTTCGGGGGCCTAAACGGAGGATTTTCGCGATTCCAGGGTGGTGCTCACGACTTTAGGGTGGTGAGCCTTGATCGTTGGGCCGTTTCGGAGGGGGTAGCATCGGCCTCGAGTTAAAATTCCACCGAAAATTTTTAGGGTTTTTTTTTTTAAAATCGATTTTTCCCAACCGGACTATGAACCTGGCGGCTCTGATACCACTTAAATGTCACGCCCCGAGACTGGGGTTGTTTGTCAATCACACAATTAAAAACAACAAGCCTTTCGTAGCACAGTGTAAACCGAAACCAGTTTATAAATCATAACCTCCAATAAAATTGTCTTTACAATAACGAAATAAATAAGACGACAGAGTTTTAAATGCGGAAACGTAAACACTGAAATAAATTAACTTAAACTAGATTCCTTTAGCGTTCACCATCCCCAGAACTGTTCGGACTCCTCATCCTCGAGTTCCTCTTCGGGCTTATCTCGGAAGGGTTGTAAGTGGGGTGAGTATTTTGGGAATACTCAGTAAATGGGGGAAAATCGAGCACAATAAGGATAACATGCATAAAATTTCGAACATAAAACATGAGTTCCATACGTACTTCGTAAACATGCATAATATTGACCCGGCACTGCGACTCATCTACTTTCTACGGTTTACTGACGTCAGTCCCTAATTTTTACTCCTCTAAGGGGGCGAGGCCGTATAGCGGTTATGTCCCCCACCGCGTAAGGGTACGTCGTGGTTGGGATTCCCACCCGTATACAGTCGATTCCTCACAGTGCATTTAAAATCGTATGACAATACAAGAAAGGAGTAGAAAGAAAATTGTACTCGACTATTTATTTTTCTTGTAAAAATCGAAAACATGTATGCATAAATTCGAGATTTTAAAGTTTAAAAAAAATAGCCCACTTACAGTATATTTGATGCTAAAAACGTGGGTGATTGACTTAGAAAATGGGTCGCTCCTTGATCCTCACTTCGGCGGCACCTCGGCGTGATTCTCCTTGGACGATTTTGAGAGGATTTTGGCTGGGGAGAGGATGCTGAATTTCGAGAGCCTCAGCAAGGGTTTTCGAATTTGATTGTGTGTGAAAATGAGTGGGAGTGGTGGAGTATTTATAGGTGGGGAATGGTGGGTCTAAACATGGCATTAAGATCTCACATTTTTGCACTCAATATTCTCACGATTTTCTTGCCCAAGACTTCATTCCATGGTGAGTTTATTTACTACCAATTTGAGAGATTCATTCCTTTGCCCCTAGCCCTAGATTATTTTTGAAAATATATGCTAGCTAAGTCAAGGATTTTGTGCACAATTTGATGATTTGTCTCCACTTTTCCTTGAAATTTCCATGCATCCATGTATCACAATCTAGGCATATATATTCTTAGGAGGATCTCGAAAATTTGGTTACCATAGCATGCATTAATTCTTTAGATTTTGTAGGATACTTCAATCTTGTAAATCCATCATCCCCAATTTCGAAATTTGCATGCCTTGGTATACCTCTTATTGACATGGTAATTGAGATTCTCAATAATAAGATTTCTAATACAAGGATTTCCTTTATTTTCTCAATTATCTCAAGGGTCTAATATCTTAATTTCCTTATACATGATTAAATAAAATAAGAAGTTGAAAAATTTCGGTCCTCACAGTACCAAGATGTACAGAGACCTGAAAGAGAATTTCTGGTGGAGTGGAATGAAAAAGGATGTGGCGATATTTGTTTCCAAGTGTCTTGTGTGCCAATAAGTCAAAGCAGAGCACCAAAGGCCGGGTGGACTTCTTCAACCTCTAGAGATCCCGGAATGGAAATGGGAACATATCTCTATGGACTTTGTTGTCGGGTTACCAAAGTCAAGGCAAAGTCATGATGGCATCTGGGTAATCGTAGATAGACTCACAAAATCTGCGCATTTCTTACCCGTCCGCATGAACTATAATTTGGACAAGCTAGCCATATTATACATGAACGATATCGTACGATTACATGGAGTTCCAGCCAGCATATTGTCAGACAGAGACCCGAGGTTTGTATCTCGTTTTTGGAAGAGCTTTCAACAAGCCTTGGGAACTAAGGTCACTCTCAGCACGGCCTATCATCCTCAGACCGATGGCCAAACAGAGAGGACAATTCAAACTCTAGAAGATATGCTGAGAGCGTGTGCTCTAAACTTCAGTGGTAATTGGAGTGAACATCTGCCTTTAATTGAGTTCTCTTACAATAACAGTTATCACAGCAGCATTGGAATGACACCGTATGAAGCTCTGTATGGGCGAAAATGTCGATCACCACTATATTGGGATGAAGTAGGAGAAAAAGCCATAACTGGACCCCAGTTGATCCAAGAAACAGTGGATAAAATCGCTATAATAAAAGAGAGACTTAAAGTTGCACAAGACCGACAGAAAAGTTGGGCTGATTTGAAAAGAAGACCAATGGAATTTATAGTGGGAGATAAAGCGTACATGAAAGTATCACCAATGAAGGGTGTGGTTCGATTCCACAAACCGGGTAAACTGAACCCAAGATATGTTGGACCTTTTGAAATTCTGGAGAAAGTTGGTACACTTGCTTACCGGTTAGCACTCCCACCAGCTATGTCGAGAATCCATAATGTCTTTCACGTTTCGCAACTGAGAAGATATGTTTCGGATCCAAGCCACATTCTTGAAACCGAACCGCTCTTGATCGAAGGAAACTTGAATGAAGAACTTAAATACAAAGAAGTTCCGATCCGAATCGTGGATATCAAGGATCAAGTACTAAGAAGACGAACGATTCCATATGTCAAAGTACAATGGTCTAATCATACCGAAAGAGAGGCCACTTGGGAAGTCGAAGAGAAAATGAGAGACCAATACCCCTATCTTTTCGAAGAATGAGTTAATCCAAGTTTCGAGGACGAAACTTACAATAAGGAGAGAGGAATGTGAAAACCGTATATCAGTATTGGAGGAGGAAAGTATGTGCATCATTCTTGGGGGAGTTTCAAGTGGCTATTAAGGAAAACCAAAATCACTCCCTCATCATGCAGCAAGATTCTCGGAGTCCACGTTCGAGGGAAGCGCAGCAATTAAGGAAAGAAGATTATGGAATAAGCATTTCAGCCGGGTGATACAGCCCTATTTATATGGTGTCCAACGAGAAGGGAGATCACACCATATAGAGCCTGCAATTTCCGAGCACCTCCTTGCCCTTTTCTCGAAATTTTTTCCAGCGACCAAAGCTTCATCCAAAATCTCGAGATTTCCGCGGCGGTTCGAACAAGCTGTTGTCCATTGCTCCGTTAGCATTTTCTGTCAACCTCAAAGCCAGAATTCAGCTCCAAGTTCGAATCTTGGCCGCAGCGGGTCGAAGTCGAGATTCCACCACCCCGAAGCTTTCCAGTAAGCCAATCTTCGTCTCCGTCCATTTCTTTGTTTTTTTTTTGAAGCTTCTGTAGGAGCCTCTTGCAGCAGATTTACGAAGCCTCCTCTTTCATCCTTGAACTGTGCAGTAACAAATTACTATCTCTGGACCATTAGCCATTCGAAGCCCAAATCCTCCCCACAAACCCATCAATTCTCGGTCACCTTCCTTGGAGTTTCACGTTTAAAGCCAAACAAAAATCTGTAAGTGGGTCTTCTCCTTTACTCTATTTTGTTTCTAATATTATTAAATAAAATTGCACACTCATAATTATTTAAATGGCCCTTGATATTTATACTCTTAAAATAAATATGGATTATTTATTTGATTATTTTTAAAGTGGACTTTTGAATATATAAATTATTATATAAAGGATTTGGCTCACTTATTTTTCTTTAAGCGAGCACAATATATTTCGAAATAAATTAAATATAACTTTGAAAATTCGATCGGCATAATTTATCCGTTTTCATTGGGTATAAAATCCCCTTAATTATTCGTTGTTCGATATTAGTTATAATATTTGAAAGCATGTTGAATTATTTGAAATGCACTGTAATGATTTGATTTAGAAATGGTAAAGGAAATTCCGAACTTTGATATGCTTTGTTTAGGCCCTGATGCGGTGGGTTATAATAACCGTTCCTTTGGCCTCACCCCTTAGATGAGTAACATATAGGGGACTGATCAGTAAAACCATAGAAAATGAGATGATTTTCAGTGCTATATTCATATTTTGTTAGTATTTGATTCAACATGCTTAATATTGAAATTACGATAATTTAATTGTATGTATATCCTTAATATTTGTTATGCACGATCGGCCCCCATTTACTGAATATTTCCCAAAATACTCACCCCTTACATTCCCACCCAGATAAGAACGAGGAACAAATCGAGGGTGAAGAACAAGAGTACTTTTGGGGATAGTGATGAAGCAAACCCAATTCGAGACCAGTCGAATTTATTCTGTCTTTTAATTTTATTATCATGTTTTCCGCTTCCGCATTTTTATTTCCATCGCATTGTAAAGACGATTATTTGTTATAAAAAAGACTGGTTATTTTGATTTACTACGAGGCTTGTTGTTTTACAATTATGTGATTGTGAGACAACGCCGGTGTCGACTAACCCCAGTCTCGGGGCGTGACAGAAAATGTCTAATTAAAGTATATTTTGATGTTAATCAAGTATTATGAAAACCCATATTGAATAGATTACCATGGACTAATTCAACTTTAATATATTACTACTATATTTACATATTTTATATTTATATAAATTATTAGATACGATTGATACATAATTAAGTACATTTAATAAGTTATAAGATATTACATGAACAGAAATGGGTAATATCATGTTACATGACAAAATTTCGATAATGTAAAAATATCCCCTACCTTCTCATGATGTCGTGGTATGTTCATAGTCTTTTACTCTTTTATTAACTACTGCATTTGCTAAACCTTACATCTTAATTATGCAAATTTTTACTTAAATTTTGCTTTGGATATCATGAATTAAGTGTCACATCTGGTAGAATTTAAACCCAATTATTTAAGTGTGGTACTTTTTTTTTTTTGGGGAAAACTTTGGCATAAATCATTTGCAGAGATAATGAATCAAATAAAGGTGACATGCCTCAATCTGCATGCTCACACTTCACCTCCATATTTGCTCAATTAAAGATCACCTTAGAGAACTAGAACATGACTTCAACGTCTATATCAGATCTTCAAGGATCAATGTGTTCATCCTACAACAACTTGTTGCACCTAGTCTCGATCTTCAAACCAGATCGACTCAGTAGTTGAAGAAGAACGATTGTAAAAGTAAGAGTTGATCTCCAAAATTGTCGTCTGATAGATTGGTCGTACAGGTCATTTGAGGCTTGTTGTCACGCCTGACTGAGAGAGCTGTGAGTCTTAATTGATAGTGTGATATCAACTAAGATAAGTTTGTAAAACAAGATTGTGACACCCATAGCTGAAAATCCTAGGACGACACATGATATGCATTTCCCAAAATGGTACATGGTTCACAATATATGTGATTAATACCTGAAAGATAGAAATTTCACCAATTACTATGTGACGGGAACATGAACAAATCGATCTCACATCAGAATGAGTGACATAAAAATAAAAATAATCGTTACGTATTACTCGTATCAATAAAATACATCTTCTTTCAAGAATCCATAACTTAAAAACTTTTAAGTTAAGCGTGATTGACTTGAATAAATTTAGGATGAGTGACCTTATTGGGAAGTTTTTTTCTGAGTATGTGTGAGTGATGACATAAATACGCCGAAAAGACTCGTGTGAGTACAATGAAGACAATCATCAAATATGTGACGTTACAAAATAGTATCAGAGCCATACCTCTCTTAGTACAGTATAACTCGGGAACGAACTAAGAGGAAGTTGTTGCAGATATGACACATGGAGCTGACATTTTAGGACGATGCATAGTACACAATTCATAAGATAGTACACGATCCACAATATAGATGGTTAATACGTGAAATGTGAAAACCCCATGATGAGATGTTACCTGATTATTTGTATATTTTAAATTCATGTTCAATTTTTTGGACAATTATCTCAAAAAATAATTTAGAGTTTGACATCGAACTAGAATCCAAGATCAACTTCCAATATGAATCTCTGTTATTTTCATTTTGATCGTAATTCAAACCTATAAAATTATGTATTTATCCTTAAATCTTGTGAATTGATTGATTTGATATAGTTAAAATTATAATAAACCCAAAAACATTTTTTCATGCTCACTTTCGTACTAAATCCACATCAAGATTGAAAATATAGACAGAAGTTTTGACTTTTGAGGCACTTTTAAATAGGATTTTAATTGAATCTGCTTCTAATTTAAAATGGGCTTTATATGCCAATGTTCTCTCCATATGGGTATACACTAATATACGGGCCAATAAACTATGTTTGCACCTGGGAAAAAAACTGGCCCAAAAACAAATGTTGGGCTAGGTCCACCAAAGCGAGGATAATTTCACCCTGTATGCATAAAATTAAATGTTAAAATTTATAATATTTGTGGTATTTAAAATTTACATTAAAGTATGTAAATTTATATTTCGTTAAATTTCAAATCATTTCATTTAAAATCCGCAAACAAACATAAATATATTTATCCAACGCCGCCCACCGAATTCATGATTCATGTGCTAAAACAAATTGGATACATCGAGTATTCTGATTTATATAATACAGTTTTATGAGTTGAATTTTTTTTTAATGTTTAAATATTATTTTTCACTATAAAAATATCGTTTTTTATTAGTTATATTATGAAAATAATGTGTGTTGATTTGAGTAAAATGTATTACTTTTTATGTCAAAAATATTAATTTTTTATTATAAGTATGCACAGAGTCGACGATAGTCTCATATATATATATAGATATATGATATTGTTGCAATATACTCTCTAATAGGAAATACCAGTACTGCACTACTGCACTAGTCATGACGGCAGTGAATGGAGCTAAAAAATTTGTACATGTGAGGAGATTAAAGTTGACAAAAAGTATATTTATATCTTATCTTATATGTGAGAAATATTTTAACATGGATATATCTACGTGAAACCGTAATTATCGAAATAAAAGAACTAAAAATCCAAAAAAAATTAGATTTCTGGTATGAACCGAGAAATTTCGGCTCAGTTTGCGGTTTGCTGGTTTCAATGAATGGGACAAACCAAATAAACCATTGTCAAAACTGAGATCCTTTAATTTCCTGTACAATATACTTATTATCATCTCACTCTTCGGAGCAAAAAAGTTAAACATCAAATTTTCACTTCATATAAGTGAAAATATAGAAGAAATAAGCGAATTGAAGTTTAATCGAACCGAACTGAACCGAACGTCGGACTTCGGTTTGGTTTATTGATATACCATGTTTACTTTTGGTTGGAACAAAATTTTAAACCGAATCGATATATTATGAATATAAGGCTAGAAAATTTCAGAAAAATATATTTAGTAATTTAATCTTAATTGTGTGAAACTAATATGAGTTTTTTGTATGCACAGATTTTATAGAATAATGTTAAAGGTACAACCAAAATATCGTACAACGATATTTACAACAATTAAATCGTGATATTTTGTTAATATATCGTGATATTTTGCATTGAATTTATCATGAGATGTTGATAAATGGAATTTTTGTATTGAATTTTTTGTGTTGTACATGTAGCATTATTCGATTTTATATTAGATGATGAAAATACGATTAATTAGTACAAAAAGTCACAATTCCTTGTCAAATTTATATACTGAATTCTTGATCCATTAATATTGCTTTTTATGCAATTTTTCAGTTAGCCGATATAAAAGACCAACCAAATTACAAACATAAAAGTGTAATAAACATCATTAGCAACTTAAAACTTTGGGAAAGTTACATTTTCGTCCTTCTCACTTTTTTGGTTCTGTTAATAATAAGTTTGTGTTTTTTTACTTTTTAGTCATGTAACTTGCATTTCTTTTTCATTTTTAGTTCTGTTATGGTGAATTTTTTTTTTCTTATAATTTGTAATTTTTCACTTTTGATCCTATCTTGATCGGAGTTCGTTGTTTTTTCCGATCAAAAAAAGAATTAAAATGAAAAAAAACATAAAAGTTAAATAATCAAAAATGAAAACAATATACGAGTTAGAGTTTTTTGCACGAAACCTACATGTGAAATATCGAAAATACACACTTCTCTCATGTGAAAATTAAATATGCATCTTAGACCTTAATATTTTATAAAAGTTGGATGAATCCCCTTCACAGGCTAGAAATCTGGCAAGTTGAAATATTTTGACAAAACAAATAGAAAAAAAACTCAATTTACTACAAGTCATATTTCGAGCTGATTAGACTAGTTCGGACGTTATCTATGTTAACAAGAGGTTGCCAATTATTGTATATGTGTCATCTATCTCTATCTTACAACGTCTAGTTAGCATAAATAATGTTCGAATTAATCTAGCTGGCTGAAATATGAATTATCGCAAATTGAGTATTTTTTCTAACTGTTTTACTCGCTGGTCTATGAGATATCATCAAAATACTTCAACTCGTCAGATTTTCGGTTGGTGCAAGGAGTGTTCATCCAACTTTTATAAAATTTTAAGGTCTAAGATGCCTATTTTTTTTGTATGGGAGAAGTGTGAATTTCATATATTTCACAGGGGGTTTGGTAAAAAAAATTTGAATTACATGATTATAATTACAAATTCATTTTTTACCTTACTAAAAATTTAAAAAAAAAAAGAAAATTAGAAAAAAAAATGTGATTCTCCCTAAACTTTTACAATAGAAAAGTTACTAGTTAGGCAGAATTCCACTTTGATGAAAGAAATTAATATTATATATGGGCGTGGATTGGGCATTTAGTATATTTTTATATGCTAATAATTCATGCATGATGTCACATTATTAAAATAATAATGTAGCTTAGAATGATACTAGAAATATTAATTGCATAGTGGTCGAAATATAAAATAGAATATGTATTAAAACTGTTCCATTTTGCAAATATCAACTTAATGTTAAGACAACAATTTCTGATAGATTAACAAAAAAAAAAAATTGGTCCTATAGTTGGTCAAATTTTTATAACAATATAATTTTAGATTCTCTTATGCTTTTGATATGTTGATATGATATCGGATAAATGAATCACGTCCAGCGTCTTATCAGTAGTTCGAAAGAAAATGATGTAAAAATACATAAGAAGTTGAGTTATTACACTAAAATAAAAAAGATTAGATACCATTTTTTTCATAGACGTCTAAATTTAATAATATTAACACAAAATATATCATGTTTAAATTCAGAATAGGTATGATGTAATATATATTGTACTAGAAGAGCATAATAAATAAAAAAATTGTGCTTTTATAATGCAAACTAGATAGTACTACATTTGACATACCTTTCTTTGAAGCCTATTTGCTGCAACATCAAGAAACAAAAGGTGTTAAAGAGATAAAGTAGATTCCCACTGCACATGGTAATTATTATTAATATTTTTTTAGCATGTTTATTTTGTCTTGGCTTGCCAATTGGGGCCAACCCATCTTATCTCCATATCACCTTAGACAAACTAAATTCAAAATGAATTATTGATGATAACATTTTAGTACACATATTGTTTGATTTTGTTTGATTTGGTGAGATTCACACATTTCTTTGATGAATTTGGGATGTAGCATGAGTAGGGTTAACACAAAAGGTATTAGAGATAACATATATGTGATTCTGTGTCACGCCCTGGGACGGGATTGATTGACACCGACGTTGCTCTCAAATTTACATTCGAAAACAACAGGCCTCAGAAGTACAAAATTCAGAAAGCAGTCTTTTTATTCATAAATACTGAATATCTCAATGTCTGATACAAACTCAAATGTTTTACAGCGGAAATGTAAAATCGAACATAATACTGTCTTTAACAGATGCAGCGGAATCTAATTACATAAATCAGAACTGAGAAAAATGACAGTCTTCTTCACCACCCCCAGAACTGATGTTGTTCTTCTTTTCTTAACAATTCTTCCCCGCTCTTATTTGAGATGGATTTGGTGGGTGACTGATATAGTTGTCACTCAGTAAGCGGGGACGGGAATAACTCTCAGTTTTCGAAATCATTTTCATACAGAAACAGTAATATTAATAATATACAGAAATTCTTATTTTCATAACAGAAATCAGTATTCGGTATTCGGTATTCGGTAATCAGTAATCAGAAATTTAGCAAGTAAGCACTGAGCATGTTTGTGAATTTCACGGTTAAACTGATATCAATCTCCTATATGTTCTCTCCTCTAAGGGGTGAGGCCAGTAATAAGTAATCAGAATTCAGTAATGTTCAGAATATATATTCCTACCATTAGTTCACTGGGTTTCAGTGCTTCAAAATCAGATATCAGAAATCAAAAATATACTTTGCTTTAAAACAGAAATCATCAAACTGGTTTCAAGATATTTATACATAAGCCCACTTACTGTAATTTGCTAGAGTTTCGGTTGAAGTCTGAAATCTGCTGTTTCTCGCTACTGGATTTTGCATCTTCGAAAAATGCACTCTCTTAGCTCTAATTTCAAGATGATAACCTCAAGATTTGTGTAACCCAATTCAGAGGTTTGAGGGTGATATTTATAGGCAAAATTCTGACTGTTAGCCTTCCAATTAATGGCCATAATCTGACATTAACAACCTTTATTCCATGTTAAATGTTTCAGTTACAAGTCTTAGGCTGAATCAGTAACTGTCCGCTGGAATCTCGCTCTTCTGCTGCTGGATTCTATCTGCTGCTGGATTCTATCTGCTGGAAAATACTATCTTCTGAAATATTAGCTTCTGCTGAAATTTTCATTGCTACTGAATATTGCTAGCTGCAGCTGGAAATTCAGGTTCTCACATTCTGTATATTGGAGTTGGATTCTTTGTTGTGGAGATAAACACATTACGTGGTGCCATGCATTTTTTTTTAGACGAGATCATCAATGGGTTGAGCTCCATATATCGTCAGACGAATTCGAAAATTTGTCTGATTAATATTGAGATAATCGATTTATGATCTTATATGAAGAGGATCCAGATCCATGTATATTGTGTCATATGATATTATTTTATGGATGTTTGTAACGACATTGGAACCAAAATTTTGTGATAAAAATATAAGGAATCCTATATTATTTATTTGAAGTTATATACATAAAAATATATGAATTCGTAAAAAACAAGAGAGTAGGAGAATGAATTAATGATATTACACTCTATTTTATTAAATATATTTTACTTGACTTTTATTTATTTATTTTTTGACAAAATTACCCTCATTCGTTACTCTTTTTTTTTTCCTTTTTTTCTTGATTCGTACTACTATTACTTTCGTTTATTATAAAATGTTGATTAATAGAAATCGGGCTTGTAGCGCAGTGGTCTCACCCTTGTCAGATTAGCTGGCTTTCCGAGTTTGATTCCCCTCCTCGGGTGTGTTGTAATAAAAAACAATGTTGATTTATAAAAAAGTTAACAACAAATTTCATATTTTGAAAGTTAATAATCACTTATATATAAAATATAAAATAAATAAACTACCCTAAAAATATAGGGTATAAAAATTTTGGTTAATTTTTTAAAGTCAAAAAATATTTTATAAGTTTGGGGTATCAAAATTTTTAATTGAACAAGTTGAAAATAAAATGTGAAACAAATAAAAATTCAAAATTAAAATTAAGATCTTATAATATTTCTACAAAATATATAATTCACTCTCTAGTGAGTAAATTCATATTTTTAATAAATTAAAGCTATTATTTTGACTTTTTTTTTTATGTTGATATACACTAGATTTGGTTTAAAAAATAACCACCCATTTAAAACGAATATTTTTAAAAAAATATTTAAATGATAAATTTGATAAATAAGCCTTTATTTTAAGATACTAATATTTGGCAAAAACTTATGTGAGACGGTCTCACGAGTCGTATTTTGTGAGACGGGTCTTTATTTGGATAATCTATGAAAAAGTATTACTTTTTATGCTAAGAGTATTACTTTTTATTGTGAATATCGGTAGGGTTGACCCGTCTCACAGATTAAGATCCGTGAGACGGTCTCACATGAGACCTACTCCTAATATTTTTAAGCTCCGTATATATTTTTATTTGACATTATGATTACTGGAAAGAAATTAACTTTCTATCTTATGAAAAAGTAAGAAAATATGAGATAAATTATTAAAACAAGCAATAAACATCTTTTGATTTGAAAAAAAAAATAATCCATATATTAAGATGGAATAAAAATAGCAATCAATATATTTCATAATATTTTTAATTTGTTTTTATTTTATATTTATGGATATTAAAAAATTTCATGATAATTTTGTCAGTAGTTTTTGGAAATATGTAGTTTTTGGCAAACTAATCTAGGAATTGAGAGTCATTAACAAAATTACTAAGAAACAAACAAAGGTTAATATCATCAATTCATACAACAAAAAGCAAAGAAGTCGTCGTACATTTATAAAACAATGAAGTGTAAATGTCATTTCCCAAGAAAAAAACACAGGCGAATTAGAGCCACTCTGATGACAGTAATCTACATCTATATATGGTAGAATATGATAAAATTAAGAAGAAGAAAGAAAAGTGACATATAGAATTAGGAGTAGGTCTCTTGTGAGACTGTCTCACGAATCTTTATCTGTGAGACGAGCCAGCTATATGGATATTCACAATAAAAAGTAATACCCTTAGTATAGAAAATAATATTTTTTCATGGATGACCCAAATAAGAGATCTGTTTAACAAAATACGATTCGTGAGACGGTCTCATACAAGTTTTTTCCTAGTATCAAAAGTGTAGACCTAGGAATGATATTTTCTTGAAGTGGATGTTAATTTGTGAATCAATAATAGAATGGATGACATTGAAATGATATTTTTGGAGGCAAAGGCCACCAAAACAAACAAGACATAATTCAAAACCCACACAGAAAACAAAACCATTTGGAGCAATGAAAATAGGTGGACCTCCATTATACTAAGATCACTTGTTCAATCAAGGACTGAAGAAAGTGAGTGTAGGAGCATAATCCAATGAGGCCAATGCCATATCTAGTAAGGGGATATTCTGATGCAAGTGTATCTAATGTTACAAATATTTGTTTTGGTATGAGGTGTATATATGGTTTTCTCTAATCGTGAACTATACATATATTTGCGTAATTTTGGATCATCAGATGCAGAGCGAAGAGAATACTCTTATGGTACCCACATTTGTATTATGATTATGAACTATCTCTTCTTTTAGGTACGAGACTCGGATTAATCAATTTGATGAAATAAAATCATGTCGAAAGATAGGTTGGAGAAGAGTTCGATGTTTGACGCAAAATTTACACTATTTTGACATGAACCCTACAAAATAGAGTTATGGTAAAAGATGGTTATGCAGTGGAAGCCACAAATGAAAAAGGCCACTTGTATTGAGCATGATACAAGTAAAAAAGAAGAAGCATATTGGTGATACCCCCACAGAAGCCCGGGTCATGGATGACCCGAGAAACTAAATGGATAGCCCAAAATAGAATCAAATATGCAGATCACTTTTTTTATCAGCCGTGCATGGATTCACCCGAGACATTTCTACCTGGGTAGTCGGGAGCCCGGGCTCTCATACAAGCTCCCCGGAACTTTCTACTCGAGATACCTCGAGAAGCGCACCACACTCGAGTGTATCGGTATGGGCTATCTTATCTGTCAGAACAACATAGGTTTGGCATGTTAAAGAAGCCATCAGAAGCAGGGTATGAGCAGTCGTCTTACCATAGTTAGCGGGTGAGCATTGAAAACAAGGTAATAATGAGATTTCCTCCTATAAATAAATGATATCAATCTCATTTAATTTTGGAACTTCGAATTCTCAAGCATTCACGTATCTCACCACATATACAAGCTATTTCACATTTTTTCTTCACCTGCTAACTTAAGCATCAGAGTGGATATGCCAGGACACTCCTCCGGCGCCCATTCACGAGTTCATCTCATTGTTTGCAGGTCGCGGTAGAAGATCGAGATTACCAAGATATATCATTTCCTTACTATTTTCTTTAAACACTATATCACCATCTATGAATCGCTCTGACTTTTGCTCACCTGATTTATCCAGATAACATCACATATGATGAATTTTAGTGCCATATATAACAAAATAATATTTGTTTTCACTTGAATATTTTCCAAAACAATTGTTTTATGAAAAATGTCAAATACATTTGTCATATTTTTTTTTTAAAAATACACTATATGACTTGATTGTCAAATAAATTTCTCTCTATTTTAGTTTATTTTACAATTTTTTTCAACAATTAATTTTGAATTAAAAAAAAACAAGATATGGGATTCCCATAAATAATTATTGACACACTCGTCATCTACAAATAATTTGTAATATATGAGAGTGACACGACCCTTTATTGTCAAGTTGTTGGGGTCACTGTTTGAACATAAATATTTGTCTTTTAGGACTGTTTTCCTTTGCTTTTTTTTTAACTGATTGTTTTTTCTGAATTACTTTATAGTATTTTGTTTCTCTATGGTCATTGGATGGGAAGAACCAAGATAAAACTAGTCCAAAGACCATCGTTATCTTCTTATATCAGATTCTGTTCTTGTGGTGCTCTGTGAGTGGCAACTAAAATCATGTTTATTTAAAGCACCTTTCTCCCTTTTTTCTTTCAAGGCATCTTTCCAAGGAGTTTGTACCAATGTCAGAGTGGATATATATATGTACACACACGTAAAATATTGTATGAGATCGTTTCACGAGTAAATTTAATGAGATTGATATCCAATCTGACTTATGAAAAATATTGTATAAAAATTTGTATGAGACTGTCTCACGGTCAATTTTGTGATATGTTTATCCAATCCGACTCGATCTATACCATACAAAAATATTACTTTTTATGTTAAAAGTATTATTTTTCACTCTATGTAAGGATCTGCTCGACCTCTTTGAGAAAAAAACATATGACGTCTCATACGAAATTAATGATATTTTAAAATCTTTTAATTTTCAAAACCTTAAGTAAAATCATTGGAAATCGAGCAAATATGTCTGATTTTTACAAATACCTGGTTGTAAAAGATATTTACAAAAATTCCTATGAGACTATCTCACGGTTTATTTTGTAATTCAGATCTCTACTATCCAACCTGATTCATTAAAAAATATTAATTGTTATGTTAAAGTTATTTCTTTTATGATCTGGGTAGATCCATCTCATAGAAGATCGACTAGAATATATTTGATTTAACATAAGGAGCGGTGATTAATGTAATTTATACAAGTTCGCACACATGTATCAGGAAAAAAAATAAAAAAATGTATTGTTCATAAATACAATTGTGATGTCCCACGTCTTAAAAATGAAATATTTAAAATGAGTTTAAAATGGCTTACAATGGACTCTATAGCAACTTGGGTTAATCATTTTCGTAAAGCGAGGACGAATACGAAGTAGTTGCTATAGGGGCTCATTGTGCAGTCACGCAATCGCGGGCCCGGGCTCGGGACGTGACAGAATGATAGCCGGTCACGGGCATGGAACACCGAGAAATAAGTGCTATGCTGGGCAAAGTGCTATGTGCATGAGAGCCACCTCTTGAACATGCGAGGCAAAGTGCTAAATGACGGGAGCCACCTCTTGAACCTGTATGAGCCACCTCTAGATTCTTGGCGCTGGTGGATCGAGGGATCAGGCCGCGAGGGGTGATTGTGATGTCCCACATCTAAAAAATGAAATATTTAAAATGAGTTTAAAATTGCTTACAATGGACTTCTATAGCAACTTGGGTTAATCATTTCGTAAAGTGAGGACGAATACCTATAGTTGCTATAGGAGCCCATTGTACATTCACGCAGTCGCGGGCCCGGGCTCGGGGCGTGACAACAATACAAATACATCGAGCATCCAAAAGACATACGAAGCTAGAACCATCGTCTTCGCAAAGCAAGTTTGAGCCATGTATTATTACCATTGATGGTTAATGGATTTCAAAAGTCCAACATATTGTGCTTTGAATATAACTCTTACATACATGTGAAAACAACATATGATAGATATTATTACAGGAATAAATGTATAATAAAAAAGAAGAAAAGCAAAGATTAGGCCACAGAAAGCATCCTTGATTCAAAGAGGGAACTAGTACAAAGTTACATTCTTTCAGCCACAGATTTGAACTATTATTTCTATGACAAATTTATATGCTAGTCATTGAGGTACCAAATATCAGATTTTGAGCAGCAAATTACACAATCCGAAGATTTTATACCATCTCTGAGACTGATTATCGTTGCATTATCTTGTTTCCACCATGCCAAAGAATCAAGACGACAACATTTTCTGCTCAATCGTTATCCTTCTTGTTGCATACTAACCAGGCATATGCCTTTTATGGCCAGCTTTCCCATCTGACTTCAAGCCGCCACCACTCGATTCTCCTTCTGATGAATTATCCAAGGATTTGGTAAAAGAGCTTGAAAGATCAGCATATAGATCGACGACCCTTCGGATATTATTGTTGAGCTCTCGAATCAAACCTGCATTTCTGCTTAAGTTGTCCGGAATCTTGGACTCGTGATTCTGATTAATCTCATTGATCAGTAGTCCTGTTCTGATCCAATATATTCTGAACCTGAACAAAACTCTTCTGAAAAGTTTGCGAGATCTTGCCATCAAACTGACTGCCATTTACAAGGTGTGGAAATGTATCCCCCTCCATTGTTGTCAAGATTCAACCTTGAACAAACAAGAAACGAATCATATACGGAATAAGAGACCATCGCGAGGCTAAGGAACATAACAAGAAGTGAGCCAATCTCATTACCATTATGTATTTCGATTTTGAAAAATTCCAACCATCTATATACCAAAACTCGAGTCTAACCGTTCTTCGGTTTACATTTAACTTAAACAAAATAGCAACACAAAACAAAAGTATATCAGCGATATAACTGGACTAATTCGACATACACGAAAGCTCCGGCAAGACACAATATCCAAGGACTTCTTTAAAGCAAACAAGAACCAAGTAGCAACTAGCAAGCATCAATGTTTCTATCATTGTATAAATTCACATTTCAACATGATACTAAAAAATTTGGGTATTATTAATGTTGCTAACACTGTTATTCATGGGATCAATTATCATTATCATATAATAATATAAGGCATGATGAGATGTGAAAAGCAGATCCCCATTTCCATAAAAGGCAAGCTTTTTAAAATGTACTCAGAAAAACCCACCTAAAGTTTCAGCTCAGAAATTCAAAACAAAGAATCTGCAAACCCAAAAGAAACCAGTCATTGATGAAGTGCATAAATGATGACAGCTCTCAAAAGGGCATCATTTATAGGAAAATTGAAGCTTCGTACCTACTAATCAACATTAATCTCATCTGAATCATTGAAAAAGAAAACAGCATTCAAGAACATTAACTACCAAATATATTTCCAACAGCAACTCTTTGAACACTTGATGCGGTGGTTTCTGAAAAAAGAAGAAGATTATAGAGATGTAGAAATAAATTGGATTCTTGTCTTAAAAATAAAGAAAGTAAATGGGATTTAAATTGAAAATCTGAAAAAGCCAAAAAAAGGGGGATTCGAAAAGAGGATTCAAATGCTGGAATCGTACACCTCCAAGATTGCAGGTGCAGAGTGGAATATATTGGAATTCCTAAACAAGAAACAAAAAGAACAGAACTGCTCGTGACCCATTATGAATCGAAACCAGGAACCCATAAAAAATATCAAATTACGAACAATTAAACAAAGATAAATTTTTAATCAACAGCTGCTCACGTAAAATCATTATCGCTCTTTTCCACAGACCCGCACAACTACAAAACTGAAGTTCAAAGGATTTATGGCTGGAACTGGTGAAGAATCAAGAAACCCAAAAACCATGGAAGCTGAAAACACTGATTTTTGCAGGAAAAAAACAGCAGAATTCGCTCCCAAAAAAAAAAGACCCAGAAAAACAAAAACCTCCTCAAAATTAACCTCAAAAGAGATTAAATATGTATTTTAGTGTATATACAGACTCCATCATTGTTTGGTTCACTTACCTTGTAGAAGTGGGAGCATTATAATGGCGGAGAGAAAGAGAAGACAGAGATTGACAGAGGTGGAAATGGAATGATCGGCGATTGAATCGAATCTCGCATGAAGAGAAGAAATAGCGAGAGTGACAGAGGTGAGAGAATACGTAGATTTGACAATCACTAAATTCTAAATTATAACCAAGGATTCTTTTTCAACAATTATATTTTATGGTTTTTATTTAATTTATATATATATATATATATATATATTTGTTTTTGTTTTTGATAATTTGTTCTTAGTTCGTGTATTACGACCAATGATATCTTTTATTAAGTAGTGTTCTAAAAAGCCCGTTTAAACGCGCTTAAGTTTGAATTTCGACAAAAAAGTCCCGCTTTGGAGAAAAGCGGAAAAAAACGGTTAAACTGTAGTTTGACTGAATTAAGCGTAATCAAGACGTTTAATTAAGTGTGCTTAAACACACTTAATAACATTTATTTATTTTTAATTTTTTTATTTTGAAGGTATGTCTTTTTATTTTAAAATAATAAATTATGTTTATAATTTAGATGTTTATTTTTGAATTTTAATTATGATTAAGCATGTCTGATAATGATTTGACAAATATTTAGTATTTTTTAATGTGATCTAATTGTAAAAACGAATAAAGATTGCAGAGATTTTTATGTTTTTATAAATATGATAATTAATGCATCATACTTAAATTTATCATATTTATGTATTATTTTATCTATTTATTGGTTTGAGATAATTACAATTATACTAAAAATAAAAACGTTTTTTCACGCTTAAGCATGTGCTAATCTCGTTTAAGCTTGAAAAGCTTGGAGCTCGACATCCACACTTCGGAGCGTTTCACGCTTTTTAGAACATTGCTATTAATTATGAATATGATTGGTTTAAATATATATATCGATTTAGATGTAATAAAAAATCATAAAACTTCATTTCCAAAACACGATCTAGTGTTAAAACAAGTTTTTCTACGTTATTTTTAGAGTTTTGACCCATGAACAACATAGACGAATCCACACTTTTTTAGTCCGATAAATATATAGTGGGTTTCATTAAAAAAAAGAATTCACATGATCGAATGATATTAGCTTGACGCGGAGTAAAACTCATGGAATGACATGAATGAATCTAAGGTAAAATTATAATGCTCGCTTCTACAATACACACACACACAAACCTCTTGTATTTACAATGATTCATTTCTATAATAACAATTACACTTTCATTCTTGTAATAATTTTAATATTATATGAATTGTGACTAATTTTGTTGCAGTTTGAAAATAAAACCTCAATGATAATATAATGCTTCCTCCATTCAAATATATAGATTTTTTTTGTTTCTTCAAACAAAATTTAAAACTATTAGAAAAACAAGGTTTAGATTTTTTTTTTTAATGATTTGTTCTTATTTTATCATTTAAAAACGGTTACATGATATCAAACATTTAGTTAATAAGGATATATTAGTAGTAAAACAAAAGAAAAAATGCTACAAATGTAGAAATTGAATTGTATATTTGTGATAACCGAAAAATTATATAATTCAGATAAATAAAACAATCAAATTTTAATTGGACAATCTAATACAACATTAAAATAAAGAGTATGTACTTGTGAGACGGTCTCACGAATCTTTATATGTGAGACAGATCAACCCTGTCGATATTCACAATAAAAAATAATATTCTTAGCATAAAAAATAATATTTTTTCATGGATGACCCAAATAAGAGATATGTCTCACAAAATTACGACCTGTGAGATCGTTTCACACAAATTTTTGCCTAAAATTAATGGAAACTATAATAGCACATTTAGGTTAATGTTAATGGTTCGAAGCCTGCAGAGGTACATCCAAGGGCCGGAATTTTTTCTGGCCCAATTTTTTTTTTAAATTTTTTTTGTCTCCATGAAGTGGAATCTCAACCATTCATATGGGGTGTGGGCATTGCCCCACACCCAGGATCGAACGAACCCCGTAATAGATCCTTCGACCATAAAATACTATATATAGATCCCTATGTCACGCTGCATTTTATTTTTCATTCTTCGTATAAGAAAGATTGAAAATCATCTTGAAGTTTGTCTAATTTTGTGATTTAGAGTGCTCTTATTAAAAAAAATATTTTTATTTTGGGAGACGATTATCATGTTCCATAAATATTGCGTGTGTGACAAATTCTCATTAAAAGAGAGAGTTAAACTCTAACCTCAAATTACATTAAAAATACCTAACATTTATAAATCATAGAGAAATCAAATGTAGCTATAACAACAGGGGCGGAGCCAGGATTCATAGGTACCTGGGGCTGACTCCGTCTTGTATTAGACAGTAATAGGTTCGGTTAAAATCGAACCGAAGTTTCTTAAAATCGAATTAACCGAACTTTTTTTCGACAAACCAACCCGACCGAACTTTACTACGAAAATCTAACAAACCAAATCGAAAAAAATCGATTATTTCGGTTAGTAACACGATTAATCGAAATTTTAGATTTTTTTTAAATAATCATGTTTTAAATAAAAAAGTACAATATAAAAATTAGATTAATTAAATTATTTTAAAATAATCATTTTTTAAATAAAAAAGTACAATATAAGATTTTTAGGGTAAAAATTCAAACTCCAAAATTCATATACATAATAAGATAATATTATTGCAACTCGAATAATCACAACTAAATATTCAATATAAATTTTGAGTTGTCGAATTTTTATCTCAAAGTTGTATAATTTCATAACATACGACAATAAACCAATCAATTACACTAATGAATTATGATTTGTGGTCATTGTTTTATTTTTAATTTTTAAACGTGAGACTTAAAAAATAATTAAAAAAAAGAATACTGATAAAAAATTTGTTTTATTTTTAATATTGACAAAAAAATTTAAAAAAATAATTTTTTTTTTTAAAAATGTTGGTGGGGCTGGAGCCCACCCTAGCCCAAGGGTGGCTCCGCCCCTGTATAACAATATAAAAGATTGGGGGAAAAATGGATCGGTAGAGAGTCACGACACATGATATTTTTCCGAAACTACGATTTTTCTACTTAAATGTAGATTTTAGTAGTCGATCACGACTCCAAGATAAAACCCTATTTCTAGCACTGTCTCTAATTTCCAAGTGCATGTAGCAAAGAGACTATGACGAATCCAGAGTTGTGTTGACAAAACACAAAGTTTCTTGTAGGGAGAATTTTTGAAGTTTCTCAAATGAATAAGATAATTAATCAAAAATTCATATATAAAAGTAAGAACCTTATGACCCATATATAGGGATTATTTCACCCTACCCCTGCAGGCACTGCCTACAGGGGTACATCCAAGGGCCAGAATTTTTTCTGACACAATTTTTTTTTCCTCATGATATGAATCTCAATCCTTGATTCTGGGTGTGGGCACTGCCCCTACACCCAGGATCGAACCTTACCATATATAGGTAGAGAAATAACAGAAAATTAATTTTTGGTCTACAGATTATCCAATTTGGGATTTTAGTTTATTTAATTGTCCAATTTTGGTTTTAATACACTAAATTTTCATTTATCGGCTATTTTTTGTGACACAAAGACTCACAGTTGTTACTTTTCGGTGCACATTAGATAAATTTTCAGGTTAATGTAATAGTCTGCAAACCTCACCAGACATATAATTTTAGTCCAATTACTGATATAGTGTCGAACATATAAAAAATTTCCGTTATCACGACAACAATCTCTGATTCCAAGTGTCTTTTCAATTTTCAAAAATCCATCTATTTCATAAGTCATGATAAATGAATCGAAATGAAAAAGATTCTATAATTATTTGGAAGAGCAAGAAGACTTTGGCAAACTCTAGAAGATTCTGAAAGATCCTAGATGATTATGAAAGGAACCGGAGATCTATAAAACAATCTATTATTTATGAAATTATATTTGTAAAATGTATAATGTACAAATTTCTAGATAGTCTTCTAGAAAATTATAGAATTAACAAAATATGACACTTTCAAACAATGTTTTCATAATCGAATAGACGTTTAAACCGATCTATCTTAAAGAAAGTGTCCAACCAATCAAACCTATTTAACAGGACAGTCGAACCAGAATAATATTATATTATATAAGTATTAATATAATATAATATATTAAATTTTAAATCTAAAAGATATATATAAATAGACAAAAAAAATATTTATCAAAGTTTAAAAACTAAATAACTATATACATATATTCAAAATACCAATTATAATTATATATTTTTTTTTAAACAAAAACAATAGATTAAAGAAACTCTAATACAACTAAAATGATATTTTTAACAAGGTTCAAATTCCAAATAATCATATATATATATATATATATATATATATATATATATATATATATATATATATATATATATAATGTTTTGATATCCTGCACACCTACCGTGCACACTTTTGTGAGCACCGATGAGGTGTCACTCATTCATTGGATGTGATGAAATATTGAAAAATTGCGCATCCAATGGGTGAGTGACACTTCATCGGTGCTCACAAAAGTGTGCAGGATATCAAAATTATATATATATATATATATATATATATATATATATATATATATATATATATATATATATATATATATATATTTGATCCGATTTTCCAATTCGATATCGATCTGATCGGTTTGACAGGACAAACGATTTTTGAGCTATGATCGGAACAGACCCGTGACCGATTCCCGATCTGGTTTTGAAGACACTACTTTCAAGTACTACTATAAATAAGGTTGTCATCCTCATTTGTAATAACATCCAATTCGAATCCGACAACTAACAAACGATCCGAGTTAAGCTTTTCAAACAAGCAA
Organism: Primulina eburnea; assembly: GCF_022965805.1. NCBI lineage: Eukaryota > Viridiplantae > Streptophyta > Magnoliopsida > Lamiales > Gesneriaceae > Primulina > Primulina eburnea. Next base: position 5,340,593 of record NC_133117.1, on the reverse strand, counting down.
TAAACTCCTTCTAAAGCTTATCCATTTTATAGAGAAAGTTCTAAAACTAGATGTTGGCTACATCTTTAGGAAAACTTTTTTCTTTGAACATCACCACAAACAGGGTTGAACTTGAGGGGAGACTCAATATACCTCTCTACCTCAGGCCCAAGCATCCCAAAAAAGATTCATAGATTAGTTTTAGGCCCAAAATATTCAGTTTTTATTTTTAAAACCTACTCGAAAAAAAAAAAAACTCCACTAAATCGAACAAATAATTAGATAAAATAGTAAAAAAAAAAAAAAGCATGATCATAAATGATCACCAAGACAACAAAAATCCATCCAAAAAAAAAACTCCACTAAATCAAAAAGATAACGAAACAAAAAATAAGAGAGTAGGTTTCTTGTGAGACTGTCTCACGAATATTTATCTGTGAGACGGGTCAACCTTACCGATATTCACAATAAAAAGTAATGCTCTTAGTATAAAAGAGTAATACTTTTTCATGGATGACCCAAATAAGAGATCCGTCTCACAAAATACGATCCGTGAGACCGTCTTACACAAGTTTTTGCCAAGATAAGATTACAAGACAAACAAAAATCCATGCGAGAAACTCCACTAAATGGAATAGATAGCTAGCCAGCGTGAAAAATTAACACCAAGATAACAAAATTTCATGCAAGAAACTCCACTAAATCGAACACAATAGTGAATCAAAAGCATAACATTAAAGTATCGGGTGAAAACCCTACCCTCTTCCCATTTATTCAGAAAACTCTAGTGCATTCATAATATAACAAAAATAACAAATATGTTAAAATAATTTGCCAAAATATGAATGTCATAGAGTATCCCAGTATCAACATAATCCAGATCGAGATGTTTTCATCGCGATTTAACACAGATAAAAGTTGCTCTTCCACCAAGGAATTTTTCAACATTGACATGCATACATCTGTTTTTTTTTTTTTTCATATCCTATATTTGAATCAATTTTACTCGATATGTTTTGTGTTGGATATACTTCTCAAATTTCATGGTTCTAATCAACTCTCGACCGAGTTGATTTTATTTTTGGGCCCATAAAATGTCGATTTCTTAGTATTATTTTTCACAAAAAGAGAGATAATTATACACTTGAACAATGATTTAATTTTGATAATAATATGATATCATGCAAAAGCAAGCAAGGAACCTAACCATGGGGCTATTAATTTATTAATAATGGTATTGGTCAACACTCGAAACAAATTAAAGACGCCCGTAAAGTTTATGATATGGTACATTTCATAATAAAATAAATTATTCATGTTGAATTTTGGAATTCTAAATAAGAATTATTAGGTGAAACCAAAGATTTTATAGGACTTTAATTGAATGTCATATCCCTTGTTACATCGAAATCCATAACCCTAATAAACCTGGAATGAAAATAAACTAGTAAGTTCGAACCGAACCGAACCGAACCGAACCGAACGCGATTTTCAAGCAGTAGTCTTGAAGGGCTTGTAAACCTTAAGATCAGAGACAACTCCAGCAAACGAGCCCACAGCAGCAGCAATCGAAATGATCAAACAAGCAGCACTCAAAATCTGCAAGCCGATCCAGCTTGAGCTCCATTTAGGAATCTTCTTTTGTACAATGTACATCTCCACGGGAAAATAAACGGTCAGCGGCCAAAACCCGAATGCACCAAGAATCCCCACAACGTCATTAAAGAAAGGCATCAACATCGAAATTACGGTCGTTATGATCACGAAAATGGTCCTCCAGATGAGCCTGAATAAGTTCAGTTTATATGATTTGAATCCTGGAACAGGGACCGCGATCTCCTTCTTGATGAATTGGCTGTTGGGGAACCAATACGCCACGGTTTTCTCGACGACAGCGAAGAGGGGCTGGCATTGAACTTGGTACGCGCCGACTAGGTGAACCACTATGGCTATGTTGGCTATGTCGAGAAGCCAGTAAGGGTTGTAGATGTGAGAACCTGAAATTCCAGCAGTAGCAGCAGCTGGCCAATTCCAGCAGAAGCCAACGATTCCAGCAGCAACTCATATTTCAGAAGATGACATTTTCCAGCAGACAAAATCCAGCAGACCGAATCCAGCAGACAAAATCCAGCAGCAGAAGAGCGAATTCCAGCAGACAATTACTGATTCAGCTTAGACTTGTAACTGAAGCATTTATCCCGGAATAAAGGTTGTTAATGGCAGATTATGGCCATTAAATGGGAAGCTAACAGTCAGAATATTTGCCTATAAATAGCACCCTCAACCTCTGAATTGGTGTTACACAAATCTTGAATTATCACTTGAATTATTTGAGATAAGAGAGTGCTTATTTTCGGGCAGTAGAAAGCAGTAGCGAGAGCAAGCCTATTCCCAGAATTCAACCGAAACTCTCCAGCAAATTACGGTAAGTGGGCTTATGTATAAATATCTTGAAAACCCGTTTGATGATTTCTGTTTCAAAGCAAAGTATATTCTCGATTTCTGATATCTGATTTCGAAGCACTGAAACTTAGTGAACTAATGGTAGGAATATATATTCTGAACATTACTGAATTTTGATTACTGATTACTGGCCTCACCCTTTAGAGGAGAGAACATATAGGGGACTGATATCAGTTTAGCCATGAAATTCACGAACGTGCTCAGTGCTTACTTGTTAAACTTCTGATTACTGATTACTGAAAACTGATTACTGATTACTGATTTCTGAATACTGATTCCTGTTCTGAAAGTAAGAGTTTCTGTATATTCTTGAAATACTGTTCTGTATTAAAATGATTTTCGAAAACTGGGAGTTATTCCCGCCCCTGCTTACTGAGTGACAATCATATCACTCACCCACCAAACCCATCTCAGATAAGAGTACTGAAGAAATGTTAGAAGAGGAAGAGCAGATCCAGTTCTGGGGCTGGTGAAGAAGACTCTTGTTCTTAGTTTATGTTTATGTTTTCTGCTGCATCTGTCAAGAAGTTATTATATTTGGTTTTACATTTCCGCTGTAAAACATTTATCTTTGAGTTTGTATCAGACAAATGATTATTATGAATAAAAGACTGTGTTTGTCACGAAAATTTGCGGGCGTGCCAGGCACGTGTTCGTGCCAAATGTGAATTAATCTGACTTCGTTTTACCAAGCGTTGCGGGTCTCGATTCGGTCGTAGGTTCTAACTCCTTCGAAATGGCTCAAAAACGTAAACACGAAATAAAGAATATGACAAAATTATAGAAGGAATCCATTACCAACATCAAATTTAATTACGTTGCTATGAATTTGAACGACATTATCACAAGAAAGTTGGAGGAATATGCGAAATATGAAGAAACTAAAATACTGGAAAATGAAAAATGAGCGTGCAATTGACAATAGAATTCTGCAGAGCTTTTACTGTTGATTTTTTTGTGTGTAGTTGTTCAGAGACCTTTTCTGATCGTCTTCCTCCACTTTTGTTCCACTCTGCACGACAGTTTTCCCTTCCCCCGTCACTCCACGTTCTTCCACTTCCTTCCACGTCGGGCCGTGGCAGCGAACTGCTATCACGTTTCTTCATTGGGCCATTGGGCTTTTTCTCTGTTTGGGCTTTATCTCTTGGGCTCCCAAGACTTTGGCCAAATCACTATAAGTTGGGTAATGCCTATCTGTTTGGGCTAAACAATTGCCCCCCGTAGCCAATTTGGCCCATGGGCCAATTTGGCTATGTTTTTGCACGTCCCTTTTCAAACACGTAGAATTCCCTCGCACATTTCCAAGCATTTTTATTTCCTTGGAGTCCTTCTAAAATGAGTTTGAAAACGTACCCCCTTCACAATACAAGATCCTGGCTTGTTTATATTTCTACCAAAAACCTTATTCCCCAACTATCTTCCTCGATCTCCGCACCAAATCCCTAAACCTCCTACACATTCCCTTCCTTCCTTCTATTATACCCTCACCACCACACTTCTTCGCTGGAACACAGAAACAAAGCTCCCTCCTACCGCCCTTCGTTCCTTGATTTTGCCCACTGTCCGGACGCTTTTAATCGATTGCGAACCTCAGAGTGTGGACCGATCTGGGCGCAACCGAGGTTTGTTCTCCCTTTGCGTGGTTTGGTTTCTCCGCCTCGCACCTTGCTGCCCGCGCGACTCCAGGAAGCAGGTAAGGTCTTGGGTTCATACTTTCCTTCAATATGGTGGAATTAATTGTGTGAACACCCTCTGTTTTTGTTCGAAACTTTGCACTGATATCTTCATGTGGGCGTTGTTCGGGCACTCGTGGCAATGAAATCAATATGCTGTTTAATGCTCTTTCCTGTCAATGTTAATTTTTCCTTTGAAGAAGTTTCCTGATTTAAGATATGAAGTAGCTCGTGCGTATTAACTCACAGGGACAAGCAGTGAGTCTTTACTGGTGCGCACCTATCGTTTTACCCGTAGGAGCCAACCTCTTTCCCCTAGTAGCAGATTTGTAACTGGGATGTCTACTTCTGGGTATGTTTATTCTTTATCTGGGTGTACTTTGATAAGTCTCAGTTCATCTCACTTTGAATTTAATGCCATTTGCAGACCCTCAACGATCGTCGAGGAAGACTCGACCTCGGTGGAAATTTTTAATCATATCATTGATCCTTCCTATTTTCATATTCCCTTATCCACCGAGGCCACCAACATGCTCTTTCCTCTGCCCATCCTTGAGCCAAACGCCTTACTGCTAAATCGCACTGTTGTACCACCCTTTGAGTTTGCCAAATTTAAATCTTTACCCAGAGGAGACGTTAACTGGAATGTTTGGGTGGAGAGGTTGAAAAAATTTGATGGGGGAATGTGGCGAAAGCAAGGCCTTTATCAATTCATCCAAATGTCCACCACCGACCGTACTTTTAATCTTGACCTTCTTGAGGGTGCCATTCGGCTGTGGGCACCGCATTGTAATTCCTTTATTCTTCCATGCGGCCCTATGTCCATCACTCTTCAAGATGTTTTGCACCTCACTGGTCTCCCCATTTTAGGAAACGACTTTGCTAGTCTGGTAGATGTCCGGGACTTACCCCAGCTCCCTGAACAATATTGGAGCCCTTCTTCTTACTCTTAGATTATCAAGTCTTGGTGCGCTCTCAAGAGGACTTCTCCTACCAGCGAAGAACGTATATCCTTTATGTGGGTATTGATATGTAAGTATCTTTTTTGTCCTTCTTCTGGTAAGCCGACTATGGAATATCTGGCCCTCGCTCGGTCTCTGAGCACTGGAAATGTACACGGTCTTGGTGTGATGTTTCTGGGATCACTCTACCATTGGCTGAATGTTGCCGTGAATGATGTGCCACTCTCTAGACTTAACGGGGTGATGTGGTTCCTTCAGATGTGGCTGTTCTCTTATTTCCCTGAGTTAAAATCCCCACCCGGCCTTCTTTCTGAGAGGTTGTCATGGAGGGAACTAATGGCTTGTCAGAGTACTTTCACTGTTGCAGGGGTGTGTGCTTTTATGCGATCTCTGCCCTTCTCGAGAGCTGTTCACCGGCCACCATTCCTCACCATCACAGCCGAGGATTACCCGTGGATTGGGTATATGGCTACCAGTAAAGCGACAGACATAACTTCCTTAGTTAACAATGTGCGGATTGCCACCCTTCATCCTCGTTTCCTTGTACATGATGGGGTGTCCCCCCGTGATCAGAGTACCCATGTTTTTGAGTTCTACAATCCAACCTTGTACCCCTCCCAGCTAGGTTTGTGTCCAACCGTGCCCTCAAACGCTTTGTATCTGCCTCGCCCCCTGAACGAAATGTTGAAAGCGGAGTTGTCTCAAAAAAAAATTCACTTCCCTATCGTTGATTGAATTATCGGAGCAAGTCGAATATTTTAAGACTCCTGTTGTGGAGGCCCCCATTTCAGTCTCCGATGACTACTTTGCATGGTGGACTGCGAGATACAATTGTATTATCCCTGCAGAGTTGGACATATCAGGTATATTTTCCCTTGCTTTTGTATGATTTGCTACTCTGAGATTTTAAATATTACGTATTTGGACATGTAGATCCTCAAAGTCCTCGACCAGTCTTGGATCTGTCGATTGCAAGGAATGATAAAAAAGGCAAGGAGGGGAAGCCCAATCCTACCCCAGTGATTCCGTCTGTTCAAGTGAAACAAGTATCTGTTCCTTCGCCGTCGAGACGGCGGACTCGATCTGCCACTCATTTGTCTCGGGCAATCCAACCACTCATCTCCATTCCTCCAGCTGGCCTTGTGACGGTGGAAGAACTTGATTCCTCCTCAACCTCCAGTCCTTCGAGAGAAACCGAGTCGGATGAGCGCATCCCTTTGGCCACTCCTCTGTCCTCATTAAAGCGTAGAAAAGTCCTTCCCGGGGGTCATTCTGATGATGTGGTAGAGAAATCTCCCTCGGCTGGCTCCCACTGTCAGGTAATAGCCATTCTACTCTCCCTTTCATTGCCAGTTATTGTTTGGGTCTCACCTTCTCTTTGGCTTTGTAGGATTTATCGGCACGGAGGGCGATGGTCTCTTTGGTTGAAGAGAATCAGGAATTTGACTTTAGCTTTTTAGATTCCGGAGCCTCCCCTATGGTTTCTTCTTCTCATATTCCTACTGGCTTGGAAGTAGCCACCGCCAAGGCTTCGCTGCGGCATTTTCTAAATATAAATCTTGATGCCTTAGGAACCATGGAGAGGAGCACCGTTCTGTCTGCCATGTCCATACTGCAGAGTAGCCCTGACTTTTCCTCCACATCCCCGTTGCATGACATACTGAATACTCTGCCATCTATGTTTTCTGCTTTTCAGGCTTCGAGTTCCACTTGTTCCGAGACATTGACTCAGGTAAGAAATTTCAAGGGACAGAAAGAAAGATTGGATAGCCTACTCTCCGAGAGAACAACTGCCTTATCCATTTTGCATCAAAAGACTACAGAGTTTGATGCCAAGGAGGAACTGGTGAAGAAACTAGAAACGGAACTCGCTCAACACAAAGCTGATATGGTAACTCTTCTGCACGAGAGTGAGGTTGTAAAAGCCTCCTCCGATAAACTCAAGCTTGACATTCAATGTCTGGGTGATGATTTGATGACTCAGAAACAAGCCTATCAACAATGGGAGGACGACTTGAGGGCTGCTGAACAAACTCGAGCCGAGTGCCTGTCCAAATGGGAAGAATTGCGCCAACTTGATCTTTCTTAATCTTTATGGTGACTTTATCTTAGGTTTTTGGTAACTTTATGGCATTTTGGACCATTGTGTAGTATTTCTTTGACATGTTGCATCTGCTTTTGAATTTGCCATGATTTGGCTTGTCCTTTTCGTTATGTGTATGTTGGGGGAATGATTAGAGACTTGTTTGGTTATGACATCTGCTGCTTGGGATTTATTTGCAGGCGTTTATATTTTGGCATATCTTTATTTACAAAGGAAACTCTGCCAAAATTTTCTAAAAAACAAACACTTAATAACGACCCAAACAACGCAAATCACACGCATTCCCATCTAACGGTCAACCATATTTCTCCAAATAAAGCTCAATGAATTTTCATGACCTGTACTAAACAAACCTTACTTTGTCAACGATTTGGCCAACTAACAAAACGAACACTTGACCTGAATTAATTGCGATGAGCACTGTAAGCCGGTATTTTTATTTATTTACAAATGCTCCAGCATCATTTACAAACAAGATTAGCAAGAAATGGCTTAACAGCCTATTCCTCCCATATTTACATAAACTTCTTACAATTTATTATGACAAATTCAAACAAAGTGGCCGTCTAGCCTACTCTGCACCAGATTCCCTCATACCCTGCTTCATGGATCATTCAAGTCTGATACACCCACCCAACTACTGGGGTAGTAATGCTTCAAGTACTTCCCATTGATGCACCTCCTGTGTGGCTCTCCATCTAGACTCGCCAACCAATAAGCATTTCCATCCAACACCCGATGAACTTTAAACGGTCCTTCCCAGTTGGGCGACCATTTGCCGAATTCTCTGTCTTTGGATCCGAGGGGCAGAATCATCTTCCAAACCACATCCCCCTCCTCGAACATTTTCTTATTCACGCGTTTGTTGTAACTTCTGGCCACCTTGGACTTCTGAAGCATTAAGGCATTATATGTTTGCATTCTCAGCTCATCCAGATCTTCAAGTTCCATGATCATGGCTTCCGTGTAGAGCTCCGGTTCCAATTCATTATGCTTCATTACTCTCAAGGAAGGGACCACAACTTCCATTGACAGTACTGCATCATGCCCATAAGTCAGGGTGAAAGGACTTAGACCAGTGGCACTCCTCTTTGACGTCCGATAAGCCCACAAAGTTTCTGATAGCAAATGGTGCCAATCTCGGGGGTTATCCTCCATCATCTTTTTCAACATTTTGATCAATACTTGGTTCGAAGCCTCAGCTTGACCGTTAGATTGGGGATAGTGAGGTGAAGAATTAATTAACTGGATCCCATATTCCTCGGCAAATTCTTTCAGTTCTGACCCCACGAACATAGTTCCCTGGTCAGTCGTGATCGATTGCGGGATTCCAAATCTGTGAATAATGTACTCCTTCACAAACGTAACGAAATCTCTCTGCTCTACCTTCTTCATGGGGAGGGCTTCAACCCATTTCGTGAAGAAATCAGTAGCCACAATTATGAAGGAATGCCCTTTAGATGAAGGGGGATAAATTTTTCCTATCAGATCCATAGCCCATCCCTGGAATGGCCACGGTTTTATGACGGCATGCATTTCATCAGCTGGTATTCTCTGGATATTCCCGTGTTTTTGGCACTTTTGGCACCCTCTTGAATATCTTACGCAATCTTTTAACATCGATGGCCAGTAATGGCCATGTCTGCGGATTAACCACCTCATTTTGATCCCTGACTGGTGTGCTCCACATATCCCTTCATGTACTTGCTGCATAACTCTCATGGATTCTGGGAAACCCAAACACCGCAACAATAAACCATCGTCCCTTTTCCTGTACAGTTCATCTCCCATCAAGATATAATGCAGAATTCTCATCTTCAAACCATAATGCAACTTCTGCTCAGGATTCTTCAATGCATCTTTTATTTCATCCCTCCAATCCCCAGCGAGGTCAACATCAATGTCAAAGGTATCTACTTGTATTCCTCGCTGCTGAATGGAAGGATGGTTTCTTTTTTGTATCAACAAGAGTTTGTGGGTGAGCTCGGGCGACATCTTTAAGCCAGAAGCAATTTGAGCTAATTCATCAGCTTCCCAATTGTCTTGCCTTGGCACATGTTGGAATGTCACATCTTCAAAATCATCAAGAAGCTGTGAAGCGGCAGTGAAGTAAGGTGCCAATGTCAAACTCGCACATTTATATTCTCCTGACATTTGCTTGAGAACTAACTGAGAATCCCCAATGATCAGTACATCTCTAGCTCCTAGATCTCGTAAAATCTCTAAGCCAATCACTAATGCTTCATATTCAGCCTGATTATTGGTGCAAGGGAAATCTAGGTTGAATGACAAAGCGGTCTTTACTCCCGTCGGGGATGTTATCACGACTCCCACTCCTGATGCCCTCTCTGTGCTGGAGCCATCAAATTTTAAAGTCCAAGGCTGATTCACATAAAACACTGGGATATCCACTGGTGCACTCACTGCAGCATCAACCATAGGGTGGTCTGCCAGAAAATCAGCAACGGCTTGGCCTTTCACCGATTTTTGTGGGCAATAGATCAAGGTGAATTCGGCCAATGCCAGCGACCATTTGCCAATCCTTCCAGTCAAAATCGGTCTGTGAAGCATGTACTTGACGAGATCTGTCTGTGAAATCACGTAACCTCTTGAATGGATCAGATAATGCCTCAGTTTAGTACATGAATAATACAATGCCAAACATAACTTTTCTATGACTGAATATCTGACCTCCACCTCGGTTAGTGATCGACTCAGATAATAAATGGCCTGCTCGTGATTCTCTTGGTTATTCTGTGCCAAAAGACACCCAATAGAATCCTGAGCGGCCGATATATATAATTTGAGGGGAAGACCATGTTTTGGGGGCATCAGAACAGGAGGTTTAGACAAATACTCTTTTATTTTATCAAAGGCTTCTTGGTGACATTCTTCCCAGTTAAATTCCTCCAAGTCTTTCAGTTTTAATAATAGAGAAAATTCACGAGTTTTACCTGCCAGATTTGAAATAAATCTTCTTAAATAATTTACCTGGCCGAGGAATCTTTGTAACTCCTTCTTATTCTTCGGTGGCATTGCTGCCATAATGGCTTTAGCCTTATTCTTGTCCACCTCTACTCCCCGCTGGTGAACTAAAAACCCCTATAAATTCCCAGCCTGTACACCGAAAGCACATTTTTAAAGGGTTTAGCTTCAAGTTGTGCTGCCTCATCCTCATAAAACTCTTCTCAAGATGACCAAGGTGATCTGCCGCTTTTTTCGATTTTACAACAATGTCGTCAATATATACCTCTAAGCACTGACCGATCATGTCATGGAAAATGATATTCATGGCCCTTTGGTAGGTTGCTCCAGCGTTTTTCAATCCAAATGGCATAACAAGCCATTCGAACGTGCCGATCGCTCGAGGGCATCTAAAAGCTGTCTTAGATACATCCTCCTCTGCTATTTTTATTTGGTTGTATCCTGAAAATCCATCCATAAATGACATCAACTCGTTTTTTGCCACTGCATCGATTAACATATCAGCTACTGGCATGACATAAACATCTTTCGGGGTGGCACAATTTAAATCTCTAAAATCTATGCAAACTCGAAGCTTCCCATTCTTTTTCATGACAGGGACTATGTTTGCCAACCACTCCGTGTACCTTACTGGGCGGATGAATTTTGCTTTGAGCAATTTTTCAATTTCTTCTTTTACTCTTGCTTCAATCACCTTGGACATTCTTCTAGCCGGCTGTTGGTATGGTTTGAAACCATCTTTAATTGGTAGTCGATGTTCCACCAATTTACGGTCTATACCCGGCATATCTTCATATTCCCATGCGAAACAATCTTTGAATTCCATGAGAAGTTTCACCATTTCCTCTTTCATCTCTTCCTCCAATAAATCACTGATGTAAGTTGGTTTAGGGCATTCCACAGTTCCCAAATTCACTTCTTTCAAAGGGTCCTGAGTCTCTGGCTGTCGATCTTCCATCTGAACCGGAGCTAAGACTAAATCTTCCAGCTGTAACTCTATTTCTTCCCCGTTGTCAAATTCATCTTCAAATACTACTTCAGTTCCGTCAATGTCCCATAATTCCTGAGATTGTACTTCACTCACTAGCTGCTGCAATGTGGCTTTCCATTCGGAAGTTGCAGCCACTTCCATTTCTTCTTTAGTGAATTTAATCATCGACCCCCTCGATAATAGGTCGAACCATAGGTCTGGGAGAGACCATGACAGTGGGTTTGAGAATCTTTTCAACCGCTTCCTTTACTTTCTTGGTGTCCATGTAGACTGCTCCTTGCTGTCCATTCACCTTGTAATCACGGATTTTGATAGGTCCGAAGGCTCCATCATAATATCTAGCCTCTACGGAGTTGGAGTTAGACTGATACGGCCGTGAATCAGCCTGTATCACTTCCACCTCCTCTCCTTTCCACATCAACAGCAACTGATGCATGGATGATGGCACACAATGATTGGTGTGAATCCAATCCCTTCCTAACAAAGCATGGAAACTTGCACTGGAATTTACCACGAAAAAGGCGGATAATGAAGACCGGGACCCTACTGTGATGTTAGCTGGCAATACTCCCAAAGTTTTGGTAGACTCCCCAGTAAAAGCCGCCACCGAAACTTCAGTGGGAATCAAATCCTCCACACTCTTACCCAATTTCTGAAGAATCCTGTACGGCAAGATATTCACGGCGGAACCATTATCTATTAACACTCTGGATAACGGCTTTCCATTCACATGCGCTACAATGTAGAGGGGCTTGATATGCTGAGTCATCTCGTTTGTGGGTCGTTTCATCAATACTCTTTTCTCTTCATCAACAAAAACACTGATGCTTTCATTGAAAATATCGGTCTGAGCAGGTTGTGTACCATTTTGACTTTCAGTGAATACTTCGGATTCATCCATCCTTTTGCGTTTGAATTCCTCTGGCAGCATCAACGAGCCAGTGGCACACTCAAATGAAACCAAAATCTGCCCCACTTTGAAAGTAGCCCTCTTGACTGTTTCATTATCTTCATCCGACAATAGATCATCATCTTCCTCCTCATTATCTTCAGTAGCCTTCCTTCCAAATTTTTTCTTCTCTTTAAACGAATCCTCTACCCCAGCCCTACGTTCAGCAGCTTTTCTCTCAACAAACGTCGTTTTTGGGTTCTAGAAAGAGGCTTTGGGAATTTTGGATGTTCTACTCGCCTCCACACACCATCAGGGATTGCTCTGGTAGGAACAACAAAGCGGGAATTCCTCTCATATTTTTTATCGGTGTTCATAAGAGATGGCCTCTGTATGATCTTATGAAATGACTGCTGGCCACTTCTTTTCTCGTTAGTCATCGACCAGGAATATGAGCTCCTTCTGAGGTACTGGTTCACCGGCCTTTTGGCCATGGATTCCCTGTTACACCTCATATTCCTTCCAGTATAATGCAGATCCTCCTTACTGTAATAGCGGTCTTTTCCATGAAAAGCTTCTGTTTTCTTCTCTTTAACCTCAAACATCATTTCCCGAGGCACCCAACATTTCTTTACAGTAATTCTTGGTCTAATGGACATGTCCCTGTTTCCACTCCTCCTCCTCTCATTGATCAAGAAGCGCAAGTCAGTACTGCTCATGTTCACATTGGCTATCGGGGGAAAATGATCTTCATCCACGATCATTGCTTCCTTTTTCTCGGGGAATTTTAGGATTCCCTTGTTTATTCTTTCCTGCAAGACATTCTTGAAAGCCCAACAAGCATTAGTATTATGATTGAAGGAATTGTGGTACTTACAGTAATCTCTTCCTTTCAATTCCTCCCTAGTGGGAAGCTTGTGGTCTGAGGGGAATGTTATAAACTTCTCCTTCACCAAGTGATCGAAAATTTCCTCCGTCCTTGATGCATCGAAAGTATAGGGATTTTGTACCGGAGTCATGTTTTTCTTGGAAAATTCTTCATTCTTGCGCTTCAACAGAGGGACAGTGCGTGATCCGGAATTTGCTACTTCTGCCAACGCAATTTCCTCCACTTCCAGGAAATAAGAGCCCACTGTAGACTTTCTTTTATGACTCTCCTCTCGTAACAATTCCTCATACTCTGACACTTTGGCAGCAAGTTCATAAAAATCACGGAATTCCATCCCTTGGAACTTCTTTCTAAGTTCAAAATCAAGTCCTCGCTGTGCCATCTTCACGTACTCTGATTCGGGGAGGAAAACTCGGCATCTGCTTCTCACCTTCTTGAATTCGCAAATAAAATCATTGGCAGATTCCCCCGGTTTTTGGACCACCCTTGACAATTCCGCTATACTGATCTCCGGCATTGTTCTGAAGAATTGTGTATGGAACTGACGTTCCATATCATGCCAAGTCATTATAGAGTTCCGAGGCAGCGTTGCATACCATGTGAAAGCAGTGCTGGTCAAGGAATTGGGGAACAAACGTAACTTGTAATTACAGAAGTTCTCCAAATTTGCCAATTCCCCGCACTGAATTGTAAACCTGGCCACATGTTCTACGCTGGACTGACCGTCTTCCCCGGAGTATAATGTGAAGTCTGGAATGCGGTATCCTCTTGGATAAGGGTTGTCACGATCCACAACATCAGGATACGGCTTATGGAATTCTGGTCGGTTGATTGGCCTCACTCCTGGGCCATACAACTCTTGAATAACATCACGTACCATCTCAAAATCCACAACTGGAGTTTGTCGTAACTGGTAAGGAGGATAAATTGCCCCCCGAGTGTTATTCCCTGAACCTGGCGCTGGAAATCCACGCATTCCCCCATCACTATACATCCCTGGATGTGAGTTAGGAGAAGTCACGGAGAACACATTACCAGCCATTTGTTGGCCATTGTTGCAGTTTTGGAACTTCAATCCCAATTCTTCATCCCTCTTGTGCGGAGGAGTGTATCTCCCTCCCCTGGCAGATTCTGGAATTCGTGTTTCCCCTAAGCGGCGATTTTCACCTGCTTGAGAAGTTCCTGATCCTTGGCCTTGATCTTTTAGCAATTTAACGTCAGTTTCTTGGGGTTCAGCATTTTCTGGTGTAACAGCCTCTCCTTTTGCAGACTTCCTCCATTCCTTCATTTCTGCCACAAATTCCTTCATAACAGTAGAAAAAGTTTGGGTCATTTCTTTGAGATCACAGCGGATATTTTTCTCCATAGTCAACAAAAAGTTCAGTGAAGGCCCGCCAACACCAGAAACATCAATTCCTTCCTTCATATTCTCTTCCTCGAACTGCTGCACTAGCCTTTCAACTATTCTGCCCTCTGCATCAGTTTCTTCTTCCTGTGAGCGATGAATTTTCCCATGTGATGGAGGAATTCCCTCATTCTTCTCAGTACGCTTTGGAGGCATTCGGGTCCCACTGGGCGTGCCAACTTGTTTGTCACGAAAATTTGCGGGCGTGCCAGGCACGTGTTCGTGCCAAATGTGAATTAATCTGACTTCGTTTTACCAAGCGTTGCGGGTCTCGATTCGGTCGTAGGTTCTAACTCCTTCGAAATGGCTCAAAAACGTAAACACGAAATAAGGAATATGACAAAATTATAGAAGGAATCCATTAACAACATCAAATTTAATTACGTTGCTATGAATTTGAACGACATTATCACAAGAAAGTTGGAGGAATATGCGAAATATGAAGAAACTAAAATACTGGAAAATGAAAAATGAGCGTGCAATTGACAATAGAATTCTGCAGAGCTTTTACTGTTGATTTTTTTGTGTGTAGTTGTTCAGAGACCTTTTCTGATCGTCTTCCTCCACTTTTGTTCCACTCTGCACGACAGTTTTACCTTCCCTCGTCACTCCACGTTCTTCCACTTCCTTCCACGTCGGGCCGTGGCAGCGAACTGCTATCACGTTTCTTCATTGGGCCATTGGGCTTTTTCTCTGTTTGGGCTTTATCTCTTGGGCTCCCAAGACTTTGGCCAAATCACTATAAGTTGGGTAATGCCTATCTGTTTGGGCTAAACAGACTGGTTTCTGAATTTTGTACTTCTGAGGCTTGTTGTTTTCGAATAAATATTTGAGAGCAACGCCGGTGTCAACCAACCCCCGTCCCGGGGCGTGACAGTAGAAGCCGCAACCACATAACATGTAGTAAACAGTTGTCACGGCTACGCTCAAGAATGTGGCTTTCTTCATTGTCTTTTGCTCTGATGGTGGAGATTTTATGGTATCCTGTAAGGAAAGAAAGTATATTTTAGAGGAAATGAATCAACAATTATTTCATTTTTTGAGGTACAGACTCAAGTTTTTTGTTTTTGGTTCGAAAGATTATCAAATATACCTGAATTTCAATAAGAATGAAGGAGTAAGAGTAGGCAAAAGCTATGTCTCCAAGTGCTTGAAAACTCCTCCAGACCTTTTGAGTTTTGGTTACTGTTTCAATACTTACTCCGGTGAGACTTCCTTTAATTTTACCATTTTCTGCAACGAAAATTCAGTATTGATCAAAAATATAATTCTTCATGAAATAACACCTCTAAAATCCAAGCTGGACAAATTTTAATGTGTTGCGAAAAGTAAATCACCTGCAACTTTGCCAATTCCAAGGCCTAAGCCAATGGTAGAGTAAGTAAAGGACATAATTGCAGCAACAATCGAAAGCCACCAAATTTGATCAAAATCTGGGATTTGTGAGAAAATTATTTCTATCACGCCAAATGCAATCATGTAAGGATTGCTCGAAACTCTGCAAGGGCTGTCATCTCCTTTTGAGTGGAAGCAATTAGACTTCTGAATTGCCCTGTTCCATTAGTTCTCATATAAATTAAAACACTAATATTCTCAAAAATATATTTATAAAAGAAAATTTGTAAATGTTGTTTGATTTTCTCACATCATGCTTATAGAAGATGCAATGGTGTAACCGACGGCAACTCTAAAAAGATTCAAATACTGAATTGCCCCATAAACTTTAACCTGGAACCCACCTGCTGATTCCAAGAAAATTCGGAAAAAACTTCAGAACTTCATATTTTACATTATATATACAAGACTAAAAGCTCCCGTATGAAGAAAGCATACCCAAATTGGCTCTGACAGCTTCCATGTAAGTGTAGTTTCTCTTCCCGGTGACGGGGTCGCCGGAGCGGTAACATGACGCCAGAAGGGAAGAGGTGTAATAGGTCACAAAAGAGAACAAGAACAAGACAGTTGGACCAGCAATCCACCCCAATTGAGCGGTTGCCCAAGCCAAGGACAAAACACCAGAACCAATCACAGCTGTTATGATATGAGCACTTGCAGTCCAGACAGTACCTACACATTCACAGCAGAAAAATAAAAATTCAACAACAAACATATTACATGAAAGAAAATTGAAATCTTGATTGAATGGATTCCACATAAAATTTTAGAAAAAATAATTACCTGTTCTTTCGAGACGACCATCGTCGTCGTAACACTTGAAGCCAGCCTGAGGAGCTACATTGATGGAGACATCAACATCAAAGGCTTGCTGATGATTCTGTATCGATCCTGTATTCTCAGGAGCCATCTTTTTAATTTTCTTCTTGTTGGGATTTCGAAAACCAAGAAAATATTGAACTTACTTTCTGAAGATATATAAGAGAGACGCGTTTCGTCAACAAGTAGACCGCGCCACCAAATTCTTGAGTGGAAATAGATTGATCTAAATATTTGATTCAAAAGTTTCCGCAAAAGGGAAGCTATACTTAAAGAGGAATCTATAAATGTGTTGTATTAATTATCTGATTTTGCCATTGGTTAACTATCATGCTGACAACGATAGTTTCCACGGATCAAGCAGCAGAGGGTGCTGTGGATTTTAGTCCACATCATCATTAAGAAAAAAAACTTAATTTTCTTTTTAAATTGATATTTTTATATTTTAATTATTTTAAAATCAAAATTATATTTTTTATATTAAAATATGTGATTGATAAACTAATTTAAAATTACAATTTTATTTTTGGTTACAAATATATATTGTGGTGGTAAAATGACGTCTCTCTTATTATTTTTTCTTTTAAAATTTTTTCTACATTTTTTTTTAAAAAAAATGTTAATAAAAATTTAATTTTTTTATTATAAATATGTGATTCCGAACGAACAAGAAAAAACAACGGTACATTCAATTTTTTTAATATTATAATTTTTTTAAAAAAACTATTTAATTTTCTCCTTTTTTATCTTGTTAATTTTTTATTTAGAATTTAAAATTTTATTAATCAAATATTCGTAACAAAAATAATAAAAATGTTGGGAATAAGTTGCGGCCAAAAAATTATAATTATAATTATTTTTGTAACAAAAATAATAAAAATAATAACAAAAAAATGTATATCAACGGTTTTTTTTTTAAAAATAATTTAATTTTTAAAATTAATTTCAAAAATAATTTTAAAAAAAGTGTTTTCAAATATACCCCAATCCGCGCCACAGACGATGCTCCATGACCGCAAACGGAATATTTTAACGACAGAATATATATAAAATCGTCGCTAAAATTGAATCAACGACGGTTTACAAACCATCGCTAAAATTGAATGCTAAAATTGCATCGGCGACAGTTTGTAAACCGTCACTATAATGAATCAGCGACAGTTTATTAACCGTCGCTAAGTTTTAGCGAAACCGTCGCTACTTGTCGATATTTTGGTCACATACATTACACACTACAGATAATTGTATCAACAGCGTGCACATGTAGGCCGCGGATAATCTTACACTTTCAACGGCTTGCATCTTTGCAGCGTGCAATGTGCGCTGCAGAAAGAGAATTTGCGCGCTGCGAAAAACCATTTTTGTTGTAGTTAAGACAGAGAAAAAAACAGACAAGAAATTCATCCCGAAATAAGTTTTTTCAGGAACCTCTACTATTCAACTTTGTTTTTTCAGTGATTCAGGGATGACTGACTTTGGATTGTTTGGTCAGCAGAATTTTCAGACTCCGTCTTGGTCGAACATACACAGTTTTACAAATTTGCTTAATGTTGGTCTGCAGCATCTTGTACATGACATTCGACTGCAGAATGATGTTGAGGAAAATGAACAACATTCAATTGAGATATCCTAGTCTTACGACCTCTCCACAGTCCCAGGAAGGCACCAATTTTGGTTCCATGATCATTTCAAGATTGGCATCATCAGATGCGCAGCCTCTTTTGGTTGATAAGCCATGAAAAACTTATTTCTTGATGAATTTTTTGTCTGTTTTTTTTCTCTGTCTTCACTGCAACAAAAATGGCTTTTCGCAGTGCGCAAATTCTCTTTCCGCAGCGCACATTGCACGCTGCAAAGATGCAAGCCGTTGAAAGTTCAAGATTATCCGCGGTGTTGATACAATTATCTGCAGTGTGTAATATATGTGACCAAAATTTCGGGAAATAGCAACGGTTTTGCTAAAACTTAGCGACGGTTCATAAACCGTCGCTAAAATTTAACCGTCGCTGATTCATTTAAAAACTGTCGCTGATTCAATTTTAGCGACAGTTTTGATATATATTCCGTCGCTAAAATATTCCGTCCGCGACGTGGAGCAGCGTCTGTGCTCCACGTGTGCAGCGTCCACGCTTCGTAAGTACGGATTTGGATATATTTGCAAACCTTTTTTTTAAATTTTTTTTTGAAATTAATTTTAAAAATTAAATTATTTTTTAAAAAAAACCCTGCAACTTCACATTTTATCTTGTGATTTTCTTTATAATTCCAATGATTGTTAACTAAGTTACTTTATAATATCTTAGCATCCATCCACTCCGGTCCAATGCCTATCATGTTAGTTCCCTTTCTAAGTCTTCTTATGCCTCTTTTTAGCCAAATGAATGGTTGATCTAAATATTTCACCGGCATTTAATTTTCATCCCACACAAAGAGTTGAAAAATTATAAAAGAAAAAGTAATAAGAGAGACGTCGTTTTACCCCACACTATATATTTGTAACAAAAAATAAAAGCGTAATTTTAAATTGGATTATTAATCACATAGTTAAATATAAAAAATATATAATTTTGATTTTCAAATAATTAAAATATAAAAATATCAATTTTTTTTAAAAAAGTTTCTTTTAATAATGTTATGAACTAAAATCCACATCACCCTCTCTGTGGGTTCCCCACAATAGAGCATCTTGATCCGTTTCTCTTACTTAATAATAACATTTTAAATTTTCTCCTAGGAAATTTTAAACTATTATCTTTGTATTTGGGAGGTGCTACCACTTGGGCTCATTTTTAATCTATTCCATTATAGGCCACAATTGGTATCTAAAACCTATCTCCATGTAACAATTTCAAATAAACAATATTTTCATAATCCGATCGGTTATCAAACTTATATACCTTAAAAAAGGATCCAATCCGTCGGAAGATTTAACCATACGGTCGAAACGGAATACTGTTATATTATATAAACTAGTCTTTTATCCGTGCGATGCACGAAATTTTATTTATGTAATTAATCATTAAAATTAGTAAGTATTAGCGTTTGAAAATTTATTAAAAATATTTATATAATATAATGAATATATTTAAATTTTAAATATTATTATAAAAAATTATTATATAAAAAATTATATCATTTTAGATAATATAATAAGGATAACAATCTTATGCTATTAAATTGATTTTTTTTTTTTATCTTGAACTGTTATTAATAAAAAAAATATAAAAACATATATAAAATCATATATTATTTTGTCAATAATTTTTTTAAAAATAAATATTTTTCAATAAGTCAATTTTTGTTATCATTTAATGTAAGGTCCAGGAATTTAATTCGCGAAACTTAAGTGCATGCAATCTAAGATTTTTATATTTTAAATATGTGCTTAATTATTTTTATGCATTTTATACATAATTCATGCATGATAGGATATAATTCATGAAATTTTAAGAGTTCATGCATTAGGGGTTCTAGATGACATTTCACGTTCGAACGAGGATCGGAGATCGGAGAACTTTCAGAAAATTATTTTATTACACGATTTACTTTTATAAATTAAGTTGAAGCGTTTTTAAGTGTATTTTTCAAAAAATGGGAATTTTTGGGTATTTTTACCCCCAATATTTCAATTTTTAACGGTACTTAAATTTTATCGAGTCGGAGGACTTTTTAATGGTTCGGCTAATATTTTCAAAATTTTTTCAACACGAAATATTTTTCGGGAGTATGATTAGATTTAATTGACCTATTTTTAAGCGTATTGGGCTTAATTAACTTTTTAAACTTTTGATTATCAAATTTAGATCCATTACCTAATATTCAATCATTTAATTAATCCTAAACCTTGTAATTTATACCTAATTACCTCCCTTAACTCCCCACTAAACCTACTTACGTTTCAAAAGCCGCCCACCACCTCCACTCAACTCATTCCTCTCGGCTTCATCATTCCCCCAACAACAAGCTTTCACCGAACATTTGCTTGCAAGAAAACTTCCCCCGGATCTCCATTTTGCATCGTTTTTGGTTCTCCCACTCATTATGCATTTACTTTCGTTTCTCATCATATACCAGGGACGTAGCCAGAAAAAGTTTTGATCCTGGGCTAAAAATTTGTGGGCTAAAATGTGAGCTAAAATTTATGATATATTCAATGTTATTTTATTTTTTAAATTTGTGGGCTAAAATGTTGGCTAAAATGGGCTAAAATTAAAAAAAAAAAAACTCCATCCATATTTTTAAATAAGTCCAAAAATCAAGCCTGGGCTGGAGCCCACCCCAGCCTTTGGGGTGGCTCCGTCCCTGTCATATACGCTCTAAATATTCTGTAAAACATGTATGTGTATGTTCAGATCTCGTTCTTGCATGTGGGTGTGTTTGGTGAGTTTTATCGTGAAACCTGCATCGTTTTTTATTCAACCATTCACGTTTCTGATATGTGGTGCAAGGGGCTGCCCGCTGCTGTGTTGGGTTGTCAAGGGCAGCCTGGGCAGTTAAAGATCGGGAGTAAGAGCTGTAGGTGCAGGAGCGAGAATTTGATAGAGTTTTGTTCAAAGCCGTGAAGGCTATGCAGATCGGGACTTGGTGTAGTGTTTCGGTCCTTGGATTCTTGTACACCAGCCGTGTGAGGACCTTCTCCAGCCCTAGACCAGACCCTGATGGGTCTGAGGTGGGGGCAGGAACGGCTCAAACAACTCTGGGGTCGAAGGATCAAACAACCAAGCCTTGTTGGGGAGAGTAGTCTTGGTACGGAGCTTAGTGCGTTTTTCTTGATACCTAGTGGTTAGGAGCGTGCATGGGGTCGGTGTTTTGGTTTTGTTAGATGTTTTAGGGTCTGATCGAGGTCCTTAGTAGGCTGGCTCATGGCTGGGGAAATCGGTTTAGCGTGAGGCGTGAGTTTTGGGAGATAAGTGCACATGAGTTGGTGTAATGTGATAGGACCGAGAGCTTTTGTCAAGTTCTGAATATTTCAGCCGTGGATTAGCACAGCTTAATGACATTGGTTTAAGACCTATTAAGCGTTTTTAAGATGTGGTAAAAGTTGGAGAAAATTTGGGTAAAGTTTCAAGTCGATTCGGGTTAAAAACGAGACCTCAGTCTAAGTTTTAAAACGAATCAGTTATATTGTAATATGGCTCGAGTTTACGTCTAGGAACGCTTATAAATATGTTTTGGGACATTTTAAAGAATTTGGTAAGCTTTGGGTCAATTTAGAGGTCCAGGGTTGAAACGATAATTTTCGGGTTTCCAGGGGCAAAATGATCATTTTGCACCCGGGGTGAGACTTTTGTCCTGACAGCGACGATTTATATATATACGATGACATGATATGATGAGCTGAGGCCCGGGCTCAGTGGACGGGTAATGCTGTCGCTGATGTCCCCTGCCACCGGGTACCATGGTTTTTATAGATGGATCCATCGATAGAGCTGATACGAAAGTCACAACTAATGAACTGAATTTAAATAAAAGAAAATGTTTAAGTTTATGTCGATTTGATGAGCTGTTTTGACACGTACATGATGACATGGTTTGACATAATATGATTTTCCACGATACGTTTACGTTACGTTTCTAAGTTCATGAAAGTTATGTTGAATATGCTATTTTTCACTGCTGTGTGCTATATATATGTACTTGTTATTGCTGGTACATGTGTGTTGAGTCTTTAGACTCACTAGGCGTGTATGATGCAGGTGAGCTTGTTTTTGATGGGACAGGAGGTGTCGAACTCTGAGTAGGTATGACTGGATGTGCGTGCACGACCCGAGGACCACACTTTGTAACGTCCCAAAAATTTAAAGGTCCGCGTGAACCACGTGCATATAAATTTTTAAATTCCTTTGGTATTTTATTAAATTGTTTTAAAGCCTAAAATGCATGTTTCTTTCATTAATTTATGTTTAATTATTTTTATGCATTTTATGCGTCATTCATTCATGGTAGGATTTAATTCATGAAATTTTAAAAGTTCACGCATTAGGGTTTCTAGGTGCATGTCACGTTCGAACGAGGATCGGAGACCGGAGAATTTTCAGGAAAATTATTTTATTTCACGATTTATTTTTATAAATTAAGTTGAAGCGTTTTAATTATATTTTTTAAAAAAATGAGATTTTATTGGGTATTTTTACTCGTAGGATTTTATTTTATCCGGTACGTAAATTTTATCGTATCGGGGGACTTTTTGAAGGTTCGGTTAATATTTTTAAAATCTTTCCAAAACGAAATAGTTTTCCGGAGTATGTTTGAATTTATTGGGCACTTAAATATCTTTTTAAAACCTTTAAATAACATATAGGGCCCATTTATTTAATATTAAACCATATATTTATCACCTAAATTAATATTTAACCTAACCCTTTCCCCACCAACAGCCGACACCTCCTCCCTCAGCTTTTTCCATCGGTTTCATCATTTCACAGCTGAAGGAACCATCGACCAAGCTCTATTCTTGAAAGAAAATTGCTCTCCGACACCCGTTCTTCGTTTCCCTCGCGACTACATCATCAAGGCATGCTTTGTATCATTTTTCTGCATCATACACGTTAATATATACTGATGGTGGTGTGATTGCATGAAATGTTTCGATCCAAGTTTTTTTAATGAAGGATTTTCGGTTTTATTGTGGTTTGTTACATCTGTGATTTGATGTTCACGTTTTCTGATTTTTTTTGTGCAAAGGGCTACTGTATTAGAGTGTTAAGGGGCTGTTGTATGTGTCAAAATGTCGGTTGGGGGTTAGGATCGGTTGTGGGTTGCTGTAGGTTGAAGGGCCGAGTGATTCTTGCGATGGAAGGCTCGTTCGGGTTGGGGCTTGGACCAAAGGCGAGGCCGACGGGGTGAGGGCATCTCCAGGCCGTGGACTGGTCTCTGATGAGTCTGAGTCACGATCTGGAAGAGCTCGAAGCTTGCTGGTCTGGACTTGAAGGATGCACGAGGGAGTTGCATCGAGGAGGGTCTTGTTCGAGCATCTAGGGAGGTTTAGCGAGGAATTGTGAACTCCAGCGTGAATGGAATCTTTTGCGTGGGTTCAGTAGGTGTAGTGTGGTCCTAGGATGGCCTAAGGAGGGTTGAGTCGGGGCTGGATCAACCGGGAGTAGGCTAGATCGAAAGAAGGGGAAATGAGGTACTATGATTTGTGGGTAAGGAAGTTGCTGGATTTTTCCAGCAGCGTTTCAGGGGTGGTCCGAATGTTTAAGAGCCTGGTTTTAGGGTTGTTAGGACCTTTTAAGTGTTTTTAAGGTGTGTTAAAAAGTTGGGAAAGTTTTTGTTAAGTTTCGGTATGATTCGGGTTAAAAATCGTGACCTCGGTCTAAGTTTTAAAACAATTCGGTTAAGTTATGAAATGGGCTCGAGTTTATGTCTAGGATGATTTTAAATATGTTTTGGGACATTTTTTAAGAGTTTGGTAAGCTTCGGATCAAAATAACGAGATTTGGATTTATCCGGGATTTAGTCGCCTCACGAAAGGTTAGTTAAAGGATTA
The DNA here is from genome assembly GCF_022965805.1 of Primulina eburnea. NCBI lineage: Eukaryota > Viridiplantae > Streptophyta > Magnoliopsida > Lamiales > Gesneriaceae > Primulina > Primulina eburnea. The sequence continues at coordinate 5,316,550 of NC_133117.1, read as the reverse complement.
ATTGAAACGCCTATATTTAAGCTTGATAAAATTTTGGGAAATTATATTTAAGCTCAAATAATTATTAGAAGTCTAAGTTTTTAATTTGGGAATTTTATGCTAAGGTTTGGTTTAATTCAGGATTAAAACCCATTAATATGTTATATGGAAGAATTAATTTAAAAGTCGTCGATTTAAGCCAAATATAAATATGGGAAAATTCATGTAGGCTTAAATAATTATTTGGGACATGTTAGAGTCAATGGAATTAAGAAAAGATCAAAAACGTGAAATTTTACGTCTAGAGGTGAAATGATAATTTTTGGGTTTCCAGGGGCAAAATGGACATTTTGCACCCGAGGTGAGATTTTGGTCTTGGCAGCGCCCTGAGCACATTTTATCATGATTTAAATGTTTATGCATCACGTTCATGATTTTTATGTAATTACGATAAATACGTTGCATGCTTAGTTTAAAGGAAAAATTACGTATATGCATGTTTTTATTAAGTGATGAATATGATGATGTTTTTGAAGGATGAGAGTTGGTTGTGACTGACGATGTATATGTATACGATGATATGATTGGAGATATCGTGAGGGAAAAGGCCCTAGAGGGAGCCCGTTTACGGGAGAAGGCCCCAGAGGGAGCCCGACGATCGTATTTCCATTGACATGATATGATGAGCTGAGGCCCGGGCTCAGTGGATGGGTAATGCTGTCGCTGATGTCCCTCGCCGCCGGGTACCACGGTTACATGTAGATGGATCCATCGATAGAGCTGATACGATAGAGCTGATACGAAAGTCACAACTAATGAACTGAATTCAATTAAAAGAAAATGTTTAAGTTTATGATGACACGATGAGCTGTTTTGACACGTATATGATGATATGAGATGACATGAGTTGACACGACATGATTTTATACGACACATTTACGTTATGATTTTAAGTTCATGAAAGATATGTTGAGTATGATATTTTTCACTGCTGTGTGCTATGTATATGTACTTGTTATTAACGGTACAGGTGTGTTGTGTCTTTAGACTCACTAGGCGTGTGTGATGCAGGTGAGCTTCATGATGAGGAGACTGGAGGTACCGAACTCTGAGTAGACAGGCCTGGTACGGCGACACGACCCGAGGACCGCATGTTTTCCGCATTATAATTTATGAAATTGAAAGGAGATGAATGTTTTTATACGTTGATGATTTTAAGATTTTTACTCATTTATGTTTACACATGATTTTGAGATGAGTTTGGTTAATTTAAACTGCATTGTTTCTACTGTCAAATAATTACGATCATTTTTAAATGTTATTTCAAAACTACGAGCTTTAAAAAAAATATATTTCCGCACTTGTAAAATGAGTAGACGTTACAGTTGGTATCAGAGCAAGGGTCCTGTATAGGGTTGTGCCACCACCAGCTTCTGCCGCTCAGTCTTCAAGCCTCAAGTCTGTAAGCTTTTATGATTTAAATGTTTTAAATGATTTACTCTTATCACCTGCATGTTAACATGATTTACGCTTCATGATGATCTACGGTATATGTTTAACTGTTTTTATGATTTAAGGATTCGTTGTTTTAAAAACTAGTTTAAATTGCATGTTGGTTACGTTTGGAATTAGACGTGACTAAGAATTCGAATATTGGGCTTTAGGAGAGGTTGATAATGATGTGACTATATTGATTTTTATGTCAGTAGTACTGATGTCTTCCTTATGGGTCATAAGTTAATATTGAAAATAATGAAATGCTTTTGACACTTGTAGAATTTCTAAGAAATTATTGATGGTTCGTGGTTGCTAGTTGAATTAATTTTTGAGGATTCCATGTAAAGATTAATGATTTGAAGACTACGATGATATTTGGAAGTATAAAAACGTAGAATTTATTTAGGATGCATGCTCTACCTAGTGGGATATAAGGATTGAATTGCATGAATTGAGAATTTTAAGGACCTAACTGTATTAATAAATAATTGAGGATCTAAGAGCAACAATAAAAATTCTAAGGGGCTATTTCTAATTTTTCCAAACTTTGGGATTAAATTTTTAGTTTTGAGAAATTTAAAGTTTAATAAAGCCAAGTCGAAAATTTTACGGGGACAAAAATGCAAAATTCGAAGAGTTGTAGGGCCAAAAATGTAATTTTCGAGGACTTTAAGGGCCAAGTTGCCAATCTTGAAATTTTTAAGGATTAAATTCGAACTTTTGAGGAACACTCGGGTTAAATCAGCAATTATTCGAGGTTATGGGAATTGATTTTGGGTCTGAGAAACTTAAAATTATTGAACTTTATGTTTCAAGAAACTTATAAAATGGAATTAGGAACGCCAACAACTTATGGGTGATTGTGGAATTTCCTAAATTAAGGACAAATTGGATAATTTTTGAGGAAATTAAGAATTAATGTTACAATTGATAAAAAATTTGGGGACTAGTTTAGCAGTAAGTAGAATCAAATGGTTTAAATGACAATAATTTTTGATGATTTAGGTGGAGGGGATATCTAGAATCTTGAAACAATTAGGTCATAAAGTTATAAGGAATGGTAACCAAGGGCATGGTAGGATGAATCAATGTTGGGCTTAAAAATCTAAGTGTTAATGGAATAGTGTTGTGGCAAATTAAGAATTTAGAGTGCCAACAATTTAAGACAAAGTCGAGAAATTACTTAAGTTATAAGATTCGACAATAAATTAACTTAATTTTTGGGATCCTAAGGTTTGGAGTAGCTTAAGTTTTAATAATGATCTTAAGAGTTAAAATTATACATTTGTTGGAATTTAAATTTTTTTAGAAAATTTGAGTATGATGAATGGTTAAGTTACTTGATAGACACATGTAAGAATTGAGATAGACATCTTGTTTTGAGAATTTTTTTTTAGATTCATTAAGAAACTTGGGAATACGTGAATGTGTGTGTTGGAATTATGTTATCCAAAACTATTTGGGTTGCGTAAGTTTGAATTTTTAAATTTATGAGATATGCGTTCATAGAGAAATTTTGGGTGAAATAAAAATAAAAGAGAATTAGTTGTGTTCGATATAGGTTACCAGTGGACGAATGTTAAGATTTTTATCGATTAAGAAATCTAAAATTTTGATATGAGAATTCTAGAATTTTATGGGTTATAAGCAAATTGATTTATTAGAGTTAGTCCATCATTATCATGAGATAACTTATTAAGTTTATATGCTAGAATTAATTAAGCATTAAGGATACATAAGAATGCGACAATTGTTCCGATGAGGAAAGTCCAGAGTCTTAGGCCTCCACTATATTGTAATTGGAAAAGAAATAGTTTAAGCATGTAAATTGGACTAAAAGGATTTTATTATTAGGTAGAAGATCGATATTGTATATTTTAGATTTTATGAATTTACGTTACTCGAGGTTTAAGGTCTGCAACAATTTAATACTTGAGAGGTACTTGTAAATAGTTAAGTTACGTAAGTTTGGTACCATAAGATTAAGATTTGATTCAAGGATCTTAGGCTAATATCATTATGGGGTTAAGATAATGTTTAATTTTTAAGAGTATTACCAAGGATAGAAGTTAATCAGTAACTTTTGGTGCTAAGGTTTCATAAGTTGAATCGCATAAATAATAATATAATAGGTCAATGAACATTACGGGTATAGTATAAGAAAAGTAAGACGCAATAAAATTTGTACTGTCATTTCTAATATTGCGAAGTTTGAGAAAAGATGAAATTCGAGTTTATAGAAAAATGGAACTAGGTTACCATGGGTCGTTATAAGTTGAGTTTCGCAAACAAAGATTTAGAATGTAGAGTTTATTAGAATTGAGGAGATGTAAGAACAACTTAACACTTATTTTATCAGTAGCGCAGCGGGAGCGTAGACTATTGAGATTCTAAAATTAAGAGTCTAAACTTTTTGTTTGTCGAGGGTTAGCGAATTTCGGGGACGAAATTCAATTTAAGGGGGGAAGATTGTAACGTCCCAAAAATTTAAAGGTCCGCGTGAACCACGTGCATATAAATTTTTAAATTCCTTTGGTATTTTATTAAATTGTTTTAAAGCCTAAAATGCATGTTTCTTTCATTAATTTATGTTTAATTATTTTTATGCATTTTATGCGTCATTCATTCATGGTAGGATTTAATTCATGAAATTTTAAAAGTTCACGCATTAGGGTTTCTAGGTGCATGTCACGTTCGAACGAGGATCGGAGACCGGAGAATTTTCAGGAAAATTATTTTATTTCACGATTTATTTTTATAAATTAAGTTGAAGCGTTTTAATTATATTTTTAAAAAAATGAGATTTTATTGGGTATTTTTACTCGTAGGATTTTATTTTATCCGGTACGTAAATTTTATCGTATCGGGGGACTTTTTGAAGGTTCGGTTAATATTTTTAAAATCTTTCCAAAACGAAATAGTTTTCCGGAGTGTGTTTGGATTTATTGGGCACTTAAATATCTTTTTAAAACCTTTAAATAACATATAGGGCCCATTTATTTAATATTAAACCATATATTTATCACCTAAATTAATATTTAACCTAACCCTTTCCCCACCAACAGCCGACACCTCCTCCCTCAGCTTTTTCCATCGGTTTCATCATTTCACAGCTGAAGGAACCATCGACCAAGCTCTATTCTTGAAAGAAAATTGCTCTCCGACACCCGTTCTTCGTTTCCCTCGCGACTACATCATCAAGGCATGCTTTGTATCATTTTTCTGCATCATACACGTTAATATATACTGATGGTGGTGTGATTGCATGAAATGTTTCGATCCAAGTTTTTTTAATGAAGGATTTTCGGTTTTATTGTGGTTTGTTACATCTGTGATTTGATGTTCACGTTTTCTGATTTTTTTTGTGCAAAGGGCTACTGTATTAGAGTGTTAAGGGGCTGTTGTATGTGTCAAAATGTCGGTTGGGGGTTAGGATCGGTTGTGGGTTGCTGTAGGTTGAAGGGCCGAGTGATTCTTGCGATGGAAGGCTCGTTCGGGTTGGGGCTTGGACCAAAGGCGAGGCCGACGGGGTGAGGGCATCTCCAGGCCGTGGACTGGTCTCTGATGAGTCTGAGTCACGATCTGGAAGAGCTCGAAGCTTGCTGGTCTGGACTTGAAGGATGCACGAGGGAGTTGCATCGAGGAGGGTCTTGTTCGAGCATCTAGGGAGGTTTAGCGAGGAATTGTGAACTCCAGCGTGAATGGAATCTTTTGCGTGGGTTCAGTAGGTGTAGTGTGGTCCTAGGATGGCCTAAGGAGGGTTGAGTCGGGGCTGGATCAACCGGGAGTAGGCTAGATCGAAAGAAGGGGAAATGAGGTACTATGATTTGTGGGTAAGGAAGTTGCTGGATTTTTCCAGCAGCGTTTCAGGGGTGGTCCGAATGTTTAAGAGCCTGGTTTTAGGGTTGTTAGGACCTTTTAAGTGTTTTTAAGGTGTGTTAAAAAGTTGGGAAAGTTTTTGTTAAGTTTCGGTATGATTCGGGTTAAAAATCGTGACCTCGGTCTAAGTTTTAAAACAATTCGGTTAAGTTATGAAATGGGCTCGAGTTTATGTCTAGGATGATTTTAAATATGTTTTGGGACATTTTTTAAGAGTTTGGTAAGCTTCGGATCAAAATAACGAGATTTGGATTTATCCGGGATTTAGTCGCCTCACGAAAGGTTAGTTAAAGGATTAATTGAAACGCCTATATTTAAGCTTGATAAAATTTTGGGAAATTATATTTAAGCTCAAATAATTATTAGAAGTCTAAGTTTTTAATTTGGGAATTTTATGCTAAGGTTTGGTTTAATTCAGGATTAAAACCCATTAATATGTTATATGGAAGAATTAATTTAAAAGTCGTCGATTTAAGCCAAATATAAATATGGGAAAATTCATGTAGGCTTAAATAATTATTTGGGACATGTTAGAGTCAATGGAATTAAGAAAAGATCAAAAACGTGAAATTTTACGTCTAGAGGTGAAATGATAATTTTTGGGTTTCCAGGGGCAAAATGGACATTTTGCACCCGAGGTGAGATTTTGGTCTTGGCAGCGCCCTGAGCACATTTTATCATGATTTAAATGTTTATGCATCACGTTCATGATTTTTATGTAATTACGATAAATACGTTGCATGCTTAGTTTAAAGGAAAAATTACGTATATGCATGTTTTTATTAAGTGATGAATATGATGATGTTTTTGAAGGATGAGAGTTGGTTGTGACTGACGATGTATATGTATACGATGATATGATTGGAGATATCGTGAGGGAAAAGGCCCTAGAGGGAGCCCGTTTACGGGAGAAGGCCCCAGAGGGAGCCCGACGATCGTATTTCCATTGACATGATATGATGAGCTGAGGCCCGGGCTCAGTGGATGGGTAATGCTGTCGCTGATGTCCCTCGCCGCCGGGTACCACGGTTACATGTAGATGGATCCATCGATAGAGCTGATACGATAGAGCTGATACGAAAGTCACAACTAATGAACTGAATTCAATTAAAAGAAAATGTTTAAGTTTATGATGACACGATGAGCTGTTTTGACACGTATATGATGATATGAGATGACATGAGTTGACACGACATGATTTTATACGACACATTTACGTTATGATTTTAAGTTCATGAAAGATATGTTGAGTATGATATTTTTCACTGCTGTGTGCTATGTATATGTACTTGTTATTAACGGTACAGGTGTGTTGTGTCTTTAGACTCACTAGGCGTGTGTGATGCAGGTGAGCTTCATGATGAGGAGACTGGAGGTACCGAACTCTGAGTAGACAGGCCTGGTACGGCGACACGACCCGAGGACCGCATGTTTTCCGCATTATAATTTATGAAATTGAAAGGAGATGAATGTTTTTATACGTTGATGATTTTAAGATTTTTACTCATTTATGTTTACACATGATTTTGAGATGAGTTTGGTTAATTTAAACTGCATTGTTTCTACTGTCAAATAATTACGATCATTTTTAAATGTTATTTCAAAACTACGAGCTTTAAAAAAAAAATATTTCCGCACTTGTAAAATGAGTAGACGTTACAGTTGGTATCAGAGCAAGGGTCCTGTATAGGGTTGTGCCACCACCAGCTTCTGCCGCTCAGTCTTCAAGCCTCAAGTCTGTAAGCTTTTATGATTTAAATGTTTTAAATGATTTACTCTTATCACCTGCATGTTAACATGATTTACGCTTCATGATGATCTACGGTATATGTTTAACTGTTTTTATGATTTAAGGATTCGTTGTTTTAAAAACTAGTTTAAATTGCATGTTGGTTACGTTTGGAATTAGACGTGACTAAGAATTCGAATATTGGGCTTTAGGAGAGGTTGATAATGATGTGACTATATTGATTTTTATGTCAGTAGTACTGATGTCTTCCTTATGGGTCATAAGTTAATATTGAAAATAATGAAATGCTTTTGACACTTGTAGAATTTCTAAGAAATTATTGATGGTTCGTGGTTGCTAGTTGAATTAATTTTTGAGGATTCCATGTAAAGATTAATGATTTGAAGACTACGATGATATTTGGAAGTATAAAAACGTAGAATTTATTTAGGATGCATGCTCTACCTAGTGGGATATAAGGATTGAATTGCATGAATTGAGAATTTTAAGGACCTAACTGTATTAATAAATAATTGAGGATCTAAGAGCAACAATAAAAATTCTAAGGGGCTATTTCTAATTTTTCCAAACTTTGGGATTAAATTTTAGTTTTGAGAAATTTAAAGTTTAATAAAGCCAAGTCGAAAATTTTACGGGGACAAAAATGAAAAATTCGAAGAGTTGTAGGGCCAAAAATGTAATTTTCGAGGACTTTAAGGGCCAAGTTGCCAATCTTGAAATTTTTAAGGATTAAATTCGAACTTTTGAGGAACACTCGGGTTAAATCAGCAATTATTCGAGGTTATGGGAATTGATTTTGGGTCTGAGAAACTTAAAATTATTGAACTTTATGTTTCAAGAAACTTATAAAATGGAATTAGGAACGCCAACAACTTATGGGTGATTGTGGAATTTCCTAAATTAAGGACAAATTGGATAATTTTTGAGGAAATTAAGAATTAATGTTACAATTGATAAAAAATTTGGGGACTAGTTTAGCAGTAAGTAGAATCAAATGGTTTAAATGACAATAATTTTTGATGATTTAGGTGGAGGGGATATCTAGAATCTTGAAACAATTAGGTCATAAAGTTATAAGGAATGGTAACCAAGGGCATGGTAGGATGAATCAATGTTGGGCTTAAAAATCTAAGTGTTAATGGAATAGTGTTGTGGCAAATTAAGAATTTAGAGTGCCAACAATTTAAGACAAAGTCGAGAAATTACTTAAGTTATAAGATTCGACAATAAATTAACTTAATTTTTGGGATCCTAAGGTTTGGAGTAGCTTAAGTTTTAATAATGATCTTAAGAGTTAAAATTATACATTTGTTGGAATTTAAATTTTTTTAGAAAATTTGAGTATGATGAATGGTTAAGTTACTTGATAGACACATGTAAGAATTGAGATAGACATCTTGTTTTGAGAATTTTTTTTTAGATTCATTAAGAAACTTGGGAATACGTGAATGTGTGTGTTGGAATTATGTTATCCAAAACTATTTGGGTTGCGTAAGTTTGAATTTTTAAATTTATGAGATATGCGTTCATAGAGAAATTTTGGGTGAAATAAAAATAAAAGAGAATTAGTTGTGTTCGATATAGGTTACCAGTGGACGAATGTTAAGATTTTTATCGATTAAGAAATCTAAAATTTTGATATGAGAATTCTAGAATTTTATGGGTTATAAGCAAATTGATTTATTAGAGTTAGTCCATCATTATCATGAGATAACTTATTAAGTTTATATGCTAGAATTAATTAAGCATTAAGGATACATAAGAATGCGACAATTGTTCCGATGAGGAAAGTCCAGAGTCTTAGGCCTCCACTATATTGTAATTGGAAAAGAAATAGTTTAAGCATGTAAATTGGACTAAAAGGATTTTATTATTAGGTAGAAGATCGATATTGTATATTTTAGATTTTATGAATTTACGTTACTCGAGGTTTAAGGTCTGCAACAATTTAATACTTGAGAGGTACTTGTAAATAGTTAAGTTACGTAAGTTTGGTACCATAAGATTAAGATTTGATTCAAGGATCTTAGGCTAATATCATTATGGGGTTAAGATAATGTTTAATTTTTAAGAGTATTACCAAGGATAGAAGTTAATCAGTAACTTTTGGTGCTAAGGTTTCATAAGTTGAATCGCATAAATAATAATATAATAGGTCAATGAACATTACGGGTATAGTATAAGAAAAGTAAGACGCAATAAAATTTGTACTGTCATTTCTAATATTGCGAAGTTTGAGAAAAGATGAAATTCGAGTTTATAGAAAAATGGAACTAGGTTACCATGGGTCGTTATAAGTTGAGTTTCGCAAACAAAGATTTAGAATGTAGAGTTTATTAGAATTGAGGAGATGTAAGAACAACTTAACACTTATTTTATCAGTAGCGCAGCGGGAGCGTAGACTATTGAGATTCTAAAATTAAGAGTCTAAACTTTTTGTTTGTCGAGGGTTAGCGAATTTCGGGGACGAAATTCAATTTAAGGGGGGAAGATTGTAACGTCCCAAAAATTTAAAGGTCCGCGTGAACCACGTGCATATAAATTTTTAAATTCCTTTGGTATTTTATTAAATTGTTTTAAAGCCTAAAATGCATGTTTCTTTCATTAATTTATGTTTAATTATTTTTATGCATTTTATGCGTCATTCATTCATGGTAGGATTTAATTCATGAAATTTTAAAAGTTCACGCATTAGGGTTTCTAGGTGCATGTCACGTTCGAACGAGGATCGGAGACCGGAGAATTTTCAGGAAAATTATTTTATTTCACGATTTATTTTTATAAATTAAGTTGAAGCGTTTTAATTATATTTTTTAAAAAAATGAGATTTTATTGGGTATTTTTACTCGTAGGATTTTATTTTATCCGGTACGTAAATTTTATCGTATCGGGGGACTTTTTGAAGGTTCGGTTAATATTTTTAAAATCTTTCCAAAACGAAATAGTTTTCCGGAGTGTGTTTGGATTTATTGGGCACTTAAATATCTTTTTAAAACCTTTAAATAACATATAGGGCCCATTTATTTAATATTAAACCATATATTTATCACCTAAATTAATATTTAACCTAACCCTTTCCCCACCAACAGCCGACACCTCCTCCCTCAGCTTTTTCCATCGGTTTCATCATTTCACAGCTGAAGGAACCATCGACCAAGCTCTATTCTTGAAAGAAAATTGCTCTCCGACACCCGTTCTTCGTTTCCCTCGCGACTACATCATCAAGGCATGCTTTGTATCATTTTTCTGCATCATACACGTTAATATATACTGATGGTGGTGTGATTGCATGAAATGTTTCGATCCAAGTTTTTTTAATGAAGGATTTTCGGTTTTATTGTGGTTTGTTACATCTGTGATTTGATGTTCACGTTTTCTGATTTTTTTTGTGCAAAGGGCTACTGTATTAGAGTGTTAAGGGGCTGTTGTATGTGTCAAAATGTCGGTTGGGGGTTAGGATCGGTTGTGGGTTGCTGTAGGTTGAAGGGCCGAGTGATTCTTGCGATGGAAGGCTCGTTCGGGTTGGGGCTTGGACCAAAGGCGAGGCCGACGGGGTGAGGGCATCTCCAGGCCGTGGACTGGTCTCTGATGAGTCTGAGTCACGATCTGGAAGAGCTCGAAGCTTGCTGGTCTGGACTTGAAGGATGCACGAGGGAGTTGCATCGAGGAGGGTCTTGTTCGAGCATCTAGGGAGGTTTAGCGAGGAATTGTGAACTCCAGCGTGAATGGAATCTTTTGCGTGGGTTCAGTAGGTGTAGTGTGGTCCTAGGATGGCCTAAGGAGGGTTGAGTCGGGGCTGGATCAACCGGGAGTAGGCTAGATCGAAAGAAGGGGAAATGAGGTACTATGATTTGTGGGTAAGGAAGTTGCTGGATTTTTCCAGCAGCGTTTCAGGGGTGGTCCGAATGTTTAAGAGCCTGGTTTTAGGGTTGTTAGGACCTTTTAAGTGTTTTTAAGGTGTGTTAAAAAGTTGGGAAAGTTTTTGTTAAGTTTCGGTATGATTCGGGTTAAAAATCGTGACCTCGGTCTAAGTTTTAAAACAATTCGGTTAAGTTATGAAATGGGCTCGAGTTTATGTCTAGGATGATTTTAAATATGTTTTGGGACATTTTTTAAGAGTTTGGTAAGCTTCGGATCAAAATAACGAGATTTGGATTTATCCGGGATTTAGTCGCCTCACGAAAGGTTAGTTAAAGGATTAATTGAAACGCCTATATTTAAGCTTGATAAAATTTTGGGAAATTATATTTAAGCTCAAATAATTATTAGAAGTCTAAGTTTTTAATTTGGGAATTTTATGCTAAGGTTTGGTTTAATTCAGGATTAAAACCCATTAATATGTTATATGGAAGAATTAATTTAAAAGTCGTCGATTTAAGCCAAATATAAATATGGGAAAATTCATGTAGGCTTAAATAATTATTTGGGACATGTTAGAGTCAATGGAATTAAGAAAAGATAAAAAACGTGAAATTTTACGTCTAGAGGTGAAACGATAATTTTTGGGTTTCCAGGGGCAAAATGGACATTTTGCACCCGAGGTGAGATTTTGGTCTTGGCAGCGCCCTGAGCACATTTTATCATGATTTAAATGTTTATGCATCACGTTCATGATTTTTATGTAATTACGATAAATACGTTGCATGCTTAGTTTAAAGGAAAAATTACGTATATGCATGTTTTTATTAAGTGATGAATATGATGATGTTTTTGAAGGATGAGAGTTGGTTGTGACTGACGATGTATATGTATACGATGATATGATTGGAGATATCGTGAGGGAAAAGGCCCTAGAGGGAGCCCGTTTACGGGAGAAGGCCCCAGAGGGAGCCCGACGATCGTATTTCCATTGACATGATATGATGAGCTGAGGCCCGGGCTCAGTGGATGGGTAATGCTGTCGCTGATGTCCCTCGCCGCCGGGTACCACGGTTACATGTAGATGGATCCATCGATAGAGCTGATACGATAGAGCTGATACGAAAGTCACAACTAATGAACTGAATTCAATTAAAAGAAAATGTTTAAGTTTATGATGACACGATGAGCTGTTTTGACACGTATATGATGATATGAGATGACATGAGTTGACACGACATGATTTTATACGACACATTTACGTTATGATTTTAAGTTCATGAAAGATATGTTGAGTATGATATTTTTCACTGCTGTGTGCTATGTATATGTACTTGTTATTAACGGTACAGGTGTGTTGTGTCTTTAGACTCACTAGGCGTGTGTGATGCAGGTGAGCTTCATGATGAGGAGACTGGAGGTACCGAACTCTGAGTAGACAGGCCTGGTACGACGACACGACCCGAGGACCGCATGTTTTCCGCATTATAATTTATGAAATTGAAAGGAGATGAATGTTTTTATACGTTGATGATTTTAAGATTTTTACTCATTTATGTTTACACATGATTTTGAGATGAGTTTGGTTAATTTAAACTGCATTGTTTCTACTGTCAAATAATTACGATTATTTTTAAATGTTATTTCAAAACTACGAGCTTTAAAAAAAAAATATTTCCGCACTTGTAAAATGAGTAGACGTTACACACTTTTTCGCACATCACGTTTTTATGAGCTTTGAGTAGACATGATTGGATTTTACACGTTGTTATGCTACACAGTTGATTTTCAGGATTTTATTTGTTTTGCTTTATTCATGTATGATTGAGGGCCGAGTTGGCAAATTTTACATTACAGTATTTTCTTCGTCGAATGCTTACGATAAATTTTTAAATGACATATTTCACAGCAGAGTTGCATGCATGTAAAATATTTAAAGGTTTATTTTCGAAATGTGAGCTTTAAAAAAAAAATTTATTTCCTCACTTTTAAAAATGAGTAGACGTTAAATTTATTAGATGAATAAATTTTCATTAAAATTTTTAATTATTTTTTAGAGCATGTTAAATAAATATTTATGTTGAAATTCTAATTAAGATATATATAATAATAAAAATTTACGTATAATCGATATATCAAAATTCACGACTACACTCTTTCAAAAAATTAGAAAACGTAATAGTGTATAAAATATTTTATATTTTATTTAATATAATTTAGAGTAGTGATAACTAAAATATAAAAGTAGCACAAAACAATAACCAAAATTAAATGAAAACCAATATATATATTTAAATAAAATATATATTTTCAAGGGATATAAATTCAAATTTGAATTTCAAAAAAAATTAATGTTAAGAAATTAATATTAATTAATATTTCTTTTTATAACAGATTTTTTTGACGAGAACTTCCCACAGAAAATCTGCAGTTTATATATATATATATATATATATATATATATATATATATATATATATATATATATATATATATATATATATATATATGGCAAAAACTTATGTGAGACGGTCTCACGGGTATTATTTGTGAGACGGATCTCTTATTTGGGTTACCCATAAAAGAGTATTACTTTTTATGCTAAGAGTACTATTTTTTATTGTGAATATGAGTATTATTGACCCGTCTCACAGATTATGATCCGTAAGACGGTCTCACATGAGACTCACTCTATATATATATATATATATATATATATATATATATATATATATATATATATATATATATATAAAAATGAAAAACCTAAAAGATTTATATAAATAGGAAAAAATTTACAAAAGATTTATAACTAAATAACTATATATATCACAAATTATATATCTTAATTCGTACTTGGTTTTTGGTGTACTTTATAAAAACTTGATTTAAATTAATTTGTGCGATATAACTTGCATTCTAATTAAGTAAAAACCATCCATATATAATGTTGCATACTGATACACATACAAATTTACACCAAACTTATTCATCACAAAGTTTCCCATCTTGTTTTGATTTTCCTCCCATGAATGTTCGCTGTTGAATAAACCCAAGAAAACCAGTTTTCTTTCTTGAAGAAGAATCAAAGGTACGTGAATTTAATATGTATATGCGTGTGTAATTACTTATATATCAATTTTAGGGTTTTTTCTTATGGGTTTTGTGAAAATGCTGTCCAATTGTGAAGGGTTAAGATCTTCTGTCAACACCCTAGCTCCCTTTGAAATCGACCGATTAATTCTCAAGAAATTCTCGTTGTTCTTGAAATGAGTTAGAATATTATCACAATTTTCTTTTGAGAAAACATGATTCGATCTTTTGATAAGGAATTTTTGTTTGCTTGCAGAAACACTAGCGACTGATTGATGGCGGCTTTCGTTCGTGTTGCCGGCGAGTATATTGAATTAGATGTTGCCATGATCGACGGGGCTTTGGATCTGATGGCATTGACATGCGGAAATAACTTGGATCAAGAAACAATAAAAAACGCAGAACAACTCAAGAGAATCGTTGATCAAAGACTGGAAGGTGAATTCCGGGGCATGAAATTACGAGTCAAAAGAGTCAGGCCCGGTTCATCATCTGGGGAATCAGATAATCAACCATCCACTTCACTAGTCGAGCCCGGTCCATCATCGTCTAGGGCATTAGATCAACCTGCATGCACTTCAAGAGCCAGTCCCGGTCCATCATCTGCTATCAGAACCGAGGAATCACGGCCACGGACCCGACCATCGTTGCCTAAATACAAAGAGTTGATAGGCCTGTACAGCGTGCCTATTCGAGAGCAATTCGCCGCTAGTGATGTATGCAGTAAAGCAACAACTGTGCAGGCTGATGTTGCCGAAGAAGCTGATAAAAAAAAACTTCTCAAACACATACGGTTGAATCCTAAGGAGGGTATCAAGCGAGGCATACCGTGACGGTCTATGGTCCGGACGGAAGGCAATACGCCGTGAACAGCACACAGGCTCCGTAGCCTGAAAAACACCGCGACGTTGACCATTCGGATGTTTCGCCATAGGCAAACAAATGATCTCTGTTTCGCCATAACTTGGTAGCTCTAGAGTACCTTGGTGTAGTTAAAAGACAATTAGCCTTTATTTGTTCTTTCCATGAAACATACAAAATTATTGATATGACACTGTTTTTTCATACAATCCTATAAAATATAAAGCATAGATTTCGATCATAAAACTTCATATCTGATTTGGTGGTTCAATTCGTTTCATTCGTTGAAATAGTTTGGTTAATTCTTCTTTTTTGGTAATTTTTACTTCTCTGGACCGGTGAATCCGACCGTTCCAATCTGATTGGACTCATAGACCCGTCAAATTTATTTAAATTTTTGTTTTCAAATACAAAATAAAAACATTTAAATATTAATTAATGATTTAAATTATTTTCAAAATTTATATTAATAATATTTACGAAAAAACTATAAATTTTTATTCAATTAAAATTAATTATCAATTTTTATTCAATTAATTATTAACAAAAAATGTGTAATGATATGTTTTCATATTAAATATATATATTTCAATATTAAAATATTATAAAATAAATTATGAATTAAATACTTATTAATAAATATATACAATATTATAATTATATTAATAAAATTATTTAATTATTTATATATATAGTTTGGCTAAAGCGGGACCCTCTCCGGACCCGCTTGGGACCTGTTTAAGCTGGTCTAAATCAGCCTATCGGGATTGTGTGGATCCTCTAGACTTGGACTCAATGTGGGAAGATCTTCATGTAAAAGCAGACTGGCTCAATGTTGGAGAGATAGACCAAGGGATCAAAGATCCATCTTTCAAGCCTTATTTAACACACACAGATATGAAGGTAAAGTCAACCAAATCTCTATATTCAGGATAACACCAAACTGAATGAGCTAACTTGCCTCGAACAAATAAGTTTTCTGTCTAAATAAAAATCTAACCTCTGAATAATGATGCCTTGTACACTGTGGCCGGAATCATTGTCCAAACTCCAAAGGCATTTCATCCCACAGATAGATTCGGTAAAAAGCGATCCAAAAGCTGCCTGGGATGTAAGGGAGGCGTTGCATTTCGGTTTGGACATTTTTTTATATCTTTGCAGGATTTTGTGCAGCGGGCAAATTGTAAATTTAATAAAAAAAAAGTATATAATATTATTTTAAATATTTAATATAATCTTGTAGGTTCAATTACGTAAGATGTGCCGCTTTATTCAATCGAGTTAATTAATACGAATTTTGTGACATTATAAATTTTAATTATAGGTTTAAATGTATGTTTCTGGGATAATCTATTTTTTTTTATTAATTATTATTATTACTTTAGGAGTTTCCTATCTGTATTGCAACCCAAAACCTTCCATATTTGAAATTGATAGATAGAATATAATCTTAAATTTTAAATGTATTTTTGGGTTTGTACAATTCTATCCCTCCCAGGATATATAACCACCATATATGTTTTCATCTTGAATTCTACCTGATTAATATATATATTGACACACATATATACGAAGTTGTTTTGTTTCCATCACAAAGTCTCTCTTCTTGTTTCGCTTTTTGTCCCGTCTTCTTCGAACGCTGCGCACAGGAATTGAAAACCACTTCTGTTTTCTTGAACAAGAATCAAAGGTACGTAAATAAATCTTATATATATATATATATATATATATATATATATATATATATATATGCGTGTGTATCTGTTTTAGTTAGGGTTTTTGCTTATGGGTTTTGTGTTTTCTTGATATATATATATAATAATCTTGTATTGTTATGA
This sequence comes from Primulina eburnea, assembly GCF_022965805.1. Taxonomy (NCBI): domain Eukaryota; kingdom Viridiplantae; phylum Streptophyta; class Magnoliopsida; order Lamiales; family Gesneriaceae; genus Primulina; species Primulina eburnea. Next base: position 5,299,795 of record NC_133117.1, on the reverse strand, counting down.
TCTTCTGCACTTACGTTAATATTTCGATCTTGAACAACGATAAATTCTTGAGAGTTTCTTTATGTTTTCGAATATCATATTTTACTTGTCCTATCAAACGATGGATTCTTGATTTTTATTGGGATATTTTGTTTTGCGTGCAGAAATATATATTAATACTAGAAGTTTACTAGTAGTGATGTCGGCTTTCGTTCGTGTTGCCGGTGAGTATATTGAATTAGATGATGCCATGATCGATGGGGCTTTGAATCTGATGGCATTGAAATACGGAAATAACTTGGATCAAGAAACAATAAGAACATTCGAACAACTCAAGAGAACGGTAGCCGAAAAATCCAAAGGCGAATCCCAGGGCATCAAACCGAGAATCAAGGTCACTGTTCCGAAGAAATCGAGACCGAAACGAAAAATCCTGAAACTAGATCAACCTGCATCCACTTCAGGAGCCAAGCCCTGTCCATCGTCTAGGGCGGCATTCGGTATCCAATCATCCACTTCACGAGTCGAGCCCGGTCCATCGTCTTGGGCATTAGATCAATCTGCTTCAACTTCAAGAGCCAGGACGGGTCCATCGTCTAGGGCATTTGGTATTGATCAATCATCCACTTCACGAGTCGAGCCTGGTCCATCGTCTTGGGAATTAGATCAATCTGCATCCACTTCAAGAGCCAGGACCGGTCCAGCGTCTTGGGCATTAGATCAATCTGCATCAACTTCATCAAGAGCCAGGACCGCTCCATCGTCTAGGGCATCCGGTATTCAACCATCCACTTCACGAGTCGAGCCCGGTCCATCGTCTGGGGCATCAGATCAACCTGCATCAACTTCAAGCGCCAGGCTCGATCCATCATTGCCTCCCAGGATACAAAACTTGATAGGCCTGTGCAGCATGCCAATTCAAAAGAAAATCACCGCAAGTGATGTATTGCCCTCGCAATGCAGGCTAATGTTGCCGAGGGAACCGACGCAAAAACTTATCGAACACATAAAGCTGAAACCTAATGAGAACATCGAGGAAGGGATACCGGCGAAGGTCTACGGCCCGGATGGAAGGGAATACGCCATGAACTTCACAGTGTGGGTAGGAAAAAAAAGCTACGTCATCAACACCAGAAGCTGGATTCAATTCTTCCAATATTACCAGCTCCGTAAATTGATAAACATGGCGACATTGACGATTCGGATGTTTCGCCATAGGCAAACAGATGATCTCTGTTTCGCCATAACTATGTAGATCTTATGTTAACACTTTCTTAAAATTACAAAACCTATAAAATAATGTTTTATCCTCTTTTATATTTTGGATTCGTAAAAAATATTGATTTTAATCATATCTACTGAAAACAAAATATAAAATTAAATTAATCGAAAAAATTTATACAATACAATATTAGTCAGGTGTTATTATGGGATATATATATGTATGAATGTAGATATATTATATATAATTATCAATGTTTAAAAAGAGAGAAACGCTGTGTAAAGTATGAGCAAAAAAATCTTTGTTTTTTAAAAAAGTGTGGAAAAAATATTCAATTTTTTGATTGAAAATATTAAACATATAAAAAATTTGAAAAAAAACAATTTGATTATATTAAGCACGAAAGAAAAAACAAAAAAGTATAAAAAATTAATATTTTAAGTTTATTTTTATTTGTTATAAAATATAAAATTTATTAAAATATTTCAACAATATAAATTTTTAAACAACCTAAACCCATCCTTTAGATGTGATTAAGGGGTAATGCTTGCTGTGAAGGAAAATAATAGAACTCTGAAACCCTCAGTGAGCCTATGTTTTGTGTAAGAGCAGGGGTATCCGCCCACCGCCCTTCTTCTCCGCCGCGCCACTCAATTCCCACTCCAGATTTTCCGTCAGGATGTGGTCATCCACCTCCAATTCCACCCAAATCATCGTGCACATAGTGTTGTTCAAGATCAAGCCCGCCGCTGACCCTGCCGCAGTCAACGCCATGATAAGTAATCTAAACGGTCTGATATCCCTCGACCCGATTCTGCACTTCTCCGTCGGCCCGATTTCCAGGTCCCGGTCCATTTTCCTCTCCTTCACCCACTTGCTGAACTCCCGATACAGATCGAATACCGACCTGTCTTCCTACTCCGACCACCCGACCCACCTCAACGTCGTCGGTAACTACGTCAAGCCTGTGTTGGATGACGTCATGGCCGTGGATTGGGTTGCCGCTTCATTGCCATATCAGATCCTAGTAGTTGATCAATGCGGTTCATCATCATTTGAGTCCAGTTTGCATAAGTTAGACCAGTTAGTCAGCACAGAGATCAACTCCAAGGCAATTAGTTGTTCTTATGGCAAAAGAAACTCAAAATTGATGCAGCATTCTAAGCATTCTAGGCGACCAATTGTTGGTACACTCCGTACTATTTTGTATAAACTGACTGATACTTGATGTTATTTGATATTTGCTAAGTGTAGTAGCAATTCCCTTACATAAGATGGTGTACTTTATATTAATACAAGGGACGCGTAATGGATTAAATTAATATCATATGTATCCAGTTAGTTTGCATGTAACTGAACTGATTTTTCCAGTTTATATGTTGCCTTAAATGCTTGAGTGTTTATTGCTTAAACTCTTTTTAAATCGCGCAAACGATTATATTTTTGAGGGGGAGCTTTTCTTTCTGCTATCACTCGAACTGAAAGTTCTTCTATTCACTTTATTGTTTTTAAACGTTTTTTATTCTAAAAAAGGGAGAGAATTATTAACTGTTAAAATTGTGTTTTAAATCGCTTTAACTATTCAAGTTTTGTGATCATAAAAAAGGGGGAGATTTTTGGAACATTTCATGTTCGTAATCTTGTTTTTGATGTTAACAAAACTTGTTATTTTGTTTCTAATGATTTATCGAGTGTGCAGATGTTGTAACTGATCGAACTGATCAGTTACCGAGCCTAAACTGAAGCTATCGAGATGCAAACTGAAAGTATCAACTGATCGATCGAACTGAGCCAGGACAACTGAAGTATCAAGAGCAGTTCAACTGATTGTCTAGTTGATAGGTGGTTCAACAGAAGACCTTCAGATGCCCGACCAGCTGATGAAGGGGTCAACTGATGAAGAGGCCAACTGACCAGTTCAACTGAATCAATGAAATCAGTTCAGCTGACGAGTCAACTGATTTCATCTCACCAATTCAAGACCAGTTCAACTGACCAGTTCAGAACATCAGTTAAGAATGAACCAGTTTGCAGATACGACGAGCTTAATCCAGCTGTGCACAAAGGTACAAAAGCTATTGTATGATCATAGTACAATAAGAGACGTTGCAGCAGCACTTAAAGACAAATGTTTCAGATATCTATTTGGGGGAACAAATTCAAACTGCAACAGATTCATTCAATGAGTCTCACTGTACGTTCAGCCAAACGCCTATAAATAGAAGCCGAAGTTCAGTTAAGACAATGATGAGAGTTGATGGAAAATACAGAGAGGGCACGCTTATTGCATATCAGCTTTGTATTGCCCAAATTCAGTACACGTATAACCCATGCATTTATTTAACTATTAAAGCATTTATTTAATTTTAGAACGAGTCTTAGTAGTGCATGATCTATTTAAATACATTATTTTAAATTAATTATGTTTATGCGATGCACGTTAAAATGTTTTTTTTTCGAGTTTCATGTTTCAGGCGATTATTCGAGGCGGGATTGAGGAAAAGACCCGGTGACGATTTTTGGCAATTTCAAAAGATGGTATTTTATTTTAAGTTAAAGACGGGGCGTTTTAGATGATTTATTTAGTTTTAGCATTTTAAAACCTTATTTATGTATTTAGTAATTTTAAGAGTTTAAAACTTTAAAAATTAACATTTTTGTGTGTGTTATTTTAATTGTAGAGTTTATATTAAACTAGGTGGGTTAGCCTTTTATTATTATTTTTATTAGTTAATTAGTACTAATTACATAGAAATTTAAACCCAGACACACGTTTCTACCTCACACACACGTACACACTTTTACACACACCTGTACACGACTAAACACACACACTCACTTCACGTTTCAGAATTTTATTATTTTGAAAGAGAGAAAACTAGGGTTCTTCACTCATAGAGCAGCCGCCCCCTCCCCTCTCCATCTTCTAGCAATTCTCGTGTGAATTCTTCAAGGATTTTAGTGCCACGGTCGTCCCGGATCAAGCCTCGCACCGTTTCCGCTTCGATATCGCCGGTTCGGTAACGTTTGTTATCAAATGGCACGTATATTCTGTTCTTTCTGCATCGATCTTGTTATAGTATGCGTTGGGTTATTTTTATGCGTGAAAATTCATGTGTGACGTTCGTCGTTTGAGCGGAAAATGGTTTGAATGCATTTGAAATATTTTTTTAGATCTGAAATCTCGTAACTTCCTGTTCTGTTGAAAACTGCGATTTTTCTGTCGGAATTTTGAGAAAACTTTCAACTAGAAAATTGTAGAACTTTTCAATGCCTTCGATTTGATATAAAATTTGAGATTTTTGGATGAAAATTGAGTGAGTTATGACGTTTTTTGTGGGACTGCTCAAGCTGCGACTTTTATGTAAAATGTGTTCTTGAAGTTATTTGCTGCAGGCTTCGTTGGACATCGCCGGGCTTGTGCTACTGCATTTATATATGTTACGAGATGTATTTAGGTGTTATTTGGTGGTTCGTTCGGGTCGGGTTTGGCTTGGGATGTAATAGAAGTCGTAGGAAGCGAAACGATGCCTAATTACGAGTTATTGTTGTGTTGGAATTAATTGTTGATGCTTAGGGACGTTTGGGGCGTTTTTATGGGTTTGAATCAATGTAATAACATCCTAGGATGGGTCTATAGGTGTTGGTTCATGGTCCTTAAGCTTGGATTTAATGGGTGAAAGGTTAAGTTAGCGAATTTTCGTGAATTTGCAAACACAGAGGGTACCCGGACCCCTTCCCGGACCCAGGCACGGAGTCCGTGTCCTTTTTCCTTCAAAAATACGAATTTCCAGAGTCTACCCGGACCCGTACACAGACCCCTACACAAAGTCCGTGTACACCTTTTAAAAAAAATGTAATTTTTTTTTTTTTTTAAGGATTTGCTTCGGGATTCTATATCATGGTTTCGCACCATGGTTAAAATTTATTTATGTAAAAATATAGGATTTGTTTTGTGGTTTTACGTCATGGTTTAGTACGATGATTAAACGAGGTCAAGCCAGGAGCGAACTAGAATGTCCTAAGCTACTTATTCACTTTGGTGGTGAGCTCGAGTACCTACGTCTAAGACATGCAAGTTAAGTATTTAAAAATTTATGTTAGTATGTGCAGTAGCGGCCCCAAGTGAGATACAACGAAGCCCTCAACACCAAGTAAATATGTTGACATGCAAGAAAATATTTCAAGTTTTTGAGGTATGCTAAATGTCTTGTGACCAAATTATGTTTAGGATTGGAAAACGTTAAATTATGAACGGAGACCAATCCGCCCATTAAATTATGAACGGGTTAGATCGTGGTTGGAAAGCGTTAAATTATGAATGGGGACCAACCAGCCCGTTAAATTATGAACGGGGATCTCATGTATGTGGCAGTGGATACGTCCCTGTCAGCCCAGTACTGTGGTTGTCTGATCAGGCATTTATTATGTTACGGGTCACTTGCTTTGAAACATCCTCTACGCAAAATGATGAAGTTATGTATGTTCAAGTATGCAGTATGTTTATGAAAGTTTATGTTGATGGCACGTCTAGTTATGTACGTACGTATGTTCAAGTTTATTATGCAAGTTCAAGTTTCAAGTTATGTATGTCCTATTTAAAAGTTGCATGCGATTTTATTACGTAGTACTCGTTATTCCAATTTATACGTGTTGAGTCTTTAGACTCACTAGACTTGATCGATGCAGGTGACGATGTTGAGGAGACAGGAGGTGGTGACCAAGGGGCAGGCTTGGACTGAACGGGAGGCTAACCCGAGGACCGCAATGTTTAAGTTTATGCAAAAGTTAAATTACTCTGATTCTATGTTTGATGCGAGATGTTTTGAGAAAACTTTTCTTTTAACAAAATCTTTATTGGGAATGGATGATGTAGTGACGACCGTATTGATTTTATTTTCGTATTCAAGAAAGTTTTTAATTCTTCCGCAAATTTTAAGTATGAAAAGTACGGTACGTTACAGTTGGTATCAGAGCGGTGTTCTTGTAAAGGGTTACGCCTACTGCCAGTCGCAAGAAGCTCACGAAGTCACACCTCAAGTCTGTAAGTTTAAAGTTTTGCATTATGTTATGTAGTAAGCATCAAGTTATGATTTCAGTATGTGCATGTTTTAAGTTTGATTTACGTGCATCATAAAATATTGATATATGTACATGCATGTTGGGTTTACGTGTTGGATAATTCATTGGAACAGCATGCCTCCTAGACGTGTGATCGACCGTGAAACAAGGGAGGAGGACACAGAGCCTCGAGTTGAGGAGAGGGCCAATCCTCCACCACCACCACCTCCAGATATGCAGGCTCAGATGCTTGCTGGTATGACGCAGTTCTTCGCACAGTTTGCGGGGAACCAGGCAGCAGCAGGCGCAGGGGCGAGACCCCAACCAGAGGCAGTGTATGAACGGTTTAGGAGGATGATCCCAAAGGAGTTTGCGGGTACCACGGACCCGATGGTAGCTGAGGGATGGATCAAGTCCATCGAGGTAATTTTCAACTTTATGGTGCTGACAGATGCTGACAGAGTTCGTTGTGCCACTTTCTTATTGACTGGGGACGCTATGCTATGGTGGGAGAGTGCGTCAGTGGCAGTCAATTTGCAGGTGCTGCCTTGGAATGGTTTCAACGAGGTCTTCTACTCCAAGTACTTCACTGAGGAAGTACGCTCCCGCCTGACCAGTGAGTTTATGACACTGAGGCAGGGAGACAGCAACGTGGCAGATTTCGTCAGAAAGTTTGAGAGGGGGTGTTACTTCGTACCCATAATTGCGAATGATGCCCAAGCAAAACTGAGGCATTTTATGGATGGACTGCGGCCGATCTTACGCCGTGATGTGAGGGTGGCTGGCCCTACTTCTTATGCAGTTGCCGTTTCTAGAGCTCTGGCGGCAGATCAAGACCAACGGGATATTAAGGCGGACAGGCAGGGCAAGAGGCCCTATCAGGCTCCACCGCAGCCACACCAGCAGCAGCAGAATCAGCGACCCCATTTTAAGAAACCGTATCAAGGGCCGCCAGGGAAGAAACTTTTTCAGGGACCGCCGAAGGGCAAGGGTCCCATTCAGCAGCAGGGGGCGCCATAGAGGCCCGTTATTTTCCCAGTGTGCCCTAAGTGCAATCGCCAGCATCCAGGGCAGTGTTTGTATGGGTCGGGCAAATGTTTCAAGTGTGGAGCTACGGATCACATGCTGAAGGAGTGCCCGCAGTGGAAGCAACCAACTCAAGGGAGAGTTTTCGCCATGCATGCTCAGGATGCGAACCCAGACACTACACTACTGACCGGTAAACTTTCCTACCAAAGTTCAGTATTATTTTGCCTTGCATGTGAATTTTTGTTGGGATTATTAGTGTGCTAGTATTATTTTTGAGTAACTTGAGATATTGGGTTCTTCTATGCTTAAGGTTTATGTTAGTAGTTTTGGGATGTAAGTTAGTTTGTTGTGCTAACGTCTCTCAGGAAACATTTTTATTAAGAGTTTATCCACAACTGCACTGATAGACTCAGGAGCCACTCACTCCTTCATATCGGAGACGTTCGCTAATCATTTGGACCTCAAGTCCATTGGTCTAGACGTGAATTTTTCAGTAACAGTCCCATCAGGGGAAGAGCTGTTAGCTACCAGTGTGGTCAGAGATATCGATCTAGAACTGCATGGCCACCTAGTGTATGCAGATTTAATCCTATTGCCAATGCCAGAATTCGACATCATATTGGGAATGGACTGGCTGACTAAGAACAGAGTTCTTATCGACTTTCAGAAGAGATCAGTACTAGTCAGACCATTGGGTATGGAGCAGTTTCTTTTTGAGTCAGACAGATGGAGAAGTTTCCCCCGCATGATTTCGTGCATGCAGGCGAGGAGACTGATTTCCAAGTGGTGCCAGGCCTTCTTGGCTAGTATTATTTCAGCACCTGATGCGCCTACTCCATCTTTAGCTGAAGTGCCAGTAGTCAGTGAATTCCCAGACGTCTTCCCAGACGATGTTTCAGGTCTTCCACCAGAGAGAGAGGTGGAGTTTGCTATTGATCTCATGCCAGGCACAGTGCCAATCTCTAAGGCACCGTATCGATTAGCTCCAGCAGAAATGTTAGAACTCAAGCAACAGATTCAGGAGCTCTTAGACAAGGAGTTTATCCGCCCGAGTTTCTCACCGTGGAGCGCACCAGTACTTTTTGTGAAAAAGAAAGACGGAAGCATGAGACTGTGCATCGATTACCGTGAGCTGAACAAGGTAACGATCAATAATAAGTACCCGTTGCCTAGAATCGAAGATGTGTTTGATCAATTACAGGGAGCTACAGCGTTCTCTAAGATAGACCTTCGCTCAGGGTACCATCAGCTGAAAGTGAAGGATGCAGACGTCCACAAGACAGCTTTCAGGACCCGGTATGGGCATTACGAATTCTTAGTGATGTCATTTGGATTGACTAATGCTCCAGCAATTTTCATGGATCTCATGAACTGAGTATTCCAGCCGTTCCTCGATCAGTTCGTCATAGTATTCATTGACGACATTCTTATTTACTCAAAGAGCCACGAGGAGCATAGCCAGCACTTGAGGACAGTTTTACAGACCTTGCAGAGCCGTAAGTTGTTTGCGAAGGTCAGTAAGTGTGAATTTTGGTTGGAGAAGGTAGCGTTTTTGGGGCATATTGTATCTAGCAGTGGAATTGAAGTGGATCCATCTAAGGTAGCAGCGGTTAGAGATTGGGTTGAACCTAAGAACGCATCAGAAATCCGCAGTTTTCTGGGTTTGGCTGGATACTACCGTAAGTTCATTCGAGGATTTTCATCCATAGCGGTGCCACTCACGTCACTCACCAAGAAGAATGCTAAATTCGTGTGGAGCGACGAATGCCAGAAGAGCTTCGATACCTTGAAGCAAGCTCTTATTTCAGCGCCAGTGCTAGCCATGCCGACAGGGCAAGGTGAGTTTGTGCTTTATACCGATGCATCTAAGCTCGGCTTAAGCGCATTATTAATGCAGCAGGGTCGGGTCATAGCTTATGCTTCCAGGCAGTTGAAAGTGCACGAGAAGAACTACCCGACGCACGATCTTGAGTTAGCCGCCGTTGTCTTCGCACTGAAGATTTGGAGACACTATCTATACGGCGAGAAATGTCAGATTTTCACCGACCACAAGAGTCTCAAATATGTCTTCACGCAGAAAGAGCTGAATATGAGACAGCGACGGTGGTTAGAACTTGTGAAAGATTACGACTGCGAAATTAGCTACCATCCGGGAAAGGCTAATGTTGTCGCAGATGCTTTGAGCAGAAAGGTGGCAGTTGTAGCTCAGTTGTCAGTGCAGAAACCTCTTCAATCTGAGATTCAGAAGTTTGGTCTAGAGATTTATCGTGAGGGCAAAGCTTCTAGACTGTCTAATCTGACAGTCAAATCTGATTTGCTAGACCGCATCCGAGCGGGTCAGTCTTCAGATGAGCAGTTACAGAAATGGAGACTGGAAGATGAAGCCAAGGGCAGTGTTTTGTACACAGTTTCAGACGGCATTGTGAGGTACAGAGATAGAATGTGGGTGCCTAGTGTTCGTTCGATCCGACAGGATATTTGACAGAGGCACATGCATCTCCGTATTCCATTCACCCAGGAGGCACCAAGATGTACAAAGACCTATAGATATTGTATTGGTGGCCAGGGATGAAGCGAGACATCCGTAGATTCGTATCAGAATGTCTCACTTGCCAGCAAGTAAAAGCTGAACATCAGAGGCCAGCAAGATTGGTTAAGCCACTCCCCATTCCCGAGTGGAAGTGGGAGAACATTACTATGGATTTTGTGGTTAGGTTGCCGAGATCAGTCAGAGGATCGAATTCCATTTGGGTTATAGTGGACCGACTCACTAAATCAGCGCATTTTCTACCAGTGAAGACGAATTTCTCCATTACGCAGTATGCGGAGCTTTATCTCAGGGAGATCGTTCGTTTACATGGATTCCCAGTTTCAATTGTGTCCGACAGGGACCCAAGGTTTACGTCGTCCTTCTGGAAGAGCTTACATGCAGCCATGGAGACAAAGTTGCTCTTCAGTACAGCTTTTCACCCGCAGACAGATGGCCAGTCTGAGCGAGTGATTCAAATTTTAGAGGATTTGCTGAGAGCCTGCATGATTGATTTTCAAGGAACTTGGGAGTCTAGACTACCTCTAGTGGAGTTCACATACAACAACAGCTTCCAAGCATCTATTGGTATGGCTCCCTATGAGGCGTTGTACGGGAGGAAGTGCAGATCACCAGTTCATTGGGATGAAGTTGGTGAGAGAGCAGAACTTGGTCCAGAGATAGTTCAACAGACTGCAGACGTGGTGGTCAAGATTCGTGACAGAATGAAGACTGCCCAAAGCCGTCAAAAGAGCTATGCTGATAAAAGGAGAAGAGATCTCGAGTTTGCCGTAGGAGATCACGTTTTTATAAAGATATCACTTGTGAAGGGTGTTATGAGATTTGGGAGAAGAGGCAAGCTAAGCCCGAGGTTCATTGTACCGTTTGAGATTCTTGACAGAGTTGGGACACTAGCCTATCGTGTAGCCCTTCCGCCGAACCTGGCCGGGGTACACAATGTGTTCCATGTCTCGATGCTGAGGAAGTACCTAGCAAATCCTTCGCACGTATTGAGCTATGAACCGTTACAGTTGGCTCCAGACCTGTCTTATGAGGAAAGGCCTGTCCAAATCCTAGACAGACAGGAGCGGAGGCTTCGGAGCAAGGTGACCAAGCTGGTCAAAGTCAAGTGGCTGAATCAATCAGTGAAGGAAGCCACTTGGGAGGCAGAAGCGGACATGAGGAACCGCTACCCAGAGTTGTTCGGTAAGACTTAATTTCGAGGACGAAATTTTTATAAGTGGGGGAGGAACTGTAGTGCCCAAATTCAATACACGTATAACCCATGCATTTATTTAACTATTAAAGCATTTATTTAATTTTAGAACGAGTCTTAGTAGTGCATCATCTATTTAAATACATTATTTTAAATTAATTATGTTTATGCGATGCACGTTAAAATGTTTTTTTTTCGAGTTTCATGTTTCAGGCGATTATTCGAGGCGGGATTGAGGAAAAGACCCGGTGACGATTTTTGGCAATTTCAAAAGATGATATTTTATTTTAAGTTAAGGACGGGGTGTTTTAAATGATTTATTTAGTTTTAGCATTTTAAAACCTTATTTATGTATTTAGTAATTTTAAGAGTTTAAAACTTTAAAAATTAACATTTTTGGGTGTGTGTTATTTTAATTGTAGAGTTTATATTAAACTAGGTGGGTTAGCTTTTTATTATTATTTTTATTAGTTAATTAGTACTAATTACATAGAAATTTAAACCCAGACACACGTTTCTACCTCACACACACGTACACACTTTTACACACACCTGTACACGACTAAACACACATACTCACTTCACGTTTCAGAATTTTATTATTTTGAAAGAGAGAAAACTAGGGTTCTTCACTCATAGAGCAGCCGCCCCCTCCCCTCTCCATCTTCTAGCAATTCTCGTGTGAATTCTTCAAGGATTTTAGTGCCACGGTCGTCCCTGATCAAGCCTCGCACCGTTTCCGCTTCGATATCGCCGGTTCGGTAACGTTTGTTATCAAAAGGCACGTATATTCTGTTCTTTCTGCATCGATCTTGTTATAGTATGCGTTGGGTTATTTTTATGCGTGAAAATTCATGTGTGACGTTCGTCGTTTGAGCGAAAAATGGTTTGAATGCGTTTGAAATATTTTTTTAGATCTGAAATCTCGTAACTTCCTGTTCTGTTGAAAACTGCGATTTTTCTGTCGGAATTTTGAGAAAACTTTCAACTAGAAAATTGTAGAACTTTTCGATGCCTTCGATTTGATATAAAATTCGAGATTTTTGGATGAAAATTGAGTGAGTTATGACATTTTTCGTGGGACTGCTCAAGCTGCGACTTTTATGTAAAATGTGTTCTTGAAGTTATTTGTTGCAGGCTTCGTTGGACATCGTCGGGCTTGTGCTACTGCATTTATATATGTTACGAGATGTATTTAGGTGTTATTTGGTGGTTCGTTCGGGTCGGGTTTGGCTTGGGATGTAATAGAAGTCGTAGGAAGCGAAACGATGCCTAATTACGAGTTATTGTTGTGTTGGAATTAATTGTTGATGCTTAGGGACGTTTGGGGCATTTTTATGGGTTTGAATCAATGTAATAACATCCTAGGATGAGTCTAGAGGTGTTGGTTCATGGTCCTTAAGCTTGGATTGAATGGGTGAAAGGTTAAGTTAGCGAATTTTCGTGAATTTGCAAACACAGAGGGTACCCGGACACCTTCCCGGACCCAGGCACGGAGTCCGTGTCCTTTTTCCTTCAAAAATACGAATTTCCAGAGCCTACCCGGACCCGTACACAGACCCCTACATAAAGTCCGTGTACACCCTTTTAAAAAAAAATGTAAAATTTTTTTTTTTTTTAAGGATTTGCTTCGGGGTTCTATATCATGGTTTCGCACCATGGTTAAAATTTATTTATGTAAAAATATAGGATTTGTTTTGTGATTTTACGTCATGGTTTAGTACGATGATTAAACGAGGTCAAGCCAGGAGCGAACTAGAATGTCCTAAGCTACTTATTCACTTTGGTGGTGAGCTCGAGTACCTACGTCTAAGACATGCAAGTTAAGTATTTAAAAATTTATGTTAGTATGTGCAGTAGAGGCCCCAAGTAAGATACAACGAAGCCCTCAACACCAAGTAAGTATGTTGACGTGCAAGAAAATATTTCAAGTTTTTGAGGTATGCTAAATGTCTTGTGACCAAATTATGTTTAGGATTGGAAAGCGTTAAATTATGAACGGGGACCAATCCGCCCGTTAAATTATGAACGGGTTAGATCGTGGTTGGAAAGCGTTAAATTATGAATGGGGACCAACCAGCCCGTTAAATTATGAACGGGGATCTCATGTATGTGGCAGTGGATACGTCCCTGTCAGCCCAGTACTGTGGTTGTCTGATCAGGCATTTATTATGTTACGGGTCACTTGCTTTGAAACATCCTCTACGCAAAATGATGAAGTTATGTATGTTCAAGTATGCAGTATGTTTATGAAAGTTTATGTTGATGGCACGTCTAGTTATGTACGTACGTATGTTCAAGTTTATTATGCAAGTTCAAGTTTCAAGTTATGTATGTCCTATTTAAAAGTTGCATGCGATTTTATTACGTAGTACTCGTTATTCCAGTTTATACGTGTTGAGTCTTTAGACTCACTAGACTTGATCGATGCAGGTGACGATGTTGAGGAGACAGGAGGTGGTGACCAAGAAGCAGGCTTGGACTGAGCGGGAGGCTAACCCGAGGACCGCAATTTTTAAGTTTATGCAAAAGTTAAATTACTCTGATTCTATGTTTGATGCGAGATGTTTTGAGAAAACTTTTCTTTTAACAAAATCTTTATTGGGAATGGATGATGTAGTGAAGACCGTATTGATTTTATTTTCGTATTCAAGAAAGTTTTTAATTCTTCCGCAAATTTTAAGTATGAAAAGTACGGTACGTTACAGTTGGTATCAGAGCGGTGTTCTTGTAAAGGGTTACGCCTACTGCCAGTCGCAAGAAGCTCACGAAGTCACACCTCAAGTCTGTAAGTTTAAAGTTTTGCATTATGTTATGTAGTAAGCATCAAGTTATGATTTCAGTATTAAACTTAAAACATGCACATGCATGTACATACTGAAATCATAACTCATTATTACGCCTACTGCCAGTCGCAAGAAGCTCACGAAGTCACACCTCAAATCCGTGTTCGGGTCCGTGAACTCTCGTTGGACGCGAACTCACGAAAATCTTGTACATGCCATGCTTATCGTTCTAGACTCGTTTGTGCGGACCATGAACCGACACCCCGAGACTCATCCTAGCATGCCATAACATCGAACCAAATTCGTACAAGCACCCAAAGCAACGACGTCCACCCTACGACACATACAATTCAAAAACGTGGCAATTGACACCAAATCGATTCCTACGACTTCTAATGTATTCGATTGTCTTTCCACACTAAACGACATATCAAATGACAACCCAACATCATACTAAGCATACTTCGGCACAGCAACGATCACTCGTCGATTCCCAACGAAGCCTGCAACAATAAAATCTTAAGAACACATCAATACATAATTTTCTGAAAAACAAAGATTGAGCAGTCTCACGAAAAACGTTATAACTCACTCAATTTTTATCCAAATATTTCGTATTTACTGTCAAATCGAAGGTATCAAAAAGCTACAATTTTCTTGTTGAACATTTTCTCAGAATCACGACCGAAAAGTCGCAGTATTTAAAAAGACAGCAAAAACTAAAATCTAATATCTAAAAATGGTTTCAAAAGCGTTCTAAACGTACTTACTCAAACTTCTACACATCACACATGCATTTTACGCATAAATAACAACACAACGCATAATATGATGAGATCGATGCAGCAATAACAGAATATACGTGTCTTTGATGATTTGAAATACCGTAACGACGATACCGAAGCGGGAAGGAAGCTAAGCTTGATCCGAGACGACCGTGGCTCGATTTTTCTTGCACTAAAGCACACGAAAATTGCTGGAAAAGAGAAGGGAGGGGCGGCTGCCTTCTTGATATGAACCCTAGGTTTCTTATCTCAAAATGAATAAAAATCTGAATGTGTGTGTTGTGGTGTGTGTAAAAACATGTAAGTGTGTGTGAGTGTGTGTAACATGTGTGAGTGAGTAATTAGGGGAAGAATTGCTTAATTAAATAATTAATCAAGCTATTTAAAAATGCTAACTCCATTAATAAGTCAATAAAAATAGTAAATCACTACACTCTTAATAAAATCCCTTTAAAAAAAAATAACACACACAAAATGCTAACTTTAAAAGTTTCAAACTATTAAATCACTAAATAACAAATTAGGCTTTAATATACTAACAACTTAATACCCCCAACCTCAACTTAAAATAAAGTGCCACCTTTAAAATCACCAAAATCGTCATCGGTCTCTTTTCCCTCGATCCCGTCTCGAGTAATCGTCTGAAATATGAAACTCGAAAAACATTTTAACGTGCATCATATATACATAATTAATTTAAAAGAATGCATTTAGGTAAATCGTGCATGGCTAAAACACAATTTAAACTTAAATAAATGCTTTAATAATTAAATAAATGCATGGGTTATTCGTGTACTAAATTTGGGCACTACAGTTCCTCCCCCACTTAAATAAATTTCGTCCTCAAAATTAAGTCTTACCGAATAATTCATAGCTCAACACATGCGAAGGATTAGCTAGGTACTTCCTCAACATCGAGACGTGGAACACATTGTGTACCCTGGCCAGATTCGGTGGATGGGCAACACGATAAGCTAGTGTCCCAACTCTGTCAAGAATCTCAAACGGCCCGATAAACCTCGGACTGAGCTTGCCTCTTTACCCAAATCTCATAACACCCTTCATGGGTGCTATCTTTACAAAAACGTGGTCACCTACGGCAAACTCGAGGTCTCTCCTTATCTTATCAGCGTAGCTCTTCTGACGACTCTGGGCGGTCTTCATTCTGTCTTGAATTTTGACCACAACATCTGCAGTCTGCTGAACTATTTCTGGACCAAGTTCTGCTCTCTCACCAACCTCATCCCAATGAATTGGTGACCTGCACTTCCTTCCATACAATGTCTCGTAGGGAGCCATACCTATAGATGATTGGAAACTGTTGTTGTAGGTAAACTCCACTAGAGGTATCTTCGATTCCCAAGTCCCCTGTAAATCGATCATACAGGATCGCAATAGATCCTTCAAAATTTGAATCACTCGCTCAGACTGGCCATCTGTCTGCGGGTGAAAAGCGGTACTGAAAAGCAACTTCGTCCCCATGGCTGTATGTAAGCTCTTCCAAAAGGACGATGTAAATCTCGGGTCCCTGTCAGACACGATAGAAACTGGGATCCCATGCAACCGAACTATCTCCTTGATATAAAGCTCTGTATACTGCGTCATGGAGAAAGTCGTCTTCACTGGCAGGAAATGTGCTGACCTAGTGATTCGATCCACTATAACCCAAATAGAATTCGATCATCTGACTGACCTCGACAACCCAACCACAAAGTCCATTGTAATATTCTCCCATTTCCACTCTGGGATGGGGAGTGGCTTAAGTATTCTGACTGGCCTCTGATGTTCTGCCTTCACCTGCTGACAAGTGAGGCATTCAGACACAAATATACGGATGTCTAGCTTCATCCCAGGCCACCAATAAAAAATCTGCAGGTCTTTGTACATCTTGGTACCTCCTGGGTGAATGGAATACGGAGATTCGTGTGCCTCTGACAGAATATCCTCTCTGATCGAATCAATGCTAGGCACACACATTCTGTCTATGTATCTCACAATACCATCTGACACTGTGTAGAGTACACTCCCCTTGGCTTCATCCTTCAGCCTCCATTTCTGTAACTGCTCATCTGAAGGCTGATCTGTACGAATACGGTCTAGCAGAGAAGATTTGACTGTCAGATTAGACAGCCTCGGAGCTCTGTCCTTGCGATAAAATTTTAGACCAAGCTTCTGAATCTCAGACTGAAGAGGTCTCTGCACTGACAACTGTGCTACAACTGTGACCCTTCTGCTCAAGGCATGCCACAACGTTAGCTTTTCCCGGATGGTAGCTAATTTCGCAGTCGTAGTCTTTACTAACTCCAACCACCGTCTCTGTCTCATATTCAGTTCTTTCTGTGTTAAGAAATACTGGATACTCTTGTGATCGGTAAATATTTGACATTTCTCGCCGTACAAGTAATGTTTCCAAATCTTCAATGCAAAGACAACGGCGGCTAATTCTAAGTCGTGTGTCGGGTAGTTCTTCTCATGCACCTTCAACTTCCTGGAAGCATAAGCTATAACCCGACCCTGCTGCATCAACACTGAGCCTAACCCGAGCTTAGATGCATCGGTGTATAGCACAAAATCACCTTGTCTCGTTGGCATGGCTAACACTGGTGTTGAAACAAGAGCTTGCTTCAAAGAATCGAAGCTCTTCTGACACTCGCCACTCCATAAGAACTTAGCCTTCTTCTTGGTCATTGAAGTGAGTGGTGTCACGCCCCGAGACGGGGTTTGGTTGACACCGGCGTTGCTCTCAAATTTATATTTGAAAAACAACAAGCCTCAGAAGTACAAAATTCAGAAACCAGTCTTTTTATTCATAATACGAAATAATTCATTATCTGATACAAACTCAAATCATTAATGTTTTACAGCGGAAATGTAAAACCAAATATTGCAGTATCTTAACAGATGCAGCGGAATACAATAAACATCAATTGAGAACAACAGTCTTCTTCACCAGCCCCAGAACTGGATCTACTCTTCTTCCTCTAACATTTCTTCAGTACTCTTATCTGAGATGGGTTTGGTGGGTGAGTGATATGGTTGTCACTCAGTAAGCAGGGGCGGGAATAACTCCCAGTTTTCGAAATCGTTTTCATACAGAACAGTAATACGAAAATATACAGAAATTCTTATTTTCATAACGGAAATCGGTGTTCAGAAATCAGTAATCGGAAATCAGAAGTTTGTCAAATAAGCACTGAGCACGTTCGTGAATTTCATGGCTAAACTGATATCAGTCCCCTATATGTTCTCTCCTCTAAGGGGTGAGGCCAGTAATCAGTAATCAGTAATGTTCAAAATATATATTCCTACCATTAGTTCACTAAGTTTCAGTGCTTCAAAATTCAGATATCAGAAATCGATCATACAGAAACTTTGCTTTAAAACATAAATTAACAAACTGGATTTCAAGATACTATACATAAACCCACTTACAGTAATTTGCAATAAGGTTTCGGTAGAAGTCTGGAATATGCTCGTTCTTGCTACTGGTTTCTACTGCTCGGAAATAAGCACCCTCCATTAGCTCGAAATTCAAATGATAATCTCAGATTTGTGTAACACCAATCCAGAGATTTGAGAGTGTTTTTTATAGGCAAGATTCTGACTGTTAGTCTCCCAAATAAATGGCCATAATCTGCCATTAACAGCCTTTATTTCATGTTAAATGCTTCAGTTACAGCTCAATAGCTGAATCAGTAACTGTCTGCTGGAATTCGCTCTTCTGCTGCTGGATTTTGTCTTCTGGATTCGGTCTGCTGGATTTTGTCTACTGGAAAATGTCATATTCTGAAATATAAGTTGCTGCTAGAATTGTTGGCTTCTGCTGAAATTGGCCAGCTGCTGCTACTCCTGGAATTTCAGGTTCTCACATCCCTCCCTCCTTATAAAAGTTTCGTCCTCGAAACTTGGCTAAACATGATTCTCAAAGAGATAAGGATATTGTGCTCGCATCTTTTCTTTCAACTCCCAAGTGGCTTCTCTTTCGGTGTGGTTGGACCATTGTACTCTGAAATGTGGAATAGTTCGTCTATTAGATAAGGATATTGTGCTCGCATCTTTTCTTCCAACTCCCAAGTGGCTTCTCTTTCGGTGTGGTTGGACCATTGTACTCTGACATATGGAATAGTTCGTCGTCTCAGTACTTGGCCTTTGAAATCCACAATTCGAATCGGAATTTCTTCATACTTCAGCTCTTCATTTAGATTGCTCTCAACCTGAAGTGGTCCAGCTTCCAGAATGTGACTTGGATCAGAAATATATCTCCTCAGCTGCGAAACGTGGAATACGTTGTGAATTCTTGACATTTCGGGTGGAAGCGCTAATCTATAAGCAAGTGTTCCCACTTTCTCAAGAATTTCAAATGGCCCGACGTATCTGCGATTCAGTTTCCCAACCTTATTGAATCGGATTACACCCTTCATAGGTGACACTTTTACAAATGCCTTTTCTCCAACTTAAAATTCTACGGGTCGTCTTTTCTGATCAGCCCAGCTTTTCTGTCGATCTTGTGCAGCTTTTAATCTCTCCATGATCAAAGCGACTTTAACCACTGTTTCTTGGATCATTTCGGGTCCAACAATAGCTTTTTCCCCTACCTCATTTCAATACAGTGGTGAACGACATTTTCGTCTATACAAAGCTTCGTATGGTGCCATTCCAATACTACTGTGGTAACTATTATTGTATGCGAATTCGATCAAGGGCAGATGTTCGCCCCAATTACCACTGAAGTCTAGAGCACAAGCTCTCAGCATATCCTCAAGAGTTTGAATTGTTCTCTCTGTTTGACCATCGGTCTGAGGATGATAGGCCGTCCTAAGAGTAACCTTTGTTCCTATAGCTTGTTGAAAGCTCTTCCAAAATCGAGAGGTAAATCTGGGATCTCGGTCTGATAGTATGCTAGCTGGTACTCCATGGAATCGCACGATCTCATTCATGTACAAGGTGGCTAGATTGTCTAGATTATAGTTCATACGTACGGGTAAGAAATGCGCAGATTTTGTGAGTCTATCTACGACTACCCATATTCCATCATGACTTTGTCTCGACTTGGGTAACCCAACTACAAAATCCATGGAAATATGTTCCCATTTTCATTCCGGGATTTCTAATGGTTGAAGGAGTCCATCAGGTCTCTGGTGCTCTGCTTTGACTTGTTGGCACACGTGACATTTAGAAACAAACGTTGCCACGTCCCTCTTCATTCCAGTCCACCAGAAATTTTTCTTTAAGTCTCTGTACATTTTGGTACTGCCAGGATGAACTGAAAATTTTGACTTATGTGCTTCAGACATTACTTCTTGTCGGAGATTACCGATGTTTGGTACACATAACCGTCCTTTCATCCACAAGATTCCTTTGTTGTCCGTCTCGAAATCTGGTGATTTTCCTTCTTTGGCTTGCTCTTTCAGTTTTACCAAAGCGGAATCTCTATCTTGGCTTATCTTGACTGTATTTCGAAGACAAGGTTGTGCTGAAAGTGATGCCAGGATTACCTTACTTGTATTCTTTCGACTTAGAGCATCTGCTACCTTGTTGGCTTTGCCCGGATGGTAGCTTATTGTCAAGTCATAATCCTTCATGAGTTCAATCCACCGTCTTTGTCTCATATTTAGTTCTTTTTGAGTGAACAAATATTTGAGACTTTGGTGATCTTTGAAAATCTCACACTTGGCTCCATAAAGATAATGTCTCCAGATCTTTAGTGCGAACACCACTGCAGCTAGTTCGAGGTCATGCGTTGGGTAATTTTGTTCATATGGCTTCAACTGCCTTGATGCGTATGCAATCACCCTTCCCTCCTGCATGAGTACACATCCTAAACCTTCTTTGGATGCATCACTGTAGACGGTGTAGTCTTTACCTTCCATAGGTAATACTAGCACTGGTGTGGATGTAAGTTTCTTCTTCAAAGTCTCGAAGCTTTGCTCACATTTTTCACTCCATTGAAACTTAGAGTTCTTCTGTGTGAGCTTGGTGAGGGGTATGGCTATTGAAGAGAATCCTTCAACAAATTTTCGATAATAGCCTGCTAATCCCAAGAAGCTTCGTATCTCTGTCACATTCTTTGGTCTAGGCCAATCCGAGATTGCCTCTACTTTCTTAGGGTCCACAGATATTCCTGCTGCTGATATTATGTGTCCCAATAATGCGATGCTCTCTAGCCAAAATTCGCATTTCTTGAACTTGGCGTATAGTTCCTTTTCTCTCAGCTTCTGTAGGGTGAGACGAAGATGTTCTTTGTGGTCTTCTTCACTTGACGAGTATACTAGAATGTCGTCGATGAATACCACAACAAACTTGTCTAGAAATGGCTTGAACACTCTGTTCATGAGATCCATGAATACTGCCGGAGCGTTTGTTAATCCGAACGGCATTACTGTGAACTCATAGTGTCCGTACCTTGTCCTGAAGGCTGTCTTTAGGATATCGTCTGATTTGACCTTCAATTGGTGGTAGCCTGACCTTAAGTCGAGCTTGGAAAAGACTGTAGCTCCCTTGAGTTGGTCAAACAAGTCATCTATCCTTGGAAGTGGATACTTGTTTTTGATTGTGATCTTGTTCAGCTCTCTGTAATCGATACACATCCTCATGCTTCCGTCCTTCTTCTTTACAAATAGGACAGGAGCTCCCCACGGAGATGCGCTTGGTCGGATTTGCTTCTTGTCCAACAACTCTTGAAGTTGCTCTTTGAGTTCTTTCAACTCTGCTGGAGCATTCGGTATGGTGCTTTTGAGATTGGTGCAGCATTGGGTACTAAATTAATCTCAAATTCCACCTCGCGGTCGGGAAGTTCGCCAGGGATTTCGTCAGGAAAGACATCCGGGAATTCTTGTACTACTGGAATCTCTTCTAGCGTAAGTGCGGTTCCTTCTTTTACCTCGCTTAACATGGCTAGGTAAATCTCTTCCCCACTTTTCATGGCTTTCCAAGTTTGAGAAGCAGAGAGAAGAGTCTTTCGTTCTTTAGTCTTGCCATGAAATAAAAGTTTCTCTTGATGTGGAGCTTGGATGGTTACCGTCTTTCCATGACTGTCAACTAAAGCATGATTCTTGGCTAACCAATCCATCCCAAGAATTACGTCGAATTCCACCATGTTTAGTTGAATAAAGTTTGCCTTAAAACTCTGTTTATATGTGAGAACATCAATATCCCGATATAGAGTGCGAGTTTCTAAAATGCGATTTGCAGGAGTTGCTACTCTATATGGTTCTTCTAAGTTATCAGGCTTAGCTCCTAACTTCTTGGCAAATCTCTTAGATATGAATGAGTGCGTAGCACCACAATCAAATAACACATAAGCAGGTATATTATTGATTAGAATGGTACCAGCTACGACATCATTCGAGTTGTCAGCCTCCTCTTGGGTGATCGCATAAACTCGAGCATTTGGCTTGTTCTCCTTAGGCTTGTTTGAAGTTGTTCCGCCTGCTGGACCATCTCTTGGATCTGGAAAAGGACATTGAGCAATGCGGTGGCCCATCTTTCCACAACGGAAACAAGCTCCAGAATTCTTACGGCATTCACCAGTATGATTGAATCCACAATTTTGGCACTTGACTCCCTCTTTGCTTGATGGAGAAGAAGTGGTTCCTTTGGCTGGTTCACTGGTGAATTGGTTGCTTGGAAACCTAGGCCTCTTGAATTGTTGGCCCGATTGGTACTGTCTTGGCTGAGGGCGTTTGAGTTTGTTCTTGCCTTCACGCCTCTTAATATCGTTTTCAGCCCTGATGGCTGCTCCCATCAATTCATCAAAACTGTTGGGCTCGATAACGGCAAGGGCAGATTGAATACGGCTGTTCAATCCCTTCTTGAAGCGATGCATCTTCAAGGCTTCGTCTCCCATGATGGTTGGGGAGTAAGTTCCCAACGAGTGGAACTTGGATGAATACTCCACCACTGTCATGTTTGGTTCTTGAACCAAGCTTTCAAATTCTGACAGCTTTTGCACTCGAACTGCTGTTGGAAAATACTGCCTCAGGAATGCCTCTCGGAACCTTTGCCAAGTGATAGGTCCCGCATCTATCATAGCTGGTGAGACTCCTTCCCACCATTTGGCAGCTTTATCCACAATAAATGGTGTAATCACTTCTACTCTGATCCTTTGTGGAACCTCAAGTAGTCGAAGATGATTTTCCACCTCTTTCATCCAATTTTGTCCGACCTCAGGGTCGTAGCTTCCATCAAAGTTTGGAACTCTTGCTCTTCGGAGAGCCTCATAGTGCTGCTTCGTTCCATTCTGAGCTGGAGGTGGTGGTGGTGGCTGATTAGCATTTGGATTGACCAACCCTTGCAGCGTAGTTGCCACAATCGTGGCTATGGCCATCAAGTCCACCTGACTGAGTCCAACTGCTGGTGGTGGTTGTGGGGGTTGTTGCTGTGCCTCCCCATCGTTACGGTCGTCATTACGATTGTTGCGGTTTCCATAACGGGGGTTGCGATTGTTTCTTACTGGTCTCCCGTCCATTTCCTACAAGTACAAAAGTTCTAAGGTTGATGGCAAGATATGGACTCAAGAAAAGAAACAAAATGATTGAGTAATTGCTCGTAATTTAAATATGAAACCAATGGATAAAAATAACTTTTATTGATTTCCCAAGAAAGTGCAATTACAACTGAACTTCGAAATGAAAATAGAAATGCAAATGGGACAAGTGTTATTACAAACTACTACTACTGGTGTTCTAATCTATCACTTCTCCCAAATCTAATTCCATATGATCCTCTTCCACTTTTTCTTCTTCTTTGGGATCCTCATCAGGTTCATCTTCATGGTTGGCTATTACTGCTTCTATATGTTCAATATGACCATGTAGAACTGCATTCTGGTCACTAAAAACTTCCACAGTATCTTGCAGCTCTTGAATCTGAGCATCAGTCTGTGTACTATACTGATTACGTTGGTGCACGAGTTGGTGATTTTGATCCTTGAGTATTTGGATCTTCTCCACTAGTGTATCACGTAACTCGATGAATTCTGCCACAGTCTCTTGGGAGGTTTCAAACTCTTCTTGAGCCTTCCTACTCCTCTCTTCTGCTTCATGCAGATAGTGAGCATAACGTTGAACATCACACCTCAAATGTTCTGCTCGACGCTCTAACTCATCTTTGTCCAACTCTAGGCAGTAGTTATTCTCCTTGAGTTTCTCTAGCTTTCTCTCTAAGTTCTTAATGTAGCTACTCTGGTCTGCCATATCCTACACCAAAAACATAAGTGTAAAGGTTCAGAAATGATCTCAAGAATATAGGTCGAGTTATAGACAAATACTGGAATGAACAGAATCAGTACTGCCTATACAATTAACAGAAGAAATAGCTCAAAGACTTTCGGTCTCAGAATTATGTGAAAAATTTACTAAAAATCCTCGACATCAAGAACATGAATGGTGCCAAGTTTGGTGCAAAAATACTAAGCCAATTGGAAATGAAAATTCCTCAAAGTTTCAAAATTTTGGAAAATTTCACGGAAATGATGATATCACTATCTAAACGATGATAAGTCATTCTAGGTTAGGTTCTCCTCATCGAGAGCTTTCCAACGCCTACTTTTAATAGTAAAAATTCCTCCTAAATCAAAAGTTATGGTCGTTTGAAGTTTGCGCGAAAAACACCTCAACTTCCATGCCATTAACAAGGTCTATTGCATTCACTTGCTGGAATACACTGTCTATTGCAACTCTGATGCTTCTGCAATCAATCCGCTGCTTTTCCAGCATTGTCTGCTGCATTCCGAGTCTACTGACTCAGTCTTCTGCATTCAGATCTACTGGTTTCCATCTACTGATTCTGGTTTCGGCTACTGGTTTCCATCTACTGGTTCTGGTTTCGACTACTGGTTTCCATCTACTGATTTTCATAACTGTACGTATCCAGTCTATCATTTCAGTAGTCTATTACAATAGCTTATTTTCAGTAGTCTATTCCCGAAATTTTCAGAACTTATTTTCAGAACTTTTCAGAACTTAGTTTCAGAAATTTTCAGAACTTATTATTTCTAGTTCCTCCTCCCCAGATTATGAAACCTGGTTTGCTCTGATACCACTTCAATGTCACCCCCCGAGACGGGGGTTGGTTGACACCGGCGTTGCTCTAAAATTTATATTTGAAAAACAACAAGCCTCATAAGTACAAAATTCATAAACCAGTCGTTTTAGTCATAATACGAAATAGTTCATTGTCTGGTACAAACTCGAATCATTAATGTTTTACAGCGGAAATGTAAAACCAAATATTGCAGTATCTTAACAGATGCAGCGGAATACAATAAACATCAACTGAGAACAACAGTCTTCTTCACCAGCCCCAGAACTGGATCTGCTCTTCTTCCTCTAACATTTCTTCAGTACTCTTATCTGAGATGGGTTTGGTGGGTGAGTGATATGGTTGTCACTCAGTAAGCAGGGGCGGGAATAACTCCCAGTTTTCGAAATCATTTTCATACAGAACAGTAATACGAAAATATATAGAAATTCTTATTTTCATAACGGAAATCAGTGTTCAGTGTTCAGAAATCGGTAATCGGAAATCAGAAGTTTGTCAAATAAGCACTGAGCACGTTCGTGAATTTCATGGCTAAACTGATATCAGTCCCCTATATGTTCTCTCCTCTAAGGGGTGAGGCCAGTAATCAGTAATCAGTAATGTTCAGAATATATATTCCTATCATTAGTTCACTAAGTTTCAGTGCTTCAAAATTCAGATATCAGAAATCGATCATACAGAAACTTTTCTTTAAAACATAAATTAACAAACTGGATTTCAAGATATTATACATAAGCCCACTTACAGTAATTTGCAATAAGGTTTCGGTAGAAGTCTGGAATATGCTCGTTCTTGCTACTGGTTTCTACTGCTCGGAAATAAGCACCCTCCATTAGCTCGAAATTCAAATGATAATCTCAGATTTGTGTAACACCAATCCAGAGATTTGAGAGTGTTATTTATAGGCAAGATTCTGACTGTTAGTCTCCCAAATAAATGGTCATAATCTGCTATTAACAGCCTTTATTTCATGTTAAATGCTTCAGTTACAGCTCAGTAGCTGAATCAGTAACTGTCTGCTGGAATTCGCTCTTCTGCTGCTGGATTTTGTCTTCTGGATTCGGTCTGCTGGATTTTGTCTGCTGGAAAATGTGATCTTCTGAAATATGAGTTGCTGCTAGAATTGTTGGTTTCTGCTGAAATTGACCAACTGCTGTTACTCCTGGAATTTCAGGTTCTCACAAGTGGTACCGCTATGGACGAAAATCCCTGAATAAACTTACGGTAGTAACCGCTAAACCCAGAAAACTGCGGATATCTGATGCATTCTTTGGTTCAAACTAATCTTTAACTGCTGCCACCTTGGCTGGATCCATTTCAACCCCACTGCTAAATATAATGTGACCAAAAAACGTCACCTTCTCCAACCAAAACTCGCACTTACTGAACTTCGCAAATAAGTTGCGACTCTGCAAGTTCTGCAAAGCTGTCTTCAAGTGCTGACTGTGCTCCTCATGACTCTTCGAGTAAATAAGAATATTGTCAATGAACACTATGACGAATTGGTCTAAGTAGGGCTGGAATACTCGGTTCATCAACTCCATGAAAATTGCTGGAGCATTCGTCAGCCCAAACGGCATTACTAAGAACTTGTAATGCCCATATCTAGTTCTGAAAGTTGTCTTATGAACATCGGCATTCTTCACCTTTAGCTGGTGATACCTCGATCGAAGATCTATCTTAGAGAACATTGTGGTTCCCTGCAATTGATCGAACAAATCCTCAATCCTTGGAAGTGGGTATTTGTTCTTTATCGTTATCTTGTTCAACTCTCGGTAATCGATGCACAGCCTCATACTCTCATCATTATTCTTTACAAAAAGTACTGGTACGCCCCACGGTGAGAAACTAGGGCGAACGAATTCCTTGTCTAGAAGCTCCTGAATATGCCGTTTGAGTGCTAACATCTCAGCTGGAGCTAATCGGTACGGTGCCTTAGAGATTGGCACTGTGTCTGGCATGAGATCAATCGCAAACTCCACCTATCTCTCTGGTGGAAGGCCTTCGACGTCGTCGGGAAAGACGTCTAGGAAGTCTCTGACTACTGGCACATCTGATAGTGACGGAGTGGGTATGTCAGGTGTTGAAATGATGCTGGCCAAGAAAGCCTGACACCCTTTGTAAATAAGTTTCCACGCCTGCATGCAAGAGATAATGCGAGGGAAACTCCTCCATCTAGATGGTTCAAACAGAAATTGCTTCATGCCCACCGGTCTAACCAAAACGAATCTCTTCTGAAAGTCGATCAAGACTCTGTTCCTCGTCAGCCAGTCCATTCGCAATATGATATCAAACTCTGGCATTGTCAAGACGATCAAGTTGGCATACACTAGGTGGCCGTGTAATTCCAGGTCAATGTCTCTTACCACACTAGTAGCTGATAGTTCTTCCCCGGATGGGACTGTTACTGAATAATTCACGTCGAGTCCAATGGTCTTGATATCCAAGTGGTTAGCGAACGTTTCCAAAATAATGAATGTGTGGCTCCTGAATCTATCAAGGCCTGAGTAGCTATTCTCTTAATTAAAATATTTCCTGAGAGACGATAGCACAACACCAAAACTTATATCCCATAATTCTAATAGTGGTCTTATGCAACAAAAGACACCAAAAACCCCATCTAACATCCTAATAATCCCAATTCAAATAAACATGCAAGGCAAAAATTTAATATTGTACGGAATTAAATAAGTTACCCGTAATCAGTGTAGTGTCTGGGTTCGCCTCCTGTGCATGCATGGCGAACACTCTGCCCTGAGTTGGCTGCTTCCACTCTGGGCACTCTTTCAACATGTGGTCAGTAGCTGCACATTTAAAACACTTGCTTGACCTGTATAACCACTGCCCCGGATACTGGCGGTTGCACTTAGGGCACACCGGGAAATTTCCAGGCTTCTGAGGCGCCCCTTGCTTCTGAATTGGACCCTTGCCTCTTGGCGGTCCCTGATAAGGCTCCTTCCCTGGCGGCCCCTGATACAGTTTCTTGAACTAGGGCCTCTGATGTTGCTGCTGCTGGTGTTGCGGTGGTGCCTGATAGGGCCTCTTGTCCTGCCTGTCCAACTCGATATCCCTCTGATCCTGCTCTACTGCCAAAGCCCTGGACACGACAACTGCATAGCCATTAGGACCAGCTACCCTCACATCACGGCGCAAGATCGGCCGCAATCCAACCATGAAATGCCTCAGCTTACTCTGGGCATCATTAGCTATCAGGGGCACAAAATTACACCCCCTTTCGAACTTCCTCACGAACTCTGCCACGCTGCTATCCCCTTGGCACAACGTCATGAATTCCTTGGTTAGACGATAGCGTACTTCCTCAGTGAAGTACTTTGAGTAGAAAACTTCTTTGAACCCATTCCATGGCAACACCTGAAATTTGACTGACACTGACGCACTATCCCACCATAGCCTGACGTCCCCTATCAGAAGGAACGTAGCACACCTGACCCTATCTGCATCGGTCAGTTCCATGAAATCAAAGATTACCTCGATTGACTTAATCCATCCCTCAGCTATCATCGGGTCAGTGGTACCCGAAAACTCCTTAGGATTCATCCTCCTGAATCTCTCATATACCGCCTCAGGTCGGGGCCTCGCCCCTGCATCAACTGCAGCCTGGTTCCCCGCAAACTGTGCGAAGAACTGAGTCATCCCAGCAAGCATCTGAGCCTACATGTCCAGCGGTGGAGGAGGAGAAGCGTCTCTCCTCTCCTCTCGAGCCTCTCTATCCTCATCCCTTGCTTCACGGTCAATCACACGTCTATGAGGCATACTGTTCAAATAATTAATCCAACACGTAAACCCCACATGCATGAACATGATATACACAACATAAGATGCACGTACTTGAACTTTAAAATATGCACATGTTGAAATCAGAACTCAATGCTTACTACATAACATAAATTTGAAACTTTAAAACTTACATACTTGAGGTGAGACTCCGCGAGCTTCTTGCGACTGGCAGTAGGCGTAATCCTTTACAAGAACACGGCTCTGATACCAACTGTAACATACCGTACTTTTACTACTCAAAATTTGCGGAAAAATTAAAAAATTTCTTAAATAAACGTGAACCTTCAAATTTCCATAAAAGAGATAAAGTGTATGTCTCACAAGTTGTTGCAACCCAAAGATTTGAAATTTAAAGTTTGACAAAAGTATAAAATGTTTTCATAAACTTAAAACATGGCGGTCCTCGGGTTTAGCCTCCCGCATCAGTCCAAGCCTGCTCCTTGGTCCCCACCATCAGTCTCCTCATAAACATCCTCACCTTCATCGATCAAGTCTAATGAATCTAAAGACTCAACACGTATAAACTAGAGATAACGAATACTACGTAATAAAATCCACATACAACTTTAAAATAGAACGTACATACTTTAAACTTGAACTTGCATATTAAAAACTGAACATCGTACATACATATTTAGATGTGCCATCAACATAAACTTTTCTTAAACATGCTTGCATACTTGAACATACTTAAACATACATAGCTTCATCATTTTGCGTAGAGGCATGTTTCAAAGCAAGTGACCCATAACATAATCGCCTGATCAGACTAAACCACAGTACTGGGATGACAGGGACGTATCCACTGCCACATACATGAGATCTCCGTTCATAATTTAACGGGCTGATTGGTCCCCGTTCATGATTTAACGCTTTTCAATCACGATCTAAACCCGTTCATAATTTAACGGGGTGGGTTGGTCCCCGTTCATGATTTAACGCTTTCCAACCCCATACATAAATTGGTCACAAGACATTTAACATACCTCAAAAACTTGAAAATATTTTATTGCACGTCAACATACTTACTTGACGTTGAGGGACTCGTTGGATCTCGCTTGGGGTCGCTGCTGCACATACTAACATGAATTCACATACTTAACATGCATAACTTAGACGTAGGTATTCGTTCTCATCTCGAATTCAATAATTAACTTAAAAACATTCTAAAGCACTCGGTAATTGACCTCATTTAAAACCTCGTGCTAACCCAAGACATGAAACTCCAAGACACAATAAAATTTTCCCAAAACAGGTACTACCCGGACCCCGTGCCCAGGTCCGGCTATGGGTCTGTGTAGGTTCGCTAAAGGACCTACCGAAAAGTTTGAAGGACACGGACCCCGTGCTAGGGTCCGTGTAGGGGTCCGGGTAGCTTCACAAATTTGACACCGAAAAGAAACAACGGCACGGACCCCGTTCCTTGGTCCGTGTGGGGGTCCGTGTACTCTCGCAAAAAGGACAGTCAAGAAGAAACAAAGACATGGACCCCGTGCCAGGATCCATGTTCGGGTCCGTGTACTCTCATTGGACGCGAACTCACGAAAATCTTGTACATGCCATGCTTATCGTTCTAGACTCGTTTGTACGAACCATGAACCGACACCCCGAGACTCATCCTAGCATGCCATAACATCGAACCAAATTCAAACAAGCACCTAAAGCAACGACGTCCACCCTACGACACATACAATTCAAAAACGTGGCAATTGACACCAAATCGATTCCTACGACTTCTAATGTATTCGAGTGCCTTTAGACACTAAACGACATATCAAATGACAGCCCAACATCATACTAAGCATACATAGGCGCAGCAACGATCACTAGTCGATTCCCAACGAAGCCTCCAACAATAAAATCTTAAGAACACATCAATACATAATTTTCTGAAAAACGAAGTTTGAGCAGTTTCACGAAAAACGTTATAACTCACTCAATTTTTATCCAAATATTTCGTATTTACTGTCAAATCGAAGGTATCAAAAAGCTACAATTTTCGTGTTGAACATTTTCTCAGAATCACGGCCGAAAAGTCGCAGTATTTAAAAAGACAACAAAAACTAAAATCTTAGATCTAAAAATGGTTTCAAAAGCGTTCTAAACGTAGTTACTCAAACTTCTACACATCACACATGCATTTTACGCATAAATAACAACACAACGCATAATATGATGAGATCGATGCAGCAATAACAGAATATAAGTGTCTTTGATGATTTGAAATACCGTAACGACGATACCGAAGCGGGAAGGAAGCGAAGCTTGATCCGGGACGAACGTGGCTCGATTTTTCTTGCACTAAAGCACACGAAAAAATTGCTGGAAAAGAGAAGGGAGGGGTGGCTGCCTTCTTGATATGAACCCTAGGTTTCTTTTCTCAAAATGAATAAAAATCTGAATGTGTGTGTTTTGGTGTGTGTAAAAACATGTAAGTGTGTGTGAGTGTGTGTAACGTGTGTGAGTGAGTAATTAGGGGAAGAATTGCTTAATTAAATAATTAATCAAGCTATTTAAAAATGTTAACTCCATTAACAAATCAATAAAAATAGTAAATCACTACACACTCTTAATAAAATCCCTTTAAAAAAAATAACACACACAAAATGCTAACTTTAAAAGTTTCAAACTCTTAAATCACTAAATAACAAATTAGGCTTTAAAATACTAACAAATTAATAAATTAGTTAAAATGTCCCAACCTCAACTTAAAATAAAGTGCCATCTTTAAAATCACCAAAATCGTCACCGGTCTCTTTTCCCTCGATCTCGTCTCGAGTAATCATCTGAAACATGAAACTCGAAAAACATTTTAACGTGCATCACATAAACATAAATAATTTAAAATAATGCATTTAGATATATCGTGCATGGATAAAACTCAATTTAAACTTAAATAAATGCTTTAATAATTAAATAAATGCATGAGTTATATGTGTACTGAATTTGGGCACTACAATGTAGGTCACCGTTATTCGGGGATGAAATTGGTGAAAAACAATTGACTGGACCTGAAATGATACATGAAATAAATGATAAGGTTCAGTTAATTCGACAGCGGATGAAAGCTGCTCAGGATCGTCAAACGAGTTATGTGAATAAACGAAGACGACCCTTAGAATTCCAGGAAGATGATAAAGTATTTTTGAAAATATCTCCCTTCAGAGGCACTGTTCGATTTGGCATGCGAGGGAAGTTATCCCCTCGATATGTTGGTCCATACAAGATCCTTGATCGAGTTGGGGATCTTGCTTATCGGTTAGCATTGCCACCAGCTTTATCTGTCATTCATGATATATTTCATGTTTCTATGTTGAGAAAGTATGAACCAGATCCATCACATGTACTTGCACTTGATGAGGTTAAACTTGATCATTATCTTTCCTATGTTGAACAACATGTTTGCATTATGGACCGGAAGGAGAAAGTATTGCATAATAAATCGATTCCGCTAGTTCGAGTGCAATGGACACGACGTGGTGTGGAGGAGTCAACGTGGGAATTGGAAAGCAAGATGCGAGAATCATATCCTCACTTGTTTGATTCTATTCCACATGTTCCATTGTGTTCAATGTATAGTGATCCATTTACCGATTTTAGTTTTGATATGTACTATAACTGATGACATATTATATGTTTGTCAATGTTATGTATATAGAGATGTTTGAGATTTCGAGGACGAAATCTTTTAAGTTGGGGAGAAATGTGAGACCACGAGAATAAACAAAAGTCCAACAACTTTTAAAATAGTTTTGATGGTATTTTTGTAAATAATTTGAAAAATATTCAATTTATTTTGATGACATGTTTGTTAATAATTTGAAAATTAATAAATTAATTTTAAGGGTAAAATGGTAATTAGCGACACATGTTATGGTTTTTTAGCATAACTGTTTGAGTATCACTCCAAATGAAATGAGACAAATTTCATTGGAATGCTAATACATAATGCTAAAACATTCATGTTTTGAGTTTTGAAAAATTTTGATCGTTTGACTGGTTCAAAAAGATATATCGGTGTTAAAAGGTTAAATATTATATATTATATTATATTATTGGTAATATAATATAATATAATATTTAATTTAAAAAAAGATAAATTTGAAACGTAAAGAATGAATTGAATTCATCTTCCACAGAGGAGAAAGCCGAGAGGAGATAGAGGAAAAGAAATAGAGTTTTCGAATTTTCTTTTCGATATTTCGACTTCTCGGTTTATCCAATCGACGAACCGACTTCAGTTCTGGAATCGTTGACACGAGGTCCTCGATTTGAGGTATAAAATTTATATTTTTTGTGACGTTTGAATCAATTACTTCGTTATTTAACAAAACAAATGAAATAAAGGAAGTAGTTTACTTCAGCCATAAATGTACTTTCTGAAGTCATATATTATCATTCATTTCGTTAGTTGACGAAATCGATGAAATAAATTACGTTGTTTTACATCAAAATCGGTCCAAGATTTACTTTGTTTAATATATAAAGTATATCATATAAATTTTCTAGTATATATAGACATTACATTGTCTTATGGTGGCTAGAAGACAACTAGCACCTTGTGGTAATTAATCACCCTATGAAATAAAAACACATTTCTTAGAATAACACCCAATTTAATAGTACTAGACAGAATAATTTCAGTACTTTATATTAATAAAAAATAGTATATAATATTATTTTAATTATGTTATATAATCTTGTAAGTTCCATTACGTATGATGTGCAGCTTTATTCAATCAATTTTATTAGTACGAATTAACGAATGTTGTGATATTTTAAATTTTAATTATAAGTTTAAATATATTTTTCTGGGATAATCGATTTTTCTTATAATCCAATTTGGATTAATGTAACCGAAAACCTTCCATATTTTAAAATTTATAGATAGATTATAATCTTAAATTTTAAATGTATTTTTGGGTTTGTACAATTCTATCTCGCCCAGGATATCTAACCACCATGCCTGAATTCTACCTGATTAACAAACTTTCCACGTATTATATATATATAGTCGTACGTACACACATATATACGAAGTTGTTTTGTTTCCATCACAAAGTCTCTCTTCTTGTTTCGCTTTTTGTCCCGTCTTCTTCGATCGCTGCGTACAGGAATTGAAAACCACTTCTATTTTCTTGAACAAGGATCAAAGGTACGTACGTAAATAAATTTTATATGTATATGCGTGTGTATCTGTTTTAGTTAGGGTTTTTGCTGTTGGGTTTTGTGTTTTCTTGATATATATATATATATATAATAATCATGTATTGTTAAGAACTTCTGCACTTACGTTAATATTTCGATCTTGAACAACGATAAATTCTTGAGGGTTTCTTTATGTTTTCGAATATCATAGTGATACCCCAATATGTCCCGGGCAGTTGATCCCGGGAA
Organism: Primulina eburnea; assembly: GCF_022965805.1. NCBI lineage: Eukaryota > Viridiplantae > Streptophyta > Magnoliopsida > Lamiales > Gesneriaceae > Primulina > Primulina eburnea. Next base: position 5,265,954 of record NC_133117.1, on the reverse strand, counting down.
TGCTAGGGTCATGGGTCAGGCCCATGAGCGATGCCCGGGTCAGGACAGCCCATCTCTCGAGTGGTTGATTCAGGACATAGCACCAGAGTTCTGGTATGACTTCTCTTCTGACATCTCGAAGCGAGGGAGGCATTTAATGATGTTGAAATACACGCAGCCGACCTATTAACATTAATGAGTGACTGGACAGATGGGATATGACCAATACATGATTTGACATGTCAGAACAATAGGGTATAATCAGCCGCCCTAGTATATTTAATGTGCACGTCCCAAAAAACGAGGTCATCATTATTTCCTCCACTATAAATACCAGGTTTTGCATTTATTCCTTCATTCAGATATTAATGAACATTTAACACACTCATTTATTGCACACCAATATCACAGCCATCACTTGGCTACATTGGTTTCTTGTTTGAGTACCCTGCTGACTTAAGCATCGGAGTGGCCACGCCGGGGACCCCCTCCGGCGCCCATTCACGTGGTTGTTTTTCTTATTGGCAGATCTTTCAAAGGTCAACGAAGAATCTTCTTCCCAGTCCGCCGTCTTAGCTCATATTTCTTCCCGTATTCTTGATAGCTTACCTGGTAGAGTTACCGACCCGACTCCACTGTTCGACCCGGGTGGCATCATTGGCGCCGTCTGTGGGAAACTTGAGCTCAAGACGTAGATATGGTTTCCATTCGAAGCAAGTCCGACCTTGCTCGGCACCACAGTAAGCCCAACTCTCCTTGGCAAACATAGAAGTCCGACCAGCTCGGCATTCAGATCTTATATGTGGATTTTATATGAGCTCGAAGCTCAGCAGCTATTCTGGATTGGCGTGGAAGAGCATTTGCAATGCACTCAGTAGCATACAGCTGTGAAAAGCAGATTATCTTAAGTCCGGGAGATACGAGGCCCCGGCACATTCTCTTAAGTCCGGGAGATACGAGGCCCCGGCATATTCTCTTAAGTCTCGGAGGTACGAAGGCCAGGGCTCCGCACTCTGGTTATCTATTAAGTCCAGGGATCCGTAACCTGGCTCGGGGCTCCGTACCTCGACCATTTATGAAGGCCAGGGCTCCGCACTCTGGTTATCTATTAAGTCCAGGGATCCGTAACCTGGCTCGGGGCTCCGCACCTCGACCATTTATGAAGGCCAGGGCTCCGCACCCTGGTTATCTATTAAATCCAGGGATCCGTAACCTGGCTCGGGGCTCCGCACCTCGACCATTCCAAGTCCCGGGACCTGCTCCCCGGCCCAAGGCTCCGCACCTTGGTTATTGATAAGCCCAACGCACTACACCCTGGCTCGGGGCTCCGCACCTCGACCATTCCAAGTCCCGGGACCTGCTCCCCGGCCCAAGGCTCCGCACCTTGGTTATTGATAAGCCCAGGGCACTACACCCTGGCTCGGGGCTCTGCACCTCGACCATTCCAAGTCCCGGGACCTGCTCCCCGGCCCAAGGCTCCGCACCTCGACCATTCCAAGTCCCGGGACCTGCTCCCCGGCCCAAGGCTCCGCACCTTGGTTATTCAGTAAGTCCGAGAGACAAAAGGCCCCGGCATCTTATCTCAAGTCCATGAGACACGAGACTCCGGCATTTCATCTCATTTCTGGGAGACATGAAGCCCCCGATGCTTTTATAGAACAAAATCGATTGTCTCTTTGGGAATCCAAGCATGACTGATCGGGACAGCGAGTATGACTCTAGCCCGACTATTTAAGGGATGTGTGATGATACCCCCGTAAGAGCCCGGGTCATGAATGACCCGGAATATCAAATGGATTCCCAAATTCGAGTAAGTCTGCAGGTGGATTCTTCTGGAGCCGGGCAGGTGCAAGCCCATGCTCGACTCTCCGGGCAGTCATAGGCCCGAGCTCTTGTATAAATCTCCAGGGAAGCATTCTACCCGGGCACCTCGATTACAGTGTCGCATTCAAATGGTTCAGAAGATAAGATCTTGTCTCGAGAAGCGCACCCGACATAATCCTATTGATGTGATACGATGGGAAAATAGGACAGCTTGACAGGAAGTCAACATCAAATGCTATGAGTGGTAGGTGTACACGCAAATCGAGGTCATTATTACTTCTCCTACTATAAATACCAGGTTCTCTCTTTACATATAGAGGGGATTCATTTTACACCAATCACACAGCCATCACTTGGCTACATTGGTTTCTTGCTTGAGTACCCTGCTGACTTAGGCATCGGAGTGGTCACGCCGGACACCCCTCCGGCGCCCATTCACGAGTTCCTTTCATTGTGTGCAGGTTACAGCTGAAGCCATATTACGGAGATATATCTCATTGCTCTTATTCCCATCATTATATTGATAGCAGATCCGGTGGAGCTCCCGACCCGGCTCACCCATTTCACCAGGATCGCATCATTGGCACCGTCTGTGGGAAATCTGAGTCCTAAGACGTGGATATGGCTCCTACTAGGAGAGCAAACCAAGACGCCTCTCGAGCCCCAGAGGAAAACAATACACGTCTCTCTGGCGCAGGTGGTCCCCCCCCTAATGATCCTCAACCCACCATTCATTTGACTCCCGAAGAATTGAAGAAAATCATAACCGATGCTGTCAACATGGCTAACGCCAAAAAGGCTGCTTCTCACCAGGCCAGTCAGCATGAACAGCAGCGTAAGCAAGCACAAGAGGAAGAGAGAAGGGAAGAAGAAAGGGAAAGCGCAGGTTCTAAATCCCCCACTATCGCTGGAGAATTGGAAGAATTAAGAAAAAAAGTGAAAGCATTGGAAGGGCAGGCTGTCTCCAAGGGCGGTATTTTCGTAATCAAAGGCTGCCCATTCTCTGACATCATCGTCCGGGAACCACTTCCCGGGCATTTCAAGTCGGCAAAAATCAAAGATTATGATGGAAGCTCTGACCCTGAGGAACACCTGGCGCGTTTCGAAAATATGGCCATGTTGCACTGCTATGAAGACCCAATCAAATGTAAAGTATTTCTTACCACTCTGGTCGATTCTGCACAGAGATGGTTTGAAGGGTTGGCGCCACAAAGCATCTGTTGCTTTGAAGATTTTCAAAAAGTGTTCTTGCATCAATTTAGCAGCAGTAAAAAGTACAAAAAGACCGCCTTCAGTTTATTCGAAGTAAAGCAAAGGCAAGATGAAACCCTGAGGGCTTATCTCAAAAGATTCAATCGGGTGGCCCTTGATGTGCCGACCTGTGCACCTGAGACAAAAACCACCGCATTTATGCAAGGGTTATGGGAAGGGGATTTCTTCCGATCCTTAACCAAAAAACTGCCTGAAAATTTTGAGGATCTCCTGTCACGAGCGGAGAAATACATCAATATGGAAGAAGCGCAAAACCAGAAAAGAGAGGCCTTGAAAAGAGCAAGAGGAGATCGGACTTACAAAACTGAAGAAAGAGCTCCTAAGAAAAGTGGTGGGGGTCATTTCCCCCATGTGCCTTTAAAGATGGCTCGGGACAGAGAGATTCAAGAGTGCAGGTCAAATGAAGTCCTTCCTCCCCGTTCAGAGGTCAGAATCTCCAAGCCAGAACAAAAAAGGTATTGTACCCTTCATAAAAATTGTGCTCACGACACTAATCAGTGCCGAGTCCTAGGAAGAAATGCTAATAGACGTCCCGTGTCCGCGCCTCACCCACCACGAGAACGATCTAAACAACCACCCTGGTTGTCCAGACGTTCATCGCTGAATATTCCTCAAAGAACGATGAGCACTTCAAGAGGAAGACGAGGAGGAGAAACGAGTACCCGGGAAGAGAGAATCAAGCCAGTGGGAGGAGAGGATCCTTCTCCGAGTCGAGGAGTAATCAAAATGATTTCAGGGGGAGCTACTGATGGCGACTCTAATCGGGCAAGGAAGGCAAGGGGTAGGAGGGAGTGTCTAGAAGTTGATAATAAAAGAAGAGACGAGCCGATTATAAGCTTTGGACCAGAAGATCTCCAAGGAGTGAGTTTACCTCACAATGATGCGCTGGTCATTCAGGCCCGCATCGCCAACTATGACGTGTTAAGAATTTTCGTGGATAATGGGAGCTCTGTCAATGTTATTTTCAAAGATGCCCTCATCCAAATGGATCTGCATGAATACCAGCTGGAAACTGTGGAAACCGCCCTGTTCGGGTTCGCTGGGCACGCCGTGTATCCAGAAGGGGAAATTGCTCTACCCCTGACTCTGGGCACTGGAGACTTGAGAAAAACTGTCATAACTACTTTCACAGTGGTGGACGCCCCATCTTCATATAATGTCATCATAGGGAGACCAGCCATGAATGAAATGAGAGCAGTGGCCTCGACGTACCACCAAAAGATCAAATTCCCAGTGAAAGGACAGGTCGGAGAAGTCAAGGGCGACCAGCCCTCTTCTCGAAGATGTTATGGAGAAACAGTCCGAATTGATCAGAAGAAGGCAAGAAGGGAAGGGAAGGGGAAAGAACACCAGGAAGAAGCCCGGGAAGGGGAAGTACACTTTGTGACGGAAGAAGAGCAAGAATCGGTGGAGATCGAGTCGGGAAAGACTATCCGGATAGCTCGGGACATCTGCGCCACCACCCGGGTAAAACTCTTGCAATGTTTAAAAACTAATGCCGATATCTTTGCTTGGTCTCAGCAGGAACTGACCGGGATCTCGCCCCAAGTGGCCGAGCATAGACTAAATATCCTCCCAGGGTCCCGGCCAATTAAGCAAAAAAAAGCGACATTTCGGCCCGGAGAAAGATAAAATAATTGAAAAACAGGTCGAAGCATTGCTGAGGGCTGGACAAATTAGGGAAGTCCATTTCCCTTCTTGGCTATCGAATGTAGTTCTCGTCCCAAAGTCTGCTGGGAAATGGAGAATGTGCGTAGATTTCAGAGATCTGAATAAAGCTTGCCCGAAGGATTGTTACCCACTCCCTCGGATTGATCAGCTAGTCGATTCCACTTCTGGGTGTGAAATCTTGAGTTTTTTGGATGCATATCAGGGATATCATCAGATCCCTTTAGCTACAGAAGATCAAGACAAAGCTAGTTTCGTCACGTCTGGGGGAACTTTCTGCTATGTTGTAATGCCTTTTGGACTAAAAAATGCAGGGGCTACATATCAACGACTGATGAATCTTGTCTTTCAAAAACAGATAGGCCGAAATATTGAAGTATATGTGGATGACATTTTGATTAAAACCCGAGAAGTCGCCCATTTCATCGATGATCTGATCGAAACCTTCGCCACTTTGAAGCAGTACAGGATAAAACTTAACCCGGCCAAATGTGTGTTTGGGGTTAAGAGTGGCAAATTCTTGGGGTTCATGGTCACGGATCGAGGAATCGAAGTCAACCCAGAAAAAATCAGGGCCATCATGGATATGCCCTCTCCTCAGTCGGTTCGAGATGTGCAAAAACTGACAGGGAAAATTGCAGCCTTATCACGCTTCATTTCCCGATCTGCACACCGTAGCTATCCTTTCTTTCAAGTTCTGAGGAAAGCACAGAAATTCGGCTGGGATGATAACTGCGAGCAGGCCTTTCAAAATTTGAAAAAACACTTGGCTGAATTGCCTGTCTTAGCAAAACCCGAGCCCGGAGAAAAATTGTGGGTCTATCTCTCAGCCACCGAAATTGCTGTTAGTTCCGTGCTCGTCAAGGAAGAAGGGACCGATCAGAAGCCTGTCTACTATGTCAGTCACGCCCTTCGCGGAGCCGAAATGAGATACAGTGAATTAGAAAAGATTGCTCTAGCTTTGGTAATGACTGCTCGAAAGTTGAGACCGTATTTCCTATCACATCCCATTGTGGTCCTCACTAATTCTCCTCTCGGCAGAATTATGACTCATGCAGAGGTCTCGGGGAGGATGATCAAATGGACTGTAGAACTCGGGGAATACGATATTGAGTATAAACCCCGGGCTGCAATAAAAGCACAAGCGCTATCAGATTTCTTAACAGAAATGATCCAGCCCGAGGAAGAAAAAGTGTGGAGGGTATTTGTTGATGGCGCTTCAAACATAGCAGGATGCGGAGTGGGGGTCGTCTTGATCTCCCCACTCGAAGAAAGGATTAAATTGGCTTTAAGGATTGACTTTAGGGTCACGAATAATGAAGCAGAATACGAAGCTGTCTTGGCAGGGTTGCGTGCTGCCCGAGAGATTGGGGCATCCCGAATCATCATTTATTCCGACTCCCAGCTGATTACTCAACAAATTAAGGGAGCTTACGAAGTTAAGAATGAAAAGATGCTCAAGTACTTGAATCTTATCACTTCTCAAGCGTCATCCTTCACAGACTGGAGTATCGAACAGATTCCCCGGGAAGAAAACACCGAAGCCGACACATTGGCTAAATTGGCGGCTTCCTTGACAGAAGTAAGCACCCGGGAGATTCTCTATTGTTCGAAGCTCGTATCCTCGCTTGAAGAAGAAACACCCCCGCTGAGAGAAGACTCTTGGGTGACTCCTCTCATAGAATATATAAAGGAGGGAAAACTTCCAGAAGACCGGACCCAAGCTGTAAAGATCAGGAAGCAGGTACCCCGATTTGCCCTTTTAAATGATGTTTTATATAGGCGATCCTTTCAGGGCCCCTTACTCAAGTGCCTATCGGGGGAAGAGACAGAGTATGTCCTTCGGGAAATACATGAGGGATGTTGTGGGGAACATCTCGGGGGAACGGCTCTATCGCGGAAGGTTATTTTAGCAGGATTTTGGTGGCCCCAAGTAAACCAAGATGCTGCCCGGCTCACCCATTTCACCAGGATCGCATCATTGGCGCCGTCTGTGGGAAACTTGAGCTCAAGACGTAGATATGGTTTCCATTCGAAGCAAGTCCGACCTTGCTCGGCACCACAGTAAGCCCAACTCTCCTTGGCAAACATAGAAGTCCGACCAGCTCGGCATTCAGATCTTATATGTGGATTTTATATGAGCTCGAAGCTCAGCAGCTATTCTGGATTGGCGTGGAAGAGCATTTGCAATGCACTCAGTAGCATACAGCTGTGAAAAGCAGATTATCTTAAGTCCGGGAGATACGAGGCCCCGGCACATTCTCTTAAGTCCGGGAGATACGAGGCCCCGGCATATTCTCTTAAGTCTCGGAGGTACGAAGGCCAGGGCTCCGCACTCTGGTTATCTATTAAGTCCAGGGATCCGTAACCTGGCTCGGGGCTCCGTACCTCGACCATTTATGAAGGCCAGGGCTCCGCACTCTGGTTATCTATTAAGTCCAGGGATCCGTAACCTGGCTCGGGGCTCCGCACCTCGACCATTTATGAAGGCCAGGGCTCCGCACCCTGGTTATCTATTAAATCCAGGGATCCGTAACCTGGCTCGGGGCTCCGCACCTCGACCATTCCAAGTCCCGGGACCTGCTCCCCGGCCCAAGGCTCCGCACCTTGGTTATTGATAAGCCCAGCGCACTACACCCTGGCTCGGGGCTCCGCACCTCGACCATTCCAAGTCCCGGGACCTGCTCCCCGGCCCAAGGCTCCGCACCTTGGTTATTGATAAGCCCAGGGCACTACACCCTGGCTCGGGGCTCTGCACCTCGACCATTCCAAGTCCCGGGACCTGCTCCCCGGCCCAAGGCTCCGCACCTCGACCATTCCAAGTCCCGGGACCTGCTCCCCGGCCCAAGGCTCCGCACCTTGGTTATTCAGTAAGTCCGAGAGACAAAAGGCCCCGGCATCTTATCTCAAGTCCATGAGACACGAGACTCCGGCATTTCATCTCATTTCTGGGAGACATGAAGCCCCCGATGCTTTTATAGAACAAAATCGATTGTCTCTTTGGGAATCCAAGCATGACTGATCGGGACAGCGAGTATGACTCTAGCCCGACTATTTAAGGGATGTGTGATGATACCCCCGTAAGAGCCCGGGTCATGAATGACCCAGAATATCAAATGGATTCCCAAATTCGAGTAAGTCTGCAGGTGGATTCTTCTGGAGCCGGGCAGGTGCAAGCCCATGCTCGACTCTCCGGGCAGTCATAGGCCCGAGCTCTTGTATAAATCTCCAGGGAAGCATTCTACCCGGGCACCTCGATTACAGTGTCGCATTCAAATGGTTCAGAAGATAAGATCTTGTCTCGAGAAGCGCACCCGACATAATCCTATTGATGTGATACGATGGGAAAATAGGACAGCTTGACAGGAAGTCAACATCAAATGCTATGAGTGGTAGGTGTACACGCAAATCGAGGTCATTATTACTTCTCCTACTATAAATACCAGGTTCTCTCTTTACATATAGAGGGGATTCATTTTACACCAATCACACAGCCATCACTTGGCTACATTGGTTTCTTGCTTGAGTACCCTGCTGACTTAGGCATCGGAGTGGTCACGCCGGACACCCCTCCGGCGCCCATTCACGAGTTCCTTTCATTGTGTGCAGGTTACAGCTGAAGCCATATTACGGAGATATATCTCATTGCTCTTATTCCCATCATTATATTGATAGCAGATCCGGTGGAGCTCCCGACCCGGCTCACCCATTTCACCAGGATCGCATCACATAGTTTACTTGTCCAATCAAACGATGGATTATTGATTTTTATTGGGATCTTTTTGTTTGCTTGCAGAAATATTAATAATACTAGAAGTTTACTAGTAGTGATCATGTCGGCTTTCGTTCTTGTTGCCGGTGAGTATATTGAATTAGATGATGCCATGATCGATGGGGCTTTGAATCTGATGGCATTGAAATACGGAAATAACTTGGATCAAGAAACAATAAGAACATTCGAACAACTCAAGAGAATGTTAGCCGAAAAATCCAAAGACGAATCCCAGGGCATCAAACCGAGAATCAAGGTCACTGTTCCGAACAAATCGAGATGTGAAGGCAGCCCGAAACGAAAAATCCTGAAACTAGATCAACCTGCATCCACTTCAGGAGCCAAGCCCTGTCCATCGTCTAGGGCATTAGATCAATCTGCATCAACTTCTAGAGCCCGGCCCGGTCCATCATCTAGGGCATTCGGTATTCAACCATCCACTTCACGAGTCGAGCCCGGTCCATTGTCTTGGGCATCAGATCAATCTGCATCAACTTCAAGAGCCAGGACGGGTCCATCGTCTAGGGCATTTGGTATTGATCAATCATCCACTTCACGAGTCGAGCCCGGTCCATCGTCTTGGGCATTAGATCAATCTGCATCAACTTCAAGAGCCAGGACCGGTCCATCGTCTAGGGCATTTGGTATTGATCAATCATCCACTTCACGAGTCGAGCCTGGTCCATCGTCTTGGGCATTAGATCAATCTGCATCCACTTCAAGAGCCAGGACCGGTCCAGCGTCTTGGGCATTAGATCAATCTGCATCAACTTCATCAAGAGCCAGGACCGCTCCATCGTCTAGGGCATCCGGTATTCAACCATCCACTTCACGAGTCGACCCCGGTCCATCGTCTGGGGCATCAGATCAACCTGCATCAACTTCAAGCGCCAGGCTCGATCCATCATTGCCTCCTAGGATACAAAACTTGATAGGCCTGTGCAGCATGCCAATTCAAAAGAAAATCACCGCAAGTGATGTATCGCCCTCGCAATGCAGGCTAATGTTGCCGAGGGAACCGACGCAAAAACTTATCGAACACATAAAGCTGAAACCTAATGAGAACATCGAGGTAGGGATACCGGTGAAGGTCTACGGCCCGGATGGAAGGGAATACGCCATGAACTTCACAGTGTGGGTAGGAAAAAAAAGCTACGTCATCAACACCAGAAGCTGGATTCAATTCTTCCAATATTACCAGCTCCGTAAATTGATAAACACGGCAACATTGACGATTCGGATGTTTCGACATAGGCAAACAGAAGATCTCTGTTTCGCCATAACTATGTAGATCTTATGTTAACACTTTCTTAAAATTACAAAACCTATAAAATAATGTTTTATCCTCTTTTATATTTTGGATTCGTAAAAAATATTGATTTTAATCATATCTACTAAAAACAAAATATAAAATTAAATTAATCGAAAAAATTTATACAATACAAAATTAGTCGCTTGTTATTATGGGATATATATATATGTATGAATGTAGATATATTATATATAATTATCAATGTTTAAAAAAGCGAGAGAAACGCTGTGTAAAGTATGAGCAAAAAAATCTTTGTTTTTTAAAAAAGTGTGGAAAAAATATTCAATTTTTTGATTGAAAATATTAAACATATAAAAATTTTGAAAAAAAAAATTTGATTATATTAAGCACGAAAGAAAAAACAAAAATGTATAAAAAATTAATATTTTAAGTTTATTTTTATTTGTTATAAAATATAAAATTTATTAAAAAATTTCAACAATATAAATTTTTAAACAACCTAAACCCATCCTTTAGATGTGATTGAGGGGTAATGCTTGATGTGAAGAAAAATAACAGAACTCTGAAACCCTCAGTGAGCCTATGTTTTGTGTAAGAGCAGCGGTAGCCGCCCGCCGCCCTTCTTCTCCGCCGCGCCCTTATTTTGTTTCTAATGATTTACCAAGTGTGCAGATGTTGTAACTGATCGAACTGATCAGTTACCGAGCCTAAACTGAGGCTATCGAGATGCAAACTGAAAGTATCAACTGATCGATCGAACTGAGCCAGGACAACTGAAGTATCAAGAGCAGTTCAACTGATTGTCTAGTTGATAGGTGGTTCAACAGAAGACCTTCAGAAGCCCGGCCAGCTGATGAAGTGATCAACTGATGAAGAGCCCAACTGACCAGTTCAACTGAATCAATGAAATCACTCAGCTGACGAGTCAACTGATTTCACCTCACCAATTCAAGACCAGTTCAACTGACCAGTTCAGAACTTCAGTTAGGAAATGAACCAGTTTGCAGATACGACGAGCTTAATCCAGCTGTGCACAAAGGTACAAAAGCTATTGTACGATCATAGTACAATAAGAGACGTTGCAGCAGCACTTAAAGACAAATGTTCCAGATATCTATTTTGGGGAACAAATTCAAACTGCAACAGATTCATTCAATGAGTCTCACTGTACGTTCAGCCAAACGCCTATAAATAGAAGCCGAAGTGTAACGAACCGTACTTTTCATACTTAAAATTTGCGGAAAAATTAAAAATTTTCTTGAATATAAACATCCATACGGTCGTCACTCATCATTCATCAAAATAATATTTGAACTCAATGTCGCCAACTAAAATTTGCTAAAAGAAAAGCTGCCTCATAATATCTAACATTCAAATCATAAAATCAGAGTGTAAATGTTTCCATGCTTAAAATCTTAAAATAACGTAGGCGGTCCTCGGGTCTAGCCTCCCACTCAGTCCAAGCCTGCCCCTTGGTCGCCACCTCCCGTCTCCTCATCAACATAGTCACCTGCATCGATCAAGTCTAGTGAGTCTAAAGACTCAACACGTATAAACTGGGATAACGAGTATTACATAATAAAATCGCATGCATCTTAAAAATAGAACGTACATAACTTGAAACTTGCATACATACATAGACGTGCCATCACGTGAAACTTTTATAATCATAACTGCATACTTGAGCATACTAAAACATACATGACTTCATCATTTTTCGTAGAGGATGTTTCAAAGCAAGTGACCCATACATAATAAACGCCTGATCAGACAAACCACAGTACTGAGCTGACAGGGACGTATCCACTGTCGCATACATGAGATCCCCGTTCATAATTTAACGGGCTGGTTGGTCCCCGTTCATAATTTAACGCTTTCCAACCATGATCTAACCCGTTCATAATTTAACGGAGCGGAGAGGTCCTCGGCCACGTTCACCGACTTCCAAACCCATTCATAATTTGGTCACAAGACATTTAGCATACCTCAAAAACTTAAAATATTTTCTTTGCACGTCATACATACTTACTTGGCGTTGAGGGATTCGTTGGACTTCGATCGGGGCCGTCGCTACTGCACATACTAACTTGAATTCGCATACTTAATCTTGCATAACTTAGACGTAAATATCATACTTACTCTCGAGTTCAAACACTCCTTAGAACCCTCTACAGTTTCTCTTGACTCGACCTTGATAATCCTTGCACAAACCCATGACATCACACCCCAAGCAAACATTAAATTTTCTTCCCAAAATATGAAGGACACGGACCCCGTGCCTGCATCCGTGTAGGGGTCCGTGTAGGCTCGGGTGAAAAGGGCTCGGAAAGAAGGGTGGACACGGACCCCGTGTAAGGGTCCGGGTGAGGGTCCGTGTAAACTCTGGAAAATACACTCCGGAAGAAAAAAAGGCACGGACCCCGTGTCGAGGTCCGGGTAAGGGTCCGTGTACTCACTGTAATGGCGTACCAAGGGAAAAACAAAGACACAGACCCCGTGCCAGGGTCCGTGCTCGGGTCCGTATGACTACGATTTTCTGAATCATGCGAGCAACTTCTTACATTATGCTTATCCCACTTAGCTACACCAAATAGGCACCAAAATCAACACCCCAAAACACATCCTAGAATGCTATACTAGTGCACCAAACCAAAACACATCCCAAACCAATGACTCTCATCTCATGGCAAGTATAATTCAAGAACATGGCTTTGACATCAAAATCATCTCCTATGACTTCTTACGGACACCAGTGCCTATCGACGTTAGTCAACCCACCGAATACTGATCCGACATCATAACAACCATACCTAAGTGCAGCAATGATCACCCGTCGATCCCCAACGAAGCCTGCAACAAAGAAACTTCAAGAACACAATTTTCGTAAAAGTCGCAGTTTGAGCAGTCCCACGAAAAACGTCATAACTCACTCAATTTTCCTCCAAAAATTTTGAATTTTATATCCAATCGAAGGCATCGAAAAGTTCTACAATTTTGTAGTTGAAAGTTTTCTCAAAATCCCGACAGAAAAATCGCAGCTTTTAACAGAACAGTCAAAACGAGTTTTAGATCTAAAAATCTTCCTTCAAAATCTATCCAAACAAATAACCGCTCAAACTACTACACTTCGTACGTGGATTTACGCATAAAAAAAATGCAACACATACTATGACATGATCGATGCATCAAGAACAGAATATACGTGTCTTTTGATGATAAACGTTACCGAACCGGCGATATCGAAGCGGAGATGAGAGCGAGGTTGATCCGGAACGATCGTGCAACGATTTGTTTGAAGAAACTCGACAAGAAATCCTGATGGAAATAATCAGAGAAAGGGGCGGCTGCTCTTGGGGAAGGAGAACCCTAATTTTCTCTCTTTTTAAAAATAAGAAAATCTGAATGTGTGTGTTTAGTGTGTGTAAAAACGTGTAGGTGTGTATGAGTGTGTTTTTAATTTAGGAGAAATTTGTGCTAAATTAACTAAATTAAATACTAATTAAAAGTTAACACCTAATAATTTGCTCAAAACTCTTCCATAAAATGATCACACACCAATTTTTAAAATTTTAAACTCTTAAATCACTAAATACATAATAATACTTTAAAATATTAAAACTTAATAACTTATTAAAAATGCCCCATCCTCAACTTAGAGTAAAATACCATGTTTAAATTGTCACAATCGTCACCGGTCTCTTCCTCGATCCCGTCTCGAATAATCGCCTGAAACATGAAACTTGAAAAAGACATTTTAACGTGCATCACAATAAACATGAATTATTTAAAATAATGCATTTCATAATTTATGCATGGCATAAAACTCATTTAAAATTAATTAAATGATTTAATAGTTAAATAAATGCATGGGTCATACGTGTACTGAATTTGGGCACTACACGAAGTTCAGTTAAGACAATGATGAGAGTTGATGGAAAATACAAAGAGGGAACGCTTATTGCATATCAGCTTTGAAGAAGCAATCAGCCCAGTTTCTGAGGGAACACTTCAACTTGTTATCAGCTTAGATTAGAAGCGTATTTTCCTCAGTGTGTGAGAACACTTTCGGATAGTTCGCAGAGATCAGTTCTCATACACGCGCACACACCACCACTCAAATTCCGTCTTGCACAATGACGTAAAACATGCGTATGTAGTCTTTCTCACATAGACATTAAAGAAGTGTTGGCTGGAGATGATGTGTTCTGTCTAGACGAGGAGTTCTGTTAGGCTGTGGGTAAGTCCTAAGCTGGGTGGTTATTATAGTTGATGTAATGAATCAAAGTTTTCTAGTGGATCCTACCCGAGGTGGTAGAAGGGGTGACATAGGAGCAGTTGAAGTCTCCGAACATCCATAAACATATCTTGTGTTATTTGTGTTTAACTGCTTGTTTTTGTTCTTAAATGATTTGATCAGTTCAGCTGCTATCAGTTCAGTTCTGTCCATAACTGAACTGATATAAGCCAGAACTGATCCCTAGCCATTTCCAGTCATTCAGTTACACAAGTTATAAAATATATCAGTGTTTCTTAATGAAGGATTATTTCAAGTGTTTTCTGTCTGGTTTAATACCAAACTCGATCTAATTCATTGGTGTATATTTTCTTATAACACAAGCTATTGCAGCACATCAACGTTTTTAGAGGATTCTCCCGATCCTTTAGCCAGTCTCAATTGTATCAGATTGTGATCTCATGTTTGCTTCTAAATTGTGGGGTAGTTTCCAGGAAGAGATGGGTACATGTTTGGCTATAAGTACTGCTTATCATCCTCAAACTAATGGCAAAACTGAGCGTACAATTCAAATGTTAGAAGATATGTTACGTGTGATTGTGAAGGATTTTAACATTGGATGGGAAGATGTCTTACCATTGGTTGAATTTTCTTATAATAATAGCTTCCAAACGAGCATTGGTATGGCACCTTTTGAAGCCTTATACGGGAGAAGATGTATGTAACGTACCGTACTTTTACTACTCAAAATTTGCGGAAAAATTAAAAAATTCTTAAATAAACATGAAAATTCAAATTTCGATAAAAGAGATAAAGTGTATGTCTCACAAGTTGTTGCAACCAAAAGATTTGAAATTTAAAGTATAAAATGTTTTCATAAACTTAAAACATGGCGGTCCTCGGGTTTAGCCTCCCACATCAGTCCAAGCCTGCTCCTTGGTCCCCACCATCAGTCTCCCCAAAAACATCATCACATGCATCGATCAAGTCTAGTGAGTATAAAGACTCAACACGTATAAACTGGAGTTAACGAGTACTACGTAATAAAATCCGCATACAACTTTAAAATAGAACGTACATACTTTAAACTTGAACTTGCATATTAAAAACTGAATATCGTACATACATACTTAGACGTGCCATCAACATAAACTTTTCTTTAACATGCTTGCATAATTGAACATACTTAAACATACATAGTTTCATCATTTTGCGTAGAGGCATGTTTCAAAGCAAGTGACCCATAACATAATCGCCTGATCAGACTAAACCACAGTACTGGGATGACAGGGACGTATTGTGAGGCCCGGGGCCGAAGAGGGCGGGGGGTGAACGCCGGTGCCATCAGTTGCACGGACAATGAGCGGCTCCTGGCAGGCTTCTAGGTGAAGGGAACATGAATGAACCAACCCACATGGGAATGAGAGGGATTCCGAGACTGGGCAATGTAATGGACTGAACAGTTGAAGAGGGCTTAAAATATTTGATTGGTACTACTCATATCACGAAGGTGCATCTTCTTTTCGGTAGCTCATCACATAAGAACTCCAAAGTTAAGCGTGCTTGACTTGGAGAAATTTTGGGATGGGTGACCTCCTGGGAAGTTTCCTAGGGTGCGTGTGAGTGAGGACATAAGCACGCTGGAAAGACTCGTCTTGGTACAGTGAGGACAGTCGTCAAATCTGGGGCGTTACAAGTGGTATCAGAGCCGACCTCTCTTAGTACGGTGTGGTTCGGGGACGAACCAAGCGGAAGCTGGTGGGCATGTGAGGCCCGGGGCCGAAGAGGGCGGGGGGTGAACGCCGGTGCCATCAGTTGCACGGACAATGAGCGGCTCCTGGCAGGCTTCTAGGTGAAGGGCACATGAATGAACCAACCCACACGGAAATGAGAGGGATTCCGAGACTGGGCAATGTAATGGACTGAACAGTTGAAGATGGCTTAAAATATTTGATTGGTACTACTCATATCACGAAGGTACATGTAGTGACCCGTTCCAGAATCACCTACTAATTGAAAACTAAGCATGTAATTAACTTAATAATTACTAATCAGAGATAAAAGCGGAAACAACTAACAAATGATAGTTATACAACCCAAACGAACTCTAGAACAACTCAAAATAAGGTAAAGAATATCTGGTACAACCATGTCGAATCAAATGATACCGAAACTAAACCAACCGGCTACTCAACGTCCTCCTCCTGCTCCTCCGGAACCATCCAACCTGAGACCTGCCCCGTGGGAATGGGGTGTCCAAGATAAACAAAACCGAGGACGTGAGCGATAAGAACGCCCAGTACAAAAGTATGAGTATACAGACCTATATGAAATGCACATGCTATGATCATGATACCGGGGTAGTCAAGAAACAGGAGTCACAAAAGGATCTCAACAATGCTCAGTCTAGAGGCGCCAAGTGGATAGTGCCGCGCGGTCCAACCTCTGGGTCACTGCATCCACTACAAGACAGACGTGGACCTAAAATGTCCCGGACCACCGAAGCCCTCCCGACCCGTCGGCCACTGTGTACTCTCGGTGTCCATGCGTCCACAAGACAGGGCTGAGCGGCCCCAAGATATAGCTTATCTCGAAAGAGATACAGCTCAACAGTAAAGGCTATCTCGAAGGAGATACGGCTCAACATGAAATGTAATATGCATCATAACTCGTGACATAATAGCATGCATCAAATGACATATATCAATGCACCACATAATCATGCAACACATATATGAATGTATACTCAACCAGGATATCTCGGATAGTACTTTCGTACCTCTATCACAGCAATCCTAATCCACTGGAACAACCAGACAACAGGTCTAATCCAAGCCTATTCATCAAGTGAAAACCATCACTAAACTTATCTACCAGACTTAACTAGATAATCCTGAGATAAATACTGATAAAATTCCAAACCTTCGTCCGTCGCTAGCCCGCTGATGCCGCTAGCTCCCAACTAGAGCACAGCTCTGCTACAAGACCAGCAGCTCCCCGCTAGTGCCCAAATCTCGGAACACGACTAGAACCTGTCAGAAACGACTGAAATGCTATGGAACTCTCTGAATTGGCGAGTCAAAATGAGGAAATCCGACCACTATTTATAGGCCATGTTCGGATCCTCCGAACACCACTTCGGAACGTCCGAACGCTACGTGTCCACTGGCTCTTGACAGCTCATGATCGGATCCTCCGATCATACACTTCGGACCGTCCGAACATGCACGTGTCCAGCTGCTCTTGACACCTCATGATCGGATCCACCGAACCTACACTTCGGAACGTCCGAACTCCCAAGTGTCGATCAACTCTTGACACCTAATGATCGGATCCACCGAACTCACTTCGGACCTTCCGAACTCTTCGGTGCTTCCGAACCATCTTCGGACCTTCCGATCATGATTAATCACCATTAATCCGTTAATTACCCAATTCGGCATTCGGGCTACTACATTCTCCCCCCCTTAAAAGATTTCGTCCTCGAAATCAGGCTTAGAGAATGATCAAAACGAAATAACAACATCGCTATTATATCTCAATTGTTGTTGAATACAACTGATATCTCGATTACAATTGAAAAAACACAAACATATACAAAGCACAACTCAAAAGAGCTCTGGATGTTCTGAACGCATACGACTCTCTAACTCCCAAGTGGCTTCTTCAGTGCCTCTGCGCTGCCACTGTACTAAGACAAGAGGAATGATCTTATTCCGCAACACCTTGTCTTTGCGATCGAGAATCTGAACTGGTCGCTCCACGTAAGACAAATCTGATTCAAGTTGAACTTCCGAGGGATGCAAGATGTGAGACTCATCTGCTACGTATCGTCTCAACAAAGATACGTGGAACACATCATGAATACCGGACAAATACGGAGGTAATGCTAACCCGTAAGCTAAATCTCCCACACATTCTAGAATCTCAAAAGGACCAATGAATCTCGGAGATAGCTTACCCTTGAGACCAAATCTCAAAATCCTGCGAAAAGGCGAAACTCGGAGAAACACTTTCTCACCTGGCTGGAAATAAAGAGGTCGCCGCTTGGTGTTCGCATAACTAGCCTGTCGATCCTGGGCAATCTTAATCCTCTTCTTGATTACTGCAACTTTATCAATAGCCTGCTGGACTAACTCCGGTCCCTCAACATGTCGTTCACCAACTTCGTCCCAGAATAAAGGAGTACGACAACGTCGCCCATACAACGCCTCAAATGGTGCCATACCAATACTACGATGGTAGCTGTTGTTGTACGCGAACTCAATCAAAGGCAAATGATCCTGCCAAGCGGGTCCGAAATCCATAACACAGGCTCGCAACATATCCTCAAGCGTACGGATAGTCCTCTCTGACTGACCGTCAGTCTCCGGATGATAAGCAGTACTCAGACTCAGTGTAGTATCCAAAACTGACTGGAAACTACCCCAAAACCGTGAGGTAAAACGAGGATCTCTGTCACTGACAATACTGACAGGCACTCCATGCAAACGTACAATCTCCTGAATGTACAATCGAGCCATACGATCGAAAGTGAAATCCCGGTTATAAGACAGAAAATGAGCAGACTTGGTGAGTCGATCCACCACTACCCAAATAGCGTCACTATTCCTCGACGATAATGGCAAGTGAGTAATGAAATCCATCGCGATATGCTCCCACTTCCATTCAGGAATAGGTAGATTCAACAATAATCCTCCAGGTCGACGGTGCTCTGCCTTAACCTGTTGACAAACAAGACACTTGGAAACAAACTGATAAACACTGCGCTTCATCCCTTTCCACCAAAATCGTGTCCTCAAGTCTTTATACATCTTATTACTTCCTGGATGAATACTCAACTTACTTCGATGAGCATGAGATAAGATCTCCTCCCTCAAATTATCATCTTCTGGTACTACAACTCGATTAGACAAACACAGAAGACCATTAGACTGATAATGGAAACCGCTATCTCCACCCTCTAACCGAGCTAATCTCTGAGTCTTGAGATCAGACATCTGAGCATCTCGAATCCGAGCGAACAAGGCTGGCTCAGATAAAATGGTAGCAACACGAATGCTCTCCATACCTTTCCGATGTTTGAAATTAAATCCCAACGAACAACAATCCTGAATAGTACTAATCATAGCACTGGTCTGAAGTGCAGAAACTCTCACTTTGCGACTAAGAGCATCAGCTGTGAGATTTGCAGATCCTGGATGGTACTTGATCTCGCAGTCATAATCTTTCAGCAAATCCATCCAACGACGTTGCCTCATGTTCAACTCAGCCTGAGTGAACAGATATTTCAGACTCTTATGATCAGTAAAGATTTCAAACTTAACCCCGTACAAGTAATGACGCCAAATCTTCAGCGCGAACACAATAGCTGCCAACTCTAGATCATGAGTAGGATACTTCTCCTCGTGAGATTTCAGCTGTCTGGAAGCATAAGCAATCACATGACCGTTTTGCGTCAACACACACCCTAAGCCTTGAGAAGAGGCATCGGTGTAAACACTGAAACCATCAGATCCTGACGGTAACGCCAAAACAGGTGCAGAAGTCAGAAGTCGACGAAGCTCTCTGAAACTATCTTCGCACTCAGATGACCACTCAAATGGAACATCCTTCCGAGTAAGTTGCGTCAAAGGTCTAGCTACCTGGGAGAAATTCACGATGAAGCGACGATAATACCCTGCTAGACCTAGAAAACTACGGATCTCAGCCACCGTCGTAGGTCGTGACCAATTTAGCACTGCCTCAATCTTGCTGGGATCCACAGAAATTCCTTCCTTGGAAATCACATGACCAAGGAATACTACACGATCAATCCAGAACTCGCACTTACTCAGCTTAGCATACAATTGCTTCTCGCGAAGAATCTGCAACACAATCCTCAAGTGCTGGACATGCTCTTCCACACTATGAGAATAGATCAAGATATCGTCAATGAAAACCACCACAAACTGATCCAGAAAATCTCGGAAGACTCGGTTCATCAGATTCATGAACACCGCTGGCGCATTCGTCAATCCGAATGGCATAACTAGAAACTCGTAATGCCCATAACGAGTACGAAATGCAGTCTTGGAAATATCATCATCTCTGACTCTCATCTGATGATAACCTGATCGCAAGTCGATCTTGGAGTAAACAGAAGTACCCTGAAGCTGATCGAACAAGTCATCAATACGGGGTAATGGGTACTTGTTTTTGATCGTCACCCGATTCAGCTGGCGATAATCAATGCACAACCGCATCGATCCATCCTTCTTCTTGACAAACAAGACTGGAGCTCCCCAAGGCGAAACACTCGGGCGAATATAACCCTTATCAAGAAGATCCTGCAATTGCTGCTTCAGCTCTCTCATCTCTGACGGAGCCAGACGATAGGGGGCACGAGAAATCGGTGCAGTCCCTGGCATTAACTCAATGCCAAACTCCACCTCTCTAACCGGAGGAAAACCAGGAATCTCTTCTGGAAATACATCAGGAAATTCACAAACCACTGGAATATCCTCTATACCAACACTACCTGTGGACGTATCAATTGCATAGATGAGGTAGCCTTCCCCGCCCGCCTCTAAAGCACGACAGGCTTTCAGAG
Source organism: Primulina eburnea (assembly GCF_022965805.1). NCBI lineage: Eukaryota > Viridiplantae > Streptophyta > Magnoliopsida > Lamiales > Gesneriaceae > Primulina > Primulina eburnea. Next base: position 5,245,340 of record NC_133117.1, on the reverse strand, counting down.
CAGATACTACTGGCATCGGAGGTCGCGCTCCCTCACCATAGAAAAACCAACTAGAGCTCTCAGTCGTACGAAACTGAACAAGCTTCTGGTAACAATCCACAGTAGCTCGGTAGGTAGTCAAAATGTCTATACCCAAAATACAATCAAAATCTTCCATCTCCAGAATCATAAGATTCGCAGTCAACTCGTTACCCTCAAAATCTAAAGGACAACCCATCACTAGACGCTTGGCTAAAACCGAATGACCCATCGGGGTAGAAACAGAAAGAATGACGTCTAGAGAAACATACGGTAACTTATGACGTTTAACGAATCGTGCAGAAATGAATGAATGAGATGCTCCGGTATCTATAAGAACAAAAGCAGGAATACCGCATAAACAAAAAGTACCTGCTATGACTCTCTCGGTCTCGTCTGCAGCCTGATCCTGGTTCAACGCAAAAACTTGACCTTGGGCACGAGGTCGAAGATTCGAACTACCCACTGCCTGACCCTGCCTCCTCTGCTGAACAGTCGCCTGAGATCCAGAACCAGATCCTGCTCCACCTCGCAACTGAGGACAATTCTTCTTAATATGCCCCATCTCTCCGCACTGATAACAAGCTCCTGCGGCTACTCGGCATTGCTCCGATGGATGGTTCTTCCCACAATGCGCACAAGACTCCTTCTTCTTACCAAAGCGGAAAACACCGCTAGATCGAGATCTAGATCCAGAAGAAGACGACCCAGATTTCTTGAACGACTGAGATCGAGGCCTCAAAGTACTCGGAGGTCTAGAAGAAAGAATAGCCCTACCACGCTGGAGACTGATCTCTGCTTGACGACACCGGTTCACCAACCCATCGTACGAAGTAGGATTATCACAGACAGTGACTCGATCAAAGATCTCCTGATTAAGGCCCTGGAGGAAATGATCATACTTGGCCTCAGAACTGCCACTGATATGAGGAGCGAAGGGTAATAACTCAAAGAATTTCTGCTGATACTCATCAACAGACATACTCCCCTGCTTCAGGTTCAAGAGCTCAATCGTCTTGGCCTGGCGAAGGGCTGGAGGAAAGTACAGCTGCATGAACGCTGCACGGAAATCGGCCCAAGTCGCTCTACCCTGAGACTGAACTATTGGCGCAGAAGTCGATCGCCACCACCTGCGAGCACGGCCCTCAAGAAGAAAACTAAGGGTCTCCATCTTCTGCTCATCGGTGCACTGGAATGCGCGGAAACAACTCTCCATGCGCTCTAACCAATCCTCCGCATCATCGGGAGTCTCACCGCCAACTAAAGGCTTAGGCCCCATCTGCATGAAACGATGCATATCGAAACGCCTAGGACCATCCCGACGATGACGATGCTCATGGTGACGCCTATGATCATCCTGGTCACCCCATCGACCTACACTCCCCTGACTACTCCCGTCATCAAAATGGTCAGCCATCGCTACAAGATAGAATAGGGAAAATGGTCAACGGAAATCCCAAAACAGAATCTATATCCCAAAATCATACGCATGCTCTGATACCATAAATGTAGTGACCCGTTCCAGAATCACCTACTAATTGAAAACTAAGCATGCAATTAACTTAATAATTACTAATCAGAGATAAAAGCGGAAACAACTAACAAATGATAGTTATACAACCCAAACGAACTCTAGAACAACTCAAAATAAGGTAAAGAATATCTGGTACAACCATGTCGAATCAAATGATACCGAAACTAAACCAACCGGCTACTCAACGTCCTCCTCCTGCTCCTCCGGAACCATCCAACCTGAGACCTGCCCCGTGGGAATGGGGTGTCCAAGATAAACAAAACCGAGGACGTGAGCGATAAGAACGCCCAGTACAAAAGTATGAGTATACAGACCTATATGAAATGCACATGCTATGATCATGATACCGGGGTAGTCAAGAAACAGGAGTCACAAAAGGATCTCAACAATGCTCAGTCTAGAGGCGCCAAGTGGATAGTGCCGCGCGGTCCAACCTCTGGGTCACTGCATCCACTACAAGACAGACGTGGACCTAAAATGTCCCGGACCACCGAAGCCCTCCCGACCCGTCGGCCACTGTGTACTCTCGGTGTCCATGCGTCCACAAGACAGGGCTGAGCGGCCCCAAGATATAGCTTATCTCGAAAGAGATACAGCTCAACAGTAAAGGCTATCTCGAAGGAGATACGGCTCAACATGAAATGTAATATGCATCATAACTCGTGACATAATAGCATGCATCAAATGACATATATCAATGCACCACATAATCATGCAACACATATATGAATGTATACTCAACCAGGATATCTCGGATAGTACTTTCGTACCTCTATCACAGCAATCCTAATCCACTGGAACAACCAGACAACAGGTCTAATCCAAGCCTATTCATCAAGTGAAAACCATCACTAAACTTATCTACCAGACTTAACTAGATAATCCTGAGATAAATACTGATAAAATTCCAAACCTTCGTCCGTCGCTAGCCCGCTGATGCCGCTAGCTCCCAACTAGAGCACAGCTCTGCTACAAGACCAGCAGCTCCCCGCTAGTGTCCAAATCTCGGAACACGACTAGAACCTGTCAGAAACGACTGAAATGCTATGGAACTCTCTGAATTGGCGAGTCAAAATGAGGAAATCCGACCACTATTTATAGGCCATGTTCGGATCCTCCGAACACCACTTCGGAACGTCCGAACGCTACGTGTCCACTGGCTCTTGACAGCTCATGATCGGATCCTCCGATCATACACTTCGGACCGTCCGAACATGCACGTGTCCAGCTGCTCTTGACACCTCATGATCGGATCCACCGAACCTACACTTCGGAACGTCCGAACTCCCAAGTGTCGATCAACTCTTGACACCTAATGATCGGATCCACCGAACTCACTTCGGACCTTCCGAACTCTTCGGTGCTTCCGAACCATCTTCGGACCTTCCGATCATGATTAATCACCATTAATCCGTTAATTACCCAATTCGGCATTCGGGCTACTACAGTACATCTTCTTTTCGGTAGCTCATCACATAAGAACTCCAAAGTTAAGCGTGCTTGACTTGGGGAAATTTTGGGATGGGTGACCTCCTGGGAAGTTTCCTAGGGTGCGTGTGAGTGAGGACATAAGCACGCTGGAAAGACTCGTCTTGGTACAGTGAGGACAGTCGTCAAATCTGGGGCGTTACACGTATCCACTGCCACATACATGAGATCCCCGTTCATAATTTAACGGGCTGATTGGTCCCCGTTCATGATTTAACGCTTTTCAATCACGATCTAAACCCGTTCATAATTTAACGGGGTGGGTTGGTCCCCGTTCATGATTTAACGCTTTCCAACCCCATACATAAATTGGTCACAAGACATTTAACATACCTTAAAAACTTGAAAATATTTTATTGCACGTCAACATACTTACTTGGCGTTGAGGGACTCGTTGGATCTTGCTTGGGGTCGCTGCTGCACATACTAACATGAATTCACATACTTAACTTGCATAACTTAGACGTAGGTATTCGTGCTCACCTCGAATTCAATAATTAACTTAAAGACATTCTAAAGCACCCGGGAATTGACCTCATTTAAAACCTCGTGCTAACCCAAGACGTGAAACTCCAAGACACAATAAAATTTTCCCAAAACAGGTACTACACGGACCCCGTGCCCAGGTCCGGCTACGGGTCTGTGTAGGTTCGCTAAAGGACCTACCGAAAAGTTTGAAGGACACGGACCCTAGCACGGGTCCGGGTAGCTTCACAAATTTGACACCGAAAAGAAACAACGGCACGGACCCCGTTCCTTGGTCTGTGTACTCTTGCAAAAAGGACAGTCAAGAAGAAACAAAGACGCGGACCCCGTGCCAGGATCCATGTTCGGGTCCGTGTACTCTCATTGGACGCGAACTCACGAAAATCCTGTACATGCCATGCTTATCGTTCTAGACTCGTTTGTACGGACCATGAACCGACACCCCGAGACTCATCCTAGCATGCCATAACATCGAACCAAATTCGAACAAGCACCTAAAGCAACGACGTCCACCCTACGACACATACAATTCAAAAACGTGGCAATTGACACCAAATAGATTCCTACGACTTCTAATGTATTCGAGTGCCTTTCGACACTAAACGACATATCAAATGACAACCCAACATCATACTAAGCATACATAGGCGCAGCAACGATCACTAGTCGATTCCCAACGAAGCTTCCAACAATAAAATCTTAAGAACACATCAATACATAATTTTCTGAAAAACGAAGTTTGAGCAGTCCTACGAAAAACGTCATAACTCACTCAATTTTTATCCAAATATTTTGTATTTACTGTCAAATAGAAGGTATCAAAAAGCTACAATTTTCGTGTTGAACATTTTCTCAGAATCACGATCGAAAAGTCGCAGTATTTAAAAAGACAGCAAAAACTAAAATCTTATATCTAAAAATGGTTTCAAAAGCGTTCTAAACGTAATTACTCAAACTTCTACACATCACACATGCATTTTACGCATAAATAACAACACAACGCATAATATGATGAGATCGATGCAGCAATAACAGAATATACGTGTCTTTGATGATTTGAAACACCGTAACGACGATACCGAAGCGGGAAGGAAGCGAAGCTTGATCCGGGACGACCGTGGCTCGATTTTTCTTGCACTAAAGCACACGAAAATTGCTGGAAAAGAGAAGGGAGGGGCGGCTGCCTTCTTGATATGAACCCTAGGTTTCTTTTCTCAAAATAAATAAAAATTTGAATGTGTGTGTTTTTGTGTGTGTAAAAACATGTAAGTGTGTGTAACGTGTGTGAGTGAGTAATTAGGGGAAGAATTGCTTAATTAAAAAATTAATCAAGCTATTTAAAAATGCTAACTCCATTAACAAGTCAATAAAAATAGTAAATCACTACACTCTTAATAAAATCCCTTTAAAAAAAATAAAACACACACAAAATGCTAACTTTAAAAGTTTCAAACTCTTAAATCACTAAATAACAAATTAGGCTTTAAAATACTAACAACTTAATAGCCCCAACCTCAACTTAAAATAAAGTGCCACCTTTAAAATCACCAAAATCGTCATCGGTCTCTTTTCCCTCGATCCCGTCTCGAGTAATCGCCTGAAACATGAAACTCGAAAAATATTTTAACGTGCATCACATAAACATAATTAATTTAAAAGAATGCATTTAGATAAATCGTGCATGGATAAAACTCAATTTAAACTTAAATAAATGCTTTAATAATTAAATAAATGCATGGGTTATACGTGTACTGAATTTGGGCACTACAGTTCCTCCCCCACTTAAATAAATTTCGTCCTCAAAATTAAGTCTTACCGAAAAATTCATAGCTCAACACATGCGAAGGATTAGCTAGGTACTTTCTCACCATCGAGACGTGGAATACATTGTGTACCCTTGCCAGATTCGGTGGATGGGCAACACGATAAGCTAGTGTCCCAACTCTGTCAAGAATCTCAAATGACCCGATAAACCTAGGACTGAGCTTGCCTCTTTACCCAAATCTCATAACACCCTTCATGGGTGCTATCTTTACAAAAACGTGGTCACATACGGCAAACTCGAGGTCTCTCCTTCTCTTATCAGCGTAGCTCTTCTGACGACTCTGGGCGGTCTTCATTCTGTCTTGAATTTTGACCACAACATCTGCAGTCTGCTGAACTATTTCTGGACCAAGTTCTGCTCTCTCACCAACCTCATCCCAATGAATTGGTGACCTCCACTTCCTTCCATACAATGCCTCGTAGGGAGCCATACCTATAGATGATTGGAAACTGTTGTTGTAGGTAAACTCCACTAGAGGTATCTTCGATTCCCAAGTCCCCTGTAAATCGATCATACAGGATCGCAATAGATCCTCCAAAATTTGAATCACTCGCTCAGACTGACCATCTGTCTGCGGGTGAAAAGTGGTGCTGAAAAGAAACTTCGTCCCCATGGCTGTGTGTAAGCTCTTCCAAAAGGACGATGTAAATCTCGGGTCCCTGTCAGACACGATAGAAACTGGGATCCCATGCAACCGAACTATCTCCTTGATATAAAGCTCTGTATATTGCGTCATGGAGAAAGTCGTCTTCACTGGCAGGAAATGTGCTGACCTAGTGATTCGATCCACTATAACCCAAATAGAATTCGATCCTCTGACTGACCTCGACAACCCAACCACAAAGTCCATTGTAATATTCTCCCATTTCCACTCTGGGATGGGGAGTGGCTTAAGTATTCCGGCTGGCCTCTGCTGTTCTGCCTTCACCTGATGACAAGTGAGGCATTCAAACACAAATATGCGGATGTCTCGCTTCATCCCTGGCCACCAATACAAAATCTGCAGGTCTTTGTACATCTTGGTACCTCCTGGGTGAATGGAATACGGAGATGCGTGTGCCTCTGACAGAATATCCTCTCTGATCGAATCAACGCTAGACACCCACATTCTGTCTATGTATCTCACAATACCATCTGACACTGTGTAGAGTACACTCCCCTTGGCTTCATTCTTCAGCCTCCATTTCTGTAACTGCTCATTTGAAGGCTGACCTGTACGAATACGGTCTAGCAGAGAAGATTGGACTGTCAGATTAGACAGCCTCGGAGCTCTGTCCTTGCGAAAAAATTTAGACCAAGCTTCTGAATCTCAGACTGAAGAGGTCTCTACACTGACAATTGTGCTACAACTGCGACCCTTCTGCTCAAGGCGTCTGCAACAACGTTAGCTTTTCCCGGATGGTAGCTAATTTTGCAGTCGTAGTCTTTACTAACTCCAACCACCGTCTCTGTCTCATATTCAGTTCCTTCTGTGTGAAGAAATACTGGATACTCTTGTGATCGGTAAATATCTGACATTTCTCGCCGTACAAGTAATGTCTCCAAATCTTCAATGCAAAGACAACGGCGGCTAATTCTAAGTCGTGTGTCGGGTAGTTCTTCTCATGCACCTTCAACTGCCTGGAAGCATAAGCTATAACCCGACCCTGCTGCATCAACACTGTGCTTAACCCGAGCTTAGATGCATCGGTGTATAGCACAAAATCACCTTGTCCCGTTGGCATGGCTAACACTGGTGTTGAAACAAGAGCTTGTTTCAAAGAATCGAAGCTCTTCTGACACTCGCCACTCCATACGAACTTAGCATTCTTCTTGGTCAGTGAAGTGAGTGGTACCGCTATGGACGAAAATCCCTGAATAAACTTACGGTAGTAACCGGCTAAACCCAGAAAACTGCGGATTTCTGATGCATTCTTCGGTTCAAACTAATCTTTAACTGCTGCCACCTTGGCTGGATCTACTTCAACCCCACTGCTAGATATAATGTGACCAAAAAACGTCACCTTCTCCAACCAAAACTCGCACTTACTGAACTTCGTAAATAAGTTGCGACTCTGAAAGTTCTGCAAAGCTGTCTTCAAGTGCTGACTGTGCTCCTCATGACTCTTCGAGTAAATAAGAATATTGTCAATGAACACTACGACGAATTGGTCTAAGTAGGGCTGGAATACTCGGTTCATCAACTCCATGAAAATTGTTGGAGCATTCGTCAGCCCAAACGACATTACTAAGAACTTGTAAAGCCCATATCTAGTTCTGAAAGTTGTCTTATGAACATCGTCATTCATCAACTTCAGCTGGTGATACCTCGATCGAAGATCTATCTTAGAGAACATTGTGGTTCCCTGCAACTGATCGAACAAATCCTCAATCCTTGGAAGTGGGTATTTGTTCTTTATTGTTATCTTGTTCAACTCTCGGTAATCGTTGCACAGCCTCATACTCCCATCCTTATTCTTTACAAAAAGTACTGGTGCGCCCCACGGTGAGAAACTAGGGCAAATGAATTCCTTGTCTAGAAGCTCCTGAATCTGCCGTTTGAGTGCTAACATCTCAGCTGGAACTAATCGGTACGGTGCCTTAGATATTAACACTGTGTCTGGCATGAGATCAATCGCAAACTCCACCTCTCTCTCTGGTGGAAGGCCTGTGACGTCGTCGGGAAAGACGTCTAGGAAGTCTCTGACTACTGGCACATCTGATAGTGACGGAGTGGGTATGTCAGGTGTTGAAATGATGCTGGCCAAGAAAGCCTGACACCCTTTGTAAATAAGTTTCCACGCCTGCATGCAACAGATAATGCGAGGGAAACTCCTCCATCTAGCTGGTTCAAACAGAGACTGCTCCATGCCCACCGGTCTAACCAAAATGAATCTCTTCTGAAAGTCGATCAAGACTCTGTTCCTCGTCAGCCAGTCCATTCCCAATATGATATCAAACTCTGGCACTGTCAAGACGATCAAGTCGGCATACACTAGGTGGCCGTGGAATTCCAGGTCAATGTCTCTGACCACACTAGTAGCTGATAGTTCTTCCCCGGATGGGACTGTCACTGAATAATTCACGTCGAGTCCAATGGTCTTGATATCCAAGTGGTTAGCGAATGTTTACAAAATAAATGAATGGGTGGCTCCTGAATCTATCAAGGCCTGAGTAGCTATTCTCTTAATGAAAATATTTCCTGAGAGACGTTAGGACAACACCAAAACTTATATACCATAATTCTAATAGTGGTCTTATGCAACAAAAGACACCAAAAACCCCAGTCTAACATCCTAATAATCCCAGTTCAAATAAACATGCAAGGCAAAAAATTAATATTGTACGGAATTAAATAAGTTACCCGTCAGCAGTATAGTGTCTGGGTTCGCCTCCTGTGCATGCATGGCGAACACTCTGCCCTGAGTTGGCTGCTTCCACTCTGGGCACTCTTTCAGCATGTGGTCAGTAGCTCAACATTTAAAACACTTGCTTGACCCGTATAAGCACTGCCCCGGATGCTGGCGGTTGCACTTAGGGCACACCGGGAAATTTCCAGGCTTCTGAGGCGTCTCTTGCTGCTGAATTGGACCCTTGCCTCTTGGCGGTCCCTGATAAGGCTTCTTTCCTGGCGGCCCCTGATACAGTTTCTTGAACTAGGGCCTCTGATGTTACTGCTGGTGGTGTTGCGGTGGTGCCTGATAGGGCCTCTTGTCCTACCTGTCCAACTCGATATCCCTCTGATCCTGATCTGCTGCCAAAGCCCTGGACACGACAACTTCATAGCCATTAGGACCAGCTACCCTCACATCACGGCGCAAGATCGGCCGCAATCCATCCATGAAATGCCTCAGCTTACTCTGGGCATCATTAGCTATCAGGGGCACAAAATGACACCCCCTTTCGAACTTCCTCACGAACTCCGCCACGCTGCTATCCCCCTGGCACAACATCATGAATTCCCTGGTTAGACGATAGCGTACTTCCTCAGTGAAATACTTTGAGTAGAAAACATCTTTGAACCCATTCCATGGCAACACCTGCAAGTTGACTGACACTGACGCACTCTCCCACCATATCCTGACGTCCCCTATCAGAAGGAACATAGCACACTTGACCCTATCTGCATCGGTCAGTTCCATGAAATCAAAGATTACCTCGATGGACTTAATCCATCCCTCAGCTATCATCGGGTCAGTGGTACCCGAAAACTCCTTAGGATTCATCCTCCTGAATCTCTCATATACCGGCCTCGCCCATACATAAATTGGTCACAAGACATTTAACATACCTAAAAAACTTGAAAATATTTTATTGCACGTCAACATACTTACTTGGCGTTGAGGGACTCGTTGGATCTCTCTTGGGGTCGTTGCTGCACATACTAACATGAATTCACATACTTAACTTGCATAACTTAGACGTAGGTATTCGTGCTCACCTCGAATTCAATAATTAACTTAAAATCATTCTAAAGCACCTGGGAATTGACCTCATTTAAAACCTCGTGCTAACCCAAGACGTGAAACTCCAAGACACAATAAAATTTTCCCAAAACAGGTACTACACGTACCCCGTGCCTAGGTCCGGCTACGGGTCTGTGTAGGTTCTCTAAAGGACCTACCGAAAAGTTTGAAGGACACGGACCCCGTGCTAGGGTCCGTGTAAGGGTCCGGGTAGCTTCACAAATTTGACACCGAAAAGAAACAACGGCACGGACCCCGTTCCTTGGTCCGTGTGGGGGTCCGTGTACTCTCGCAAAAAGGACAGTCAAGAAGAAACAAAGACACGGACCCCGTGCTAGGATCCATGTTTGGGTCCGTGTACTCTCGTTGGACGCGAACTCACGAAAATCCTGTACATGCCATGCTTATCGTTCTAGACTCGTTTGTACGGACCATGAACCGACGCCCCGAGACTCATCCTAGCATGCCATAACATCGAACCAAATTCGAACAAGCACCTAAAGCAACGACGTCCACCCTACGACACATACAATTCAAAAACGTGGCAATTGACACCAAATCGATTCCTACGACTTCTAATGTATTCGAGTGCCTTTCGACACTAAACGACATATCAAATGACAACCCAACATCATACTAAGCATACATAGGCGCAACAACGATCACTAGTCGATTCCCAACGAAGCCTCCAACAATAAAATCTTAAGAACACATCAATACATAATTTTCTGAAAAACGAAGTTTGAGCAGTCCCACGAAAAACGTCATAACTCACTCAATTTTTATCCAAATATTTCGTATTTACTGTCAAATAGAAGGTATCAAAAAGCTACAATTTTCGTGTTGAACATTTTCTCAGAATCACGACCGAAAAGTCGCAGTATTTAAAAAGACAGCAAAAACTAAAATCTTAGATCTAAAAATGGTTTCAAAAGCGTTCTAAACGTAATTACTCAAACTTCTACACATCACACATGCATTTTACGCATAAATAACAACACAACGCATAATATGATGAGATCGATGCAGCAATAACAGAATATACGTGTCTTTGATGATTTGAAATACCGTAACGACGATACCGAAGCGGGAAGGAAGCGAAGCTTGATCCGGGACGACCGTGGCTCGATTTTTCTTGCACTAAAGCACACGAAAATTGCTGGAAAAGAGAAGGGAGGGGCGGCTGCCTTCTTGATATGAACCCTAGGTTTCTTTTCTCAAAATGAATAAAAATCTGAATGTGTGTGTTTTGGTGTGTGTAAAAACATGTAAGTGTGTGTGAGTGTGTGTAACGTGTGTGAGTGAGTAATTAGAGGAAGAATTGCTTAATTAAATAATTAATCAAGCTATTTAAAAATGCTAACTCCATTAACAAATCAATAAAAATAGTAAATCACTACACACTCTTAATAAAATCCCTTTAAAAAAAATAACACACACAAATGCTAACTTTAAAAGTTTCAAACTCTTAAATCACTAAATAACAAATTAGGCTTTAAAATACTAACAGCTTAATAAATTAATTAAAATGCCCCAACCTCAACTTAAAATAAAGTGTCACCTTTAAAATCACCAAAATCATCACTGGTCTCTTTTCCATCGATCTCGTCTCGAGTAATCGCCTGAAACATGAAACTCGAAAAACATTTTAACGTGCATCACATAAACATAATTAATTTAAAATAATGCATTTAGATAAATCGTGCATGGCTAAAACTCAATTTAAACTTAAATAAATGCTTTAATAATTAAATAAATGCATGAGTTATAAGTGTACTGAATTTGGGCAGTACAATGTAGGTCATCGTTATTCGGGGATGAAATTGATGAAAAACAATTGACTGGACCTGAAATGATACATGAAATAAATGATAAGGTTCAGTTAATTCGACAGCGGATGAAACCTGCTTAGGATCGTCAAACGAGTTATGTGAATAAACAAGACGACCCTTAGAATTCCAGGAAGGTGATAAAGTATTTTTGAAAATATCTCCCTTCAGAAGCACTGTGCGATTTGGCATGCGAGGGAAGTTATCCCCTCGATATGTTGGTCCATACAAGATCCTTGATCGAGTTGGGGATCTTGCTTATCGGTTAGCATTGCCACTAGCTTTATCTGTCATTCATGATATATTTCATGTTTCTATGTTGAGAAAGTATGAATCAGATCCAACACATGTACTTGCACTTGATGAGGTTAAACTTGATCATTATCTTTCATATGTTGAACATGTTTGCATTATGGACCGGAAGGAGAAAGTATTGCATAATAAATCGATTCCGCTAGTTCGAGTGCAATGGACACGGCGTGGTGTGGAGGAGTCAACGTGGAAATTGGAAAGCAAGATGCGAGAATCATATCCTCACTTGTTTGATTCTATTCCACATGTTCCATTGTGTTCAATGTATAGTGATCCATTTACCGATTTTAGTTTTGATATGTACTATAACTGATAACATATTATATGTTTGTCAATGTTATGTATATAGAGATGTTTGAGATTTCGAGGACGAAATCTTTTAAGTTGGGGAGAAATGTGAGACCACGAGAATAAACAATAGTCCAACAACTTTTATAATAGTTTTGATGGTATTTTTGTAAATAATTTGAAAAATATTCAATTTATTTTGATGACATGTTTGTTAATAATTTGAAAATTAATAAATTAATTTTAAGGGCAAAATGGTAATTAGCGACACATGTTATGGTTTTTTAGCATAACTTTTTGAGTATTACTCCAAATGAAATAAGACCAATTTCATTGGAAAGCTAATACATAATGCTAAAACATTCATGTTTTGAGTTTTGAAAAATTTTGATCGTTTGACTGGTCCAAAGAGATATATCGGTGTTAAAAGATTAAATATTATATATTATATTATATTATTGGTAATATAATATAATAATATAATATAATATAATATTTAATTTAAAAAAAGACAAATTTGAAACGTAAAGAATGAATTGAATTCATCTTCCACAGAGGAGAAAGCCGAGAGGAGAGAGAGGAAAAGAAATAGAGTTTTCGAATTTTCTTTTCGATGTTGCAACTTATCGGTTTATCCAATCGACGAACCGACTTCAGTTCTGGAATCGTTGACACGAGGTCCTTGATTTGAGGTATAAAATTTATATTTTTTGTGATGTTTGAAATTCGTCGATTTTTGAAATAAATCCGATAAATTGTTAAATCATACAGAAATTGAAGATTGTTGAATAGTGTATGATCTTAACGAAGAAGAGATGAATATAGTTATGTTATTTTGAATTATTTTCAATTTATTATACTTAAGGAATTTTAATCGTTGGATTGAAATTGAAGAATTGTTTGTCAGTTGAGTTATATATGTGGTAGAATGGCCGACAAGAAACTAAATTTTGAAGTCGTAATTGAATTATGTTATGATTTTGATTTGATATGAATTATCAAAGTTTCAAAAGATATTTGAAACTTATATTGAATTTGAATGAAATTATTTATTGAAATGAATATGTTATTGGTTTCTATGCTGAAATCTTAAAGCTACATCGACTGGAAACGAAGAATTGAGGTATGTTGCGATCAGATAACATGCGACAGATATCTGTATTATATGATATATGTTTGATTGATTGGATTGAGAATACATGTCTATATGCCTTATTTGTTGAGTTTATGTGACATACATGACATGCACGTTGAGCTATGATCCTTGGATACCCTGATATGATTTGATTTGATTCTGGGTTTTGTGAACATGATGCTATGTTTGGTATTACATGACCCTTAAAGCATAGTCATTAGTGGCCCCGATAATTGATTGTGATTTGGGATTTGATGGTGCTTTGTTGACGCTATCATACGAGTATCTGATTGAGGCCGATGTGTCAGCTCGAGCATTGATTTGATAGCGATTCGATTGATTCTGACATGTGCTTAGTGGATGGGCCTTTGATCTGATACCTCCACGACATGCATGTATTACATATCATATAGCATTTTTTAGATACTTGTGGTATATATTGTGGTTGTTTCAGACTGAGCTTTGCTCACCCAAGATGTGGTTGTTGTTGTCTTTGTGTGTGGACAATGACAGGTACTCCAAGATATCAGGAGACCGGGGAGGGTACTTCTGGAGGGAGTCATAGTTTGAGCTGAGGTTTAGTGGTCTTTCCCAGTATATGTATATGTATCTATATACCGAGGCACTCCGGAGGATATGAGTTTGTTTGTATGTAGTTGTTTTGGATTACGTGTGGGCTTATTTTATATTGTGGAATGTTGAGACGAGACGATATTATATACTATTTTTATTGTTATATTTACAGTTGACACGTTTTGGGCTCATTCTAAAAAAATTTAAACTCGTTTTCCGCTGAAATTAATTAACTTTAATCAGAATGTATTGTAATAACGATTAGGAGTTAAGGGCTCCACAGATACTGTTGAATATTTGTTCAATTTTGATGATGTCAAAAATATTTATTACTTCACTACTTTATTAAAAAAAAAAAGTTAAATGTAATTGATACACTTCAAAAGAACAATTAAATTAGTGCATTGATAATCTATTATTATTTAGTTAAATTAAACCAAATTAATATATAGTTTGTTATTTCTACACAGTAAATAAACGGCGAAGTAAAATAACACCCAAGTTAATACTAGACAGAATTATTTCAGTACTTTATATAAATAAAAATGTATATAATATTATTTTTAATATGTTATATAATCTTGTAAGTTCCATTAAGTATGATGTGCTGCTTTATTCAATCAATTTTATTAGTACGAACTAACGAATGTTGTGATATTTTAAATTTTAATTATAAGTTTAAGTATATTTTTCTGGGACAATTAATTTTTTTATAATCCAATTTGGATTAATGTAACCAAAAACTTTCCATATTTAAAATTTATAGATAGATTATAATCTTAAATTTTAAAGTATATTTTGGTTTGTAAACCTTCCATGTTCTCCGAGTGTTCGCGGTGGAGTAAACCCAAGAAAACCAGTTCTCTTTTCTTGAAGAAGAATAAAAGGTACGTGAATTTTATATGTATATGCGTGTGTAATTAATTATATATCAATTTTAGGGTTTTTGCTTATGGGTTTTGTGTTTTTATCTCTAAATTGTGAAGGGTTAAGATCTTCTGTCAACACCCTAGCTCCCTTTGAAATCGACCGATTAATTCTTAAGAAATTCTTGTTGTTCTTGAAATGAGTTAGAATATTATCACAATTTTCTTTTGAGAAAATATGATTCGATCTTTTGATAAGGAATTTTTGTTTGCTTGCAGAAACACTAGCGACTGATTGATGGCGGCTTTCGTTCGTGTTGCCGGTGAGTATATTGAATTAGATGTTGCCATGATCGATGGGGCTTTGGATCTGATGGCAATAACATGCGGAAATAACTTGGATCAAGAAACAATAAAAAAAGCAGAACAACTCAAGAAAAGCGTTGCTCAAAGATTGGAAGGTGAATTCCGGGGCATGAAATTACGAGTCAAAAGAGTCAGGCCCGGTTCATCATCTGGGGAATCAGATAATCAACCATCCACTTCACTAGTCGAGCCCGGTCCATCATCGTCTAGGGCATCAGATCAACCTGCATGCACTTCAAGAGCCAGTCCCGGTCCATCATCTGCTATCAGAACCGAGGAATCACGGCCACGGACCCGACCATCGTTGCCTAAATACAAAGAGTTGATAGGCCTGTACAGCGTGCCTATTCGAGAGCAATTCGCCGCTAGTGATGTATGCAGTAAAGCAACAACTGTGCAGGCTAATGTTGCCGAAGAAGCTCATAAAAAAAAAAAACTTCTCAAACACATACGGTTGAATCCTAACGAGGATATCAAGCGAGGCATACCGTGACGGTCTATGGTCCGGATGGAAGGCAATACGCCGTGAACAGCATACAGGCTCCGTAGCCTGAAAAACACTGCGACGTTGACCATTCGGATGTTTCGCCATAGGCAAACAAATGATCTCTGTTTCGCCATAACTTGGTAGCTCTAGAGTACCTTGGTGTAGTTAAAAGACAATTAGCCTTTATTTGTTCTTTCCATGGAACATACAAAATTATTGATATGACACTGTTTTTTCATACAATGCTATAAAATATAAAGCATAGATTTCGATCACAAAACTTCATATCTGATTTGGTGGTTCAATTCGTTTCATTCGTTGAAATTGTTTGGTCAATTCTTCTTTTTTGGTAATTTTTACTTCTCCGGACTGGTGAATCCGACCGTTCCAATCTGATTGGACTCGTAGACCCGTCAAATTTATTTAAATTTTTGTTTTCAAATACAAATAAAAACATTTAAATATTAATTAATGATTTAAATTATTTTCAAAATTTATATTAATAATATTTACGAAAAAACTATAAATTTTTATTATCAATTTTTATTCAATTAATTATTATCAAAAAATGTGTTATGATATGTTTTCATATTAAATATATATATTTCAATATTAAAATATTATAAAATAAATTATGAATTAAATATTTATTAATAAATATATACAATATTATAATTATATTAATAAAATTATTTAATTATTTATATATATAGTTTGGCTAAAGCGGGACCCTCTCCGGACCCGCTTGGGACCTGTTTAAGCTGGTCTAAATCAGCCTATCGGGATTGTGTGGATCCTCTAGACTTGGACTCAATGTGGGAAGATCTTCATGTAAAAGCAGACTGGCTCAATGTTGGAGAGATAGACCAAGGGATCAAAGATCCATCTTTCAAGCCTTATTTAACACACACAGATATGAAGGTAAAGTCAACCAAATCTCTATATTCAGGATAACACCAAACTGAATGAGCTAACTTGCCTCGAACAAATAAGTTTTCTGTCTAAATAAAAATCTAACCTCTGAATAATGATGCCTTGTACACTGTGGCTGGAATCATTGTCGAAAGGCATTTTATCCCACAGATAGATTCGGTAAAACGCGATCCAAAATTTGTCTGGGAAGTAAGGGAGGCGCTGTATTTCGGTTTGGACACACTACAAGAAAAAATGCTTATGATGACATTCATAAATGTCATCATATTCAATATTTAGTGGCATTTAAGTTTTAGTGACACCTCCAACAAATGTCATCTATTCCAATGTCGTCTTAAACTTACTGACATTTTTTAATGTCATTATAAGATGTTAATAACAACTTCATACGTGTTACTAATAATTCATATAATGACAATTTTAAATGTCAGGAAAACTCATATTTAAATACATTTATAGATGCCTTGTTATTATAGTAATAATGACAAATTTATATGTCAGTTAAAATCATTTATAATGACGACTAAAAGTGTCGTGTATGTTATTTATAGTGACAATAACAAATGTGGGAATATTTGGGTTGGATAAATATAGGAGGAGGGAAATTAGATAAAATAAATGTTAGAATAAAAAAACATATTAGATAAGTTATCCTGACATTTTTAATTGATGTCATTTTTTATATGGAGGGAGACAATTATTTTCCCTCCTCCAATATTTATCTTACCCAAATATTCTCACACTTATTTATAGTGAAATTTTTTAGTTTTTAACGATTTTTTACGATGTGGGAAAAGTTATTGTTTCCCTCCATATAAAAGATGACATCAATTAAAAATGTCATGATAACTAATCTAATATGTTATTTTATTTTACACATTATTAATTTTTTACAAGTGTCATTATTAAGTATTTGTAACAACATTTAATTAAAAGTGTCTACAAAATAGTGTCACAATAGCCATTTATTGTTGTAGTGACAATTTTTTTTATATCTTTGCAGGATTTTGTGAAGCGGGCAAAGAGGAGAGGTGTATGAAGTGAATGGTGACCATGTGGCCGTTGTTTTTTTATATTATCTGTTTATTTGATCAATGATACATGTTTCTCGCTTAGAATCGAAATTTTGACAAAACTTTGTTCATCTGATTCTCTTTGAATGACATTTGAATCCTTTGAGATTCTGATTTAACTTCAAACTAATAGCTGAAATTGAGAGTTTAATGAACATAAACAGTGGATATCTAATTCCTCTCCCTTGTGCTGTTCTTATGAGATGAACAAGTTATTCTTGATTTAGCTTAGGAAAATTCCTTCACTCCATGTTTTGTTACTTGTACCTAGACTATATTTTGGGTCTAAATTTTGACTTGTAGACCATATTTTGGATGAATAATTTCAAGCATTGGTAAGCAATAATTACTTTGTTAAATTAAATTGAAGTAAAATATTGTTTGTTATTTCTACACTATAAATAAATTGTGAAGTAATAATACAACATATATACTTTGAAAAATTCAAATTGGGGCAAAATAGAAGAAAGTATTTACTTCGTCATAATTTAAAAAAATTGCCAAGTCGTCTGAATCAATTACTTCGTTATTTAACGACACAAATTAATCACTCTATGAAATAAAAACACTAACACCCAATTTAATAGTACTAGACAGAATAATTTCAATACTTTATACTAATAAAAAATAGTATATAATATTATTTTAAATATGTTATATAATCTTGTAAGTTCCATTACGTATGATGTGCAGCTTTATTCAATCAATTTTATTAGTACGAATTAACGAATGTTGTGATATTTTAAATTTTAATTATAAGTTTAAATATATTTTTCTGGGATAATCGATTTTTTTTATAATCCAATTTGGATTAATGTAACCGAAAACCTTCCATATTTTAAAATTTATAGATAGATTATAATCTTAAATTTTAAATGTATTTTTGGGTTTGTACAATTCTATCTCGCCCAGGATATCTAACCACCATGCCTGAATTCTACCTGATTAACAAACTTTCCACGTATTATATATATATAGTCGTAGGTACACACATATATACGAAGTTGTTTTGTTTCCATCACAAAGTCTCTCTTCTTGTTTCGCTTTTTGTCCCGTCTTCTTCGATCGCTGCGTACAGGAATTGAAAACCACTTCTATTTTCTTGAACAAGGATCAAAGGTACGTACGTAAATAAATTTTATATGTATATGCGTGTGTATCTGTTTTAGTTAGGGTTTTTGCTGTTGGGTTTTGTGTTTTCTTGATATATATATATATAATAATCATGTATTGTTAAGAACTTCTGCACTTACGTTAATATTTCGATCTTGAACAACGATAAATTCTTGAGGGTTTCTTTAAGTTTTCGAATATCATATTTTACTTGTCCAATCAAACGATGGATTCTTGATTTTTATTGGGATCTTTTTGTTTGCGTGCAGAAATATTAATAATACTAGAAGTTTACTAGTAGTGATCATGTCGGCTTTCGTTCTTGTTGCCGGTGAGTATATTGAATTAGATGATGCCATGATCGATGGGGCTTTGAATCTGATGACATTGAAATCCGGAAATAACTTGGATCAAGAAACAATAACAAGATTCGAACAACTCAAGAGAATGGTAGCCGAAAAATCGAAAGACGAATCCCAGGGCATCAAACCGAGAATCAAGGTCACTGTTCCGAACAAATCGAGATGTGAAGGCAGCCCGAAACGAAAAATCCTGAAACTAGATCAACCTGCTGCATCCACTTCAGGAGCCAAGCCCGGTCCATCGTCTAGGGCATTCGGTATTCAATCATCCACTTCACGAGTCGAGCCCGGTCCATCGTCTTGGGCATTAGATCAACCTGGATCAACTTCATCAAGAGCCAGGACCGCTCCATCGTCTAGGGCATTCGGTATCCAATCATCCCCTTCACGAGTCGAGTCCGGTCCATCGTCTTGGGCATTAGATCAATCTGCATCAACTTCAAGAGCCAGGACGGGTCCATCGTCTAGGGCATTTGGTATTGATCAATCATCCACTTCACGAGTCGAGCCCGGTCCATCGTCTTGGGCATTAGATCAATCTGCATCAACTTCAAGAGCCAGGACGGGTCCATCGTCTAGGGAATTAGATCAACCTGCATCAACTTCAAGAGCCCGGCAAGGTCCATCATCTAGGGCATTCGGTATTCAACCATCCACTTCACGAGTCGAGCACGGTCCATCGTCTGGGGCATCAGAACAATCTGCATCAACTTCAAGCGCCAGGCTCGATCCATCATTGCCTCCTAGGATACAAAACTTGATAGGCCTGTGCAGCATGCCAATTCAAAAGAAAATCACCGCAAGTGATGTATCGCCCTCGCAGTGCAGGCTAATGTTGCCGAGGGAACCGACGCAAAAACTTATCGAACACATAAAGCTGAAACCTAATGAGAACATCGTGGAAGGGATACCGGTGAAGGTCTACGGCCCGGATGGAAGGGAATACGCCATGAACTTCACAGTGTGGGTAGGAAAAAAAAGCTACGTCATCAACACCAGAAGCTGGATTCAATTCTTCCAATATTACCAGCTCCGTAAATTGATAAACATGGCAACATTGACGATTCGGATGTTTCGTCATAGGCAAACAGATGATCTCTGTTTCGCCATAACTATGTAGATCTTATGTTACCACTTTCTTAAAATTACAAAACCTATAAAATAATGTTTTATCCTCTTTTATATTTTGGATTCGTAAAAAACATTGATTTTATTCATATCTACTAAAAACAAAATATAAAATCAAATTAATCGAAAAAATTTATACAATACAATATTAGTCAGGTGTTATTATGGGATATATATATGTATGAATGTAGATATATTATATATAATTATCAATGTTTAAAAAAGCGAGAGAAACGCTGTGTAAAGTATGAGCAAAAAAATCTTTGTTTTTTAAAAAAGTGTGGAAAAAATATTCAATTTTTTGATTGAAAATATTAAACATATAAAAAATTTGAAAAAAAAAATTTGATTATATTAAGCACGAAAGAAAAAACGAAAAAGTATAAAAAATTAATACTTTAAGTTTATTTTTATTGGTTATAAAATATAAAATTTATTAAAAAAATTCAACAATATAAATTTTTAAACAACCTAAACCCATCCTTTAGATGTGATTAAGGGGTAATGCTTGCTGTGAAGAAAAATAATAGAACTCTGAAACCCTCAGTGAGCCTATGTTTTGTGTAAGAGCAGGGGTAGCCGCCCGCCGCCCTTCTTCTCCGCCGCGCCACTCAATTCCCACTCCAAATTTTCCGTCAGGATGTGGTCATCCACCTCCGATTCCACCCAAATCATCGTGCATATAGTGTTGTTCAAGGTCAAGCCCGCCGCTGACCCTGCCGCAGTCAACGCCATGATCAGTAATCTAAACGGCCTGATATCCCTCGACCCGATTCTGCACTTCTCCGTCGGCCCGATTTCCAGGTCCCGGTCCAGCTTCCTCTCCTTCACCCACTTGCTGAACTCCCGATACAGATCGAATACAGACCTGTCTTCCTACTCCGACCACCCGACCCACCTCAGCGTCGTCGGTAACTACGTCAAGCCTGTGGTGGATGACGTCATGGCCGTGGATTGGGTTGCCGCTTCATTGCCATATCAGATCCTAGTAGTTGATCAATGCGGTTCAGCATCATTTGAGTCCAGTTTGCATCAGTTAGACCAGTTAGTCAGCACAGAGATCAACTCCAAGGCAATTAGTTGTTCTTATGGCAAAAGAAACTCAAAATCGATGCAACTTTCTAAGCATTCTAGGCGACCAATTGTTGGTACACTCAGTTCTATTTTGTATAAACTGACTGATACTTGATGTTATTTGATATTTTCTAAGTGTAGTAGCAATTCCCTTACATAAGATGGTGTACTTTATATTAATACAAGGGACGCGTAATAGATTAAATTAATATCATATGTATCCAGTTAGTTTGCATGTAACTGAACTCATTTTTCCATTTTATATGTTGCCTTAAATGCTTGAGTGTTTATTGCTTAAACTCTTTTTAAATCGCGCAAACGATTATATTTTTGAGGGGGAGCTTTTCTTTCTGCTATCACTCGAACTGAAAGTCCTTTTATTCACTTTATTGTTTTTAATCGTTTTTTATTCTAACATAGGGAGAGAATTATTAATTAACTGTTAAAATTGTGTTTTAAATCGCTTTAAATGTTCAAGTTTTTTGATCATCAAAAAGAGAGAGATTTTTGGAACATTTCATGTTCGCAATCTTGTTTTTGATGTTAACAAAACTTGTTATTTTGTTTCTAATGATTTACCGAGTGTGCAGATGTTGTAACTGATCGAACTGATCAGTTACCGAGCCTAAACTGAAGCTATCGAGATGCAAACTGAAAGAATCAACTGATTAATCGAACTGAGCCATGACAACTGAAGTATGAAGAGCAGTTCAACTGATTGTCCAGTTGATAGGTGGTTCAACAGAAGACCTTCAGAAGCCCGGCCAGCTGATGAAGTGTTCAACTGATGAAGAGCCCAACTGACCAGTTCAACTGAATCAATGAAATCAGTTCAGCTGACGAGTCAACTGATTTCACCTCACCAGTTCAAGACCAGTTCAGAACATCAGTTAGGAATGAACCAGTTTGCAGATACGACGAGCTTAATCCAGCTGTGCACAAAGGTACAAAAGCTATTGTACGATCATAGTACAATAAGAGACTTTGCAGCAGCACTTAAAGACAAATGTTCCAGATATCTATTTGGGGGAACAAATTCAAACTGCAACAGATTCATTCAATGAGTCTCACTGTACGTTCAGCCAAACGCCTATAAATAGAAGCCGAAGTTCAGTTAAGACAATGATGAGAGTTGATGGAAAATACAGAGAGGGCACGCTTATTGCATATCAGCTTTGAAGAAGCAATCAGCCCAGTTTCTGAGGGAATACTTCAACGTGTTATCAGCTTAGATTAGAAGCGTATTTTCCTCAATGTGTTAGAACACTTTCGGATAGTTCACAGAGATCAGTTCTCACACACGCGCACACACCACCACTCCAATTTCGTCTTGCACAATGACGTAAAACATGTGTATGTAGTCTTTCTCACATAGACATTAAAGAAGTGTTGGCTGGAAGGTGATGCGTTCAGTCTAGACTAGGAGTTCCGTTAGGCAGTGGGTAAGTCCTAAGCTGGGTGGTTATTACAGTTGATATAATGAATCAAAGATTTCTAGTGGATCCTACCCGAGGTGGTATAAGGGGTGACGTAGGAGCAGTTGAAGTCTCCGAACATCCATAAACATATCTTGTGTTATTTCTGTTTAACTGCTTGTTTTTGTTCTTAACTGATTTGATCAGTTCAGCTGCTATCAGTTCAGTTCTGTCCATAACTGAACTGATATAAGCCAGAACTGATCCCTAGCCATTTCCAGTCTTTCAGTTACACAAGATATAAAATATATCAGTGTTTCTTAATGAAGGATTATTTCAAGTGTTTTCTGTCTGGTTTAATACCAAACTTGATCTAATTCATTGGTGTATATTTTCTTAGAACACAAGCTATTGCAGCACATCAACGTTTTTAGAGGATTCTCCCGATCCTTTAGCCAGTCTCAATTGTATCAGATTGTGATATCATGTTTGCTTCTAAATTGAGGGGTAGTTTCCAGGAAGAGATGGGTACACGTTTGGCTATAAGTACTGCTTATCATCCTCAAACTAATGGCAAAACTGAGCGTACAATTCAAATGTTAGAAGATATGTTACGTGAGATTCTGAAGGATTTTAACATTGGATGGGAAGATGTCTTACCGTTGGTTGAATTTTCTTATAATAATAGCTTCCAAACGAGCATTGGTATGGCACCTTTTGAAGCCTTATACGGGAGAAAATGTATGTAACGTACCGTACTTTTACTACTCAAAATTTGCGGAAAAATTAAAAAAAATTATTAAATAAACGTGAACCTTCAAATTTCAATAAAAGAGATAAAGTGTACGTCTCACAAGTTGTTGCAACCAAAAGATTTGAAATTTAAAGTTTGACAAAAGTATAAAATGTTTTCATAAACTTAAAACATGGCGGTCCTCGGGTTTAGCCTCCCGCATCAGTCCAAGCCTGCTCCATGGTCCCCACCATCAGTCTCCTCGTAAACATCCTCACATGCATCGATCAAGTATAGTGAGTATAAAGATTCAACACGTATAAACTGGAGATAACGAGTACTACGTAATAAAATCCGCATACAACTTTAAAATAGAACGTACATACTGTAAACTTGAACTTGCATATTAAAAACTGAACATCGTACATACATACTAAGACGTGCCATCAAAATAAACTTTTCTTTAACATGCTTGCATAATTTAACGGGCAGATTGGTCCCCGTTTATGATTTAACGCTTTCCAATCACGATCTAAACACGTTCATAATTTAACGGGGTGGGTTGGTCCCCGTTCATGATTTAACGCTTTCCAACCTCATACATAAATTGGTCACAAGACATTTAACATACCTCAAAAACTTAAAAATATTTTATTGCACGTCAACATACTTACTTGGCGTTGAGGGACTCGTTGGATCTCGCTTGGGGTCGCTGCTGCACATACTAACATGAATTCACATACTTAACTTGCATAACTTAGACGTAGGTATTCGTGCTCAACTCGAATTAGAAGATAGCATTTACATTTTCATACTTTGACAATAAATAAACGGTGAAGTAATACAACAATATACTTTGACAACTTCAACTCGTGGTGAAGTAGAAGATAGCATTTACATTTTCTTATGATTGCTAGAAGACAACTGAACGTTGTGGTAATTAATCACTCTATGAAAAAAAAATATATTTCTTAGAATAACACCCAATTTAATATTAGACTGAATTATTTCAGTTCTTTATATTAATAAAAATATATATAATATTATTTTAATATGTTCTATAATCTTGTAAGTTCAATTACGTATGATGTGCTGCTTTATTCAATCAATTTAATTAATACGAATTTACGAATGTTGTGATATTATAAATTTTAATTATAGGTTTAAATGCTGGGATAATCTATTTTTTTATAATCCAATTTGGATTAATGTAACCGAAAAACTTCCATATTTAAAATTTATAGATAGATAGATTATAATCTTAAATTTTAAATATATTTTTGGGTTTGTACAATTCTATCTCGCCCAGGATATCTAACCACCATGTTTCCATCCTGAATTCTACCTGATTAACAAACTTTCCACGTATTATATATAGGGTTAATTGAGATTCAGTACATTTTGAAAATGGAGTTGGGTTTTAGTACATAGAAAGAGAAATTTTCTTCTAAATTGCCAAATTTGCCCTTTTGCCCTATTTAAGTTTAATTGATCCCCGCGCTTTCGAAAATGGTATCAGAGCATGGTTAATTTATTTCAAACACAAAAATTTTATTATTACTAGTAACTAAATGTATGAGAAGGAGAATTTCGAAAAAATTATGAATCCGAACTTTAGTTCGAGAAGAATAATTTACAAGAACTATTCCAATATTTTGGAAAATACACAAGTATATCTAACTATTGTTAGATATCAGAAACAGGAGAACAAAGGTATGTTCCAATGGTGACCACCAAGTTATGGTATAGATCTGATGGAAACATCAGACATATGACGGTATATGTCATATATCAAGAAATGAAAGGATTTAGGTATCCCCGAAATCATTTCAATCTCTATTCCAGAAACATTAGTTTCCGAATAGAGCTATTCAGATGTTCTATAAAGCATCTGAAACAACTCATTGAATCAGGAAATTTATCTCCTGATGAAAGACAGCAGTGTTTGCAAAACCTTGCATACACAAAAGGTAGACTCTTACAGGCCGAAAAGACCAGATCTTCAATGATCTGTTAAATATGCCAGGGACTACCATCCAGTTCGAAATTGAACTTATTTCCCTGGAAATAATTCAATTAGAACAAGAATTACAGCGAAGTACATGCTTCACTGAACTCGGAACGAAAGGTATGCGTTTACAAGGTCTAAAGAACCGTAAAAACATACTTCAAAATCTACTCAGAAGAAATTCTTCAGAGAACAACGGATCTGTATAGACAGAAGGGAAGCAACAGCACCCTCAGGTAAGAATTTATGATTCAGAATAATAAATTTCTGGAAATAGTACCAGACTCCTCTAAGCTCTCTCTGGATCTTAGAGAAATACAGAAAACGGTACAAAATTATGGCAATGTGCTATATTATGTACCTCAAAGGGTTGAAAAGGTCCTAGAGAAACAAGAAGAAATTCTTGAGATCTTAAAGGATATTCAAAAAAGAATACAGAAACTAGAACAACAACCAAGTTCTAGTAAAAGATCTTCAGGAGATTGGTTACCACCATCCTTTGGTACCGAACCTTTGTTACATCAACAAGGGAAGTCCAGAGTGGTGTCAAAACCTTTAACTGAAGAAGAAAAGATGATCAATCTAATCAAGTCTGTCTCAGAAAAGAAATTGATCTGATGACAACTCTAGAAAGGATTGGTTTGGAGGATCTACAAGAACTTGCGGAGTCTTTCGCAAATCTCAAAGTAGTAGATCTAAAGATGAATACAGCAGTAGGTGAAACACTACCTGCAATAACCTGGTCATCTTCTCAGGAACCACCAAGGGAAAGTATGGGATCTCATAATGTAAATATGAGAGAATCTCAGACTGATTTCCATACTGGTGGAGGATCACACCCAGCGGGAACAAGGGCAAGGAAAGCTCAAATTCCTTTGCACCAAACACCCTATGGAAAAACTGTTTTAGATCCTATACATCCTTACGGGGTTATGCTTAACCTTGATGTATTGGACTTCAAAAACAGAGAAGATCTCATAGACGATTGGACATCTGCTATGAGGATTGCAGCAGGAACACTTGATCTCAACAAAGAAGGATTCATTAAACTTTTGGAAATGAGTCTTATGGGATCAGTAAAAATTGCTTGGGACATGACTTCAGCAGACATGAAAGAGTCAGTCCTAGTTGGGGAATCTCTTAGTGAGATCGCTGGAAAGATGGCTACCCTATTCAAAGCACACTTTATAGGGGTAGACTATTTCAATAGTCAAGATACGGAGAAGAAGAAAAAATATACTCAAGCTCTGTATAGTCTTGAATTACATGATATATGTTTGATAGATGAATACATTATGTTATTCACCAAATATAGATGGAATTCAGGAGTCGAAGAAGATATAGCTATGCAGCTTTTCTTCGCAAAAATGCCAAGTCCTTGGAGAGAAATGCTCATAAGGGAATACGTACCTGGTAATCCAGATACATTGGCAAGAAGAGCCTCTTTCCTTAAAGGAAAATTGGCAGAATGGTGTCATATGGCAGCGTTACAAAAGAATTACAAACGCCTAAGGGGTATCAACAAAAGAACTCCTTTGTGTTGTAAAGAAAATGATCTTCCAACTATTATTGGAAGTAAACCACAGAAGCATAAAAAGAGAAGTTTTAGGACTCATCCCTATGCACGAAGTGGAAGAAGTTCTTGGAAACCAAGATCTGTTTGGTCCAGACAGAAAGCCAGATCTTATAAATCTGGACAGAGAAGCGGACCATCAAGAAGTAGGATATCGTCCCAGGCATCGAGTTCATCTCGAAGCACAGGAAGAACACCTACAAAGAAAACTTTCAGAAGAGCTCATACGCGAGCCAATGAAAGTTTCAAGGATTGTAATTGCTGGACATGTGGAGCAAGAGGTCATATCTCGACCAACTGTCCAGAAAATGAGAAAAGAGGCATTAAACGCTTCGATCCTACTCCGGATATAGAAGATGCAGTTTATTACCAAGATCTCATTCAAGTATACCGATTTGAGGACATTGCCTCAGATGAGAGTATATATGAAGAAGAAGAAGTCTTAAGTCCGGAAGAATCTGATGGAACAGAATCGGAATCTGACTGAAGACGAGGTGTTTCGACACGAAACACATGAAGATCTGTCTGGGTTTTTTAGCCAGACAACAATATCTCATAACATGGTTCAAAGAATCATGAGAGAAAATCCAAGTCTACAGAGATACCAAGGTTTCTCTGCAGGACAGGTAGAAAAGTTCTTAGGAAGTCTTGGCCTAAGAAACAGAAAGCATCACCTAATCTATAAAGTTTCTAGAAGGGAAATGGCAATCCCGATGGAACTTACAGGAAATAGAATGGAGATGCAGTTAATTCCTTCCGAAGAAATTAAGGAGGAATTACAAAAACTCAAGATAGAAGTAGCAAGGACTATGTCCTGGATTCATATCGGAGCAATCCAAATTATGATAAAGGCTACTTTCAAAGAAGGAATAGATTCACCTATCGATATTGCTATTTGCGATAAAAGAATGGGGAATCTACAAGATTCAGTACTGGGAACAATCTCAGGAAACCTCTGTGCAGGAAAAATTGTAGGGGTAATCTATCCAAGGATAGCCTACAACCTGGCAGATCGAGATTTCAGCCGAGCCTTGACACTACATCAGAACTTCAAGGAAAAAAGGCTGATGAAAGAAGGTAATAGGCCATATTCTATTACCTATCAAATTTCATATGCTCTATCTAATACACACCATTCTGAATTGTTTATTAGAAACGAGTTTATTGAAATCCCTGAAATATTCGGAAAGGTTGCTCAGGCA
Organism: Primulina eburnea; assembly: GCF_022965805.1. Lineage (NCBI taxonomy): Eukaryota > Viridiplantae > Streptophyta > Magnoliopsida > Lamiales > Gesneriaceae > Primulina > Primulina eburnea. The sequence continues at coordinate 5,217,074 of NC_133117.1, read as the reverse complement.
ATTTATCCAGAAAGAGTTGAGTTTCCTTTAATACAGGAAACAGATATCCAGATCCAAGACAAACCGATTCTACAGAGGAATCAAAGTCTTAGATTGGAATCAAGAAGACTATCTTTTCAAGGAGATAGAATTACAAGTTACAGATGGGATAAAAGGCCTGTCATAGAAACCCAACAGGAGCTAAAAAGTTTTTCTACAATAGGAAAACTTAGATGCCCAGAAGGGTGGAAGGAAGTAGAAATAGTATTTGACATTACAAAGCAAAGGAATCAATTTCCTTGTAATTCAATATACTATTTGGAACAACCGATGATAGGAACTTACCAAGGACTGATTAATATCGGAGAATTGGAGGTTCATATTCAAGGAATTTCAGGAAAAGAATCAGATCGACTGATTCTTGGACTAGAGTTTCTCGAGGAACATAAACCTTGGAAACGTCTAGAGTATGGAATGGAGTTTATGGCAGATGATAAAATGTGGAAAATCCAATGACCACAAGTCCATTCTCCATATACATTCCAGTAGGAATGTTGTATGAACAATATAAGGCAGAATACTTTGCTGCATATATTAATTCAGGTGCTGGAATATGTACAGCAAAACGAGGAGTTTTTCCAAATAATTTGGAAGAAGAGTTACCCAAGATTGCTGGAAGATATTTTTCCAGAAGAATCTTAATCTTATGTAAAGGAATTAAGATGACTGAAATCATGATTGGCGGTGCTGGACAAACACCTTGGTACAAGGTAAAGACACCACCAATTTATTTTCATGATACAGGAGCAGACATATTGTTAGGAAATAATTTCCTACAAATGTTCAAGTCCTATACACAAGAAAATGAGACTAGAAGATTAGTGTTCACAACACCATGTGCCCACAAAATCATAGTCCAGAGACTTAGGGAGGCATTTTACAGAAAATTGCCAATCCAGTTTCGCAGCAAGCGTGGTGATTCAGGAAAACTTCTGAACCCAAAAATGAAGGATTCAAGACGGTTTGGAGAAACAATGCTCCAGTTAAGAGCAGATAAAGAACTCCAACCAGAAGATATAGAATGCCTTAAGATAACTCTACATACAAATGAAGTAGAGTTTGAATCTAAGGTATCACTGGAAGATGTCAAGAAAAGGATCAAAGAAAATTACAATGAAGATCCCTTGGCATGGTGGGACAGAAATCAACTCAGAGCTTGCCTTAAGATTAAGGAAGGCAAAGAGTATGAATTTGTCCGTTGTAAACCCATCCCAATGAACATCATTGATCAGAGGGATATGCAGATTATAATCAAGGAACATTTGGACCTTGGATTAATCAAAGCAGGTATGTCACCATATAGCAGTCCAGGTTTTCTGGTAAGAAATCATGGTGAGATTAAACGAGGAAAACCCAGACTGGTTATTAATTATCAAGAAATTAATAAGATTCTGGAGTTTGATGGGTATTTTATACCTAGTAGAGAACACTTGATTAGTTGCATTCGCAATGCCAAGATATTCTCCAAATTTGATTGCAAGTCTGGATTCTATCAAATACGGATGCAGGAAGAAAGCAAGAAATTCACAGCTTTCTCCACACCTCAAGGACATTATATTTGGGAAGTATTACCAATGGGATTGGCTAACTCACCCCAAATATTTCAAAGAAAGATGGATAATCTTTTCAAAGATTATTTCAAGTTTATGTTTGTTTACATCGACGATGTTTTAATAGCATCCAAAGATATGAATGAACATGTTAAACATTTGGAGATTTTCTCTAAAGTTTGCAAGAAAGAAGGACTGGTTTTATCTGAAAAGAAAGCAGTCATTGCTACAAGAAAGATTGAATTCCTCGGAATTGAAATCGATGAGTCAGGAATAATTCTGCAAGAACACATAGTCGAAAAAGTGCAGAATTTTCCAGAAAGTCTCAAAGACAAGAAGCAACTCCAAAGCTTCTTAGGAGTTGTTAATTTTGCTGGGATGTTTATAAAAAACCTAGCAAAACACAGGAAAGTGTTCAGTCCATTGTTGAAAAAAGATGCTAGATTTATATGGACAGACGAACACACAAAAGGACTTATCCATTTAAAGAAGGTTTGCAAAAACCTTCCAAAGATGGCTATTCCTCAAGACGAGGATGATCTGGTATTGTATACCGATGCCAGTGATCATTGGTGGGCTGCAGTATTAACAAAGCTCACACCAGATGGAGAACAACCATGCAGATATTGTAGTGGGTTATTCTCAGATGCAGAAGCCATAAGATGGCATATCAACGAAAAAGAATTTTATGCAGTAAAGAGGGCTTTTGAAAAATGGCCGTTATTTTTACTTGCAAAGAAATTCACTTTGAAAGTTGATAACACTCAAGTTAAAGCCTTCTTAAGGAATAAAATTGAGTCTAAACCTGAGAAGGCTAGATTATTACGATGGCAAGCTTTGTGTCAAAATTATATTTTTGATATTATGATAATAAAATCTCATGAAAATATTCTTGCAGATTTTTTAACAAGAGATGGACAGCATTGACATTGATGCTATTATCAAGATGCAGAGGCATTTAAGGGAACACCTTGAAATGCTTCAAACCGAGTTCAACAAGTTAGCTGTTAACGCAGAAGTTGCGGGAAGGCTACAACAAGCTGATAAGAGAATTGTCTCTGATCGAATTACAGGATGTTTACAGGCATATACTCAGTTATGGTCTGTAATACAAAGGCCTATCCTCCAGGGCATTGAGAGACCACTGGTTTCTCAAATGGAGAGTTTTCGAGTACAGGGCTCTATACCTGTAGCAGGGGATTCAAATACCCCTTGCACAAGTGTTAAGTCGGGATCATCACGAGATGAGTCGGCTGAAACAAAAATTGAGACTCCTGATCCTTATCTTGAGTCCTCAAGTCAACCCTTCACCTCGGGGACTGAAGAGGGAGAGATCAACCTTAGGCCTCGTATTGACAAAGGCAAAGCTAAGGTTGGTACTAATGAAGGTGTAATTTCTCCAATTCAGGATTATCATCAGAAATGGGAGAAATTAAAAACACGTATTGGCATTAACCCAGCTACAAATAGGGTTGATGTTTCAGGAAAATATCCAAGGGTATGGATGAAACCTAATTCATATCCCAAGGAGGTTAAAGCTTGGTATGAATTTGGGGCTCTTGCCTCAGTTTATACTACGTCACCCAGCTTTCCGGAGATTTCAGGTTTACCAAAATGGATCCAGGAAGCTGTTCACGAAACTTGGGCGAATAATGATTATTTGTCCAGAGGAGATATTCTGGAGTTGTATTTTTTCAGTGCAGCACCAGAACCAGCAGGGAAAGGCACACATGAAGCCTTTCATTTCATCAAGCTAAGGAGGCCAGATTTAAACGTCCAGAAATTCATCAAGGACCCTCCGACAGAAGAAACACCCCTGGTGTCTTCAATTAACGAAGATGATATTTCTACCAGAAGAGCTTGGGGTATTTGGGTCTGTCTCACTGAGATGGACAAAGTTAAGTTTCCGTTCAAATTCTACAATCATTCAGTGAACGGATCATTCCTGTTAAATACCATGACAGGAAAAACAACAAGTTTTGCAGAAGATCTATTTGAGAAGAAAAGAAATCTTTTGTGGAACAGCAAGCTACCGGCAAGCAAAGAGACTCGCCGAAAGTTCTGCAATATGGCACACATAGGAAGATGGTCGGAGAACATCTGTCCTGAATGCCAAATTCAAAAAGAACCAGAATTCGGTAAAGGTTTCAAACCGAGATCTGATCGGAAACATTTTACCGAAGCAAGGACAAGTAGAGAAGGACCACATGCACATTTTCCTCGAGGATACAAAAAACCAAAGATTCCTCGACAAACTTAAAAGGGACATGTGACCCTCCATTACAAAAAGCAGGACCACTATCATGTGAGTGATAGAATCAAGACAACCACTAATTAGTGGTAAAAGACAAATGGACCACCAATAACAAATGGTGGATGACTCAGCAAGCATTGGATACCAATCTAAAAGGAATCCAATGAATAAAAAATTAACTGGGCCCGGAAAATTCATCCATAAATAAGGACAGAATGAAAACCAGTTACCATACGAGAATCAAAACTTAAAAATGTATCGAGTATATTTGAAAGTTTTGAAAAGAAGGTTAACATACAAGAGGAAAGAGGCAGAAGCTCTTAAATGGTTAGTAAATCATTTTAAAGAGTATAAAAAAGACGAAATTACTGCCGATATCCTGGAAACTCATCGTCAATGGTACCTAAAAGAGATAAAAGAGGATGAGAAGTTGATGTCCAGATTAATAATCTAGACAGGGACCCTTCAACCACTACATGGTCCCCAAGCAAGCTGTAAAGGCTAATGAAGATTTGAAATCCGCGTTTCAAATCCGAAAAAGCCTTCTATAAATAAGGCAGGAAGAAGGAAGTGAAGATCATCAAATATTTTCTCCATTTCTTTCATACAAGGTTGTAATATTTTCTTTCAAGTTTTATGTGTGTGAAGAGTTCAGCTACGATAAGTAGCTAAACAAGTTTCTCCTCCTCTACAGGAGGTTACTATGTAATATATAAATGTTTGTGTTTGAATAAAAGAGATCTTTTGCTCTAGCCCCTCTCATGTATTATTTTCAAAATTTCATCTTATACTGTACACCTTAAGGTAGGAAACGAATTAAGGTTGTGCCAAGTGCTGCTGAAGGAATCTACGTCAGTAACCATAGGTTGCGATCGCGTGGTTAGACTGTGAGGAGCAGTCTGTAAAATACGGTGGATATAACCCGGTGGCACTCCGGTCAAAGAGGTATAAGATTTAATTTATTTTACGGAAGCATGATGGGCCGTTATTTTAAAAGAAAACTCAATTATTTAAAAAGGGATAGGAAGGGTATTTTAGGAATTTGGGTACCAAAACCAAAGTTTATAAAAAATGGGTACTGATACACAAGTTGCCCTTATATATATATAGTCGTACGTCGTACACACATATATACGAAGTTTTGTTTCCATCACAAGGTCTCTCTTCATTATTTGTTAAGATATTCTTATCTTACGTTAATATTTCGATCTTGAACAACAAACAATTCTTAAGAGTTTCTTTATGTTTCTTTATGTTTTCGAATATCAAATTCTACTTGTCCAATCCAACGATGGAATCTTGATTTTTATTGGGATCTTTTGTTTGCGTGCAGAAATATTAATAATACTAGAAGTTTACTAGTAGTGATGTCGGCTTTCGTTCGTGTTGCCGGTGAGTTTATTGAACTAGATGATGCCATGATCGATGGGGCTTTGAATCTGATGGCATTGAAATACGGAAATAACTTGGATCAAGAAACAATAAGAACATTCGAACAACTCAAGAGAACGGTAGCCGAAAAATACAAAGACGAATCCCAGGGCATCAAACCGAGAATCAAGGTCACTGTTCCGAAGAAATCGAGACCGAACCGAAAAATCCTGAAACTAGATCAACCTGCATCCACTTCAGGAGCCAAGCCCTGTCCATCGTCTAGGGCATTCGGTATTCAATCATCCCCTTCACGAGTCGAGCCCGGTCCATCGTCTTGAGCATTAGATCAATCTGCATCAACTTCATCAAGAGCCAGGACCGCTCCATCGTCTAGGGCATCCGGTATTCAACCATCGACTTCACCAGTCGAGTCCGGTCCATCGTCTGGGGCATCAGAACAATCTGCATCAACTTCAAGCGCCAGGCTCGATCCATCATTGCCTCCTGGGATACAAAAATTTATAGGCCTGTGCAGCATGCCAATTCAAAAGAAAATCACCGCAACTGATGTATCGCGCTCGCAGTGCAGGCTCATGTTGCCGAGCGAACCGACGCAAGAACTTATCCAACACATAGAGCTGAAACCTAATGAGAACATCAAGCTAGGGATACCGGTGACGATCTACGGCCCGGATGGAAGGAAATACGCCATGACCTTCAAAGTGTGGGGAAAAGAAAGCTACGTCATCAACACCAGAAACTGGATTCAATTCTGCCAAGATTACCAGCTCCGTAAGTTGATAAACATGGCGACGTTGACGATTCGGATGTTTCGCCATAGGCAAACAGATGATCTCTGTTTCGCCATAACTATGTAGCTCTAGAGTTTGCAAGCCTTTATCAAAGGTGATTATGAATTAAGTTTCGAAAACAAATAGCACTTTAGTGATTTCAATTCAATTATACATTAAGTTTCACAAATTTTGGTTTTTTTTTAGTGAATCTATACATTATCTATTGGACCATTTTTAGTTTGAATATATATATTTTCCAGAATTCGTGTTTAGAAAACACATCTCTTTTGAATCTGACTTGTATATATGTTTAATTATCAATCTATGATTAGAATAAGAGATAATTGATTTTGATCGTTTTATGTAAATTGTCACCATTATTTTATTTAATAAAAACGACAAATAAAATCATTTTTTAAAAAAAAATATATTCTAACACACCTGTTGGTTATAACGTCCACCACATCTTATAATAGAGTAGGTCTTATGTGAGACCGTGTCACGGATCATAATCTGTGAGACGGGTCAACCCTATCCATATTCACAATAAAAAATAATACTTTTAGCATAAAAAGTAATACTTTTGCATGGGTGACCCAAATAAGAGATCCGTCTTACAGATACGACCCGTGAGACCGTCTCACACAAGTTTTTGCCCTTATTAATATTACCACTTTCTTAACATTACAAAACCACTAAATAACGTTTTATCCTCTTTTATATTTTGGATTCATAAAAAAATTGATTTTAATCATATCTAATAATAACAAAATATAAATTAAATTAATCGAAAAAATTTATACAATACAACATTAGTCACGTGTTATTTTGGGATATATATATATATATATATATATATATATATATATATATATATATATATATATATATATATATATATATATATATATATAATTATCAATGTTTGAAAAAGCGAGAGAAACGTCGATGACTAAGCGTAAAAGCTTTGTTTTTTAAAAAAAAGTGTGAAAAAATATTCAATATTTTGATTGATCACATTGAACGTGTAAAAAAAATATAAAAATGTTGATTATATTCAGCAAACAAAAAACACTAAAATTGATTATTATTTTTTTTTTTTAAAAAAAGCAATTTTCAAATAATAATTTAAGTTTATTTTTATTTGTTATAAAATATAAAAATTTTCTACAATATAAAAATTTTAAACAACTTAAACCGTTTCTTTAGATGTGAGTAAAGGGGTAATACTTTCTGTGAAGAAAAATAACGTAGCTCTAAAACCCTATCTATGTTTTGTGTAAGAGCAGCGGTAGCCGTCTGCATGCCGCCTTTCTTCTCCGTCGTGCCATTCAATTTCAACTCCAGATCATCCACCTCCGATTCCACCCAAATCATCGAGCACATATTGTTGTTCAAGGTCAAGCCCACCGCCGACCCTGCCGCAGTCAACGCCATGATCAGTAATCTCAACGGCTTGATATGCCTCGACCCGGTTTTGCACTTCTCCACTGGCCCAATTTCCAGGTCCCGGTCCATATCCCTCTCCTTCACCCACTTGCTGCACTCCTGATATAGATCGAAGACCAACCTGTCTTCCTACTCCGACCACCCGATCCACCTCAGCGTCGTCGGTAACTACGTCAAGCCTGCGGTGGATGACGCCATGGCCGTGAATTGGGTTGCTGAGGATTTCCGCGGACCGATTACGGCGTCTCTCTGGTCGGCCTTGTGGATGACTCTACTGAAGTTGAAGGAAGACGGGGGTGAGGGGGAAGAACGGATTGGTACGGTGCTTTGGATCAAGCGGAAGAGCAACCGAGACTTGCAATATTTCTAAAGATGAATTTGTTTGTTTTTCCTTTGGACTATTGTTGTAACAAGAGAAGGATGTTGTTATAATCGATTAAGGTGGCTAAAGTATTTAGAAAGTGTGGTTGAATAAACACTTCAGATTTTTGAAATCTTTTTTGGAATGTGAATTAGTTCTTTAAGGAACTGATCCTAGAATCTTATTTGTCGATATATATCAGTAAACTGAAAGTAGTGTGGAATAAGACTGAAATATAGATTGAATACTTGGTACAAACTGAAATGATAACTGAGATTAACACATGAAGTTTTTCTGGATGTTCGGACATTTCAAATGCTCCTACGTCACCCCTTCTATCACGAAGATAGGATTTCATTTAAAGACTTTGATATATTACAGCAAATTGTAATAATGCACTTCAGTTGGTCTTACACAATGTCAAACTAAAACTATTTGAATAACAACTCTTATACCGTTATAAACTTAAATTTGCTCAAACTAGTATCCTGAATGATACTGATAAATACAATAATCTTAGAGCTTAGATGTGCGATCTGTAAACTTGAGTTCGTGAAGAGAATTACAATTGATTGATTTCTTCGTGTGTTCGCTTATTTTCAGTCACCAGCCAACATTAACTGATTCGATAAGCTATATATAGAAATAAGAATTTGTATGCCCATTTGGCTTGTGATGCCCATTCGATAAGCTTCGATGTTGCAACTTATCGATTTATCCAATCGACGAATCGACTTCAGTTTTGGGATCATTGACACGAGGTCTTCGATTTGAGATATAAATTTTATATTTTTGGTAATATTTGAAATTCGTCGATTTTTTGAATATATCCTATAAATTGTTAAATCATACAGAAATTGAAGATTGTTGAATAGTTTATGATTTTAACGAAGAAGAGATGATTATAGTGACGTTATTTTGAATTATTCTCAATTTATTATACTTAAAGAATTTTAATCGTTGGATTGAGATTGAAGAGTTGTTTGTCAGTTGAGTTATATATGAGGTATAATAGCCGACAAGAAACTAAATTTTGAAGTCGTAATTGAATTATGTTATGATTTTGATTTGATATGAATTTTCAAAGTTTCGAAAGATATTTGAAACTTATATTATTGAATTTGAATGAAATTATTGATTGAAATGAATGTGTTATTGGTTTCTATGCTGAAATCTTAAAGCTACAACGACTGGAAACAAAGAACCAATGTATGTTGCGATCGGGTAACATACGACAGGTATCTGTATTATATGATATATGTTTATTGATTTATTGGATTGAGAATACATGTCTATGCGCCTTATTTTTTGAGTTTATGTGACATACATGACATCCATGTTGAGCTATGATCCTTGGATACCCTGATATGATTTGATTTGATTCTGGGGTTTGTGAACACGATGCTATGTTTGATATTAAATGACACTTAAAGCATAGTCATTAGTGGCACTGATGATTGATTGTGATTTGAGATTTGATGGCGCTTTGTCGACGCTATCATACGAGTATCCCTGATTGAGGCCGGTGTGCCAGCTCGATCATTGATTTGATAGTGATTCAATTGATTATGACATGTGCTCAGTGGACGAGCATTTGACCTGATACCTCCATGACATACATGCATTGCATATCATATATCATTGTTTAGATACTTGTGGTATATATTGTGGTTGTTTCAGACTGAGCTTTGCTCACCCAAGATGTGGTTGTTGTTGTCTTTGTGTGTGGACAATGACAGGTACTCCAGGATATCAGGAGACCAGGGAGGATACTTCCGGAGAGAGTCATAGTTTGAGCTGAGGTTTTGTAACGAACCGTACTTTTCATACTTAAAATTTGCGGAAAAATTAAAAAAATTCTTGAATGTAAAAATACTTTCAATGTCTGCCATAAAATATCTCAATCAAGTCCCCCATAAGACATGGTTGTTCAAAATAACTAAAATAAAAATTTGCTCACAAAAGGTTTGCTCAAAATCATCCATCACAAGTAAAATTTTACTAAAAGAAACTGTCTCAAAATATTTCACATCCAGATATTTAAAAATCAGAGTATTTTTAAACTTCGCATAAACGTAAACATTGCGGTCCTCGGGTCTAGCCTGCCACTCAGTCCAAGCCTGCCCCTTGGTCACCACCTCCTGTCTCCTCAACATAGTCACCTGCATCGATCAAGTCTAGTGAGTCTAAAGACTCAACACGTATAAACTGGAATAACGAGTACTATGTAATAAAATCGCATGCAACTTTAAAATAGGACATACATAGCTTGAAACTTGAACTTGCATAATAAACTTGAACATACGTACGTACATAACTAGACGTGCCATCAACATAAACTTTCATAAACATACTGCATACTTGAACATACATAACTTCATCATTTTGCGTAGAGGATGTTTCAAAGCAAGTGACCCGTAACATAATAAATGCCTGATCAGACAACCACAGTACTGGGCTGACAGGGACGTATCCACTGCCACATGCATGAGATCCCCGTTCATAATTTAACGGGCTGGTTGGTCTCCGTTCATAATTTAACGATTTCTAATCACGATCTAAATCGTTCATAATTTAACGGGCGGATTGGTCCCCGTTCATAATTTAACGCTTTCCAATCCTAAACATAATTTGGTCACAAGACATTTAGCATACCTCAAAAACTTGAAATATTTTCTTGCACGTCAACATACTTACTTACTTGGCGTTGAGGGATTCGTTGGACTTCGACTGGGGCCGTTGCTGCACATACTAACATGAATTTTTAAATACTTAACTTGCATGTCTTAGACGTAGGTACTCGAGCTCACCACCAAAGTGAATAAGTAGCTTATGACATTCTAGTTCGCTCAGAACTTGACCTCGCATAATCATCGTACTAAACCATGGCATAAAACCACAAAACAAATCCTATATTTTACATAAATAAATTTTAACCAAGGTGCTAAACCATGATATAGAACCCCGAAGCAAATCCTAAAAAAAAAAGTTTTTTTTTTAAAAAAAAGGGTGTACACGGACCCCGTGTACTGGTCCGTGTACGGGTCCGGGTAAGCTCTGGAAATTCATATTTTTGAAGGAAATAGGACACGACTCCCTGCCGGGGTCCGGGAAGAGGTCCGGGTACCCTCTGGACTTGCAAACTCACGAAAATTCACTAACTTAACCTTTCACCCATTCAATCCAATCCTAAGGACCATGAACCAACACCTCTAGACTCATCCTAGGACGTTATTACATTGATTCAAACCCATAAAAACGCCCCAAACGTCCCTAAGCATCAACAATTTATTCCAACACAACAATAACTCGTAATTAGGCATCGTTTCGCTTCCTACGACTTCTATTACATCCCAAGCCAAACCCGACCCGAACGAACCACCAAATAACACCTAAATACATCTCGTAACATATATAAATGCAGTAGCACAAGCCCGACGATGTCCAACGAAGCCTGCAACAAATAACTTCAAGAACACATTTTACATAAAAGTCGCAGCTTGAGCAGTCCCACAAAAAACGTCATAACTCACTCAATTTTCATCGACAAATCTCGAATTTTATATCAAATCGAAGGCATCGAAAATTTCTACAATTTTCTAGTTGAAAGTTTTCTCAAAATCTCGACTGAAAATTCGCAGTTTCGACCAGAACAGTAAAAACGGGATTTTTAGATCTAAAAAGGACTCCGAAAGCGATTTAAACGTGATTGCTCAAACTTCTACACAACATACACATGGTTTTACGCATAAATAACAACGCACGCATAATATGACATGATCGATGCATCAAGAACAGAATATACGTGCCTTTTGATGATAAACTTTACCGAAACGGCGATATCGATGCGGGAACGGAGCGAGGCTTGATCCGGGACGAACGTGGCACTAAATTCTTGCAATAAAACTCACGAAAATTGCTGGGAGACTCGAAGAGAAGGGGACGGCTGCTGAATGCTATGGAACCCTAGGTTTCTCTCTTTTAAATTCTGAAAATAAAATGTGTATGTGTGTGTAGTGTGTTTTTACGTGAGTGTGTGTGTGAAATTGTGTGTGTGCGTGTGTTTCTAATATCTAGGGAATAAATTATGCTTAATGACAATTAGCCACTAATTAAAATGCCAACCTTCCATTAATTTTAACAAAATTCCTAATTAACATGCATCCCCACTAATTTTATAAAATTCTCTAATTAGAACAATAGAACACCAAGAATGCTAACTTTAAAAATTTTAAACTCTTAATTCACAAAATACAAGATTAGGCTTTAAAAATACTACCAACCTAATAAATTAGTTAAAATACCCCAACCTCAACTTAAGATAAAATACCACATTTTAAAATCGCCTAAATTCGTCGTCGGTCTCTTGCCCTCGATCCCGCCTCGAATAATCGCCTGAAATATAAAACTCGAGGAAAACGTTTTAACGTGCATCATATAATAATTTAACATAATGCAAGTTCATAAATCATGAATTAAAACGCAAATTAATGAAATAAACATGCATTAAAACCATTTAATAAAATACATGAAAAATTTAATAACTTGCACGCACGTGGTTCATGTGGAACTCAATTTTCGGGACGTCACAATCTATCCCCCTTAATTTGAATTTCGTCCTCGAAATTTGATTATCCTCGATAATCCAAAAGTTAGATTCTTAATTCTAGTATCCCAACGATCCACGCTACCGCTGCGCTACTCTGAGTAAAATTAAGTCTTATGTTGTCATTACGTCTCTTCAAGCCTAACTAAATTGCCTACCAAAAACCTAGTTTGCGAATCACAACTTAAAACGACTTATGGTAACTTAGTTTACTTTATTACGACCTCGAATTCTGACTTTTCTCACCATTCCCAATATTATAAATGGAGGTTCAAACTTATCATATCTTACCTTCCTTATACTAGACCCGTAATGTTCAATGACCTATTACATTAGCATTTACACAGTTCAACTTAAGGACTCTTAACATCAAAGGTTATTGATCAACTTTTATCCTCGGCAATACACTTAAAAGTTAAACATTATCTTACCTCATAATAATATTGACCTAAAACTCTTGAATCGATTCTTTACCTTACGATACCAACGTACGTAACTTAGCTATTTACGAGTACATCCCAACTATAAAATTGTTGCCAAACTTAAATTTCGAGTAACATTAATCCATAAAACTCAAAATATATAATATCGATCATCTCCTTAAATAATAAAAACTTTCTAGCATCAATCACCAGCTTAAACTATTTTCTTCACGATTACAGTATAGTTGAGGCCTAAGAAACTTGGACCTTCCTCATTGGTACGAATGTTCCACTTAGACGTATCCTCAATACTCAATTAATTCTAGTGTATAAAACTTAATAAGTTTCCTTTGTTAATGATGGACTAACTCTAATATATCAACTCCACTTATAACCCATAGAATTCTAGAATCCTCATATCAAGCTTTTATATTTCTTACTCAAATAAAAAAAAATCTTAATATTCCTTCATTGATAACTTATGTTGAACATCACTAATTCCCTTTTGTTTTTATTTCACCCAAAAATTCCGTATGAACAAACATCCCATAAATTTGAAATTCAACCTTACTCAACCCAAATAGTTTTGGATAACATAGTTCCAACACACATATTCATTTATTCCCGAGTTTCTTAATAACTCACAAAATTTTCTCAAGACAAGATGTTTACCTCAATTCTTACATGCGCATATTGAATAATCTAACCATCAAATATTCCCAACTTTCTAGAAAACTTAAATTCTAGCAAATGTATAGTCCTAACTATTAAGATCAGGATTGAAACTTACGACACATCAAAATTAATTTCCCAAAAATTTTCTAATTCAATGTCTAGTCTTATAACTTAGCTAACCGATCAACTTTACCTTAAATCTTCATCACTCTGAATTCCTAATTTGCCACAGCATTATTTCACAAACGTTTAACCTTTCAAGCCTAAGATTGATTCATCCAACAATGTCTTTGATTACCATTCTTTATAACATTATAACCCAGATATATAAAGGTTCTAAATATCCTTCTAGCCTAAATCCCTGAAAATTCCTATCATTTAAACCATTCGATTCTCACTTGTCGCTAAACTAGTTTCCCCAATTTCTTAACAATTACAAAATCAATTCCTAATTTCCTTGATAATTACTCAACCTTGTCCATAATTTTAAAAATCCTACAATTACCCATAAGTCCTTGGCGTTCCTAATTCCATCGTATAGATTTCTCGTAACATAAAGTTCAATAATTTTAAGCTTATTAAACCCAAAATCAATTCCATAACCTCGAAAAGCTGTTGATCTTACTCAAGTGTTCCTCAAAAGTTCGAACTTAATCCTCAAAAATTTCGAAATTTGTAATTTTGCCCTTAAAGTTCTCGAGAATTACCATTTTGGCCCTACAACCACACGAAATTTGCATTTCCGGTCCCCAATAAAATTTTCGATTTTTGCCTCATTAAACCTTAAAATCCTCAAAACTCAGAGTTTAATCCCAAACTTCGATAAATTCGAAAATAGTCCATTAGAAATTTTTTTTTTTTGCACTTAAGTCCTCAATTACTGGTTATTACTATTAGGTCTTTAAAATTCTCAATTTATGCAATTCAATCCTTGTAACTAATCTTACATTTCCATCAATACTTAAAATCCCAAATTATACTCTTTTTTTTTCTTTATACTTCTAAAGGTCGTCACAGATTTCGAATCATTAATCCCTACACGAAGTTTTCAAAACTTAACTCATCTAGTAACCACGAATCATCAGTATTAATTTTTTTTTTTTATACTTCCCAAAAGCATTCGGAATTTTCATGACTAACTTATGACTCAAAGAGTAGAACATCAGTGCTTAATAACCAAAAATCAATATACTCAAATCGCTATCAATACTTCGTAACGCAAAAAAGCTGAATTCTTAATCATGTCCAAGTCCACCACGCCAGCATGCAAGAAAATTAAATAATTTCTCATTTCATGTCGTAACATGCATAAAAAAAAATTTTGGAGATCCAATCTCAATTCATAACGACGGATAAACATGTACTCTAAAACGTACGTCATGTAAACATACAGTTGATTGCATTAAAACATGCACTTACTGAAATCATGACTTGAATGCTTAATACATGAAATAATTTAAAACCTTAAAACTTACAGACTTGATGTGTGACTTCGTGAGCTTCTTGCGACTGGCAGTAGGCATAACCCTTTACAAGAACACCGCTCTGATACCAACTGTAACGAACCGTACTTTTCATACTTAAAATTTGCGGAAAAATTAAAAAATTTCTTGAATGTAAAAATACTTTCAATGTCTACCATAAAATATCTCAACCAAGTCCCCCATAAGACATGGTTGTTCAAAATAACTAAAATAAAAATTTGCTCACAAAAGGTTTGCTCAAAATCATCCATCACAAGTAAAATTTTACTAAAAGAAACTGTCTCAAAATATTTCACATCCAGATATTTAAAAATCAGAGTATTTTTAAACTTCGCATAAACGTAAACATTGCGGTCCTCGGGTCTAGCCTGCCACTCAGTCCAAGCCTGCCCCTTGGTCACCACCTCCTGTCTCCTCAACATAGTCACCTGCATCGATCAAGTCTAGTGAGTCTAAAGACTCAACACGTATAAACTGGAATAACGAGTACTACGTAATAAAATCGCATGCAACTTTAAAATAGGGCATACATAGCTTGAAACTTGAACTTGCATAATAAACTTGAACATACGTACGTACATAACTAGACGTGCCATCAACATAAACTTTCATAAACATACTGCATACTTGAACATACATAACTTCATCATTTTGCGTAGAGGATGTTTCAAAGCAAGTGACCCGTAACATAATAAATGCCTGATCAGACAACCAAAGTACTGGGCTGACAGGGACGTATCCACTGCCACATACATGAGATCCCCGTTCATAATTTAACGGGCTGGTTGGTCCCCGTTCATAATTTAACGCTTTCCAACCACGATCTAACCCGTTCATAATTTAACGGGCGGATTGGTCCCCGTTCATAATTTAACGCTTTCCAATCCTAAACATAATTTGGTCACAAGACATTTAGCATACCTCAAAAACTTGAAATATTTTCTTGCACGTCAACATACTTACTTACTTGGCGTTGAGGGATTCGTTGGACTTCGACTGGGGCCGTTGCTGCACATACTAACATGAATTTTTAAATACTTAACTTGCATGTCTTAGACGTAGGTACTCGAGCTCACCACCAAAGTGAATAAGTAGCTTATGACATTCTAGTTCGCTCAGAACTTGACCTCGCATAATCATCGTACTAAACCATGGCATAAAACCACAAAACAAATCCTATATTTTACATAAATAAATTTTAACCAATGTGCTAAACCATGATATAGAACCCCGAAACAAATCCTAAAAAAAAAAAGCTTTTTTTTTTAAAAAATTTTTTTTTTTTTTTTAAAAAGGGTGTACACGGACCCCGTGTAGGGGTCCGTGTACGGGTCTGGGTAGGCTCTGGAAATTCGTATTTTTGAAGGAAAGAGGACACGGACTCCGTGCCGGGGTCCGGGAAGAGGTCCGGGTACCCTCTGGACTTGCAAACTCACGAAAATTCACTAACTTAACCTTTTATCCATTCAATCCAATCCTAAGGACCATGAACCAACACCTCTAGACTCATCCTAGGACGTTATTACATTGATTCAAACCCATAAAAACGCCCCAAACGTCCCTAAGCATCAACAATTTATTCCAACACAACAATAACTCGTAATTAGGCATCGTTTCGCTTCCTACGACTTCTATTACATCCCAAGCCAAACCCGACCCGAACGAACCACCAAAACCTAAATACATCTCGTAACATATATAAATGCAGTAGATGTCCAACGAAGCCTGCAACAAATAACTTCAAGAACACATTTTACATAAAATTCGCAGCTTGAGCAGTCCCACGAAAAACGTCATAACTCACTCAATTTTCATCCAGAAATCTCGAATTTTATATCAAATCGAAGGCATCGAAAAGTTCTACAATTTTATAGTTGAAAGTTTTCTCAAAATCTGGACTGAAAATTCGCAGTTTCGACCAGAACAGTAAAAACGGGATTTTTAGATCTAAAAAGGACTCCGAAAGCGATTTAAACGTGATTGCTCAAACTTCTACACAACATACACATGGTTTTACGCATAAATAACAACGCACGCATAATATGACATGATCGATAAATAACAACGCACGCTTAATATGACATGATCGATGCATCAAGAACAGAATATACGTGCCTTTTGATGATAAACTTTACCGAAACGGCGATATCGATGCGGGAACGGAGCGAGGCTTGATCCGGGACGAACGTGGCACTAAATTCTTGCAATAAAACTCACGAAAATTGCTGGGAGACTCGAAGAGAAGGGGACGGCTGCTGAATGCTATGGAACCCTAGGTTTCTCTCTTTTAAATTCTGAAAATAAAATGTGTATGTGTGTGTAGTGTGTTTTTACGTGAGTGTGTGTGTGAAATTGTGTGTGTGCGTGTGTTTCTAATATCTAGGGAATAAATTATGCTTAATGACAATTAGCCACTAATTAAAATGCCAACCTTCCATTAATTTTAACAAAATTCCTAATTAACATGCATCCCCACTAATTTTATAAAATTCTCTAATTAGAACAATAGAACACCAAGAATGCTAACTTTAAAATTTTTAAACTCTTAATTCACAAAATACAAGATTAGGCTTTAAAAATACTACCAACCTAATAAATTAGTTAAAATACCCCCACCTCAACTTAAGATAAAATACCACATTTTAAAATCGCCTAAATTCGTCGTCGGTCTCTTTCCCTCGATCCCGCCTCGAATAATCGCCTGAAATATAAAACTCGAGGAAAACGTTTTAACGTGCATCATATAATAATTTAACATAATGCAAATTCATAAATCATGAATTAAAACGCAAATTAATGAAATAAACATGCATTAAAACCATTTAATAAAATACATGAAAAATTTAATAACTTGCACGCACGTAGTTCATGTGGAACTCAATTTTCGGGACGTCACAGGTTTAGTGGTCTTTCCCAGTATATGTATATGTATCTATATACCGGGGCACCTCCTGAGGATATGAGTTTGTTTGTATGTAGTTGTTTTGGATTACGTGTGGGTTTATTTTATATTGTGGCATGTTGAGACGAGACGATATTATATACTATTTTTAGTGTTATATTTACAGTTGACACGTTTTGGGCTCATTCTAAAGAAAATTTAAACTCGTTTTTCGCTGAAATTAATTAACTCTAATCAGATTGTATTATAATAACGATTAGGAGTTAAGAGCCTCACAGGTACTGCTGAATATTTGTTCAATTTTGATGATGTCAAAAATATTTTTTACTTCACTACTTTATTAAAAAAATAAAGTTAATTACTTCAAAAAAAAACAATTAAATTAATGCATTGATAATCTATTATTATTTAGTTAAATTAAACCAAATTAAAATATAGTTTGTTATTTCTACACAGTAAATAAACGGTGAAGTAATACAACAATATACTTTGACAACTTCAAATCGTGGTGAAGTAGAAGATAGCATTTACATTTTCTTATGATTGCTAGAATACAACTGAACGTTGTGGTAATTAATCACTCTATGAAAAAAAAATAATTCTTAGAATAACACCCAATTTAATATTAGACAGAATTATTTCAGTACTTTATATTAATAAAATGTATATAATATTATTTTAATTATGTTATATAATCTTGTAAGTTCAATTACGTATGATGCATGTGCAGCTTTATTCAATCAATTTAATTAATACGAATTTACGAATGTTTGTGATATTATAAATTTTAATTATAGGTTTAAATGTATTTTTCTGGGATAATCTATTTTTTTTATAATCCAATTTGGATTAATGTAACCCAAAACCTTCCATATTTTAAAATTTATAGATAGATTATAATCTTAAATTTTAAATATATTTTTGGGTTTGTACAATTCTATCTCGCCCAGGATATCCACCATATATGTTTCCATCCTGAATTCTACCTGATTAACAAACTTTCCACGTATTATATATATATAGTCGTACGTACACACATATATACCAAGTTGTTTTGTTTCCATCACAAAGTCTCTCTTCTTTTTTCGCTTTTCATCCCGTCTTCTTCCATCGCATTCGCTGCGTACAGGAATTGAAAACCACTTCTATTTCCTTGAAGAAGAATCAAAGGTACGTAAATAAATCTATATATATATATATATATATATACACACGTGTGTATCTGTTTTAGTTAGGGTTTTTGCTTATGGGTTTTGTGTTTTCTTGATATATATAATAATCTTGTATTGTTATGAACTTCTGCACTTACGTTAATATTTCGATCTTGAACAACGATAAATTCTTGAGAGTTTCTTTATGTTTTCGAATATCATATTTTACTTGTCCAATCCAACGATGGAATCTTGATTTTTATTGGGAAAAAGTTTGCGTGCAGAAATATTAACAATACTAGAAGTTTACTAGTAGTGATGTCGGCTTTCGTTCTTGTTGCCGGTGAGTATATTGAATTAGATGATGCCATGATCGATGGGGCTTTGAATCTGATGGCATTGAAATGCGGAAATAACTTGGATCAAGAAACAATAAGAACATTCGAACAACCCAAGAGAACGGTAGCCGAAAAATCCAAAGACGAATCCCAGGGCATCAAACCGAGAATCAAGGTCACTGTTCCGAAGAAATCGAGACCGAAACGAAAAATCCTGAAACTAGATCAACCTGCATCCACTTCAGGAGCCAACCCCTGTCCATCGTCTAGGGCATTCGGTATTCAATCATCCACTTCACGAGTCGAGCCCGGTCCGTCGTCTGGGGCATTAGATCAATCTGCATCAACTTCAAGAGCCAGGACGGGTCCATCGTCTAGGGCATTTGGTATTGATCAATCATCCACTTCACGAGTCGAGCCCGGTCCATCGTCTGGGGCATCAGAACAATCTGAATCAACTTCAAGCGCCAGGATCGATCCATCACTGCCTCCTGGGATACAAAACTTGATAGGCCTGTGCAGCATGCCAATTCAAAAGAAAATCACGGCAACTGATGTATCGCCCTCGCAGTGCAGGCTAATGTTGCCGAGCAAACCGACGCAAGAACTTATCCAACACATAAAGCTGAAACCTAATGAGAACATCAAGGAAGGGATACCGGTGACGATCTACGGCCCGAATGGAAGGAAATACGCCATGACCTTCAAAGTGTGGGGAAAAGAAAGCTACGTCATCAACACCAGAAGCTGGATTCAATTCTGCCAAGATCACCAGCTCCGTAAATTGATAAACATGGCGACGTTGACGATTCGGATGTTTCGCCATAGGCAAACAGATGATCTCTGTTTCGCCATAACTATGTAGCTCTAGAGTTTGCAAGCCTTTATCAAAGGTGATTATGAATTAAGTTTCGATTTTTTTTTAGTGAATCTATACATTATCTGTTGGATCATTTTTAGTTTCGAATTCGTGTTCTGAAATATTGTATTTAGAAAACACATCTCTTTTGAATCTGACTTGCATGTTTAATTCATATTATTGTAATTATTTGTAGTAATAATGTATATATCATCGTTACTATATATATTTTTAATTATCAATCTATGATTAGAATAACAGATAATTGATTTTAATAGTTTTATATATGTAAATAGTCACCATTATTTTATTTTAATTCATATTATGGTTCTAACACACCTATAGGTTATAACGTCCACCACATCTTATGTTACCACTTTCTTAAAATTACAAAACCATAAAATAATGTTTTATCCTATTTTATATTTTGGATTCATAAAAAAATTGATTTTAATCATATCTAATAATAACAATTATATATATATATATATATATATATATATATATATGTGTGTGTGTGTGTGTGTGTGTGTGTGTGTTTAGAAAAGCGAGAGAAACGCGGTGTCAAGTATGAGGAAAAAAATATTTGTTTTTAAAAAAAGTGTGAAAAAATATTCAATATTTTGATCGACCATAATTAAGCATTTAAAAAATTCGAAAAAAGGTTGATTATATTAATCGTGCAAAAAAAAAAATCGCAGTTTTCAAATAATATTTTAAATTTATTTTTATTTGTTATAAAATATAAAATTTAATTAAAACTTTCAACAATATAAATTTTTTAAACAACTTAAACGGTAAATGCATTGCCTCAAACCGTTCGTTTAGGGTTGTGTATTTATTCTAAGCTTTTAATGATTTTTTTAAATGATAGACTTTTGTAGGGTTGATGGATTTTTATTGAATTTTATGGAATCTCATAGAACTATAAAACAAATTTCATAAATACTTGTAGACTTTTTTTCAAGATTCTTGTAGATTTTTTCATAGAATTATATGAATTTTGTAATTTATAATTGTGATTTATTTTATTAATTTTTTTAAATTATTATTGGACATACTCTTTAATTTTAAATTATTATTTTTATTTATGAATATAAATGAATTTTACATACTCTTCAATGTTAAGCGTAGAAGCTTTATTTTTTAAAAAAGTGGGAAAAAATATTCAATATTTTGATTGATCGTATTAAACGTGTAAAAAAACGGAAAAATGTTGATTTTATTCAGCTTAAAAAAACACTAAAATAGGTTTTTTTTTTTAAAAAAAAAACAATTTTCAATAATATTTTAAGTTTATTTTTATTTGTTATAAAATATAAATTTTTAAACAACTACCGTTTCTTTAGATGTGATTAAAGGGGTAATACTTGCTATGAAGAAAAATAACAGAGCACTGAAACCCTCAGTGAGCCTATGTTTTGTGTAAGAGCAGCGGTAGCCGCCCGCCCGCCGCCCTTCTTCTCCGCCGCGCCATTCAATTCCCACTTCAGATTCTCCGTCAGAATGTCGTCATCCACCTCCGATTCCACCCAAATCATCGAGCACATAGTGCTGTTCAAGGTCAAGCCCGCCGCAGACCCTGCGGCAGTCAACGCCATGATCAGTAATCTAAACGGCCTGATATCCCTCGACCCGGTTCTGCACTTCTCCGCCGGCCCGATTTCCAGGACCCGGTCGAGCTCCCTCTCCTTCACCCACTTGCTGCACTCCCGATACAGATCGAAGACCGACCTGTCTTCCTACTCCGACCACCCGACCCACCTCAGCGTCGTCGGTAACTACGTCAAGCCTGTGGTGGATGACGTCATGGCCGTGGATTGGGTTGCTGAGGATTTCTCCGGCCCGATCACGGCGCCTCCCGGGTCGGCCCTGCGGCTGACTCTTTTGAAGTTGAAGGAAGACGCAGGTGAGAGGGGGAAGAATGAGGTTTTGAAAGTTCTGAGGGGGATAAAGGAGAAATTTCCTTCAATTGAGCAGCTGACCGTTGGAGAAAATTTCTCCCCGGGAAGGAACAAGGGGTTCTCCATATGTTCAATTGGTGTTTTCAAGGGGATGGATGAGTTGGAGGGGTTGGATTCAGAGTCGGAGAGGGCGAACGAGGAGAAAGATAAGGTTAGGGAGTTTCTTGATGAGGTTCTTGTGCTGGATTTCGCAGCCTCGGTTCAATCTGCCAACCTTTAGGAATGGTGCATTCTTCCAGCTTTGGTAATACTCAAGCACCTTACTGCGTTTGCTCTTCTATGATTGTTTAATTTAATTCTCGTTGGTCAGGTTTCTTTGGCTTATATTTCGGTAGAATGGATTGGTAATGTTGTTTGTGGTGAAAGATTTGGATTTGAAGATAAAAGAAATGTGCAAATGTGAATAGTTGATGACTTTGGTGATTGAAACTTATGTGACTTCTTGGTCTTTTTTTGGAACCAAAGTTAGGTTGTTTCACTTCGCATATTTGATAGAGCATTTCATTTCATCAGAGGATGGTAACTCTAAGGTTAAGTAGAGGGAAACAAACAAGTTTCTTTTGTTCTCAGATTATATTTATGCCAATATTCTCTTTGAAATTTCAATGAAAGGAAGAGTGATTGGATGAAGTGAAACAGTAACATAGATAGATAATCATGCCTAGCTTTGAGTTCTGACCTTTAGTAACATATATGTCTTTGTATACATTCAGCTAAGTCCAGCCAATAATGCAAACACAAACCACATAACAATTCTAGCAAAATGCACAGTTATTAGCCCCGCAAGGTATATCAAGATATGCATTAAGGCACCGCACCATTTTTAAGATTATCAGACATCAATATTTGTTCTAAAATCTAAGTTTCAACTGTTAGGACCCAATAAACTAATAGAATTGAAGAGCAAAACTATCCTAAAAAGTCTAATAATGCGAAGCATGTTGATTCTTAATTATCTATTTATATTTACTTAAAAACCTGACTTTTTTATTAAAAGAAAAAGTATTCAGGCACATTATTTGGATCAAGCGGATGAGCTACCGAGACTTGCAGTATTTCGAAGGCTGAATTTGGTTGTTTTTTTCCTTTAGACGACTGTTGTAACAGAAGAAGGATGTCATACTACGTTGGATGGTTTTGTAAGCAATAAAATGGGCAGCATTGATTTGTAAACAGATGGAAATGCTCCCGCTTGTGAAAATTGTTTACTTTGGAATAAACTGGTTTTTATGTTGTTTGCGAATTTTCTGGATTTTTTATATTTTAAATAGGTGTGAGAATTCCCAATCTAAACTATGTGATTTGAATCCAATAGGTCACGAGTCTTAAGATCTAACCCTTGTCACTAGCTCAAAAGATTCTTGGCCGAAGTTTCTCGGATTGGATTTTAAAGAAGAAACTTTAGATTTATTTACCTTTTCCAATGTATTGGCTATTTAGCTCTATTGCATAAATATAAAGGCCTTAATAAAAGTTGAGAATATACAAGTATTGAGAAATAATAACAAGACAAGGGGAAAAAAAGAACATATAAAATTTTAGCGAGATCTATTAGTAAAAAAATAGGTCTCTTGCGGTTTCACGAATCTTTATTTGTGAGATAGGTCATCTCTACCGATATTCACAATAAAAAGTAATACTCTTAGCATAAAAAGTAATATTTTTTCATTAATTATCCAAATAAGATATCTGTCTCACAAAATACGATCCGTGAGTACTATTTTGAAGAACAAAATGACTGTCAACTTCGTTTCATTTATAAAAGTACATGTAACAATTTTGTTTTAAAAAAAAATACTCGTAACACAAATTTATCTGAAATTTTTAGCAAATAGGATCTTAATTTCTTGTGAGTTTTATTTCAAAAAAGAGTAGCGTTATTTATGCTCCAATTTTTGTTAAATCACACCCCATTCTATATACATATAATTCTCATTCTATATATAAAACTTTATGTATATAATGAAGTGTGATTTAACCAAAGTTGGAATGTAAAAACCCTAAACATTTAAAATATCTACTTTTTTCTCAATTAAATTGTGCATTTATTTAGATAAACTAGTCTAGACTATAATATATGAACTTTATAAACGAAAAAGAAGTAAAAAAAAAATCACATATTTTTTTATCTATATTGTGTCAACCCAAGAAAAATTGGGACTTTCTTCATTTCTTTTCCGAGTTGTCCCCAACTCGAATCTGGAAATTTATCGAACAAAATTGATTATTCAAAAAACACAAAAATTATCATCTCACATTTTAATTTCGTAAGACGGATCTCCAACTCGACTCTCACTAATGAAAATGTATTTTTTTTTATATCAAAATTATTACTTTTCATGTCAAGTATGAGTCAGGTCGATTTGTCTCACAAATATAGATTCATAAGATCGTCTCACAAAATACATACTCAATGAACATTCATATCGATAAATTTGTTAGGGCCAAACAACTTTTATGACATTTATTGACATTCCACCAAGTTCATCCCAATTTTGGAGTCTAAGAAAAATATTCATCAGAAGCGTCCAATCAGATCAGATATCCAAAAACAATGTTGATCAACTGATATTGTACAGACAGAAAGCTCATAATAGAGAAGGTTTCAAAAGCACAACTTACTGAAGATTAGAGAAGTAAAGACCACTCAGCCAAGTCTCAAAGAAATTAAAGCTTAATCAATTGATCATAGCACATAAATCTCAACGAACTTACCAGATCAATGAGGATTAACGAAGTTTACCGAGATCAACAAATCAGATCATATCTATCGGAGTAGAAAAGCAGTTGCATAAAAGAGAAAAAGTATCAAAAGCAAGGTTTTCGCGTATCAGAGAAAACATACACAAATATATAACGCCGGTGATCAGATCAGAGAACTCTCAAAGAGCTTATCAGATCAGTGATGATCAATTACCAGAGCTTCAAGAGATCATCAGATGAGGTTATATAATCCTGAAAAGTGAAGTCCTCAAGTTCAGAGAAATTAATTGAATAAATGGTTAAGGACTCATGTAGTGCCCAAATATAGTACACGTATAACCCATGCATTCATTTAATTATTAAATCATTTAAATTAATTTTAAATGAGTTTTGGCGATGCATGATTTATTTAAATGCACTATTTTAAATTATTTATGTTTATGGGATGCACGTTAAAATATTTTATCGAGTTTCATGTTTCAGACGATCATTCGAGGCGGGATTGAGGAAAAGACCCGGTGACGATTTTTGGCAATTTTAAAGATGGTATTTTATTTTAAGTTAAGTTTGGGGGCATTTTAAATAATTTAGTGAGTGTTAGCATTTTTGAATCCTAAATTTAATTATTAGGTGAATTTTGGGGAATGGAAAACTTTTAAAGTCTAGACCATGTGCCTTTTTAAATTTTATTAGAGGTGGTATTAGAGTAAGAGAGTGTTAGTATTTTTTTAATTAGTGCTAATTATCAATTAAGCTAAATTATCTCCTAATTAAACACAAAACACACGCACACACACACTCTACACACACTAGAAACGTGAAAGCACATACACACACATTTTTATTTCAAATCTTTTTGAAGAAAAAACTAGGGTTCTCCATTAGAAAGCAGCCGCCCCCTTCCATCGATTTTTCCAGTCATTTTCGGTGGGTTTTATTGCAAGAAAGTCGAGCCGCAAGTCATCCCGGATCAACCTCGCTTCTTTCCCGCGTCGGTGTCGTCGTTACGGTACTTTTAAACGTCAAAAGGCACGTATAATCTGTTCTTGCTGTGTCGATCAAGTCATATACTGTATTGCGTTGTTTTTATGCGTAAAAGTTATGTATGATAATAGCATTTTGAGCGGATCATGAATCGGATCAATTTCGAAGGAAAATTTTTAGATCTAAAACTCGTTTTTCTGTTCATGTCAAAACTGCGATTTTTCTGTTCATATTTTGGGAAAACTTTCAACGGCAAAAACGTAGAACTCTTCGATACCTTCGAATTGATATATGATTCGAAATTTTTGGACGAAAAATGAGTGAGTTATGATATTTTCCGTGCGACTGCGCAAACAGGAATTTTCAGAAAATTATGTTATTGATACGTTTCTTGAAGTTTATTGTTGCAGGCTTTGTTGGGGATCGACGGGTGTTTGTTGCTGCGAATAAGTATATTGGTAAAGATGTTTGGAGTATTTTTGAGGCTTTGTTCCATGTCGTTAGGCACCACGTTGAATTAAGCGTCGTAGGAGGAGAAATTGATATCAAATCCGTTTTGTGTCGTTGGTTGTGAATTGTTACGCTTGGGGTTGATTTTAATATTCACTCAGGTTTGGCATATTGTATGGTGTTCTATGAATGTCTTGAGGAGTAGTTTTGTAGCCATTGAAGTTGATTAGGGAGAAGAATTTTAGTTGACAGATTTTCACGCAGGTTTCAGCGTTCAGTAGCTATACGGACCCAGGGACGGACCCTGACACGGGGTCCGTGTCTTTGCTTTCCCCTTGGTGCGTCTATACAGTAGGTACACGGACCTGGTTCCGGATCCTTACACGGGGTCCGTGCCCCGTCCCTTCCCGAGTACTCCTATCACAGTATGTACACGGACCCTCACCCGGACCCTGACACGGGGTCCGTGCCTTTGCTTCCTTTCAATGTCTTCTTCCAGAGTCTACACGGACCCCCATCCGGACCCGAGCACGGGGTCCGTGCCCCTTCCGTTTCCCGACACACTCTAGGCAGTATGTACACGGACCCTCTCCCGGACCCAAACACGGGGTCCGTGTACCCTTGTTTTGGGAAATATTTGTAAGTTCATTTTAAGTTTGATGCTATGGGTTAGTGCAAGGATTATTAAGGGCGTGTCGTGGCAAATCGTAGAAGGTCCTAAGGTATGATTGAGCTTGAGAGTAAGCATGTGTTTTCTATGTCTAAGCAATGCAAGTTAAGTATGAAATTCACGTTAGTAAGTTGCAGCAACGGCCCCAGTCGAAGTCCAACGAATCCCTCAACGCCAAGTAAGTATGTTGACGTGCAAGAAAACATTTTTTTTAGTTTTTGAGGTATGCTAAATGTCTTGTGACCAAATTATGTTAGGATTGGAAAGCGTTAAATTATGAACGGGGACCAATCCGTCCGTTAAATTATGAACGGGTTAGATCGTGGTTGTGAAGCGTTAAATTATGAACGTGGATCAACTGGCCTGTTAAATTATGAACAGGGATCTTATGTATGCGGCAGCGGATACGTCCCTGTCAGCCCAGTACTGTGGTATAGTCTGATCAGGCTCTTTTACGTTATGGGTCACTTGCTTTGAAACATCCTCTACGCAAAATGATGAAGTTATGTATGTTTACGTATGCAGTATGTTTATGAAAGTTTAAGTTATGGCACGTCGAAGTATGTATGTACGTATGTTCAAGTTTTAATGCGCAAGTTCAAGTTTCAAATTATGTATGTCCTATTTTAAAATTGCATGCGACCTTATTATGTAGTACTCGTTATTCCAGTTTATACGTGTTGAGTCCTTAGACTCACTAGACTTAATCGATGCAGGTGACTATGTTGAGGAGGCAGGAGGTGATGACCAAGGGGCAGGCTTGGGCTGAGTGGCAGGCTAAACCCGAGGACCGCAAGTTTATGTTTATGCAAATTTTTAAATTACTCTGATGTTTTGATTTGAACGTGAGACAGTTTCTTTTAGCAAAATTTTATTGGTGATGGATGATTGTGGGATTTATTTTTATGAATGTTGAGTGACGACCGTATGAATGTTTTTATTTAAGAAAATTTTTAATTTTTCCGCAAATTTTAAGTAGTGAAAGTACGGTTCGTTACAGTTGGTATCAGAGCGGTGTTCTTGTAAAGGGTTACGCCTACTGCCAGTCGCAAGAAGCTCTCGAAGTCACACCTCAAGTCTGTAAGTTTTAAAGTTTTGAGTTACGCTATGTACTATGCATTAGATCATGATTTCAGCATGTTTATGTTTTAAAGTTCAAATTTTGTGCATCTTATGATATTGGTATTATATTCATGCATGTTGGGTTTACGTGTTGGGTAATTGTTGGAACAGTATGCCTCCTAGACGTATGGTTAACCAGGAAGATAGGACTGAGGACAGGGAGCACCGAGAGGAGGAAAGAGCCAATCCTCCACCTCCACCACCACCTCTAGATATGCAGGCGCAGATGCTTGCAGGCATGACGCAGTTCTTCGCGCAGTTTGCGAGGAACCAGACTGCTGTAGGCCCCGAGGAGAGGCCTAGACCTGAGGCGGTATATGAGAGGTTCCGGAGGATGAGTCCGAAGGAGTTTGCGGGTACCACTGACCCGATGATAGCTGAAGGGTGGATCAAGTCCATCGAAGTGATTTTCGACTTTATGGAGCTGGCAGATGCTGATAGGGTACGTTGTGCCATTTTCTTATTAACTGGAGACGCCAGACTATGGTGGGAGAGTGCGTCAGTGGCAGTCAATTTACAGGTGCTGCCTTGGAATGGTTTTAAAGAGGTTTTCTACTCCAAGTACTTCACTGAGGAAGTACGAACCCGACTCACCAACGAGTTCATGACGCTGCGGCAAGGAGATAGTAGCGTGGCAGAGTTTGTGAGAAAGTTTGAGAGGGGGCGTCACTTCGTGCCCCTCATTGCGAATGATGCCCAAGCAAAGTTGAGGCATTTTCTGAATGGTCTGCGGCCGATCCTACGCCGTGACGTGAGAGTAGCTGGTCCCACTTCTTATGCAGTCGCCGTATCTAGAGCATTGGCGGCAGAGCAGGACCAGCGAGATATTGAGGCAGATAGGCAGGGCAAGAGGCCCTACCAGGCTCCACCGCAGCAGCAGAATCAGAGGCCTCAGTTTAAGAGGCCGTTTCAGGGACCGCCAGCGAAGAAGCCATATCATGGACCGCCTAAGGGCAAGGGTCCAGTTCAGCAGCAAGGGGCGCCTCAGAAGCCCGTTGCCTTCCCCGTGTGTCCTAAATGCAATCGTCAGCACCCGGGACAGTGCTTGTATGGATCAGGCAGGTGCTTCAAGTGTGGAGCTACAGATCATATGCTGAAGGAGTGCCCACAGTGGAAGCAGCCAACCCAGGGCAGGGTATTCGCCATGCATGCACAGGAGGCGGACCCAGACACTACTTTACTTACCGGTAAACTTTTCTACCTAAGTTCAGTACTATTTAATTTGTATGTGGAATTTTACTTGGGATAAGTAGGATGCTAGTGTTGTTTGAGTATATTTGGGTTACTACCTTGTTAGTGTCTTTGAATATAAGTTGTGTTGTGCTAACGCATCTCAGGGAATATTTTCATAAAGAGATTAGCTACAACTGCGTTGATAGACTCAGGAGCCACCCACTCCTTCATATCAGAGACGTTTGCCAATCATTTAGACCTCAAGTCCATCGGCCTAGACGTGAATTTTTCGGTAGTAGTCCCATCAGGGGAAGAGCTGTTAGCTACCAGTGTGGTCAGAGATATCGACCTAGAACTGCATGGCCACCTAGTGTATGCAGATTTAATCATATTGCCGATGCCAGAATTCGACATTATCTTGGGCATGGACTGGCTGACTAAGAATAGAGTTCTGATAGATTTTCAGAAGAGGTCAGTTTTAGTTAGACCGCCGGGCATGGAGCAATTTCTTTTTGAGCCAGCCAGATGGAGAAGCTTTCCTCGCATGATTTCATGCATGCAGGCGAGGAGTTTGATCTCCAAGGGATGTCAGGCCTTTTTGGCTAGCATTATTTCAGCGCCTGACGTGTCCACTCCATCCTTATCAGAGGTGCCAGTAGTCAAAGAATTTCCAGACGTCTTTCCTGATGACGTCACCGGTCTTCCACCAGAGAGAGAGGTAGAGTTTGCAATCGATCTCGTGCCAGGCACAGCGCCAATCTCCAAGGCGCCATACAGATTAGCTCCAGCTGAGATGTTAGAGCTCAAACAGCAGATTCAGGAGCTCCTCGACAAAGGGTTTATCCGCCCTAGTTTCTCACCGTGGGGCGCACCAGTGCTTTTTGTGAAAAAGAAGGATGGAAGCATGAGACTGTGCATCGATTACCGTGAGCTGAACAAGGTAACGATCAAGAACAAATACCCTTTGCCTAGAATCGAAGACTTGTTCGATCAATTGCAGGGAGCCACCGTGTTCTCTAAGATAGATCTTCGATCAGGGTACCATCAGCTGAAAGTGAAGGATGCAGATGTCCATAAGACAGCTTTCAGGACCAGATACGGGCATTACGAGTTCTTAGTAATGCCGTTTGGATTGACCAATGCTCCAGCAATTTTCATGGACCTCATGAACCGAGTATTTCAGCCGTTCCTCGATCAATTCGTCATAGTATTCATTGACGACATTCTTATTTACTCGAAGAGCCATGAGGAGCACAACCAGCATTTGAGGACAGTTTTGCAGACCTTGCAGAGTCGCAAGTTATTTGCGAAGTTCAGTAAGTGTGAATTTTGGCTGCAGAAAGTTGCATTTTTGGGGCATATAGTATCCAGCAGTGGTATTGAAGTGGATCCGTCTAAGGTAGCAGCGGTTAGAGATTGGGTGGAACCTAAGAACGCATCAGAAATCCGCAGCTTTTTGGGTTTAGCCGGTTGCTACCGTAAGTTCATTCGAGGATTTTCATCTATAGCAGTACCACTCACTTCACTCACCAAGAAGAATGCCAAGTTTGTGTGGAGTGAAGAATGCCAGAAGAGCTTCGACACGTTGAAGCAAGCTCTTATTTCAGCGCCAGTGCTAGCCATGCCAACAGGGCAAGGTGAGTTTGTGCTTTATACCGATGCATCTAAGCTCGGATTAGGCGCAGTGTTGATGCAACAGGGTCGAGTTATAGCTTATGCTTCCAGACAGTTAAAGGTGCATGAGAAGAATTACCCGACTCACGATCTTGAGTTAGCCGCCGTTGCCTTCGCACTGAAAATTTGGAGACATTACTTATACGGCGAGAAATGCCAGATCTTCACCGACCACAAGAGCCTCAAATACTTCTTCACGCAGAAAGAGCTGAATATGAGACAGAGAAGGTGGTTAGAACTTGTGAAAGATTACGACTGCGAGATTAGCTACCATCCGGGAAAAGCTAATGTTGTCGCAGACGCCTTGAGCAGAAAAGTGGCAGTGGTAGCTCAGTTGACAGCTCAGAGACCACTACAGTCGGAGCTTCAGAAGTTTGGTCTAGAGATTTATCGTGATGGCAAGGCTCCTAGGCTGTCTAATCTGACAGTCAAATCTGATTTGCTAGACCGAATCCGAGCATGTCAGTCTACAGATGAGCAGTTACAGAAATGGAGACTGAAAGACGAAGCCAAGGGCAGTGTGCTGTACACAGTTTCAGACGGCATTGTGCGATACAGAGGTAGAATGTGGGTGCCTAGTGTTGGTTCGATCAGACAGGATATTTTGACAGAGGCACACGCATCTCCGTATTCCATTCACCCAGGAGGCACCAAGATGTACAAAGACCTTCAGTTATTGTATTGGTGGCCAGGGATGAAGCGAGGCATCCGTAGGTTTGTGTCAGAATGTCTCACTTGTCAGCAAGTAAAAGCTGAACATCAGAGACCAGCAGGGTTGGTAAAGTCACTCCCCATCCCCGAGTGGAAGTGGGAGAACATTACTATGGATTTTGTTGTTGGGTTGCCGAGATCAGTCAGAGGATCGAATTCCATTTGG
Organism: Primulina eburnea; assembly: GCF_022965805.1. NCBI lineage: Eukaryota > Viridiplantae > Streptophyta > Magnoliopsida > Lamiales > Gesneriaceae > Primulina > Primulina eburnea. The sequence continues at coordinate 5,185,199 of NC_133117.1, read as the reverse complement.
GTTATAGTGGACCGACTCACTAAGTCAGCGCATTTTCTGCCAGTGAAGACGATTTTCTCTATGACGCAGTATGCGGAGCTTTATCTCAGAGAGATAGTTCGTTTGCATGGATTTCCAGTCTCTATTGTGTCCGACAGGGACCCGAGGTTTACATCGTCCTTCTGGAAGAGCTTACATGCAGCCATGGGGACGAAGTTGCTTTTCAGTACAGCTTTTCACCCGCAGGCAGATGGCCAGTCTGAGCGAGTGATTCAGGTTTTAGAGGACTTGCTAAGAGCTTGCATGATTGACTTCCAAGGAAATTGGGAGTCTAGACTACCTCTAGTGGAATTCACATACAACAACAGCTTCCAAGCATCTATTGGTATGGCTGCCTATGAAGCGTTGTATGGTCGGAAGTGCAGATCACCAGTTCATTGGGATGAAGTTGGTGAGAGCACAGAACTTGGTCCAGAAATAGTTCAGCAGACTGCAGACGTGGTGGTCAAGATTCGTGACAGAATGAAGACCGCCCAGAGCCGTCAGAAGAGCTATGCAGATAAAAGGAGGAGAGATCTCGAGTTTGCCGTAGGAGATCACGTTTTTATCAAGATAGCACCTATGAAGGGTGTTATGAGATTTGGAAAGAGAGGCAAGTTGAGTCCGAGGTTTATTGGACCGTTTGAGATCTTGGACAGAGTTGGGACGCTAGCGTATCGTGTAGCCCTTCCGCCGAATCTGGCCGGGGTGCACAATGTGTTCCATGTCTCGATGCTGAGAAAATATTTGGCTAATCCTTCTCATGTTCTAAGTTATGAGCCGCTGCAGTTGACTCCAGACCTGTCTTACGAGGAGAAACCAGTCCAAATCCTAGACAGACAGGAGCGCAGACTTCGGAACAAGACGACTAAGTTGGTCAAAGTTCAATGGCTAAACCAATCGGTGGAAGAAGCCACGTGGGAGTCAGAGGCCGACATGAGACTTCGTTACCCGGAGTTGTTCGGTAAGACTTAATTTCGAGGACGAAATTTTTATAAGTGGGGGAGGAACTGTAGTGCCCAAATATAGTACACGTATAACCCATGCATTCATTTAATTATTAAATCATTTAAATTAATTTTAAATGAGTTTTGGCGATGCATGATTTATTTAAATGCACTATTTTAAATTATTTATGTTTATGGGATGCACGTTAAAATATTTTATCGAGTTTCATGTTTCAGACGATCATTCGAGGCGGGATTGAGGAAAAGACCCGGTGACGATTTTTGGCAATTTTAAAGATGGTATTTTATTTTAAGTTAAGTTTGGGGGCATTTTAAATAATTTAGTGAGTGTTAGCATTTTTGAATCCTAAATTTAATTATTAGGTGAATTTTGGGGAATGGAAAACTTTTAAAGTCTAGACCATGTGCCTTTTTAAATTTTATTAGAGGTGGTATTAGAGTAAGAGAGTGTTAGTATTTTTTTAATTAGTGCTAATTATCAATTAAGCTAAATTATCTCCTAATTAAACACAAAACACACGCACACACACACTCTACACACACTAGAAACGTGAAAGCACATACACACACATTTTTATTTCAAATCTTTTTGAAGAAAAAACTAGGGTTCTCCATTAGAAAGCAGCCGCCCCCTTCCATCGATTTTTCCAGTCATTTTCGGTGGGTTTTATTGCAAGAAAGTCGAGCCGCAAGTCATCCCGGATCAACCTCGCTTCTTTCCCGCGTCGGTGTCGTCGTTACGGTACTTTTAAACGTCAAAAGGCACGTATAATCTGTTCTTGCTGTGTCGATCAAGTCATATACTGTATTGCGTTGTTTTTATGTGTAAAAGTTATGTATGATAATAGCATTTTGAGCGGATCATGAATCGGATCAATTTCGAAGGAAAATTTTTAGATCTAAAACTCGTTTTTCTGTTCATGTCAAAACTGCGATTTTTCTGTTCATATTTTGGGAAAACTTTCAACGGCAAAAACGTAGAACTCTTCGATACCTTCGAATTGATATATGATTCGAAATTTTTGGACGAAAAATGAGTGAGTTATGATATTTTCCATGCGACTGCGCAAACTGGAATTTTCAGAAAATTATGTTATTGATACGTTTCTTGAAGTTTATTGTTGCAGGCTTCGTTGGGGATCGACGGGTGTTTGTTGCTGCGAATAAGTATATTGGTAAAGATGTTTGGAGTATTTTTGAGGCTTTGTTCCATGTCGTTAGGCACCACGTTGAATTAAGCGTCGTAGGAGGAGAAATTGATATCAAATCCGTTTTGTGTCGTTGGTTGTGAATTGTTACGCTTGGGGTTGATTTTAATATTCACTCAGGTTTGGCATATTGTATGGTGTTCTATGAATGTCTTGAGGAGTAGTTTTGTAGCCATTGAAGTTGATTAGGGAGAAGAATTTTAGTTGACAGATTTTCACGCAGGTTTCAGCGTTCAGTAGCTATACGGACCCAGGGACGGACCCTGACACGGGGTCCGTGTCTTTGCTTTCCCCTTGGTGCGTCTATACAGTAGGTACACGGACCTGGTTCCGGATCCTTACACGGGGTCCGTGCCCCGTCCCTTCCCGAGTACTCCTATCACAGTATGTACACGGACCCTCACTCGGACCCTGACACGGGGTCCGTGCCTTTGCTTCCTTTCAATGTCTTCTTCCAGAGACTACACGGACCCCCATCCGGACCCGAGCACGGGGTCCGTGCCCCTTCCGTTTCCCGACACACTCTAGGCAGTATGTACACGGACCCTCTCCCGGACCCAAACACGGGGTCCGTGTACCCTTGTTTTGGGAAATATTTGTAAGTTCATTTTAAGTTTGATGCTATGGGTTAGTGCAAGGATTATTAAGGGCGTGTCGTGGCAAATCGTAGAAGGTCCTAAGGTATGATTGAGCTTGAGAGTAAGCATGTGTTTTCTATGTCTAAGCAATGCAAGTTAAGTATGAAATTCACGTTAGTAAGTTGCAGCAACGGCCCCAGTCGAAGTCCAACGAATCCCTCAACGCCAAGTAAGTATGTTGACGTGCAAGAAAACATTTTTTTTAGTTTTTGAGGTATACTAAATGTCTTGTGACCAAATTATGTTAGGATTGGAAAGCGTTAAATTATGAACGGGGACCAATCCGCCCGTTAAATTATGAACGGGTTAGATCGTGGTTGTGAAGCGTTAAATTATGAACGTGGATCAACTGGCCTGTTAAATTATGAACAGGGATCTTATGTATGCGGCAGCGGATACGTCCCTGTCAGCCCAGTACTGTGGTATAGTCTGATCAGGCTCTTTTACGTTATGGGTCACTTGCTTTGAAACATCCTCTACGCAAAATGATGAAGTTATGTATGTTTACGTATGCAGTATGTTTATGAAAGTTTAAGTTATGGCACGTCGAAGTATGTATGTACGTATGTTCAAGTTTTAATGCGCAAGTTCAAGTTTCAAATTATGTATGTCCTATTTTAAAATTGCATGCGACCTTATTATGTAGTACTCGTTATTCCAGTTTATACGTGTTGAGTCCTTAGACTCACTAGACTTGATCGATGCAGGTGACTATGTTGAGGAGGCAGGAGGTGATGACCAAGGGGCAGGCTTGGGCTGAGTGGCAGGCTAAACCCGAGGACCGCAAGTTTATGTTTATGCAAATTTTTAAATTACTCTGATGTTTTGATTTGAACGTGAGACAGTTTCTTTTAGCAAAATTTTATTGGTGATGGATGATTGTGGGATTTATTTTTATGAATGTTGAGTGACGACCGTATGAATGTTTTTATTTAAGAAAATTTTTAATTTTTCCGCAAATTTTAAGTAGTGAAAGTACGGTTCGTTACAACTCAACACTTGGGACTTTTCAAAAAGTGTGCAAATATAAGAAGAATCAGTTCAGAAAAAGCAATACCTGATACTTAATAAGTAAGTGACTTGTATTTTAACAACTATCAAATTATCACTCCTCAATACAAAACTTCAGTTTCTCAATTGGCACAATTTTGTCAACACATCAACTAGATTACTGACTTCCTTCAATCTATTCAAAGGCTGGAATTTCATCCTCCAACGCTCAACTTATGAAGTAATATCGAATATGTGTATGCTTTGCCGTAGCATGATAAACATGATAGTCTTTTGTCAAATTAATAGCTCTATATTTAACTGGTAATTTTGTGAGATAGATCTCGAACTCAATTGGTTCTACGAAAATTATTTTTTATGTTAAAAATATTATTTTTTATTAAAAGTATGGATCAAATCGACCCATCTTCTAGATATAAATATGTGAGATTATTTTATTGAAAATTTCATCTAATTTTTTTATGTTATGGGATATATGATTATTTAAAATTAAAACTTTCCATCAAGGGAAAAAGTTATTAGGATATAGTATATATATATAAGATTCAAATTTACTAAAATAAGTTTTATCACATTTTTATTGAACAAAATATAATATTTTTTTTTTAATTTGAGAAAATGAGTATTTTAATTTATCAAAAAAACATATCATGACCTGAAAAGTGAGTTATACTAAGCCTCTCAACTTTAATAATATAATAATATATTTACTTATATTTATTAATAATAAAATTATTTGCATGATTTATTTTTTTAACCGATAATAATAAAATAATGTTAATGATCTATCAAGAATATTCAATATTCACAAATAAAAACCGAATGATTTCATCCAAGCAAAAATACTGAGAGTGAGTCTTTTGTGAGACGGTCTCATGAATCTTTATCTGTGAGAAGAGTCAATCCTACCGATATTCACAATAAAAAAAATAATACTCTTAGCATAAAAACTAATATATTTTTTCATGGATGACTCAAATAAGAGATTCCTCTCACAAAATACGACCCGTGAGACCGTCTCACATAAGTATTTGCCAAATACCAAATGCCGACTCAATGTTTTCTCCCCCTAAAATCAGGCAGAAGATTTGACAAGCAGATTCTTGAATAAGATGGATGTGCCAAATTTATATTGTTAAAATTGTATGCTCACTAAAAAAAATGGTACATGGGTTGATGCTAGGTCAAAGGCTCTTGATGTGAGTTTTATATATAAGAAAGATTTTTGAATTATGCATTTTTATCTATGACTTATGCAATTGTTGTAAATCAATTAATTTTTCTTTGTTATCCTAGGCCGAGATGAATGCTCAGTTTCTTGAAGCAACACAACTTGATGCTGATTTTGAGTCACCACATAATCCAACCCCAGAGGTTCAAAATGAACTCTATATATTGGCTGTTGGTGGGGTTAAAAAGAGAAAACTGTATGGTGTTGGCTCGCAGGCTGAGGTGTTGTATCCTGAAGCTATGTCGGGACGTGCAACACACACACGTGCTAACTCTATGGATGTGGCTGCCGCTAAAGCTGAAGCTGCCGCTGCGACTTCTAAAGTAGAGGAACTTACAAGGGAATTGACTAGCTTGAGGCAACAGGTTCGTTACTTGATGGAGCATGCACTTATTGACCCCCAAGTCACATCTTATGATGATGATAGCACACAACCATAGTCCCCTTAGATATGTCATGGTTAATAGGCTTTTTTGTAAGTATTGAAGCCACTGTGTCTCCATATTTTGGTCATTGAACATTTGGAAATGTAGCTACTCTTTTTGGAAATGTGGCTACTGATTTTGTAAGTAAGCAGGGGGATGTATTGATATTTTTGGATATGGATGGATTAATATGTTTTGAATGTTAATATGTGGAGTGAAGGTGTTTAATTTAATTTGGTTGATTTTATTGTGTATATTGTTGGTTGGAAAATTGACACTGTATTGGATTTGTTGAATTAGAATGTGTGTTGGATAAAAGGGAATTAATAAAAACTGGGACAGAGGGCTGTCCAATTCAACATTTAACGACAGAAATTATAAATCCGTCACTAAACTTAGTGACGAAAATTATCATGTTGTCACTAATTTTAGCGACAGATTTATAATTTGTCACTAAGTTTAGTGACGGATTTATAATTTCTGTCGTTAATATTAACGACCAAAACATATATCTGTCGCTAGATTTAATGACGGATTTATGATTTCTGTCGCAAATATCAATGACAAAAACTTAAATCTGTCGCTAACTTTACCGACGCCTTTACAATTTCGGTCGCTGATTTAGTGATGGATATATGATTTCTGTCGCAAATTTAGCGACGAAATATTTTTCGGTCACTAAAATATTGCGACCAAATTTAAATTTCCGTCGTTATTATTTAACGACAAACATAAATATTCCGTCGTAAATAACGACAGAATTACACTTTCCGTCGTTATACAAGTCCGCGACGCTAAATTCTTTGACGATCGATATTCCGTCGCTATTATGTCGCTAAATACTTTCGGTGACAAAATAGCGACAGAAATTTCCGTCGTTATTTGTAAATTTTTTTGTAGTGAAAGATGTCGTACTTACAAAGAAGGCAAACAAATGTTTTTAACACATTTATAATACTAATCGACACATAACAACACAGAGGTGTGGAGGATGAGAATTAACACCAACATATGAATAAAACTCAAGTATACCTCAAGCAAGGTATTTACATATGAAAATCCAATGAATGGGATTATTTATCTTAATTTACACCAACTTAAATCGGTGAATCATAGCATAACTAACGAAAAAAAATATTGTAAACCGAAGCATGACTGAATGAACACAAAATCGACTACACATACACTGAAAGCAGTACTTATTGTAGCTTGTAGGAATCTTAAAAACTCCTTTAACAGTGGAGGAGAAAGTGTCTGAATTTGTTTGATCGTTGGTTCATTCCGAAATTTTGATTGGGATTTCGCGAGAATCAAACAAAATTAATAGTAATTTTTTTTTTAGATCAACTTGCCATCGAATCAAAGAACAACCCTGATTTGTTCTATTTTGACCAAATTAAGATCTGATTTTTACTATAGGAAATGAAATGATATTTTGGCAGTGTTGAGTCGGCCTATCTCACACGAGACTAACTCAAAAATAATAATTTTTCATAGATTGAATCAATTAAACATTTGTATTATAAATTTTTTTTTAAAGATGATTTTTGTTAAAATTTTATATTTTTAAATATATAGTGTAATTTAAAAGCAACTATTTAATATATTTATTTTTGGTGATTAAAATGCATTTTTTAAAAGTTGAATTTATTTATATTTGGTTAAGATAATGAGATAATAAAAAAATGCGAGAAAGTTTTTAGGGAAATTTTACTTTTTTTCAGTAACAATACTGGAAAGCCCACTATCGGCCCCATAACACTAATTGGGCCAAAAGCCCAAAAAGCAATCTCCCAAGTTACGTATAATAACCCCGGGCTGAATCGAAACCCTAATCTCTATCGAGAGTTGGCATTGCTGCGCAGCTGAACTGATCCTCGGATCTTGACTGTTCTTTCTGCAAACTCGAAAATGGCGACTCAAATGAGCAAAAAGAGAAAGGTTTGTCTTCCGAAATGGTCTGTGCGTTTTTGATGTTTGTTTATGTGTTATATAATTGATTGATTTTTATCGACTAAATGGCACCAGTTTGTGGCCGATGGAGTTTTCTTTGCGGAGCTCAACGAGGTCTTGATGCGTGAGCTGGCGGAGGATGGATACTCTGGAGTGGAAGTTAGAGTCACTCCCATGAGGACTGAGATCATAATCCGTGCAACTCGCACTCAGAATGTTCTTGGTGATTATTTATTTGTATTTCTTTTTAAATTTTTGCTTCAGATGAATATAGGGTTGTTATGCAAGTTTTATTTTATTTTTATTTAAGCATGTGCTAATTTGGCTTGGAAATTTTTTTTGTTCTTTACTTAATAGGTGAGAAGGGAAGGCGGATTAGGGAGTTGACCTCTGTGGTACAGAAGAGGTTCAAGTTTCCGGAGAACAGCGTTGAGTTGTATGCTGAGAAGGTTAACAACAGGGGGCTGTGCGCCATTGCTCAGGCGGAGTCTCTTCGCTACAAGCTCCTTGGTGGTCTTGCTGTCAGACGGTAATGAATCAATTTCATTGTTCTTGAACATTTTCTTGTGGTAAATTGGCTTTATCTATGATTTAGATTGATGAATTTGAAAGCTCCAATCTACCATGGTAGGTGAACCATATAAAAATAAAAATTTCTCAAGACAGATTCCCCTCTTAGGCTTTGATCTCATTGGAAAGCCTTTAAAAGGAATGTTTTCCTAGCTTCAATGATCACTTGTGGATAAAAAATGTTTTTTTTGTAGATACTATAGTTTCAAATTTCTTGTAATGGTCTATTCTTGTTATTAATATTAGTATGTCATCCATAAAGCGAATTGGTGATTCAACAGCAATTTGTGTCGGAAGATGACTAGATTCATTATCTTCCTCCATGGCATCATACCCTTGAAGTGAACTGGTCTTCACGCTGTTGCCACGGAGAAGAAACATGAAAATGGGTTAATCGACCTGGTTGTCATTTTCTAATCATATATTAGTTAATGATTACAGTTTTCTTACCAATTTGTTACCTATTTATCAAACGGATATTAATTATACGAAGTTAATGTTCTCCATGATCATGTTCTTGCCTATATATTTAAATTTTGTGTTTCTTTTTAACATTCTTGTCTCACAAACAAACTTAGGTGATTTTCCATTGTTATTTTTCTCAAAGTGCATTAATAAGTTCACACATGAAAAAAACACGTCGTTTGGGAATTTTCTTACAAGTTTTACTGTTAAGTTTTAGTAATTAAAGGTATATAATACTTTTTCTTAGTAATGTCATCCATAAAGCAAATTGGCACTTTTTCACGCCAATTCTGTGTCGGACGATGACTAGAAATACTGTCTTCATCCATGTGAACCTATTCATTATACGTACCGGTGTTCATTAGGTAACCATGAAGAAGACACATGATAAATCATTTACTCAATTGTATCATTGTCTACATATACCATCTTTCAATCCATCCTTGGAGACGTGAATATATCTGGTGATTGTCGTTGTGAATGTAAATCCATCTGGACCCAAATGAATGGTTATTTTTGTGATACTTAAAACTTGACAACTTGATTTCTCTTGTTATCTGCATTCTAATTTACAGTATGTTGTTTTAGCATCTCACGTCAAATGTCATTTTGCTTCGAGCAATAATGCTATTGTAAAATAGGTTGATGTTTGGTCTTTTGTTTTCTTATCTCAGGGCATGCTACGGTGTCTTAAGATTTGTCATGGAGAGTGGTGCCAAGGGTTGTGAGGTAATATGCAAATCAATTATTCCTTTTTTGTCCTCGTGTTCTTGTTTTCATTGCTTTAAATTTTATCTTCGATGTTATTGGTTTCGTACCTCAGGTGATCGTGAGTGGAAAATTGAGGGCTCAGCGTGCCAAATCCATGAAGTTTAAGGACGGCTACATGATTTCTTCCGGGCAACCAGTTAAAGAATACATCGATTCTGCTGTTAGACACGTGCTTCTGAGACAGGTTTTTCAAGATGGATATAAAATACTTTACCAGAATTATCAGATACCATATTTTAGTTTTTGGAAAACTATCATCTCCCATTTCTCAACTTCTCCTTTTTTGTGCATTTTGTTCAGGGTGTACTCGGTATCAAGGTCAAGATCATGCTCGACTGGGATCCCAAAGGAAAACAGGGGCCTACTACTCCTCTACCGGATCTTGTCACAATCCATCCTCCTAAAGAAGAAGAATTCATAAGGCCGACCATCCAAGCAACTGAAGTTGACCTGCAAGTTTAGAGAATCAACCACTCTTCAAGTTATGTTATATATATCATATTTCTGTTTTTTCCTACATTTTTCTGCAGGAATGTGTTTGACTAATTTTCATCCATAACATCAAACTTTGTTTGGTTTAGTTAAATGGGTTTTCCCATCAATGTTTGATTGTCTGGTTTCGTTTTCGAAGGGGGGAATTGAACATAACCACTTGGTAGATTTGAAATGTGCTGAAAATTCATATGCAATAATAGATGCTGAATTCTTTTGTTATTTTTGTGCATTGCTAAATTCTACTACAATTAAATTTTGGTAAAAAGTATTATAATTACCTGTAAATATATCATAATTGTGCTTGGATGGACTTCTTACCAGAGTATACAAATTTAATATCATAACATTACGATAATAATCGCTTTTAAAGGATGAAACTAATTTTTAAAAAAAATATTCGTATAAAATATAAGAAAGACAAAAAAACAATGTGAAAAATTAAAAAAGAAAACATAATTGTAGTGTACTTTCACTTTTTTTTTTGAAATTTCAATATAAAATATGAATTTTGTTGACTAAAATCGATTTACATGAGAATAAACATTTTCCAAAACCCTTATAAGTTTAGTTTTATTAATTTATCATAAATTACATGAATTTCATAAAAATAAAGTGCGAAAAGAAAAAGAAAAATGGTGAGAATAAAACATGTGAGAACTCAGAAGTTAGGGAATTGTTACAATCGATTATTAAATTTTAAGTTAATATTCCTATATTCATTCCCACTATAAAAACAACCATCTTTGAATTCTTGTAGGAAGGACTATACTAGTAGATTTTTATAATTACAAGCAATTTGCAACATCCCATTTCAACAGAGTTTCTATCTAACCTGTTGAAACTCCTAAAATTCTTGTAACTTAACAAAATGACTAGCAAGACTTTTACTGTCAATTACAAATGTTTATGAAAGAAATACGCTAGAGCCAATTGATCTCAAATATCAGATAAAAAGTTAAGCATGTGCTGAAAAAATGTTTCGATCAATTAGGCTTTCAAGAACTTGATACTCAGAATAATGTGCGTAATTTAGAACTATAGGAGAGATCGAAAGTCCATCTAACTGATCTATTTATGGGCTTTGATTTCAATGATTGTCTTTTTTAATATGATATTCGTTTCCAAATATAGAGGTATTTGTGTCTGATCATTGTCCTTTCCGCATATAGTACGATTTGATGGTGTGCATGTATTCTGATATTTTAACATTTCAATAAAGCAATTAAGATACAAAATATTATAACTAATCTGTCTGTTGGGATCCGATCCTTAAAAAGAATGATATTGAAATTAACATAGAATGTCTGTTGACGTGCTTAACTGATTCAGAAGAGTAATCAATAGCCTTTGAAACAGTGACCCTGGATGAATTATCTTCCATCAGTTGTGCTTTGAAATCAGTTAGACTTTGATTATCAATTATGCTCGGGAAATCAGTTGCACATGATTGTTCAATTTTCTTTAAGAATTCAGTCATGTTAGGCTCTATAAGAAATTTCATTTAATTCAATAGCCTTGTTAATTTATCAAAATTTAATTGATTCAACAGTATATGTTATTTTGTGTGTAAATATGAAAAAATATATTCATGTTATACAATCTTGAATGATTAATTAATATGACAAAAAAATCTCCCCCATAAAAAAAATCTCTAGCTCCGTCCCTATAATCATGGACCATCCTGATATGTTAACTTTTAAAATAAATAAAATACCTAATTGATACAATTAAATTCATTCCGAGAGCCAATTAATTTTCTAAATAAAATAACCTATATTTTTATAGCAAACTTATACCATAAAATAATTTAAAAATTATAATTAATGATTCAGTTTCAACCATCCAACAATGAAATTACAGGTAAGATAGCGGATTTGTACAACAATTACATGACATTCTTTATTCTTGCATAAATTAATCGTATAGTTTCCTATGAAAACATTTCTTCAAAGAGAAAATAGTTTTTTTTTTCCTGCTAATAACTTATATAATTTTAGGTTTTGTTACATTGATTTTTTAAAATTTAGTTTTAGTACATTAACGTTTAATTTTTGAATATTATGATCTAATTGCCGATATGACACCGGAAAATACTGACATAGAATAAAAAAAATGACAGCGTGAAATCGATAATGACTGATTTGTCAGATATCAAGTCAGCAATGAAACCAAGATAGCTGAAAATTAAAAGTTAACTTACCCAAACCAAATTAACGACGAAAATCCAAACTTGAACAAGTTACTTGAAAAAAAAATTTATTTCCAACTCCAAACTATTCTATGATAGGAACAAATGTGTGATCAAGGAACAATGTGAACTTTCAGGTGGTCATTTCCCATGCTCTGTTGTTGTTCTTGTATTCTCCTGGCCGACTCCTCGACACCCGAATCATCATCGCATCTTTTGATAGTCAAAATCTGAAGTGTTGGTATATCTCCGATGCTTTCCGGAACCTCTTTCAGGTAGAGACACTCTCGAATAAACAACCTCTCGAGGCATGGGAAATGATGGCTTTCAACTATCCACTCTTCCAGGTCTATGCTTTCCATTTCCAGGTGCTTTAAGCTCGGAAACTAATCAGTTATCTCCCACTTTCCTCCTTCCACCGAATCTTGCATAAGTTTCAACACCACAAGGTTTGGCAAGGAATTAACAATGGACATATTTTCCAAGGGAATCCAACTACCCCTCAAAGTTAACTTTCTTAGATTCCGGGGAAAGCTGTCAATATTTGGCAAGTCATCAGGCAGCTCCACCAACTCAAAATTCAGCACTTGGAGTTGGTCCAGGTAGACAAGATTGTTGATACCGTTAGGTTGGTAGTGCTCACGGCTCCCGTATTTTACCTTCAATTTTTTAAGATTCGGAAGCCTTTTAATCACTTCCACGGTTAACGGTAAATCTATGACATAAAGAGTTTGCAGGTTATGTAGGATAGAAAAGCTTCGAGCAAATTCTTCATGAGCGAGAATGGGCGAGATGTATCCTGCCCTCAGGATAAGATGCTTCAATTGTGGCATCTTCCAGATCTCCGACGATATAGAATATAGAGATCTAAAATTATTTGTGTCATTAATGATCAGAGTCTCAAGGTTCTTAAGTCTGGTAACTCTAGCTGGCAAGCAAGATGATAAGCTGTAATAAAAGACTAAAGCAAGGTACCTCAAATTAACTAGGTCGAATATTTCATCAGGTAAACCTTCCACCCCTATTTTCACTCCATCCAAAACTCTGAGTAGACAAAACAGCGGAGTGGATGGCAATATGCCTATATCACGACCATGAAAATATAGCAGAGAACGGATAGGTGAGACAAGTGTACTGGTGGGTGAGATCTTGAGATTGAATAAAAAGCAGTAGGAGCCGTAGGAAGTATGAATTATCCAACGACGTTGGATGTTAGGTACTTGCAGTAGATCACTTTTACTAGTATACTGGACTTTATGGTGTTGAATAAACTTTTCATCTTGGCCCCTTTTTATGCTCAACTCCCTCAAGACGTCGTGGATGCTGCAAAATCTGATCCCGCCGTCAGACCTCTTCTTTGTGACCAAAACAAGATTTCTATTAACAAGATCCACCAAATACTCTTCTGCCACCTCTTCCAAGTTTTTCGATCTTGAAGGTTTTAGGAAGCCCTCAGCAACCCATAACTTGATGAGTTTGTTTGTGGGTATCCTATAATCTTCAGGGAAGATTCCCATGTACAGAAAACAAGCTTTCAAATGATGAGGAAGATTGTCATAACTCAACGACAGTATGGAAAAGAACTTGTCATCATTTGTAGCTATTGCTTCATTAATGTTTTTAGCGACACTATCCCAATAATCTTTGGTCTTGTTGACCTTGAGTAGTCCTGCTATCACAACAATCGTGAGGGGGAGTCCTTTGCAGTTTCTTGCGATTAATTTTCCGACTTCTTCTAATTGTTGAGGGCAATGTTCTTGTCCATACACCCTCTCCCGAAGCAAGTCCCAGCTTTCATCCTCATTTAGAAACTCCATTCGATGAAGTGGGCTGAATGAGTCGATCGCTGAAGCCACTTCTGACAATCTTCAAAAAAGAAAATTCATATTCATATTCTAAATTATTCGAATCAAAGAGCTAGCTAACAACTTTTGGACACAAACCTTGTAGTGATGATGATACGGCTACCATTGTCGTCCTCGGGGAATGCCCTTCTTACACGATACCATACTTCAACATGCCACATATCATCCAAAACAATCAGATATCTCCTATTTTTTAAATTTTTGTACACCCGATCGATTAACGTTTCGGCATGCTCCGTCGCTGCTCCTTCGTTGCAAAGGAGACGTTGAAGAACCTCTGGTACACTATATTCTTGAGAAACCGTTACCCAGTGACGAACATCAAAGTGTTGTTCGATTAAGTGATCTGAATACACATTTCTGGCAAGAGTAGTTTTGCCAATTCCTCCCGTCCCAACTATTGGGATGATTTGAAGATTGGACTCATACCCGGTGACTCGATCCTTGATTTGAATCAAGTCATTTCTAACTCCTATCAGTTTTTCTTGTTCCCTCGGAGCATGTCTTGATGAACCGGAAGCTGATGAAGAAGTATCTGAGCGGATTGACGAATCTTCTGCTGTGCCTGTGAAGACACGCTTTACATCTGTGGCAGCTTCAAGAATTGAACCAACGTGTTCTATCAGAGACTTAACACCTTCAATATGTTTATGTAACGTATCTTTCAACGTGATCGAAGAACTATTTTTTTCATCGCCCGTCGTTTCATTCAGAAACTTATCAGAAAGGGTAACGTATCTTTCGATGTGATCTTCCAACTCGTAGGCAGCATCTCTGGTTGCTTCTTCCAAAGGACGAACAGCTGGAACTTCTTCGAGGAACTTTACCAGACGCATTATGTTTTCATGGAGTGATTCATGTTCTTGTGTGCCGCCAAAAAGAACCTCAACGCAATCTTCACCTTGGACCTGTTTCAGTGTTTGAGCAAGTGAGACAAGAGCAGCATATGCCATTTCTACGATCTCCGGTATGGATTTGCAGATACAAATTGAGAAGAAAACTGCAATTATTTGCTACTTAAACGCAACAAAGTATGATTAGATGGGACCCCAATTCATTGTGAATGATAAAGTGGAGTTGGTCAGCAAACGTGGAAAGCGGATGTGATTGGTCGAAAAAGTTGAAAGTTGGAGCAATGTTAAAAAATGGCATTCATTAATTATGAAAGTGACGATGTCGGATCATATTCTGTGGAATATTCGGTAACTTCGTTGACAACTTAATAAAAGTAGGGACCAGGATCCTCTCTATGGTTGCATCTATACAGTAGAGGATGACGTGTAACAATTTTTTTTTTTTAAAAAAAGGTGAGATATTTAAAAATATAATCTCCATTTGATTCTAACTTAGATATATGACCTTATTTTTTTAATTAGGTGATTGTTACTTCTTTACCCTTTTCACATAAATCCAATAAAAGATATATGATTTTATTTTTTTAATTAAATTAATGTTACTTTTTTACAATTTTCACATAAATACAATAAGAAAATCATTTTGACATAAATCTAATAAGAAACGAATACTTCTGTTTAAAATTTGAAAAAAATTACAAATGTCAGCAGATATGTTTTGAAAAGAAACGGACTAGAATCACAAATTATGTTTTGTTCTTTTGTTTACGATATACCATACAAAACGTATAAGATAATTTTTCATTTTCAAGTTTTCATTTTAATTGAGAAAAAAAAAATTTGGATGCAATGAAGTATTTGGTTGGCTTATTTAATAATTAGATGTCAAAAATACCAAAGAAATTGAAAAAAATAACAACTTCCAGCATGTATGTTCTTCCTCATTAGCTCAAATGTCGAAGGAACATATCATTGAAACAAAAGAAAAATATGAACGTGTAAGTTCCAAAATACCAACTTAACAATAATTAAAAAATTAAATACATATATTAAACTATTTATTTCGTCTTTCTACTTTTAAATTCACCAACGGAAGGAATCTTCTTTTTCTTTGTTCTCCATTTGTTAACTCTAATATTAAGAGGTAGTACAATCAGAGAATCAATGCCAGCAGGTATGTTCCATTCTTCAGAGGGGGGAATATGATAAATAGTTTCCGTATATGCCAAAGCCCATACATTCGTGGTATAATAATGTGAGCACAATTCATATATGTCTATACCATGGTGACTAGCAGCAGCAATAGCATGTGCACACGGAAGTCTATCAATATCGAAAACTCGACAACGACATGTTCTTCTATTTAACTCTACGACTGCATCATGACCAACTCCAATGACGTGATATTCAAAAGTACTCATCTGAATAACTTCCACTTTCTGTGACTCAATAAATCTTGATCGCAAGGTCGTCTCAGCCCATGGAGTAAGATGTCGTGTTGAAGCAACGACAACTTTGCGGTGATTATTAAATTACGATGAGATAAGACTTTGAATTGCATCCAACAAAGCAATCATTGGTAGCTCTCGTGCAAACACCAACTTTCCATTGATTGATTCTGATCCATTTGTTGTCATAATATTATACCGAAAACCAAGAAAGTATGCTCTTGCCCATTTTTCTCTATCAATACTGCCCCTGGAGATATTTTGTGATGACTGGATAGCTTTTTTTCATCTCTTCATACAATTCATCAAACTCAACATGTTTATAAGCTTTAGCAGCTCGCATAAACAACGCAATTCCACCTGGCTTGGACTTTGGCCCTAACTTGATGTTTTGTCCAAGATGCTAAATGCAATGCCCATGTCGTGCTTGCTTGTATACAGAGGCAAGACCATTTATGAGTCCTTTATGCCTGTCAAAAATAATTACTAACTCAACATCATTAGATATCAATTCATGCAACTTTTCAAAAAACCAAGTCCAAGATTCTTCAAACAACATAAATATTTTTACAACATTTTCGAAACATACATATAAATACAACATTCTTTTCATAATCGTAACATCATAATCATATCATAATAACACTGCGATTTTTCACCTTTCATGGTTTACTGACGTCAGTCCCTAAGTTTTAATCCTCTAAGGGGACGAGGCCATAAAACAGTTCTATCCCACTGTTAAGGGACATATGTTGGAATTCCACCCATTTTCAGGGAATTCTCACAGTGTCAAATATAAACGTACCAACTTTCGTAAAAACGCGTAGACAAAACGACGGCGCTCAACCGTATTTTGAAAACGAAAAATCGAAATTTCATATGCATAAAACCGAAATTTATAACAGCCCACTTACCTTAAATTCTTGATGCAAAAATTACGTGAATAATTAAGGTTGCTTGCACAGGAATTTTCAAAAATTCCTCTTCGGCGGCTAGACGACGGCAGCGCTTCGCTGTGCTCGAAAATCCTAAGGAGACTAGATGAGAGCCTCGAAATTTGAGAATGAATTATGGTGTAATTTTCGAGACACCAGGCCCTCCTATTTATAGGGCTTGGCTGCTATCGTGATCGAGTGATATCGCGTTTGAATTTGAATCAAATCTTCATCGAAAATCGTGATAAAATCGTGATATTCTAAATCTCCTATCCTCTAATTTTCGAAAATTATGTACTGTTAAATTTCGAATTCTAGGGATCTTATTATCTCTTGTTTGATCTTTTATCCCGGTATCTTAATATCAACTCAAATCTTAGACATTTATCAGCTTATTTTTTTTTTCGAAATTCCTTAATAAATCCTTAGATTGATAACCCAAAAAAAATATCTCTTATACTCTGACTGATTTAATATTCAAGATTACACCATCTTAGCATAATAAACTTATTAATCTAATATTAATCTGATGAGGTCCCGGTTGTACGAAATCTCGGGTTTTACAGGGTTAGCAATACTTATTTGTCGGTTGGGTATCAATAATCCAACAATTAGGCATTACGCGTAAATATGCTCACTGGAAAGGTTTGAACACAATAAATTTTGAGTAGGGTCTCATGTGAGACCGTCTCACGGATCCTAATCTATGAGACGGGTCAACCCTACCGATATTCACAATAAAAAGTAATACTCTTAGCATAAAAAGTAATACTTATTCATGGATGACCCAAATAAAGTTCCGTCTCACAAAATACGACCCGTGAGACCGTTTCACACAAGTTGTTGCCATAAATTTTAGGGCTAATGACTAGTTAGTCTTATCGAATTTTTGAACGTAAATAAAAGTAACTGAAATAATAAGTGCACAAAAAATGCTTATGGATGTTCGAATACTTGTAACTCCTCCGTTATCCCTTCTTTCACTTAGGAAGGATTATACTAGAAGATTTTTGCAATTACAAGCAATTTGCAACATCCCATTTCAGCAGGACTTATATCTAACATGCTGAAACTCCTAAAAATCTCGTAACCTAACAAAATTACTAGCAAGACTCTTACTATCAATTACAAATATTTCTCAAGGAAATACACTAGAGCCAATTGATCCTCAAATATCAGATAAAAAAAAATTAAACTTGTGCTGAAAAAATGTTTCGATCATTAGGCTTTCAAGAACTTGATACTTAGAATAATGTGTGCATAATTCAGAACTATAGGAGAGCTTGAAAGTTCATCCAACTGATCTATTTATATGCTTTGATTTCAACGATTGTCTTTTTGAATACGATAGTCGTTTCTAAATATAGAGGTCGTTGTGCCAATTTTGTCCTTTCCGAAGATAGTACAATTTGGTAGTGGACATGTATTCTGACTTTTTAACCATTCAATAAAGCAGTTAAGGTACCAAATATTATATCTAATATGTATGTTGGGCTTTGATCCTTCCTTAAAAAGAATGATATGGAAATTAACATAGAATGTCCGTTGACGTGCTTAACTGATTTAGAAGAGTAATCAATAGCCCTTGAAGATGACGTGTCACTTTTTTTTTTTCAAAAAAGTTTTTATATATCTTTTTTAATTTTTTTATCATTTTTTTGGATTTTTTGTTTAAGACTTTTTTTACTCCCACTCAAAATTTTTATTTTTAAATATTTTTTGCTCCTTTTAAAATATATTATAATTTATTTCTCTCTTTTTTATTTGTAGAACCAAGTGTTTATCACATTAATGAAAATTCAATGTTTTTTGGTAGAATTGATTGATGACGAAAACAAACACAAATTTTTAATCTTGTTCGAGTATCGATGAAAATAGATTAATCAAGCATGCGAAAAGAACTAAAATTGAAACATAAAATATGTTTTACTTTCAAAATAAACGAGATAAACAAAATGTCAAAAAAAATCAAAAATAGAAAGAAAAAAAAGTATTATAATATATTTTAAAAAGAACAAAAAAATATTTAAAAATGAAAATTTTGAGTGAAAGTAAAAGAAAGATTAAAACGAAAAATCCAAAAAATGAAAAAAATATATATAAAAGCTTTAAAAAAAAAACTTTGTGGCACATCATCTCTTACTGTGGAGATGTCACAGTAGATAATCCTGGTCCCAAAAGTAGGAAGAAAATTTAATACATGAGATTTTACATGGAGGGGAGCTCTATAAAACTTCTTTGTATCTCATTCACAATTCGAGAATCTTAATTCTCAAGTTTTTCTTGTTGAAAATAAATGATTTGAATATTGAAAAGTAATAGTTGAATATTTGAATGTTAAAAATAAGAGTTGTAAAATTAGAAATTTGTGTGTGATGATGTAGGTAATGATGTATTTTATTTTTTGGATTATATGTAATGAAACTCTATAAATAGATCTCTCATTTGTGAAGAAAATCACAATTAAGTAGAGAGAAAAATATTATAAAGTGTGTAGTTTGGTAAATTTGAGAGTTTGAGATTTTTACTTTTTACCATAAATTTTTACTTTTTCACAACACTTTATCAGCACGAAGCTCTAAAAGTCCTCCATACTTTTCCAAGCTCCAAACAGAAGAAAAAGATAACAAAAGTAATAATATTTATTTTACTGTTATTTATTTATTGTGTATATATTTAATATATAATATAATGTTATTAGTAGAAATAATAAAAATAAATTTTTCGAAAACTTGTTATAAATCCTGGGAGGATGTTAAGACGACATCCCACACTCCCGGTAAGGGATACGACAAGTATAAAAGCCTATAAGATTTTTAAACAAAATAAATTATGACACTTCATTATAACAATGTGATATGATATACATAATTATTTAAACATGACTAATATTATATACACCATATTATTACCATAAAATTATACAAATACATACATTTATTTTTTTGTACACTAACGGTCGTAAACGGTAACAAAACGGCTAGTTTTTTCCCTATAAATATGATCTCACAAACACATTCAATCACTCTAACTTTTCTTCTTCTCTAAAAATTATTCTTCATCAAATTTTTCGAAGAAAAAAGAAGATGGATTTCTCAAGGTTATTTTTAATTATTTTGGTTATCATACTCACGAGTATTTTATTTATCGGAGAATATCCTCCTCGTGTGCTTTCTTTATTTTTACAAATACTTGTACTTGTTGTTTATCTGTTACTTTGTATTACAATATTCATTAACTAATAAAATGCATCATAATTTTTTTAGTACCACCATGTCAAATTTGACAAAGCTCGAATTTGTTGCGCTCGAAATCACGGGAAAAAATTATATGTCATGGACTCTCGATATAGAAATGCATCTTGAGTCATTGGGTCTAAGTGAGACCATAAAAGAAAATGGCATATCGACGTCACAAGAAAAGGCAAAAAACATTATATTTTTGCATCGAAATCTCGACGAGGGATTGAAATGTGAATATTTAATTGAAAAAGATCCCATGGCTTTGTGGAAAGGATTGAAAGAAAGATTTGAACATATAAGAAAAGTTATACTTCCGACCGTCCGTGATGAATAGAATATGTTAAGATTCCAAGATTTTAAGAAAGTCAGTGATTACAATTCAGCGATGTATCGAATAATTTCGCAGATAAAATTTTGTGGACATGAGGTCACAGAATCGAAAATGCTTGAAAAAACATTTTCCACGTTTATGCATCAAATATTACTCTACAGCAACAATATAGAGTACGTGGATTTGCGAGATATTCTGAACTCATCGCCTGTCTTCTTGTGGCGGAAAAGAACAACGAGCTATTAATGAGAAATCATCAGTCCCGACCCACTGGATCAACAGCATTTCCAGAAGTAAATGTTGTAAGTAAAAATGAATTTAAATCTCGAAACCAAAATCAAATTCAAAGGCAAGATTTTGGTCGAAGTCGTGGACGTGGAATTGGCCGTGGTCGTGGTCGAGGCCGTGGTTTTGAAAACAATAGAGATAGGTATTTTTATAACTCATCTCAAAAGAGCGTCCCAAACCATCCACCGAAAAGGCATCAAAAGAATACAAGTGTTAATGAGAATCACTCAAAAAGATACGAAAGTTCTTGTTTCAGATGTGGTACTCCAGGACATTGGTCCCGTATTTGTCGAGCCCCTGAGCACCTTTGTAAACTTTATAAAGAATCATTAAAGGGGAAAGAAAAGGAGACCAAATTCACTGAACGCAGTGACCGTTTGAGTGATTCAACTCATTTTGATGCTGGTGATTTTATGAATGATTTCTCTGGAAATGATCAATATGTTGGTGATATAAAAATTAACAATATTGATGCTGCAGATTTTTCAATGATTTCTCTGAAAATGAACAATATAGTGGTAGAATATAAATGTACAATAATTTATTTTTCATGTATTCATATAATAATGTTTTATTGTATAATTATGATATGTGTTATATTTAAATATATATTGCCATTAATTTTATTTCATTGCATATTTATTTTGAAGTTAAAAAATGGAAAATGCTATTAGCAAAGCTGAAGTTTGCATACCCGATAATGGTACAACGCACACTATCTTGACTGATTTGAACCAACGCGCGTGTTCTATCAGAGACTCAACACCTTCAATATGTTTATGTAACGTATCTTTCAACGTGATCGAAGAACTATTTTTTTCATCGTCCGTCGATTCATGAAGAAACTTATCAGAAAGAGTAACGTATCTTTCGATGTGATCTTCCAACTCGTAGGCAGCATCTCTGGTTGCTTCTTCCAAAGGACGAACAGCTGGGGCGTGTTCCTCAGGAAATTCTTCGAGGAACTTTACCAGACGCATTATGTTTTCATGGAGTGATTCACGTTCTTTTCTGCCGCCAAAAAGAACCTCAACGCAATCTTCAACTTGGACCTGTTTCAGTGTTTGAGCAAGTGAAACAAGAGCAGCTTATGCCATTTCTACGATCTCCGGTATGGATTTGCAGATACAAATTGAGAAGAAAACTGCAATTATTTGCCACTTAAACGCAACATAGTATGATTAGATGGGACCCCAATTCATTGTGAATGATAGAGTGGAGTTGGTCAGCAAACGTGGAAAGCGGATGTGATTGGTCGACAAAGTTGAAAGTTCGAGCAATGTAAAAAAATGGCATTCATTAATTATGAAAGTGACGATGTCGGATTATATGGAATTGTTGACAACTTGACAAAAGTAGGAAGAAAATTCAATACTTAGGATTTTACATGGAGGGGAGCTCTATAAAACTTCTTTGTATCTCATTCACAATTCGAGAATCTTAATTCTCAAGTTTTCTCACTTTTTTAAATTATTTTTATAATATTTGTGAATTGTTTACTTTCTTAAATTACCAGAGTGAGTGTTGTCTTTCGAGATGCTGCATTTCGAACCAACAAGTGGTATCAAAACCAGATTTAAAATTTCCAAAAATTCCTAGTATGTTATGTGATTGCAGTTTTGAATGATATTCGACATCAAAAAAGATTGTTTATTGAGATGATATTGTTTTCAAGTCTACTAAATTGTTGTAGATTTGATCTGATGGGTGCAATCAGAATTGAGTTCTTATGTTCTTAATCAATTGGTTGATGAAAAAATTGAGACTAATTAGGATAAGCCCGAATAAGAACAAATATTTTTTGAATCACAATGAAGTTTTTGAAATTTTCAATTTTTAATTTTTAAAAAGATTTGCACCATCGGTACATCGGCGTTATCTGATCGTCGATCGAGGTTATATCGAGTACACAAATATTCGATTAATAGTTTTAAAATCTACTAATTAAATAATAATATTAGTAGTTGTGATTACTATGTACAAGATTCTCATGAAATATTCTATAAAAGTCTAGAATTGATTGATTAATTAATAATTAAATAAGAAATTTAATAACAGTTTTTAAATTTTATATATGTTTATATAATATATATACACACATACATATTATCAAGGGTTAATTTTGCATGATATTTTCAAAAAAATACAACATGAAAATTTTAAATAATGAAAATAAAGAATCATGATATGATTATAATCCTAGGAAGATTGTGATATTGTATTTTTATAAATATTTTATCAAAGATTGATGACAAAAGGAACAAAAACTTAACAATTATGCTGAAATATCTCCCCTTGCCCAACCTTATTTAAGAGGGAATATATTTCGGCCTCCCTTTCACCACGCCGCAGCCTGGAAGCCACCGCAGAACCTCTGGATTTCTGAAATTTTGATGATCCAATCTCGACGTAAATTTCAATTAGATCTCTAGTACGATCTATACGAAGAATTCAATCTGTGGTCATGAACTTGATTAGACGATCAAAGAAAAGAGGTGAATCGTTTGTAGAGATTTACAAAAATGGCTATATTCACTTAAAACCGGAATAGTTGGAGCCGGTATTATATACACAAAGGTAAGTTAAATTAAAAATCTTATGAATGTTTATTTAAATCATACGACACCCAAGAACGTTTTGAACGTCAAAATAAAAAAATTTAAACTTCTGTTGTGTCTTGAATTCGAAAAACAAATATTCCAACAAATTAATCATCTAATCCGAATAATTGAGTCAATTCATGGCTGCTGATACATAGTTGGATCCAAAATTCGCGTGTAAAGGATCCCATACTGCATGATTTCGAATATAAAATTTGACATCAATGAAAAGTTTTCAGTTTTTTTACATTGGATCCTTCAACAGTCGATAGAGCCATCCGCCAACCAATAAATTAAAAAATTAAAGTTGTTATATTATATACTTTTCTATGTTAAGATATTGAATTTAAACAAAAGAAAAGGTTAGCACTCATAATTGAAGTGGTAACTTTGATTAAAATATGCTTTAATATAAAATAAGACATTGAATGGTAATAATTGGAGTATCTCTCTTGTGAGACAGTCTCACGAATCTTTATCTGTGAGACGGGTCAACTCTACCGATATTCACAATAAAAAGTAATACTCTTAGCATAAAATGTAATATTTTTTCATGGATGACCCAAATAAGAGATCCGTCTCACAAAATACGACCCGTGAGACCGTCTCACACAAGTTTTGTCATTGTATGATATGAAATAGGTCCCCAAGGTTAACAAAGAATAAACAAACGCATTCTCAAAAGAAAAATAATTTCAAGATCTACTGTAGCAATCGGACCCGTCGCTAGAATACGATTTGGCCGGGAAAGTAAATCGCAGCCGGAAGAAGTAAAACTTAGCCGGTAAAATAAATCTCATGTGCTGGTACTGATTTATATACTGCCAGAAATGGTATTCGATACTTGATAAAGTAGTTTAAGATGGATTTTTCTTCATTATTTATTTTTTTTTGGCATAAAAAAAATTAAAAGCACTTCAAATTTATTGTTTGATATTAATATAACTGATGGTTTACAGATTTAATAGAATCGAAAGAGAGCTTTGTGGTTTAGATTGGAAAGTATTATTTATCAAGTAAAAGATTAGTTGGGTTTGTTATATATAGTTTGGCAAAAACTTGTGTGAGACGGTCTCACGGGTCGTATTTTGTGAGACGGATCTTTATTTGGATAATCCATGAAAAAGTATTACTTTTTATGCTAATAGTATTACTTTTTATTGTGAATATGGGTAGGGTTGACCGGTCTCACAGATTGTGATCCGTGAGACGGTCTCACATGAGAACTACTCATATAGTTTTGATATGCTTCACACCAACCCGACCGATTAGGTGACACTCACTTATTGAATGTACAATTAGTTTATATTTCATCACATCCAATAGGTAAGTATCACATCATTAGTGTTGATACAGATGTGCTCTAAGAGGGATACTCACCTTCAAGCAACTCCAACTAATAAAGAAAACTAGTGGGCACCGTCGGAAAGTGTAAATAGAGACATCGAATCACAGAAAACTTGAACTTGTGAAAGATATCATCCAAGGAGGTATCCTAGCCTTAAAAAATCTTCTTATTTCGAGTAGTCCATATCTCAATATCAGGAGAAGCCAATGCAAAGATCCTAGTATGTTTAACAACATTACGCCTCCTGAAATATTTATGAAACCATTTCATCGCGATTACAAGAAATCTGATCTTTCGCGATGCACCGTGAGATCGACGTCGCTGAAATGTAACATTTGGCGACACATAATGTGCTCAGCGTCGCTAAGATTACAAATTGTGTTCGCTCATTTTTTCAATTTTGTTTTGTATTATTTGGCAACTGGACAAAGTTAATGCGTCATAAAATATAAGCATGTGGCGATATAGAGCACACTCAATGTCGTTGAAACATAGTGGAAAGTTTTTCCTCCAATGTTCTGGGTCCTTTGGCAACGCAATTCATTACGTGTCGGATAAAGATAACCTCAGAGCGTCACAAAACTTGTATATCATTCCACAACACGTTGCGAGCGCGCCGAAATTTTTTTTATGTAAAAAGTTATTTCATTGGCCAATTTCGCGACGCAGACACACTCTATGTCGCTAAACACATGGAGTGTGCTTTAACAACAAGACTCATATGTGTGTGTGTATATATATATATATATATATATATATATATATATATATATATATATATATATATACACACACTGAGCCTATTCATCTTTGAATTGGCTCGAAAAATACTTAATTCGAATACAAGCTGAAATCGAAGCCCAAATTATTTTTGTCCATATATAATTCGCGAGATTTTTATTTTATTAATATAATATAAATATATATTAAATACATAGATTTCAAGCATTTAATGATTGCGAACATATTCGAATTTTTCAATTCGAAGTTCAAACCCAAGCCCTTATTTGAACCGAAATCGAGCAAAACATTTTAAAAATTTCGAACTTTGAATCGAGCTAGAGCACGATTATAGGTATCATGTTACAGGTGTTCAAACTTTGGTTAAAACAGAAAAACCAGAAATCGAAGCCGAAAAAATAGGTAACTGAACTGAATCGAAAACCGAATTTTTTTTATTTTGGATACAAATGTTAAAACTGAACTTATATGGTTAGGCTTCGAATTATGTATGTCAAAATTGGATTAACCGAAAAAATGAAATTTAATTAAATTAATAGTTTTTTAAATTTTTTATGTAGATAATATATATTTTATAAAATAATATTTAGAGAATTAAGCATAAGTTTTGTTAATTTTTAGTTTATTAATATTTATTTAATTCATTTTGATCTTATATTTAAAGGTTTTATTAAAAAAAATTAAAAATAATATTTAAAATTTTAAATTATGTTTTAATTACTAATTTAAATAATTGTCGAAGGTGAATAAATCGATACATAAATATTTTAGTATAAACCTAATCAAACCGAAGTTTTCGGTTTCGAAAACTGAAATTAAATATTGTCAAAACGAACCGAACCGAACCGAACCAACATGTATACACACTTATTTCTTGTAAGACTATCTCACGGATCTATATCCGTGAGACGAGTTAACATGAATCATATCTACAATAAAATAATATTTTTGAAATAAAAAATAATATTTTTTCATGTATCAAATCGAAGAAAAGATATGTCCCGCAAAATTGATATATTAAATTACTTCGTTAGTTTTTGTATTAATCTTTTTGTGTCAATTGCTTTTAAACATTTAAATTTATTTAAATTATAATTAAAAAAATTTCCACGTATTTTTTGAAACATTTAGTATTCAAAAAAATTTATTTCATTTTTTCTTTGACATAAATTTTGTTTTTGTTAGGTAAAATTTATGATTTTATTATTTATTATATATCTAAATATTTATTATTCCTTCTCACACCAAAACACTCTCCCCCAATGTGAGATCTCTCGCCTCAAAGAATTCCCAATTCCCAAATCACGTTATTTTTTCTCCTTATCATAGATTCCCCAAATCATTGATATTTTTCCTCCTCATAGAATCCCCAAATCATCGCCATCATCAATATTTCCATATCCATTTTTTCTATCAGGAATTGGCTTCAGGTGAAGTTTTTGAGAGTGTTGCTGTTAATCAGAAGAGGCAGAGCCGGGAGAGAAAATTTTGTCTTCTTCAGGTTAGGCGAGAAAATTTTGATGTTAAACAGTATGATTTCAAGACTCCATTGAATAATTAATATACTTTTCAATAAACGAACTTCCCTCGTACTTTGAAAGGGAGGGTTATATAATGATTTGTTGTTATAAAGTTTTAACGTATTCGTCTGTTCCAATTCTTAGTAAAGGCTTCTGGACTCAATATTTCTTTCATTTATGATTTATGATATCATGAAGGTTAGATCAGATCTGGGTACTGTTCTCACCTCATTCCTATGGATAAGATTTTGTCTAAGATAGAATTTAAAAAAAAAATGTGTCTTATATGTGTATGGACAAATCTTGGTCATCCATCCTATCATAGGGCAATGCCCACTTGAGTAGGATGAAATAAGTCATGACGAAGATATATCTGAGTTATGATTCCAATTTTTGGTTCAATGAATCGAGGCTGGATTCAACCGCAACTCAAATGAAACATTATCGTAGAAATACACCTATTTCCAGATGAATGCTTATATTTTCTATGGTGTCATATGTACATGTCATATCTGTATATTGGTTTCACATTTGATTAAATAAACCGAGGGAAAGTAGATAAAATTAAGCATTTTGAATGGTCATCCTACTGAGCACACAACCACAGAATAAAAGCATTCTTGGGTGGTACCACACCAGAGTCTAAAACATATTTCTAATGTCAACATAGTTGCTGATCATTTTTACTAAGTTTTTTGTTGAGACATATATTTCTTAAGCATGTTAGTAGTACGGGACTTCGTAGAATTTGTTGGACTGAATGAATGTTTTATTGAAAAATTTATTATTTTATAAATTTAGAGTATTATTAAAGTTATTTGTCCATGTGTGAATGTCATCAGACTTGACTCACATGATCAACAGCTCTGACGCTGAAATAACGAGTGAGACGAGACTTTGAGACGCACGTCAACTGTGTTGGTGTGATCAATCCCTCTGATACTCACTGAAAATTTAGGGTTCGATTCCAGCAGGTGATGTTAGTCCCAACACAGGCTTCGAATTAGTTCTAAGCCTGAAATCACGAAGAAGACCGTTCTTCCGATGCTCAAGTAAGAGACTGAGGATATGAGGGGAGAGCAGCTAATGATGCTGCTAAAAAACAATATAGTGAATGAATAAATTAGACGCCCAAATCTGATATTTATATGAGAATATTTGGGCATGTGATGAGCTTTCCACCTTGGTTGAGGATGGCCAGGGGTCCCCAATATGGTTTGGGCCTAACCATAGTAGGCTCATTCATGGGGTATCACTAGTCTCCCCATCCTGAGTCGAATTGAATCGTAGGTTCGAAGTTCGATTAATTGTGTTGTTCTCGGTTTACATAATGTGAGTTAGGCATTTTTTTCCTGTTGTTCGTCAGTCTTCAAAATTTTGAAAACAAATTAAATCACATTTCCCTTCTGATGGACCAGATATGACCTAGGCCTATCCTATAAATAGAGGTCCTTTCCTCACTTCATTCTCATTTCTCACACACAGAATTTCCTAAGCACTTCATTCACCAGCTCTCCCCCGCTTACGCCTCACCTGCGCGTTAACCCTAGCGCCGCTTCACCACCACTTCACCATCGCCTGTGCCAGCACCTCGCCCCATTTCGCCTACACAGCCCCTCGCCCAGATTCCAACACCCTCGCCCAACGCCTCGCCCAATCTCGCCTACATCGCCCGCTCACCTCTCGCCCAGCCTCGCCTACCCATCGCCTCGCCGCTCGCCCAGCGCCTCGCCCATCAGCGTCTCGCTTCACGGCACACTCAATCGAGCAACCTAGTTTTTCGTTACGTGCCCGAACGCCCTCGCCTCGCCTATACCCTTCTCACCTCGCACGCGCAACCCCTCGCCTCCCTTTCACCTGCAAGCCCTCGCGGGCCTCGCCCTTGCCCCTCGACTCTCGCCTATACCCAACCGCCTCGCCCTAGCCCTAGCCTTAGCCGCCTCGCCCGCAGCCTTCGCTACCTTCCTTCGCCCACAACCCTCAACCCCTCCTCGCCGTAAGCCCTCGCCACCTCGCCTTCGCCCATCATGCCTCACACTCTCGCCCAACATCCCCAATCGCCCAACACGCCTCGCGCTTGCCTCGTGCGTTCGTGTATTCGCACTCGCCCCGCCTAGTACATCTTGCGCATGCCTAGTGCGCTCGCCCCAGTGTCCGACCGCACGACCACGCTTGCTATTACAACCTCGAGCTCTCGATCATTCGGCCCACTACTTTCTCGCTCCCTTGGTCTTATTCCTTGAGTGTTTTTTTCACGCCTCATCCGGGTTAGTTTTCTTGTCTGTTTGTTTAGCTATCTTTAGCACTCATGTCTTCGTTTGATTCTAAGTTTAATTCCTCGAGTGATTCCGAAAGATCTAGCGAGTCTGACGAGAGTAGAACTTCCTTAGAAGATCCTGAATTTACCCTTGATTCCCTTGAGGAGGAGGTCGTCACCCATAGTCGTCCTGGTAAGGAAATTCGCCATGTGAACCAACAGATGAATATATCCAATGTCGATAACATGTGGTATGGTCACCTATTGTCTCACATCCCTCCCACTAGCGAGTCAAAACTTAGGGCTTCGTGGCACATCCCCGCCTCCCACAAAATAATCATTTCTACCCTCGAGGATCGACCCTATCTAGCTCCCAAAGGTTGCTATACTTTCTTTTAGCACCATTTCGATACTGGTCTTCGCTTTCCCCAATGTGACTTCCTCCAGGAGTTGAGCAGTTGTTATCAGGCGCATCTAGGTCTCTTCACTCACAATGCTTTCCGCTCGATATGCTGTTTATTGTGTTAAATTGCACTACTTTTTCCTACTTCCTGGTCTTAGCCAAGTCGAAAGAAGGACCTTTCTACGTGACCTCTCAATATAGCCATAAGCTTTTTGACGGGGCCCCTAGTCATGTGAAGGACTGGAAAAAATACTTCTTCTTTATTCAGCCTCCCAAAGAGTTGACTTGTTCCACAGATTGGTACCCTACTTTCATGAAGCCTAAACTTTCCAAGGGTTACAAAAAAGATAAGACATATCTGCACATAATGAGCGTACTAGGATATAGATGCTTTAGTATTCCCCGACTCTTATCTGAAGATCTCTTGTGTCATGTCGGGTTAAGTCCAGAAAAAATTAAGCTGAAGGAGAATGTCGGTAGATATTATCATCTTTTCACATTTTTCTGTTTCGTTTTTATTTATTATGCTCATTGATAGCATTCTCATCTGTTTTATCGCTTTTCTTCGCAGGTATTAGAGTCATGAACGCCGTATTACTCCGTGAGGCTGCGAAGAAGAAGAAGGCTGGGGGTTTATCATCAGCACCCCAGAAGCCGGTTATCCTAGTAGTCCCGACAGGCACAAAGGGAAATTGCTCTACTGCTGCGAGGAAGCCTGCTGGCTCACCCACCACTGCGAAAAAGAAGGTAGGCTCATCCTCCTCCACCCCGAAGCGAGCCTCTTGCCCACCTCCCCAGGCCGAGTCCCCTCCACAGCTAGGCAAAGAGAAGACGTCTACTGATCCCAGCCCATCAACCCAACAGAAAGGGAAGCGCAAAATCTCTGAGACCTCAGTCCCATCAGCCTCTTCCCCAGAGGTGTCTGGATCAAATGATGAGCATGCTTCTAGGCCGATGATACATTCTTTGTATACTTCGGAGTCAGTTATCGTGGGCCGAGGCCCTACTCACATAGCTCAGAAGCTATTATTTCAGCTCCCCTCCCACGCAGACGCATCTTTTTTGAGTTCACTGGGATGGTCTGATTTAGTCCATCGTACATGCAGCAGTCTTACCGAGGTATATTTCTCCTTTCAAACTTTAACTTGATATTCAATATACGATTGATATTTTTCTCGTTCTCTCACTTTTGTCTTCTTTATTCAGGGCAACATGTATCTTCGGGAGTTGGTTGAGCGCGCCGAAGATATCAGGTCCAACGCCTGCCACGATTTACGCGAAGGTAAGGCTCTTCGCGACCAACTCCAGGCGACCATAGATGAGATGAAAGAAACACATGCTAAGGAGCTTTCGGAGTCCCAAGCTCGATGTGACGAGCTTGTGAAAGAGAAACAAGAGCTTCACCAACTGATAGAATACCAAGCGAAAGAGATCCAAAAGTTGAAAGAAGAGTTGAAGAATTCCCGAGCTGAAGCGGCACAAGTCCGCAAGGACCTTAAAGACGCCAAAGCGCAACATGCTACAGAAGCCTCCTCATTCAAGGAAAAATTCCTCAAGTCTGAAGAATTCAACGAGATTTGTGCTTCTACAGCTTATCATTATTTGGAGGTGGGTTTCGAGGGTGCAGTCGATCTCTTCAAGGCTCACGGCTACCCTCCACCAGGCGCTCCCACTGCTTTCATCGACTTCGATGATTTCATAGCGAGTCTCCCTCCTGATCCTTAGACTGTACTCCTTTACTTATGCTATTTTCTCATTTACGTAGACGATGTATGCCTTCGGGCCATATTTGTTACGCACTGCATTGCTTTACTTTCCATACTATTATGCGACTATGGATTTTATGACGCTTATATTTGATTATCTCCTTTTGCGCACTTTTGGCATGTATGAAACTCGCGTTATGCCATATTTAGTATTTTGCGTTTAAATTTACTTCTTCTTCCGAGTTTGTCTCTGATGTTTTTAAACACTAGGGTAAATAAGAGTGCGAGCTTACCGAAGCTCTTTTCTTCCGGTCACATCCTTTCTTCTGCAACACTTAACTTAGTAAATAAGATATAACTTTTGCTCTCACTCTCCTTCTCTTCTACTAGGCACATCTTAAGTAGATAATACACGATTTTTGATCTCTTCAACACTTCTCCATTATAGCTGCAGTCCAGATAATAAAAACTACTCCTCTTCACCCCATGACTCTTAGCAAGAAGGCTATAAGAACTCAACCCCTTCACTTCTAACTCCTATGCTAGGCGATGTCTTAACAGGAAAATAAAAATTTCTCTACTTCACTCTACTCCTCGGTTAGTCGATGCCTTAGCAGGAAAATTTATTTATTCTCCTTACCAACTCTGGACCTCTGCTAGGCGATGCCTTAGCAGCAGGAAAATTTTATTTTTCTCCTCCCAAACTCTCCTCCTCTTCTAAGCGATGCCTTAGTAGGAAAATTTAATTTTTCTTCTCTCCAACTCTAAAAATAATGTTTTCTCACTTTCATAATACAACAACATTCATGAATTGAAAAGAAAAACTTGATTTTATTGAATTCCAACTGATTAAATGGAAAAATTCAAAGATGAAATACATCCACGATAAAATCAAGAATGATATTTTTTAAGGTGGTAAACATTCCAGGACCTCTTCAAAACCTTTCCTTGCGCATTCTCCAATTATTAGGCTCCAGAATTAAGCTTTTCGATCACTTTGAAGGGACCCTCCAACTTTGGGTCTAACTTTCCTCTCTGCTCTTCCTGCACCTTCCTCAGGACCAAGTTGCCTACCTGGAAGTTTCTCTGAATGACCCTCCGATTATAATATTGCGCAATGCGATTCTTATAAGCTTCTATGCGAATGCTTGCAGCCTCTCTCTCTTATCTTCCAATAATTCAAGGTCAGTGGCCCGTCTCATATCATTATCTTCATCATAACACATCGTCCTCACCGGTTCCAATCCAATCTCAGTCGGGAGCACCACCTCATTACCATAGACTAAACTGAAAAGAGTTTCTTTGGTTCCTTCCCTCGGAGTGGTTCGGTAAGCCCATAAGACACTTGGTAGTTCATCCACCCAATTGCCCTTAGCATTGCCAATTCGAACCTTTAGACCCTACACCAGCATCCGATTAGTCACCTCCACCTGCTCATTACTCTGTGGGTAAGCTACAGAGGTAAAGACTTGTTGGATTTTCATCTCTTTACATCAGGCTTTGATCTTAGCTCCTTGGAACTGTCTTCCATTATCGGATATCGGTCTCCTAGGCACCTTGTATCTGGACACTATATTCTTCCACAAGAGTTTCAGGACGTGATTCTCAGTTATTCTAGCCAAAGGCTCTACTTCCACCCATTTCAAAAAATAGACAACTGCTACCAATAGAAACTTCTTCTGAGCGGGATCTATAGAGAAATGCCCCACAATATCAATTCCCCGCTAGTCAAAAGGACATGCGGTTGTGATAGTCTTCATCAACGCGGTCGACCGATGATGTAACCGGGCATGACGTTGACAACTATCGCAGGACATCACTAACTCTTGGGCATCATGTAGTACTGAGAGCCAAAAATAACCCGCGAGCAACACATTCCTTGCCAACGCATAAGCCCCCAAATGATTTCCACATCCCTCGTGAACTTCTCGGAGCACATAATCAGCCTCTTGATAACTCAAGCATAGAAGAAGCGGCCCTGCAAAAGACCTCTGATACAACACTTCTCCGACTATCACATAGCGCATACACTTTATCTTCAACTTACGAGATTCTCTAGGGTCAACAGGAAGCTTTCCCTCCTTCAAGTAACCAGTTATGACAGTCCTCCAATCTTCTTCTTCATGTTCCACTGTAGTCGAACTGGTGTAAGGTGTGAGTTCGACTTGAAATACCACATCTCTAGTCTTCCAACTTCCCATTGTTCTAGCCATTTTGGCTAGAGTGTTCGTCTTTTCATTTTTTTTTCCTGAGAATCTGTTCAAACGTGATCTCGGTGAATTTTTCTCTAACTCTGTCCACCTCTTGGGCATACTCGATAAGTTTTTCATTTTTCACATCATACATTCCCTTCATCTGCTGTGCTACCGGCTGTGAGTCAGAAAAAACAAGTACTCAAGTAGCTCCCACGTTTCTGGCTGCTCGAACCACTGCCAACACAGCCTCATACTCTGCCTCATTGTTGGATGCTCGAAAGTTCAACCTTACGGCTAACTTCACCTCATCTCTAGCTGGCGAAATTAATACTACCTCCACCTTACTTCCATCCTTTGACGAGGAACCATCCACATACATCTTCCAAGGGTTCTCATTCTTCTGATGCACGGTCTCAGCCAGAAAATCGGCTAAGGCTTGCGCTTTGATAGCCGTTCTTGGCTGATACTGGTTGTCATACTCTTCCAACTCAGTAATCCACTTAACCAAACGGCCTAACATATCTGAATTAATTAAGATCCTACACAATGGACTATTGGTGAGCACCACAATTGGATGAGATAGGAAGTATGGTCTCAAGCGTCTCACCGTCATTACTAAAGCTAAAGCCAATTTTTCCAACCTTGAGTATCTCATCTTTGCCCCTTTGAGTGCATGTGAAACATAGTAGACCGACTGTTGAGTTGATTCCTCTAGCTTGACAAGGACCGAACTCACAGCTCCCTCGGTGGCAGATAAATATACCCACAAAGGCTCACCTTTTGTCGGTTTGGCCAGGACAAGGAGCTCAGCAAGGTACTTCTTCAATTCTCCAAAATCCTTCTCGCAATCCGGACCCCATTCAAATTTTTTACCTTACGCAAAGTCCGGAAGAACAGTAAGCTTCTATGAGTGGACCTTGAGATAAACCTCGTCAGCGTAGCAATCCCCCCTGTTAACTTTTACACATCATTGGGTCCTCGAGGAGAAACCATATCTTGGATAGCTCGAACCTTCTCGGGGTTAGCCTCAATCCCACTCTCTGTTACAATATAACCCAAAAAATTCCCACCCTTCACCCCAAAGATACACTTATGAGGGTTCACTTTAACACATAGGACCTGAGAGTGGAAAAGGTCTCCACTAAATCATGTATGAGCTGGGTTGGGTCATTTGACTTCACCATGATGTCGTCCACGTACACTTCGACATTTCTTCCCACCTGCTCAAATATTCTATCCATCAATCGCTAATACGTGGCTCCGGCATTTTTGAGTCCGAAGGACATGAACACGTAACAGAAAGTTCCTTCAGAGGTAATGAAACTCACTTTATCTTGGTCCTCCACAGCTAAAGGGATTTGATGGTACCACTGGTAAGCACCCAACATGCACAGATATTGATGTCCAGCATGTAGTCCAACTGATCTATTCGAGGCAAAGGATAACAATATTCAGGGCACGTTTTATTGAGATATCTGAAGTCCACACACATCCTCCACTTCACTTAACTCTTTGGAACTATGACGACATTTAATAGCCAAGTAGGAAATTGCACTTCTTGAATGTGTCCAGCCTAACTTTATCTTTCTCAGGCCTGAAGTGTCTTTTTTTTTTCTGTTTTATAGGGCGAGCATTAGGCAAGATGTTCAACCGATGCTCTGCAACATCTGGAGTCGTCCCTGTGAGTTCTTGGGCCGACCAAGCGAACCCGCTGAGATTAGCCTGTAAAAAAGTAACGAGTTCTTCCCTGACCCTTGGGTCAAGGTCAGGGACTATTCTGAGCGTCTTCGTTTCGGACCCAAATGCTATGATCTCTGGCTCTTCATCCATCACCTCCAAAATCTCCTTCCTTACTATGGACAACCCGCTTCTTCCCTTTCTAATCATATTGACCTCCACACGCGTCCTTTTTCCATCTTCCTTCATTATTACTTCATAACACAGACGCGCGACTTTTTGGCCTCCGCACAAGACTCCAACCCCCTTTCCCACAGGAAACTTCAGCTTCTGATGATATGTGGAAGCTACAGCTCTGAAATATTTTAGGGCTGGCCGTCCCAGAATTTCATTATACACTGATGGGGTGTCCACCACGGTAAATGTTATCATCTTTGTTACCCGCCGAGTGTCAAGCTCCAAAGATAGAGGAAGGACAATCTGACCCAACGGCGGAATGACATGTCCTGCAAACCCATACAGAGGAGTAGAGATCGGCTCGAACTCAAATCCTTCCACCTTCATCTGATCCAGAGTGCTCTTGAGCAAGATATTCACGGAGCTTCCATTATCGATAAAGACTCGTACCACATCATAATTGGCAACGGTGGCTGTCACCACCAAGGCATTGTTATGTGGAGCCACAATGTCTCGGAGGTCTTCCGGCCCAAAACTGATGACAGGATCCTGGGGTAAGTCCGCACCCGTAGATATCTCGAAGTTCTCGAACCTTCTCTCATGTGTCTTCCGAGCTCGTCCGAAATCTCCATCAGTAGCACCCCTTGAGATCATGTGAATCATTCTTCTGTAGGGTGGTTATCCTCATTCATTCTCTTCCTTGGTTCGACAGGCTCCCGAGGGACATCTTGACCTCGACCTTCCCTTCTCTGCTCGGTGAACCTATGATTTATCCATGGAGGGCTCGACCTCGCCTAGGGGATTGGCAAAAACTCGGTTTACTCACGGATTAGGATTCTTCTTGCCTGTCCAGCGACGGAAACCTAGCACTGCACTCCACCCTCTACCCTGATGTAGTGCCCAAATTCAGTACACGTATAACTCATACATTTATTTAATTGATAAATATTTATTTTAATTTAAAATGAGTTTTAGCCATTCATGCTTTATTTAAATGTATTATATTAAATTAATTATGTCTATGTGATGCACATTAAAATGTTTTTTTTCGAGTTTTATGTTCAGAAGATTATTCGAGACGGGATCGAGGAAAAGACCGGTGATGATTTTTTTTAGCAACTTAAAATGTGGTATTTTGATCGAGCAAAACTTGCACAGTGAATGGTCCCAAAATTTGTTTTATATATGAAAGCTCGATTTAAATATCGCAAGTGCACGATAGTCAAGTTATAATAGACGTACGTGAATACGAGTATCGTTCCACAGGGACTGCGTTACAATATTTTTTTTTATTCTCAATTAAAATTTCTTTAGCAACGATAAAGTGGTTTGGTAATTAAACTAATGTAAATCAAATAACTAAAAGAATTAAAGCGCAAAGAGAATGTATGCAATAATGCAATGATTAAGTTGGATTAAATCAAATGAAAGATGAATTTGTTGGGAATTATCAGTTCACCTACCACTCGTGTTTTAATAATTACCCTCGACTCTTACTCGTGCATTCGACGGAATTCCCTAGACTAATCAATATACTCTGTCGAGCTATATTAACACTAATCATAAACATGCAGTAATCAAGTGTCCTCAATTATTTAACAGTTTAAGATCGCCTTACGTTCTATGGAATCCTCTAGCTTTTATCCGGGTGAACTATTACTATCGACACGTACCCAATTCCGTATGTCTACTAAAATTGTAAGTCCGTGGTTTATACTATGCGATCCTATTGTTAATTAGTCTGTCGAAATCGTTAACAACATGCAATAATCAAAGGAAGATAGCTAGGCTTCGCTTGAAACAAGAAATAACAATAGCATAAACAAATCACTTGTAAAAACGTCAAGAAATAATGTTAAACAACGAGTACGGGTAGGATCCCCTCAAATCCCAACAAATCTAGAGTTTAGCC
Organism: Primulina eburnea; assembly: GCF_022965805.1. Taxonomy (NCBI): domain Eukaryota; kingdom Viridiplantae; phylum Streptophyta; class Magnoliopsida; order Lamiales; family Gesneriaceae; genus Primulina; species Primulina eburnea. The sequence goes on along the minus strand of NC_133117.1, from coordinate 5,147,759 downwards.
AACCAAATTCATACTAAAAATCAACAATCTATGCAAGAGAATAAAATACTGAATAATAAAATACTAAATATGACGATGGAAGATGGCTGCGACGCTTGGAATTCTCGAGTTCTTCAAAAGTCTTCCTTACTCCTAGCCTTCTCTCCCAGAAAAATTGATGAAAATATGATGAATCCTCCTCTAAGAGGCGCCCAATCTCGTGTATTAGGTTAGTGGTCTTGGATAGAGTCCATGAAAATAGAAACAAATCTCGCAGAATCTTGCTGGATCGCGTGACTCGCTAGGGCGGTAGGTTTTGACCGCTGGGGCGAGTGACTCTCGAATAAAAATCTTTAGCCTTCTCTCTAGTCTCGCTGGGGCGGCCACTTTTGACCCCCCGAGCGAGAGATCTTCTGTTAAATTCTCTTGTCCAGGCTAGCAGTCTCGCTGGGGCGGTCAGTTTTGACCGCCCTAGCGAGAGGTCTTCTGTTCGAAATCCTCGGTAAGACTAGAATGCTCGCTGGGGCGGTCAGTTTTGACCGCCCTAGCGAGGCTTCTTCGTTGTTGTGCCCATTTTCTGTCATATTTGGTTCCATTCCTACAAAATACCACAAAACACACGAGATCAGTCATATGCTAAATAATGCAAACAAAATGCAATAATAAACTAGAACAACCTAATATGATGTATGAATGCGACTCGAAACCAACACTAAAAACACGTAAAAACGAGTCCTATCATATTTTAATTTTTAGTCAAGAATGGGACGTTTTAAATAATTTATTAAGTTGTTAGTATTTTAAAACCTAATTTAATTATTAGGTGAATTTTAGAATTTTAAACTTTTAAAGTCTAGCACTTGTACCTCTTTATTTTTAATTAGAGATTTGTGTTAAAGTTAAGGAACAGTTAGTATTTTAAATTAGTTGCTAATTATTAATTAAACAAATTTTACTCTCCCTAATTTACTAAAACACACGCACGCACACACTTTTACACACACCTGTACACGACTAAACACACACACTCACTTCACATTCAGATTTTTATTATTTTTGAGAGAGCAAACCTAGGGTTCTTCATCTAGGAAGCGGCTGCCCCTCTCCTTTGAATTTTCCAGCAACTTTTCTTTAATTTCATTGCAAGATTTTAGGGCCACGTTCGTCTCGGATCAATCCTCACGTCATCTCCGCTTCGGTATCATCGTCACGGTATTTCTAATCATCAAAGGCACGTATATTCTGTAATTTCTGCATCGATCTTGTCATATTATGTGTTGTGTTATTTTATGCGTAAAAAATTCATGTGTGACGTTTGTCATTTGAGCAGAAAATGATTTGGACCAGTTTTGAAATAATTTTAGATCTGAAAACTCGTTTTGTTGGAAACTAAATTCTGGAGTTTGACAAAACATAAATCAATCGACTAAACCATCTAATACATGAAAGCATATTCGGCAGCTAAACATTCAACTAAAATCAGTTGACACAAACTGATCAGTTGAGAACTGATCAGTAAAACATTCAGCCGTATACATTAAAGCTCCTCGACTGAAGATACCTCGGGAAAGATCATTCAAACAGACAAAAAGACATATCAGACAGCAACTGAATGTGAAAAGCCGCACTGCATAGAACAACGAGTTTCGGCTCTCAAGATTTATACGCCGTCTTACAATAAATGATGAAGCGGCAATCAAGAACATTGTCCAAGAAATGATAAAGTGGCAATCAACGGATACGAGAATTCAAAATTACCGTTGAAAGAGAAGTCTATAAATATGACAAAAGAGCAGTTGACATATATGTGTGATTGACCAATCTCAAACTTGTCATTACTCTGTCAAAATCTCTGCTCACTCGTATCAGATCTATTCGTAGCGATCAAGGCTACACATTGAGCAAACTAGCACTCTGAAATATTGAAAATTCGATTTAGTGCTAAGTTCAGTTACTTACAGAAATCATTGTATTATACTAAGAGTTTCAGTTCAGGCAATAGATAAGTCCTAACTGAAGTGGGTCTGTACAAGTGTTGTACTCGATCAAAGTCTTTTAGTAAATATCCTATCCTTGAGATAGAAGGGGTGACGTAGGAGTTATTCAATTCTCCGAACATCCATAAACATACCGTGTTATCCTTACTTCAGCTTTTCATTTTTAGTTAGATATTCTATCTATCAAACAGTTTATTTTCCGCAACTGCTTATTCAGTTTAACTGGTTGATATTGACTGACGGGATACTTAGTTCAGTTTGTAACAAGACTGAACTATCCTTTTCGAAAAATAATTAATTTCCTAGAAGTGTTTATTCAACCCCCCCTTCTAAACACTAATTAGTCAATAACCGATCCTAACAAGTGGTATCAGAGCAAGGCATATCCTGTCAAAGATTATCTATCCTCAATCTAATCATTATGTCTCCATTCAATAAGATTCCAATGTTCTCCAGGGAAGATTTTGATGATTGGAAAATCAGAATGCAGGCTCATCTAGCTGCACAAGACGATGACATGTGGTACGTCATAACTGATGGACCCATGAAAATTTTGAAAGCAAACACACCTGTTGCTATTACTGAAGGGGCACCTCACCGAATTGAAAAGCCTCGAGATGAGTGGACTACAGAGGACAAGAGAAAGGCAAATCTAGACAACGTTGCAAAAGACATACTGTATAAGACACTGGACAAAGTAACGTTCAGTAAGATCAAAATGTGCAAAACCGCCAAAGAAATTTGGGAAAAGTTAATTCAACTTTGCGAAGGAAATGATCAAACTAAAGAAAACAAACTCTCAGTTGCTGTGCAGAAGTTCGACAACATCAGAATGAAGATGGGTGAAACAATGGATGAGTATGATGAAAGAACAAGCTGTATTATCAACGAACTAAATGCACTTGGAAAGGTGTATACAAATAAAGAAGTAGCGTTGAAAGTAATCAGAGGACTTCCCAAAGAATGGGATGTCAAAACTATGGCAATGAGGGAATCCAAAGATCTTAACAAAGTTGAACTTCATGATTTATTTGCAGATCTAAAAGCATATGAGTTTGAACTTCAAACTCGAGAAGGTGAACCATCCACTCCAGCAGCAACTACTGCCTTGACTGCTGTTAGAAATGAATCAACTGCTGATCAGCTGAGCAATGATTCCATGTCTCTATTCATTAAGAAATTTGGAAGATTCATGAGGAAAAATCAAGGAAATTTTCAGAAGAATTATCAAAGAAACAACTCCAGAGAAGAATCTAATGTATGTTTCAACTGTGGCAAATCCGGTCACTTTATTGCCAACTGTACAAAGCCTAAAAAGGACAATCAAATCTCAACTGAAAGAAAGAAGAAGATATATGAGCACAAAAGAAGATCTAAGGACAAAAAGAAGCCTTACAAGAAGAAACATGAAGTACTTCTAGCTGAAGAAAGCAAAGTCAAATGGGCAGAAACTGACAGTGAAGAGTCAGATCCAGAAAGCTCTTGCAGTTCAAGTGATGAGGAAGAAGTAACATGCTTAATGGTAGATAACATAGAAGATCAATCAAGCTGCGAGCAGGTATTTGATTTTAGCTCTATTGATTTTACACGAGAAGAACTCATTTCAACTCTTCATGACATGGTCAATGAGTATCAAAAGCTTGCTTCATCATTTGAAAAACTCAGAGCAAAGCAAGATGATCCCAAAGACGATAAAACAAAAACTGATGAATCAGTTGAAATGTTGAGTCTAAGAAGGGAGATTGCTGAACTAACTGATGAAAGAAGCAGGAATCAATCAATGATTCAAAAATTGTCGCTTGAAAATACAAAGCTCAATGAGCTCATTCAAGTTTGGAACAAATCATCAAAAGCTCTAACTAATATACAGAATTCTCAGAAATCAGTTGATGATAAAACTGGTTTAGGATTCTGTAGTAACGATGATTTGTCTTCCCAAGATACTCAACCAAAACTGAATACGAACAAAGGGAAATATATTCGCTTTGTAAAATCAGTTATGGTACAAAATCAAGAAGAGTCGAGCAAACTGATTGAACAGCCATCTCAGAATATGAATAAAGGCATGAGATGTGGAATTGGATATACTCCAAAGGGTAAGACTGATTCATGGAATCAGCAACCAAAAACTCTCAGCAGAAAATATTCATATGGCTACTCAAACTACCACAACAGTAAGCCGGTTCAGAAAAGATATCGGCTGAACAACCAGTTGAAAAAGAACAAAACACATGTCATATCATCCTCACAATATACACCAAACACACACAGACAGGGAAGGACCATATGGAATACAGCAACAGGACAGTCAGTTAGACTGATTCAAGTCTGGATTCCAAAAGGACTAATCAACTATGGACCCAAATAGAAAAGGGGACCAGAATCTTATTTTGTGTTTAATTGCAGACAATAGGAACAAGCATTGGATCAATATGGTACCTGGACAGTGGATGCTCTCGACACATGACAGGAGATTCAAACTTATTGTCCCAACTGGTCAAATACAATGGTCCAAACATCAGTTTTGGGGACAACTCCAAAGGTAAAACTGTGGGTAAGGGTAAGCTTATCCATGGTAACTTCACCCAGTTCTTCACTCCAGAACCAAGCACATAGATGTCAGACATCACTTCATCAGGGATCATGCACTGAAGAAGAACATCAGATTGGAGTATGTTTCAACGGAACAACAAGCAACATACATCTTCACAAAACCGTTACCAGAGGCTAAGTTTTCTTATTTCAGAAATATTCTTGGTTTAATTGATATAACTTCTATAACAGAATTAAATACAGAAAATAAGAACACAACAAATTAAGAATAATATTTTATTAAGAATACCAACGTTCCCAATTTACAGAAGAAATCATAGATCCAACTGTATCTAGCCATTCTCTAACCCAATCATTCAACTCATAGATTCGAACTCTGGCAAATGCCCTAGACTTCGAAATTTTATCAACAACATGCCACTCCTTCCACAGCAGTGCCTCTAAAATACATTTATCTTCTACCAACTCTCTAACATGGCTAACCTCAAAACGAGCAAGATATTTCAGTGCTCTTCTTTCCTGAGCACGAGTAGGAATGACACCACTGTCACTCACATTCTTCAACTCTTGAATCTTCTCCCAAGTTGTCAACACCTTTTGAAAGACATATTTCTCCATTTTTATTTTAATCTCAGCTAAACGAGGGGCTGACTGATTAGTCACATGAACATGAATGCTACTGCCTGTATCAGAATCAGACATATTGAAATTTTTACTGATAATATATCATATTGTGATCACTATTTATAGGAAAATGAAGAAGCCGAAGAGTTTTAAGTCATTAAATATGTCTTTCCTATTTACCAATGAATTTAAGTTATTAGTTAATAATTAATAACTCGCATCAGTTTGAATCTTATTATCAACTTATTAAAATTAATCTTTTATCAGTTTATCTGTTTATCACAACTGATATCAGTTAGTGTTTAAGTGTTTATATCTTATACCAGATCATTGTGCACAAAAACAAAATAAAATGATACATTAATCAAAATAAATATTTCATTTATCCATAAATATTGGACAAGATTACATGATCATAAGTTTCCTTCACACTAGTTATCCACATGTTCATCCAAACAGCTAGTGCTGAGGAAGAAGTTTTGCAGAAACTATGTGAAGATGCGATGCTGTTAAGAGTTTCCAACTCCTTACGCAACATCAATTCATAAAGGTGGCCCTCCTTGAAGGCATCCACCTCTGCAGAAATTTTTAAGTGCTCTCGCACTTCTCTTAACTGGGCCATCCGCCTAAAGGTGGTGACCCTTCCTGAGTTGTACAGGAGCTCTAGCTCCTGTAACTCTTCCCAGTAGGGAAGACTAGCATAGAAGACCTCGTCTTCTATCGCAGCTTTTTGTGCCTCAAGTGAAACTGGAACGACGCTTGAACTACTTGCTCCTGCCATTTCTTCTTAAAAGTTTTCTGCTGATACTTGTGACTAACTTTTCAATCTTATTTATAGGCCAGGACAAGGAAAACGAAAGGACACTTCTCTCTGCGACGTTTGATATGCCAAGCACTATACTCGTCTTTAATCATTACTGTCTATTGCCGTCATTTTTCTATAATGCATTTATTTAGGGGGAATGATGATTTAAGAGATTAACTGAGAAGACAGTTGTTAGTGAATTCCTAACTGAAAGGACTCAGTTTTCCCTAACTGATCGTTCAGTTGAAAATTCTACTAATCTTCTCATCAAAGTTAATAAATTAAACCTATTATATTCCAAATCATATGATGTGACTATCTGCTAAATCATGATGAATTTAAGTTTACAACGTGTACACGTTTTTAACCACTCAAAATTGCACACACATGGCACGCGTACACTATTTTGAAAAACACAAATTATTTACGGACTGACACGTGTCCAAAAATTTGAATAGTCACAAACATATGTACAATTGCCCGCTTCATTTCAGTTCTACTTTTTGATTATTCACAAACTAACGAAAGAAAGATCAAATATCTTCTCTAAATTTCTCTTTCAGCAAATCACCCAGCACGAAATGACGACTCAGATTCCCGCTTACATGCTTAATGCTATGACAATCAATTTTGGATCCATTTTATCTTTCGGAGATGATGAGGTCAAAAAGGTGTTTCAAAAACTCGAAAGTGCTGGTCTGAGAAAATTTTTGGGACAATCATCGCACGATATATATCCAAAAGAACTTCAAGATTTCTATTCCTCTGGCAAGGTTGACTCAGAAGGTATCATAAATTCTACTGTCAATAATCAGTCGCTGACTATATCTGAAGATTCTTTTGGGGAATTATTCTCTTTACCTTGTGACGGATTAGCACAACTGTCGGATGTCAAAGCATCTGATATTGATGAAATGCAAATCCTTTTATCTGCTGATGGACGGAAAATTAAAGTTTCCGATCCTAAGAAGGAACTGAAACATGAAATTCAGTTGCTTGCTGATATAATTGCTAAAGGGCTCTTAGCAAAAGCATGATCATTTGCTGCCCTTACATTAGAAAAGTTTCAAGACATTACTGCTATTATGACTGATCAAAAATTCAACTGGAAACGGCTCATCTTCAACATACTGAAGAATATGTTTTTGTCGTCAAAACAATCCAAAGGTTTTGCCGTACAAATCAGTTATCTTTTGAAAGTAAAAGGTTTAGTGGATGCTGACTCTGAAAGATTATCGAAATTCAAGGTGTTCAATGCAAAGAATACCATGCCACCAAAAATCACCCTGGACATTTCTCCTGCCAAATTTGTCAAGATTAAGAAGGAGATTGGAATTGATCACGCGACTACAAAATCAGAGAAGAAAGTCAAAAATCTACCTCAACGGAAGATTACTAAAATAAAATTGATTCTGAGTACAACTGATTCAGAGAGAACCCCATCACCTCAGATTGTCAAGAGAACAAGAACTCAAAGAGTGAGATCGGTTGCTGAAGTCACCATTGTTGCTGATCAGTCAATAACTACAGAGGGTCAGCAACCGATAGAAGCTGTTCCCTTGAACATCATTCCACCTGACGATTCAGCTAGCACAAAGAGGGAATCAGTTAGGGCCACAGCTCTCTTAACTCAGATATCTCGACCAATTGGTGTCGCGCCCGCACGCCCGAAAGGCATCAAGTTTGTAGAAATGGTGGATTCAACTCGAACTGGATTAGAAATTCCACATCTCATGAGTTCTGACAAAGGAAAGGGGAAGATGATTGAAAAACCCCGACCAACAAATCCAATTCAAACCCACATTGACCTTGTTTGGGCAAAGGTTAATGATTTTGCAGCTTCAAAAATTCAGGTCTATGATGATTGGAAGGCCTACCGAACTGAAATTTTTGCCAAGAAACTGAAGAACAAATCTCAACTGAATAAATTTATTAAACTTGAAGATTATGTTCTAAAGACAGTAAAAGCAGCCTCCATTACTCTGGCTATGGAAAGGAAAAACTACTTATTTGATCAAGTGCGAGCAAAGAAGTTGGCTCATATTATCAGCAAATTGAAGAACAACTATATTCCCACAAATCCAACTGCCTATGCTGATCAAGCAGTGATCACTCAGCTGGATTCTGATCTGGTTGGTTTGCTATCTCAGATTAAATTTTGGGAAATGGATCAGGAATTAGTCATTCATAAAGGAAACTCAGACACTGATGATGAAAATGAAGATGACGAATCACTCACTGAACAACAACAACCATCGTCTGAACTGGCCCTTGTTACAACTGACGTACCAGTTATAGAAAAGCTTCAGTCACCTCCGACTGAACAACAACTATACACCGAAGCTGAGCTTTCTTTTGCTCACATCGACGAGATCATTTCAGTAATTGTTCAGGATTCTCACTTGAGTAAATCTACAAATGACAAATTGATCATCCAGTTGATCAAACTGATGAAGAGGCTCCTATCTCTGCAAAAGAACCAATTCAGCAAGCTTCATCTGCTGACATGAATACTTCAACGGACGACCCTCTTGTTTGTCAAGATCCTCCGCTACAAGAACCGGTTCTCAACTCTCCACCATCTGTTATTCTTAAGACCAGTCATTCTACTGAACAGAATTCATCTCCTCCACTTACAGTTCAAGGAAAAATAATTGAAACTGATGTTTCGATTCAAAATGTTGATGATCCAGTCTCAACTGATCACACATTAGTCGTTTCTGAACACATCACCAAAGAAACAGGATCATCCTACCAATCTTCTCCTCAAAATGCTTCAGATATTGATCTTATTCTGGAAGAAGTTCAGCATTTACACAATAATATGGAGCAAATGATCTCTATCATCTCTAAAATTCAGAACACGCAACTATCTCATACTCTAAAATTGGATCATCTAAAAGAGTCCAGCTTAGAGAAAATGAATGCTCTTAGAGTCAAAATGGACTCTCTTGTCACAACTATGGATCAAACAAAGCAGGGGTTACTCGATTCCTTATCTACAGAACAAAATGTAAACAGTCAAAGATTTCAGCGACTGGAAGCCTTTGTTTCAAAGCAAATGGAGTTACTACAGATTTCCTTCACCACTATTGCCTCAAGCATCACATCAGATGTCAAAATTCTCTCCCTTCACGTTCAAAAGCTATCGGACAAAATGGAGGTATTTGACAAAAAGGGGGAAAACAGCTAAAGAATTATCTGAATAAATCAGATTATTATCAGATTATTATCAACTGATGTTATTTTCTCAAACTGATGTTATTCTCTCAGAAGTTATATTATCTACAAGGAATTCTGTTATCTTATGATTCAGTTGCATAATCTATTATCAACAAAGAGCTGAGTCAAATCTCTTGGTTTTGTCAAACACCATAAAGGGGGAAATTGTTGGAAACTAAATTCTGGAGTTTGACAAAACATAAATCAATCGACTAAACCATCTAATACATGAAAGCATATTCGGCAGCTAAACATTCAACTAAAATCAGTTGACACAAACTGATCAGTTGAGAACTGATCAGTAAAACATTCAGCCGTATACATTAAAGCTCCTCGACTGAAGATACCTCGGGAAAGATCATTCAAACAGACAAAAAGACATATCAGACATCAACTGAATGTGGAAAGCCGCACTGCATAGAACAACGAATTTCGGCTTTCAAGATTTATACGCCGTCTTACAATAAATGATGAAGCGGCAATCAAGAACATTGTCCAAGAAATGATAAAGTGGCAATCAACGGATACGAGAATTCAAAATTACCGTTGAAAGAGAAGTCTATAAATATGACAAAAGAGCAGTTAACATATATGTGTGATTGACCAGTCTCAAACTTGCCATTACTCTGTCAAAATCTCTGCTCACTCGTATCAGATCTATTCGTAGCGATCAAGGCTACACATTGAGCAAACTAGCACTCTGAAATATTGAAAATTCGATTTAGTGCTAAGTTCAGTTACTTACAGAAATCATTGTATTATACTAAGAGTTTCAGTTCAGGCAATAGATAAGTCCTAACTGAAGTGGGTCTGTACAAGTGTTGTACTCGATCAAAGTCTTTTAGTAAATATCCTATCCTTGAGATAGAAGGTGTGACGTAGGAGTTATTCAATTCTCCGAACATCCATAAACATACCGTGTTATCCTTACTTCAGCTTTTCATTTTCAGTTATAAATTCTATCTATCAAACAGTTTATTTTCCGCAACTGCTTATTCAGTTTAACTGGTTGATATTGACTGACGGGATATTTAGTTCAGTTTGTAACAAGACTGAACTATCCTTTTCGAAAAATAATTAATTTCCTAGAAGTGTTTATTCAACCCCCCCTTCTAAACACTAATTAGTCAATAACCGATCCTAACACGTTTTTACTGTCTTTTTATATACTGCGACTTTTTGGTCATGATTCTGAGAAAACTTTGTAAAAATTGTAAAACTTTTCGATACCTTCGATTTGACAGTAAATTCGAAATATTTGGATAAAAATTGAGTGAGTTATGATGTTTTTCGTGGGACTGCTCAAACTGCGTTTTTCAGAAAATTATGTATTGATGTGTTCTTGAGATTTTATTGTTGTAGGCTTCGTTGGGGATCGACGGGTGATCGTTGCTGCATCTAGGTATGATTAGTATGATGTTGAGTTGGTATTTTGTATGCTGGTTAGTGTCGATAGACACTTGAATTCATTAGAAGTCGTAAGAAACGATTTTGGTGTCAATTGCCACGTTTTTGAATTGTATGTGTCGTAGGGTGAACGTCGGTGCTTTGGGTGTTTGTACGCATTTGGTTTGATGCATGGCATGCTAGGATGGGTCTCGGGGTGTCGGTTCATGGTCCGTACAATTGAGTCTAGAGTGATAAGTATCGCGTGTATTGAAATTTCGTGAGTTTGCACTTCCCGTAGGTACACGGACCCCCTCACGGACCAGAGCACGGGGTCCGTGTCTTTGTTTCCTTCGCGGTGCCAAATTCCAGAGACTAGACGGACCCGTAGACGGACCCTAGCACGGGGTCCATGCCCTCACTTTTTTTCGGTGTCTTTTTACAGAGTCTAGACGGACCCTTACACGGACCCAGGCACGGGGTCTGTGTCCTTCATATTTTTGGAAAAAATTTATAGCATGTTTGAGGTTTGACGCCATGGTTTAGTTCCATGATTTACAAGTCGAGTCATGGGAATTTAGAACGTCCTAAGGAATTTAATGAGCTCGTAAGTAAGCTTTATATTTACGTCTAAGTTATGCAAGTTAAGTATTTTAAATTCATTTAGTATGTTCAGCAACGGCCCCGATCGAAGTCCAACGAATCCCTCAACGCCAAGTAAGTATGTTTGACGTGCAAGAAAATATTTTAAGTTTTGAGGTATGCTAAATGTTTTGTGACCAAATTATGAATGGGTTTGGAATTTGGTGCACGTGGCCGAGGACCTCTACACCCCGTTAAATTATGAACGGGTTTAGATCGTGATTGGAAAGCGTTAAATCATGAACGTGGACCAATCAGCCCGTTAAATTATGAACGGGGATCTCATGTATGTGGCAGTGGATACGTCCATGTCATCCCAGTACTGTGGTTTAGTCTGATCAGGCGAAATATGTTATGGGTCACTTGCTTTGAAACATCCTCTACGCAAAATGATGAAGTATGTATGTTCAATTATGTTCAAGAATGCAAGCTTGTTTAAGAAAAGTTTATGTCACGTCTAAGTATTTATGTACGTATGCTCAGGTTTATCAAGCAAGTTCAAGTTTTAAAGTATGTATGTCCTATTTTAAAGTCACATGTGATTTTATTATGTACTACTCGTTACTACCAGTTTATACGTGTTGAGTCTTTAGACTCACTAGACTTGATCGATGCAGGTGAGGACGTTTATGAGGAGGCTGAAGGTGTTGACCGAGGAGCTGGCTTGGACTGAGCGGGAGGCTAAACCCGAGGACCGCCCATGTTTTGAAGTTTTTATGAAAATGTTCAAACAATTTTGTCAAACTCTATTTTTAGACATTTGTTTGCAACAAATGGTGGAGACGTACAATTATTTTATCAAATTTTGAACGTTCATGTTTTGTTTAAGAAAGTTTTTAATTTTTTCGTAAATTTTAAGTAGCAAAAGTACGGTACGTTACACCTGATTCCCTCACCTCCATCACTTTATCCTAATTCCTATTCAGAGAATAGGTGATGAGAATTATTATCTACCTCTAGTTTTGTCCTCCTCCCTTTAACCTCCACCCCTCTTCCTTCCTCCTCTCTTTGCTCCCTCAACCCTTCGTCCCCCAAGCCGCTGCTCCATCCTCTTGTGCCGTTGTGCATCTTCTAGATTTACATATTTTTATGCCCGAGCTAACAGATCATCATAGCTCGACGAAAGTTTCTTGACCAGCGATTTGAAAATTATCCTCCCCTCAGTCCTTATGTGAAGGCACTTACCATGATGTCGAGGGTAGCTGCTGGGAAACGCTGGATAAATTCTAGCAAACTTTCAGCTACTTGTTGTTTCATCACGAATAAGATCAGATAATTTTTCTGATGCCTTTTTCTGCTAGCGAATCTGTGAAAGAAAGTCGTAGAAAAATCCTATAAAGACTGTAAGGAGTTGGGTTGTATGGTGTTAAACCATTGGCTGACCTCACCAGCGTGCCCAGAAACACCCTACACCTGACTCCATCTGAATACTGATGCAACAGAGCCACAGTCTCAAACCTCCCCAAGTGTTCTTCTGGGTCAGTATGTCTGTCATATTCCCACGTTTTACTGTCGGAAATTTGGAAGAAGCCCTTATTCCAAAATGGCAAGTGAAAAAGGCATTATTCTCTTGGGTGCCGGCGCTTTACTTCCCAACTGCTGCCTCAACATTCATATTTCCTTCCACATCTCTCTCATCTCAATATTCTCCTCACTTGGGAGGGTCTGTGTCTCTTCAAACTTACTCTGGAGGCCCTCAGCATTTTCCTCTCGGTCTTGGCGAGTGGCTTGTTCTTCAGCAAACATTGTAACGACCATGGGCTATCCGATCTTGGGCTCCCTCGGGGGTCTTTTCCAATCTTGGGTTCCCACTGGAGCCTTTACCCTGACAAGCTTTCCTATGCGTCATTACTCATAGGAATCTTCACACCAGGTTGGTGGAGTGATACATCCTCAAGTATCGAACTCATGACCTCCTGGAGTAAGTACATAGTTCAAAGAGACTTGGTACCAGTTGGGCTACCCAAGATCGGGATATCCCATGGTCATACAATAAAAGGCGCCCGAGGGAGCCCATGGTCGTTACAATAAAAGGCGCCTTTTATTGTAACGATCATGGGCTATCCCGATCTTGGGCTCCCTCAGGGGTCTTTTCCCATCTTGGGTTCCCACTGGAATCTTTTCCCTCACGGACTTTTCCATGCGCCATTACTCATAAGACTCTACACACCAGGATGGTGGAGTGGTATCTCCCCATGTCTTGAACCCATGACCTCCTAGCATAGTACATAGTTCAAAGAGACTTGGTTTGGAGAGTCCTATGAGTAATGGCGCATGGGAAAGTCCGTGAGGGAAAAGGTCCCAGTGGGAACCCAAGATGGGAAAAGGCCCCCGAGGGAGCCCAAGATCGGGATAACCCATGGTCGTTACAAACATAAACTCTTGGTTCTTTTTCATGGCCTCGTCTACTGTCCGGGTAATAAATTGGTCCAACTGCTCCAGGGTCAAGTTCCCCAAATTCTCATTGAGACGGGATTGCTCAGACCTTGTCTTGTGACAGGGTTGTTCAGCTCTTGCCTCGTGACGAGATTGTTTTTGTCTCGTCTCAAGACGAGGTTGTTCGGGTCCCATCCAAGGACGCGATGATGTTGAGTTAGTTTTTCTACTCCCTCTCCTACCTACCATCTCTACTTCTCAACTCAAACTTCCCACAGACGGCGCCAAGTGATACTAATGAAAATTTAGAGTATGAATCCAGCAGGTGACGCTAGTCCAGCGCAGGCTTCGAATTGGCTGTAAGCCTGAAATCACAAAGAAGACTGTTAGAAAGGAGCCGGGAGAGGAAGCCCTTTTTCAGTTGCCATTTTGGAAGAAGTTTTTCAGTTGCATCCTTAGTTGTTCTCCCCTTATATCCTCAACTGAAAACAAAGCCAAATCTCTTTGCAAAAATATTACAAATCAGATTAAATGAGAAGCACACAATAATTCATTTTTTATCTGATCATATCAAGGATCATATCGGTGCACAAAATTCTTTTATTTAGTTCACATAAGCTGTGAGCAAAGAACTCTACTGCTCTAAGTCTTCAGTTTCAGTTAGGCAGTGTTATGTTCTAACTGAAGTGGGTAATTTAAAATCACTTGTAATTACCAAAGTCTTTTAGTACAAACATTCCTTGAGAAAGAAGGGATGACGTAGGAGTATTGAAATCTTCAAACATCCATAAACTTTCTTGCGTTCATTTATCATTTAGTCCATCTTCTCTTAACCACCCAACTGAATAGTCATTTGTTCAAATCAATTCAGTAAGCCTGCTTCTGCACAGTTCACACTGATTGACATGCTAAATACTCTATTGACAAGAAGAAAGGTACAACATTGTTAACACAATCAAAACTATTCAAAGAAAATATATTCACCCCCTTCCAAATTTCTTATCTCGATACTGACATCTCTACTATTGAGAGATCAGAGGTGACATGCTAAAGACTCTATTGACAAGAAAAAAGGTACAACATTGTTAACATAATCGAAACTATTCAAAGAAAACTTATTCGCCCTCTTCCAAATTTCTTATCTCGATCCTGACAGCTCTACTATTGGGAGATCAGAGGTGCTTGATTGGGTGCGGCTACATAACTTGGGGTTCACCAAAGTTCTTGAGTTGAGGGCTTATATTAGATTGTGATGACTAAATATAACTCTCAAGAGGATTTTTTTTTCTCGCTCGATCACGCGCTTTGTTCTCCGTATGAAACAATGTGCCTTAATACTAGAGAATATGTTGAAAATTGTGGTTTATGAGTTTGAGATATTTGATATATATTGAGAGATTTTGTGATGCACGAAAAATCTAAGCGAACATTTTCACGATTTTATTATGTATCATATGGTTTAAAATATTTTATGCTTTTAATTTTTATTAAGAAATTCCATCATTTTAAATGTTTAAAGCATGAATTTATACGCCAAAAAGTTAGTTTTGATGATTTTCAGGTATGGATATAAATCGGGTGACGAAAGAACTCGAGACAAGACGACGAGCAATATTTATGGATTTTTATATTAAGAAAAATCATGCATATTTTTTTATAAAAATATGTAGGATTTTATTTTTAAAGTCTAAAGTGTGAAAAAAGATGTTAATTATTTCATTATGTTAGTATTAGGCCCACAGGCTTATTCTTAGATATTATATATAAAAAAACAAAATCTTGAAAGAAAACCCTGAATTCATTCTTTTCAAAATGTAGTTGTCGTTCTCTCTCCCTTCTCCCTAGGGTTTCGAGAAATTATCTCTCAAATTTTATTTAGATTATTGTACCGTTCTTGATTATGGAGGCTAGAATCGTGTTTTTGGAGTCCATATTATTCCTTACAGACAAAGAAAAAGACAATTTATTCAATCTTTTGAAAGCATTATCTGACCGATATTAAATATTTTGATATTTATGTGTGTATTCTAACTATAAGATGTTATCTTGCTAGGAATCTCAATAATTTTTCAGGAACAACGTATGATGATGTGTCGTGCAAAACGTATGTAAGAAAAATGGCTTATATCATAAGAAGAATAAACGTGTAGGAAATTACGACGATCATTGTCTACAACTTTTGACAAAAGATGTGTATGCCGCCTCAACTTTAGAAAATTGTGGCACACATGCCCATCTTCTTTTGACAACCGTTTAATATAAGATGCTACAATTTAAAAAGCATTTTTTTTTTAAAAAAAAAGTGCTTTTTTTAATTTTTAACTTGTTTGGGTGGGCTTCTAGTGCTTAAAAAAGCACTTATTTAAGTTGAAATTAGAGCTTTTTTAAAAGCCCTATTTTAGAGCTTTTTTCACTAGTTTTTTTAATAACCTAAAAAAAACATCCACTAGTAGCCTCCTCTCAATCTTTTCTCCATTCTTCTACAAGGTACAATTATTTTTTTCGTCGAGGTTTTTGTTCGTTCATTTTTTTCTGTTTTCTTTTTGCTGCAGAATCTACACTCCCTATTGTTTTTTTATGTTTTATTTTTTGAATATAGAATATATTCGAAGTTAGCTACTAAACGAGGATTATCAAATCCAAGTCAATTATCTAGATATATGATTGAGACTGTTGAACCTGGATTTGTCGCTGATGGGAATAATAAGGTGGATTGGACTGATCAGAATACCGAAATATTTTTAAAAATTTGTGAGGAAGAAATTGAATCCGGCAATAAGTCTACCAAACATTTAAACAAAACGGGGTATACAAAGACTGGAAGAGAAAAAGAAGGGAGAGTGGGGGAAAAGAGGTCTCATTGCCACTATACAGTTTTCTAAACACTCCCTATTGTTTTGGTATGGATTTAATTATTTATATTTATACATCACACTTGTTTAGAAATCCGTTATAAAAAATATATATAAAAATTAATGAGTTAAATAAGCACTTTAATTATATGTATCCAAACACATTTATTAATTTAAAAAGTGCTTTTTATCTATTCATCCAAACACAATATTAACACAACTTTTACTTAAAAAAGCACTTTTAAAAGCCAACTTAAAAAAACATTTTTTTAATCAAAAAACTTTTGATACCAAACGGTAAGGCTCTCGCTATCACTCATTGATGATATGAGAGGCCTATAAATACCAGTGATTGAGGTCTCTAAGCACACATCTCATAAGTAAAAATACAACATCTAAGAAGAGAATTTGAGTGCTTAGAAGGCTTCAACTGGAAAGAAATCAGAAAACTTACAAATTTCTCAATGGCTGGAGGTAACACTCGATCCGTTTCCGCATATTGTTTATCATTTTCATATATACGTAGAAACATGATATTTTTGAGAAAAATTCTGACAACGTAAGCCTTTCTCGACGATTTAGAAGCATGAGTTTTGGTTTATGGTTTGAAATGTTCAAAGCTGATTTTTTTATTTAGAAGAAGGATTTTGATGTGTTTTTGGAGTCAAAATCACGGGGATAAATTTTTAGAAAGGTGTTTTGATGCGTATCTGAGGTATACTTCATGGGAGATATCATGTTTTACGAGTGTGTATCCATTTGGAATGAGTATAGGTATGTGCAGAATCGCACAGAGTTCACACAGAAAATTTTGCACAACCCACTGAGCTGGCATGCCCCCCTGTGTGGGTTAGACATCGTCCCCCAAAGTTATCCACACGGTGTGCTCCCCTGTGTGCAGGGGCGGAGCTACGTGGGCTTTAAGCTCGGGTGGCCCAAATTTTTTTGAAAAAATTTATAGGTAAATTTTGTATAATTTTAGAATAATATGATATTAGTCCGGGTATATCAATTTAAAATATTAAAAAATTCTAGAGTTTAAAATTCTAGTCCGGGCAGAGCCATATTTCTGGCTCCGCCCCTGCCTGTTTGGGTATAACAGATATTTTACACTTCTTTTTAGTCAAGTTTTGTCCTATAATTAACATGCATGTGAGGGTCTGAATGTGGTCTTGTATGCATGAAATTATCGGCCTACACATTTTGGAGTACTTTTTTTTTTCCGAAAGGAGATGCAAATGGCGTAGGTTTGATTATCAGACTACTATTGGAGATTGATGCAAGAAGTCAAATAGCGGTCATGGTTGTGGATGTAGGAAAACATGTCGTTAAAAGTGTTGTAACAATCACTATATTTGGAAGTAATCTGCATGGTACTCGTCTAGAATTTAGATACTACGTACAGTACCTTACAAAGATGAGGGATTTGAGAGTACAAACGTTGTCATGATACTAGGATTGAGTGGATATATATGCTTGGATATGCTCTTTAAGGCTCTTTGGGTTGTGTTAACTTTGAATTACAAGGTTATGAGAGATCAAAACTTTGGTGTTTTATAAACTAAAAAGTACTAGTTGTATGTGATGACCTTGCATTTGTGACTAATCAACCAAGTATTATGTTTTATTAGGTAAGTAATTTAGTACCTTGATTTTGTGGATTCTATAATTATATGGATTATAAGTAGACTGGTTATTAAATTGGTAATTGTTTTAATATAATATACAAAAACTACAAATATACCTCTTCTAACCCAAAGTTTTATGAGTAAGTCTTTTGTGAGACGGTCTCACGAATCTTTATCTGTGAGACGGGTCAACCCTACCGATACTCACAATAAAAAGTAATACTCTTAGCATAAAAAGTAATAATTTTTCATGGATGATCCAAATAAGATATTTGTCTCAAAAAATACGACTCGTGAGATCGTCTCACAAAAGTTTTTATCGAATTTTATTAGATTCAGTAGGACAATGATATAGAACTACCTATTGAGCTTTATATGATACTGTTATTTAAAAATGGGTACCTGACAGAATACTGCACTCGTTCCAATGGGAAAGTCTATATGCCTTAAGTTTCAATTAAACTTGGAGCTTTGAAACAAGTATTTGCTTTAAGTTTCAATTAAACTCGGATTTGGGAAGAAAATAATTTAATCATAATCTGATGCTAGAAAGCATCATTTTATACGTAGAGATTGATATTATACTTAGTTTTGAGGTTTTATAGATTTACGGTACTCGAAGTTTAAGATGTGCAAGCGTTCTATATTTGAGTATTTACTTTAGATTAATGAGTCGGCGTAAGGTGAATTTTTGATTGGAGGATATTAAATTAATTATGGAACAATAATATGTGGTTGACATAAGATTTCAAAATCAATTTTATTATTCCAAAATAAATTTTTTTTAGGTAAGTCACTCATTTTGTCATTTTGTGAACATTAATTAAGTTGGGGGTTATTCAAATTCAAATTGCTAATTTTTGCAGTAGAACCTAAGAATATCTTGGTTGAAATAAAGTTAAGAAATGATATTTTCGGGATTAACATTTTCTATTGCTTTAGGATAATAAATAGACAAGCATTTAATATATAGATGTCTTGAGATATTGGTGGATATTAAGAAAAGTCTAATATAATAAGTTTGGACCTCTATATATGACACTAAGAATTGTGAAAAAAAAATCTCAAGTTTGTGTTAGAGTAAAACAGGATTTTAAGTCGCCATAGCTCGTTTCAAATTGTGATTCACAAATAAATGTTTATAAAAGGTAAACTCGTAAAGATAGGGAAGTCACGCCCCGGACGGGGGTTAGTTGACACCGTCGTTGCTCTCAAATTTACATTCGAAAACAACAAGCTTCAGAAGTACAGAATTTCAGAAACCAGTCTTTTATTTATAATATTGAATATTCATTGTCTGATACAACTCAAATAATAATGTTTCACAGCAGAAATGTAAAACCAATTATAACATCGTCTTAACAAATGCAGCGGAATAAACATAAATTAGAACTGATAACAACGGTCTCCTTCACCAGCCCCAGAATTGAATCTGCTCTTCTTCTTCTAGCTTTTCTTCCTCGGTCTTATCTGAGATGGGTTTGGTGGGCGAGTGATATGGTTGTCACTCAGTAAGCATGGGCGGGAATAACTCCCAATTTTCAAACATCATTTTTACAGAAACAGAAATACAATAATATACAGAAAACTCTTATTTCCAGAACAGGAATTAGAATTCAGAAATCACAGTATTAAGAACAGAAATCAGAATTAGTAAGCACTGAACACGTTAGTGAATTTCATGGCTAAACTGATATCAGTCCCCTATATGTTCTCTCCTCAAAGGGGTGATGTACCCGAAAAATATAAATGAACACTTTCACAATTTTATTTTAAATATTTTATTATGTTTCATATGGTTTAAAATTTTTTATGCTTATAATTTTTTATTATGAAAATCCATGATTTTAAATGTTTAAAGCATGAATTTTTATGCATATTTTTAGTTTTAATGATTTTCAAGAATGTGTATAATTCTGATAACGAAGTGAATCGAGACTTGACAACAAGCATGATTTATGATTTTTACATTAAGAAAAGTTTATGCGTGAGTTTTTATAAAAATAATCTGTAGGATTTTATTTTTAAATTTTAAAAGATGCAAAAAGATTTTAATTATTCCGTTATATTAGTATTAGGCCCACATTCTTATTCTTAGATAGAATAAAAAAAAAATCGAAATCCGATAAGAAACCTTCATTCATTCTTTTCAAGTTGTAACCGTCGTTCTCTCTAATTTCCCCCTAGGTTTTCAAAAAAATTTCTCTCAAAATTTAGTTAGATTATTATGTCGTTCTTGGTTACGGAGACTAGAATCATGTTCCCGGATTCCAGATTATTCCTTACCAACAAAAAAAAATGCAAGTTTTATTCAATATTTTGAAAGCACTTTCCAAACGATATTAGATATTTTGATATGGATGTGTGTATTCTAATTATATAGTGTTTTCTTGCAAGGAATCTTAATATTTTGAAAGAACAACATATGATGATGTGTACATGTGAAGCGTAAAATATTCTCGACGATTTAGAAGCATAGTTTGGGTTTATAATTTGAAAAGTTAAAATCTGATTTTTTTTTTTTTTTTTATTTAGAAAGTGTTTTGATGTTATCAGGATCGAGATAGGAAATTTAGGGAGGGGTGAATCAATTTTCTTTTGAGTAGTTTTGATTGTCTTAACAATGTTGAAACTTTTTCTTGTCAATAGAGTCTACAGCAAGTTTATTAGTGTGAATTGTGCGGAAGAAGACTTATTGAAAATTGATATTCGGAAAATTAAATACTCTCACGTCACATCTTCTTCCTCAAGGAAGGTTTGTACTAAAAGAATTTGGTAATTACAAGTGATTTGAAATTACCACTTCAGTTAAGGCTTGACACTACCTAACTGAAACTCTCAGTGAAATTGAAGAATTAGAGCACTAGAGTTCCTTGCTCACAGCTTATCTGAATTACACAGAAGAATTTTTGCACCCATATGATCCTTAAAATGACCAGATAAATAATGAATCAATGTGTGCTTCTTCTTTAATCTGACTGTAATGTTTCTGCTAAGAGATTTGACTTTTGCTTTTGGTCGAGGAGAGTTCTTTGGCTGGTTCAACTAATCTCATATATAGTCCCAATTTTCAATAGTAACTTGTACAAAAAATATATGTTCATGACTGCAAATGTACTTGTTGCTGATTCATCGTCTTTTCTGGTATCGGTTGACTTCTGACCGAGACTTATATTCTGATCCTTAACACTGATCGGTGTAAACAAAAAGTTATATGACTTTAGGTCCTGATCCTTAATCACTAATCGATAAGGTCTTTGTATCGATCTTATAAAAAGTGATAGTCTTTCGGGTTGAATTAAATCAGAAGTCCCTTAATCAGTTTGTTCAGTTTGGGCTAGCAATTAGTTAGGTTAATGATTTTAGTTTCTGCTTGAGCTAGTGATCAATTATGTTATCTTTTAATCAAACACAAAACTAAATGTTCCAATAGATGTGTTTTTGGAGTCAAAATTAGGGGGAGAAATTTTTTAAAAGGTGTTTGGATTCGTATTTGATGTCTATTTCATGAGAGATATCATGTTTCTGTGTGTTTGTATGCATTTGGAAGAGTATTAAGCATGTACAGAATCGTGCAGAGTCCGTGCAAAAAATTCTGCACAACCCACGCAGGCAGGCAAGCGTGCATGCCCCCTGCGTGGGATGGGCAGCCCATACCAAAGTTACCCACGCGATGGGGCACACGGGCATGCTCCCCCATGTGGGTATGACAGATGTTTTAAATTTTTTTTTAGTTAAGTTTTTTCTATAACATGCATGTGAGGGTCTGAGTGTGGTCTTATATGCATGATGAATGAAATTTTCGTCGAGAACGGGTTGCATAGATCCCTAATTATACGTAATTCATGAAGATCTAAGTATTTCTTTACATGAAAGTTATTTTAAGTATGAAAGCATGATGTTTATGAAAATTCATGGGACATGTTTCCTTTTTTTTAAAATGATACGAATCATTTTTTCAAGCACAAATGTTTATGGGCATGAAATGAAGAGCATGAAAACTTTAATTTTGATGTTTATGTATACTTCTGGTGATAGTGTGGGACTGGTGCCCCGAGATGAGCTCCAGAGGCCTTTCCAAACAAGAACTGACAGTACGCATATTAGCTTCGGCTATTATGGGATGTGTCAAATGATATACCTAGGTTGCGCAACTATTTACATGATCTTGAAACTCAATGAATGTGCTCTAATGGTGGATACCATTTTTGCATTATATTCATCACACAAAGCTAAGAATGCTATAATTTAAGTTATGATCGCGTCCTACGAATTTCTTAAGATTTATGTACTCATTAGTATTTGAATATGTTTGTTGAGTCTCTAGAAATCTCTAGACTCACTATGCTTGGATGCTGTAGGTGAGAACTAAGAAGTTACGATTTGAACGATGATCATGGGGCTGAGTAGTTGAGAAGGCAAGATGATTACGTGACACGGTTGTCCGAGAACCTTATGTCCATTATGTCAATGAACTTTATGTATTTTGGTTATGTTATGCACATTTTATTTGAATTCACGTTTTAATACATTAGTTTGGGGATTGAATATTTTATGGTTTCAAGTATTTCATGCATAAAGAAGTTTTGGTTCTCTCATGTGAGAATCGTGTGATAGTTGAATTTTAGCATTCTTTTGTTCAATGAGATTTTATACAAGTTTTGAGTCATGGGATTTTTGAGACATTTGGATGTGTTAAAATAATTTAATTTAATGCATTGTATAATAAACTTACGAGCACAAAACATGTTCTTACAAAATAAAAAATCATTATGCATTCTTATGCATTTAATCTATACTATTTATTAAGGCTGAGCACCTTATAAAAACTGCCAAAGTGGACACCATCTTTTTTTTCCAATTTTACCCTTACAGTTATAGTAATATTACACTTTTATTTTTTTGCTTTTTTTTTTAATTTCAACACACTTTTATTTTTATTTCAATCATTCAAATATCAATTTAGTCCCTTCATAATTTGTCAATTTTCACTTTAGTCTATCGATAATGATAAAAAAGATTGTACACACACGCAACGCGTGTGCAGAGTAACTAGTGTCTATTAAACATGAATGAGAAAGTCTGAGAAGTCACAGATTTGATATATCAAATAAGTGCATTCACAATTTGAGTTGTTGCAAAAAGGCTTTGATTTAGTTGTGATGAGAAGTACAGTGCTAATAATCGTTGCAAAAATCAAGTTATGTTTTTATTGGTTCTGAGCCAGATGGTTTCCAAGTTAGCCTCAATGCTCTCATTAATGGCTCCATATCCCCTATCTCAATATCTTTCATATGACCAATTAAACCCTATTTACAAAGCCTTTTTACTTCATGTATCCTCTGTTTTGGAATCAAAATCCTATCACCAAGCCATCAAATACCTCGAGTGGCAGCATGCCATGAACACTGAGTTAGCAGCTTTGAAGAGTAATAATATCTGGTCGATAGTTCCTCTTACAGTTGGTAAACAGTCGATTGGGGTCTATAAACTCGAACTTCATGCAGATGGCTCGATTGAAAGGCATAAATCCAAGCTTGTTGCTAAAGGATTTAACCAACATGAGGGCGTTGATTTCTTATACACTTTCTCACATATCGCAAAATTGGTCACGATTAAAGTTCTTCTTGCTTTGGTAGCATGTAAGAGTTGGCATTTGGTTCAGCTGGATGTATGTAACGCATTCTTAAATGGTGAATTGTTTGAAGAAGTATATATGGATTTTCCACAAGGATATCACCTTCAGGGGGAGCATGTTGCTAACAGGAACCATATGGCGTGCAAATTTCACAAGTCTATATTTGGACTCCATCAAGCTTCAAGACAATGGAACTCCAAGTTTTCCCAAGTTGTACTCAAGTTTGGCCTTGTCCAATCCAAATCTGATTATTTTCTCTTCACCAAAGGATGAGGTTCATCATTTGTGGCTTTATTAGTATATGTGGATGACAGCATTATCACTGGATCGTCTCTTACGCTCATTGAATCCTTAAAACAGTTCTTACACAGCCAGTTCAAACTTTTTGATATGGGCAACCTCAAATATTTCCTGGGGGTTGAAGTTGCACGATCCTCCACGGGCATTGTGTTATCTCAACGCAAATATGCTTTGCAATTTCTTGCTGACATAGGATTTTTGGCTAGTAAGCATGTTGTGACACCCATGGATCCTACTGCTCGTCTGAATTCAACTGATAGTGAGCTTCTCGAGGATATTACACAATACAGGCATCTTGTGGGTCGCTTAATGTACCTCACACTTTCAAGGCCTGGTCTTTCGTTCGTTGTCCACAAACTAAGTCAGTTTGTGTCTCAACCTCACACCCCACATCTACAAGTTGTCCATCATCTCCTTCAATACATCAAAGGGAATCCAGGACAGGGCTTTTTCTTCTCAGCTTCATCTCCCCTACAACTAAAAGCTTTCTGTGACGCTGATTGGGTAGCTTATGAGGGCTCTCGGAAATTGGTTACTGGTTTTTGTATTTTTCTTGGTCATTCCCTTGTGTCATGGAAAGCCAAGAAACAGACAACCGTGTCTCACTCATCGGCAGAGGCGGAGTACCGAGCACTTGCTTCAACAGCCAGTGAGATAGTTTGGATGACCCAGTTACTCTCCGATTTTTCAACTCCTCTAACTGATGATGCAACCATTTACTTTGACAATCACGCTACTATGAATATAGCGTTGAATCCAACTTTCCATTAATGCACAAAACACATTGAAATCGATTGCCATTTTGTCCGAGAAAAATTACATGAAGGAAGAATCAAGCTACTGCCTATACACTCGCAACATCAACTGGCGGATATTTTTACCAAGCCCTTACCTATTGCTCGTTTAACTCCTCTACTATCCAAGATGGCTATAAAATATCTTTATGAGCCACCTTAAGGGGAGTTTTACACACATGTTCATGTTAGTTAGTCAGTTATATATTGATTTAGTTAGTTTAAGTTTGTTTATCAAGTTTGACAGTTGTACTCAACCCACTTGTATATGTTCCATATTGACTATTCTGGAATGAATAACAGAGCATATATTTTTCTCCCCATTTCTCGTGTACCATAACTTTGTTCGTAATATACTAAAGCTCGCATGTCCGACCCAAATGTTACTGACAACCGTTTTCAGAGGTGCCACCCCTCGGACAAGTCAAAATTGATCCAACTAAGGGTTGCGTCATACTAATTTAGAAAATGTGATCGATGCAAAATTGTCCTTTTTACTATTCGATCCATATAAGGAAAAGTCTTCAGCTCCCCACGTCATGTGCACATAACACAAGACTGGTGAAGGAGACAAGCATCATTCACGAGCAAATAACTGCCCCACCCCTCCTTATTGACAAAACCAACAGCCTTTTGGACATTTGGTAACTTATTTTCCCAGTAAATATCAGGTTTGACTTTTAATTTAGGGATTGAATTTTTATGATCTTCACTCTAAATCTTTTCTAACCGGAATTTGACTTGAACGTCGGGGGAGATGCTTCAGATCACACTGCCCCCTTCTAACATTCCTATTCTTGATTTCAGGTGCTTTCCATTCGTATGAGCTCCCAGATCGTGTGATCACTTCACTCAATGATAAATGGATATAGAGAACCCTATTTTCAGTTACTTGGAATGGTCGGCCTTGTGAATTCTTCTTTATTAGGAGTATGGATTGTGACAACATTGGGTAAGAGTCGTCGGCCCTATTTTCCTGCATGATCTTGAAACAGATACCTAGTACGCTCTGAAAAAAAGGCATAAAACAGGATATGATTTTAAAATATGATATTCGTATGTGAGAATCCAAAATTTTGGACATGTAGTTATTTATTTAAATATAGACATGTATAAAAGTTTATTCTTGAATTATGGTATTATTGTAAAAATAATAAATTCGAAAACATTAAATATTACATGGTATTCAAAATTCCAAGTCAATAAATAAATGAAATTCAAAATCCAATACAAAACATATATTAATCTCGAATCAAGGCTGAGATATCCACCAAACTTGGAAGAAAATATTATATACATAACAGTTTTTCTCAACAATGAAGCACCTCAAAATTATGGAAAAACATCTCAAAATTTATAAAAGGAGCATCTCAAAATTATGGAATGAGTATCAACGAATTATGACAAGATTTTCACATAAATACCTATAAATATCATCACCTCATTCTCAAAAATCACACCTTCAAATTCACTCTATATTTCAAAAATCCTCTCCAAGTGATGCAGCATTTTTGAATATTTTTCAAGGCGAAGTTCTATCCATTTTTCGAGTGATATGTTTAGTTGAAGCTTCTATTCAAATCCAATCACCGCTATTCAAAATACGCTATCATATGTTATGAACATTGTCTCCAAAATTTAGCCAAACCCAACAATTAATTTTTTGTATATAGTCTTTGCAAGAAAACTGTTCAGATTCTATGCGAGAATAATATACCTACGGTTTTTTCTCCTTAAACAGGTCAAAAAGACTTCTAGATCAGATCTCCACCATTCATAATTTAGTTGACATAAGTTTGAACATAGTGTGAAATTTAAGCTCGATCCAATGGTGCAATAAGTCACAAATAATTCTACGAGACGACTGATTTTCAGGTCGAAGTGTTGTTGCGTTTTGGAAGTGTCATTTGCATGATTCTTATGCTATTTTCGAATTCTTCAATCTTGTTTTAAAAGTATAAATTTCGGTTATGCATTGTTTCGTTTTTCGAAAGTTACAGTCGATCGCAATTCTTCTTCTACCCCTTCTTGATATGACTATCGTATATTTTATGTTTTGACATTGTGAAGATTCAATTGGATATAGGTGAGAATCACAATATGAGATATGTATATGACCCTTACACGGTGGGAATGTAACCGATATACTACATTATCCTCTTAAAAGAATAAAAATTTGGGTCTGATATCAGTAAACTATGAAAAATAGAGTAATTTCAGTGTCAATGTCAATTTATGCTTATGTTTATGATATATGATACGAAATATGTTATGCATGATACGTCGTTTTTTCGAATATCGTGTATCTTTGTTATGTATGTGCTCGACTCCACTTATCGAGTGACGACCATATCACTCACCTCTTACCATATCAAATCTATTAAATCGTATTGTAACCCATTTGTCCTAGATCTCTCTTCAATTATGGATAGTTATTTCACCACAACATTAATTTTTGACATGCTCCTGTGCGTATATAATTTTTATCGTTTAAGACCAACACAAATGTGTAGGTTACCTCTAAATAGATCTTTCAAAAGAATCGAGAAGACAATAGAAACTCAATTGTTGTGTATCATCATAAACTGGTTTGCAGTTAGATTGACTTTCGTACTATATACGAATATATTATAATAATATACGTCATAATAAACAATTATCAAAGTTTTATGAATTTAATTTTAGTAAATATATTGTAGATTATTCGAATTTCTTAAAAATAAAGTGAAAATAAAAAAACAACAACTCACGAACCAGTGAACATATATAGTGGTAATCAGTAATTGGATTTTAATGTGTCTAATATTCTTTTATCGTTTTAGTAATAAAATATTGTAAATCTTTAAAAACAAAAACTTGTGTGAGACGATCTCACGAGTCGTATTTGTGAGACGAATCTCTTATTTGGGTCACCCATGAAAAAGTATTACTTTTTATGCTAAGAGTATTAATTTTTGTTGTGAATATGGGTAGGGTTGACCCGTCTCACAGATTATGATCCGTGAGACGGTCTCACATGAGACCCACTCATCTTTAAATTCTTGTTGACTAAAATTACTCGAAAGATTTTTTTATTTAACATATACTACAATGTATCTTTCCATTAATTATCATAGAGTAGGTCTCTTGTGCGACGGTCTCACGAATCTTTTTCTGTGAGACAAGTTAACCCTACCGATATTCACAATAAAAAGTAATATGTTTTCATGGATGACCCAAATAAGAGATATGTCTCACAAAATACGACTCGATACCATCTCACACAAGTTTTTGTTGTTATTATACATATCCCAATCTTTGAGTTGTCATCGTGTTTGCATGACAAATTAATATTTGAATTAATATTATGTCATTTTTTTATTTTTTATTTGTTTTTGGTCGAAGAATGGTCTGAGGATGGACAGCATTAGCTAAGTTTAAATATTTTTTTTCAAAAAGTTCTTTCAATTTTTATATCGAGTAAAGTTAAAAATTTATTGTAATTCCAATAAAGGTAAAACTTTTAATTTTTAAAATATACATAAAAAACTTTGCGAGCGCGCACACACATTGAATATTCACACCTGTAACACCAACTCATTCAATTCATGAAATCCCATTTTTGGATTTACATAATTTAATTACACTGATTTCGCCCTTTTAAATACCATTCATTCATCAACAAGATGGCCGTGAGAGATAACAAAATCCGGCATCGAAATCCCGAATTCTTCCATTTTCCTCGCTATGACGTTAGCTCGAATGGTCGATTTTCGTCTAGTGTTTTTGTTTCTATGCTCTTGCATATCTGTGTCACATTGTAATGGGCAGTACGAAGGAGCAACAAGCTGTGCAAAACTAGAGTGCCCTGAATATAAAGTTGTTCACAATGAAAATAATGCTTTTGAAATTAGGAGTTACAAGGATTCTGTTTGGATTTCGAGTCCCAATGTCACTTCCTACACCTATGAATATGCTGCTCAAAAGGGTTTCACAATGTAAGTTGCAAGTTCTATATCATTTTCTATTGTTTTGGAGTAGGTCTTTTGTGAGACGGGTCGACCAGATTCATACTTATAGTTGAAAGTAATATTTTTGACAAAAGAGTTAGTATTTTTTTTTCATGAGTTTGATCGGATATCTGTTTTACTAAATTGATCTGTGAGACGATATCACATGAGTTTGAGTTTGTGTGTTATTGTTGATACATTCCAAATCTGTGGTTTTGGAAATCCTCGATGTATTAAATCAATTATCTGCGTAAGTGATTGTAAAAGTTTTATGATGAAAAGTATGTATATAAAAAAAATTGGAAAATGAAAAGTTATTTTTATAAATATAAACAATTTTGCCAATTTATCGTGAATTTTTGTTTTTATGTTCAGTCAAAATAATTTTATCGACATTTTCTTTAAATGTCAGCCATCTATAGACCCGAATCTCTCTCTTTAAAATTGAAGTCGGACTTGTTTTGGTCTCAATTACAAAACCAGAACCCGTTGATTTCCACCCGGTTGAGTTCCAGTTCCTAAAAGTAAGAAAACGGAAGTAAAGCCGACTCGTAAAAACTGAAGATCTTGTATTACATATCGATTCTCTTATCAACATTTTCTGATATAAGATTGTCACATTGAACTTACATTTACCTGATTTACTAACGTGATTTATAGATTATTGTGTCAGTTCGAAAGTTTATCTGACGTACATCGAACCATAACGATTACGAATTTTCACGTCATTTAATAAATAAAGGATTAGTCATACAACTAACCAAATCACAACTTGACATATTCACAATCTCTCTCCATTTGTATAATCTGCAGTGCCTACAGTTACTTCCTAGGTAACAACAGCCAAGGAGCCAAACTCAACATGACGGCACCAGTTCTCGTTGATATCCAAGACTATCAATACTATATAGTACATTTATTCGTACCTCGAGGGTGTCAAAACAACCCGCCCTCGTCGCTCTCGAACGAAGTGCGGCTAGCAAAATTGCCCCCACGCAAATTCGCTGTCGTCCGGAGATTCAACGGCGTGATGAACAATCCCGTCATCGCGACACAGCTCGAATTCTTGAAGAAGAGCCTCGCCGGCACCCGATATCAATCCGTGGCGGAAGCCGCCGCTGATCATCTCACTGTCGCCGCATACTATTCACCCTTAGATGAGCCCAAAAAACCTGTGAATGAAATTATGTTATGGTTTGATTGATGTTTTTATTTGGTTTCGATTTAATAAATAAATCATTAATAACAATATTTTTCTAATATTTTATTTTTTTGGTTTCTTTTTTAGGTTTTTATTTTTAATGCAGCTAGCTATTTTTCATACTTATAGGTGAAAATTGATATAACATTAATCAGTACAAACCAAAATAAAGATACATAATGTCTTATAGCAATTTTTATAAGTGGGCTACTTTTTAAAATTATATCTACAATTATATAATATTATTAAACAATTTATTAAAAAAACTCGTGATAAAAAAATATGAATAAAAAGGTAAGAAAATAGTAGAAAAATATTACTTTTTATGCTGAGAGTGTTACTTTTTAGTGTAAATATCGGTAGTTTTGACTCATCTCACAAACAAAGTTTCGTGAGACCGTCTCATAAGAACGTCCCTACTCTAAAAAGGACTATGCTTGGATTGTAGCTACCTTATAGCATTGTTTACAATGCTATTTCACACAAACTTTTATAATATTTTTTGATTACTAAGCTATTGTTTAAATTTAAAATAAATAATAATCATAATTTGCTATTTTAGTATAAATTTAGTTTGAATTGAGGAGAAAAATGAGAGATCAACAGTAAGGGCAAAAGAGTAATTAGCCAGCTCTACGACCCGCCATTTCAACCGAGATACGTTTCCCAAATTACCCCTCCCCCGAGCCAAATCCTCTCTTTTAAGATTTCCTTTCCGTGCCTCAGAATTCAATTCCGAATTTTCATTCTCTAGGGTTTTGATTTCTCCATTCTTCCATTCAAATTGCGTGACGCGGACTCAATGCCGGTGAATCTGACGGCGAATGCCATATCGGCTATCAATGCCGGCGATGTGAACTCGAAGCCGCTGGTGCAGGTGTTGGATATCAAGCTGATCGGTTCTACTCAGGAGCGCTACCGCCTCCTCCTCTCTGATTCAGTCGCGACTCAGCACGCGATGCTCGCTACTCAGCTCAACGACCGTGTCAAGTCTGCCTTAGTACGCAGTGGATCCGTTGTCCAGCTCATCGATTATATCTGCAGCACCGTGCAAAATCGCAAGTAATTATATATGTCCTTCACTACATACCGAAAATTATCATTAAACTGTGAGCATGTTTCAGTTAATGTACCTGATTGTTTGGTGTGTATGATTCTTCGTTTCATGTTTTGTTTTAATTCATAGTTTTGGATGAGTTGAGGCTTGGTTTGAAGATTCATTATTAATCATTTGTTTATTTTAACCTTTTTTCTTGTGTTTTTATGAGTTGAACAGATTGGTTTCTAGTTGCCTCGTGCTTGCACGAAAACTACACCAGTGAAATATTTATTTTTTGTTTCCTTTTGAGCGCAAGGAGTGTGAATTGACACTGAGGTTTTTCTTATTTGTAGTTTCTAGATGTTATATGATCATTTGAAGGTACAGAAATTTGTGATTTTTATTGTTTCACACTTTAAATGCAAAGTATGATTGCTTTCTTTATGAAATTCAAGTTGCTGTTGACGAATTGATCTTGGATGCAAATCATTCAGACTGTTGTTTGCCTACCACTTCCAGAAACCATTTTTTAAGGCGCACATAAATTAAGTGGGTGAAGGTTAACCAATGTCTAACATCTTATAAGCTCCGTAAGGTTGTGATATTACTTAGTTCTCTTGTGTTGGATCTCATTTTGCATGTTGAACCTCATTTTGATATAACATCAAGAGTTTAATCGATGTTTTGATCTGAGTTGGAATGGTTGTCTCTTCTCCATGTTCAAAGCTCCATTCATAGTGTCAATGCAGCAGTAGATACATTCAATCTTAAAGGGAAAGTATGACCTTGAACATCTAGATCTCAAAGATAACATGTCTAAGCTGTCTGTTCACACTACTCTTTTTTCTTGCTTTAATCTTGGAACTTATATTCTGTATTTTGGTTGCAGGATTATTGTGATTTTAAACATGGAAACTATCATAACTGACTGCGAGATAATCGGCAACCCAAAAATGTTTTCTGAATCTGATTCAGTGCCTCAAAATTCAGCACCTCCACCATTGGCAAACAATAATATCAGTGTTCATAGTTCAGCGCGCACTAACTTCAGTAATGGAAAACCTGCTAGCTTTCAAAATTCGGGCAGCGGTGTCCAGAGTTATCCTCCCACCATTCAACCCCCATATCAACCACCTCCAAACTATAAAAATCATGGGGCTATCATGAGAAATGAGGCCCCAGCACGCATCATCCCTATCGCTGCTTTGAATCCTTATCAAGGCCGATGGGCTATCAAAGCACGGGTGACAGCAAAAGGAGATCTACGACGTTACAACAATGCCAAAGGAGATGGAAAGGTGTTCTCATTTGATCTTCTTGATTCTGATGGAGGGGAAATTCGGGTGACATGCTTCAATGCTGTAGTTGATCGTTTCTATGACGCAATTGAAGTTGGAAAAGTATATGTGATATCAAAAGGTAACTTGAAACCGGCCCAGAAGAACTTCAACCATCTGAAGAATGAGTGGGAGATATTCTTGGAAGCAACATCATCAGTGGATCTCTGTACAGATGAAGATGCATCCATACCAAAGCAACAGTTCTCTTTTAGGCCAATTGGTGAAATTGAAAATGCAGAAAATAACTCTATATTAGATGTCATTGGTGTTGTTGTAACTGTCAACCCGTCTGTCCCTATCTTGAGAAAGAATGGTATGGAAACTCAAAGAAGAATTCTGAACTTGAAGGACCAGTCTGGGAGAAGTGTTGAGTTGACATTATGGGGAGATTTCTGCAACAGGGAAGGACAGCAACTGCAAGAAATGGTTGAAACTGGATTATCCCCCGTCTTGGCTGTCAAAGCTGGAAAAGTTAACGACTTTAGTGGGAAGTCCATTGGCACCATATCTGCTACACAGTTATTTGTGAATCCTGATTTTCCAGAAGCTCGTCGCTTAAGAGATTGGTTTGATCATGGAGGTAAAGATACAGCTTCTCATTCTATATCTAGGGAAATTATGCCTGGAGGATCAAAAAATGAGATACGCAAGACCATTACGCAGATAAAGGATGAAGGGCTCGGAAGATCGGACAAGCCTGACTGGATCACTGTTAAGGCAACCATATCTTTCATCAAAACCGATACTTTTTGTTATACGGCCTGCCCAATAATGATTGGGGATAGACAGTGCAACAAGAAGGTGACTAAATCAGGGAACTCACGATGGCTGTGTGATAGGTGCAACCAAGAATTTGAAGACTGCGATTACAGATACCTTCTTCAAGTTCAAGTTCAGGATCATACTGGCTTGACATGGGTGACGGCTTTTCAAGAAGCTGGTGAAGAGATTTTGGGTTGCTCGGCAAAGGAATTATACATGGTGAAGTATGAAACCGAAGATGAATTGAAATTTCTTGAAATTGTTCGAAACTGCCTATTTACAGAGTTTCGTCTTAAGCTAAAGATTAAAGAGGAGATATATGGTGATGAACAGAAGTTGAAGATCACAGTTGTCAAGGCAGAGAAGGTGAACTATTCAGAAGAGAGTAGATTCTTGTTCGATATGATTTCAAAATTTCATCGCACCGAAAGATACAATGAAATAAGTGATAGGAGATGTTAAGACAATTCTTTTATTTGTTCTTAGAAAGTTTCGTGATTTAGTCGGCTTCTTGACCATTTTTACTTCATTTACTGGTTGTGTACATGGCAAAGTTGTATCACGGAACTATGACACGGATTGTTACCCGTAAGAATTATAGCGAATAAACCCATCTCTTCAGTAACATTAATACATGAATACGTTTGATGGATACACATATTTGAACACATGAAAACATATAATATCAGTGTGGTTCTCAGCTTCTCTTGACAGGATCAAAGTTGGAAACACCGACCACTGCACCAACTATGGCGGAGAGCACAACACCACCAGCCACGATGCTGAGCAAGAAGTTCTTAAGAGACGGGGAAACCGCTGCCTCAGCCACATCTGGAACAATCATGGAATAGGTCAAAGCAGCGGCTGTTAATCCGGTAATCGCCTTCTCCTTCAATGAAGCATTGACTTCAAACTTTCCAGCTTGCTTTGAAACCTTAATTGTCTTTGATGTCCTCAAAGGCAATGGCTTGAGGAAGGCATCGGCACTCGGCTGCCTCTTCTGGCTGGCAGGAGTGAGCGGCATCGCCATCGACACAGCAGAAGTGGAGGCCATTTTTCTTACTCAGGCTAGTCTCTTCTCCTGGGGTTAAATGCTTATGATTTTGATATGAATGTTTCTTGGTAAAAGATTATAGTGCTGGATATTGAGAGTGGAGAAGGGGGGAGAATGAGAGGTGGAAAATTGAGGGTATCCCAATCTACGTGGCAGCTTCTCCACTCGGTTTGGTGGATAAGCTTATCTTTTCCATTGCCACCAATTTCCATATCAAAAGGCCAAAAAAACATCTCATTTTCGTTTTGAAATTTGACTTTTATTTTTTGGTAGAAGTAGAACTAGCCAGGGTATTAAGATTAAGCGGAACCAATTAATATACCCATATGTATATTTTCATTACTAAAACTCCTATAAGATCGTATTACAGATATATGAATCTCTCATATGACCAAATCAATGAAAAAAATCGATTTTTTGGTTAAAAATATTATTTTTCAATACAAATATATACCGGGTCGATCTGTCTCACATGTACAAATCTGTTTGACCGTCAAACAAAATAATTGCTCCATTTTCATAGTCTTGTTCATTATACATCACCCGTCAATGCCGATTCGGATGCTTTATTTGGTTATCGAATATTCTGTGGAACTATATTTTTATGTGAGATAACATTATACTTCTTTAATATTGTTAGTTTTTTATAATTTATACTCAACCAATTTCAAATGAATAACCGAAATTTGAAGTACTCAATACCAATTTGGCTTTTTACATTACCATCTTCTCAAATCTCTATTGCTTTTTAGTTACATTACCATCTTCTCAAATCTCATAGAGCAGGTTTTTTAATATAATTGTGGAAATATTAACCGGGCACTCCTGGCCCTATTCTGCATATCAAATAGTCACATTCTCCGTTCATCCGAAATAGTATTTTAGTAAAGAACATAGGCGTTTTTGACGGACTTGCAAAGCGGGGTGAAAGCATACGGCAGTCCAAGGCTTGACTTCTTTTTCTACCCGTCATTGCTTACTCTAAAACAGCCACTCTTCCTCATTCTGTATAAAGGTGTTATTTTATTTGTATAAATATTTTTAAGAGGGATACATTCAATCTTACCATAAGCGAAATTCTTAGCTTACTTCCACACTATTTAGTGCAGAAATTTAATGATTTTTTTAATAATAGATTTTGAGTGGTTCTCATGTGAGATCGTCTCACGGATCTTAATCTGTGAGACGGGTCAACCCTACCCATATTAACAATATAAAGTAATACTCTTACCATAAAAAGTAATATTTTTTCATGGATGACTCAAATAAGAGATCTGTCTCACAAATATGACCCGAAAAACGTCTCACACAAGTTTTTGCCATAGATTTTTGTAGCTATTAACTCGATGAGTAGGTCTCATGTGAGACCGTCTCACGGATTTTAATCCGTGAGACGGGTCAACCCTACCCATATTCACAATAAAAAGTAGAGTAGGTCTCATGTGAGACCGTCTCACGGATCTCAATCTGTGAGACGGGTCAACCCTGCTCATATTCACAATAAAAAGTAACACTTTTAGCATAAAAAGTAATACTTTTTAATGGATTATCCAAATAAAGATCCGCCTCACAAAATACGACCCGTGAGACCGTCTCACACAAGTTTTTACCTAAAAAGTAATACTTTAGCATAAAAAGTAATATTTTTTTATGAATGACCCAAATAAGAGATCCGTCTCACAAATATGACCCGTGAGACCGTCTCACACAAGTTTTTGCCATAGATTTTTGTAGATATTAACTCGATTTGATCTTTTCCCTGATTTGTTATGTTTTGATTGTGGTGGTGAGAGGGCCCCTCTGATTCTAGCGATCTCTTTTATTTGAATGGAGTCGCTGTTAAATAGGATGACCAAAGAACTCGATTCAATCTTGTCTTTACTTTTTCTTTCTTTTACTCAAAAAATAGTCATTTTACGATTTTGTTTTATTAATATTTAACCTAGATATGATCGAGTGATTTGATTTGGTCCCACTCAAATGAGAATAAATTATCCTAATCTTTTAACGTGGGAAAATTTACATTGATAGTAATTATATGAGTACTGTTGTGAGCAAAACCATTTGCGAAATTGGGAGAAAAAAAATCATTAATTTGCAGAATTTTACTAAAATTGTAAATTGATTGACAACTTACTTGTCCAAATTTAAATCTTAAAATATTAAGCATGTCAATTTTTCCACTCTTTTTACTGTTATAGATATAAACAAGTCCAAATGTAGAATGAAATTACAAGATATAAAATGTACGTGAGTTTATTATTTTTTTAAAAAAAAGAAAACGTATGCGGTATATCTCACATTAGATCATTAGTTGTTGATTTGAGTAATTTCATCATTCGGATGATGAACTTTCCGGAGTATTTAGTTGATTAAGGCAGTGTTTGTAAATGTTTTAAAAAAATGATTATTGACTTTTTTTGATAAAGTTGTACATTTTTGTAAATGAAAAGTCAATAATTATTTTGTTTAACTCATTTGCAAATAGTACGTAAGTATAAGATGTATAAGATTATTCCGAATCGAATTTAATTAACAAAGAGTACCTATGGAATAAATCGAAACATTGAACCAAAAATAGAGTAGGTTTCTTGTGAGATGGTTTTACGAATCTTTATATGTGAGACGGGTCAACCTTACCAATATTTACAATAAAAGTAATACTCTTAGCATAAAAATTTAAAAGTAATAATTTTTCATGATGACCCAAATAAGATATTCGTCTTACAAAATACGACCAGTGATACTGTCTTACAAGTTTTTGCCTCAAAAATATCCTAACATGACAGTCGGTACAATAAATTCAACCACAATATTAATCATAGCCCACTACATAATTCATTAGTGTCCATTAAAATGAACACATAATTTAGACCATCTCACAAGTCTGGTCAATTTGTGAGATGAATTTATAACTCGATTTATGATAAAATATTATTTTTTATTATAAAAAATAAACTGAATCAACTTGTCTTTCTGATATGAAATATGCTAGACTTGGCTTGCAGACAGGGAATATTTTATATAGTACTAGTCCGTTTTTCCTTGTATAAACTTTACCGAGTACTTGCCGGAAGTCATGTATGAGATCTTTTACTTGCAAAACAATATTATTTTGCGATAGCTACATCATAACAAAGCATTTTATTGGCTTCTTCGGTATCTTATAATATATGACGAGAACGATAATAGGAGAGATTAGAAAGGGTTATAAAATTCAATTTAATCAAATTATTTCCATCGTGTCTTAAATAATTTTGTCTGCACTTCATATATTTCAATAATCTATTAAAGTTGATGTAACGCATTGCTTTGTCGATTTTCATCGCATAAAACCTCAAACTTGACATCACACTTCTTCCTATTTCTCCAAAGAATCCGCCATGGGAGACCCTCCAAGCCCTCAGCTAACATCCCCACCATCTTCCGCTCAAAAATCGAATTTTACCATGTTCTACTACGGCCTGGTTGTGGTCGGAACAGTGATAATCATTCTTACACTGTATAAGATTGTTATCGTTCGATGGTGTGTTGATTTTAACATTCATGGATCCCACTTAGCCTCGACAACCGATCCGGGACCCACGTCGAACCGGGGCTTTCGTAACTTGCATGTAAACTTTGTGACCAGCTTCATTTACGAGAAAGATGAAGGTGGTGGTGATGATATCAGCTGTGCAGTTTGTTTGTGTGTGTTTGAAGAAGGTGAAGAAATAAGGCAGCTGCCTAACTGCAAGCATTCTTTTCATGCAACCTGTATTGATTTGTGGCTCTATTCGCACATGGATTGTCCCCTTTGTCGTTCCACGGTCGAGCCGCCTGGCGGCCAGCGTCGTCTCGTCTTCGAGCAGCCTGTAAACTCTAGAGAAGATTTGTTGTTTCCACGCACCTTAGGTTAGAATATGCCTTCCAACCTGTACTGTGACAGTTTCACAACAATTTTTGTGCAAATCGTTTGATTATAGTGATCTATGTAATTGATTTTAAAGCAAAATGAATTGAAATGTCCTATATCAGCTGTATTCAAGATTTCGCAGACCAAAATAATCTGAATACACAAGGCAACCGACCAAGATCAACATGCCTGCAAGAACTCCAGGTTACATTTCAATGCATACCTGATCCACTCATTCGTTAGGTCTTACATTAAGGCGATTCTACGTCGGAAATTGATGGATGCTACCTGTGTATTTTGTGCGATTATTCTTTTAAACTGTCCATGGATGTGCGAGAGTGAAGCGCGGTGATCGCTGATACAGATCTAAGATCGATTAGTGACATGTTCAGATGGAATAGATCCAAGGCAGTTTTTCAAGCAGAGAGTTTTTCTTTTTGAGCATATCAAAGACTGTAGGTGAAACATCAAAAACCACAATGATAATATACTGCAAGAACCACATATATTAAATAATTTCAAGCCGTATCTTTACAAAGCCATATATAATTCACGAGAAGATTCTATTATACAAGTCAATTACATCTTCCTCAAATTGTCCAACCTGGCCTGCAGGTCGCTGTCAATTCCACCATCATCATTTCCTGTTGCCTCAGCTTGTGGAACCTTGTTCTTTGTGTTTTGGGCAGCTACAGCCGAGGAAGGTGCGTTTAAGAGCTGTTGCATAAAGAAGAAGCCATTAGTTCATCAGCAAGGCAAGAGTTCCAGCACTTAAAGGTTCAAAGAAGGAAATAAAAAGTGTTGAAATTTACCTCAGAATTAATGTCGATGCCAATCTCATCAAGAACCTGATTTACCAGCTCTTCTGTTTCTTCTTCCTCCTCATCTCCTTCCAATGCATCGTCAATAGCATCGGCCATCACCTCACTAACTAATTCCATTTTCTCATTTTGCTGCTCGAATTCTTGCATTATCTTCTGTAACGATGGCAGATTCATCTGCCTATTCATTTGCCCCATAGCCTTTGTAACGCCTTTCATTGCCTCCCCCATTGCTTGTGTCGATTTAAGTGTCTGAAACAAATTATATTCATCAATTATATCAGTTAGCATGTCGAGGTAAACAATGCTGTGTAAAGCAGATGCCAGTGAAAGTTGAAACTACACGTTGCATATTTAGCTGAATCAACGGTGAATTTTAGCATTACAATAATGGAAAAGCATCGAAATTAAATCATGGAGAACAACAAATAAAATTAACAGAACCCAGATACAAAAATTAAACCACCAAATCCACAGAATCCAACTACTTGGACCAACAGCTTGCTTAAAACAGATGTGCCAGTATCTACTGCCAAATTCTAAAAGATACCGGTCAAGTACAATGGGGTTGTGATTTCAAAAGTAAAGGAATTTTTCAAAGACCCGAAAAGATAATTGGAAAGCTTTCATATAGATAAAAGCCCCATCTCATATTTGAGGCACGCCAACAACCATACCAAGGAAACTCTTTACTAAGCAACTGCAGGAGTTAATGTGGGACCACAACAGAACTAATAGTGAATCATGCAAATTCCTCATTTTTATCCTCATATATACACTTTTTACCACTTAAAACAATGGCACTAAATTATGGTGGCTAGAAGCACCTAATATACGCAGCAAAATAAACTACCATTTCACATGTTTAAGTATCAAGTTTAGGCACAGAATATAATGAGGCCCAATAGAGAAAAAGGAAGGTAAAAGTTAATAAAAACTCGTGACAGTCCTGACTTAGATAAAATTAAAAGATACTCAAAATAATCACAAAATCGCCAGATATTTCTGGAAATCTCCAAGAAACCAATTCATGACACACCTGAATTCTGAGGGACACCCCTTGAAGTTGAGATTTCAACTTGTAAAACTTTTCAATCTGATGTCGTGTTCTGATAAGATCTTTGGCCATCACCTTAACAGCTCCCTGTAACAAATTGAAATCAATTATGTCCTTGAGCAATTTGTCCCACACAAACAGTAAGAAAATATGTGTCCAGACGAATATAAAAGAAATTGAAATGCTTTCACAGCTTCTAGATTCAACCTAGCCACATCTAAACTCTTGTTGCTTGTCAATAAGAGAGGTAAAATGTGCAGAAGTGACATACCATCTGCCCCTGCTTTGCGCTCTTCTTTATCTCGGCAATAAGTTTCTTCTCTTGTGTTTGTAACCCCTGCCTCTCCCTCTCAATTTCCCGAATGGACTTATCAAGCATTCTTTTATTTTCCCGCAGAAGCTCTGTGAATACCATGATTTTATATGAGAAAGCAGCTAAGAAATAAAACAGAGATCACCAAAATCTGTGCATTCCAAGACTAAAGCTTAACGTCCAAAATCAGGTCTAGAATTATTATAGTGCACCTCATTCTTACCTTCATAAAATTTAGAAGTCATAAGAATATAAATAAAAAACATAGAAAAAGATAGATTTCCAAAGCCTCAACAGATTAAAACGAAACAAATATATCTCTGTGTTGACATTTTAGAGGTGGAATACCTAACAAGGGTTTTAGAAAAAGGAATAATTAATCTTTTCCCACGTACTGTCCACCCCCAAGATTTACGGACTCCACACGTATTTCAACATCTTACAACCAACAATAACCAAATTTTGGCAACTACCATGCCAAGATTTCTCTACTCGCAGGTTAGGATCTAAGTGAAAAATAAACTAATGACATCTGATCTCTTGTTAAATGTTTACACCATCTCAAAGAAAGAGGAATCTGGCTGGTGAAGGCTAGTAAAACCTCAAAAGAGGCGAATTTCTTAAGAGAGACGATAAATAAATTAATATATTTCAACAGATTCATCATCAAAGATCCTTTTTCCAAATTAACCAAGAACCCGAGAGGAAAATAGTCCTAAAAAGCTCAGCTTTTCAACATAACTCTATATATCATGCATCAATCTTAATTATTAAGCTCAGATCATGCATTCGATCGCTTTGAATATCTCTGCATCATATATTAGCATCTCTTACAATACAAAAAAACACTCATCATCTTTCCACAAAATCAGACCTTCAATTCCCACCAACATATCATCAAATCCAAAATATTTTTGCCAAAGTGAAATACCTCAGCTGATTCATAAAATTCAATAGTCATATTTTTTTTGTTCATTCAAAAATAACATCGGAAAGCGATCCATATTTATACGAACTGCATAAACTCCAATCTCTACAATCCTTACAAAAAGTACAAATTCAAACGAAAATCTACCTGCGGGAGTTTTCCTCTTTCCAAACAGGAAGCTCATCGCGATGTATGATAAATTGGTCTATCGATTCCGGCAAAAAAAACTTCCCGATTACAGTCGGAATCACAAGAAGCTTCAAAATGAATAATCGTTCCAAAACAAAGGTTTTTAACCAAAAATATTTGCACACATCAACGCGGTTGGAGATGCGAATATGTGCGGAAATCAACGAACGCGGAGAAGATGTTGCTCAACTTGGTCCTTTCTCGATCCAACGGTCAGATATTATTTACAGTTGTAGGCCACGTGGCAAACTATTAGATAATTAGGCCGACTAAAGATCCGTTTGATCGCAATGTGGGCCTTCAACTTATTGGTTTTGGATTTTAAAACACATATTGGGCCTTAATAGTCTGGGAACTCATTCAGGAGGATATAACCTTTTAATATATATTAGTTACTCTGCACACGTGATATGTATATGTACAATTTTTTTTATCATTATCGATGGATTAAAGTGAAATTTGATAAATTATAAAGGGACTAAATTGATATTTGAATTGTTGAAATAAAAAAAATAATAATAAAAGTGTATGTTGAAATTTAAAACAAAAGTGTAATATTATTATCATATAAAGGTAAAATATGACCCCAAAAAAAAAGTTGGTGTCCTCTCTAAATAGTTATTATCATGTCCTCACACTTAATAATATAATATATATATATATATATATATATATATATATATATATATATATATATATATATATATATATATATATATATAAACACACACATGTGATAAGATTAATATGAGACATTTTGCATTTAGACAATAAAATAAATGAGCTCAGGTTTACCTAGAGTACACCAAAAATAGAGGCTTCAGGTTCCTCCGATTAAAAATAAAAAAAGTAATAATAAATATACTTGGAATTGATTTTTTTCATGATTTGACACACCAAGGTTCCTCCGACATTCGACAGTACCCAAATCGCACTCGTATGATTGTACACAAATTAAGCCTTTTTAAGTGCAAATCGGGCACATGATTCTCACCCCCTATGCCGGCATGCTCGATAGAGAGTCTCTGACCAATCATTCTTACACATTGACAAAGTGTAACTCAATATAAGCTCACTAATGCTATTATTATTTTCTTATGTGAGAAATTCCCACTTACCAACTACTTATCAAGATCTTGTTTGTCCAATATTCCATTCAAAATGAACAAACCCAATAGATAAAAATTCTCCAAGTCCAACATGACCTTCCCCCTGTGTATACCTCAAGTGAGTTCATATATGGTTACAATTGATACTTTGCTCCCTTCTATTTTGAAAGGTAAACCTACTTTCAAAGATGCGACCACAATAATTTTAATTGTTTTCTCATATTTTTGACTTTCATCGAATCACTGAAATTATAAAAAAGACAAGTATTACAATTACTCTTTATCATATTCCAAATTTCCAAGAAATTTGTCACTTTTTAAAATTATAGCATACAAATCAAATTCTTTTGATAGCCGTCAATGTTTAATTTTGATCCGACCAAACCAACCCTTTGTTTGCTAGTGTATGCATACCCCGACCAAACTTTGAAAATGTGTAAATATATATTAGTTTTCCGAATGAATATATATATAAATATAATTTACTTGAGTAGTAGGCTTGAAAATGGTACAAGAGATGGTATCCTAATCAACTTTTTATATAAATTTATATAGTGCAAAAGTTGGATTTGAATCAACTTTTTATATAAATTTATATGGTGCAAAAGTTGGATTTGAAAAATCCAAAACATAATTTCTTTTAAAAAAAAATCCCCAATTTTCGTGCTTGTTATATGTTTATTACATTTTCACATAATTTTTCATTTTATTTTTTAGTGGCACGATCAATTATAACATCATATATCATAAAGTAATTAATCGATAATTAAGACTCGAACCCGATATCGTATACTGCTTAATAAAGTTTTCATCAATTTGTGTTGGTCATTTGAGAGACATATAATCCAGCTACCATTATATTTGATCATGTCTCCTCAATAATAAACTTACAATGAAATAGTTCTACCCCACTTATGAATATTATGGAGTGTTCTTGGCAATTATTGAGATTGATTTTCTATAAATTTATGCCAAAATTATGTGTGAAAAGGGTTTATTTTTCTTTGATTCCCCTTTGAAGGAAAGAGAAAACAAAATAGAATGCCATGTTGGGTATTATAAAATAGAGTTGTTCAAATTAATGCAATACTACTTTTTGGGCGGATTCTCCACTTAATTTTTCATCGTCCAATGCTTTTATTTAATTGGAAAGGGTTTGTTATAATTAAGAGTAGGTCTCTTGTGAGATGGTCTCATGAATCTTTATCTATGAGATGGATCAACCCTACCGATATTCACAATGAAAAGTAAT
The DNA here is from genome assembly GCF_022965805.1 of Primulina eburnea. NCBI lineage: Eukaryota > Viridiplantae > Streptophyta > Magnoliopsida > Lamiales > Gesneriaceae > Primulina > Primulina eburnea. The sequence continues at coordinate 5,104,014 of NC_133117.1, read as the reverse complement.
ATTTTTAGCATAAAAAATAATATTTTTTCATGGATGACCCAAATAAGATATTCGTATCACAAAATACGATTCGTGAGACCGTCTCACACAAGTTTTTGCCTACAATTAAATATCAAACCCGACCAAATTTGAGACCTTAAATGTCATTTGAGATATAAGTCATCAACTTGTCCAAGAATAATATTTTGGCCCTTAATTTGTTTGGGATTATTTTCAAGTGCATTATGATCGTAAGTATCTTACTTGGTAGTGGTGCTTTGACAATTTTGCTTGGATGTTTCACGTTTTTTAGTAGACAACATAATGGAGTTCTAGCTTTTTGCAAGACTTTCGTTCTCCCCAGCTATATACCACTTTTAACAAACCTCTTGTTAGTTGTTAGCTCAAAAATCCAATTCGAACTGATAAATTCGACCATTGATCAAATGTTCATCTGTTTTACTAATTCAGACATATCTCAAATATATATATGTGTGTGTGTGAGAGACCGTCTCACAGACTGATCCTAATCTGTGAGACGGGTCAACCATACCGATATTTACAATAAAAAGTAATACTTTTAGCATAAAAAGTAATATTTTTTCATGGATGATCCAAATAAGAGATCCGTCTCACAAATACGACCCGTGAGACCAATTTTTGCAACAATATATATAAAGAAAGTGTGAATGGGGAATGGCACATGAACAAGGTGAATCATGGCCCACATTGCAACAAAATAGGAATCAAAATCATATAATATTTTCTTGAATCCAAAGGAACAATGAATTTTCAACATCAACATAACTTTCCGTTATTCGATCACGTTTTTCACCTCTCTTCCTTTAAGTTCAAAGAATTCGTGACACTAACAAGTGCATTACACTCTACAAAGCAATCACCAAGCTTTATGTAAAATTTGTCACATTCAAAGTCATTTAAATCCATGTTTCATACGTCACATTTTGATATGAAAATTCCACACTCATCAGTCTTTGGATGATCAAATACTTTCTACTCAATTAGTATAATTTTTCGCGACTCAGTCGTATGTATACGAATACAAATAATTTTACGATGGATTGATATACAATACTTTATGTTATGCGACAGTTTTAACACGCACGAAACGTGTAGACGCTAAAAAATTAACAAAGACTATTGCATGTAACTAATGTTGCATAGAGATGGAAAATTAGAACAATTGGAATGCAAATGAGTTGTTAAATCATAGACATAGAGAGAGTCAATGCAAGCTAAACAGATGCTTGAAGCCTAAATGAATGATCATAAATGTGAATTTGCTCTAGCAATCGCCTGATTCATTTTAATATCAGTAGTTCCATAAACTGGCAATTCTTCTTCATAGGCTTCAATCCCAACCCTGCCAATGTTTTCGAGCTCGAAAAGATCGGAACTTGTGCAACTTGTATCATCAAAATCACAATGATCATACTCATGGAACTCTCTAAATTCTTTCTGTCTAGTATTCTTCCCCTCGTAGACTCGAAAACTATCGATATTTTTCTTGATGAACTGGCTACCAACATGACTAGGCATGGAGGCGCTGACTGAATGTTCGTCGTCGTGTACGTTTTTCTGTCCACAGGGTTGGCAATTTTCATCAAGAATGACACTAACAGGGCAGAATCTAACTGATCTCTTGGATTTGTTACTTTTGGAAGACGGGTTTTTGCTTAAACTTGAGGAAAGTGAGGTGGTTTTCGTGTCCTTCATGGATCTTGACTTCCTCATGGAGCTCCATTCTTCCAGGCTCTGATTATTTTTCTTCAGGTTTCTTGGACTGAAGATGGAATTCAAGAAACTTGTGAGTTTACCTCCCGGTGAAACGGGCTCTTTCACCTTCTTCAAGTCTCCGTATATCTTCATTGCCTTGGATTTTGTCTTGTAAATCGCCCTTCACGCTTTGGCGTAGCCTCAGGCTTGTCGACGAGTCGAGTTTGAGTTTGTTTGGGCTTCTGAATTGGGAAAAGTGATGATTTTGGGGTGGATCTTGAAGCCGAGGAGTCCGTTTCCGAAGATGAGAAAATGCTTGAATCTGTCGATGAGCCTGAATTTGATGGCAAATGCCTCGTGGAAATGGTGCTGCTTCTGTGACTTTGCATCCATTTTTCGACAATGATAGCTCGTCTGAGGCTTTCGATTTCTTCCTCTACTTGTGCAGAATTGTTTCTCCTGTGAACAAAGTTTCCCTTTTCTTCCTGTCGCTCATCGCCGGCTCGTCTCGATTCGTCCATAGACCGGTACATGGCATCGAGTACAGACGAAGAAAAGGACTGCTGCATGTTATCTAACACAAAGCTCTGTTGCACGAGTGCGAATTCAGGCATTCAGCCAAGTTATTAACACTTGAAGGGGATGGAAAGGAGAATCATGTGAAAGTAAAGAACTTGAATGTGTGCGAGTACATGAAGCCATAGAAAATAAAAAGAACATGGAATGATAGGTGACAAGATTCTTGATGTTTACTAGAATTGAAAAGCAAGGGGGGAAAGGCAGTAGGATTTCATAAAAAAAGAAATTAAAAAAAAAAAAAAAAGCAATGGGGGGAAAAGGAGAAAAGCCAAATGCCACGGCTTGGATCATGGATTAAAATAATTGGAGGGAAACAAGTGCTATGTCATATATAATATGAGGAACGAGTACAATTATTTTTGAAAAATAACAATCAAATTTTACATACAAATTTTCTTGAAAAACATATTAAAAACACAAGTATCCGATTCGAATCGCGGGTAGCGTGGAAATCTTGTTATATTTGAAATGTACCCAATATCGTGTTACTGTACCTTTACAATGGTGATTATGGTATTCTTTTTACCACTTTTTTCTACGAAAAAGGCATAGTTTACTTCATTTTCTCATCTCAATATAATAATATAACTTTTATAACATTGTATAATACTACTCCCATCTCAATTATATAAGATTTTTTTCCTTTTTCGGTTATCTCAAAATATGTAACCCAAATGTTAGATTTTATAACATTCTTTTAATTTTTTACTAATATATTTTTGTTAACTAAGTATTGAAAAATATTAATGAATTAAATAAAGATAAAATACGATATTTGTTTGTGAACTTTACTTCTCGATTATTTTCTTAATTTGTACGGAAGAACAAATAAAGCCAGAAAAGAAAAAAAATATGTGTGAATATGTAGGATTCAAAAGAAGACACTCGAAATGTTTGTACTTTGTAGGTAAGTGTGAAGTGAAACATAGAATAGTGGCGGTTGTTAAAGCTGCATTACCACGCGTGCGGTTGGCATGAGTACAGACTCAGTCAGAGTGGCCAACAAGCTGCTGTTTTGTTGGCCTTTGGACACCCTTTATTTCGAATCTACATGTCCCCCAAAAAGAAAGTGATTCATGGGCAAATATTAGAAACACGATATTGTTCGATCCACTGCCATAAAATCTAGATTGCAGCAATATTTAACTACTAAGCTTTTGCTAAGATATAAAAATTACAAATATTTATCTATGTAGTTTTCTTTTCTCTTTTTTCCCGCAGTTTTTGTGTTAGTAACTTATATGTGTTACGGTCAGCAAAGAAAAAGGGCACAAGAATAACCGAAAACGGGCATCATACGGCCTAAACTTGAAGGAAAAGGCTATATGTTTCGAATCTGATGTTTTCATTACCAGCTATCTCAAATGGTTCATGTGAACAGATGGTTGTCAAGTGGTTCTTGTGGAGTTCAGCCTCTGAACGTCAACTAGCTGGTAAAGATCCCCTCGGCGTTGCCTCTGAAATGGAAGGTATATTCTGCAAAAGTAAAATCGACATGGGTAATCAGAAGTCAAGATTAAAATCTGGACTAAAAATTTGTTCACAGGTCAGAGTTTTATTAGGCTTTTTACTGAATTCAAATACTTGTCGTAATAATAAACGCCAATGAACTAAACTTGCACCGAGAGATGGATTAATTCATATTTAAATCCCAACTGCTCTATCGGAATCAAGAAAGAAAAATGGGCAAAAAGGATGAACTGACATCATTACGTTCAAATACAATATACTAGTATTTCAGGAAGACATACAGCAGGATGCATAATGAATATGATTGTCAAGGTTAAAATGAAGACACAATAGAAAATATACACATACGCACATATATACCCAGGCACTAAAGGAAATAAGAAAAGGTAATTTAAATCTACTGACGTGTGAGTCCATGAACATATTCTTACCTTCTTTGCTCAGTAACTGAGTAATCTATCTCCGATATAATGATTGCCTCGTCATGTTCTGTGGTTGCAAGCACTTCGCCAAACTGTCATAGTGTTCCAGAAATTCCATAAAGGAAGTCATTTTTTTCAGGACATCCATAGAAAAACTTAACAGAGACTATTTTTCTGCATCACATAAAATTACTGAAAGAACTTCAGCCAATATTAAACGAATACTCACAGGGCCAACTAGAGTAGAATGCCCCCAAGCCACATAATTTGAACCAGTATCTCTAGCAGGCGAACATGTTGCTACATAAAGCTGTCAGACCAGCAGCAGCGGTAAAGTATAAGATGCAATATACTGCATTTGCGGAAGGTCAATTCCATGATTGAGAAGAAAATACCATGGAAGTTGGATCAGTAACTTGATTCACTAAAAAGTAGTGAATATATTTTTGGGTTACGGTTCAAGTTTAAATGTGCTCATCGATTCATCGCATTTAAGTAAATGTATTAAGTGACAATACATAGGCTACTATCATGGCGTAAACAAATTTATTCCCATGCATCTACTGACGTTGTTCTAAGCACAAAACTTTACTCTCCAGGATCCTAAATCTAAGTACAGGATCTAGGTCTTCAGGTAAACTGTTTCATATTTCCTTTTAAATTGAAAGGCTATACTACATTAGGGAAAATAATGGAAAATATCCAAGAAGTAGTTGCATTTTTCAAACCAGAAGCTGATAAGCCATTTCAGAAAGTAAAAAATGGAGGAGAGAGTACCTGACAATCTGCTGCCCTGAAGATCAAAAGACAAACATGAATGTCAATAGAGTTTTATTAGTGAAATTATAATATAAAATGGATAGACAAGAAAGATTGAAGAACAACTCATTATGATGTGGCCAAAATGTCGGTATAAAAAACAATAACTTCAAGGATGAAGAATATACAAAAGCCAGTGACCATGTCAAGAAGTGTTCATCAAGCGCCTATAATCATACCATCTCAAGTAGCAAGTATTGTTATTAGATCAAATCTTATTCCATTTATTCAAAACAATATTAGAGATATTCAAGTATTTGGATTCATACAAACGAAATAAAATCACATCAGATAATATAAAACCTTGTCAAAGAAGGAATCCTTAAATAACATTACCCCGAAAGGTACTTCCACTTGAAAAACTGACAGATAGTGAATCCAACTTTTTAGCATAGGAATTGCTCAATGACTTTTTCAGTTTAGACTATAAAGGAATTCCCGCCTTCAACTAGTTGAATTTCCATCCATAAAAGATTATGTTTAATCACGCTATTGGCCGCAACCGTTTTGTAAGCATAGTAATGTGAAACACAACCAAAATAGTATTAATAATTTAAAGCAATATGGTAATCCATGAAAACAAACTTCTAGACTAATATTTACCTAGGCTACAGCTCTAAGCTAGGCACAAGCAACAGAATTATATTACCTTGCCCGCTGCAACAACTCCCAATGCAATGGACCAGTAGTCATGTTAAAAGCCCCAGGATAACAAAGCAAATGAGCACCTGATAATATAACAAGATAGTGGCCAGTTAGAAACATTAATGCCATGTTAATAAAAATGGATGCTTTCTTTATATTGAGACCATTCAAGTAAAGAGTCTAAAGGAATTAAAGTAACATGCTACTTTGATGCAATTCAATGGATAAAGGAATATAAATTAGAATAAGAATATGAGAAAAGAGAACTAGCAAAGCAAGATTATTCCATTGAATTCATTAAGGGGGGTGTATTCAATCTAAACTTTTAATGACTTTTATGGAATTTTAAAATCTAGAGGTATTCAATCTAAACTTTTAATGACTCTATATATGTTTAGTGGTATTCAACATGGATTTTGGTAGAGTTTTAAAAAGTCATGTGGTATTCAAACTTGACTTTTTAAAACTCTACAAAAGTCAAGAGGTATCCAAAAAATCCATAGATTTTCAAGGATTCTTATTTTATTATTCATGTACAAACCTTGAAGCCTTATGTACAATTGCAGAAAATCTAAAATATTCTTCCACCTATACCAAAGATTTTGATGGACTTTCTTTTTTGAAAAATACGCTATCTCTCTTCTATCTCAAGCCATCTCTAGGGTTCTTCTCTCTCTCAAAAAAATTTCTTCTATTCAAAGGTATGCTTGGTCAATCTTGAATTTTTTATATTGCCAATATTTATGTGTAAAAATAGATGAATTGTTGTTTTTTTCTTGAATCATTATGATTATTATATTTCATAAATTATTCATTTTAATAAAATTTTATTATGAACTTATTAAAATATTGTTCATTAATATGTTGAATTGACATAAAGAATTGAAATTTTGATTTCAATAAATTGGATAGTTCATTTGTCGTTTTTCACAAATTAAATTTATTTAACCTTTAAATAAGTAAAATTTATTTACATTTTCATAAATAAAAAAAAAATAAAATTTAATAGGTTATACATATCCAATAATTATTTAAAAGAAATTAATAAAATAATAAATCACAATTATAAAAGTTTACAAAAGTCTACAAAAATCTTGAAAAAAAGTCTATAAAAGTCTATGAAATATGTTTTACAATTCCATGAGATTCTATAAAAGTCAATCAAAATCCATCAACTTCACAAAAGTCCACCTTTTAAAAAAAGTCATTAAAAGTCATTAAAATTTTAGATTGAATACAACCAGATAGAGAAAAACAGAAAAGACTGATAAATTTGAAGGAATGAACAAAGAATATGATGCTAGAGAGAAATCATGATTGTATTATAATAAAAAAATTTATTTGTCCATTAATGATGCTTGCGGAGACTTGAATGATTCAAGTTAAGTCCATGATTATGCGTACATCAGGGCTATAAATGAAAACAAGTTTCTTCTTTCCAATAGCGCAAATTCTAGTACCAGGTATGTACAAAAATGAATCCTTAGGTCATTCATAAATAAGATGCAATATCACGGCCTCCATTCTATATAACAGTTGACGATCCCTTGGGATAAGAATTTCAGACATTGCAGTCCCATAAATCATGAGGTATACGTGCCAAAATAGCATCATACACGTAGGCAAGTGCGTCACATTCTTTTTTCAAAATAACACTATACTTGGGAAAATACTCATCACCAATTTATCAAATTTAACATTTGAAAGTTTAACTAGAGAAGCAGAATAAAAGCATCAACACCACACAACTGATAGATGAACAAGAAACCAAACCTCTGGCTGCATATATAGCTGCTAGCTCTTGGAATCGGATGTCATAACAAATGCCAATACCTATACGACCAACATCTACAAAAACAGGCACCAATCATATTCCAAGTGCAGTACCAAAAACCTGATATGCATCATCATTTCATTCTTTGGGAAAAAAACATATTTCTCAATCAATTGGCAATTAGCAATTACCATGATATCCTTTCCTTCAAGAATAAACACCCAAAAAAAATCCTAAATATGCTTCAAATATAGTACTAAGATTTTCATGATGTGTCAAAGAAAGCGCATAAAACCTGTGTCCACAATGGTTGGGGTCTCCCCTGCTGTAAGAGTCTTTGATTCTTCAAAAGTCATTTGACCAGGGATATCAATGTCAAAAAGATGAATCTGTAAATAACAACAGGTTCCTGAAATTACTAGGAGACCGGGAATGCATTTGATATTAAAATCACGTGGATTATTTCTTAAAAAAATTGTCAGACCTTCCTGTGTTTAGCCTTAAGCTTTCCATCCGTTCCAAAGACACAACACGTATTATACAACCTATCACCACTTCTTTCAGGAATTGACCCACCGACAATGGTAATCTGCAGTGTCCGAGAAAGTTCAGACAACATCGCAGTCGAAGGAGATGCATCACCACCTGCGTCAATATCCTCTGCATATACTGGAAAACTATCATTTGAATACGGGCTATTCCATATTTCCTGTCATGACAGGGGAGAGAAGTTAAAAAAGATTTAGAATTTTATTAGGTATTGAGCCATACGGCTACTTAGTTGATCACGTATATGTCTGGAAAAGATGATCTGGAAAACTTCCTAATGATAAAGATATTTCCTGTCATGACAGAGGAGAGAAGTTAAAAAAGAATTAGCATTTTGTTAGCTATTGAGCCATACGGCTACTTAATTGATCATTTATATGTCTGGAAAAGATGGTCTGGAGAGCTTCCTAATGATAAAGGTTAGTTTAGGTGTATAAAAGGTGGAGTTTTAAATAGCACAGCTACCAAAATGATATTCAATCATGCTGAGATTTCCTTTCCATGGTCATTTTTAAATATTTTAGTGAACTCAATTACTCAAATCACATTAATACGCGCAGGACATGGCAAATATAAGAGAATAAGCAAATAATTAATCCAAGAGGACGAATGTTATATCTTCATAATTCCTACTCACAGGAAGAAGAATCAGTTGAGCACCCTTCCTTGCAGCCTCCTCAATTACTTGCCGAGCATGCACAATGTTCCGTTCCTTGTTAGCGGTCACTGATAACTGGCAAAGTGCGATTTTAAACTGCAGAGCAAAATGTATCAAAAACCAACAATTCTATAAAATTGATAAAACAAAAAAAAAACAATTTATAAACAGAATGAAGAGGTAGGTGTCTTAAAAAAAAAACCCATATTTGCGAGTGTTTTTATCTATACTACTAACTAAAAATAAAGTCTATCAAAACAACTCTCCGGATTAGATTCTTCACAATTCATGAATAATTTGACAGGTACCCAGGAGCTCAAATCCCGAACAGTTAGCAAGAAAAGGACAAATTTTTCAATCGTGCTAATGATATACAATTTACACGAATTTTCCAATATCGCTGCACTTAAAGAGAACACAGATAATACACACAGAAGATAGATGCATGAAACAGAAACATTACTTTGGTGATGGGAGGTATAGACAATGGAATTTCAGGAGGAATTCTAGCTTCCTCTGGCTTGAATGAGGACTCCATTTTCGCCATTGCTACTGATGAAATTCCACCGCTGGAATTGGTCATAATTGTCCTTTTGCAGAAGGAAATGCTGCCGCTGTCGAGATTTCTGGAGGATAATAATGCGGGGAGGAAACAAATTTCGGGAGAGAAGCAAGATCTATGGCGAGAACAAATTGGGAAATGGGGACTGTGATTTTGGTGCGAAGGTGAAGAGAGCATTTTATTGGCGGCGGCGGCATTCAATTTTGGAAATCTGTAAAGATTCTTGATTCGGGTAAACTGGAAAGTCGAATTAATGACATGTGACTGATATCCATTTCAATTTATGAATATTATATTTTATATTAAAAATATTTGTTTTTCTTAAATATGAATCCGATCCATATATTTCATATTTATAGAGACGATCTCATAAATTTTTATGTGTGAGACGAGTTAACCTATCGACATTCACAATAAAAAGTATTAATCTTATCATAAAAATTAAATTTTTTTCATTAATGACCCAAATTAAAATCTGTCTCACAAAATACGACATGTGAGACCCTCTCATACAAGTTTTTGTCTTTATAAATTTGTGAGATTATCATACAGAATATTTATTCTACATCAAATAATCATATTTACAATAAATATTAATATTTTTGAAATTAAAAATAATATTTTTATGAATAACCTAAATAAAATATATGTATCACAAAATTAACTCATAAAATCGCTTCACAATTTTTTATGTATGTTTATTATTCATCTATAGAAGCGATTTGAATATATTTTTGTTCTTTCATTTAAAATTATTCCCCTCACCTGCAGTTTTTATAAATCAAAGTTCATCTGGTTTCAATAATCACAATATATGTGTCATATGCAGAGTCGTACCTGTGATTTACAGGTTCTGAGACGATATATTAAAAAAAATCTTGTTGTGATGAATAACTGTAAAGCTCAGTTTGTAAATTAAAATAACAAAACAATATATATGAGGAAAATATAACAATTATATTGAAAAAAAATTGTAAGATATGTTGCTAAAATTGAAATTTATCAATATAAACTATCAAAATAACGAAATGATAAATATAATGAATTAATATTATAAAAATATATGATTTTTTTAAAATAATAACTATAATTTTTTATTCAAGAAAATAGAAAATAAAGATATGTAAGATAGGTAAGAATCACAATTTTTTGTGTTTATTTTTTGAAACAGGTTCAACTACATAAATTCAAGAAAAAAGACCAAATAATCGACAAGTAAAGTATAAAAGTTTAACACATGAATTGACACAAGATAAAATAATGAATATATTGGACAAATATTACTATTTTGTGCATACAAAATTTTTAGAAAATTAATTAATGAGGCATGTAGCTTTATTGTTTGGACTTTACATAATTTGATTAAAAATCTCAATAACCACAATCATCATATTTAATCATGTTTTCAATAGGCCAATGTCTCTTTTTTTTAAAAAATGTCCAATGTACATATTATTTAGGTGTAGACCTCAACAACATGCATGAGACCAATGATTTTTTTTTTGAGCCCCTGTGAGTGCTAGGTCCTGAGGCGATGGCCTCTCTCATCTCACAAAAGGTACGGCCCCGGTTATATATATGTTGTTGGTACACCATAGTGTTAATTTGGAATTTACTTATTATATATCGAAAAATAACGTGACAAATACGTGATCATAAAAAAATCGCAATATATCATGTATATTTTGGAATATTATCATATAAAATAAGTCAAACTCTCGAAGGAGCTTTAAATAATATCATATAATTTTGTTATGGAAACTTTTTTTAAATTATTCCATAATGGTCCAAAAGTTGCTTTTTTCTTCAATTTAGATTAAGACTATTCGTGCTTTGTGCGAAATGTTGGAATATAATTTATTAGCGATCGATTTATTTCCGTATGCCGTTATCTTAATTTCGCATTCTTTTCCATAATCATTCACTTAAAATTTTGAATTACTTAGTAATAAATATCTATTTTTAACTCAAAACTATAAACCTTTTTTGAAGAGATAAATATTATTCTTTCTTTCATTTATGATTTTTAAAAAAAGTTATTTAATTCTAGTATCATTTTGGATGCCAATTAAGTAAATAATTTTTTTTCTCAAACCATATATAGACTACGAATTAGTAAGAACTAAAATTTGATCTTGAAAATAATTAAAAGTTCAAACTTAATTGAATAGATGTTTTTGAGTTCGAGCTCGACTGAAATAAGTAACTCGAGCTCGAGTCCTGACTCGAATTCTGTTCGAGTTTTGGCTAGTTTGAACTTGACTATATATTAGTGCGATGAAAAGTGACCCTTTATTGAGTACTTTTTAAATTTGTGCTCTAACTTTTTATAATTATACAATTTTCCCTTCCAATATATATATATATATATATATATATATATATATATATATATATATATATATATATATAGTTTTGATATGCTGCACACCTATGTAAGCACCGATGAGGTGTCACTCACCCATTGGATGTGATGAAATATAGAAAAATCGTGCATCCAATAGATGAATGACACCTCATCGATGCTCACATAGGTGTGCAAGGTAGGTGTGCATCATATCAAAACACTCTATATATATATATATATATATATATATATAATAAATACGTTGAATATTCTCCTCCATACTGAACTGGCTTGATCTTCTGATTCCATGAAGAACTATCACTGCTAACTTTGCCCAAATTGAATCACAAGTATTTTTTCTTGATCCTTTCTCTATTCTCTTCCCACCATAGCCTCGCCTCCTTCTCCCTGAATTTTTCTCGCCTGAAAAATTGCATACTCAAAACATATATATACATAAATATTCTGGCAAAGATTTTGTGTTGAAACAACTAACCTGAATCTGATACGTCTGAGTTCTCTTCTGCCATCGGGTATAGCTCGTATGGTGATGTATACGCCGGGCTCGTCCTGCTCCACCCACTCGGACACCGAATCGTGTGCGAGACTGGTTCGAGTTGAGAAAATACCACAAAGATTGGTACTGGATGGGGACTGCATCGAGTTATCCGATGAAGCCGGGATGCGATATTCATTTGGTCCGTGTAGTAGTGTTTGTCTCTTCACATTGTATAATTCCATCAAATTTTCAGAATTTTCAGCCCACCATTTATCGGCTTTCCCTTTGTCGAACATCTCTTTACTACGAGAAGTTATGGAGTTATTATTAGAACTAGTTATTCTGCGCACACGCATTTTTACAGTCTTTTTTATCATTATCGAGAGACTAAAGTGAAATTTGACAAATTATGAAGTAACTAAATTGATATTTGAATTGTTGAAAAAAAAAAGTATGTGAAATTTAAAAAAAACAAACCAAAGAACAAAAATGTAATATTAGTATCATAAAAAGGTAAAGTTGGAAGAAAAAGTTGATATCCTTTCTATATACTGTTGCTTTTATAAAATTGTCACGTCAATATAAAAGTGTAATATATAAGGACAGAGCCACCCCAAAGGCTGGGGTGGGCTCCAGCCCTGGATCAAAAAAAAAATTTATTAATAATTATAATATATATGTAATTTTTGCCTACATTAAAGTTTTATCCAATCTATAAAATAATTATATTTACTAACTTAGCGAGTAATATATCTAGTTAATGTCACTTTTGTTTATCGAGTCATTCAATCATAGGTCAAAAATTTTTCTGGCTACGTCCCTATATATATATATATATATATATATATATATATATGAGGAAAATAAGATAATTATTAGGCATATATGGACATATAATTTTATTCCTCAAAAAGAAGACATTTATGCCCATAAATTACCAAAATAGTCACCTGAATCGAATTCGCTTCAGGTCATTGATGCCACCAGGCAAGGACACAAAAGTAATTAGCACACCACTTTCCACCTGAGCCACCCACTCCTTCGGCTCGCTCTCTTCTTCGAACACCACCGGATTCACCCGTCGATCGTTGGCCACCGCCGGTATCCCCCCACCGCCGCAAATTCCCTTCACTTTCCCCTCCAGTTCCTTCATCCCCTCCGTAAAGCTACAATTCGACCTCCGGAATTCGTCCAACTCCACGCCATCACTGAAGCTTCCGTTCCTCCGCTGCAGCTCAGCCGGCTGTCTCCTGCATGGAGTACAGTGACCGTACGCACTCAAAGCCATGCGCTTGATCTGAGAAACAGAAGCATAAAAGAATCCCGATCAAATTTCACGTTTGGTAGATTAAAATAAGCATACAGATGAATGAAATGATCATTCGTTGACCTGAGAAGCAAGGTTTTCTGCGGGTTTCTTGAGTTTTTCGACATCCTCCGACGAGCCGTCACGCGAGCTTGACATGCATGCGATCGGCATTCTCATGTCTTTCTGAGAATCAACTCATAATGGAAGATACCAAGTTGATTTAAATAGAATAAGCGATGAGTGGAAAAGAATAGGTCCTTGGTGAAGAAGGAAAGAAAGGCGCTGAGTTTCAAAATGGCCTGCTTTCATGTGTATATTATATAATATATAGTTTTAGGCTTGGCTTTTTTAGGTCATTCTTTTTCCTTTTTATTTTTTGGCCTTTTGCTTTTATTTTTATTTTTGCTTCCTTTTACTACATCCGGATCTTGAGCTAATGGCAATAAAAAAATTGGGAAAAATATATTTATTTTTCCTATTTTTCCCATTCATTTGTCCAATTTTAGATTTTGTTTCATTAAATTTCAAATTTTGGTCTTGATATTACACTAACTTTTAATTTCTGTTAATTTTATCCAATTGTATTTTTTAATTACACACCACAATTTTTCGGGATGATGTCATATTTTTTAGTGTCACGTCATATTTTTTTTTGTCATGCCAGCACCTCGATGAAATATGGCTGGAAGTCAAAAAAATCATATGTAGTGCACTAAAATCAAAATTGAAAACTTAATCGACCAAAACCATAAATGAGAAAAATTAGTGGACTCAAAAAGTTATTTTCCCTGAAAAAATTTAATAAAAATGATGATCAAATAAGATGAAAAAAATAAGTTGCGCCCCGTCTAATAATATGCGAATAGGTTGATTTTGATTTTAATATGTTGATTTTAAATTGTTTGAAAACTATCTTGATTATATTGGTACTCGGTCGGTATCAAATATTTGAGATCATACTGTATTTATGGTTTATATTATATAATTTTAGAATATTTTTTTAAAATATTTAAAGCTAAGTTGATTCAATTGACCTTGAGACTTGTTGGTTTCAGATTCGAGTCGTATTGTTAATTTGTGCTTTTTCCTGATTTATCTAGATAGATTTAGTTGTTTCTTTGTATTTCTTTCCCGAGATAAGCATGTCTCGTATCCATGCTCAAGTCACATCAGTAGTACAGACAATTATATTATATCTTTTGGTCTGAAACAGTACCATACTTATGCTCTCAAACAAACAAACAAAACTTGTCGACTAGTGCATGCAAAGATCCCACCACCGTTGCATCAACATCAAAAAGGAAAATAACTTATTTAATCCACAACTTGCCTAATTTTGGTTTTCATCCATAAGTATTCAAAATTTATTTTTAATCTACTAATTTTTAATTATTTTTAGATAATTCGGCAATTTTCAATGTCATACTAACGTCTTTTGGCCCCACACATTGGTATTTTCTTATTAAACATCAAAATTCCGAAAAAATAAGACTAAAAGTCAAAATCAATCGAAGTTATTGCAACAAAACTAAGTTTTAAATACATAATGAACCAAAATTCAAAATAAAACAAATTAACATAACGGAGAAAAAATATTTTCCACGTCCAAAATCCAAATATCTTTGCACATCTTTCTCTCAATTGTTTTTTGTATTTATTTATAGTTTAACTCCACTATCTAAAATACAATGCCCACTTTTTTTACTTTTTTTATATAGCAATCATTATACTATTTTATATTTTTTATTGTAACTATTACACCAGTTAATCGCCCTACATATTAAATCAATTTTTCAAAAGTTGCATACACTATCTCAATTTTATTTCATGTGTAACTACAAGAAAATGTGGCTAGTAACTACGGTTTTATTAATTCTGTCGTTAATTTTTGTGTCATTTATAGTAAAATCATCGCTAACTGCTAATAGATGCAGAAAACTTTAATCGGAAATTCTCGGCTACTTATTAATTACAGGAATTATTAAATTGTCCCTAAAATTTAGCAAATATTTTTTCTAAAAATCATTCTCTCTCTATTAGAGACGAAATTTAACATACAGAAACTGTTTTAACGGTTAATCGATCTACTTAAAGTCCCTAATTTAAGTTTGGAATTTTTAAATAACCGCAGTTAAATTTGGAATATATACATTCAGAACACATTTTTCACACACAAGATTACCCAACTTCCTCTCTATCCGTTGTCGCCCCCGTTGCCAGAAGACAAAAACGCCACGCCGACAATATATTGTTAGAGTAAGCACCCGACGAATCAACTTGTGGTTTGAGTTTTATTGACTCTTATATAAAACAATATTTGTTTTAATAACATTTTATAGTTTTATCAAATTTTGATATTTATTTTATCTGTATACTCATGTAAGCTGCATAGATAAGGTCCTTGAATGTACTAAATGTACCATGAGGTCTGCCTCACACCGTAAGATCATTAAACTCATTAGAAGTATTTCATATATTCTAAACAGGTTTATAGTTGAATCAATCATTTAAAATGAGGATAAAGGTCGCTTGAGACTAATATCTGTGATGTAAACATCATGTTTACAGATGAATGATAATATGATGATGCACTGAACAACCCTCCATCGGACTGTCCAAGTGGTTATCACTTATCGAGTGGAATAGTCCGCAGTTATGGTTGTACACAATTAACCCTTTTGACTCGAGACAACGTAGAGGCTCTACGCACTAGCATGCACTTTGATCCGTTTAACGATTCCATTGAATGTCACCAAGTGGCGAGGTTTGTTGTAGTTTCGAAATAATTAGGGGTCAATAGATTATAGTTGGGGATTCATCCTTTGCCTGCGGACAAGATATCATATATAATCTAACGAGTTAATAGTGTAAAAAATCACTGGACAATTTAAGACGTGCACATTTTGAAAATGTGTTTCCTCATTTGCACATATCATGTCACTGTTATGACTCAAATATACATCACATCGTTATCGAATTCAAATGCAACTCTTGATATACCAATAGTTACAGATTCGATCAAGATATATGAGTTGAAGATACCGTATTGTACTCTAAATATAACTTAAGGTCCTTCCAGGCATTATCAGTGATACCTAGTGGATCACTGGACGATGTTACTAAATGTTTTTATCGTGATCCGATGGCTGCAATCAAATTTGAGTTCTGACATTTTTGATCAAGGAGTTGATGAAAAGATTGAGGCTAATCAGAGTAAGTTCGAATAAGAATAAATGTTATTTTGAATCACAAGAAGTTGTGAACCCATAGCTATCTGTATCTCTGAACCGTTGAGGGTCACATAAATATCGAATTTTGTGTTTTCGTTAAGATAGTCAAGTTTAAGAGTTGAATTTGACGACTGTAGTTTGATTGAGATCAAATAAATTGCTTATAAAAGAGTTTATAAGTGGATCCATATATTGAAAGTTGTGAAAGTTAGCTTAACTGTTAATTAAGTGAGGAGAGTTGAGCTAGTTGTTTTTGTGAAAGAGTTTACTAAACAAGCAACTGCAAAAATGGATCAATAAAATATTAATTTTTGAAATTTTAATTTTTATTATATGAATTACATTTGTATCATCAGTACTTCGGTGTTGTCTGATCGTCGATCGAGGTTATAATGAGTTCATAATTATTTATTTAATAAATTTAGAATCTACTAATTAAATAATAATGTTAGTATTGATGACTACTACATGTACATTATTCTCATGGAATGTAGTGACCCGTTCCAGAATCACCTACTAATTGAAAACTAAGCATGCAATTAACTTAATAATTACTAATCAGAGATAATAGCGGAAACAACTAACAAATGATAGTTATACAACCCAAACGAACTCTAGAACAACTCAAAATAAGGTAAAGAATATCTGGTACAACCATATCGAATCAAATGATACCGAAACTAAACCAACCAGCTACTCAACGTCCTCCTCCTGCTCCTCCGGAACCATCCAACCTGAGACCTGCCCCGAGGGAATGGGGTGTCCAAGATAAACAAAACCGAGGACGTGAGCGATAAGAACGCCCAGTACAAAAGTATGAGTATACAGACCTATATGAAATGCACATGCTATGATCATGATACCGGGGTAGTCAAGAAACAGGAATCACAAAAGGATCTCAACAATGCTCAGTCTAGAGGCGCCAAGTGGATAGTGCCGCGCGGTCCAACCTCTGGGTCACTGCATCCACTACAAGACAGACGTGGACCTAAAATGTCCCGGACCACCGAAGCCCTCCCGACCCGTCGGCCACTGTGTACTCTCGGTGTCCATGCGTCCACAAGACAGGGCTGAGCGGCCCCAAGATATAGCTTATCTCGAAAGAGATACAGCTCAACAGCAAAGGCTATCTCGAAGGAGATACGGCTCAACATGAAATGCAACGTGCAGTAATAAACGTGACATAATAGCATGCATCATATGACATATATCAATGCACCACATAATCATGCAACACATATATGAATGTATACTCAACCAGGATATCTCGGATAGTACTTTCGTACCTCTATCACAGCAATCCTAATCCACTGGAACAACCAGACAACAGGTCTAATCCAAGCCTATTCATCAAGTGAAAACCATCACTAAACTTATCTACCAGACTTAACTAGATAATCCTGAGATAAATACTGATAAAATTCCAAACCTTCGTCCGTCGCTAGCCCGCTGATGCCGCTAGCTCCCAACTAGAGCACAGCTCTGCTACAAGACCAGCAGCTCCCCGCTAGTGCCCAAATCTCGGAACACGACTAGAACCTGTCAGAAACGACTGAAATGCTATGAAATTCTCTGAATTGGCGAGTCAAAATGAGGAAATCCGACCACTATTTATAGGCCATGTTCGGATCCTCCGAACACCACTTCAGAACGTCCGAACGCTACGTGTCCACTGGCTCTTGACAGCTCATGATCGGATCCTCCGATCATACACTTCGGACCGTCCGAATATGCACGTGTCCAGCTGCTCTTGACACCTCATGATCGGATCCACCGAACCTACACTTCGGAACGTCCGAACTCCCACGTGTCGATCAACTCTTGACACCTAATGATCGGATCCACCGAACTCACTTCGGACCTTCCGAACTCTTCGGTGCTTCCGAACCATCTTCGGACCTTCCGATCATGATTAATCACCATTAATCCGTTAATTACCCAATTCGGCATTCGGGCTACTACATTCTCCCCCCCTTAAAAGATTTCGTCCTCGAAATCAGGCTTAGAGAATGAACAAAACGAAATAACAACATCGCTATTATATCTCAATTGTTGTTGAATACAACTGATATCTCGATTACAATTGAAAAACACAAACATATACAAAGCAAAACTCAAAAGAGCTCTGGATGTTCTGAACGCATACGACTCTCTAACTCCCAAGTGGCTTCTTCAGTGCCTCTGCGCTGCCACTGTACTAAGACAAGAGGAATGATCTTATTCCGCAACACCTTGTCTTTGCGATCGAGAATCTGAACTGGTCGCTCCACGTAAGACAAATCTGATTCAAGTTGAACTTCAGAGGGATGCAAGATGTGAGACTCATCTGCTACGTATCGTCTCAACAAAGATACGTGGAACACATCATGAATACCGGACAAATACGGAGGTAATGCTAACCTGTAAGCTAAATCTCCCACACATTCTAGAATCTCAAAAGGACCAATGAATCTCGGAGATAGCTTACCCTTGAGACCAAATCTCAAAATCCTGCGAAAAGGCGAAACTCGGAGAAACACTTTCTCACCTGGCTGGAAATAAAGAGGTCGCCGCTTGGTGTTCGCATAACTAGCCTGTCGATCCTGGGCAATCTTAATCCTCTTCTTGATTACTGCAACTTTATCAATAGCCTGCTGGACTAACTCCGGTCCCTCAACATGTCGTTCACCAACTTCGTCCCAGAATAAAGGAGTACGACAACGTCGCCCATACAACGCCTCAAATGGTGCCATACCAATACTACGATGGTAGCTGTTGTTGTACGCGAACTCAATCAAAGGCAAATGATCCTGCCAAGCGGGTCCGAAATCCATAACACAGGCTCGCAACATATCCTCAAGCGTACGGATAGTCCTCTCTGACTGACCGTCAGTCTCCGGATGATAAGCAGTACTCAGACTCAGTGTAGTACCCAAAACTGACTGGAAACTACCCCAAAACCGTGAGGTAAAACGAGGATCTCTGTCACTGACAATACTGACAGGCACTCCATGCAAACGTACAATCTCCTGAATGTACAATCGAGCCATACGATCGAAAGTGAAATCCCGGTTATAAGACAGAAAATGAGCAGACTTGGTGAGTCGATCCACCACTACCCAAATAGCGTCACTATTCCTCGACGATAATGGCAAGTGAGTAATGAAATCCATCGCGATATGCTCCCACTTCCATTCAGGAATAGGTAGATTCAACAATAATCCTCCAGGTCGACGGTGCTCTGCCTTAACCTGTTGACAAACAAGACACTTGGAAACAAACTGATAAACACTGCGCTTCATCCCTTTCCACCAAAATCGTGTCCTCAAGTCTTTATACATCTTATTACTTCCTGGATGAATACTCAACTTACTTCGATGAGCATGAGATAAGATCTCCTCCCTCAAATTATCATCTTCTGGTACTACAACTCGATTAGACAAACACAGAAGACCATTAGACTGATAATGGAAACCGCTATCTCCACCCGCTAACCGAGCTAATCTCTGAGTCTTGAGATCAGACATCTGAGCATCTCGAATCCGAGCGAACAAGGCTGGCTCAGATAAAATGGTAGCAACACGAATGCTCTCCATACCTTTCCGATGTTTGAAATTAAATCCCAACGAACAACAATCCTGAATAGTACTAATCATAGCACTGGTCTGAAGTGCAGAAACTCTCACTTTGCGACTAAGAGCATCAGCTGTGAGATTTGCAGATCCTGGATGGTACTTGATCTCGCAGTCATAATCTTTCAGCAAATCCATCCAACGACGTTGCCTCATGTTCAACTCAGCCTGAGTGAACAGATATTTCAGACTCTTATGATCAGTAAAGATTTCAAACTTAACCCCGTACAAGTAATGACGCCAAATCTTCAGCGCGAACACAATAGCTGCCAACTCTAGATCATGAGTAGGATACTTCTCCTCGTGAGATTTCAGCTGTCTGGAAGCATAAGCAATCACATGACCGTTTTGCGTCAACACACACCCTAAGCCTTGAGAAGAGGCATCGGTGTAAACACTGAAACCATCAGATCCTGACGGTAACGCCAAAACAGGTGCAGAAGTCAGAAGTCGACGAAGCTCTCTGAAACTATCTTCGCACTCAGATGACCACTCAAATGGAACATCCTTCCGAGTAAGTTGCGTCAAAGGTCTAGCTACCTGGGAGAAATTCACGATGAAGCGACGATAATACCCTGCTAGACCTAGAAAACTACGGATCTCAGCCACCGTCGTAGGTCGTGACCAATTTAGCACTGCCTCAATCTTGCTGGGATCCACAGAAATTCCTTCCTTGGAAATCACATGACCAAGGAATACTACACGATCAATCCAGAACTCGCACTTACTCAGCTTAGCATACAATTGCTTCTCGCGAAGAATCTGCAACACAATCCTCAAGTGCCGGACATGCTCTTCCACACTATGAGAATAGATCAAGATATCGTCAATGAAAACCACCACAAACTGATCCAGAAAATCTCGGAAGACTCGGTTCATCAGATTCATGAACACCGCTGGCGCATTCGTCAATCCGAATGGCATAACTAGAAACTCGTAATGCCCATAACGAGTACGAAATGCAGTCTTGGAAATATCATCATCTCTGACTCTCATCTGATGATAACCTGATCGCAAGTCGATCTTGGAGTAAACAGAAGTACCCTGAAGCTGATCGAACAAGTCATCAATACGGGGTAATGGGTACTTGTTTTTGATCGTCACCCGATTCAGCTGGCGATAATCAATGCACAACCGCATCGATCCATCCTTCTTCTTGACAAACAAGACTGGAGCTCCCCAAGGCGAAACACTCGGGCGAATATAACCCTTATCAAGAAGATCCTGCAATTGCTGCTTCAGCTCTCTCATCTCTGACGGAGCCAGACGATAGGGGGCACGAGAAATCGGTGCAGTCCCTGGCATTAATTCAATGCCAAACTCCACCTCTCTAACCGGAGGAAAACCAGGAATCTCTTCTGGAAATACATCAGGAAATTCACAAACCACTGGAATATCCTCTATACCAACACTACCTGTGGACGTATCAATTGTATAGATGAGGTAGCCTTCCCCGCCCGCCTCTAAAGCACGACAGGCTTTCAGAGCAGATACTACTGGCATCGGAGGTCGCGCTCCCTCACCATAGAAAAACCAACTAGAGCTCTCAGTCGTACGAAACTGAACAAGCTTCTGGTAACAATCCACAGTAGCTCGGTAGGTAGTCAAAATGTCTATACCCAAAATACAATCAAAATCTTCCATCTCCAGAATCATAAGATTCGCAGTCAACTCGTTACCCTCAAAATCTAAAGGACAACCCATCACTAGACGCTTGGCTAAAACCGAATGACCCATCGGGGTAGAAACAGAAAGAATGACGTCTAGAGAAACATACGGTAACTTATGACGTTTAACGAATCGTGCAGAAATGAATGAATGAGATGCTCCGGTATCTATAAGAACAAAAGCAGGAATACCGCATAAACAAAAAGTACCTGCTATGACTCTCTCGGTCTCGTCTGCAGCCTGATCCTGGTTCAACGCAAAAACTTGACCTTGGGCACGAGGTCGAAGATTCGAACTACCCACTGCCTGACCCTGCCTCCTCTGCTGAACAGTCGCCTGAGATCCAGAACCACATCCTGCTCCACCTCGCAACTGAGGACAATTCTTCTTAATATGCCCCATCTCTCCGCACTGATAACAAGCTCCTGCGGCTACTCGGCATTGCTCCGATGGATGGTTCTTCCCACAATGCGCACAAGACTCCTTCTTCTTACCAAAGCGGAAAACACCGCTAGATCGAGATCTAGATCCAGAAGAAGACGAACCAGATTTCTTGAACGACTGAGATCGAGGCCTCAAAGTACTCGGAGGTCTAGAAGAAAGAATAGCCCTACCACGCTGGAGACTGATCTCTGCTTGACGACACCGGTTCACCAACCCATCGTACGAAGTAGGATTATCACAGACAGTGACTCGATCAAAGATCTCCTGATTAAGGCCCTGGAGGAAATGATCATACTTGGCCTCAGAACTGCCACTGATATGAGGAGCGAAGGGTAATAACTCAAAGAATTTCTGCTGATACTCATCAACAGACATACTCCCCTGCTTCAGGTTCAAGAGCTCAATCGTCTTGGCCTGGCGAAGGGCTGGAGGAAAGTACAGCTGCATGAACGCTGCACGGAAATCGGCCCAAGTCGCTCTACCCTGAGACTGAACTATCGGCGCAGAAGTCGATCGCCACCACCTGCGAGCACGGCCCTCAAGAAGAAAACTAAGGGTCTCCATCTTCTGCTCATCGGTGCACTGGAATGCGCGGAAACAACTCTCCATGCGCTCTAACCAATCCTCCGCATCATCGGGAGTCTCACCGCCAACTAAAGGCTTAGGCCCCATCTGCATGAAACGATGCATATCGAAACGCCTAGGACCATCCCGACGATGACGATGCTCATGGTGACGCCTAAGATCATCCTGGTCACCCCATCGACCTACACTCCCCTGACTACTCCCGTCATCAAAATGGTCAGCCATCGCTACAAGATAGAATAGGGAAAAAATGGTCAACGGAAATCCCAAAACAAAATCTATATCCCAAAATCATACGCATGCTCTGATACCATAAATGTAGTGACCCGTTCCAGAATCACCTACTAATTGAAAACTAAGCATGCAATTAACTTAATAATTACTAATCAGAGATAATAGCGGAAACAACTAACAAATGATAGTTATACAACCCAAACGAACTCTAGAACAACTCAAAATAAGGTAAAGAATATCTGGTACAACCATATCGAATCAAATGATACCGAAACTAAACCAACCAGCTACTC
The DNA here is from genome assembly GCF_022965805.1 of Primulina eburnea. Lineage (NCBI taxonomy): Eukaryota > Viridiplantae > Streptophyta > Magnoliopsida > Lamiales > Gesneriaceae > Primulina > Primulina eburnea. Next base: position 5,080,600 of record NC_133117.1, on the reverse strand, counting down.
AACGTCCTCCTCCTGCTCCTCCGGAACCATCCAACCTGAGACCTGCCCCGAGGGAATGGGGGTGTCCAAGATAAACAAAACCGAGGACGTGAGCGATAAGAACGCCCAGTACAAAAGTATGAGTATACAGACCTATATGAAATGCACATGCTATGATCATGATACCGGGGTAGTCAAGAAACAGGAATCACAAAAGGATCTCAACAATGCTCAGTCTAGAGGCGCCAAGTGGATAGTGCCACGCGGTCCAACCTCTGGGTCACTGCATCCACTACAAGACAGACGTGGACCTAAAATGTCCCGGACCACCGAAGCCCTCCCGACCCGTCGGCCACTGTGTACTCTCGGTGTCCATGCGTCCACAAGACAGGGCTGAGCGGCCCCAAGATATAGCTTATCTCGAAAGAGATACAGCTCAACAGCAAAGGCTATCTCGAAGGAGATACGGCTCAACATGAAATGCAACGTGCAGTAATAAACGTGACATAATAGCATGCATCATATGACATATATCAATGCACCACATAATCATGCAACACATATATGAATGTATACTCAACCAGGATATCTCGGATAGTACTTTCGTACCTCTATCACAGCAATCCTAATCCACTGGAACAACCAGACAACAGGTCTAATCCAAGCCTATTCATCAAGTGAAAACCATCACTAAACTTATCTACCAGACTTAACTAGATAATCCTGAGATAAATACTGATAAAATTCCAAACCTTCGTCCGTCGCTAGCCCGCTGATGCCGCTAGCTCCCAACTAGAGCACAGCTCTGCTACAAGACCAGCAGCTCCCCGCTAGTGCCCAAATCTCGGAACACGACTAGAACCTGTCAGAAACGACTGAAATGCTATGAAATTCTCTGAATTGGCGAGTCAAAATGAGGAAATCCGACCACTATTTATAGGCCATGTTCGGATCCTCCGAACACCACTTCGGAACGTCCGAACGCTACGTGTCCACTGGCTCTTGACAGCTCATGATCGGATCCTCCGATCATACACTTCGGACCGTCCGAACATGCACGTGTCCAGCTGCTCTTGACACCTCATGATCGGATCCACCGAACCTACACTTCGGAACGTCCGAACTCCCACGTGTCGATCAACTCTTGACACCTAATGATCGGATCCACCGAACTCACTTCGGACCTTCCGAACTCTTCGGTGCTTCCGAACCATCTTCGGACCTTCCGATCATGATTAATCACCATTAATCCGTTAATTACCCAATTCGGCATTCGGGCTACTACATGGAATATTCTAGAAGGATCTAGAATTGATTAAAATTAATTGATAAATTAAATATTTTACATATGTGTATACATGTACATGTGTGTATATTTATGTATAGATACATTAATATAAATACACACACACACACACACATATATCATGCATCATCCAGAGTTGATTTTGCGTGATATATTAAACATGAAAATTTTAATTAATGAAAATAAAGAATCATAATGGGAGTAAGATTATGAATCATAGTGGAGAAGGACTTTTGATGTGAACGTGAATCAAAAACTCCATAAATATTTCATTGAGGATCATATGGAACAAGATTATTTTGCACACAAATTTTGTTTACCAAAAATTGTCTCCCTCTCCTTCCACGCTCAAAATTTCGGCCACCTTGAAATTTTTGAAGAAAAATTTCACGGCCATCATCATCGCGATCTCTGAAACTTCAACGACCTAGTCTCAACACAAATTTTGTTTAGATATCTAGTGCGATATAAACAAGGAATCCGGTCTCTGATCGTGGACCTGATTAGAGGATAAAAAGGATGAAGATTTTTTTCAAATAGATTTACAAGAACTGTTATATCCGCTTAAAAACCGGAATGCTCGGAGCCGACGTTAAATACGTAAATGTTAACAATTCTAAATATCCTATGAATGTTTTAATTCATAGGACGCCCAATGAACGTTTCAAATGTCGAAACTAAAAATTTTAAACTTACATTGCATATTGAGTTTGAGCAAATGGTACTCCAACATATACCGTCGTTGTTGACGGAAGATAGGAAATGCAGTATATATATATATATATATATATTGTGTGTTTTATAACTTATTGAATATTCAACCTTAATCTTGCAAGATGATTAGCTCAAAGGAAAGCACTTGAAGTAGAGTGAGACCGTCTTACGGATCTTAATCTGTGAGACGGGTCAACCCTACCTATATTCACAATAAAAAGTAATATTTTTAGCATAAAAATTTATATTTTTTCATTGATAACCCAAATAAGAGATCCGTCTCACAAATAAGATCCGTGAGACCGTCTCACATAAGTTTTTAACCAAAAGTAACTGATGAGAGCCTTTTTTGAATAGAACTTATTTGATAAAGAGATCTTCTAGATGCGTCCTTAGTCATATAACCTCAATAATTATTGAGGACGGTGGGTGGTGCAGCTGCTCCCATTATTATTTTTTTTAAAGGGCAAGAAGCTATAAATAATTATATTATTTTCATTCTTTTCTCTAAAATTTGTTCTTGTTTCCCTAAAATTTTTAATATTTTTTTGGCTCCTTCTCTGGGTACTAGCTCCCACCCTTACCTTACTCTAGTTCTTAATTATTTTCCACTTTAAAATTATTTTTCTAAAATTGTTGTCCAAACATATTTTTAACTATAAAAACGTTTTTATAGAATAGTTGTCCAAACACATATTTACTCTAAAAACAATTTTTAAAACCTTTTATTAAAAAAACTTTAAAAAAAACACTTTTCTAAAGCATTTTATCAGTACTTGTCCAAAAGACCTTAAAATTTTAAATTTAATGTTCAATATTTATTTAAATAATTTCGAATATTACTAATTTTGTAATTTTTTTTCATTTTCCAAAGTTTGTGTTTTTCCTGATCAATTTCTTAATTTATTCTATCGAGCTAATAATATATATAATAATACATACAAATAATTCGTTTATGACTAAAATACTAAACAGTTTAAGAATCTTCTAATTATTTGACGTTCTCTAGTTCAATCCCTTTCTTTTCATTCAACAACTGCTTAAAACGGTATTATTTTATCTTTCATCCACAAAAATATTCACTAAATTTGATAATAAAAATATTAAGTTGCTGATGGCTTGCAGTTGCAGGCCAGCATGGTATCTGGCATGACATCGAAAATCTAAATTTATTACGACATCACTTGATTATAACAATTTTAACTTTGAGAATCCATAACCACAACTTTTTTTTATATGTTCTTAGTTAACCTATGTTATCAGTAAACCTAAAGATCTACTAACTACGCCGATCAAATAAACTATAACGAGCAATCTTTGACAAACTCGAACTAAGAAGACAGGAAAAAAAGAAAAATTAAATATCTGAATTTTTGATAGGTGTATGTTCGTACACAAAAACTCATGTGAGATGGTCTCACATGTCAATTTTGTGAAACAGATATTCTATGTGTGTCATCTACGAAAAAATATTACTTTTTATGTAAAATATATTAATTTTTATTGTAAATATGAACATAATTAATCCGTTTCACGAATAAAGATCCGTGAGACCTTCTTATAGAAACCTACTCGTGCTCATATTCTCTATGTAACAAACGGTTGATTTCATCTTATATGTAGAAACACTACTCCATGATAGTATCAAGAGCTCAAATTTAGCCACGCATATATGAGGTCCACTAATTTTTTTAAAATTACATATATATATAAATCTTGTCCATCCAAATAATGTGGAACATTGTCCCACATATAACATCGAACCTACCCAAACAAACTCAAACTAGAATTAAACATAAAACTTCTAGATAAATGTACGTCATACCTTAATATTCCAGATATGTCGGGCCACATTCTCTCTCTGTTAACTGGAATATTCAATACCCATATCCATTCCGTCCCCGCTCGTGGCAACGACTTAATAAAGACCACAACTGTGTAGTATTTATACGTACTACATAGTAAGGTTTAGGGATTTCGATTTATTTTCTTGATTTGGCTGATATCTGATGGATTAATTACCTGAAAAGGATTTTGCTTTGGTTTCCATTTGTTCATATTGAAGAAATTAATTTAAAAAAATTGAATCCATTTCTTGTATACATGTAATTTGGTATTTTGATTCGGATTCAGCTGAAAATGCTGTTGAAGTGATCGAATTGCGCAAGGATTATTGCGTCCGTGTGTTTTTTTGTAGATAGTTATCGATTATATTGATTCATTTGATGATAAATGCCTACGCTGAGACGCAGAAAAGGTTCTGGAGGGAGTAAACCTCAGAATTCCGAGCCGGGATTGGATGAAAACAAGGATAGAAAGGGGGATGATTCGGAACAAACATCGAATTTTGATGTGAATTTGAGTTCCGAATTGAACTGCGGTTCGAATAATTCTTGGGCGGAGAAATCGGGGAAGAGATGGAGCTGTGTGGACAGTTGCTGCTGGTTTATTGGGTGCATATGCTCGATGTGGTGGTTCTTGTTGTTCTTGTACAACGCAATGCCAGCTTCGTTTCCGCAGTATGTAACGGAGGCGATCACAGGGCCGTTGCCGGATCCTCCGGGTGTGAAGTTGGCCAAGGATGGATTGAGAGCTAAACATCCGGTGGTTTTCATCCCTGGGATTGTTACCGGCGGGCTGGAGTTGTGGGAAGGCCACGCCTGTGCTGAGGGGTTGTTCAGAAAGAGGCTCTGGGGTGGTACTTTTGGTGAAGTCTACAAAAGGTATTGAGTTTCTTCACCTTATTCATGCCGCATTTAAGTTCTTTTCTTTGCTTTTCTGGAATGATTTATTGAACGGTGAATACCGTACTAGGTATTGAAGGTGGAAGTCTAGTTGTGACTTTTGATGGTGGGTTAGGTGTTTGCTGCGCCTGATGGAAGTTTCTAAACCGATAGTGGTGTTAGACAATGTTTTGCAGCTGCTGACTACAGCTTTGATTTTCCTGCTCTACTCTGTGATTAAAAATACATGCTGATTTGGCACATATGATATCTAAACTGATGCTTTGAATTTTTCAGAGTTTCAGCTGGTGAGAAACATTGAATATAGACACGAATTCTGGACACTAAGTAGGTTAAATTTGAAGGTTTTAATTCTGAATGGTTTTTTGGCAAGAAATGATGGATGGAGAAGTTTTCTAGGTGTTACTTTCTAAGTTGCATTCGCGTAGAAAGTTTTCAAGGCGTTGTATTTTTTTGTAAGTTTAACATGAATATACATAAGTATTCGTGTCTCTTACTCTTAAGATGAAGAATGAGGATGAAACTTCCTACCAAGGGGGAGTGTGTCTGCTGGCTAAAGGGTTCCTTCATTTTCTAAAGCATAAAATACAACTTAGATGGCAAAATCTTCCATCATCGCGGTATAAATCTATAAACTCAATACTTGGTTCCGAAATATGTTCCATGACCCTAGCATGTCAATTTGAATAGCAGCTCACCTTTCCTCCTTTAATTTCAGTGTTGCGCAGTTCTTTTTATATTCCATATTTACATGCCGGTTCCTGTTTGATCCCATTAGCAGTCGACAATGCTACAATTTCTGAACAGTTTGTACACTCAAAATTACTGTATTAGAAATTTTCACTTGTCATAGTAATACTAGTAATTGTGTTCCCTTGTTTTTACAATACTTGCTTTATTTGTTGAAGAGGCATTTGTAGATCTATAATATTTCGATGTTTTGATGCTTTTAAAATTTTCCTTGGTAAATTAAGCCACATTAACAGTATTATCTTTTTGTCTTTTACTATGTACTTCCACCATCTATGCAGGCCTTTGTGCTGGGTTGAACACATGTCACTGGATAACGAAACCGGATTGGATCCCCCTGGTATAAAAGTCAGGTCTGTTTCCGGCCTTGTGGCAGCTGATTACTTTGCACCGGGTTATTTTGTTTGGGCTGTTTTGATTGCTAACTTGGCCCGAATTGGGTATGAGGACAAAAACATGTATATGGCTGCCTATGATTGGAGGATCTCATTCCAAAACACCGAGGTTTGCTACTTTCTTTGCTCAAGGTGCTTTTAATTCTTTGAATTGTCTCATGTAATTAAAAATTAAAATTTGAGTAAAAGGGTGTACCTCGTGCATGAAATCCTGCCGTTTTATTGTCTGTGAGGTATTTGGGCTGTGTAATCTCACAACGGCTACAGAGAGAATGTTTCTGTGACTTGAACCAACTACCCACAAATAATTTGAGCAGCTATTTCTTTTTGCCTGTGTACGCTTTCCTTTAGATATGAGAAATGTGTCATAAGTTGTGAATCTCGCGATTGTCTACTGATATACATGAGTATTATGCTGTATTTTTCTACAACCAAAATATGCCATGATTTTTCACCTCTTTCAATGATGCTTTTGTGAATCTGATATTTTTTTGGGTTAAATCACCAGGTTCGAGACCAAACTCTTAGCAGAATTAAAAGTAACATAGAGCTCATGGTAGCTACTAGCGGTGGCAAAAAGGTGGTGGTTGTACCACATTCAATGGGAGCTCTGTATTTCTTGCATTTCATGAAATGGGTGGAGGCACCAGGGCCGGTGGGTGGTGGCGGCGGACCAAATTGGTGTGCTGAGCATATAAAGGCTGTGATGAACATCGGAGGGCCTTTCCTGGGTGTTCCCAAAGCAGTTACAGGATTGTTCTCTGCAGAAGCTAAGGATATTGCGATTGCAAGGTTTGATGTTGAACATAATTGAGTGATTGGATATAGTCTATGTCTGTAACTTGATTGATCTCTCTCGCTCAAGTAGCTTCTTGCCTTATAAAACAAAGATTATTGTCACTAGAATGCCTCTCATTGTTAGTCTTATATAATTTATCATCTGAAAGCATCAGTATGCTCAAAGCAAGACAAAAGTGCACAAAGCTCTAATTTGCAATATTTTATCATACTGTCCAAAATTGTCCAGGGTCGTCAGTATTTTATGCAGTTCGTGCCATTAAAGGGCCAGATTGTGGCATCCTATCTAGATTTGATTTGAGTTCAGATATTTTACCTCTGTTTTATTTTTGGATCCTTATGGAAACAAGATACTCATATTTTATGGTATTTAAATTTGCCGCCAAAAAGTTTATCAGATGGGAGGGAGGGAGGGAGGGAGAGAGAGAGAGAGAGATTTAATCAACTGTATTCCATGTGATTGTCTCCAGCTAAGTTGGAATAGGATTTGTATGTATTTAGATTTCGATGTTTATCTTTTCTTTTGCATATGCAGGGCTATAGCACCAGGTGTTTTGGACATGGATGTATTTGGATTCCAAACTTTACAGCATGTGATGCGAATGACTCGTACTTGGGACTCAACTATGTCGATGATACCAAAAGGTGGTGACACCATCTGGGGTGGTCTTGATTGGTCTCCAGAAGAAGGTCATGACTGTGGTTTGAAGAAAAAGAACAACCACGGACAGACAACAGCTCACAACAGAACTGAGGATTTAACCAATTCCTTTCACGCTAAGTATGGAAGAATAATATCATTTGGAAAGGATGTGTCTAATTTACATTCATCAGAAATTGAGCAAGTTGATTTCAGGGTAATGTTTCAACTACCTATATTGACCATTTTGAGAATATATTTGTAGTTGATTCTTGAAGCAATCTCCCCTCCCCTCCCCTCCCCCACTCCCATCCACATTTATCTATGCTAAAGCATGTATAAAAGGCAATTTTACAAATCATTTTCTTCAAACATATTCTAGTCGATCTGTTGCTTAGATGTTTATATCTTTGTCAAATGGACTTCCTCGAGTACTCCTGTGTTAGAGTTTTAATACCTAATTGTGATCTTCATTTTCTGATAGACATTAGCTTTAATCTCAGTGTCCATTACCTCTGTTTAATCTTGTCAGCATTCATCATATATACTTATCAGTGACTTATTATTATAAATAAAGATCCAATATTAGGGCTGATGTGTTCCTAAATTTCACCCACCTTGCACATGCTGACCTTACACCTTAAGAATTCAATGGTGAATTTCCATTATCTGAGTTGTTTTCTTTCTTCCTAATTCATTTTTAAGCTGTCTCATCTCTAGGATGCTATCAAAGGAAAGAATCTGGCTAACACTACCTGCCGTGACGTGTGGACAGAGTACCATGATATGGGCATTGGCGGTGTCAAAGCTATAGCTGATTATAAAGTCTATAGTGCAGATTCAATCCTGGATATGCTTCAATTTGTTGCACCTAAGATGATGAAGCGTGGCAGTGCTCATTTTTCCTATGGAATAGCTGATGATCTAGAAGACAAAAAATATGATCATTATAAGTACTGGTCAAATCCTTTAGAAACAAAGTATGGCTCTTACTCGATATGTAACTGTATCTGTGATGCCCTTCCTTTATTCGCCTCACCCCCACACCTGCCTAGCAGCAATTCCTAAGAAGCGTATAATGTCCTGATGAATGGGGAGATTTACATTTGCCATATATATATATATATATATCCATTTCCTCAGGAAGGTTGATGTATTGTACCCTTTTCTAACTATCAATGATTCTCGAGGATGAGTTCTACGCCCCCAGGAAAATATGAAAATTTAATAAATACCCACCATTTTAAGTAAAGCAGTTTCTTGTCCCTATTTTATGTTTAATATTTAAATCCACCGACCATTGTTCTGGTCCTTACCCATCTCATTCTCTAATGCAGATTACCAAATGCCCCAAACATGGAAATCTTTTCGATGTATGGAGTAGGTATCCCTACAGAAAGAGCATATGTGTACAAGTTCAGTCCTGCTGCCGAGTGTTATATTCCTTTTCAAATTGACACCTCAGCTGAGGGTGGAGACGAAGGCCCTTGTCTGAAAGGAGGAGTATATTCAGTTGATGGAGATGAAACAGTCCCAGTTCTAAGTGCTGGCTTCATGTGTGCTAAAGGTTGGCGAGGAAAGACTAGATTCAATCCTTCTGGCATCCGTACATTCATAAGGGAGTACAATCATGCCCCTCCCTTAACTCTTTTAGAGGGCAGAGGGACACAAAGTGGTGCTCATGTCGACATAATGGGAAACTTTGCCTTAATAGAAGATATCATAAAGGTAGCAGCAGGTGCCACGGGAGAAGATATAGGAGGAGATCAAATACATTCTGGTATTTTCAAATGGTCACAAAGGATTAAGCTAAAGCTTTAAGAATGTACTTTTTTACGGTGAGTTGTTTCCTCTCTTTATCGTGTTTATCCCATTGCTAGCTTGTAAGCTTTTTATCCACCTTAATAGCTGTGTGAAACCAAATTGTATAATCTAGTGATCTTTTAACTTATATGGTGGCTCAATTGGACTTTCGAATGATGCTCTTGACTCCATGGCATGATGAATTCCTCTTAGGAAGCAAAACCTACAGTATTTACTTGTCTACATGCTGCAGCTACCCCTCTAGTTTGCAAGTTTATATCTGTTGTAGAGCAACAATTTCCTTTACTTTCCTATCTAATTAAGTGGTAAAACATTTAAAATACGAAATTTACGTTCTGTAAAGTTTTATAAAATTTAAATTGCATTGTTAATGCTATATATAGCTTTTGATACAGTGCTATGAATTCAGTCCTAGAAAAGATTTTACAATAATTTGTGGACACCTATATGACCATTACATGGTGAGCACCTCATTTCCAATCCAGTTCTCAACCCTGAGTTTCACGCGTTTATTGGCTTTAGCATCATTGGATAGTTGATGCTTAATTTCTTCTTCAGAAGATAGATGTTTTCATCAACATTCGCTTCTGTTCATGCAGAATCTTCGGCGCAACTTGGGATGAAAAGCTCCTTCTCTTTTCCAGGATCGGCCTACGCGTTCACTCCTTGAGCTATTCGCCACGGCAGCCAATACTACAAACCAAAATAGCCCCTGTCCAAAACAAGAAAGTGCTAAAAATGGCACCAAGGATTCTGCTGATGACCATTGTACAAGCATAGCTATTACTGGAAGCATGGATATTGGCATAAAAAATTTGCACTTATTTCAGCCTTGTATGTGCTCGCTCGCCTTTTACATCTTCAGAAATTTTGTACATTACAGAAGTTAGAAAATGACATCCCTTGTCTAATTTTAGTATTGATTTTGTTGAAGAATATACGTATTTTTTAATTGAATAGTAATAAATGTTTTATTTACATTTCGTCTGGTCACGATAAAGAATCTCTAGTCGTGACAATTTATGACTTTCAATATTTGTTTAATTCTATTTTATTTATACAAAAAATCAGTGTTAATCGAATGCACAAAAACTTCTGTACGACGGTCTCATGAGTTAATTTTGTAAGAAATAAATTTTATTTGGGTGATCGGTGAAAGAATGTTATTTTTAGTGTAAATATGAACAAAATTGACATATCTAATGAATAAAGATTCGTGAGATCAAAAGATCACGTATTGCCAAAATTGGCTACACATGCTCTCACTACTATTTTTATCTAACCACATATGTAACTAAACAAGGATGTTGAATGAATGAAGTATACCCTTGGAATGGCATGTCACGTGTGAATTTTTATCTACATTAAAACAAAATTTGTGTTAAATATTTTGTCTAAAAACATTAAAATTAAAATTGTAGAGCTTATATTTTTATAGGCTAAAAACAAAAGTCATAGATTATATATATATATATATATATATATATATATATATATATATATATATATATATATATATATATAAATATATATATATATATATATATATATTCGTCTTTTGGTGTGTTTTACGTGGTTCTTCCTAAAATACTCTTATATAAATAACTATTTAAATTCAATATTTTGAATGTTTTCCCAATATTGGGTTAACCGTGTATACGTGAACGTAATATTGAGATGAATAATCTCCTGAAAAGTTCTCATGTATTAAATTGTCGATGTTACGCCGCTTGATCTGATTAACTAGGTATGTCGTACAAATTGATTTAAGATCTTAACGGATAATAATATCTCTAGTAAAGATAAGACGGATTTCAAAGGGATATGATACAACACTAACAGATAGACACACAACTCTTCGTACTCATGGACTTAACAGTGATCTATTAGCATACAAGTATGTGCACTCTGCGCCACAAATATAAAAAAATAAAGTTGTGCCTTTAATCCATTAATGAAACTAGGTGTATAAACGAATTGAAACGCCTCGAGAAATATTTGATTTATATCAAAAAATATAAAATTCAAACCGAACTCGAGCATTTTCAAACTTTTTTCGAAATCAGACATAATCTCAAATTATTATGTCTTATAGTTCACCATTCACTCTTGATCTTTAACATTTTGTTAATATATTATAATTAAACACTAAATAAATATATTTCAAATATTTCGGATCTTTATTTTCTCGCAGCTCGCAAACATGTATGAATAATTTCGAACCATACTTGAAATCAAATGAACCGGATTCAATAAAAAAAATGAAATATTTTTAGGTTCAAATCAAACTCAAGCTCAAATATATCTGATCGAACTTTAAATTTTTCAATAATATACTATCCTAAATTAAACAATTAAAAATCCAACCGGACCTTCAAAATAAATGGCTCATTGACTAAGCCCAATCAGCTATGACTGAATCCAGGCTCAGTGGCATAGTTCAAGGTTTTGATTCTCGATTAATTAATTATTATTTATAGTATTTTTTCCATACGTTGTATATGTAAAATGGTTGGTATAATATAAATTCATATTTTTTATATTTTAAAATAAATTGAAAATTTTATTACTAAAAAACATATATATATAATAAATAAATAAAATAAAATAAAACCACAGATGATATATTAATTAAATAATTTTAAAAATATTTTTTAGTTTTAAAATTTTTTACTCCTTTAATTAAAATAGGAAAAAAATCGAGTTTATTTTAGGTAAAAAAATTCACCATGACATCAAAACTAATTATTAAGACTCCCTTCATTGATTAATGGTTGGTATAATATAAATTCATATTTTTTATATGTTAAAATAAATTGAAAATTTTATTACTAAAAAACATATATATATATATATATATATATATAATAAATAAAATAAAATAAAATAAAATCACAGATGATATATTAATTAAATAATTTTAAAAATATTTTTTTAGTTTTAAAATTTTCTACTCCTTTAATTAAAATAGGAAAAAATCGAGTTTATTTTAGGAAAAAAAAATTCACCATGACATCAAACTAATTATTAAGGCTCCCTTCATTGATTAATAGTAATATATTTATCGAGGGTTCAGGAAGAATGAGCGACATTGAAATATAAGTTCTCACAAAGAAAACATGAGCCAAGAAGTGAGTTTGGAGAAATTTACTTAGAGGTGTCAAAAATCAAAATAGATTAGATTCGTCCGATCAGCCTATCTCGTCTTACAAAATAGATGAGTTGAATTGATAAATTTTTAGTCCGTCAAAATTTTAATGGTGGGCTGAGGTATGTTACTGTAATGCCCGAGAATTAATCACTGTTAATCACGGATTATTGACTTATAATTTAACGTGATTATGAAAGGGCCCACTGAGATACGATTTAAGATAATGTACGGCCATTTATTTTGAATTTCAGAGTGTGTTGCTGAAGCAACACTGCACCCGCGCTCCTGATTAGACCGCACCCGCGGTGAGGAGGCAGTAGGGTATGTTATTTTACAAAATGATCACCGCACCCGCGGTCCAGGAGAGAGCGCACCCGCGGTCAGGCACCGCACCCGCGGTCCCGAAGCTACCGCACCCGCGGTGCAACGTGTGTTGCAAAAATTGTGCCACCTCGCTGTATGCATGCATTGATATATATATATATATATATATATGTAACCAGCTTCGTTTCCCCTTCATTTTCCGAGAAAAGAGTCGAGAAAAGCTTTGGGGGAAGAAGTGAAAGATCCTTATGCCTTTTGTGAAAGATCTGTCCGTTAGATTTTGAATCTGACTTCGATATTGAGTTCCTAGCAACGTAGGCTATAACTGGACGTAAGTTTTACTACGTTTTGACATGTCTTGAAATTATGATATTGTCAGAATTGAATGGAATTCATATATGTTGTTCTTGACATGTTAGACAGCGTAGAATCGAAGTCAGATTAAGAAACAGACTGAATATGGAATTGTTATGAATTTCAGAAGGAAATTGACTAGAATTGATATCAGATTTGTATGGTGGTTGATTGTAAATGTTTGGAATTGATATAGACTGATATAGTATTATCAGTATCGCAAGATTGTACTGTTATACTGTCAGAATTTGATAAAACAGAGACATTGTGATTTGATTAGAATATTGATACAGAATATTGGTATTGTCATTGCCAGATTGAACAGTGACAGACTTTGAATCAAGACTTTGATTGTATCAGATCGACAGCAAGAAAGGTATAAATAAATGTTGATTCGGGATTGCACAACTCGAGTTAGGTTTGACTTGAGTTTCCCTAAATCACATACTTTATTTTATTGCATTGATATTTGCAGATTATCAGATTGATATGTTAATTTATTGACTTAGAACAGAGTCAGAGTCCGAGTCTAGGGCAGATCAGCCTAGCTAGGGCAGAACCGCCGAGTCTTTCTCAGAACCGATAAGACTCTAGACTTACGGTGTATCGATGAACTTTAGATGTAGATCGACGTCTATCGTAGATACTCGATACAGAATACCAGAGTCTAAATTAGATTGGGATCCCTAGATTTGAGATAAGATAAGATTAGATCACGAGTTATTGATTCATGTAGTCAGACTAAATACATGTTTTGATGTTTGTTTATGCTTTTATATATGTTTTATATGATTGCATTTAATACATTGTTTATACTGGGATATTTATATCTCACCGGAGTTATCCGGCTGTTGTCTTGTCTGTATGTGTGCATGGCAACAGGTGGGACAGGTTCAGGGTCACAGAGATAAAGACAGATCGAATTAGAGTGGAGACTACGGACTTGGACTAGAGATAGAGTTTAAACACTTGATAGTTAGTTGTTAAACCTGAGATGTAAATTATTGTATGATGTTTGAGATTTATACTTTTATACTGATATGTATATGAGTTTGATTCCATTACCTTCCGCATTTAAAAAAAAAAAAATTAGACCATGTTTATTATAATTGATTAATTAGTCCCAATCATGATTAAAAAGATGATTAGCGTCCGGGTCCCCACAACAGGTGGTATCAGAGCGATAGATCCTTTAGATTGAGATAGAAGAGGCTAGTGAGCGGGGTAGATTGAGGTTTTCTTTCCTGCTTTTGAATGCTAGCATGTCTTACTGCTTTAATACATATTACTTGCTTATCTGATTTGATATAGTAATGTGTTTTATTGAAATTGGATCAGTAGTGATTCTAGATCAGCAGTAAGATGATCAGGGGAGGATTGCAACATAATTGTTGTACTTGTTGCTAATCTATTCGATTATCAGATATGCCTCCGAGACGAGTACCAGAACAGGGAAGTACATCCAATCCTACAATGGATGTCACACCGACTCCAATGGAAACGTTACTGAAACGATTTCAGTCATTTCATCCGCCAACCTTGAAAGGCACAGAGAACGCTGTGGAGTGTGAGAGTTGGCTTGATGATATAGAAATGTTGTTCGAATCCTTGGAGTATACAGATGAGAAGAGGGTGAAATTAATTGGACACCAGTTACACGACGTTGCCAAGGACTGGTAGATTACGAGAAAGAGAACCATGGAGCATAGAGGTACGATTATTACCTGGAATATATTCAGAACTGAATTTTATCAACGATTCTTTCCAGTGTCGTACCGGAAGGATAAGGGGGCGGAGTTTGCCAATCTAAAGCAAGGACAGATGAACATAGAGGAGTACGTGTCAAAGTTCTCCTCCTTGCTGAAATTTGCTCCACATGTGGCTGACAGCGAAGAAGCTACTGCTGACCAGTTCATCAATGGCCTGAACCCCGACATTTTCACATTGGTGAACACAGGGCGACCGAATAACTTTACTGATGCCCTGAACAGAGCCAAGGGAGCAGAAGCCGGTCTGATGAGACAGAAAGGGGCTTCATTTGTGCCTCCAGCACCAAGACCACAGCAACCACCTCCCAGATTTGAGGGTGGCAGCGGTAGTGGAGGAAAGAAAGAATTTTTGAAAGCCAGGGGAAAGCAATTCAAGAAATCTCGCAGTAGTTCTTCCAGCTCCGGTGGTTCCAGACTGAGCCAGAGTTACACTGGAGTTTATTGCAAGACTTGCGGAGGAAGACATGCTACTGAGCAATGCCAGGGAGTGACTGGTAGTTGCAATTTCTGTAAACAGCCGGGACACTTTGCTAAAGTGTGTCCCCAGAGAGGTTCCCAAAGAGCTCAGGGGGCCGAGTCATCGGGATCAGCAGCACAGACTGAGAGACGATCAGCTGCTGTTCATACATTTCAGCCAGCGCCAGCTCAGTCACAGCAGAGGCCATGAGGAAGCCAGACAGTTGGTCAGCCTCCGAGACAGCAGGCCAGAGTCTTCGCTTTGACATAAGAGCAGGCCCAGGAAGCACCAGATGACGTTGTGGCAGGTAACTGTTCTTTATGTGGTTATCCTGCTTACGTATTAATTGATATCGGTGCTTCACACACATTTATTTCTGAACGATTTGCATTAAGTCATGCATTGCCTGTAGAGTCTTTAGCTACTGTAGTGTCTGTCTCTTCGCCTTTGGGGACATGTTTGATATCTGTAAATTCTGTTAAGCATTGTATGCTACAGTATGACGGGCATGAGATTGAGTTAGATTGCATCGTACTTGGATTGTCTGACTTTGACTGTATTATCGGTATTGATATGCTGACCAAGTACAGAGCGACAGTGGATTGTTTCCACAAGATAGTGAGATTCAGACCAGATATGGCTGAAGAATGGAAATTTTACGGTAAGGGTTCTAGATCGAGAATTCCTTTAATATCCGTATTATCTATGACTCGATTATTACAGAAAGGAGTAGAAGGATTCCTTGTATATTCAGTAGATTTACTGAAGTCGAGTTCAGCATTAGCAGATCTACAAGTGGTACGTGAGTTTGCTGACGTCTTCCCAGATGAGATCCCGGGATTACCTCCAGTTAGAGAGATAGACTTCAGCATTGAACTGATGCCAGGTACAGTACCGATTTCTAGAGCTCCATACAGAATGACACCAGTTGAATTGAAAGAATTAAAAGATCAGCTGGAAGACTTACTGGCCAAGGGGTACATCAGACCGAGTGTTTCTCCTTGGGGTGCTCCAGTATTGTTTGTAAGAAAGAAAGATGGTTCGATGAGACTCTGCATCGACTATCGGCAACTGAACAAGGCAACAGTAAAGAATAAATATCATTTGCCTCGTATAGATGATTTATTCGATCAGTTGCAGGGTTCTTCAGTATATTCCAAAATTGATTTAAGATCGGGATATCATTAGCTGAGAGTCAGAGATTCTGATATCCCAAAGACAGCATTCAGAACCAGGTATGGACACTATGAATTTATTGTCATGCCGTTTGGTCTGACGAATGCTCCAGCTGTGTTTATGGGATTGATGAACCGTATATTCCAGAAATATCTCGATGATTTTGTGATCATTTTCATCGATGATATTTTGATTTATTCAAAGAATATGAGTGAGCATGCTGAGCATCTAAGAACTGTGTTGCGAATTTTAAGGGCTGAGAAATTATATGCTAAATTGTCGAAATGTGAGTTTTGGCTAAGACATGTAGTATTTCTGGGTCATATTATATCCGGAGATGGGATACAGTGGATCCCAGTAAAGTGGAAGCCGTGATTTCTTGGCCAAGACCGACGTCAGTGCCCGAAATTCGCAGTTTTATGGGTTTAGCGGGATATTACCGTCGATTCATTAAAGATTTCTCGAGTATAGCTAAACCAATTACTCAGCTGACTCAGAAGAATGCTCCATTTGTTTGGTCTGAAGAGTGTGAGACCAGTTTTCTGGAGTTGAAGAAGAGGTTGACCAGTGCACCGGTGTTGACTATTCCATCTAGTACTGGTGATTTTGTGGTTTATTGCGACGCTTCTCACAGAGGATTGGGATGTGTGCTGATGCAACGAGGGCATGTTATCGCTTATGCCTCAAGACATCTTAAACCACATGAGACTCGTTACCCAATTCATGATCTAGAATTGGCAACCATTGTCTTTGCATTAAAGATATGTCGACACTATCTTTATGGTGAAAAGTTTGAAATATATTCTGATCATAAGAGTTTGAAATATCTGTTTTCACAATCTGAATTGAATATGAGGCAACGAAGATGGCTTGATTTGCTTAAAGATTTTGATTGTGAAATCAAATACTATCCAGGAAAGTCTAATGCAGCAGCTGATGCACTGAGTCGAAAGGTATGTTCTTTATCCTTATCGACGATTGGTGTTTCAAATTTGATAGAAGACTGCTGTTTGTCTGGATTAGAATTTGAAACAAATTATAGATCGTTGAGACTTTATACGGTGCAAGTAGAACCATAGCTGATTATGAGAATTAAGACAGCTCAGCGAAGTGATCAGAATGTACAGAAATCAGTGTCGATGGTTAGAACAGGACATCGATCAGAATATCAAGTACGTGACAACGTCTTGTATGTGAATAATCGTCTGGTTGTGCCGAATGTTTCATATTTGAGACGACAGATATTGTCAGAAGCGCACAACAGTCGATTCAGTATTCATCCTGGTGGCAGAAAGATGTACAATGATTTGAAAAGACAGTTCTGGTGGAAACAAATGAAGAATGATATTGCAGAATTTGTTTCCAAATGTCTGAATTGCCAGCAGGTGAAGGCAGAGAGAAAGAAACCAGGAGGTTTATTACAGAGTTTGTCCATTCCTGAATGGAAATGAGATCACATTTCCATGGATTTTGTGACACAGTTGCCACGTTTCTCCCGAGGTTGTGTTGCGATTTGGGTCGTGATTGACAGATTGACCAAATCCGCATTTTTTATACCGTACAAGATGACGTACAGATTTGACTAGATGGCAGAGATCTATGTCAGAGAAGTGGTCAGATTGCTTGGAGTGCCGAAGTCGATTGTATCAGATCGTGATCCTCGATTTACTTCGCATTTCTGACAGAGTTTGCAGCAAGCTCTCGGTACGAAGTTACATCTGAGTACCGCATATCATCCACAGACCGACGGACAGTCAGAGCGGACTATCCAGACACTGGAGGATATGCTGAGAGCAGTAGTGCTTGATTTTAGCACTAATTGGCAAGATGCGTTGCCGCTTTGTGAATTTTCGTACAACAACAGCTATCAGACGAGTATTGAGATGTCACCATTTGAAGCGTTGTACGGAAAGAAGTGCAGATCCCCTCTCTATTGGGATGATATCTCTAAAGTACCTGAGATTGGACCAGATATGATCAGAGATATGACAGAAAAAGTGAAGCTAATTCGAAAGAAAATGAAGGCAGCACAAGACAGACATGCCAAATATGCCAATGTTCGACGTAGACCATTGGTATTTGAGGTTGGAGACCGAGTATTTTTGAAGATTTCACCTTTCAGAGGAGTTGTCAGATTTGGCTAGAAAGAGAAACTGTCTCCACGATATATTGGGCCTTATGAGATCCTCGAGAAGATAGGAGATCGTGCTTATCGACTCGCTTTACCGCCTTCATTATCTGGGATACATGATGTCTTCCATGTATCGTTATTAAGGAAATATCTTCCTGATGTTTCACATGCTATTCAACCAGACGAGGCCGAATTGGATGAGACGTTGAGCTATGTTGAAAAACCGATTCAGATTATTGATCGTAAAGATAAACAGCTCAGAACGAAGACTATTCCACTTGTAAAAGTTCAATGGACTCGTCATGGTACTGAAGAAGCAACTTAGGAGACTGAATCAGATATGAGACAAGAATTCCCGGAGTTGTTTCGATAATGTAAATTTCTTATACAGTTTGGTATATACTCCTTATTGATACGAATGAAATGCCTGTGATTTCGAGGAAGAAATCGTATCTTAGGGGGGAGAAATGTAATGCCCGAGAATTAATCACTGTTAATCACGGATTATTGACTTATAATTTAACGTGATTATGAAAGGGCCCACTGAGACACGATTTAAGATAATGTACGGGCCATTTATTTTGAATTTCAGAGTGTGTTGCTGAAGCAACACCACACCCGCGCTCCTGATTAGACCGCACCCGCGGTGAGGAGGCAGTAGGGTATGTTATTTTACAGAATGATAACCGCACCCGCGGTCCAGGAGAGAGCGCACCCGCGGTCCCGAAGCTACCGCACCCGCTTTGCAACGTTTGTTGCAAAAATTGTGCCACCTCGCTGTATGCATGCATGGATATATATATATATATATATATATATATATATATATATATATATATATATATATATATATATATATGAAACCAGCTTCGTTTCCCCTTCATTTTCCGAGAAAAGAGTCGAGAAAAGCTTTGGGGGAAGAAGTGAAAGATCCTTACGCCTTTTGTGAAAGATCTGTCTGTTAGATTTTGAATCCGACTTTGGTATTGAGTTCCTAGCAACGTAGGCTACAACTGGACGTAAGTTTTACTACGTTTTGACATGTCTTGAAATTATGATATTGTCAGAATTGAATGGAATTCATATATGTTGTTCTTGACATGTTAGACAGCGTAGAATCAAAGTCAGATTAAGAAACAGACTGAATATGGAATTGTTATGAATTTCAGAAGGAAATTGACTAGAATTGATATCAGATTTGTATGGTGGTTGATTGTAAATGTTTGGAATTGATATAGACTGATATAGTATTATCAGTATCGCAAGATTGTACTGTTATACTGTCAGAATTTGATAAAACAGAGACATTGTGATTTGATTAGAATATTGATACAGAATATTGGTATTGTCATTGCCAGATTGAACAGTGACAGACTTTGAATCAAGACTTTGATTGTATCAGATCGAAAGCAAGAAAGGTATAAATAAATGTTGATTCGGGATTGCACAACTCGAGTTAGGTTTGACTTGAGTTTCCCTAAATCACATACTTTATTTTATTGCATTGATATTTGCAGATTATCAGATTGATATGTTAATTTATTGACTTAGAACAGAGTCAGAGTCCGAGTCTAGGGCAGATCAGCCTAGCTAGGGCAGAACCGCCGAGTCTTTCTCAGAACCGATAAGACTCTAGACTTACGGTGTATCGATGAACTTTAGATGTAGATCGACGTCTATCGTAGATACTCGATACAGAATACCAGAGTCTAAATTAGATTGGGATCCCTAGATTTGAGATAAGATAAGATTAGATCACGAGTTATTGATTCATGTAGTCAGACTAGATACATGTTTTGATGTTTGTTTATGCTTTTATATATGTTTTATATGATTGCATTTAATACATTTTTTATACTGGGATATTTATATCTCACCGGAGTTATCCGGCTGTTGTCTTGTCTGTATGTGTGCATGGCAACAGGTGGGACAGGTTCAGGGTCACAGAGATAAAGACAGATCGAGTTAGAGTGGAGACTACGGACTTGGACTAGAGATAGGGTTTAAACACTTGATAGTTAGTTGTTAAACCTGAGATGTAAATTATTGTATGATGTTTGAGATTTATACTTTTATACTGATATGTATAGGAGTTTGATTCCATTACCTTCCGTATTTTTTTAAAAAAAATTAGACCCTGTTTATTATAATTGATTAATTAGTCCCAATCATGATTAAAAAGATGATTAGTGTCCGGGTCCCCACAGTTACCGTCGACTCGTCCCAACCCGTCAAATTATCATAAAATTAACTAGCTCGTCAGGTTGGTCTACCTCTATACATAAAATAGGTGATTTCTTTTGTTGATTTTCCAACCCGTCAAAGACGAGTCGGTTGGCCCATATTGCATTATGATGTGTTGTGGGTTGACCCACCCCACTAACTCATTGTGACTATCTATAAATATATCTAACTAACTAGATTTTCATTTTCTATTTCATTCGGAAAGGAATATAATTTATTCCTTAATTATGTTTTTTCTCTTGATAATATTGTGATTATTAAATTATAGAATTTTGTTTGTCTAGATCATAAATATTTATGTTAAGAATTCTATGTATGATATTATTGTTTAAAATAGTTTATTTTATAATAAAAACATTGTTTCCAAATCTTGTTGAATTTTTTTTATAGAATAAACTATAAGGCAATGAAAGAATATAAATAATCAAATATATAGTTGTTGAGAATGTGTGGGAAGATAGGAGAGATGTAGCATGAGCAAGCACGAGAATTTAAGATTTATATCAAAGAGATCTAGTACTCAAGCCAAAACATATTATTGTGTTACTGTGATGTATTGAAGACATGTAGACACAACACCTACATCACAGTACTTATTATTGTGTTGTTCGTCAAAAGGATTTCCGGCTTCACAAACGCAGCATCGATAGTTTTGTTTATTTGGTTTGATAAGTGTTTTGGACGCACTTTTCTCCCTCACTTTGTTAATAAAGTTAACTTTTATTTATTCACTAGTATTGATTTTTTAAACTGACACTTTTTTCTACTGAATCTTTTGTCCCGAGGCACCGCACAAGTATGTTTACTTGCATATAATTCTTTGTGTTTAATTTTTTTTAACGAAAAATTGTGTGTTGAAATATTTTACTGCATGTTGTGTTAGGTGTTACAACACCACATACAACACTTAACTCTGAAAATGTGCGAAGAATCAAGCTAAGGATGATAACCTAAAAATTTGAAAATATGATAATGAAATAAACAGAGTCTATCACTGTTTATGATCGTCGACTGCGAGACATTGACAACGAAGCTTTTAGTCTTGGTGACCCGATCTCAAATGAGGTATTAGTCAGCAAGATGTTAAAATCACTACCAGAACACTTCAACATTAAGATTTGTGCAATCGATGAAGCTCGAGACACCACCAAGATCAGTTTGGACAATCTGATTAGAGCTCTCAGAACCTTTGATATGAAAGTGGATTTGCAAAATAAAGATAAAGGGAAAACAATTGTCTTTCAAGTTTATGATGATTCATGCAATGACTTGTTTCAACTATTTCTGGAAGTCAATGAGTCTGATTTATGTGAAGATTGCATCTCGTTGATTTGAAAGAAATTTGGACATTATCTAAAGAAGATCGGAGACAAGAAGAAATCAATTCGACAGCTTAAATTTCCAAGCATTACTGCTCCCGAGAAAACACAAAGATTTGCACTTACTCAAAGACAATCTCGACCGAGAAATGATGTAAATGTTCAATCTAATGTTAAAAGATAAGACTCAATTAAATGTAAAAATGTTCTAGATCCGGTCATTATACTAATGAATGTGCCAACAAACTTTGCAAAAACAAGGGATTAAATGTCTCTTTAATTGATAAAGATTCTGACGAATAACAAGGATCCAGTTAAGGGGAAAACAATACATCTTTGTTTGCTAATTTGGAGAAGAAACGTTGAATACAAATTAATCCATTGAGTGTTGTCTCTGGTGTTACAAAACCTAATATGAACACCTATCCAAATTCAACAAGTTTCATCTGCCTTAATGTGACAACCTCTTCTGGATCAAGTGATCTGGAAATTTAGAATGTATTTGAAGAAAAATTAACCTCGAAAAGTGTACTGTAACTCTATGAGGAACTATATGCTGATTGGATCAAAAGGAACAAATTGAACATTAAGTTGAAAAGTTTTTTGGCCTGACTTGAGGTGATTTTAATTAAGAACCATGAGATGGACAAGATCAAGTCTGAGTTTGAAAAATCGACGCAAATTCTTGTTAAGTTCAACTCAAGCTCAACCAAGCTGGACTCCATACTGATGATGGGAAATGATAGCAAAGCCGATCTGAATTAAAAATAATGTGTTTTGGTTATTTGGTTTGATATGTGTTTTGGATGATGTATGGTCTCTCACTTTGTTAAGAGAGTTATTTTTTTAATCAATAATATTGGTTTTGTAAATTGATATTTTTTTCTAGTGAATCTTTTGCCCTAAAACACCACACAAGTGTGTTCAATTTTGCGTAATTCTTAATTCAAGTACCAATTATGTTAGGTATTACAACACTACACTTAAACACTTAACTCTGAAATATACAATCACTTTATTGCATACTACTTTTATGTCATACAACCACCATTCACATTCCAATTTGCGTAAAATTATATTTTCTATTTTACTGGAAACTTGGTTTGACACAAAAAAATAAAAAAAAATAAATAAATCATTTTCAATTCTGGTATTCATTTAACGTAAAAAAGCAATTGCTAGCCAAGTAACCTTAGAACTTTAAAAGCTAGAATTTGGCAATGTTATGCACTATTTATTATATTTCTCCAGCTAGGGATCCTATGCTTTTCGAATGTACACTGTCTAGGACTGATTTGCTCTTTGTTAAAATTAAGTTGCATGTTTTTTCAATGACAATGAAATTCGCAGCTGCTATTTTTTATGTGTAATAGATAATAAATCGTTGAACTAGCAAGATAGCACACAACTCATGCTAGTCAGATTAATTGCACTAAAGAACCATGTGCGAAAAACTCGTCCAATAAAATGTTGATATAAAGAACTGAACTTTTGACTGAAACGTTTATTCAGTTCACCAACTCAGACACCCCGAGTTGGTGGACTTATATTGAAGGTAATAGTTGATTGAATTATTACCGTTTTGTATTACAGTAGGTATGTCTATCATATTTCGATCATGGTTTTTCAATTTGAAAAAAAAAATATATTACTCTTATTCCTTTCAAAATTCGAATAAAAACCTATTTCTCGATTTCGGATAGCACCGCCCCTCCACAAATTATGGGTCGAGTGCTGACTTGAGATCAACAAAAAAAATAATAGATGATTTATTTTACTTGTGTGGCTCGTGAATAATAATAATCGTGCGTCCAACTGGGAAGAATAGGACGACCCAAAAACTATGGTTATGAAGACGGAAAATATTGCTGTAAATTTGTACATACTTTTAGTAGAAACACACAAAGAGGTGAAACTAGTTGTTGCATCGATTGGTTCAGGAGAAGAATTAACAATGTTATGTCATAAAAGCTCATACATATGTTAGAACGAGGGCTGAAAATTCTCTCAGAACAGAAGTTGTTGTCGAGGCTTACAAAAGTATCACTACCTTTTGTGATCATTGTGTTATCAATAAATAATACATATTAAAATTGACACTTCTAATATCAAAAGCAAAAGCATATTGGAGCTAATTCATTTGAATGTTTGACAAGCATTGGTTATATCTCTAGAAGAAGCGAGATACTCTGTTTCGTTCATTGATGATTTCTCTAGGAGATGTTTGGTGTATTCAATCAAGAAGAAATCGGATGTTTGTCATATCTTTAAAGATTTCAAAGTATGGGTTAAACTTGATTCCGAAAAGAAAATCAACCGTTGGAGACTGACAGTAGAGGATAATATACTAGTAACAAATTTGAGCACTTTGCCAATATGAAGGTATTAAAAAAAGTTAACGGTGGCTTATACACCTCAATAGAATGGAGTGACAAAGAGGATAAACATGACCTTGCCTTGTTGGACTCAACAGAGCCATGTTGAGGACTGTGGGTCGGTCTAGCCAAATCATTTTGGGCGGAAAAAGTCAAGACCGCTAGTTATATCATCAATCGTTCTCTTTCAGCGATGACTGATTTGAAAACTTCGATGAAGATATGGATTGGGAAGCCAATTGATTATTCTCATTTGCATACATCAGGAAGTATTTTATGCGTTTTGTACAATGATCAAGAAAGAGAGAAGTTAGATTCAAAATCCAGAAAATGTATCTTCTTGGGTTATAATAATGAAGTAAATAGGTTTAGCTTATGGGATCCTATTGTCTGCAAGCTTTTCATAAGTAGGGATGTTATCTTCGAGGAAGATAAATTAAACGGAGACAAAGACACATTGAATTCAAAAACTACTATAATTCAGGTGGAAAATAAGATAGACGAAGATGAAATTTATTTAGGTGGAAAATAAGATAGACGACGATCAAATTTCTTGTGAAGCAGTACTGGAGCATGAAGAATAAGAACATGTTGAGTCTTAGGTTTCCAAAGTGAGGCAGGCAACTCGAGAGATAAGACCACCAGATTGGCTTTCAAATTATATCACTAAAAGAATTATTGCATATTGTCTATTATCAGAAGATGTTGAGTCATCGAATTTCCATGAAGCTACTCAAAGCTCGGATGTATCCTTATGGATGACAACAATGTAAGAAGAATTGTAGGCTTTAGACATGAATAAAACTTGGGATTTTGTTTATACTACCACGAGGAAGAAAAGTAATTGTAACAGATGTGACTATAAGATCAAGCGTGATAACAATAACCAAGTGGAGCAGTATCGTGCTAGATTGTTGGTAAAATGATATGTTCAGAAAGAAGGCATTGACTTTTAGGATATATTTTCTCATGTGATTCGGTTGACAACAATCAGAGTAGTATTGACATTGCATGCGGTGTTTTGACCTAAATATAGAATAACTAGATGTGAAAACTACATTTCTTCATGGAAATCTTGAAGAAGAAATCTATATGCTTCATCCAGAAGGTTTTTCAGAAAAAGACAAAGATAACTTGGTTTGCAGATTGAACAAATCTTTGTACGATCTCAAATAAGTAACGAGGTATTGGTACAAGATATTTGATTCCTATATCATGAGTCTTGGATACAATAGACTTAGTGCAGAACTTTGTACATATTTCAAGAGGTTTGGTGATTATTATAATATTTTGCTGTTGTATGTGGACGACATGTTGGTAGAAGACCCCAACAAAGATCATGTCTAAGAATTGAAGGTACAGTTGGATAGGAAATTTGATATGAAGGACTTGAGATCAACAAACAAAATTCTAGTGATGCAAGTTCATCGAGACAGAAATAGCAGAAAGATTTGGCTTTCTCAGAAAGTTATTTTAATAAAGTCTTGCAATGGTTCAAAATTCAAGATAGCAAGCTAATTTCGATCTCTCTTCTTGTTAACCATAAGTTATCCTCCGAGTTGCGTCATAGCAGCGAAGCAGAGATGAGGAAAATGTCTCAAGTACCATATGCATCAGTAGTGAAAATTTGATGTTCGCCTTGATTTGTACAAAATCGAACATTGAACAAGTAGTTGGAGCAGTTAGTCGGTATATGACGAATTCTGAATGAGAGCATTGGAGCATTGTCAAGAGGATCCTTAAATACATTAAGGATATCTAAATTGCTGCATTATTTTTTTAGGATCTGATTTTACACTTAAAGGCTATGTCAATTTAGATTATGCAGGTGATCTTGATCAGAGAAAATCTACTACTGTCATGTGTTTACACTTGCAGATGGAACAATAAGTTGGGTTACAAAACTGCAAATAGTTGTGACGTTATCGATAATGAAGGCATAATATATGACAACTACTCAAGCTTGTAAGGAGGCAATATGTATTAAAAGGTTAGTAGAAGAGATCAAGTTAAAACAAGATAAGGTTCTTTTGTTTTGCGACAGTCATAATGCATTGCACATCGCAAGATAAAATTTTCATATTATTTTCTCAAGATGTTGTGCTTGAGACAACACGCAAGTTGCACAAGCTCGGCACAATTCATGGAAATATTAATGGTTGACTTGATCAATATATTTTTTAATGATCTGGCTGCTTCCCGGCTCTTTCGACTTTCCTTCAACTTGGATCTACCGACTAGCACGATTTTTTTTTATAATTTTTATTCTTATTTTTATTTAATTTGTGCACTAATTCAACTTACAAACATAGAAGAATATTGTCATTTAATATATTATCATTATTATGCACAAAAAAACGCCCAATATGAATCCATACATGCTAATGGATTGAAGGTATTGTACTTTCTTGATTTGACCATCAAGCAACAAAGTTTTGACTTGTAAAGAAAAAATAATTAATTAAGCAATTGTAACTTTAATTATTTTTATGATCATAGTATATTATTAATTTATGTAAAGAAAAAACAATTAATTAAGCAACAATATATTGTAAGGTTAATTATTTTTATGATCATAGTATATTATTAAATTATAATAAAATTATAAATAACATCACCATACCGTTATTAATTTGTCATTGTATAGTAAAAAAAAAAATTAACCTGCAATGTATTAACTTATGAGTACTATAATAACATATTATTAGACATATTCACTCTCTCTTACATATACACATATATAGGAAAATTACACTTTTTGTCATGTACATTTGATTATTTGTGATTTTGATAATTTATTATTATCAAATTCAGTTTTAGTTTCTTATTTTTGTTTTTCGTATTTTGCAATTTTAGTTATTTTTTGATTGTTAACACATGCATTGCACGTCGATTCTGCCTGAAAAATAATTAAAAATTGAATTTGATAACATAAACGTTAAAAAGAGAAATTGCAATTTTCTCACAAAAAACTTGGAGAAAGTTTTGATACAACAAACTTGTATGATAATTTACACTAGTGGTTAATTAATTAAATAAGCCTACAAAATATACTTTATTTTATTTAACAAAAATTATCATAGAACTTCATTTTACTGAATCCAATATCTACTTATAATTACAACTAGTTACTCTGCACATACGATGCGTGTGTACAGTATTTTTCTCATTATCGATAGATTAAAGTGAAATTTGACAAATTATGGAGGGACATAAATTGATATTTGAATTGTTGAAATAAAAAAATAAAAATGTGTTGAATTTTTTTTTTAAAAAAAAACAAAAGTATAATATTAGTATCATATAAAAGTAAAATTGGAAAAAAAATTGGTGTATTTTCTAGGTGGTTACTATCATGTCTTCTGTCTGATACAATTATTATATATAGTATAGATATATATAGATATTATAATAAAATTTAAAATTTAAAAATGATTTTTATATGATTGTTTAATATAGAATTATTATTTAAATAAGATAATATTTATTATTTTAAGTTTTTATTTTTGTAATAATATTTACTATAATTATTTAAAATTCAATAGTATGTACCTAGATAAATGAACATGTTATCGGGATCTTATAGTTATAGATCATATACAAAATTACAAGTTAGATTCAAAATATTTTAATATATAAAAAGGCAAAAACTTGTGTGAGACGGTCTCACGGGTCATATTCGTGAGACGAATCTCTTATTTGGGTCACCCATGAAAAAGTATTACTTTTTATGCTAAGAGTATTACTTTTTATTGTGAATATGGGTAGGGTTGACCCGTCTCACGGATTATGATCCGTGAGACGGTCTCACGGATTATGATCCGTGAGACGGTCTCACATGAGACTCACTCATATAAAAATTAGATGATGAAATCAAAACTATTTAATTTATATTTCTCGAACTTTCTAATTTATTAAAAAAACATAAAAAAATTGTAAAACAGTTTTTTATGAAACTGATTTTCTGTTTGTGTTATTCATATAAAAATGATATTTTTATATTAAAAATATTAATTTTTATTATAAATATAAAGAGGATAATAAAATCTATACAAAAAACGATTCCGTATTTATATCAGTTTTGTTATTTTTTTATATTAAAAATATTATTTTTTATTATAAATATGATAATCGCGATAAAATCAATACAGACAAATGATCAAATACCTATATCTGTGCTTGACAAGCGCGTAGGAGCATCTGTGCTTGACAAGCGCGGACAGCGCGGACGCTGCTCCATGTAGGAGCGTCCGTGCTTCCCATGAGCGGATTGAAGTAGTTTTGAAATAAATTTTTTTTTTAAATTATTTTTGAAAAAAATATTAAAATTTAAATTATTTTTAATAAAAACCCAAAATGTAGACACGCAAATGATCACATACCTATATCACTTTTGCTTGCCTAAAATAGAGCACTTGAGATATGAAAGGGGCATAATCATATTTGTGGCTTTCTCAAATTCTTTTTCGCCGAGTCATACTATAAAAGCCCCCACACAATGGATAAAATTTCAGTCATGCCCCCAAAGTTTCCCCCTTTTTCTATCCGCTATTCCCTGGATCCTCGCTTATTTTTGAAAGGATTGGCGAAACAACACACACCGCGGTGTACCCATGGACGGAGGCGCGCATAATGTTCCTCGCACGGTTGAGGATGTTTTCAGAGAGTTCAAGGGCCGGCGGAATGGTTTGATCAAAGCTCTAACCACTGGTATTGTTTCTTGTCCTTTCTCTGGTTTTCATGTGCGTGTGTGTGTGGTGGATTGCGTGGTGTGTGCTTTGTGTGTGTAATTTTGGTCTCTGGGTACGATTTTGTGGTTTAGGGTTTTTGCTCGTTCGATTGTTTGTGTTCCTTTTTTTTATGACTAAAATTGGGGTTTTTTTTAACTGTTTTTTCCCCTTTTCAGACGTCGGAGATTTTTTCCAGCAGTGCGATCCTGGTGAGATAGGGTCTCTTTTACTGTATTTTCTCGATGTTCCACTTGTTTGTATGTTTCTCTTTACCCGCTATGTTTCTACCCTTGCATGACCTCAAAATTTCGTGTTTTTTTTTGTCACTTGTGATTTTATGCATTTTGGGGAGTTCTTTTTGTGAAATTAGTTTAGTGGTTAGTGTGTGTTTTGGTTGGTTTTATGGACAATCATCACTTCAATTTGGGTTTTGGGTCTGTACTTTGCGGATAAGATAAAACGTCGTTTTGCTTAAGTGATGGGAGATGGCAGTTCAAGCGCGGGTTTAAGAATGTAATGAATTGTTGTATTGGAGGGCGGTAAATAAAAGATTGGCTTGGGTTTGCATCTGGGATTTTTCAGGATATTCCGTAACAAAAGGTTTTAAGCTACACTAACTTAGTTCCTTATCAACATTTTCTTGATTATTAGGTAATAATCAACTCAAGGGGTAGGTATCTAGGCTATTCTCTATTCTTGGTTGGTGGTTGTAGATGTTTATTCTTAACTGAAATAGTTGCTACTTAAATGCACGTTCATGAGTCACTTCATTTCCGCCACGGGTTATTGTCTTTGCTTCGGAGATTTTTCCCTCCCAATTGTTATATCTCCTCCGTACAGTTTTTTTCCTGACTTCGTTAACATATTTCAGTTAGTTATGTTTAGTGGGATACAAGTTCGTTAAAATAAAAACAGTGTGTGTTAGTTGGTTAGTTGAGTACATACACTTCTTTTGTCTTTTTTATGGTTGACTCACTATTAATGAGAATACATGCATTTTCTCCATTGTTCGTCTTCACCGTTGTTGATTGCCTTTGCGTTGTTCTATATTAAGCAGTTGATGTTAATTCTGCTACTGGAAAGTTTATATCTGTAATCTGAATGATATGGTATCTGTTGACATGGAAATTATGCAGAGAAAGAAAATCTTTGCCTTTATGGATTTCCTAATGAACTATGGGAAGTTAATTTACCTGCTGAGGAGGTTCCTCCTGAGCTTCCGGAACCTGCCCTAGGCATAAATTTTGCCAGGGATGGTATGCAAGAGAAAGACTGGTTAGCTCTTGTTGCTGTTCACAGTGACGCGTGGCTGCTCTCTGTCACTTTCTATATTGGTGCTAGATATGGTTTTGATAAAGCTGACAGGTAGGTTTTGATTAAACTTTTAAATTCATATGCTTTTCCATTTTTTGCCTGAGATAATGTCATTATTTTGTGCTGTGTCCTTGCAGACTAGCGGAAGAAATTATCGTGTATAGATATAGAATTAGGGTTCATCTCTCTGTCCCACTAATTTATAGACATAGGTTTTCCCGTGTGTTCCACGTTCTTTCCCAATCATTTGTTTCCCTCCCTTCATTATAAGGTAGTTTATTTGACAATATGCTTAATATATTTGAACAAATTACCTGTTTGTTTTCTCATTCTATTTCCACATCTCATTATTCTGAGAATATATGTATTGGTAGACTAGCTAATGAACAAGGCCAGTTATGGTACGTTTGTAATTATGTTTTAGGTTCCATAATTTAAGAAAGAGGTTCTAAAATATGGTCAGGTTAACATTTACAAAGGTCTGGGCATAGTTGTAAAAGGCCGCGTGCCTGGCTTGCCTGAGGCACGGGTCGCAGCCAGTCAGCCAGTGCGCCTAGGAGGTGCCTGGGAGCAGCCTTTAGAAAGGTGTGCTGAAGCTCGCGCCTTTCATGGGGCAAGTTGCACCTGAACCGCAGCGAGGCACGCTTCCGACATCTCTAGTAAATAAAACGTAAAATTGAATGTTTTATGTTAAATAAAACCGTAAGGCCCAGCCTAGTCTTTATTTATTGTTAAAACAAGCTTAAGCGCATTACATACCGTAAATCATTTACGTGCCTTTCCTTAACCCTAAAATCTTGCGATTAATTCTCCCTTAAACCTAAAGGCTGCAATTAATCCCAATCTGCATGTAGTTCCCACCCTACAATTGAAATTAATTTACATATACCTCTGATTTTGCACCGGACCTCAAAAAAATATAATTTTGGTGCCTCATCCTTTATCAACTGCAAACCAGTAACATTAGTAAACAAATAGAGCTTTAGTTATTTAGATGGTTGAAATTATTTGTTATTTATGTCATGTATTACTAATTAGCTTTTTATTTATGTTATTATTCAACAGCGTGTGAAATATAATTTTTGTTGCTATTATTATTAATATCGTAGTCAAATGCACTTCATAAATACACATTCTAAAAATGAACATGCTTGGTGTGCCTCACTTTGATGAGGATATGGCTCAATGACACAATTGCGCATTAGTGTCCCTAAATAACTATGGGTTTGGGTGGGTCCTATCTCCTAAGTTAGTACGGATGTCATCTATGCTAATTCCTTTTTGCAACTATTTTTTGAGTAATTGACCTGCAATGTCAGTTGTGAACTATAACTATCAGATTGCTGTTGGATTTTTTGCTCTTTCACTGTTAGTTTTATTTTTATTTTTATTTTTTTTCCGGATGCAGAAAGCGCCTGTTCAATATGATAAATGATCTCCCGACAATATTCGAAGTTGTAACAGGAGTTGCAAAGAAGCAAGTGAAGGACAAACCATCTGTTTCAAACCATAGTGGCAGTAAATCTAAGCCAAACCCAAAAGTGGTAAAAAATCCTCATATGCATATTGTACCGAAAACGTGGAATTTTTCAGACATCCTTTTTACGTTTGCAATATTTTCCTATATTTTGTATATTAGAACCATGTGTAACGAGTCTAGATTTGGGCGAGTCATAGATGAAATTTGCTATGCACGCAGGAAACTGATTTTCCTATATCCTATTACTTCACTGACAAAGCCCCTTTCCTCTGAATTATCCATTCATGATTATGAAGTTTGAAAATTTTACGTACAAGTGCACAACATTTAAAGCATGCTGATGTATCGTCTTTACTCCATCTTCTTAGAGGTTAAAAGTCAAAAGGCAATTGATGAACTAAGCTCCAGCAACAAAGCTTTACTGTTACATATTGGGTTTTGGAATCATTTGGAAATTGTTGGCATGATTGTCACTTTTCTTACTCGTAAGCTAACACATTACTTCGCCTACTGTTATTTGTAGATACTATCATTGCCATATTGTGTCATTTTACCTTGTAGTAGTACCATGGCATTTTGGTATTGAAGTTCATGCATACGATCCAAAACAATTATTTCGCCCTGAATAATCTTTCTTTAACCCTTGAACTCCTCCTGGTGTTTTACCTTTTTCTGATTATTAAATCAAATTAAACTAATGATTTTCTGAATATTAGGCCAAGATTTCCAAAGAAGAAGTAAAGGATGAGGATGGGGATGAGGGATTAGATGAAGTAGATGAAGATGAAGAAGAGCACGGTGAAACCTTGTGCGGCGCATGTGGAGAGAACTATGCCTCTGACGAATTCTGGATCTGCTGTGACTTATGTGAGAGATGGTTCCATGGCAAGTGTGTCAAGATCACTCCCGCAAGAGCTGAGCACATCAAGCAGTACAAATGCCCGACGTGTAGTAACAAAAGATCGCGTCCTTGATAAGGGCCACAACATGCTCGATTCACCTTTCTTTCAACTGTATCTTCATGGGCGTAGTTGGTCCAATCTTCCTTTCTCATGTCAGGTATTTGGTAGGTACAATGGTTTGTTTCTTGTCGTTTATTTGGATAATTTAGCTACTCTTTTAAGTCTTGTTTTTCAGTCTAATTGTTCGATGTAGAGATGGAGCGTCTGTAACTTATATCGTTAATGTTAATTTATCGGGTTCCGTAGCAATCTCCTGTCTTTGGTAAATATCTATCCTCTTGTTTTTTCCTTTTGGTTTATTGTCGACGGGTGAAAGGTGATATGAAGTCGGGAATTTGGGAGATAAACCTTTGTCAAACTTTTTTTCCTAAAAAAAAAGCACCTTCCCCAATGTAATGAACTATATTGGAGATGGTTAGTTTTTAAGAAAAGTTTGATTATGGTTAGCTTTTTAACTGTCCGAGTAGGTGGTCTCTTGATATATATTTATGAGATGAATCGATTCGATTCATATATATAGTGAAAAATAATGTTTTTGGTATAAAAGATTAAAAAAATTCATTGTTCGGTTCGGATTAGAGATCTCTCTTACAAAATTGATTTTGACCATCTCACACGATTGTTTGTCAAACTGTCGGTTGAAGTAGTCTAGACGTTGTATATGGGATAGTTTGTCACGAAGAAATTTGCAGAAACCTCTTTGGTTATATTTGGTTAAACTATTGTAGGTCATTTTAAAAACGCACAAGCTTATTTGTGCAAATACTTTGAAATCTAACTTCTAAACAAATTTTACATATCGGCATTCCTCAAGCAAATAAATATATAAATAAGGAGATTATATTTTTTAATGATGGATGGGAATCTCCAAATATTTTTTATGGCCCTACTTTCTTAGTAATGTAATTTGTATATTCTTGGTGTATGGCCAATTATATATGAATACGTCTTTTGTAAGTCGGTTTCAAAGATTTTTATCCGTGAGAATGGTCAACATTGCTTATATCCACAACAAAAAAAATATTTTTGACATAAAAATAATATTTTTCTTGAGTGATTTAAATAGAATATTGTCTCACAAAATTTACTCGTAATATCGTATCACATGTGTTTTTTTTTTCATATGTTTGTCATTTTGGTGAAAGTTTCCATTGAAAGAAAAAAATGAGATATATGATTTTAGACTCAAATATCTAGATATATTGCGATTTCAAGTTCTTAAATTTGAACTCTTCTATTCAAATTTAATAGATTTTAAATGCACAAAATAAGTCTTTTTCCTTCCAAATCAAACATCCAACTTAATTTTACTATGTTAGACACTGGTTTCCACACTTCGCAAGCGAACAATACCCTTTATATATATTTTTTTAAAAAAATTCATCTGAAAATCTTAATTGCAAGTTTATCTAATTTTTTGGATCAGTCAATGACTTCGACCAGATTTGTCTAAATAACACGTTCTTTGTATTTGATCTAATCGTTTAATTATCGTCATAAAATCATACTAGATATCATTTGTATGCCATAGAATATGTATGGTTCATATCTTGGACAGAAACTTCGGAAGAAAGCGGACTATAGAGCTATTCTCCTGGAAACATACACTATAACTGCATTTCGATATCGAATCCGGGATCTTGTTTCAAATTTAGAATATTTGTGTCATATGAATTATATCTGATCGACTAATTTATTTCTATGTTGTTGTAATATTTATTATTTTGATAAACTTGATGTAAACTCAGAAATATTTATGAATAAGACGCATCTTAAATATTTTTAAAATACTAACATTTTTTGAAATATAAAATGCTTTAAGAAAAAAGTAGAATGAAAAACTTATTCCATCCTTGATAGGTAATGTCCTATTTAATTTTTGGTGATAGTCCAATTAGTAATTATATTAGTTGGCACATTCAATGTTAAAGCCCAAATTGCTTGTAAAGGCCCAAGCCCACTAGGCACTCTCGAAATTCCTATAAATAGAGGATGTCTCTCATTATTCAAGGTATGCTCTCATTTTTCCTCTAAAGCTCTTGAGTTCTCTGAGTTTTCTCTGAATTGTTTACTGACTTGAGCGTCGGAGTGCCTATGCCGGGAATCCTCCCGGCGCTTCCTGACGAGTGTTCGTGACGCAGGTGACACCCAGCAATTAATCGTGCATTGTCTATGTGGATCCGTTTACCAGCCAGGCGAGCTCGTTTACGGGCCAAGTGGACAAGTTTGTTAACCAGTCAGATTTCGCGTGTGCAGTCTACGCGACTCATTTATTTTAGCTGCATCAGCTTGGCGCCGTCTGTGGGAAAGTTACTTCGTCACTTGAGGATGCACACTCGTTCACACTCTTCACGCGAGGCTAATAGGGGGGGACTCCCACCTCAGCCACCTCCGCAGCAAGAAATGCTCATCACCCGCGAAGCGTTGGAGGCCTTGGTTAAAGAGACAGCCGCTCGCGCCGCGGCCGAAGCAGTTGCCCAGGCACTAGCGCACCGCCAACATGCTGATACTGGTGAGACAACCCCTGGAGACCATTCATCTTCTCGTGACCCTGGAAATACGTTAAGGAACAAGGATGACGCACGCAGAGAAGCTGAATCAGATGGTCGAACGCATCGTCCCCATACACATAGAGAAAGTGTCACACTCCCTACTTACGCACAGGGATCACGCACTTTGAGTGGACAGGATAGCCGACTGGCCATTTTATCTGCTCGGCGCAGCCCTTTCACCACCGCCATTTTGGCTGAGTCATTGCCAGCAGGAATGAAAATCCCCAACTTGCCAGAGTATGATGGAACAGGCGACCCGCAAGAGCATCTCGACAAATTTTATGCGAAAGCTGACTTGTACGATATCAGCGATGCCGCTTACTGCAAGATCTTCCGAACTACGCTAGCTGGCCGAGCGCTTGCTTGGTTCAACAAGCTTCCCTCAGGGACCATAGATAGTTTGGAGAACCTGACTCAAAGCTTCCTCCACCAATTCTCTATCAACAAGAAGTACCCAAAAACTGCAGCTTACTTGTTTACTGTAATTCAGAAAGACGGTGAGTGCCTGAGAGAGTATGTACAGCGATTTACGCAGGCTGTGCATGAAGTTCCCCATGTTAACCATGACCTGTTAGCCGGAATAGTACAGCAGAACCTCCGTCACAGGAAATTCAAGGAATCGATAGCTGGAAAACCCCCTAATTCATTGGAGGAGTTGTTGGAAAGAGCTGAGAAATATATACGAATAGAGGAGGCTATCGAACCGCGGTACTTGGGGAAAAGAAGAAGGGAAGAAGAGAGACCGGAAAGGAGAGAGGAGAAGCGAACAGCTCAAAGCCCACGGCTCCAGTATACTCCTTTGAAGGCACGTCTGTCAGAGATACTGGTAGTGGCAGAGCAACAGGGTTTGTTGCAACCCCCGCGTCCAATGAAGGAAAATCCTAAGCGTCAGAGATCTGACAAGTATTGTCGTTTCCACAAAGATAAAGGCCATTCTACCGAGGATTGTTTCAGCCTTCGGGCCGAGATAGAAAAGTTGATCAAGCGAGGATATTTAAGTGACTACGTGGATAGGCGTCGCGGTCAGCAGCGAGACAATAGGCGTCGTGACGACAGTCATCCACGTGGGCAGAGACATGAGCAAGGAGAGATGAGCGAGAAAGCCAAGCATAGAGATGAGAACCTGCCCACTGGGGGCATCATATCTGTTATAACTGGAGGGCCCGCTTGTGGAGATTCAAACCGTGCGAGAAAAAATCTCGCGTGCGCCGCCCGAGCAGATCACACTTCCTCGCACGTAGCCGCACTTCAGCCAATAAACGAGGTGTCGATGGCAGATGTTGGCATGACTTCTGGGGGTGAAGATTTGGAATCTCCTCGGGGAGAACACAACGATGCCTTAATAATTTCTGCTACGATTTCTAATTTTTGGGTAAAGAAAATATTGGTAGACTCGGGGAGCTCGGCAGACATCATTTTTCATGATGCATTCCAGAAGCTGGGTCTAAGCAATGTTCAACTAGCGCAAGTGAAAACACCTCTCGTCGGTTTTACAGGAGAAGTGGTTGAAGCAATGGGAGAAGTTATTTTACCCATTTCATTGGGATCTTATCCAAGGCGGAGCACAAAAATGGTAAAGTTTTTAGTGGTGAAAGCTCCCTCGGCCTACAACGTAATACTAGGCCGTCCAAGCCTAAACTTGTTTCGCGCCGTCGCATCCACTTATCACATGAAATTGAAGTTCCCGACTTCTGACGGAGCAGGAGAAGCGGTGGGAGATAGCAGGCTTGCTAGAGAATGTCATGCTTCTATTTTGCAAGACGCGGTGGAAACTCGGAGGAGGCAAGGCCCCGGGATAGATTCCATAAAAGGGAAGAAGCAAAAGCTTGAGCAAGATTCAAGCGACAATGGAGTACACCTCGTAGAGGGAGAGTCAGAGGATAGAGAAAGAATGACCGCAGCGGAGGCTCTCAAACGCATCGAAATAGTACCAGGTGACCCGAAAAGAACCCTCAAGATCGGATCCGATCTGTCAGAGGGGGTGGAGAGCACTTTAGTAGCTTTCTTGCAGCGCAACGCCGATGCATTTGCCTGGGGTGACGGGCCATTACCTGGGATACCCCCTGAGTACGCGCTCCATTATCTTAATGTGAATCCACAGATGAAGCCAATTAAGCAAAAAAAGAGGTCTTTTGGCCCGGAGAAAAACAAACGTATAGCCGAAGAAGTTGAAAAACTCATAAGAGCCAACTACGTCATACCCGGAGTGGTTGGCAAATGTTGTTCTGGTCCCCAAAAACGGTGGAAAATGGCGTCTTTGCATAGATTTCACTGATTTAAACAAGGCATGCCCCAAAGATCTTTTCCCATTACCTCGAATCGATTTATTGGTTGACTCGACTGCAGGATGCGAACTGCTCAGTTTTCTCGATGCCCACCAAGGGTACAATCAGATAAGATTGGCACCTGAGGATCAAGAAAAAGCAAGTTTCATCACCGATCGAGGGATCTATTGCTATGAGGTGATGCCCTTTGGACTTAAGAACGCTGGAGCAACATATCAGCGATTGGTGAACAAGATGTTTGCAAACATGATTGGGAGGAACATGGAAGTATATATAGACGACATGCTTGTGAAAAGTGTTCAGGCAGTCAAGCATGTGGATGACCTCGAAGAATGTTTTGGAGTGTTACGAAAGTATCAAATGAAGCTGAATCCGGAGAAATGTTCTTTCGGTGTACGGGGTGGCAAGTTCCTTGGATTCATGGTCTCACAAAGAGGAATAGAAGCAAACCCCGAGAAGATAAAGGCGATCTTAAGCATGAGTCCGCCACGAAGTGTGAAAGGGGTACAAGAATTAATGGGAAGAATGACTGCGTTGAATCGTTTCATTTCTAGAGCTGCAGACAAAGGTCTGCCCTTTTTCAGAATTCTAAGACAGGGAAAGGGGTTCAAGTGGTCGGAGGAATGTCAGCAGGCATTCGAAGAGCTGAAGAAGTATTTGACTACACCCCCACTTCTAGCAAAGCCCCAATCATGGGACACGTTGTTGCTCTATCTGGCAACCTCGTCCGACGCAATCAGTGCTGTGCTCGTGGTGAATGTGGGAAGAGAGCATAGACCCGTATATTACGTCAGTCGGACATTGCAAGGGGCAGAGCTCCGATATACCAACATTGAGAAATTAGCGCTATCCTTAGTAACTGCAACGAGGAAATTGCGCCCATACTTACTATGTCACCAAGTGGTCGTGCTTACCAATCACCCCCTCAAGCAAGTGCTATCTGGTCTAGAGGCATCTGAGCGAATGGTTAAGTGGGCTGTTGAGCTGAGAGAATTTGGAATTGAATTTCAACCTCGCCCAGCTATTAAAGCACAGGTCCTCGCAGATTTTCTCGTTGAAATGACGACTAATGAAGCAGAGTGCTCCATCCCAACTTGGGTGGTCTATGTTGACGGATCCTCCACCGTGCATGGGAGTGGGGCCGGTGTGGTGCTAGAGAGTCCTCAAGGTGATATATTTTAGTATTCTATCAAATTGCTATTTTTTGCATCAAACAATGAGGCCGAGTACGAAGCGCTCATAGCAGGAATTAAGTTGGCCCTGTCGGTTGGAGCGAGAAGTTTAGTGGTGCATAGTGATTCCCAGTTGGTCGTTAACCAGGTCAAGGGAACTTATGAAGCCAAAGAGGAAAAGATGACCGAGTACGTGACCCGGGTCAATGAATTACTCGCTCTTGTAGAGAGTTATGACATAAAACAAGTGCCTAGAGCAAAAAATGAAGTGGCAGACCGTCTAGCTAAATTAGCTAGTTCTTGGACAAACATCGACAGTAGGAAGATCACCTTCTTGACAATCAGTAAGGAGGAAGCAGAAGAGACCACATGCAATATATTGTGCTTAGAAGGACAAGAACCAAGTTGGAAAGACGAAATTCTTACCTACCTGAAGCACAACGATCTTCCCCAAGATCCTGCCGTCGCACGCAAGCTAAGGGTAAGAGCTGCACGATTCACAATCATAGATGGAGAGCTCTACAAACGAGGCTACAGTCAACCATTTCTGAAATGCCTAACTCCGAGCAAGGCTGATTACGTTCTCCGCGAGATCCACGAAGGGATTTGTGGAAACCACTTAGGAGGGAAAGCATTGGCCGGGAAAACCTTACGACAAGGTTACTTTTGGCCGACCATGAAGAAAGACGCATTAGAATTGGTGAAGCACTGTCGAGCTTGCCAAGAGCATGCCAATCTCTACCATCAACCCGCGACGTTGCTGCAACCACTGGAAAGTCCCCTGCCTTTTGCCCAGTGGGGAATGGACTTGGTAGGACCTTTTCCCCCAGCTACGGGAGAGAGAAAATTTCTCATAGTTGCCGTAGATTACTTCACAAAGTGGGTTGAAGCAGAGGCATTGGCGAGAATTTCGGAGAAAGAAGTGATAAGCTTCTTGTGGAAGAACATAGTGTGTAGATTCGGGATTCCCCGAGCGCTGATCTCGGATAATGGCACCCAGTTCTCTGGAGGAAAATTAAAGGAATGGTGTGGAGGTCTCTCTATCAGGCAGTTCTTTACATCGGTTGGAAATCCACAAGCCAATGGGCAAACAGAGGTAACTAACCGAACTATATTGCAACATCTGAAGACCCGTCTCGGCAAGGCTAAAGGCAATTGGGTGGAAGAATTGCCAAGCACCTTGTGGGCATACCGAACTACACCTTGCACGTCGACAGGGGAGTCTCCTTTCAATCTAGTACACGGTGTCGAAGCTGTAGCCCCCGCCGAGATAGGAGAGACCTCGTTAAGGGTAAAACAATACAGGCAACTCGAGAACGATCAGGCCCTTCGAGCCTCTTTGGATATGATCGATGAACTGCGAGATGAAGCATCAGTCCGAGCAGAGAGATACAGAGCACGCATGGCTAGAGCTTACAACGATCGAGTAAAACCAAGAGCCTTCCAGGTAGGCGATCTGGTCATGAGGAAAGTGGATGTCTTGCACCCCGTCGGCAAACTTGACCCTAAATGGGAAGGCCCTTACAAAGTAGTGGAGATAATCAAGATAGGAACTTATCGCCTCCAACACCAAGATGGGAGAGTACTGCCTCGACCATGGAATGTAGCAAATTTGAGGAAGTTTTACCCGTAGAGGGACGCAGCTGA
Organism: Primulina eburnea; assembly: GCF_022965805.1. Taxonomy (NCBI): domain Eukaryota; kingdom Viridiplantae; phylum Streptophyta; class Magnoliopsida; order Lamiales; family Gesneriaceae; genus Primulina; species Primulina eburnea. The sequence goes on along the minus strand of NC_133117.1, from coordinate 5,040,008 downwards.
ATAAAAGAATAAAAGTTTATGTCTTGTTGTTTAATTTTTTGCATTTTTTCTCCATGTAATTCCACCATTGCGAGTTTCAATAAAGCTGTCAATTTTCTCTCTTTAGACGCAATTACTAGTTGTTTGTAATGCTCCAAGCGCTAATGCTTAGATCGTCACATATATACCCATGTAGTCAACAAAGGTTTCCCAAAAAAAAAAAAAAACAAAAAGAGGTCTGGCCAACCTCGCGGGATAGCCGGCATGACAGACACTATAAGAGGTCAACGACGACATAAGTCCCGGGATACCTCACCACCCTTAATGGGGGTTTAGGACTTCCCCTTGAGACAACATATTGGGAGATTGATCCCCTCCCAAGTATAAAATAAGAATCGCGTTAACATAACATACGAAGCTCCCGCGTAAACAAATCCAGCGAATATATAGAATGAAGAGCGTTAATTCCCAAACAACTATCCAGTACATATGGAAGTACCAAAAACAGAAACAAATAGAGTAACTACAATAGTAACGAATGACAATCAAATATAAAGAATGACGCTAAGTGCGGCGTAATACTATGTTTCTTCTTCAGCAGCCTGAAGATCCAATGCCTCTATCATCTCGGCATCGCCCAACGGGATATCGTCAATGGAGATTCTACTTATCTCCAAGACGCTAGGCTCGATCATCATCACTACCTCTTCTGGCACACGTCCAGTCTTCCTCAACTGATCTCGGCAGTCCAACACCACGTCATCATGAATTGTCATGGCCTGATCAAGAACGTCATCGCGAAAGGCAGCAGACGCTTTGAAAGTCCGAACACTTTTTTCCTCAACATTCTTCAGAAAAGTTTTGCCTGCCTCAAACTCAAGAAACTGGCCACCAGTCTTCAACTCTGCAGAATGTTTCTCTTCAAGGATTGCAAGATCTTTTACTTTGTCAGCAAGTTTTCTCTGCACTTGAAGAAGTTCCGCACTGATTTCATTCTTCTCCTCGAAAAGACGGCAATTCTCCTCCTTCACCCGAGAAACCTCTTCTCGCCACTTCTCTTGATCGTTCCGCAACTTTTCCTCCCGAACTCGCACAGCACATGCTAATGACAAACCCTGCGATAAGTAGAATAAACAATTAGCACACCGACAAAATCAATAAGATGCTAACATAATCAACGCACTACCTGACACGAGTTCCACGCAAGGGAGTGCGCAAATGAGTCTGTAGGCAACGACACCAAATGGACCATGTCATGGTCCCCCACAATGCTCCGTCCCTTCTTCCACCCAATCTCTGGGTCTTCTAAGTCCCAAAAAGAGTCAGCCTTGATTGACCCCATCTACGAAGATATGCTTAGCACGCAGAATCTTTGAAGACGTCCCATGATCATCCGCACGGACCCTCTTGACATTTTTTGATATCTCTTCAGCATCCTTCTTTTGCGCCACCTCATGACCTCGTTTTTTATCCTCTTTTCCTCCATTCGAATTTTGAGCCTCCAAAACTCTGTTTGACGGAGAAAAGTTATTTTTCTTTGGCGCGTTAGACTCAGGCCCACGATAATGCTCGGAGCGGCTTCGAGGGAACCCTCTTCGGATGATCTCACGAGATTCTAAAGCCGCACGACTTGTAGGTGCTCGGCTATTCCCCGCAATCGGGGAGCGCCTCCCTACAACGGCCTTGCGAGCCCGGATCGCTGCCAAGTCGAACTTGTTGCCTGCAAATAGACAATGGGTCAGAGATGTCAGATAACAAGATTTAAAACAACAAATTATAATGCGAACAAAGAAAAGAAAGGCCAAGGAGAAACATCAAGCAATGAATAATTAAATAAATAAGTTTATATATATATATATATATATATAAAAATATATATATATGTATATATATACCAGCGCTATTTAAACTCCCAATATTAAAAACTCTTCAAAGAGACCTAAGTCTCGGCACTGAAGTTGCAGTGCATGGTGAGTTTCTGTCATTGCAATTTTCCGGAGTCCCGAGCTCCAAACCGCAGGTATTCCCCACCCGCAGTCCTTGACATAGAAAAATTGGGATTTCCAGGAACTCTTTGGGGAAGGAATTCGGGACAAAAATTTACATTTAGGTCGAGGTTGAAAGTAGATAAATGAATCCGGTTTACTCCTGCGTCCCGAGAAAAGTGAGTGGAACAATTCTACACTTGGAGGCATTTGAATTTCCTTTACCTTATGGCAAAAGGCCGTAAAGACTATAAGGGCATTCGGGGATAGTTGACTAAAGCTAATACCGAAACTGTCGATCAAGTTCACTAACAGAGTTTGTGGAGGAAACACCAAACCGTTGCTAAAATGTTCAAGAAAAATAGTGAAATAACCCGGCGGTGGGTTATGACAATTATGTTTAGGCCCCGGAACCTTAAGGTCGCACTCCGATGATATCCTAAGCACTTCACGCAAACTCTCAAGATCTTGACTAGTCAGAGCATCGCCCAACTCGTCACCCAAAAGTTCACTCGGTTCGTGGTCATCCTCCAATAAAGGACTCTTTAATGGTCTTTTGGAAAGTCCACATGGGGCTAAAGATCGAGTCTCAGGATTAATCCCAACGCATGACCCACCGAGGGGTTGAGAAGTATCCGACTCTGAAAGGTAATAATCAGAATCGTCACTCTCGCTAGAGCCACTTAGGGACATTTGGCTACGCCTACGGTTAGCCATCAACAGAGAGTACTCTTTTCCACGAGGAACAGAACCTGCAGAAATATTTTGGTAAAATAATTTATCAAAAACTCCGACACACAACATCCAAGTACTCAGATCCAAAATGTGATTATATATGTATTTATATTCGTAATTTGAAAATTTGTTCCCCAAATATAGCACACGTGTGCTTTTTTTTATCACTCAAACGTCACTGCATCCATCGCACAGCAGCACATAAGATTTCTGAATTCATCCCTGGATATTTAGAGACCGTGGTAAAAATTGGAATTGGACGCCCTTAATTTTGGTGGAGGATCTCGGGCTCCCCTTTTCAATTCTGAGTGGATGCCTCCCCTGCGCCACCCTGCCGCAGCCGTGGGTTCGAGTAACGGTTCGGCACAAGGAGGATATGTGCCACCGGAGGTGATCGTTGACCCGGATTTGAAGGGATTCTCGCTGGGCTTGAATAGCTGGCCTCCCGCATCACTCGGCGGACACTGGGATCAGCGAGTATGGATATAATCAGTTGCTCCAGCTCCGTTTTCACGCCGAGAAGCTGCCGCTGCTGCTCGGGGCAGCCGCGCCGTTGATTGGCTTGAGCTTTCTAGAATGCCTCCATGAGAGCGTTGGAAATCGGCAGTTCCGTCGCTTGAGCCGACACGTTTTGGGTCTCCTCCATCGGTCATTTAGAGCAGTCCATTCTTCGCGACTCGGCTCTCGGGCGGGCTAAGACACCTGGCCGTGCGTGTAGAGCAAGCACAGAGTCGAGTGCGAGCTAGTAAATATGATGATCGCCACTCCATGCTCCCTGCCCGATGCATGTTTTCGCTTGGATGCGGTCAGAAATCAGAGCGCAAATTGGTGGTGTAAGAAACTCCCGATGGATTACAAATCTGGAACGGGGAAATGTTTTCTTTCCATCACGTCGGAACACCATTAGTTCTCCTGAAATTGAAGTGGGCAGCTCCCTCTTTGGTTGCAACGCACGTGGCCACGTATGCTTTGTTGTGGTGTGAGCAATCACTCAAATCATATTCAAACATAAGCATTAAAGAGGAGCAGTAGCACTTATTAGAATCGTACAACAATAATAGTAAAAAAAAAAAAAAGGAGCAGGCACAAGAGAAATCAGTAAAGACAAAGTGAAAAGTAGTGCAAATACTTACTCATTTCAAGTGATTTGGACGTTAGCTACCCCTTTTCCACTTTCTTCTTTATTTTTTCTATCAACTAAAAGTACACGTATATATATAGCCGCGAATGCTGAAAATTGTTGAGATAAAATCTCGGGAAAGCTGCGTGCCTTGCTCAATTCGAGGGATTATTTGGTTACGAGGAAATCTCCTTCCCGTCAATCGGCTGTACAAGCGCACCGAAGTTAGTATCACATTTTTCTTGAGATTAACGATAATCAATAATATAAGAGAATATTAAAATGCTATTGAAATAAAAAAAATATATATAGCAAAAACAAAGAGCAAAGTTCTTTCAAAATTATTTTTCGTGTATACAATTTACTCTCGATCACTTCACCTAATTATAAGTGTCCGAGAGTGGGGGGCTTATGATAGGTAATGTCCTATTTAATTTTTGGTGATAGTCCAATTAGTAATTATATTAGTTGGCCCATTCAATGTTAAAGCCCAAATTCCTTGTAAAGGCCCAAGCCCACTAGGCACTCTCGAAATTCCTATAAATAGAGGATGTCTCTCATTATTCAAGGTATGCTCTCATTTTTCCTCTAAAGCTCTTGAGTTCTCTGAGTTTTCTCTGAATTGTTTACTGACTTGAGCGTCGGAGTGCCTACGCCGGGAATCCTCCCGGCGCTTCCTGACGAGTGTTCGTGACGCAGGTGACACCCAGCAATTAATCGTGCATTGTCTACGTGGATCCGTTTACCAGCCAGGCGAGCTCGTTTACGGGCCAAGTGGACAAGTTTGTTAACCAGTCAGATTTCGCGTGTGCAGTCTACGCGACTCATTTATTTTAGCTGCATCAATCCTAAAATAAATACTTTTCAGTATTTTCCATATACTGCAAGAATCAAACCAGATTGTATTCAGAAGAAGATGGAGAAAAGATTATCGGGGGCAACTTTACAAGGAGACTTGGAATTATTGCGGCAAGTCTTGGAAGAAGATTCTTTGATATTGAACAGGATCATTGTCTTATGTATCTCAGAAATGCGCCTCCACATTGTGTCAACGTTGGGTCAACTAAACTTGGTGAAATAATTACTGATCAAGAATTCGGAGCTAGCATCAGAACTGGACTCGAGCGGATGCTCGACGCTGCACATTGCGGGGCTAAGGGGCACATGGCCTCGTGCTGATGCTCAGTGATGATGTCCGGAAAGATTGGGCAATCTATTGAGTAGATTTGTGTTTGTGTATTTTATTTGTGAAGATTTTTGACATGATAGGATGACTTTGACCTGATTGGATGAGAATTGGGTGGTTTACCTGTTGGGATGAGCACGAATGACCTGACCTGATGGGATGAGCACGAGTTAGATGATTTGCACACTCGACGAGTATGTCAGTGGGGAGCAGAAAGGGTTTTCAACATGAATACTATGATGCTCAAGCCAGTACAAGTTCATTAAATAGAGAGAGAATTTACTGAATGCAATAGAATACTATATCTCATCTGACAAATGAATGAGCAAACCTAGGTATTTATAGTGGAAAGATGACCTCGATTATAATGCATATACATTGTTCCTAACTAGACATCTGTTCACGCCCTGTCCTCTAACAACTACATATGTCATGTCCTTTGTCAGTAGGCATGACAACTCATACCGTTTTGGTCTTTTCGTAGACACTTATTGTTATGCCAAATGATTTCGAGACATGACCCATATTGGTGGGCTCATACCCTTGCGATTGGCTCAAGTGGGAAGGAACCTGATCTGGAAAGATTTTTCCTAGTGATTAACTGAGATGAACCTTGGTCGGGCGAGATGATCTTTGGCTAACTTTTACCCGGACTACTCAGTTTCCTGGGAGCAACTTGGAATCCGGACCGGTTAATTTTTCCCCTTCCTGCCCTAGTCCAAAAATGTCCCGGGTCCTTCCGGTGGTATCACCACTCCCCTCTCAAATAATCGGTCTAGAGTCTTACTCGATGTCTTGAGTGACTAGACTTGGCCTAGGGCGAGAAAATAACCAAATCTCGAATTTGTAGTCGAGCTAGGGCTGACGTTACCATGACGTAAGCAACGTCAGCCCTAGCAGTCAAAAGACAGTGCCTGTCAGATGTTTCTTCACTTTCCCGACCCAACGTTCCATTTTCCCAGGTGACCCAGTTCAACTCTGGAGACGTATCACACCCGTCCATTCCATTCACGATCAACAATCCAGTTTATTCCTTCGACGCCAACAAATACTAACCGCCTTACTTCATTTCTCACTTTCCCAAATTTCGAACTCTCTCCTCTCACTCTCGCAACTTCTAAGCTTCCATCGTACTGCTTCCGACGAACTTTGCACTTCCGTCCATCGCAACTCCGACTTCTCTTCTACTTCTCGTAAGTTTTCTATTTTTAATCATGTCTGCTTTTTCTGCTTCTTCTACCTCTAGAGCCAATGCTCGTGGCTTAGTCGGTCATGAGCCCGAGGCATCGCGCTCTGATTCCACTATTTCAACTTCTCCTCTCGCCAACAAAAAAGCCAACCCTTGCCACCCCTTCTAAAAAATGTGTTCGGGTTACCTCTTCTCAAATCAACACTACCACCAAAAAAGCCCAAAGTTTCATAGCAAACTGTCAGGCCCTCTAATAACCAGGAGAAAGGCAAGGGAAAGCAGAAGATGATCGATGATCTCGAGGTTGAGAACCCAGGTGTTGCGTGGTACTCCACACTGCCTAGCACCCTTCGACCCAGATCGAAAGATGACCTCCGGGCTGTTGGGTCTATTCCTTTCACCTACTCCCTCATTGTTCTCGGTCGGCCCCTTAATGGCTTTTACACTTTTTTTTCGGGACAATTTAAAAGTGATCTCCGATTCCCCATTCTTTCTTTCTACATCGAGGTGAACTATTTCTTCGGGTTACCCTAAATCAGTTTCACCTCAATTCTTTCCTTATAAAGGCCTCGGCCTTTGTTCTTTTTTAAGAACCTCCTCCTTATTAACCCTCTCATACTCCACTACAACATTACATGTCACTTCAATGATAACGAGTTCTCTCTTACTGCCCGGACCCACAACAAATTCTTTGATGAAATCCCTTTTTCTATAAAGGGATGGTGAGGTTGGTATTTCTTCATTAGCCTTCCCTCCTCACTCAACTGCTCGACAACATTTCTTCATGTCCTTCCTACCTAGCTAGGGCTTGCTCTGGCTTACCAAGAGCTCATGGAAGGGCAAATATTCAAATACTCTGCTTTGATCTCGAACAAGAATTTGATCGACTGTGGATTGAGTCATCGGGCTAAGTATCCTCTGGAACAGGCGATCGACGAGTTTGACGTCTCGACTGCTGAGCTCGGTACACTCTTCTTTTGTGTTTTTTCTACCTTTCATTACCAACGTCTTGCGTTTTTTTAACACTTATTTTTGCTCCTATTTTAGCTTCTCCAGATATGAAAGACGCCTTTGCCAAGAGACGGACAATTATCAAAGCAGCCGAAAAGGAAAAGCGGATGCTAGAGAGAAAAGAACCATGGCAAAGAGGGCGTTCGATCCGAGACATCGATGAGAGATTTGTTGTAGGGGCCCGAGAGCAGGCCAGTGTTACCGCTACTGCCCGAGTTGGGGATAGATAGCTCGGATATCAGCGCCTCTCAACCACTAGAAAATGAAAGTTGTCACTGACCCTGAGATGGTCCACTTGAGTGACACCGAGGAGGGGGAGATTGGTCACATACCCTTTGGGCCTTCTGAAGTGCATGGAAACACTTTTTGGACGGGGTTTCTCCAACCCGGGTGATAAAAAGCCTAGTGTCCCGACCGAGATGGCTCATCTAAAGTGGCTGGATTCAAACCACTAGCTCTTCGAGGGTGTTTCCTGGGTTCTGTCAATAAGTGTCTAATTCTTGTCTTCTATCCATTTTCTTCCTGGCATTTCTTCTAACTCTCTCCTGGTCTATGCACAGTCAACAGCTGATGGTGTCATCCTACGAGGATTTTTGCCAAAGTGGCCAAGCAGGAAGCAGCTCGAGCCCGTGCTGCTGTTGAGCTCCTCACCCAGTTGAAAGGTGATACGGAAAGAGCCTGATTGGTACACGAAGATGTTGTAACCGGGCTAAGGACATCCTAGGAAATGACCTACCAGTAGCTGGGGGTGGCCCAATCGGAGTTGAAACTAGCTCGAGGGGAGACAGAGGCTGCTTGTGCTCGGGCGGAGGAATTTAAGGCCAACTATGAGGTGTCGGAGGCAAGAGCCCAGTCTATGGTCGAGGAGGTGAATGCTGTCAAGACCAGGACCGAGGAGGAATGGTGGGTCAACTTTCTCTTGTTTAAGAGTTCAAGCAGGCTGTAGACGACAAGGCCTTCTCCTAATTTCAGATCGGCTTCCAAAAGTACCTGAGAGCATTTTGAGAAAGCCAGCCCCCATCCTGGAGACGGTGAGAATTCCCAATCTTGACAAGGTGGTTGACTCTCTCCCCACTGAGGCTAAGGAAGGCCAGGGTGAGAAAGACGACGAAGAGAATGAGCTAGTCACGAAGACACAATAGAATAGCTTTTTCAATTCACGCATCGTACTCTTCCCATGTACCACTTTTATAAATGAAATAATCTTCTATTCATGTCTTTGTCTTTTGTGATCTGATTGAACCGGACAATTTAGAACATACTATTTACAATGAAAAATATTCTGAGTTCTAAGAAATGATCGGGCTTATGATAATCAAGATACCCGGCTTCTATTCAAACTCGAACCTGGCTGAATACTTAAACACCTTTAAAAGCCCTTAAAAGCTATAAAAATCTAAGTGTTGGGAGGTAATTAGACTCTATAAGTTAACAGTAATAGCACCCTGGTCCTAAGTTTATAACGAATAACGGAAAAATACGAGAATAAAATGCTTAAGCCGAGTTAAAATAAGATAATGTTAGCGCCTCATGCTTTCCAGGCTTTAGATATGGTGCCTCTCGAGGTTAAGATATGGTGCCAGAGCCTCATGCCTCCCGGGCTTAAGATAAGGTACCGGGATCTCATGCCTCTCGGGATTTAGATACGTTGTTGGGGCTTCATGCCTCCCGTGCTTAAGATAAAGTGTCGAGGTCTCATGCCTCCCAGAACTAAGATAAGATGCATGTGCCTCAATCCTCCCAGGCTTTAAATAAGGTGTCAGAGCCTCATGCCTCTTGGGATTTAGATAAGGTGTCGAGACATTATGACTCTCGGGCTTAAGATAAGGTGCCGATCTCTCATGCCTCCCGGACTTTTAACTTTCCTACATCTTTTGTTGGGTTAGTTTTCTTGAAAACCAAATCACTAACCTGGAAATCTTGAATCCGAATTCATTTAAGGTAGAGTGAGATTTCTTATTTGAGTCGAATTAAGTGACGAATATAGTTGTACGCTACTAAGTGCATAGCCAAATGCCCTTTTATGCCAATCCAAAAATAGCTGCCGAAATTCAGAACTCAGATGAAGAGCCATAGATAAAATCGGAGTTTTGAGGTGGTCTGGCTTATTTTGAATGAAACCATAGCTACATCGATAGATTTGGTTTCTAATAAGCGACGCTAATGATGATGTCCATGTATATTGGATGAGCTTAGTGGGCAATCTAGCTGGCAAAAAGGTGTACTTTCACTATGAAGATTTTTTACCCAATGAGATGAGTCTGGCATGACCTGATGGGATGAGATCAGGTAGCCTAGCATGGTGGGATGAGCTCGGGTGGCCTTACCTGATGGGATAAGGTCGGATCAGAAGATCTGTACACACTCAGCAAAAAATGTCGGTGGGGGCACCAGAAGGGTTTCTGGTGTGGCCACTCCAACACTCAAGTGAGTGCAGGTTTGTTATGGGCCCAGATACATTAGGCCCAAATACAGTAAGCCCAATACCTGCAGTAACAAGCCCAGGGACTGAAGCAACCAATAAACAAGGGCCCAAGATTATCAACGTATATTTTAGAAGAAGGAAGGGAGAAACCGGAGAGAGAATTGTATAAAAAGAGAGGGAAGAAATAGATAGGGGTATTCAGTTATAAACTAAGAGAGAGAGAGAGAGTGAGATTCCCTAACAGCTTGTTAGTGGAGAGAGTTGTAACCGGAAGTGGTTATTTCAATTTTATATCCTATTTTGTATTCTCTTAATCGGACCCCTAACAAGGTTCAGCAAGTGGAGAGAAAATTTATTGAATGCAGTATAATATAATATCTCATCTGTCAAATGAATGAGCAAACCTGGATATTTATAGAGAAAAAGATGACATCGATTATGGTACATTGACACTATTCTTGATTAGAAATCTTCACATGTCATATCCTCTGACAACTGCTCATGCCCTATCTTTTTTCAATAGACACGGCAACTCGTATTGTTTTGGCCTTATCATGGACACTAATTATCATGCTAATGATTTCGAGGTATGACTCATACTGGTGGGTCCATCCCCTTGCGATCGGCCCAAGTAGAAAGGAAACTGATATGGAATGATCTTTGCGTGTGATTAAGTGAGATAAACTTTGGTCGAGTGACCTAAACATTGGTCGGGCGAGATGACCCCTGGCTAATTTTTACTCAGGCTCTACTCAGTTTCCTGGAAGCAACTTGGAATCTGGACCGATTAAGTTTTCTCCTTCCCGCTCAAGTCCAAAATGACCCGGATCCTTCCATATATATTATAATTATAATTATAATTTGTTTTTGTTAAAAAATAATAAAAATATTATATTATATATACCCGGGTATTAATATAACATTAGCTTTATATTAATTATTTTTGTATGATAATAGTATTCGAATAAATTATTTATAATATTTTGTTATTTCTTATATGATGTTCAGTTTGCTACTTTTTATCTTTACTATTTTTCTTATCGTGCTCTTAAGAATTTGATAAAGAGTTGGTCTCATGTGAGACAGTCTCACGGCTTTTAATCTGTGAGACGGGTCAACCCTACTCATATTCACTACAAAAGTGATACTCTTAGCATAAAAAATAATACTTTTTCATGGATAACTCAAATAAGAGATCCGTCTCACGAATACGACATGTGAGACCGTCTCACACAAGTTTTTGCCTTTGATAAATGAGCATAATTTTATCGAAATAATTCAAATTTAAAAAAAAAAAAATATATATGTGGTATTAAAATATTTGAGTAAGGTATGATATTCAGTCCTCCGATGGATATGAGATAGGAATGAAAGTTGAATACAAGACGGAATGGGGACGGGGATAGGGATGGTTATGGGGTGAATACAATAAATAAGGATGAGAACGGAGGCATAACCGCATAAAATCATACCCGAACTTGACTCATTGTCGTCCCTACGGTAAATGGATTAGAAATAAATGTTCTAAACTGGATCGACACCAATGAATGTTTTGAGGCAAAGTCTCCGAACCTCAGAGATATGGACATCGAACATGCATTCATTAAGGCGGGAGCTTTGAGTTTTAAGGATTTGAATTTGATCACTGATGAATAGATACCAGAAAAAGTGAGGCAAATGACAAGAAAACCGTCTTCCGAACAAAGCAATGCAATAAACCAGTTGCAAAGCATAAGAACATGGACTGGCTCGGAAGGAAGAGAAGTGCATTAATGGTGGTGGCATCTTTAATCGCAACAGTAGCCTTTCAAGCCGGACCAACCCCACCAGGGGGCTTTTGGCAACACGACTATGTGGCAGACGATAATGGAAATCCAGTAAAAGAACCTCACTCTGGGGGGGCAATCTGTGATGGCTTATAAAGAACCCCGAACATATGGCATGTTCATGATATTGAACACTATAGCTTTTCTTGCATCCATGAGTATAATCCTCCTCTTTTTTAGCGAGCTTCCCATGAAAAGGAGACATTGGATGTGGTTCAAATGGTGATAATGTGGGACGCCATCACCGCTCAAGTGGGGACGGGGTGTACTTTGTGATCCTTAGGTACATGTCCCAGGTTACATCGATGGTACTTTGCGTATGGTTACCGAAATATCTGTATTGACCTGGTTGACACTCATGGTTGTGGTTTTTGTAGGAAACGTTGTTCGTTTGAATTTGTGGGTTCTAAGAAAGTATGGATTCATCAGAGAAAAGGAGACACGTTCTGCAAGTGTTGCGGATGATCAAGATGAGAATGATGCTTGACTAAGATGCTTCTGTTGGATCTTTGAATGGATTTATCCAAATTTCGATTTGTGGGATTATGGGAATTTGGTCTGCACACTACATTATGTGGGCAACGTTTTTTTATTTAGTAGAATACATCAAAATAACATGTACAGCTTAGTTTAGATCACAACCTAAAACCAACCATACGCCATAACTTCATCTTTCTTCCAATCCTAGCGTAATCTCACAGTTCTATCAAGAGAAAACAACATTCGGATTGCGAATTTGTCGCTTTTGTGCCACGTGTTCTTTCCATCTGGCTCCGGTTCCTTGAACAGGAGAAGAGACACTCCATAATGCATCTCCAGGCTGAGCTGTTGCTTTTGTCGTAGGTGCAGCAGAGCTAGAAGATTTGGCGACAGTTTTTGACTTCAGCGTCTGGTGCTTGTTCTTCTTCCCCATTCCATTGGCAAGCAACCAACGGGACCCTGACTGTTGCTGATTTGTCGAACCCCATAACTTCTTTTTACCAGGCTCGGTCTTTAAACCCGCCACATGCACTTCAGTGATCTTGAATTGGGGTATGAGTTCTTCAGAAATGGTGTCCTCTTTAGGCTGTTCAAGAATGTCTTCCTTCTTGCCAACCTTGGTCTCTTCTTCTTCAATGGAGTGTCTTGGTACGGAAACCGTGCTATAGATTTTAGGCTTTGGTGGGACTAACAGCCTCTCCACTTGAATGAGAGCGAGCATTGGAGTGCCGACAGGCTCATAGTCTCGTAGAGGATCACGTAGCTGTACCATCAATGCAACGGTAAAATTATTTCCCAACAAACCATACTTCCTACCCTTGCCACGCCTCTTCTCTCCCTTAGATCGTCCCCGAAACATGTCCAGTGAAGAAGCATGATGGGCTGCTAGTATTTTAGAGGTTCGCTCACTAAAAAGATCATCATCATCGATTTCACCAGAATCCAACTTCATCCACTCGTCAAGTGTAAGCGCCAGACCCATTAATCCATCAACAGCTTCACCACTATCTTTAACATCCAGTAATTTCAATCCACCAGTACCATCAAGACCTATGGAGCCATCGGCATGGACTGTTTTTCCCTTCAGGGCCGAAAATTCACGTATAGATTGTGAGCTAATATTTGAAGGTGCATCTTCATCTGATAAACCAGATTGTATGCGCAAACCTTCAATCGAAAGGGCTTCAATTTTATCCATAGCCAAAGGAGCAAGGTCCTCCAAAGATACATACTCTGCATCACCGCTGACAGAATCAAGTATGTTTGATTTCCGGCCAGAGGATATACCTTTTACACTCTTTTGCTCATTCGGTATATATTGCATAATTTCAGATTCATGTTGTGGTAAACCACCTTGTCTGAAACAAAAAAAAATGCATAATTTAACAACTAAGCTACTAAAGTACTAGTTATGGGGTAAGTAATACATTATACATGGAAAGAAACTGTCACCGGAAATGCCAAAATAATGACCAAAAACAAACCTCTCGGGACCATCCAGACTTGGAATAGCTTCCCATGCTATTTGTTGCATCGTCTTCCCAGTTATATCTTCCAAGGGCATCAATTTACTTGCCTGCATCGAGAGCTTCTCAATTCCAATAGATGCCAAACCCTGAAGTATTTCCATCACACCAGAACCCATTTCGGCAGGCACAACCACTGGACTAGACACCTGCATAATCAAGCCTCCTCCGGTTTTGGAATTCTGGAACAGTGTAGGATTCATAGAGCGCAAAAATCCACCATTTTTAGTCTGAAGAAAGGGACCCAAACCTTCAGCAACGGGAGGCAGCAGCTGAGGATCTTCGGGGAGTATGTCAATTGGACTGCCGAAACCTCCTGAGGCACTTGGTGGAGAATGTTGAAATGCCTTTTCATTAAAGCCCCACTCGCGCATCAAAGCTTCAGTCTCCAAATCCTCCAACCTTGATGCCTTCCTTTGATTTCTGAACACATCTGTTTCCACCATAGATATCTCCTCAAAGCCTTCACGCATCGATGAGTGATGGAGATCCTCAGATATGGTTCCCCAGATAGATTCTGAGTGAGCGTCAAAAAATTGTTCATTTGGATCATTGTCGATATTGAAGTTGAGTAAACCTCCATTGGCAAGAGAATCCTTCTCAAATTGCCGTAGTAAGCGTTCTCTTGGAGACTCGGGCTCGCTTTCAGAACTCAAACCAACTGGACTATGCTCTATACCCAACATGTCCAAGAAATCACTGGCCACCAATTTCGAAACATCATCCAAGCTAAGTGATTTTCCCTTCCTTCGTTCTCTACTGTTATCATAGGCATCCATGTTATTAGTTGGGTGAAAAGCATAGCTTTCATCTTCTTGAGAGTCAAATCCCTCATTTACCAAATCCGAGGCACAAATTAGTGCCGACTCCAATTCTTTCATCAGTGACTCTTTGGTGCATGTGTCACTCTCTGTCTCTTTATAGTTGCAGGTGCTCACGGATAGCTCATCTTTGTGAGAAATAATTCCTACAGCTGTGGGATGTAGGGGGGGATTCTCATCAATGGGGAATTCAGTAGTATTGACAGTTTCAAGACCTCCTCCAAGAACTTGAGTAACCTTTGACGAATCATCTTCATGTTTCACCTCTTCTTCAGCAAACTCTTCTACCCCTTTCTCTATGACAGAAAACTCATTTATTTCACACTCAGTATCAGAAATTTTCTCAGCAGCATCAGTAGTGGTAAATGGGCACATTTTATGATCATTGATGAATGAAGGATCAGGAGATAACTTATTTCCAACTAAAGCATCAGATATCTCTTCATCAAGTTTTTGATAAAGTATGTTAACTGAATCACACAATTCTGACCTTGACATCGGCAAAACCTCATGTAGATCCTTTATATCTTCTGAAGAACGGTTTGAAGAAGATGACCGGGACGGAAGACTTCTTGCATGTCGAATGCTAAGCTCGTCCATTTCATCAAATTGGCCCAGGCTTTTTGTTGCCCTACTATTCTGCTGCCAGCCTTGGATCTCAGGAACACAACTGTTGCTAGCTGGCCCAGTACCATTATTCCCAATTACAACATAACCGAAACTGACATTTACCATTGCACCTCTTGCTTTACCTGATAACTTGAAACTAGTTGTCCACTTCCCTGAGCTCTTCTCCTCTTCCAAGTCCTCCAATGTTAGAGGAAGCAGCCTAGTCAAATCGATTCGATGCTTCCCCAAATCAAGATCTGGGGCATCACACACAGAAGCATACAGCAAGAAATGCTTCGCCTCATACTTTGCCGAATGGTGGGGACCGCTCCTACTACCATAAACAGAGCAACAATGTGTCAACTGTTCCTCAAATTCAGCTACTCCTTGATGAACCCTAATAGGACGAGTCATCAGCTCATCATCCCGCCGCTTCCAATAAACAACAAGACAAACATCGTCAAAGAATGCTGGTAATCCCTCAATGGAGTGAACTATGAGCGAGAAACAACAATTGAACCGACGGTTTCGAACCTGAGTCAAGGCCTTTAGACCCTTCCAACTCCAAAGAGATCTCTTCTCTTTCTCAAACGAATCTTTACCATTATTCTTAACATCCGGCTTCACCCTTGAATCTGGCAAATTGGATTTTCCGACGGACTTGGATCGGCTACTGGCCGTGGAAGAGGCTAGCCTCTGCAGCTTTTTATCCACATGCAGGGCTTTATTTAACGTTTCAAGGTCACTTAGAAACTTTCCCCCGCTGGAATTCTCAAAAGCGCTCTTCCTATCATTGGCTTTGGACAACATTATCTTCTCAATAACTTCAAATTCAAACACAATTTTCCCAACACCGCAAATACTTCCAAAATCACCTGCCAAACAACAACCCCCCAAATTTAATCATCATTCACCAAAAACCCAAAAAATAGTCAGCAGCACCTGTTTCAGATCGAAAATGCTAAAATTTGCTTGCGTATGGGTAAAACTAAAAACAAAGCCAGCTCTTTGGATACCTTAAACTGGTGTTCGTTCGGGGAATTTGACTTCAGAAAACACATAGAAAACTCAAAACGAAAAATCTCGACATCAAGTCATAGGTTTTATCGCCCGGCTAGATTAAATTAATCCACAAACGCTAATTAAGGAACGCATTACAATTTCACATGCAAAAAACACCAAGAAATTCAAGATTATCAAGAAAAAAAATGGAAAGAGTGAAAAAATTAGGAATCTTACAAGAAGAACATACGCAATATCGGGCGATTCTTCCGCTCTCAAAATGTCTCTCTCCCCTTTAGCGTGACAGGATTGAATTCAAAAATTTAAGATGGATGGAATAAATCAATATTTTCAAATAGACCCCTCGATTATTCTATTGTGTCACTTTGACCACATGTTATTTATTGTATTTGGCACGAATAATGATTGTGATGGCCACTATAATTGATTTAAATTTAAACATGTTTTAATTTTTTAAATCAATTAAGAAATCTTTTTAAATAATACACACATGGTGTTTTTTACTTGAGTAGGTCTTTTGTGAGATGGTCTTACAAATTTTTATCTGTGAAACGGTTTCACGGATCTTTGTCTTTGAGACGAGCCAACCCTACCGATATTCACAATAAAAAGTAATATTTTTAGCATAAAAAGTAATATTTTTTTATGGATGACCCAAATAAGAGATCTGTCTTACAAAATACGACCCGTGAAACCGTCTCACACAAGTTTTTGTCGTTTTACATATACATAGTGGTAAATTATATATAATATTTTTTTTGTTACAATGATATTATTATTTTTATATCACAAAAATTCTCGTGAGACAGTCTTACAAATTAATTTCGTGTCTGTGAGACGAGTCTCCAACCTGGCTTGTGATACCCTTGTCCCGAAAAAAATCAAGATTTAAAATGAGTTTATAATGGCTTACAATGGACTTCTATAGCAACTTAGGTTAATCATTTTCGTAAAACGAGGACGGATACGAAAAAGTTGCTATAGGGGCCCATTGTGTAGTCACGCAGCCGCGGGCCCGGGCTCGGGGTGTTACATGGCTGAGGTGTTACTTTTATATACAATATTTTGATAGGCTGCACATCTACCGTGCACACCTATGTGAGCACCGATGAGGTGTCACTCATCCATTGGATGTGATGAAATATAGAAAAATTGCGCATTCAATCGGTGAGTGACACCTCATCGGTGCTTATATAGGTGTGTACGGTAGGTGTGCAACATATCAAAACTGTATGTAAATATTTATATATATACACGCACATTATCAAACAAGGAAAATTATCAAATGAGGAAAAACAATAAAACTAATCAAATGAATTAAAGATGGAATTTATATATTTGTGAAGATACGGACATAATCAATTGGATTGTCAAAACAGTCGTGTTCTTCTATTATACTCAGTGATATGATTCACGAAAATAGCTTGTTTTATACTAATAGTCATGGAGGAGCTTATTTTAACAAAAGAAAAAAATATATCAAATATTTGTAATTTTTTTATTTCTATATCAAAAAATAATTTTAAGAGAAGTAAATAAAAAAACATAAATTGTCCTGTGTAAAATTAAATATCTTCTCAAACCCTATATTTTTTTTAAATAAAAAAATATATTGGAACATTTACCTCATTTGTAGGGGTTTTACGCTTGCTTTTTAAAAATACAAATATTATATATTTTTTTGGGTTTTTATCAGAGATTAAAATGTTCTTTTCCTATAATTACAATCGGCAAGTTCTCACAAACCTTAGCAATATTTTAAAATTCCCACGAATATAAATTTAAAATCGTTTACTTTTAGGAGCGTGTTGCAACTGTGCTTTGGCCATATTCCCCAACTTCAAATTTAGCCGCCTACCCCAATGGGTTTGATTTATTTAAATTATATATGTGATAAATATTATTTAAATTATATATGTGATAAATATTATTGAAAGATATATCTATATCAGAGAATATCAATATTTATAAAGAAATATTCATCAAAATATCAAAGATGTGTTGATATTCTTGAAGAATATTTATAAAAGATCCGAGACTTGACAAGATTCTTGAGGAATATTAATTTAATGCCATTTTGGTTGAATGTTTTTTGAGGATCTTATGAATGGAGAAATTTATTACAATTTCTTAAAGAATATCGACATAAGATCTGAAATTATTTATATTTCTAAAGAATGTGACTAAAGATCTAATATCTATCAAATGAAAATGCATGATCTTAGGGGTGTTCAAATTTCGGTTAAAACCGAAAAAACCGACCGAACCGTAAAATTCGGTTTTTACGGTTCGGTTTTTTCGGTTATTTGACCGGTTTCGGTTTCTATATTACGCATTTTCGGTTTTCCGGTTCGGTTTTCGGTTTTTTTTAAAAAAAACCGAAAAAACCGAAAAACCGAATATATGAGAATTATTTGTTTTTTTTATTGTATTGTACTCCAAACATGTCCCAACTTAAAAATTAAAAATAGAACTTAAAAATAAACCAACATGTCCCAACTTAGTTTTGACATTCAAAATTTCAGCCGCAGTCGCACACCTTTGTTGAATTGTTGTGCTTGTGCCTTGCTTCACACATTTCCTTTTCAATAAACCAACAACACAAGTCTAGATTGGAGAAGAAGAAACATGTGTTGCTTTGGTAGTTCTCTGCTCTCTAATTTATATATCTCATATCTTTAATGTTATAGTTATTTTATTCTTTATCGGTTGATGATACTTGTTTTTAAATTTTTCTAGATTTTATCAATGATGGAAGATATTCTTGCATTATTGCTATATAGTTGTGACTTGCAATCAGGTTTGTTAAGTTGATCTAATTTATATGAACTTATTCTTTTTATAATGTGTTGATATTTTAATTTCCATACACATGAGAATTTTTATTGCAAGAGTTGATAAATCCATTGCTGGAATTATTCACTATCAATATATCCAAATTCCAAATTGCTTATAATTGTCATTGCTGTAATTTTTATTATTTTGATGTTTGTGAGATACTTGACAAATTGGTAACACGAATGATAGCTATGCCTATTTTTGATTACTTTATTTTGGTTTTTGTAAGATAATCAAACAAATTTGATTGTGGTTTTTTATTATATTTTTTTTAAAATTTATAACGTACAACTTTATTTATAATTAAATTTATTACACAAACCGTAATAACCGACCGTAATAACCAAACCGTAATACAAAAAAACCAAACCGGACCGAATTAAAATGGTTTGGTTTAGGATTAGGCATTCGAAAAACCGTAAACCGAAAAACCGAACCGAAGTTTATTAAAACCGAACCAAACCGACCGTTGAACACCCCTACATGATCTATTATTAGTCACTATTTTATTATTTGTAGTGACTGCATATGCTAATTAATAGAATATGTATGAGTATGTGGCAGTGAGATCACGATATTAGAAAAAGAATATATGGCAGTGATATCACAACGTAATCAATCGAAAAAGAAAATAAATTGTAAACTCAATGAATATATAATCATCGTCTATATTAAATATTGACGATTATGGTAGCATATGCACTGTCATTGTAGTGAATTGAGTTTTGAATATTCACGTATTTCTCATCCACTATCATTGATTTTCAATTCATGTTATTCACCATTCTCATGTTACTCCTTAACATACCTTGAATTTATATAGTGAATTAATAAATTCACTAAATTTTGAAAATTTCTAGCATGTATTTATTTTGATTCACATAAATTATTTCGTGACATAAATAATTTATAAATTTTGTGAATTTATTCTATCAATATATTTCATGGGATATTACATTAATTTATTATGCAAGTTTGTGATAATTTTTCTGAGTGGGATTTTTTTAATTTAAGAACATGTTGGGTTGTTAGATCTTTATTTCCTAAATTTTGATTAAATTTTGAGTGTGGATATAATTTTGACTAGTCCCAAAATTATTTGATTAAAATTATCTTTATTTTAAAGTGCTGATAAATGATAAAATATTTTATTACATATTTTTGTTTTATATGTTTTGCAAATATAGGAACAAAAAATCTAATATATGGAATGACATTCATGAGAGACCGAATGTCGTTATTTAAAGTAAAAGATATACTTTGTACATGTAATAATTTGAAAAGGTACGTTCAATTTCCCAAGTCCAATTTCTCTATTTCAATATCTTAGTTATAGTCTTTTTGTTTATTCAAAGAGAAATAAGACAATTATTCAAAGTTGTCTAACTAATGTGATCCATTCTATAAGATGTACGTGATAGTGCCAATGAACACAATTGATATCAATGAAGAACATATTATCTCAAATGAGATATGAATTATAAAATTGGCACAAAATATTGAGATATACATCAAGCTCAATATAACGTTTGTGAAGGCCGATGATGCCTACCCAAATTATATTTTCATCGTATGTTGAAATGAATGTATTAAGGATCTATAAAATCATTTGATTGACGATGAAAAAAATGATGATATACTTGATACAATAAAATAGTGATAAACATTAACGTATATGGATTTGAGAATTCAATGCCAATATTGATTTGGTATAAATTGTATATTACAAATCAATTGTTCTATAAGAGCTAATATTCTACAAAAGTATCGTCGATACAAATAATTTCAAAGTTTAGCATAATCCATTGGGTTGAGCATTCAAATTATATAAATAGTTAACAAATTATTGATAGTGCACAAAGATCTTAATGGTGAAGTCAAAAGTTTCTGGATTAATAAATATGAAGATTTTTTATACCACTATCATAACCTCAAGTTGGCAGAAATTCTCGTATTATCATGAAAGAATAAATAATGTGGGCCCACAAATCGCAACTTGATGCTTGAGAAAATACTTTTTGAGAAACATTTCCAGAATATATAATCAAGACAAGTTTGATTAAAAGAAAGAATATGAATATCAATTTTATGATTATCAATACATTGATTTAGTTGATTTATTATGTCTCAAATCAATTATTGAAACCAATAATTTTCATAATAATGCATCATATTTTGAGGATAACTAAAATATATGTTGTATATATTATGACAACTGATAATATGTTATGTGCGACAAATGACTAGAATAAATCTCTCGAAGAGATTGTAGATATGTTGAAAATAATTTCAATCTTATGATCAAATAATTTGAGCAATAAGATTTTTATGTTGCAATTTCTCATTTGTTATTCTTGTAAAAATGATATTTCCTACATTGAGGGGAGGAAATAAAAGCTAAAAGAATATTTTTGAGATCGATCCTAATGTAGTATAAAGTAAACATGAAGTTCCAGAGGCGTAGGGACAGTATGGGCTGGGGTGGGCTCAAGCCCAGCCAAGATTTTGGATTTTATATATATATATATATATATATATATATATATATATATATATATATGATAATTGAACACCAATAGAAATATTCATAAACAATAATAATAAAAGCAATTAATAAAAAGAAAATGCAATAACAATAAATAAAGTAGGCGTTTTAAAACCCTTCCTGAAGCTCTAGAATCAGCCAACCGTTTTATTGGTCCAAATTACTTTATTGATTATCCAATCCGAAAAGATATAAATACCCAAAAGAGTTATGGTAAACAAATAGTCCATGAAAATAATTTTCCAAAAAAGAGTGTTTATGAAATTCCTAAAAAAGTTTTAAAAACTGATTTTAAATTTTGTGATCATTGCGAGACGATGGTAAAAAATTTTAAAAGACTAAATGATTCGAAATCATTAATGTCTGATAAAATAAAGGAATTGACGGAAAAATTACAAAAAACAGAAGATCACTAGGTAGTCTTTGGTATCAGAGCCTGGGGGGGGTAGAGTTATAAGAATTGTTTTTACGATATTTTAATTTGAGTTTTAGAAATTTAATTTCTCTTGAGTGTTTTTGCCTAAGAAGGTCTGGGTAGTAAGTCCTAACGTTAAGGCTGTAAAACCATAGAATTGCTTAGGATTGTAGAGAGAAATTAAAAATCGAAACACAAATTTTAATAAAATGAATTCAATTTTCTGTAGATCTACTTCTCTTAACTCCGCTACTTCAACTTCTTATGAGAATAGAAGGATAATAAATACCGAAGAAATAGTCATAGAAGATTTTGATAAATCAATTGATAATTGGGAAATTCCTAAAGTAAATAAAGATCAAATCTATAAAACTTCTAGATATCAATTTTTCAAAACTGATTTTACAATTAAAACAGAAGAAAGAGATATTCAACTTACAAAACCTTTTGAAACAATAAATTTATTTTCTCAAAATTCTTTACAAAAACATAGAGATAAAAATTATAAATACCTTCATATTGGATTAGTCCAAGTTGGAATAAAACCTTTAACAAAAGAAGGATTAAATACCTCTATTCTTGCTATTTTAAGAGATGCCAGATTCACAAACTTTGAAGACTCCTTGTTAAGTTCCGTTGAATCTAGTCTGTGTACGGGACCAATTTCTTTTGATTGCTATCCAAATTTTTCAGTCTCTTTAAATGATAAAAATATTTTAAAATCTTTAGTTCTACAAGTTAAAACTCATAATTATAATATGCTTCAAGGTTCAATTCCCGTAGCCTTAATTTTTAAAGTACATTATAAAGCCATGATTTCTGCTTTTGCGACAAAAGTAAAATTTCATAGTAAAAAAGGAGAAACTCTTTTATTACAAACAGATTTAAGAAAATCTAATACAGTAATTCCTAAACCGATTCAATGGAAAGATATAACACTTCCAGAAGAATGGATTTTAGAAGGTATTGCCAAAACAGAATTTATAGAACAAGAAGAACCCAACACCCAATTAAAAGAAATAACTCAATATTTAGATGGAAGAGTTAAACTTTCTTTTGATAGAACAAGTAGTCATAACAGTAGATCTGATGATTCTTCAACTTCAGATACTATAGATTTAGGAAGAATATCACAAATAAACTCTCCTTATAAAACCCAACCTAGATATTCTACATCAGATATACCCAATTCTATAATAAGAAATGTAGATTATACCTCAGAAATACCTAGACCTATATATACCAAAAATAAGATAGGAAGACAATTGAATATTCCAGAACAACAATTTGAATCAGAACAAGATCCAACAAGTCCAACTTTTTCCTCAATAACAGAAAATATAATTAATGAACTAAATGTTATAGAAAAAGAATTCCAAATAGATAAAAACTTTCTACATAAAGATTTTTATGATATACATAATAAAGCGAAAAGATTATGGTTTTTTGAAAATTTTATGAATACCAGAAAAGATATTCAAGAAAAATTCTATGAATTTATAAATAAATATAAAATTAACATTTTATTCTTCGATTGGTTTGAAATATACTCCTCTCAAAATTCCTTAGAATACCCATTTTCAAACTATGTTAATCCTATTACAATGAGAAATAAATCACCAGAATGGGAAACTATTACTGATTCTAGAAAAATTCAATCTAATCATCCTCCTTTACAAGGAATTAAAATACTAGTACAAAATCAACAAATTGAAGCAATTCCTATAAAAAATCCAGGAGATAATGAAAAAATTAATATAAAAAACATCATAATACAAAATAATTTCACAAATACAAATTTAAATACCATAGGAAAACAACTAGATCGGATAGAAAAACAAATACAAAAACAACCAACAACTAAAATAGAAACCTCGAATAGTAAACTCAAAAACCCAATTTTTAAACCATACCAAATAACTGAAAATAGTGTTAAAAATATCAAAGAGAATAATTTTGAATTTATAAAATTAATACAAGATAAATTAAGTAAAATGGATACAACAGCCAGTAGCTCAAATCAACCCATAGATCAAACTATTCCTGAAACACCAAACTCTAATCTTAGAATAAATACCTTAAATCATGATTCAGATATTAGTGAAGCTTTAGAACAATTCCAAAATCCTACAAATAAAATCAATAAAATTGATTGGAATCAATCTTCACAAAAGTTACAAATTATTCCTGCTCCAGATTTAGGAATAATAAAACCCATAACACAATCTCGTTTTAATGCTTCTTCCGTTTATGATTGGAACATAGATGGAATGACTGAATATAATATTTTTAGTATTTTACAACAAATGACTATGGCAGCAAATGCCTATAAAACTCAAACAAATACACAAGATAGAACCATAGCCGAACTCCTTATAGCTGGTTTTTCTGGCCAAATTAAGGGTTGGTGGGACTATTATCTTACAAATCAACAACAAGAAGATATTTTAAATTCTATAAAAACTGATGAAGATGGAATACCAATTTTAGATCAAGATGAAAATCCCCAACAAGATGCTGTAGCTACTTTAATCCTAACAATTTCTTTACACTTTATAGGTGATCCTTCACATTTAAAAGATAAAAATGCTGAATTATTATCAAATCTTAAATGTAAAAAATTAAGTGATTTTCAATGGTATAAAAATACTTTTCTAACCAGAGTCATGCTTAGGGAAGACTCTAATCAACCATTTTGGAAAGAAAAATTCCTAGCGGGATTACCAACTCTTTTAGGAGAAAAGGTTAGAAATAAAATTAGAGAATCATGTGGAAAACAAATAATTCCTTATAATGAATTTACTTATGGTCAATTAATTAGTTTAACTCAACAAGAAGGTTTAAAAATATGTCAAGATCTAAAATTACAAAAACATTTAAAATGGGAAATGAAAAGAACGAAACAAGAATTAGGAACTTTCTGTCAACAATTTGATATAAATCCTAATAAACCTTCTCCTTCTAAATGCTTAGGAAACTGTAGTGAATCTAATGAAAAGCCATATAGAAAAAATTTTAAATACAATAAGAGAAATTTTAAACCAAAAGAAGATTTTTATAAGAAACCGTATAAGAAATTTAAAAATTTCAAACAATATCCTAAAAAATCATTTAAAGATATTGAATGTTATAAATGTCATAAAAAAGGACATACTGCTAATTATTGTAGATTGAATAAACAGTTAAATGAATTAGAATTAAATGAAGAAATATTAAATAAAATTTCTAATCTTTTAATTGATTCTTCTGAGTCAGAATTAGAAAATTCTTCTTCTAAAGATGAAAATGAATCTTTACAAATAGATGAATTAATTACATCTAGTAATGAATCTGAAAAACAAATTAACATGCTTTCAAAAGATCAACAATTCCTTCTTGATATTCTAAAAGACATAAATGATCCCAATATTCAAAAAGAATATCTTAATAAAATTTTAAAATCTCTCAAAGAAAATAAAGAAGAAAAAACAGAAATAAAATATACTACTTTACCAAATACTTCTAAAAATACTTACGACCTAACCAATATTTTAGAAAAAAGAAAGAAAACAAAAAATAAAGAGATAACAATCCAAGATTTACAAAAAGAGATAAAAGAAATAAAAATAGAACTAAAAGAAATAAAAGAAAAACAAAAACAAGATTCTGAAATAATCAAAGAAATATTAGATAATATTAATATTAAAAATTCCGAAGAATCTGAAGATAATGAAATAAAAAACATTCAAAACCTTGAAAAAATTCCAGAAGACTTTCTTTTTGTATTAAGAGAAATAACCTCTAGAAAATACATACTAAAAATAAATCTGGTATTTTCAGAAAATTTTAAAATTAGTACAATAGCACTTTTTGATACTGGTGCTGATTTAAATTGTATAAAATCAGGGATAGTACCTAAAAAATTTCAAGAAAAAACTAATGAAAAGCTTTCGGCTGCTAACAATTCTAAATTAAATGTTAGTTCAAAAACAGAAGCATCAATATTAAACAATGGAGTTTTTATTAAAACTACATTTATTTTAGTTAATGACATACATCATACTATAATTCTAGGAACACCCTTTATAGAATTAATTACTCCATATAAAGTAAATAATAATTCCATCTCTTTTAAATTTAATTATAAAAAATTAGATTTTGAATTCTTAGAAAAACCTTGTACAAAAAACCTCAATTTAATAAAAACATATTCTATATATGAAAATAGTATTAATGCACTAATTCAAGGAAAAAATTTTCAAAATAATATTTCTCTAAAAAGAATAAAAACTTATGGGAATTATGAAAGAATTCTAACAAATTTATTTGATCCATGCAGGAAAATGGCGTCATCAAGCAAAGTTAATTATTCCCAACAGAAATCCCCCACAGAATTAATTTCTTTTGGAGATATCAATCTCCCTGTTTATCCTCAAAACTCACAAAAATGTTTCAGGACTTCAAAACCTTTTCATCTAGAAAAATCCCAAAAAACTTTATTAAATTCAATATGGAACGTCCAACCAAACGATTCCAATCAAAAAGTCATAGTCTTAAATGCCTTGGCCTATTATTTCAATCAAATAAATCTTTCTTCCCAATCATCACATGAAGCTGATTCAGAAACCATATTATATTATGTTGTTTACCAAGGGAAGGTGACAGGAGTCTACAACCATTGGACCCGAGTGGTTGAAGTTATTAAAAATGATCAAAATTCTTTTTATAAAAGTTTTTTGATACCAAGTTTTGATTCCCACTTTCAATTCCTTTCTTCTCTCTTCTCTTTCTTACTTTTCCTACTTTCTCCACTCACATTCAAGGTGTTCTTACCTTACAAGCTTTATGTTCTTGAAGAATTTGTAAATCCTTTGAAGATATATTGAAGTTCTTATTTTGATTCCAAGGTGTGTTTTATTTATGTGTTAAATACTTGTATATATATATTATATATTATATGGCCGGTTAAACCGCCTAAATATATATAAATACCTATATATATTATATATATATATCTTGAAGATTTTGTGGTGTTCTTTGCAAAAGTATGCTCTACATATAATCCTTTAAAGATTATATGCAATCAGAAACTGGAGGAACCTCAAATCTTTAAAGATCTTTAAATTCCTGCATTTAAATTCTTGTATTTAAATTCCTGTCTTTAAATTCCGCATATATATATATATTATTATACATATTATATGGCTGGTTAAACCGCCTACTTTATTTATTGTTATTGCATTTTCTTTTTATTAATTGCTTTTATTATTATTGTTTATGAATATTTCTATTGGTGTTCTATTATCCCCCTAAGTATCACTGGGTAGTCTTTTATATATATATATATACATATATATATATATATATATATATATATATATATATATATATATATATATATATATAGCCATAAGATACAAAATAAAATAAAAGGAAAAAAAAGAAGAGAAAATAAAAAGCTTCTCTCATAGCTTGCGTGGAAATTGAATTCATCTTTCAATTCTCCCAAGTCCCACCTTCGGTCACATCCCTCTTTGACCCTTATTCTCTTTTTTTCCCAATTTTCTCCTTCTTTTCTATAATCTTTTTATCGATCACTTTATTCTATATACTTGTCAGGTATCTCTCAATAATTTAATTAATCTTTTTTAAGCATAATCTTTCTTGATTATTGTTAGGTTTCAAGTTTAGATTATTTGGGGTTGATTGGTTTATGTTTTCCCCAAAATTCTTGTAATTTCTAGTGTTTTTGAATCTAGGTTTGGTCTATTCTAGGTTCAAGATTAAAAACTTGTAATAAATTAATTATATTCTTTTATGGAATCCTATCACAATGAATTATCTATTTAGTCTTTGATGATGTTGGGAAGCAACCAAAATCCCACATTAGAAGATCTAGAAAGATCATGTGTTAATAAAGATGGAATGATATCTCCATTGAGACGAGGCCTTTTGGGCGGTTTCAAAAGCAAAATCATGAAAGTTAAAACCTAAAGTGGACAATATCATACCATTGTGGAGATATCCGGATTTCACTGGTCCTAACAAGTGGTATCAGAGCCATGGTCTAGATCGAGCCGTGTGGGTAGAATCCTCGATACCTAAACGAAGGAGGTGAGGGCTACCGGTAAAAATCCTTGATTAAACTCTCGGGGTGGTTTATGCTCCCAGTATTCATGTAAGGCGTGCGCTCCAACGCAGTGAAGTGGAGTAACCTCGATTGGAGGACGAATAAGGCTTGAGGGGAGGCTCGGACCATAAGAATAATAGTGGAACTTCGTTTGAGGGGAGAATTGTTAGGATGCAACCAAAATCCCACATTGGAAGATCTAGAGAAATATCATTGGTTAATAAAGATGGAATGATATTTCCATTGGGACGATGCCTTTTGGGTAGTTCCAAAAGCAAAACCATGAGGGTTAAAATCCAAAGTGGACAATATCATACCAGTGTGGAGATATCCGAATTCCATTGATCCTAACAGATGATTATATTGTGAAAATCGTGGTTTGCACTTAATTTTTATTTCATGTGGAAATGTTGTATTGATTTCTAGATTAATTTTTTTTTACTTTCTAGCCCCCCATATTTTGAAATTCTGGCTACGCCCCTGTGAAGTTCCAAATATGTTATTAGATCTTGTATATAAGATCGATTATATTATTGAACTTCATTAATGTTCTAGTTGAACAATGTATACAACTCGTCTGAAGCAACGAAGAACCCCTTTAAAGAAAAAGAGTGAATATCTCAATGTCAAAAGAATAATGGAGGATAGTCGTTATGAAAGAATTGATGTCGTGCATGACATATCTTATATTACTTGTAAGTAAACATAAAAGACGCTAAAAGCGTGATCGACCAAATATTTTAATGAATCCAAAATGGATGGTGTTATTCACAAAGAATAACAAGTATATTAAAATATGAGATTTCACGTATTATTTGGGATCAAAATGATATAATTGTTAATATGTTTTTGCTATAATGCAAAATGATGAATATCTTGAAATAAAATTTGTAGTGATTGTCAATAAAAATGATTGACAAATGACATGTGAAATATGAGCACACTTTAGTTCAGCGTTTCTAACCCAAAATCGGTTGTGAGAAAATATTTTCAATGGTCATGGATGAGTTAATTTGATAGTGATATGTATAGAAAATCCTCTTAAGATTTGAAATGTCAAATGAATTTTGATTCAACGTCCAAAACTATTATTTCAATAGAATATGTCATTATACAAATTAAAATGATCACATGCATCAACTTTTGGCAAACCAGTGTACATGTTCGGAAATGAAGAGTTGATGATTTCAAGTTAGGTTTGCAATAGGGGGAGCAGTTAAAGTTGTATTCTTTTTTCCTCGTCTATTATTTTTCTCTTGTGGTTTTTCAAAACTAAGTTTTTAACGAGGCAATTAACAATTAGCGATAGATGTCGTATTTTTCTCTTTCACTATGATTTTTTCTCACTGAGTTTTTCCTAGAAATGTTTTAACGAGGTGCATATATCGTCGGGAAGACATCTAAAGAAATTATCTATTGAAAATATATAGATTCTCAAAATAAAACAGTTCGCTTAAAAAAAAAATTTTACCATCGTCTGCTGTCATACTTCGAACAAGAAAATATATTTATCGTCTAGTCCATTTAACTTTAATTTATTTATAAAAAGTAACATTTATCATCAATTCATCAATGTTTCATAATAATAATGATCTAACATAAATTAAAAATAAAATAATCTATATATATTTATACTTAAAAATATTGTCTATTATAATCGTCTTGGTTTTAATTTTTTTAATAAAAACTTTTTTAAAAATTTATCCGAAGGATTTTTTTTCCAAATGATTTGAATGTAATTCCATATACATTCTATAAATAAAAACATTACACCTATTATGGGACCAATTATTTGGCAGGGTCGGCCTCATATGGATCTCGTGAAATAACAAAATGCAAATTATTAACTCACAGAGTTGCAACATGTTTGTGCACCTAGTGATATGATATTGGATCCATTCAAAAGCAATTGATGACAATGACACTTGCAGTCGTTATCATTTGATATATACCGGATAAATCTCATAGTTAGCTCATTTGATATATACTGGATAAATCTTCGAGTTAGTATTAGACAAAATTTGTGCGACAAATTCATCTGAAAAAAGTGTTGGTAACAAAATCGGGCGCATGATCATTATGTCAATCGCTCACTTACTCCAGCAAATCAGGCACATCTGTGGGACATTATCTGTATTTATCAAGAAAATTGTTCATTATCTATTTTATCAACATTATTCTTTGAACATGTAACAATTATAATTTATACATATATTTTAGAAAAATCTATTTGTAAAAAACATTATAATGATTTAATTCCATTTTTATACGATATAGTAATTAATAAAAATTTCATCATTTTATTTTATAATCATAATCAAGTCTTTGCTAATTTAAAGAACACTACTATTTATTAATGTCCATTCAAGTACTTTCAACAATAAAATTTATTTTTAACTATTATTTTTCCAAATATACGTTTGTTTCTGTTTCTAACAAAAATATTTATAAACTCTTGTATATATACTTATTTATTTATTCTTCAAGAAACCAAAAAAATATAAAATAAAATACCGTTTATGTAATAAATAGATAGAAATTAGAATTTTTAATGAGATAATAATTGTAAGAAAATTAAGTTGCTTAACATTTAAATTTTTTTAGACCAAATTATCCGATCTATGACCTCAAGACTTTAGAGTACAAACAAGGAAAATGCACAACTCGGTTAGCTAGATTTTTGGCTCGTCTGGCGGCTTTTTCCTTTCACAATAAGATCTGGATGATTATCCCTACTCTCGGTTTGTCATCTTTATTAAACATCAGAAATGTTATCTCCCGTATAGTTGCGAGAACGATCGAAATATGATGTTTAAGTTACAATACAATTTAAAAAAATTTAAGGTTACACTGTTACTAATAATTATAGATTTTTGTCAGTGAAGCATACGAGATTTCGAGGGTCTGAACCGAACTTAAAAAATTGTTTTCAAAATAATATGCCATTGTTTTTCACTAAAAAGAATTTTTTCAAAAAATATAACATCATATCTATTTCATCATCTTCAATTAAGATTTCTCTATTATTTTTTACCATTTTTCCCATTATATGATCATTAACATTGTGAGGAAAACTATCTCTCTTTGTTTATATTTTCATGTTAAATATTTTCAATAGTAGGTCTTTCATAAGACGGTCTCACGGATCTTTATTCGTGAGACAGATCAATAATGTCTATATTTACAATAAAAATTAATATATTTGACATAAAAAATAATACTTTTTCGTGGGTGACTCATATAAAATATCTATTTCACAAAATTGACCCGTGAGACCGTCTCACTGGAGTTTTTGTGTATTTTCAATAATACTAAAATTATTTTCTTCAATCAGTTTGTTCGTAATGAGAACTCAATCACTTTTTATCATTATTATATAATTCATAAATGAAGCTTATTATTTATAATATTTATCAATATTTCAAATCTGGCTCTAACTTAATCTCATTTTATCCTTGTTTCTTTTATTTTTTTGCTACATAAAAACTTTATTTGGTATCACTGATTATTATCTAAACAATAATAATTAAATTATATCTATTATAACTATAAATTATAAAACTTTGGAAATTAGAATGCATTTTTAAATTAACATGTATGCAGATGTGCATATTTCACTTGTATAATTTTTTATTCATTTATTACCGAAATTAGTCAAATTAATCTTACGAGAACCTGTTTGATCTTACAATTGATATCGAAATCAATGTCGTGTATCCAATTATCATAATTTTGCAAGACAACGCAGTTATTAGCAGAGGTGTTCTTGACGCGAAAACAGTCAATGCAATTATCATAATTTTGCAAGACAACGCAGTTATTGGTAGGGGTGTTCTTGACGGGAAAACAATCGTAATGTGACGTCAAAGTTGTTGGTTGTTGTACGATATAAAAAAATTATAATTGTATTGTTACAAATTGCTATATTTTTTTTAGTAAAACTTGTTAAGATTTGATCATACGAGTTTTGTTCTATAAAAATCGTTTTAAGATGTGACAAAGGGATTTTTCACGATTTAGTTATATTTATTGAAAATACGTACAAAGACCAAAAATCAGGGTATGGGCAATGATGTTACGTGAGAACAATAGCCCATGCTAGTCATCGATCTTGCACCAAATAGATACAATATGCATAAATCCAAAATTAATTAATTTTTACTTGAACAAAGAGAAAGCAACTCTATCCCTTCGCCCAATAAAAAAAAAATTTGTTTCCAATATATTGAGTATGAATTTTTATATGCGATAATTTAAATTTTTTACAACTTAAATTAAATTTAAGTGAAGACAAAAAATTTATTATTATTATTTTATACTTAAAATTTAGAAATAAGGTCATCTTACTTTATATACACTAACAAAACGTGAACACAATATGTTTGGTCGTTATGAAAAATGGAGAAAGAAATAGTTTTCATACAAAATTTAAAATGAAAGTTGTGAATTTTGAAATTGAAATGGTTATGATAGAAGATAAGTATAAATAAAAATATTAAATATGAAGTTGAGTAGTTAAAAAATATTTTTGAAATTATAATTTTTTTTTATCAAAATATCAAAGTTAGTTCATCTATAAGACTTAATTTTAATAAATAGTATATATATATTTATATTAAAGTTTGATCTTCTAGACACTCACTATGAATATTTATGTAAGTACAACTGCAATGTTATCCATTTATTGTATGTGATGCAACTGTATATCCAATAAGTAAATATTACTTTAGCTGTTCCAACTAGATTGAATATAGTATTTATATGATAGATATACAAACAAAAACTCAACATACTTAAAATTATGTTTTATGTTGAATTGTATCCAAAGTCTCCATTCATGAATTTCAAAGTTAGTAAATAAACAATCCAATATCAAATTCAACACAAAGCCCAGCTCATTGATTATTTCTACAAAAAGATAGGTATATTTAAATCAAGTCAAAAGATAAATTAATTAGCTAATAAGTATAAGATTAATTAATTAAATGAATATTGAATCACTTGCCCAAATATAGACAAGTGTTTGTTGCTTATTTTCACCACCGCAAGTGTACGGTGTCAAGTTTTAGTACTGGTATGAGTACAGATATCGATCTCACGAAGAGTGTAAACTAAAAATATATCAATGCTTGTAATTAAAATAGTCGCGACTTTATTTAGAAAAATCAAAAGATAGTTTATAATCAATTCAAAGAAAATAATGAATCATGTAATTTTTAGCACGCAGTAGAAATTCAATGAGTAGATCAGTCTAGAGATATGATTTCGTCTGGTCTACCCTATGCTAAATTAAAATTGACTAACATATTATTAAATTGCATCATGTTTACTAACCAAGAACTCGCAATTTTCCTATTCTTTTTTTCAAGTGATAAATAGAACTGTATTACCTATTACTGATTTTAATATGTCTATTCAAAGTCACGTAACACGTAATAAATGCAAACAAGGTTCTCTTTATGGATTCACCAGAGTTATACATATTTTGCACGTTATAAACATCTGACAATGTGATTTCCCCTGTCCTAATTTCAATCCCCTATCTCGAGTGTTAAATCTTAATTATTTGATCAATCGAATTATGACCAGTAATCCAACAACATTAAGAACAAGAAATCACAAATAAACACGATGAATTAATTCAATGAAAATTCAAAACGTCAATAACATATGTTCAACCACGACTACGTCAATCTCTAGAAATTAAGATTAGTTCATACTCGAATCTAAATCAATACAAAACTTATTTGTAATCATTAAAAACGTAAAATTAAATAAACGAATTAGAAACGTGTTGAAGAGAGATGAAAGTGCGTCTCTGTGTCCGGACTAAGCGTCCTCTATCTCCGTTCGTCGCGTTCCTTCTTCCCTTGGCTCCAATCTTTTCGTTCCTACGTCGGCTACTTTCTCCTAGCCTTCAAATTCTTATTATAAAGCCCACGATGAAACCTAAAAAAAATCTGGCATTCGCGTCGCGTGCATATGCGTGATCTAGACCGGCGCATATGCGTGCCTCTTTCTGTGCTGGGCTTCTTCTCTCGCGCATGTGCACACCATTTCTCCGCGCATATGCGCGGGTCTCTATGTTTTGTGCATATAAATTGCGCGCCCATGTCCGGTGAATATGCGCGGGTCTTTCTGTTTTTTTCCTTGTCTTTGGTGTATCCTCCGCGCATATGCGTACCTCTGACTCACGCATATGCGCGGGTCTCACTGCCTTCAGAGTTGGGCCATTTCACAATTTTTTTCTAAGCGCCATTTTCGCTCTTTTTCGCGCCCATGTAGTATCCTTACCCAAATTCCTGCAAACACACCAAAAATAACAAATACGCATAATTCTGCCCAAGAAAACTAACAATCTATACGAATTATAAAGATAATTTAAGTGCACAAATTGCACTTATCAAATCCCCCCAAACTTGAACTTTTGTCAGTCCCGAGAAAAAATAACAATAAAAATAAGCTGCAAAGAAGAATTAATGCTAACAACTATAGTCATGGATATGCACAAAGCGATATTGGCCTCCGACTCATCTATTTTCCTGCAATTCACGATTACTCAAGAGTCATGTGCGTGTGTGCTATATCAATGCTCATTTACCCAATCAAATGCTCAAATAGATTCACACACTTACTAGCTTTATAAACTCAAGAGATCTTCAGTTCAGTTTAAACCACACTTCATTAACATACAGATTTACTTGCACATATTCCAAAGGCTTTTAGAGGTGATTATTTGGCTCATAAAGTATTCAACATACGTATACCAAAAGTTGATGTCACACAAAGAGATGCTTACAGGCAAATGGTTAAAGTCCATACTTGCTAACAATGTTTCTCAGGTATCCATAGGCTTGACTTGAACAACTTTTCTCCACTAGTATATTGAATAAATGTAACAAGGTTAATAGGTCTTGTAAGCTTGTAACGTTAGGCTATGACTCTTGGCTACAATAGAAGTATGGAAATCAAAATTTGAGAGAAATAATCGAATTTTCATCATCTTCACCTTCATTTTATTAACCATCACTCTATTGTTTTCTTCCCAGTCATATCCTCTATTTCCCATATTTTTCCTTTTCATCACTTTTTGATTCCTTTCTTTGATTGTTTTTCTTCTTTTTCTCTCTTTTTGAACTCTTTTTTGCACATTCAATTTTTTCTTTTTCTTTTCAAGGAGTATTTGAATCATTACAACACCAATGAACTTATTACTCTCAAAATTTAGGTAGGACAATAAGTGTATAAGCTTCATTAGGTAGTTGTTGTGGGATGCAGAATAGATACAAGTGGGGGCTAATTGAATGTCATTGACACACACCACTTGATTTTTAGTAGGCTCAAAATGGGACACTAGGGATATTTCATGTTGATTTGGTAGGCTCAAAGGCTTAAACGGTTCCAAAGATTGCCTAAATCATTCCTGTCACATATTATCCGTATTTCACCTCGGAAAGTGTTCAAGCAAGTTCTAGATTTCCGTCAATATATTAGTCAACTCATACAAACCAATCACATGCATTTGTCAATAAAAAAAGATATATGAGATAGGTGCACAAAGAAAAATCAAGCATCTCAATCTACTCGAGGCTCAATGGGGTAACGAATGATAATAACAATGATAACAGGCCCAAATACATTGAGAAAGATTGTCTAAGTCATTTCTGTATTTGCAAAGGTGTCAGTTAATGTCATGTGAGAAATACTAAAATTCATATCTCTATTGTCTATTTAGCATCACAAGTATGTAAATTGTCTCTAAGCATCGATAGTATCAACAAAAATGACAGTGCAAAAAATTGTGACTCCCAAGTTATCATGAATACATATGTGCATTAAAACTACGATATCATTTTCATCATCGGCCACACAATGACGTATCCATGACTCTTCCTAACAATTCTAGCATACAATAAATAAAAAAAGATTTTTTTTCCCACAACTAGACTCCTACGAAATACGAAAATTCTAGCTACTGTGCAGAAAATAACTAACAACGAATTAATAACTCAAATAATCAATATGCAAGCAAATTGACCCCCCAAACTTACAGTATGCATTGTCCTCAATGTATAAACAGGAAAGAACGGAACAATCATACCTCCCACGACGAGCGTCAGTGCTCGCCGTCACCATCGTCGTCATCCTCATCCATGTGCTGGGGTGGGGCCTGTGGAGGAGGTTCCGGATAATGGGTGGCCATACAGGTGGCTGGGGAAACATCGGATCATCTAGACCTATAGGTGGAAACTGCTGAGCGAAGAAGTGAAGTCCATCATATATCCCATGAAATGGTCGGTGCGGTACTGAAGCGAATCCAGCACCTGGCGCTGCTCAACCAGTAACCTCCTATGTAACATATTATCCGTATTTCACCTCGAAAAGTGTTCAAGCAAGTTCTAGATTTCCGTCAATCTATTAGTCAACTCATACAAACCAATCACATGCATTTTTCAATAAAAAAGATATATGAGATAGGTGCACAAAGAAAATCAAGCATCTCAATCTACTCGAGGCTCAATGGGGTAACGAATGATAATAACAATGAAAACAGGCCCAAATACATTGAGAAAGATTGCCTAAGTCATTTCTGTATTTGCAAAGGTGTCAATTAATGTCATGTGAGAAATACTAAAATTCATATCTCTATTGTCTATTTAGCATCACAATTATGTAAATTATCTCTAAGCATCGATATTATCAACAAACATGACAGTGCAAAAAATTGTGACTCCCAAGTTATCATGAATACATATGTGCATTAAAACTACGATATAATTTTCATCATCGGCCACACAATGACGTATCCATGACTCTTCCTAACAATTCTAGCATGCAATAAATAAATAAAAGATTTTTTTTTCCACAACTAGACTCCTACGAAATACGAAAATTCTAGCTACTGTGCAGAAAATAACTAACAACGAATTAATAACTCAAATAATCAATATGCAAGCAAATTGACCCCCCAAACTTACAGTATGCATTGTCCTCAATGTATAAACAGGAAAGAACGGAACAATCATACCTCCCACGACGAGCGTCAGTGCTCGCCGTCACCATCGTCGTCATCCTCATCCATGTGCTGGGGTGGGGCCTGTGGAAGAGGTTCCGGATACAAGGTGGCCATACAGGTGGCTGGGGAAACATCGGATCATCTGGACCTATAGGTGGAAACCGCTGAGCGAGCACAGAAGTGAAGTCCATCATATATCCCATGAAATGGTCGGTGCGGTACTGAAGCGAATCCAGCACTTGGCGTTGCTCAACCAGTAACCTCCTCTGGTCCTGCATCTCGGTCTCAAGTCTACGAAATCGGTCTCCCCTGCTCTGTCAGGCTACTGCAGGTGGTGGAAGCTGTGGCTGTGGGATCTCCTCTTCTGCCAAATACTCATGGGGAATGTAAGAAGCAGCTCCAAAGAAGGCAACAATGGGGGCCTTTGGCTTTAGAACTTGCTCATCAAGTGACCATGCCACACCGGCCTGTCGGCATAGCTCGGTAACAATATGAGGGCATGGAAGAGCGACCGTGGCTAACCCTGTGCAAGCTCTCATAATCGATCCATAAATGATTTTCCCCAAGTCAACAGATTTTCCCATCATAATAGCAAAGACAAGTGCAACTTTGTCTTTGGTTACATCATAGTAGTGCGAGGACGGGAGAATCCGAGCCAATACGAAGGATTCCCATGCACTTGCATTTGGGCCCATGTCGGATTTCTTTAAAGAAATAGGACCGCTCGAGCTCATTTTCCAGGCATCGCCTTCTTTACATACGGTCCGGATGACCTCTGTATAATCAACCCTCGCTTCGAGAAATTCACTATACTCGTCATGGTCGCGGCTGGGCATCTGATATATCATATTGATCGTTCCAGAGTCAAACGATACCAATTTACTTCTCACCAAGACTTTAGAATCATCATGACGTATATTGAGATTGGCATAGAATTCTCGGACAACCGAGATAACGGCATCCAAATGAGGTTGAGCAAATTCAACCCATTATCTTCGTTCCAGTTCATCCACAATAACACCACGTGGATTCGATAAATTAAATCCTCTTTTCGGGATGATTGATCTTGTCATGGAGCTCTCACAGATTTGTTGGGTCTCCTCATTCCAAAACCTATACGAATCAAAATTTGCGGAGGAAGAGGCACCTGTCTTGGATTTATTTTTCGGCGCTATGTAATCAATAATCTAGAGCTCAACCCACACACTAAATTCAGATAATCAAGTAGCGGAGCAAATATAATCTCACCACACCAACAAATCCGGTTAGCAACGCAACGTACAAACCCAGTCACAACAAAAAACTTTAGAACGATGAGAAATACCCAAATTACAAAATCAAAAGTTCCCCAAATAGATCGAACCCAAATTCTAACTACTCCAAAGATTTGAACAAAATCTGGATAAAATCCTTACTTGCACGAGAAAGTGACCAAAAATCGGAGTGTGGTCGAAAGTTGTGGCGGTGATTGAAGCTTCGAAGTGAGCTTTCAGAGAAAGAGGCGGTGGTTGTGTGTTCTGAGGAAGGAGGTGGCTATTATTGTCTGAAGAAGGGTTCGCGGCTGTGTGTTCTGAGAAAAGGCTTGGCCATATTATTATTATTATTATTATTATATATATATATATATATATATATATATATATCAGATCACGCGCATATGCGCGCCCTAACCCAGCGCATATGCGCCGAGGTTACTGTCCCAAATTTTCTAACTCGTCATATCGCGCATATGCACGCCTCAGAGCGGCGCATATGCGCCAAAGTCTCTGCCATCCTAGTGTATCCGCTAGTCACATAGCGCATATGCGCGCCTTGAGTGGCATATATGCGCGGCATCCTCTGCCGTCCGAGCTGGGTTTCGCGCATGTGTGTGCAAATAAGTTGCGCATATGCGCCGACTCCTCTGTCCAATTTTTTTTTAAACACCTGCAAAAATAAAACAATTCAAATTAATACTTGAGTAGAGAAAATTAAAATTAACAACTAAGGGAGTAAAATAAAACAAAATAATAAAAACAAAACGAATGCTAAAAATAATTGTGGGTTGTCTCCCACACAGCGCTTGGTTTAACGTCATCAGCCCGACTGTCACTAATCCTGTTCATGGTGGGTCGTATGATTTCTTGGATGCCTTTATTGCCACCAGTTGACCTTCAACTTCCATGGTCAACTTTCCTCGTTTCACGTCAATGATGGCTCCAACAGTAGCCAATAATGATCGCCCTAGAATGACGTGAACGTTCTGACTGTTCCCCATGTCAAGTACCACAAAATCTGCTAGAACCTTCAATTTATCGATCCGAAGTACAACATCTTCCACAATACCCGACGGTGTCCTGATCGATTTATCTTTCATCTGTAAGCTTATTCCTGTGGGCTTCATCCTGCTCAATCAAAGTTTCTCGTAGAGAGAACTTGGCATTATGTTCATGCTCGCTCCTGAGTCACAGATAGCTTTTTCCACTAAATGACCCCCTATTTCACATGGTACAATAAATTCACTAGGATCTTGCGGCTTATCAGGAAGATTTGTTCGTGTTCCTTTGGTAAATTCCACTTCCACCTGATCTGCAAACTCAATGTTAGTGTGTAGGTTCTTGAGATTTTCAAGACCTTTTTTCTTTTGAAATTCGGCATTTAATTGTAAAAATCTCTGGGAGTAGGGAAGTAAAGAAATATTAATGCATTGATTTAAGTCATACCTCTCACTTTTCTTACCTCGGACTCTTTTGCTCGATGTTGATTTATCTTTACGGATGGGTGTGTGATCAGCCTTTTTCTCTTCTATGTTTACCCTATCAATTTCCTCATGCTGAATAAAAACAGCATTCAATTCCCTCATATTTGGATCTGCAGTCTTTGGCACTGCACCTGATGGTTGAGACGTGAGTTTCTTCATTATCTGCCCCACTTGCGACTCGAGGATTTTCAAGGAAGCCCCAATATTTGCCATGTGTGTCTCTAGGTTGTCAAGCGTAGACTCAGTCCTAGCCATCCTCTTTCCAGATTCAGAAACGAATGTCCCAACTAAATCCTCAAATGACGGCTTCCCTTCCCCATTTGATGTATTGAACCCCGGTGGAGGATTCAACACGTTCTTATTATTTGCGTATGAAAATTTTTCATGGTTTCTCAAACCAAGATGATAAGTGTTAGGGGAAGGGTTACCTCGATATCCTCCAAGTTCTTGTTATTGAAGTATTGCACTTCTTTAGGAATTTACGATTCTTCAACGACAACCGATGGTCCCTCAGTGTTTGATGCACTCACTTTATTCATAGTTGCTATCTGTGTAGTCAATGCTGATACTTGCACAGTGAGTAATGTGATAGGATCCACTACATAAACTCCAGCTGTCCTCTGTACTCTTGACCTCTCAGACGGCCATTGGTAGCTATTAATAGTCATCTGCTTGTTAGAGTAGGTGCCCGGTAAGCCAACTTGTGGCTCGAGCTTTATTGACTCTAATGTAAAACAATCTTTATTTTAATAATATTTTATGATTTTATTCGATTATGACATTATATTTTATCTGTATACCCATGCAAGCTGCATAGATAAAGTCCTTGAATATACAATAGGTACCATGAGGTCTGCGTCTCAACGTAAGATCATGAAACTCATTAGAAAGCGTACCGTATATTCTAAAAAGGTTTCTAGTTGATTCAGCCGCCTAAAACAAGGATAAAGGTCACTCGAGCTCGAGACTATAATTTGTGGTGTAAACGCCTCGTTTCATTGGCAAAGACATGGAGATGTCTATTCACGCAGATGGGTGATCATATGATGATGCACTGAACAACCCTCCGTCGGACTATCCAAGTGGTTCCCACTTATCGAAGGGAATAGTTCGAAGTTATGGTTGTACACCATTAGTCCTTTGACCCGAGACAATGTAAGGGCTTTACGTACTAGCATGTACTTTGATCCGTTTACCGACTCCATCGAGGGTCATCAGGTGATGAGGTTGGGTGTAGTTTCGAAATACGTAGGAGCAAATGCATTGTAGTCGGGGATTCACCGTTTGTCTACAGGTGAAGATATCCTATGTGATCTGATGAGTTAATAGTGCAAGGAGTCTCTGGCCAGAGCAAGAAATGTGCTTTAAGAAAAGGTGTTTTCTTAGTTGCACATACTATGTCACTATTAGTACTCAAAGATAAATCGCATCGTTATCGAATTCATATGCAACTCTCGATATACCAATGGTTGCAGATTAGATCGGGATATATGTGTTGAAGGGACCGTACTGTACGCTAACCATGACTAAAGGTTCTTGCAGGCACTATCAGTGATACCTAGGGGATCATGAGGCGATGCTACTAGACGCTCTTACCATTATCTGATGGGTGCAATCAGAAATGAGTTCTGACATTCTTGACCAAGGTGTTGATGAAAAGAATGGGGCTAACTAGGGTAAGCCCGAATAAGAATAAATGTTATTCTGAATCACATGGAGATGTGAACCCACGGCTAGCTGTATCCCTGAACCATTGAGGGTCACAGAAGTATCAGATTCTGTGTTTCCGTTGAGATAGTCAAATCTCAAAGAGTTGGAATTTGGCGACTATAGTTTGATGGAGATCAAACAGGAAGCTTATAAAGGAGTTTATGAGCTGATTCCATAGGATGGAAGGAGTTGAAGTTAGCATGATTGCTAAATAAGGATGGAGAGTAGAACTGCTTGTTTTGTGAAGGAGTTCACTAAAACTGGCAGCTGCCAAATATGGTAACTGCCATATATGGTAAGTTTTAAATTTGATAAATGAAAATTTTGATCTTCGAAATTTTCGATTTTCATTATATCCTTATATCTGACTATGCCGTCCACCTCTGCATACAGTCTCTGGAACTTAGCCTCGTCCCTCTGTCTCCACTTCTGCAACTGCTCGTTAGAGGTCTGCCCTGCCCGGATTCTGTCTCTCAATGTCGGCAAAACTGTCAGAGTAACAAGATTTGGGGCATCGCCCCTGGCATAAACCGCAAGCTCAAATCTCTGAATCTCCTCCTGCAGCGGTCTTTGTACCGACATACGGGCAATCACTGCGTGCTTTCTGCTCAGAGCATCTGCAACCACATTAGCCTTACTCGGATGGTAGCTAATGTCACAGTCATAATCATTTATTAGCTCTAGCCATCTCCTATGTCTCATATTCATCTCTTTCTGTGTGAAAAATTACTTCAGGCTCTTGTGATCAGTAAAAATCCTGCACTTCTCTCCATAAAGATAGTGTCTCCAAATATTCAAGGCAAATACCACTGCTGCTAGATCAAGGTCATGAGTCGGATAATTCTTCTCATGTACCTTCAACTATCTGGACGTGTATGCTATAACTCTGTCATGCAGCATCAGAACCGCGCCCAAACCGAGCTTCGATACATCTGTATAAACCACAAACTCTCCCTGCCTTGATGGCATAGCTAGAACTGGTGATGTGGTCAATGCTAGCTTCAATCTGTCAAAGCTCTCCTGATTGTCAGATCCCTAGATAAACTTCTCATTCTTTTTTGTCAAGGCGGTCATAGGCACCGCAATAAAAGAGAAGCCCTGAATGAACTTCCTGTAGTAACCAGCTAATCCTAAGAAGCTACGGATCTCTGTCACGCTCTTAGTCACTGGCCAATCTCTTACTGCCTCGACCTTACTGGGGTCGACCTCAATACCATCTCGAGATACAATGTGTCCCAAGAATGCCACTCTATCAACCCAGAAATCGCACTAACTGAACTTGGCTTACAGTCGTCTGTCCTATAGTGCCTGCAGAACTGTCCTCAGGTGCTGACTATGCTCCTCTCTGCTACTTGAATAGATCAGGATATCGTCAATGAAAACTATTATGAACTGATCCAATTAAGGATGAAATACACAATTCATGAGATCCATGAAGATCGCTGGTGCGTTCGTCAAACCGAAAGGCATAACCATAAAATAATAGTGCCCATAACGCGTCCGAAAAGCTGTCTTATGCACGTCAGTCTCTCTCACCTTCAGCTGATGGTATTCGGATCGGAGGTCTATCTTCGAGCCACTGATACTCCCTGAAGCTGGTCAAACAAATCCTCGATCCTCGGCAATGGATACTTGTTCTTGATTGTAACGCTGTTCAGCTCTCGATAGTAAATGCACAGTCGTTGACAAACAGAACTATTGCGCCCCATAGAGAAAAGCTAGGGCAAATGAAACCCTTATCTAGAAAATCCTGTATCTGATCTTTCAGTTCTTTCATCTCGGCAGGTGCTAGATGGTAGGGTGTCTTAGAGATCGGCACTGTCCCTGGCATGAGTTCAATAGAGAAATCCACCTCTCAGATTGGAGGAATGCCTGAAACATCGTCATGGAAAACACTGGAGAACTCACTGACCACATCCACGTCCTCGAGCCTCTGACTGACTGGCTTTATCACTGATATAATGCTGGCTAAGAAGGCCTGGCAGCCTCTCTTGATAAGCTTCCTTGCACACATGCAGGAAATGACGTGTGACAATTGCTGGTGTCGGGCTGCCTCAAAAAAATTGCCTACCACTGGGCGGTCGGACAGACACTGACCTCTGGCAAAAGTCTATGACAACTCCGTTCAACGAAAGCCAATCCATACCCAGAATGATGTCGAACTCCGGCAACGGTAGCACTATCAAATCTACCTGCACCGTATATTTCTGTAACGAAAGCTCCAATCTCTTCACTATCTGGGAAGTGAACATCTGATCCCCGGATGGGATCGATGCTCTGAACCCTGAGTCCATCGCTACTGGTATGATTCCTAGTCGCTCGACGAAAGATTCGGATATAAATGAATGTGTAGCTCCTGGAACTCGGGTAGCTGCATCCATAGGCGGCGGTGGTGGTGGAGGTGGAGGGCCTCTGCTGCCTCCAGGAATTTCATCCTGATGGTCGATGCTAGGGGCGAATCTGGGAGGCATATCTGAATACAGTCCAATTTTATAAACGTTACCCATCATGCAATCAATCTAGTTTTTTTCCAAATAAAAAGTACTTAAATCATAACAACAGTTAAACATGCACTGAAAATCCTCGTAAATCATATATCATGAAGACATGAATGTGGTAGCAGTAAATCATTAAAAAAAAATTGAAACATAAAAGCTTACAGACTTGAGGCTTGAAGACTGAGCAACAGAAACTGGCGGTGACACAATCCTATACAAGACCCTTGCTTTGATACTAACTGTAACGTCTACTTATTTAAAATACGGAAATATTTTTTTAAAGAGCTCACATTTCGAAAACCCCAATTAAATATTTTGCATGCATGCAACTCTACTGAAAAATATATCGTTTAAAAATAATCGTAAATATTTAGCAGTAAAAATGGAGCAGTTTAAAATGGTCAAGTTCATCCAACAG
This sequence comes from Primulina eburnea, assembly GCF_022965805.1. Taxonomy (NCBI): domain Eukaryota; kingdom Viridiplantae; phylum Streptophyta; class Magnoliopsida; order Lamiales; family Gesneriaceae; genus Primulina; species Primulina eburnea. Next base: position 4,995,804 of record NC_133117.1, on the reverse strand, counting down.
AATGTGTGTAAACATAAACGAGTAAAAACCATAAACATTAATAGCGTATAAAAACCAGTGTATAAAAATTTTCACGCCCTCTCGAAACTCATAAAAACATTGTGTGCGGAAGAAATGTGGCCCTCGGGTCGTGCACACACATCCAGTCCTCCGACTCAGAGTTCTGCACCTCCAGTCCCTTCATAAACATGCTCACCTGCATCACACATGTCTAGTGAGTCTAAAGACTCAACACACTTGTACCATAAATACAATTACATATACATAGCACACAACAGTGAAAATATACTGTAACCAACATACCTTTCATGCACTTTAAAAGCGTAAATGCAGACGTGCCATATGAAATATTTACAAGTCAAAACAGTTCATCATTATCATCATTCATCGTTCATCATTATAATCATTCATCATTATACATCATTTTCTTTGGTGAATTCAGTTCATTAGTTGTGATTGTCGTACATCACTGTGCCTAGGCCTCATCATCATCATTATACATCATTTTCTTTGGTGAATTCAGTTCATTAGAACCGCGGTACTCGACGGTTGTCGGACATCAGTGACAGTGTTACCCATCCACTGTGCCTAGGCCTCATCATCATCATTTACATATACGTCTTAAGCATTTACATATACTTCGATAGCCACAACTAATTCTCATCCATCAAATCATCATCATTTTTAGCACTTATCAAAATCATGCACATGCGTAAAGTTTCTTAAAATCAAGCATGCAACGTATATTTAATAAATTCATAAAAATCATTATCATGATGCATAAACATTTAAAAACATGATAAATTGTGCTCAGGGCACTTCCGGGACAAAAATCTCGACTCAGGTGCAAAATGACCATTTTGCCCCTGGAAACCCAAAATGACCATTTTACCCATGGACCTCTAAATTTCTACTCGAAGCTTATCAAACTCCTTAAATCATCCCAAAACATATTAAAACGTGTTTCTTAGACGTAAACTTAAGCATGTTTCAAAACTTAACCGATTCGTTTTAAAACATGGACCAGGGTCCCGTTTTAACCTGAATCGACCCGAAACATTACCAAAATTTTCCCAACTCAATCCATGTCTTAAATTTACTAGACCAGCCCCTAATCCATCAATTATAGGCCACCTAAGACTCACGAAAATCAGCCCTAAAGTTGCTGGAATTTCAACGCGTTATAATTACAACCCTAACCGCGGTGTCCACACAAAATATAGAGCCTACACTTAACTCGCTCGATCCAGCCCCTCTAGACCACTCTAGGACCCTATTGGACTGAACCAACACACGGACCCAGCCACATGCATGCCCAAAGACGCACGCACCCCCGAGACCAACCAACGTACAACCCGTGCCTAACTTCCTTCTCCGCGAAAGATCGGCTTCCAGGCCGGTTCCAGCAATGGTCGAGCCCTCCAAGATCGTGTCCCAGACCCACTAGAGTCTGGTCCATGGCTTGGTTCAGCCTCTGCACCGCTGGTTCAGCCTTTCACCCGCCCTACTCTCCCAAATCAAACCACCTTGCTGCTAATGTTCTTGGCCTTTAGCTTAACACAAACAACACTAAACTCTAGCCTCAAGAAAACATCCTGCCACCGTGATCAACCCCCACACATCATAAACGCAGCAGCCTCTTGCGCAAAATTCATAAAAAGCGTGAGTTTTAATCATATCCGGGAGATTTCATGACAAATCCGAAGAGATGACTATGCATAATTTAAAAAACGAGCATTTTAAATACATGACACAAATCACATCATATAATTGACGTGCATGATGTGTAAAATAAAGTACATGGCATGTCTTGATGTTTTATGAACGAAAACGAGTAGATTTGCGCGTCGGGGAGGCACTGGAAGAGCGGGGAAGGAAGCTTGCTTGAAGGATTTCGAAAGCTAGAAGCTGCTGCAGGTTTTCTCTCATGAAAAAGCTGTTGCACTAAGGGGGTGTACAGCTGCTCACTTTAGGTTTAGGTTTAGGGTAGGCTTAAGACATAATTAAATATAAAACACCACACAAATGGGGCTTTAATTAATTTTTAAAAGTTTAAAAAGAGTCTTGAGCCCATCAAGCTTAAAAATAGGTCCACCAAGCCCAAAAACACTCCCGGAAAATATATTTTTTAGGTAAGTTTTTGAAAATATTGCCCGAGCCCTCAAAAAGTTCTCCGATTCGATAAAATTTACGTACCGATTAAAAATATGTTCCGACGGGTAAAAATACCCAACAAAGTCTAATTCTTGAAAAATACACTTAAAACACCATATATTAATAAATAAAAATAAAACATGTAATTAAAATAATTTTCCTGATAATTCTCATGTCTCTGTTACTCGATCGAGTGCGAAATGCATCTAGAAATCCTAATGCATGAACTTTTAAAATAATCATGAAATGAACCCTATCATGCAATAATTATGCATTAAATAGATAAAAATAAATAAACACATCATTTAAATAAAATCCTAGATTGCATTCATTCAGGTTACGTAAATTTAATTTCATGGACCTACACTGCCAATGAGAAATCATCAGTCCTGACCCACTGGATCAACAGCATTTTCAGAAGTAAATGATGTAATTAAAAATGAATTTAAACATGAAAATCAAAATCAAAGTCAAAGACAAGGTTTTAGTCGAGGTCGTGGTCGTGGTCGTGGACGTGGAAGTGGTCGTGGTCGTGGTCGTGGTCGAGGCCGTTGTTTTGAAAACAATCGAGATAGTTACTTTTATAACTCATCTCAAAAAGGCGTCACGAACCACCCACTGAAAAGGCATCATGAGAACATGAGTGTTCATGAAAATCACTCAAAACGATTTGAAAGTTCTTGTTTTAGATGCGGCACTTCAGGACATTGGTCTCGTATTTGTCGAGCCCCTAAGCACCTTTGTAAGCTCTACAAAGAATCGATAAAGTGGTTAGAAAGAGAGACCAACTTCACTGAACACAGTGGTCGTTTGAGTGATTCAACTCATTTTGATGCTGCATATTTTCTGAATGATTTCTCTGAAAATGATCAATATATTTGTGGAAGTGAAATGTAAAATATTTTATTTTTCATGTGCTCATATGCTAATGTTTTATTGTATAATTATGATATGCTTTATATTTTTCAATAAATTACATATGTATTGTCACTAATTTTTTTTCATTGCATACTTTTTTTAAGTTCGAATATGAAAAATGCTATGAACAAAGCTAAACAAGGAACTGATCCCATGGAAGTTTGCATACCTGATAGTGGTACAACGCACACTATTCTCCGAGATAAAAGATATTTCTTGAAACTTAAACCAACAAAAACAATTGTGAATACAATATCAGGTCTTATAGACTTGATAAAAGGTTGTGGTAAAGCACATTTTTTGTTACCTAATGGTACAAAATTTCTGATAGATGATGCTTTGTATTCACCACAATCAAAAAAGAAATTCATTGATTTTAGTGACATATATTCTCATGGATATGATACTCAGATAATAAATGAATAAAATGAGAAATTTATATGTCTTACCACATATAAATCAGGAAAGAAATATGTAATTAAAAAACTATCAATGCTCCCTATTAGATTGCATTATACATATATAAGTCTAGTTGAATCAAACATGGTAGTTGATAATTTTCTTCAATACTGATCAATTGACATGATCGATTAGGACATCCTGGTTCAACAATGGTGCGAAGAATTATAGAAAATACACATGGTCATCCGCTGAAAGACCAGAAGATCTTTCAAAATAATAAGTTTCAATGCAAAGCATATTCTTTTGGAAAACTTATTATAAGACCATCACCAGCTAAAATACAAACTGAATCACCCATGTTTCTTGAACGTATTCAGGTTGATATTTGTGGGCCAATTCATCCACCATGTGGACCAGTTAGATATTTTTATGGTATTGATCGATGCCTCCAGCAGATGGTCACATGTATGTTTATTATCAACTCGAAATGTGGCATTTGCAAGATTACTTGCTCAAATAATAAAATTTCGGAATCAATTTCCCGATCATACAATCAAGAAAATTAGACTTGATAACGCAGGTGAATTTACTTCCTAGACTTTCAATGATTATTGTATGTCAATGGAAATCACTGTTGAGCATCATGTTGCTCATGTACATACACAAAATGAATTAGCTGAATCATTGATTAAACGTCTAGAACTGATTGCTAGACCAATGATTATGAAAACAAAAATCCATATTTCTATATGGGAACATGCAATTTTACATGCTGCTGCATTAATTCGCTCGCATCAGACCAAGTGCATATCATAAATACTCCCATTGCAGCTTGCATTTGGTATATAACCAGACATTTCTCATCTAAGAATTTTTTGATGTATGGTATATGTGCCTATTGCACCATCTCAACGAACAAAAATGGGACCTCAAAGAAAGATCGGAATTTATATCGGTTATAATAGCCCGTCAATCATTCGATATCTTGAGCCTCAGACAGGTGACGTGTTTACAGCTCGTTTTGTTGGTTGTCATTTTAATGAGGAAATATTACCAATGTTAGGAGGAAAAAAGAAACATATCGAAAATGAAATTACATGTTATACATCATCATTGTTACATCTGGATCCAAGAACTAAACAATGTGAAAAAGATTTACAGCAAATTGTGCACTTGCAAAGAATAGCAAATCAAATACCAGATGCATTTGCAGACACAAAATGGGTAACTAAATCATATATACATGTTGTAAATGCCCCTGCTCGAATTGAAATTCCAAAGAATGAAATTGAAGACACTCATAATGTCATTAAACGCCTAAAGCGTAGAAGGCCAATCGGTTCCAAGGATAAAAATCCTCGAAAAAGAAAAAGTATAGAGAAACACGATGATCATAAAATAGAGAATGATATTCCGACAGAAATACATGATGATGAAAATGTTCCATCAGAATCACAAACTGATGAGAATCGTGAAATATCTATCAATTATATTAATACTGAAAAAATATGGAACCGAAAAGATATAAAAGAAATTGATGAGATATTTTCTTACAATGTGGCATTTGACATCATAAATGACAATGAAAATCGTGAACCAAAATCTTTTGATGAATGTAAAAATCGACAGGACTGGGTAAAATAGAAAGATGTCATCCATGTTGAATTGGATTCGCTAAATAAACGTAACATTTTTGGACCAATAGTCCTTACACCAAAAGGTGTAAACCCTGTTAGGTACAAATAGGTATTTATTCAAAATCGAAATAAGAAAAATGAAATAATAAGATATAAAGCTCGACTTATTGCACAAGGTTTTTTTCAAAGACCTAGAATTGATTATGAAAAAACATATTTTCCTGTTATGGATGCAATTACGTTTGAGTATTTGATTATTTTGGCGGTATCTGAAAATTTAGAAATACGTCTTATGGATGTTGTCACAGCTTACTTATACGGATCACTCAATAGTAATATATATATGAGAATCCATGAAAGATTTAAGATGTCTGAAGCACAAAGTTCAAAACCCAGAGAATGTTATTTTGTTAAATTGCAAAGATCATTATATGGGTTAAAGCAATCCGACCGAATGTGGTATAATCGACTAAGTGAACACTTAATGAAAAAAAGATATGTAAACAATTCAATATGTCTTTGCGTTTTCATTAAGAAAACAACATCCGAATGAATAATTTTTTATGTATATGTTGATGATTTAAACATCATTGGAACGAATAAAGAAATTCAAGAAGTTGTGTCATACTTGAAGGAAGAATTTGAAATGAAGGACCTTGAAAAAACCAAGTATGGCCTGGGTTTGCAAATTGAACAAAAAGAATGCGATATATTTGTTCACCAGTCAAATTATACAGAAAAGGTCTTTAAACGTTTTAATATGGATAAATCAAATCTTTTAAGTACTCCAATGATTGTTAGATCATTAAACATAGAAAATGATTCATTCCGTCTATGTGAAGATGATGAAATTATTCTTGGTCCAGAAATACCATATCTAAATGTTATTGGTGCCCTTATGTATCTTGCTAATTGCACAAGACCTGATATATCTTTTGCTGTAAATTTATTGGCGAGATATAGCTCATATCCAATAAGAAGACACTGGAATGGAATTAAATATATATTCCGTTATTTACGAGGAACGACAGATTTGGGACTTTTGTATTCAAAATATACCAATCAAATCATAATTGGTTATGCTGATGCTGGGTATTTATCTGATCCACACAAGGCACGTTCCCAAATCGGATATGTATTTACTAGTGGAGTCACTGCAATTTCTTGGCGTTCACATAAACAAACACTCGTAACAACTTCATCAAATCACCCGAGATTATTGCACTACATGAAGCAAGTCGTGAATGTGTATGACTAAAATCAATGACCGAACATATCCAAATCTCATGTGGATTATCATTCGACAAGAAGCCTGTGATACTATATGAAGATAATGCTGCATGTGTTGCTCAAATAAAAGAATGATACATAAAAAGCGACAGAACTAAACATATTCTCTCTAAGTTCTTCGCATTCACCCAAGAACTTGAGAAGAATAAAGATATTGATATTCATTACATTCAATCAAGTAAAAACTCATCAGATCTCTTCACAAATGCATTTCCTATGACAATATTCAGAAAACATATATATAATATTGGGATGCGCAATCTAGAAATTTGTGAAGAATCGTTCGTGTTAACATGATGAGGAGTTTACATGATTGTACTCTTTTTCTCTTACTATGATTTTTATCCCAATGGGTTTTTCCTAGTAAGGTTTTTAAGGAGACAATATAAAAACACGTAATGAAGACATTCATTGTATCACGATCATTATCACAAGTGAGAGTGTTGAAAATAAAGAGTTGTGTTGAAAATAAGAGTTGTAAATATTGACAATTAGTGTGTGATGATGTATGTAATGATATATTTATTTTTGAATTATTTTCAAAGAAATTATATAAATAGGTCTCTCAATTTGTGAAGAAAATCACAATTGAGTAAAGAGAAAATTTTATAAAGTACGTAGTATAATATATTTTGTGAGTTTGAGATTTTTACTTTTTACCTTAAATTTTTACTTTTAACCATTTTCAATTTTTTCCCTATATATCTCATCTCGTTTGCATTTTTTATTTGATGTATTAAAATAATATTTTAAGAACATTAACGAGAGAAACATGAACGGATGAGATAAGTGCCAATTCATAATTGTAGCTTCATTAAATTCTTCGATTATTATGTATACTGTTTATTTTTTCCCCTTAATTAATGACAACAGCCAAAAGGTTGAGAAAGGTACCAGTTGTTTCTGTTTCTAGAGTTATTTTATTGGACAACTATTATCTTAGGGAAGGTTTGAAATTGATTTGATATATAACAAAGAGAATCGCTACAAAATGTTAAAAACCCAACGCATCCTGCGCCACATAACCAAAAGAAAAAGGGGAAATCTAATCAATCATTTTCAGAAAAGAAAACAAAATTTACCAGTTTCTAATAAAACACAAATTCTCCATGACCATATACACCTGGAAAAGAACAACTCCCCAAATTGGTTTTATGCATGTTTGGTCTTCAATTTGTTCCATGCCGCGCTCATTTACGCATCAGTGTGTCTTTTACAACAAAACATATAGCACAAATGTAAACCAACTGGTCTCGACTAGTAAAGTGTAAAGTGTATTTCGTTCACCAGCACAACTTGGTTCAAAATTAAAAAAAAAAAAAAAATCATCGATAACTTTATTATCCATATCGGTGTCTAAACAAAACCAAACCAAGCATTGCATTCATTTTTATTTTCTTCCTCCAAATCCTCTTGATATAATCATCTTTTAATTTAAGTTTTAATAAATACACGTAAGTTAGCGTATTATTATATATATTATATTATTATTCAATCAACCATCATCTAAATCCAAATTTTAAAAATATCCTACCCCTTTAAAAGACTGAAAAATGTCAGGGTATCATTCATTCAACACACTTTTTTTTGTATTCATTGACATCTACATTTAAAATGCACACATATTTCAAAAATTAGATGAAAACGTGAATCACATTCTTCAATATAATTTACAAGAAGGCTTGTATAAAATATTAACGACTTCTCAACAATAAATCAAAACATTTATTACACCTGTTTAGGTAGGAACCTAAATGATACGAGCTCCAAGAGTTTAAATTGGTAGCAGTATAAATCACAAACCTTTATCAGCCACCTCTGATACCGATTTACTCAGGATGTACAGTAAGGATTATGTGACCACTGACTCCTCTCTACATCTCATACTTAGTTTTTTAATAAGTTGCCAAGGTTAGGTAATATATTTGATATTTTATATTTGGTTATATATCTTATCTTGCTTAACAAATGCCTCTATAGCATACTACATGTTATGTGCATCAACAAAGTCGATCTGAAATATTAAAGACAGCCAAGATTCATAAGTTGATCTACTAAATCAAAAAAAAAAATCCCCATTTTTCATTGGATTAAAGTAAGATATAGAGGGGGAAAGAGAAATAACAATATATTTGAGCAGATGTTGCATGATTTTGAAGATAATAAAAAAAGGCATACCGATTTCTAGTTTGGTCTCGAACTCCCGCCCAATTCCTTTACAGCTTGTCGAATTGCATGAAAAGCCATTTTCTTCACCTTTTACAACAGATCAAATTTAAATTTTTTAAAAATAGGTTGATCTGAAAATAGTCTTAGAAATATAAATTATCTCGGGTTGAATGTACCAGGATATGGGATTCAGACATCAGTACGTGTCTGTGCATCATTATCATCAAAAAACACTTCTTGTAAATGAAAACTCCAAATTCAACTCATTTTCATTATAAGGTGGCTGGCTATAATCCATATTTAAACTCAGATAAAATTTGTACTTCTCTAAGTTCCTATAAGAATGAACCATAAGCAATAGACAAGGGAGTGACATAAAGAACTGCAATCTAAACATCCTAATGCTAAAAAGTTTCATCTTCAAGATAAAGAAACAGATGTGTCTAGAGTAAGAAATCATACCTCCAACTTGTCTTCCTTGGCCCTGTGATTTTGGGGAAGAATGCGGAATTCCTCTGTCAATCGAATACAATCTTGGACGTTTTCTGGTGAGACGAAGTCAAGGCCAACCTTTATGCATGACTGAAACAGAGAAGAAAATAACTTAGCCCAAATTGTGAAACCAAGGGCATGCAAAACCAGGCTTATCAGCTACAAACATTTTTATGGGATATAAATCTCACTGTAGAGTAGCTATAGCCTGGCACATAATCATTCATAAAATACAAAGCAAATAAAGTTTAATTGAGAGAGTCAATTAGATCAACCATTGCCTTGAGTAAGAGACGTGTTTAGCAAGTTTCAGTTCAAAATATAAATTTCATCATTTCTACTAGAAAAGTAAAATAGCAAAAGCATACCAACTGGGTTAAGCTTGTCTAAGATAAATCTAAGCCTATTTAAGAGAAGACTTAATATAATTAATTTAGCACCAATGGTCATCATTCTTCTCATATATACCAAAGGCACACTAATTTAGCCAGCCAAAACAAAATATACTTGAGAAAATACTAGCATGGCACAACACAAGTGACAAAAAGGTACTCCGTATAAAAGTGTACCATACAGAACTAAAAGCGGGCATCTAAAAAAGGGATATAATGAAACCATAGTGGGGACAAATATATAAGACATGCTTAGAAAAATGTTGTGACGGGTCTGTAATAAAATGTTACAGTTCATCCACCCCATAATAAATGTCATTCAGTCATAAAGACTACATATTAAATAGCCATAAATGTGATTCCAATATAAGAAGATTTGATTTTTAACGAAACCAAATAAAATAATTTGATACCACTGAATAATAAAAAAATACAAACTAAAGTTACAGTTTCTAAAGCATCAAAACTAATTTTAAAAAATCAAAAATTATGAAGGGAAATTACTCAATCTTAAAACTACAAAGATGATCCATTAGATTTGCCATTTTGAGAAATCAATAAACGTGGTTCGGTTCAATTTTTTTCAAAACTGCATTTGCTCACCCCTAATTGAGATAAGTAAATCATACTATTGGAATATTTTGGGAAACGAATATAGCTTACTTTTTTATTGATATACTCAGCTGTATTACTAAGACATACATATGACAATATATCTATACCTAGAAAATAGGAACAAAACAAGAAACTACGAAGATAAAGAAAAATATCTCCTAATTTATTCTCATCACTGAAAATCAGGATTTTTACCCAATTCATTCTAATTGTTTAAAATCAAAAAATAAACTACTGAAAAAGAATTTTCTAATTCCTAACTTTCCGAACCTCCCACTTAAGTCTGTGCATACCTCGATCATGCCCAACTTGCTAATTCCTAATTTCAATTTTCTCCTTTATAAGTAAGGATCAATCTCTATACCATTGTTATATCATGCTAGACTAGATTGTGTAATACTTGAATTATCTTGTTGTCATAATACAATTTCAAGGGATAATCATTTTTCAGCTCTTCTAGATCTCGTTTCAACCAAAGAACTTCATAGGCTCCTTGTGTAATAGCCCTGAATTTATCCTCTACACGGCTTCTAACAACGCCATGTTTCTTAGTCCTCAACTTACCAAATTTCCCCAAACGAAGGTATTATATACTGACGTATAATCTACTGATGTCTATATTTGACAATATTAGCCTTCAGCAAACACTTTAACAATCTTTTGATGGACAAATCTTGTCAAACCTTTGCTTGGAGAAATTTGGTAAGTTAGAGTAGTAAGAAACATCGCAACGTTAGAAGATGTGCAAAGGATGAATTTGGGGCTATGAGTCTATGACAAAAAGCAAAACCCCCCCATATAAAATTATTTACACTAAAACCCTATGTTTTTAAAAATAAGCATAAAACCCTTCATATATGGGGTAAATGTGCTTGAGTTCTAAAAAAATGGAAGACATATTAGCTTATTAAAGAACTTCATAGAAGTTAGAGTAGTAAGAAACATGGCAACGTTAAAAGCGATGCAAAGGATGAATCTGAGGCTATGAGTCTGACACAAAGCAAAACCCCCCCATATAAAATTACTTGCACTAAAACCCTATGTTGTTAAAAATAAGTATAAAACCTTTCATATATGGGGTAAATGTGCTTGAGTTCTAAAAAAATGGAAGATATATTAGCTTATTAATATTTTAAAGTGGTTTATGTGTTTAAGACTTCTCACAAGAGGCAGATGCAATTAGCTACTAATTTTAATCAATCTCTTTGAAGAATTGACCTTCCGTGGGAGTAGCCTTTAAATACCTAGGGATATTATAAATAAACGAATTTAAAAAATTCCTCATCAAGTGCATGTATAATTGACTAGTCACACTTATTGAAAAAGTAATATCGGAACGTGTGTGAGATAGGCAGAGCAACATACCTATTGATCTTTGGAATTGTCGAGTATCAAGAGTAATACCCCCAACCTTTGCCGCTAGCTTAACATTAGGATTCATATGGAGTCTCAGATGGTCTATAATTACCCATTCCAAGTTCTTCCCAAAGCTCTGATTATATTTATGTTGAGAGAACGACTCCTATTTTGAACAAGTAATTTCCATAACTAGTGTGTCAACGCTCCTAAATCCTTCACCTCAAAAGTTTTTTTTGTTAATTATGTCGTCATCCTCCAACTCTGATTTTCTTCTAAAAATCTGCATGGTATCAGAGTGACTTTGATCATCTCCTCTCATAACAAATAAGGTACAACCACTAAAAAATTTAACTCTTCATTTGAAATTACATCATATTCCAAAAAAATTCCTAATGGAGGAATCGACAACAATCTACCCATCACCGGTCGTAAATTAAATGGGCATAATTGCCTTCAGTGGTCTCAATCTGTAAGATATTTGAGTGAAAAGATGAAAGATGATTACCTAATTGGAGATGCAACAATCCCCAACAAAAAAGATCCAAAATACAAAACATGGAAATCTAAAAACAATATGACAATATCATGGTAATTGAAGAAAACTTTATTCACCATGAAACAATCAAAGGTATATAGGACACTACAAGAGAAACATATTCCAGTTCAGAAAAACATCCGAGGTAATTAAGGTCGAAAGCATTCTCCGTGATCTTCATCAAGGTGAATCTTTTTTTTTTTTTTTTTTTTTTTTTTTTTGATAAGAAACTAATATATATTGATAAAATTTAGTTAAATATTACAACATTAAGTGGACAAGCCATCCACAAATCGTGGTAAATGAAAAAGATTACAGCCTCAACTTTCAAGAATCAACAGAGGATAAAACACCAATCCCTAACAAGATCATGAATGAAAGTGTTCCAATAATGAAATCTTGTAGATAGTCGAAAAGTAGCAGATAATCAAACTTTTAGTGGGATTCAGCAAAGACCATGATGAAATGAAGGCAGAATTCTACGAACAAAGCCCCTACCGAGCATCCATGAAGCCTTCTCCAAAACTCCTCCAGAAAAGAGATGGCAAAAATGATGATGAGTGCTCAATTGGCACCTTTTTGCAACCATAGAAGAGTATGCAGTCGCAGTTCAAGGACATCAAGATGTCAGGCGAACTTGAAAAGAAAGACCTTGTTGTGAAATTGCGATATACCTAATCATACTAAGCAAACATGTTGGAAACTTCACCGAAAACCAACTGTTGGAAGTCATCCTCTGCATGGCACACCAACAAAGAAAGTCGTCTAAATATTGTCACTACATCTGAGGGGTTTGTTTCTAATGAATCTGCCGTGTTTAACAAAGTAGATTGACTTTCTTCAAAGATGCTTGGACATTCATTGTCCAATCCGTAGACTCCTTGTTTATGAGTTCGTGATCAGAAAATCATCTACAACTTAAGCTCAATCAAGTGATTCTTTCAAGGCTTTTACTGCAAAGCAGGTTAAGAAACCATGTATTGTTGATTTAGGTGCTTCAAGCTACGACTGTTGGTGCCTTTTTCATCATGAATCTCAAGACAATTCATGAAACATTGTCTAAATTGCCAGTGGATCTGTATCTAAAGAAAAAGGAATTGGTTTAGCCAAAATCGCAAATTCCATTGCTCCCGGGCCATCTACAACCCTGTACCAAAATAGGGCCCCTCTCCTTGCACCAACTTTGGCACAGGGGTTTATTTTGTTATTCAGTTTTTAGTGATTATAAAGACTTAATAAATAGTTTAATTTGGTAATATAATCTACAAACGTATAACATATACATATATATGGAAGTTAATTTTGTAACATTTTAAAAATATTTAATCCATTAACAATTAATTAGTGTAAATAATTAATGCAATAATATAATGACAAATTCAAACACACTAATTTAATTATAATAATATTATTAAATTTATAAATAGATGGTTAATTCTTAATTTTATTTATACTGTTTATTTATTTTTAAAAATTATAAATAATTAATAAACGGTTTAATTTAATGAATAAATAATAAAATAGCCAATATAGTTTATAAATATGTAATTTATATTAATTTTATCATTTTAAAATAATTTTAATTTTAAAATAAATGATGAGAAATAATGTGAGTAAAATAAAAAAGAATACTCTAGAATAAATTTTATAGCATAAGATTTGAAGTAAATGAGTTGGATATGGATATTGTAATCAATGCAGAATTTGCATTATTTTAGTTTAGAAATTGCACTAAAAGAGATTTATGGGTCGGAAATTGCCTCTATTATATCCTTCTTGTTCCAGCCCATGATTGTAATATTTTATCAATAACTAGACTCACCCATATGAAAATTGTGGCTAGATTTGGTCATAACCTTTGTGAACATCATAACTTGGATTCGGGAGAGACGATTGACATTGTTAAAGAGAACTCGGGACCCTATCTTCTCTACAATGAAGAATCTCCAAATAAGCCAATGCTGTCAAGCTGCCTTAGAAAATTAATGTCAGAATAAAGCTTTATTAAATTCTAAGTCCAATAATGATTGTGAAATTATGTTAAATCGCCATCATCCAGGTTGGGTTTTTTTTTTTTTAACCATGGTCAAATTTTTTTTTAAAACTCGCTTTCTTAAAAAAATATTTGACCATGTTTATTTTACAAATTTCCACTCATCTAGGTCATCCTATTTCTAGTTTTTGGAAAAGATTTTCCCACTTTATTCAGAAATAAACCCTCGTAGGATTTCCAATGTGAAGTGTGTCACTATTCAACGCACGTTAGTTCATACTGCAAAATTCCATATAAAATTGCATCTTTTCCCACTAATTCACATCGATATTTGGGGAGTTTCCTCAAATAAAAAATATAACAAGTGCATAATGGTTTATTTCCTCTATAGATCATCATACTCGAACCACTTGGCTGTTTCTTACGGCAGAAAAATCTGAAACAACCCAGATATTAAAAAATTTCCATGTCAAAATTCAAACCCGATTTAATGCTAAGAAATACTTTGCTTCAATTCTTGGTGATTATCTATTGGTCATGGGATTATTCATGTAAGCTCTTCTATTGACGCACCTCAACAAAATTGGGCGGACAACAGGAAAAACAGGCATTGTCTCGAGGGAGCTAGATCTCCCATGTTCACAACTCATGTCCCTATAAATTTTCCGGGGGAATCTATTATTGTGCAACTTATCCTATCAATAGGATGTCATCTCAAGCCCTAATTTCAGAATACCTATAAGTGCTTTTTCTTGATTAATACCACGCTCCAAAATTGTGTCTAACATTTCCTCGAAAATATTTGGATGATGAACCTATATTCATGTGCATCGGTGAGGTAAACTTGATCCCAAAGCCATCAAATGCATAGTCTTAAGGTACTTACCAAACCAGAAACAGCATAAATGTTATTCTTCTATCAAAAGACAGTTCTACAATACGATGAAAATCACTTTTCGTGAACAATGCCTGTACTATCCCAACCTGCCATCCAGGGGGAGAATGTAAGTAATGTATACCAACTTTGGAATAGCATGTTCACTCAATCACCTGCTGCATCTAAACTTTTAGTTTCTCCACCACATTTTGCGCAAAATCATATCCCTCAATTTCTTGAGTTTGAACCTCAAAGTAATGCTCCCAATAATTCCATTGAACCACCAAGTCCACTGCCATCAAGTTCTGAAAAATCCTTCTGTCCCAAAGAGCGATCTTCGATTCTATTTCAGGAGAAGAACTCGAGAGGAAACAAAAAACCGAGCATACCTTGATCCAGTCCAGGAGTCCAACCCCAACACAAGCCATCATGTGTTTCAAGTTAACATCTAAGAAATTCCCATCACTAATTAACTCTTGATGATTTGAATTTGCCAATTGCCATGAGAAAATGTGTAAGATCTTGTATCAAACACCCAATCTAAAACCTTTTTTCTATAAAAATCTCTCACCTAGTTATACCGTCTTTATGTGCAATATTGATCCGATACATGTCCCCAACCCTGTCCATGCGCAAGTACCTGAACGGAAGGAAACAATTCTTGAAGAACTTAACATCTTAGAGAAATATAAGACGTGGGAGCCCTCAGAACTAGCACTAGGAAAATAAATTTGTTGGATTGAAGGGGATGTTTACAGTGAAACACGAAGCAGATGGAAGTCCCGAAAGATTCAAGGTTCACCTCGTGGCTAAGGGGTGGTTCACCCAAGCTTAAAGGATTGACTATCAGGAGATGTTTTCTCATGTAGCAGAGCCCAACACTATCAGGGTCCTTTCCTTTTACATCTAATTAGGATTGGCCTCTTTATCAATTAGATGTGAAGAACGAGTCCTCAATAATTACCCCTGAAATTAAGTTTATTTGGTAATTTTTTCTGTAATTAAATTGCCTGCTACAACCAACAATGTTTTCAAACTTAAGAAGTCCTTATATTGATTAATTCAGTATCCGTGTGCCTAGCTTGACAGATTTTCTAAAAGTTCAGAAGATATATGGTTACAACCAACGTCAAGCAAATCACACTCTTCATCAAGCATTTTCCCGATGATAGCACAGTTGTCCTAATAGTGTACGTCGATATTATTATCACTAACAACTTACATAGAAAAATGGATAAACTCAAGAAATTCCTCATGAAAGAATATGAAATCAAATACCTGGGGGCTGGGAAATCTCATATTTTCTAGAGATGACAGTGGCTCGAACAAGGAATGACGTCTCTATCTCTCAGAGGAAATATGTGTTTGATCTTCTAAAATAAATTGGAATGATGGGAGGTAAACCAACTAATCATGTAGATGCTACAACAAAACTTGAAATCAACGAAGCTAAGGCGCCAGTGGACAAAGGTCATTAGCAAAGACTAGTGAGAAAATCCATCTATCTACCCCCATGCTAGACCAGATATTAGTTATTCGGCGACTGTTGCAATTCAATCCATGAGCAGTCACACAAAAGAACACATGGAGGCAGTCTATCGCATACTCGGGTATCTCAAGACGGCACCATGAAGAGGATTGTATTTCAGTGAGAATCTCAACAACAAAGTTGATTTTAGCAAAGGCTAATTGGTTAGGCTCTGTGTTAAATCATTGGTCCACCATTGAGTATCCATATGGGGAAAAATTGTCACTTGGCAAAGCAAGAAACAGTTCGTAGTCAGTCACACCAAGTAGCGCAGAAGCTGAAATCAGACCTATGACCCTTTCGATTTGTGAAGGAATGTGGTTAAGAAGACTTTTCAATGAAACGGGCATCTCAACCACCGAACCTATTCGCATGCACTAAATCAAACCGGTAAAAGAATTACAGAAAGCCCAATTCATCAATCATCATGATCAAATAAACATGGAAGCTTTTCGGCATTTCATCAAAGAGAAGTTAGTTAGCAAAGTCGTGAAACTCTTTTATACATCAATTCACCAAATTGCATATGTTCTTACCAAAAAGTGTCTCGAACTACCTTTGAAAAATGAGTCGCAAATTGGTAATGATTCAAATGCATCATCCAACTTGGGAAGTGTAGAATTTTTTAGAGTTAGTTCTCAGAAATTAAGGAATATTTATACCTTGTAGTTTGCTGGTTTGTACAGGCTGCAGATAGGTGCTTATATTAGTTGATTTTTGGTAACTTAGTTCGTTTTCTCTGTAGACTGATTATAGGAGATATTTTAGCTGTAAATCTGTAATTCTAAATTAGAATACTAACTTTTTGACTTCAACTCCTCTACATAATGTAGTATGTATTGTACATTTGAAATGCATAGACATGTTGCTTCAAGGTCTCATGCATTAAATCAAACCGTTAAAAGAATTAAAGAAAAACCCAATTCATCAATCATCATGATCAAACAAACTTGGAAGATTATTGGCATTTCATCAAAGAGAAGTTAGATAGCAAAGTCGTGAAACTCTTTTATACATCAATTCACCAAATTGCATATGTTCTTATCAAAAAAGTGTCTCGAACTACCTTTGAAAAATGAGTTGCAAGGTTGGTAATGATTCAAATGTATCATCCAACTTGAGAAGTGTAGAATTTTTTAGTTAGTTCTCAGAAATTAAGGAATATTTCTACCTTGTAGTTTGCTGGTTTGTACAGGCTGCAGATAGGTGATTAAATTAGTTGATTTTTGGTAACTTAGTTTCCTTTTCTGTGTAGACTGATTATAGGAGATATTTTAGCTGTAAATCTGTAATTGTAAATTAGAATGCTAACTTTTTACTTCAAGTCCTCTACATAATGTAGTATATATTGTACGTTTGAAATGCGTAGACATGTTGTTTCAAGGTCTAATGTATATGATAGATTTATTTTGCTAAAGAATGTAGTAGTTTCAAAATTGATTTGGTACTCTTGAGACTCCTCATTTGAGGTTTCAAAGGAAGACAGCTTTTTGCCACATTTTCTTATATACTATTAATGGTTCTGCACAACAATAAATACTTCTGCTTATAAACATTTAATTGCAATGGAACAAGTGAATCATAAACAGCTCGAGTTCATGGCTCAAAAGCATCAATTTTTTTCAACATTCAACAACAGCATTTTTCAAATATTCTGCTCACATTTCTGCTGACCTAATTGGATCAGGTTGAAGATTCAGTATAAACCTGCCTGAAACCTGGTCATACACCACCAAAGTTTATCACTAATCACATAGATTCAAGATCCAATCACCCACCAACTTGTATATATAGAAAATGTGATTCTAAGGTCATTTCAAGAACTAGATACACAATACCCTAAAACAGGAAACATCTTGAATCAGATTTTAGTTGGGTAATCATCTTTGTGGAGCACCTCGATCCAAAAGAGGATTGAAAGAAGAAAAACATCATCATCCACCCTTAATCTTGTCAATTCTTGGTCCCATACCTAATTAAAATTTCTATCTCAACAACAAATCTGACAAAAGGAGGTAGTAGGTTGATGTTTAAAATTTCAATCTAATCTGAGAGTTGTACTATTCATGTGTTTCAACCAAAGAATTTCAAATTGCTCAGTCAAAATCTATTGCAATAATTATAATATTTATTGTTTTATGTTGATTTCAAATTCATCCAGTACAATTTTGAGAGACAAGGATTGTAATGGGAAATATAAATCCTCCAATAACGAAACCCATTGAAATCTAAATATCAAATCATTTCTTCAAAAGTCGATCCTTCAACAAAACAGAAACTGGATAATCATGGAACTAAAATTTTTTGATCCATTTTTCTAGGTCAACTTAAAAAGGAGCCTTCATGAGAGTTTCAATAAAAACATCATAGCAGTTCCGCAAACAAATCTACCTTTAAATTCCTGACTTGATGTGGACAGCCAGCAGGTATGAAAACTGCATCGCCTAATTTCTGAACAAATGTCCATGGTTCAATTCCTAAGTAAGCACAAGCATTTAGCAAGATTAACCAAAAAAACTACATTTTTTACTGGTCACAAATATTGGATGCATTAAACAGGGTAAACTAACCATATTCCTCCTTAAGTCTTCTTTTATGCTCCTTTGTCAGGTAAACAGTTTGATCATGGATGGGATGGACAACCTATAATGTGAGATATTTATACAGATATTAAATTATCACAGATGCAGGCAGGTTTGAGGGAATGCATTTCTGATACCCAGAGAGACAACAAAAACATTAGTTACAAATTTCAGAAAAATGTAGTAGACAAAGCAAATCATAAATAGTTTGATCATGAATGGGATGGACAACCTATAATGTGAAATATTGTGAGTAGATATTAATTCTCACGGATGCAAAAAGGTTTGAAGGAAAAATTTTCTGATATCCAGAGAAACAACAAAAACATTAATCACAAATTTCAGAAAAACGAGAAGACGAAGCAAATCAAATTCGATCACTGGACCTTCTTAGTGGCTTCTACATTGTATGGTTGTAAAAGACTTGTGAATTATGGTTCTTACTCTTCGGATTTATAAAACTTGATTGAAAATACAGGTTTCCTGAACCTTTAAACAATTCCAAATCAATTTTTACCTGAGGCAATGGATTGCAAAAGAAGTGCCTGAACTCCTTGCAATGCCGCTTCACATATTCCTCAAGCTTCGGTACATCTTGCCTCCTAAAAATATCCCAGAGAGCACCCTCATTGTCTCTATAACATTCTAATACATTTCCTGAAACTGAAGCACCATCAGTATCATCTTTTCTACATTCTTTCTTTTGGTCATTTTCAACACTTTCAGAAGATCCTAACAGCTCATACTGATCATCATCAAATACCTCAGCCTTGTTACTTTTCATCATTTCCTCTGGGATGCAAGATTTTACACCAGATTCGTTGATAGAGCAAGCCTCAGTGTTATTGTCTTGCCTATCTGAGGTATCAGCTCCATTCTTTCCTACATTGAGACATATCAGGTCCTTTACATTACAGTCTCTCTGTTCTTCCATATGACTTTCAATGCAGACCTTCTCATCTGGTTTTTCATTCAGAGTGTTTCTCTTTGCAATATTAGAAGCTGTCGATTTGCTAGCTTTATTCCTTAAATTAGAACCCTCAAAAACCTGTGACAATGCCTTTTCACTCAACCTGGATGGTCCACTGTCACTGAGTTGCTGATTTTTTAATGTGGCATTTAATATCCGAGTCTCTCCATACAATTCTCTTTTATCCTGGACAGCAAGCTTCTTTTGCAGTTCTTTTATTTTCTCAAGCCTCGTGGGTCCAATCGTGACCGACTCGCAATGGGTCAGCACATTCACCTAAGAGTGACAAGATTAAAAAACCTCAAAAAGTGTAAGACTATACTGACAGCAAAGACTTGGCGTGGGAACCAAAAGGATCTCATGCATACGCCGTACTAAATATCATATGATAGCAACAGAATCACAAATTCAAAGGATAGAGCGTACAGCATCAGATATATCACAGTGAAGTTTGGTGACAGAATCACCCCGTCCAAACTCTGGAGCAAATCCATAAGCAATATATGTCTTTGGTCCCAAATCCGGGTTCAGACATTTCTCAGGAAGTTTAGCAGCAAGATTTAAGTACCCGCTGCGAGGATGTGTGTATTCCTTGAAAGGCAAACAGCTGAGAAACTCGGCACCATGGCGAGGTAACCGCTCCTCAAACAAGTTAGATGAAGGCCAGTCTTTCAACTTAAGGATCTCTGGCCAACCTGTAGAATCAAATCGACCCGCTGAATACCCTTTGAAAAACTGGTGTACATTTACATCGACCTGCATATTATGAAATATGTTTTATCCATCACATTGAAACGACAGATAGAAGCATGCTTATCTGTAAGATGATGACCAAGTTGGATAAGAGAAACAACTTGATGAAGAACCTATATTGTTCTAGCAGCGAACACGACGATCAAGTTAAAAAAAATTATATAGCCAAGAACTTAAAGCCTACATTGCCTTCGAAGCTTCAATTTCAGATGTCCTATTCAGTAATTTAAAAAATTCAGCTAAAAATTGACAACTATCATATAAACCATCCAACGTAAGTAAATAATTCAAAACCCAACATTCAAAGAGAAACCACACTCAACAAATAACCAAAGATGACCCAAACAAACAAATAAAGTTCACAATCAGATATACATAACAATCAGGCTTTAGCTGCTTGAAGAAATAAAATAGTAATGGAAAAACCAAGCAACCTCACACCAGTCCAAGCATCTAATAGCAGAAACGTCACGTAGCTGTCCATGTTTAACATTTGTAATCTGTCGAAAGGCTCGCCACATAACCATAGGCTCCCAGCTCAAACCACGCGTAGTTTCGAGCACATCACTGACAATCACCGGCTCACCTTTAGACCAATGCCACTGAAAATGCATCAAATCAGTATGATGGTCTTTGGATGTTGGATTGAATAAAAAATTATCCTCTGAGTTTTTTCGAGCTGCGGCTTTGAGCATCTTGTTCCTGTCAGTGTTTTCGCCAACAAAGTTAAAACATGAGCACTTCTGCTCAAAATTTCGGGACGTGTTCTCAAGATCTTGTGTTTGGGCTATTTCTTCCACTTTAAGCAACAACTCGGACACACAATTATTAGGAAAGATGCGTTTCAATTCAAGAATCCCTTCACCACAGCCACCCATCTGTTGGGGTGGGCACGGGATGGCACCTGTTTCCATACATTTCCATTCATGTTTGAACTCACCAGCATCCCTGGTCATAGTATCAGACACTTTGCCACAAGTCCCATTGTTTACTGAAGTAGCACCATTTAAATCAACAAGATCCCTTTCATTTGCTTCACGACGAGATGTTTTTCTTTTAGCGAATAAATCACCAAGCATATAACCAGGTTTGTGTTGGATATAATGCATGACTACTGCCTTATCACGTCCCCGTAGAAATCCATCCCGAAGCTCCCGGCAACAAGTGAGGCACAGATGATATGAGCATCGTGGACAGCTTCGGTGAAAATCAACAATAGATGTTTTGCAGTTGTCACTGTATACATTCATGGAAAAAATAAGTCTTTTGCAAACTTTAAAAGTGTCAAAATAAAGAGAGCGCCACCCACATATACCAGTAAAATCGCTCATTCATTTTACAATCCGATTTCCGAGGTTCAATTTCTGAGACTGGTAACCCTGCTCAAACAAACTATCATGAGTCAAATAAATTGAGTAAATGAAGTTGAAATTAAGTTTGTTTTAAATTGTTGAGGCAGTTAAATTTTAGATTATAATTGAAACCTTCACATTATTGGCAAAGAAAAGAGGTGCATTAGCCAGCCAGTCATGATTTTGCAGGAAAAGAAAAGAAATCAACCGTTGAATCAGCACAAAATCTGTTCCACCATACGAGTTTAGCAAGAGTTGTCGTCTGAAACACTTATTCCCAATTATACAGAAATTTAGCAGTTCTCACAGCATTCACAATAACAGAAAATCCCAAGATTTGTAACAAAACCACTAGGTAGTAGTTTCTTACAGTTCTCACAGCATTCACAATAACAGCAAATCCCAAGATTTGTAACAAAACCACTAGGTAGTCTGTAGTAGTTTCTTACAGTTCTCACAGCATTCACAATAACAGAAAATCCCAAGATTTGTAACAAAACCACTAGGTAGTAGTTTCTTACAGTTCTCACAGCATTCACAATAACAGAAAATCCCAAGATTTGTAACAAAACCACTAGGCAGTAGTTTGTTTTGCAATATTATGAATTATTCCATGCTAACCAGAAGGGAGAAAGGGAATCATCCAAAAAATAATATGTTCCGGAAAATACCTTGTATCTTGGCCTCCATTTCCCCCTCATATGCTTGTTCTGCGTGAAATTGTTTCAAGAAGGGCAGAAGCATTTGCAATACATGTTTAGAGTACCGCATTCTCTCTTCATCACAATATTCCAATTTCAAGTCGGCCAAGCTCTAAAACAATGTAACATTATTCATATATAGTAAAAAACTAAGAATGCGATAAACATAGGAAACATAATCACAAAAGCAGAATATGTAAAGCCAACCCTAATTGATCCATCCAAACGCATGCAGCTCTTGCAATTGCAGTTTCTACAACAGACGGGGCAAGCTTTAGCAAAATCCTCTTCTGACATCCGAGGATACCTGCGAACATGAAAGATAGAGATGCCAGTCCAAGGTATACCTATTAATGGAAGGATAAAAGCATGAGATAATAAACACCCATAGCTAAAGAGTGGTGGATAATAAAAAATTAAGTATATGAGGACATGCATGCTAAACGGCTTGCACAGTCTGAAACAGCTTGCACTGCAACACTGTCAATTTGAGTACTTTCTCGGTTATGCTTTGAAGTCATACCTCATGGTGAGACACGTCTTACTTGAACTTGAAATGTTTGAAAACACTCGAGTGTACTCCAAATTCCCAAAATAATAAACTCAACAGCAGAAAGATGTGTGCCCATTCAAAGATAGAAGTTATAACAGGTAGGTTAGGATAATGACCATGTCCAGCAAAAAAGAACTAGACATGTAAGATTTCACACACCATCGAGTCATGCAAGGAACGCAATATCGCTTTGTGTTACATTGAGTACAACCTACAACCCTCCCTTTATCATTCCTCTGGCACTGGTGACACATGGTAGACTCTATCTCATTCCCCTGTCAAATGAAAGGGAAAGCCAAAACAGAATACGTATGACTCTGGCCAGATTGACAGAAAACAGAGAAAACCAAACTATTACAAGCCGCTAAAAATTAAATTCAAGAAATAGAAATTAATTTACATTTTCATCGATCTTCTTCAAAGCGTTGCGCTTCTGTGCACCATTGGTTTTAGAATTCTTATATCGAAGAGAATAATCTCCTTTCTCACCATTTTTCCCTCCCTCCTCTCCTCCTTTCTCCTCTTCTCCCTGTTTCAAAGGCTTTCCCCCTTGACCTCTGGCATGGCTACCTTTTTCCTCGATTTTTTCATCTACCACAGCCTCGTCATCATTCTCCTCATTTCTTTTCTTTCTCTTCATGCCCCTTTTTGGCTTCTCCTCAGCTTTCTCCACTTCCACCGTCTCACTATCGCTGGGCTCACTTTTCACACACTTTTTCTTTCCCACATGACCCATCCTCTTTTTCTTAAGGTTCTTTCTCTGCTTTCTCTCCACTTCTGAATCATACAAACCCTCATTCCGAACTGCTTTCTCTATTTTCTCCCTCGCCAGCAGACCAGACTTCTTCGGTTCTCTCGGGCTAAAAACACCACAGTTCATAAAACCAGCCCCATCCGCTTTCCACTCCTTGTTTCCACTCGAATTCCCATTTCCCTGTTCTTTCCGTCTCCTACCCCTCTTCTTCCCACACTCTCTCTTGTCCACTAGGTCATCGATCTCCATTCCATCTCTCTCGCCAATTTTCGCTTCTTCCTTTTCAACATTTTCTTTCTTTTTATCCCTCCCATCTTCCACCTCATTTGCCAAAGCTGCCATATTTTCTCCCAATCCGACGTTTTCCTCCATTAAACACCGACTTCCCTCCCTCCCATCTTCCAACTCTTTCTGCAAAGTCTCCATATTTTCTCCCACCGCAACAGTTTTCTCCCCGACTACACACGGTCTCCTATCCCTCATCTTCCAACTCTTACCGCAAAAGGTAGACATTTACAGACTTTCAATTATTTTTTTTAAATAACAAATTCTTATTAATTTGATAAATTTTTATTGATTTTTATACAATATTTGTAAATAAAATTTCATGAATTTTTATAGATTTTTTACGATTGTGATAGACATTTAAAAAAAAAAAAATACAATTCAATTTAACAAAATCAAAATTTCAATATATATAATTTCTTTGATTTAATAATTATTTAATATAAATATAAATAAAAATTTCACTTTGAAATAGATTTACTTATTTAAAAAATAAATATGTTTAATATATGAAAAAAAAATCACAATTCAATTTATCAAAATCAAAATTTCAATCTTAGGGTATATTCAACATGCATAAATAATTAATCAATAAATTTTAAATTTATAAGCATATATATAAATTTAATCAATATAGATAAATAGATAATCAAAACATTATGAAATTTGATAAATTTTAAGCAGTTTTTTATGGAAAAAAAAACATAAGGTTCGTTATTGTGAATATGATCAACGTCACTCCACATTCTATTTGCTATAGTATCTCTCCATGCATTTGCATTTGCATTTGCATTTGCTCGTCGTTGTTCTTCAGTGTCAAATATTTGATCAAAGTTGTTATCCTCGTAAACTTGTTCTGATGAAGGTTGTGGAACTTCATTCTCTGATTCAACTGGAAATTCATCAGATCGACACTCCTTTCGAAGAAAATTGTGCAATCCGGCACAAGCCAATACAAGCTCTGCCTGTGTTGGATATGGAAATGGAGGAGCAGTTTTGAATATTTTTAACCACGATTTAAATATACCGAATATCCTCTCAATGACGTTTCTCAAAGAGGCATGACGAAGATTGAACAACTCGTTTGCATCTTCAGGGTGACGACCTTGGCTAGTGAATTCTTGGAGATAATAACGAACACATCTAAAAGGAGCCAAGATTTAACGTCGATTTGCATATCCACAATCCACTAAAAAAAATTTAATCGAACAGTATTTGTAGAATCAAGTAACCAATGAATAACATATATAATCTTGAAAAATTACAAACTTTTTAAATAAGTAGCATATAGAACAAAAAACATACATTGTGGCACTTTAAGCTCGTTATTTCTTCACAAAGCATATGTCAATATGTTTGAATCATGGGCAGATCCCTCCCACCCAATGAGCACATAAATAAATTATAAATCAAAGTTACAAGCTGCTAAAATATTTTGAGAAATTGTCCCGTGACGATTACGATAACTGTTAGTATCATGTCCAAACATTGTTGCTGGAATATGAGTGTCATCAATAGCCCCAATGCAATCCTACAATAAGAAAAACATAATAAAAATTGTGGTACTTATAATAATAACAACTAAAATGAATTTAATCACTTACTTTAAAATAAGAATAAAATCTTGTACTCTCTCTTATTTTTTCTGGAACTCCAGATCCAGGTTTGACCATCATATTTGCTGCAATGCTATTCAATGCTCTCAACACTTTGTTGAAGTTTTGGCTAGTATTATATTGTGATCGAACGAATATTTTACGAATCAAGCAATATCGAGTATCTTGACCGATAACAAGTAAAAACATGGCAAGCATTTCTTCAATACAAATATATCTTGTATCTTGCAATTGTGTTTTTTCTATAAGGATGTTGCACAATTTTAAAAATACGTCAGGTACATTCTATAAATTTCTCGAAAGTTTGTTGGATCCTCTTTTAATATTTTATGGATATAATCGTATCCACTTGAAGTTATTGTCGTCTATTTAAGGGACGATGGACACGTTCGTCATTCATGCTAGTTATATGCTTAGTTAGCACATAGAGCATCCCAAGAATTTCCCTCAACAAATACCTAAAAGTTTCGTGTAATTTTTCTTCGAATTCCTCTTCTTCCATTTGATCTTCTACATCATGTACGTTGATATATGAAATTTTAATGAACCACCTGATATCAGACAAGGAATTAGAATAAAAAAAAGTCTATGAATTTATTGAACATCATTCCATGTAAAACTCAAAATTTATATAAATAATCCAAAAATACACAATCAGAAAACAAATAAAAAGAATATATCCATAAATTAAATCACAATATAACTCATTATTGATCATGTCCCTAAAAATACTCATTCATTTAATTTATAGTTTATCCATCCCGAACGCTCTTCAATTGTCATTTTCAAGAAATCCATCTTCTTTGATCTGGTGTTAAGTTAATCAAGCACTTTGTATCGAGTACGATTATCCAAATTTGGGACCTCTTTGATAGCATCCCAACAAGTATCACATGCATTCCCTATTAATTCTATCTTAGAAATTACCTTCTCAAGAGTGTGAGATATTTCAAATATATAATTTGGGTCTGTATTCTTGCATGTGCTTGATTTTGCTTCAAACTCAGTCATATCTCGTTTTTTTGTTGTTGGTTGAACCTCTGAATTTCTGGGCTGAGGGGATAATGGTAAAGCAGAGTTCTCAAAAAATGGAAGCTGGTGTGAAGAATCTTGTTTGTCACTTTGCACGAATTCACCACTATCATAATCAAAGACATAATCATTTAATAAATTAGTTTCCCTATTTTCTTCTATCTCAAATATTCTTACATCAGTGTCATCTCCTAGTCCAATTGAGTATTTTCCAGTAGCAGTTCCAGTCCCGACCGCAATTCTCAAATCTTCATAATCCTCAAAAGTGTCTGTCCGATAATGTTCGTGTTTAGGATGAGACTGGTAAAGAACAAAAAACAACAATTGTTAAAATTAGTTATAATTCTAATTATAAATATAAATTTATTATTTTAACTCAAAGATTTTTACCTTGAAATAATCCTCTCATACTTCGTCTTTAGCAGTGAATTTTTTTGTCACGGAATCCCATCCAAAACCAGAGTTATGACGTATAAGCTTACAATAATTGTTGTATCGTTGTTTGAACTACTTTAAACGACTTTGATATTGTGTAATAGTCTTTTCACATCCAAGTTTTTCATTTAGAGCAGGAAGTATTTTTTTCTCCACAGTTTTCTTGTTAAATACTCCATTCTTATCGGGCCATCCTCGCATTGCGGCATCAACCATGATTTTTAGCAATTCATTACTCTCTTCAATCTTCCACACATTATATTTTGCTCGTGAATCTCCCATTGTAAGTATTACTTGAGTATGCATAAGATATAAAATATACGGTGATAAGAAGCAAACAAGCATATACATTTTACTAGATATTGACCAAAATAAGTAAAAAGATCTAGAGACAATGATAAAGTGTAATACAAACAATCAGACAATAAGGACTAACAAGAATTTTAAGAAAGATGCTCCTAAGTTCTATGCTTATCACAACTACATGATATACATTGATTTTAAGTCAATGTATTAATTCATAAATGGACTATACATGTGATGTTTTTTATTGTGCGACATTAAACATTGCAATGGAATTAATATTATTGAATGCCTTAAAAATATCAATATTAGATATTAATATGTCAAACTTACTCATTATTATGATGATTTGGGAAGCATTGGTTTTCTTATAGATAACGCGCCTTCTTTCAAGGCTATTAAAAAATTGTTAGGAAATTTGGGCATCATAATGGCATATGAATGAATAATATATATTTGAATACAAAACACACATATGTTGTTAGCCTATTGTTATATCTTGCAAAACCATCGGCATTAAATTAAGAAAACAAAACCTCTTCATATGATACATTTCCTCCTCACCTTCCAAGATATAGATGCATATAAAATTAAAATAGATTTTTATATCCTAATTCCTGACCACTGTGAAATGATCTGCTAAGATTGAAACCAAAAGGAGACCCAAACTGTACAATAAAGTATATTATGAGAGTATTTTGACTCGCATATCAAAGGAAAGTAAACAAAAATACTGTTACGAAAATCTTTTGTATTACTTCAAAAAATCCATTTCATCTCAAGAAATTTAAAGAAAATAACAAATTAAACAATGACATCGACTCACCACTAATAAAAAAAACTACTGCAAAATCATAAAAATTGATTCCACGAAATGCTTATCCAAAATGTCTATTGTCCATACCAATAATGTAATCATCAAAACTATAATTTCCAGCCACACCTACGTGAATGAACCAAAATACACTTGTTGAACACATGATTTGAATATATAGAAATCATAATATTTTTTTTTTAATCAAATCAATAACGATTCAAGAAAAGATTCATACCTTTGAAATTTGAGAAACCCTCGATTTGTCTTTAGAGATGAGAAAACGCCGTCTTTTGAGTGAGAAAGAAAGATATATGGGTGAGAATGATATTTTATTCGATTAAAAGTCTACCAAAATCTCTAGGATGAGCAGAAGACAATTTTTGAGTTTTTATAGTTGTACCTAGAGTTTTAAGGTTTGTACATAGAGAATTATATTAGAATCATTGTAAATCTATGGAAATATTGGATATCTATAGATTTTTATAGATTTTTAAAAAGTCAAGTTTGAATACCACTATACTTTTTCTGACTCTAAAAAAATCTAATTTGGATACCACAAAACTTTTATAGAGTTTATAAAAGTCTATGTTCAATACATCTAGACTTTTAAACTCTACAAAAGTAAATAAAGTAATTAAATTTCCAAGGTTGAATACACCCCCTGTTGGAACTTTTCAAGTTCGCAATCTTGATTTTGATGATAACAAAACTCATTATTATGTTACTAATAATCTACCTTAGTGCGCAGATAGCTTAAACCGATTTAATCAAGTTTACGAAACCATAACTGAAGCTATCAGAGATACCAACTGATCGCCGAAACCAAATCAGTCCAACTGGTTCTTCAAGCAAGCAGTTCAGTTGGTAGTTCAGCTGATAGGTGATTCAGCAAGGAGACCTCAAAAGCTTGGCCAGCCGATCACATGTCCAACTGACGATGAACTCAGCTAGCCAGTTCAAATGAATGAGCTAAACCAGTTCAACTGACGAGTCAACTGATTTAGCTAGCCCAACTGAAGATCGGTAAAGCTGACGAAACTGAAGCATCAGTCAGAACCTTTCAGTTGCGGATCAAGACAAGCTTACAGCTAATGGATTCCAGCTGTACGTAAAGGTACAAACCTTTGTTCAGTCAAAGTACAATAATGGTTGTTGCATCAGAGCATTAAAAGACAAAACGCTTCAGAAGGGCAGACAAAAAGTCGAGACACAAAGTTCAAGAATCCGATTCGAAATGCAACAGATACAATAATTGAGTCTCACTGTACGATCAGTTATCTCCTGCCTATTTAAAGAAGATATCAGTGAAGACTCAATAACACAAGTCGATAAGAAGAAGGAGTGAGTGAGAAAAAGAAATACAGAGAAGGGCACGCTTAATTGCAAATCAGCTTATAGAAGCATTATAGCCCAGAGGGATTTCATTATTGTTGTATCAGCTTAGTTTAGAAGCAATCGTCCCTCAGTGTGTGAGAACATTCTTTGTTCAGTTCTCACACACACACTCACTTACAAAACCACTCAAACATCGTCTTTCACAAAGATGTAAAACTTATGTATGTAGTCTTTGACATATAGACGTTTAAGAAGTGTTGGCTGGAAGGTGCTGCCTTCAGTCGTAGCTAGGAGTTCAGTTTAGGCAGTAGTGTAAGTCCTAGCTGAGTGGGTTTGTACAAGGTGTTGTATAAATCAAAGTCTTCTAGTAGATCATACTCGTGGAGGTAGAAAGGGTGACGTAGGAGAAGTTGAAGTCTCCGAACATCCATAAATATATCTTGTGTACTTAACTGATTAACTACCGTTTTAAAATTATTTTGATTAGTTGGAGTGTTCGTCTGTTCAAATGTCACCATAACTGAAATACAAGAATGCAAAAACTAATCTATGTTCTTTCAGTTAGTCATTTTACACAAGTTAAAAAATTTTCTAACATTTCAGTTTTCTTTACGAAAGATTACTTCGAGTTTCTTCCGCTTGGTTTAAAACCAAACTCGATTTAATTTATCGGTGTTAATATTCTTAGAACACGAGCTATTGAAGCTCATTGGAGAATGTAGTGTTCGAAGTGTCTTCGAAGACACTAGCACACTTTGGTCCCTTCAATTGGTATCAGAGCAGGTTATTCTAAGAAGAACATTTGAAGAAAATTGTGTTTTAAAATGCTTTACTTGGAAATAGTGTTAAAAGCTATTTAAAAGTATTTCAAATTATTTTCAAAACTATTTGAAAATATTTATATGTCTCTCCTTAGTAAAGAGTTGAGAGGATTGGTCCTGCAATCTTCGTTATGGCCACTTCTCCAATTTCCTAACTTCAGAGTTTTTAATCAGGCTGCAGGGGACTGAGAAATATCTACAAAGATGCACAACTAAATTGCTCACTGAACAAGAACTCAATTGAAAACCCACCAAGTCAGTTGTTCTTCATACGAAACTCATCCATGTCGGGATGTTGGTCGATTCAATCACCAGCTGAACTTCACATGAGCCTAGTCAGAGTCTGCTCGACCAGCTGGGTGAGCACAGAGGACAAGTTCAAAGCAGTTTTACTCGTTTCTCTAGCAAATTGAACTCACAACTGATGCAGTAGTTCAAGCAGTCAAAACAACTAGCTGATGGTATATCCAGTTCTGTCACAGAAACCAACTGATATCTGATGTTGTTTAAAATATGCTATTGTTGTAGAAAATTTTCTTCAACTGATGTATGTACTCAATGTAAATACATGGAATTTTATTTGAATAAAACATCACGTTCAGTCAGTTGCGTTTCAGTGTGATTAAATAGATATTCTCAGTTATCTTGCATACGATACTTGAATGATCAAAATGACCATATAAGCATTCTTTTTCAAATACGAGATTTTATTCAGTCTCTGAGGGGGAGCGTTTCAGTTAAACTAAAAAATTTCATTAAAATCCAGTTACTCTCTCAGTCAACTGATAAATACTGTTTTAAATTCTCCTTATTTATCAATTCAGTTTTAAAAGGGAATTTTTCTTTTGTATTCAAAATTTCTTTAATTCAGTTGTTAAGGGGGAGCTTTTAACAGAGTTTGAATGTACTAACCCTTAAACTAAATATATTGTGCTTAACTGTTCGAGTTTTGTAATTATCAAAAAGGGGGAGATTGTTAGAACTTTTCAAGTTCGCAATCTTGATTTTGATGATAACAAAACTCATTATTATGTTATTAATAATCTACCTTAGTGCGCATATAGCTTAAACCGATTTAATCAAGTTTACGAAACCATAACTGAAGCTATCAGAGATACCAACTGATCGCCGAAACCAAATCAGTCCAACTGGTTCTTCAAGCAAGCAGTTCAGTTGGTAGTCCAGCTGATAGGTGATTCAGAAGGGAGACCTCAAAAGCTTGGCCTGCCGATGACGTGTCCAACTAACAATGAACTCAGCTATCCAGTTCAACTGAAGGAGCTAAACCAGTTCAACTGACGAGTCAAATGATTTAACTAGCCCAACTGAAGATCAGTCAAGCTGACGAAACTGAAGCATCAGTCAGAACCTTTCAGTTGCGGATCAAGACAAGCTTACAACCAATGTTTTCAAAACCAGACCGGACCGGCCGGTTGGACCGGTTCAACCGTGAACCGGCCTCCAGACCGGTCCGGACATAAATAAAAACCCGGAAAACAGGTTTAACCGGAAAAAATCGGTTAAAACCCGGTTCAACCGGAAAAATCGGAAACCGGCCGGTCTTCAGGAACCGGCCGGGTCTGTGAAATTATAAAAAAAAATTGCCCAGAGATCGACGACGGTTATTTCAAAAACCGTCGCTATATAGCGACGGTTAAAGAATAACCGTCGCTATTTAGCGACGGTTATTTTAAAACCGTCGCTAAATAGCGACGGTCTAGAAACTTTTTTATAAGACACTTGATGTTTGCTACTTTTTTTATAATTAATCTTGATGTTTACTTGAGCACTTAAACTTGGTCATCACTATTTGGTTACATGTCATGTGTAATTTGGATTTTTGAATTTGAAAAATGATTTTTATTTTGATATTTGTTGTAATTTTCATCTTAAAAATTAAATAAAAATTATAAAAACATAAATAATCAATATTTTACTATTTTATTTATTATATAAAATAAATAAAATATTAATTTTATTGATCCGGTTCGACCGTCCGGTCGAACCGGTTGAACCGGTTGAACCATTTTTTAAGGCTTGACCGGTTCGATTAACGGTCCGGTTATAAAAACACTGCTTACAACTAATGGATTCCAGCTGTGCGTAAAGGTACAAACCTTTGTTCAGTCAAAGTACAATAATGGCCGTTGCATCAGAGCATTAAAAGACAAAACGCTTCAGAAAGACAGACAAAAAGTCGAGACACAAAGTCCAAGAAGCCGATTCAAAATGCAACGGATACAATAATTGAGTCTCACTGTACGATCAGTTATCTCCTGCCTATTTAAAGAAGATATCAGTGAAGATTCAATAACACAAGTCGATAAGAAGAAGGAGTGAGTGAGAAAAAGAAATACAGAGAAGGGCACGCTCAGTTGCAAATCAGCTTATAGAAGCATTATAGCCCAGAGGGATTTCATTATTGTTGTATCAGCTTAGTTTAGAAGCAATCGTCCCTCAGTGTGTGAGAACATTCTTTGTTCAGTCCTCACACATACACACACTCACAAAACCACTCAAACACCGTCTTGCACAAAGACGTAAAACTTGTGTATGTAGTCTTTGACACATAGACGTTAAAAAAATGTTGGCTGGAAGGTGCTGTCTTCAGTCGTAACTAGGAGTTCAGTTTAGGCAGTAGTGTAAGTCCACTAGCTGAGTGGGTTTGTACAAGGTGTTGTATAAATCAAAGTCTTTTAGTAGATCCTACTCGTGGAGGTAGAAAGGGTGACGTAGGAGCAGTTGAAGTCTCCGAACATCCATAAATATATCTTGTGTACTTAACTGATTAAATATCGTTTTAAAATTGTTTCAACCAGTTGGAGTGTTCTTGTGTTCAGTTGTCACCATAACTGAAATACAAAAATGCAAAAACTAATATGTGTTCTTTCAGTTAGTCAGTTTACATATGTTAAAAGATTTTCTAACATTTCAGTTTTCTTTACGAAGGATTACTTCGAGTTTCTTTCGCTTGGTTTAAAACCAAACTCGATTTAATTCATCGGTGTTAATATTCTTACAATACGAGGTATTGAAGCTCATTGGAGAATGTAGTGTTCGAAGTGTCTTCGAAGACACTAGCACACTTCGGTCCCCCCCCCCCCCCCCCCTTATCTTTTCCTCCTCCGCTGGGAAATTCAAATCCATCTTAATCGAAATCCTCTCTCATCAAGAAACAAAGAATACATAAACAAGGGAAAAATCCCCAAATAGTCCCTTAACTTGTTCCAGATTTAGTCCCAAATGTTCTTATTTAATCCCGAATATTTATATTTTTACCCAATTTAGTACAACTTCTCATTTTGACCCTAATTTTATTTATTTTTTTGGATATGAGAACACGACGTTGTTACAGCTATTGTGTATGTCCAAAAGTATAAGGTTGCACAAGATTTCTATCTTGCATACCATAGATCTAAGTTTTTTATGGCTCATCACGCTTCCATAAGATAAAATAAATCTTACATCTTTTTGACCAAAATATCGTCATGTCATATCTACCGAGTTTTTAAGACTGTTACTTGCATCTTAACCACACAGTTGTAACTGATGGTTCCTGAGGCAAATTCTTTCTGCATCACATACATAACCTAGTTTCGTTTCCTACATCAAATTATATAGTAATAGATTTAATTTGAAAATAATAGTTTTATATACATATTCATGTTGGGGCACCGTTTTCTCGCACCCAAATAGCAACGAAAGTTTAAAAATTTTGTTTCGACATTCGAAACTGCTATTGGGTGTTGTATGTTTATAAACCATTCATAGAGTGTTTAGATTGTTATCTCCGCGTATAAAACTGAAACGTCTACTGCTTAAAATACTACTAGAATTTTTTTTTTTGTAAATTCACTTTCGAAAATTACCAACTTATGCATGCCTGCGATACCACTGGAAATTACACATTTTAAAATAATAGCAATCATCTGACAAATGAAAATACTGCAGTTTTAAAAAGGGCAAAACATCAAACCTAGTCTTGCGTTTTAAAGTAATGCAAATATGAATGTGTAAAGATCCTGATAACCAACAATATAATAAAATGAATGAGTATGAAGATATCCATCCACCCCTAACTCAAAACATAATGTGCGAAAAATACGGTTGTAAGGTCCAGAAATTTAATTCACGTAACATGAATGCATACAATCTAGTATTTTATTAAATTATGTGTTTAATTATTTTTATGCATAATTATTGCATGATAGGAATTTTTTCATGAAATTTTAAAAGTTCATGCATTAGGATTTCTAGATGCATTTCGCGCTCGAACGAGGAACGGAGACCAAGGAATTATCAGGAATATTATTTAATTGCATGGTTAATTTTTATTAATTAAAGTAAGGTGTTGTAAATGTGTTTTTCAAGAAATGGGCTTTGTTGGATAATTTTACCCGTCAGAGCATATTTTTAACCGGTACGTGAATTTTATCAAAACAGAGGACTTTTTGAGGGCTCGGACGATATTTTCAAAAACTTACCAAAACGAAATATTTTTCAGGAGTGTGTTTGGACTTAATGGGCCTAATTTTAAGCTTATTGGGCTTGAAACATATTTTAAAATTTACTAGGGCCCATTAGTGCATACTTATTATTTTTAATTACCCCTTAATCACACCCTAAACCTAATATCCTTGTATACCAGCCGACACCCCTTCTATTCAGCTCATACCCTCTCGTTTTCAGCACCTCCATCAGCAGCAAGTTTCGACCCAGCCTTTTCCTTCAAGAAAAAGTTCTCCGGTGCTTTCCCGACGTTTGTTCTTTTGACGTTCTTGCGTTGAATTCATCAAGGCACGCTTTTTATCATTTCGTTACTCATCACTCACGTTTTATATGCTGATGAATGTGTATATGCATGAAAAACTTTCGATCCAGCCTTGAGCATGAGAGATTTTTGAGTTTACATATGTTTCTTGCATTTCCATGATCGTTACTCACGTTTCTTGTTATTTTGTGCAAGGGGCTGCGGTTGTTGGTTGTTAAGGGGCTGAACATGGTGACAAGATATTGTTTTGGGCATTAGAATCGTTGCTGGTGGTTGTAGGCTGAAGGGCCGAGAGGGTGGTGCTGCGTTTGGTGTGGGTTTCAGGAAGATCGTGTGGGAAGGGTGGGGCTGGCGGTGCAAGGGTCGATCCAAGGCTTAGACCGGACCATGTGGGGTCTGAGTCATGGCTGGGGAAGGCTCGAACGCTGCTGGAGCCATCCTTGAAGTCGCTCGATCGGGATCTAGGAGACTTGGCCGTGGGTTGTATTCCTTGGAGACAAGCGGGTGATCGCGATTTTCTAGCGTGCATGGGGCTGGGTCCATGGGTATGGTAGGTCCCTTAGGGTCTGGTCTAGGTCCTAGGTGGCTTGGTTCGTGGTTGGTGCGAGCTGGTGGAGCCTAGGGGTGCTAGTTTTCGAGTTGGTGCATTGAGGGTTGATAGGGGGAAAAGCTAAATTTTTCCAGCAACTTTGGGGCTGTTCTCGTGAGCTTAGGTGGTCTGGAATTAATAGTTTAGGAGCTGGTCTAGTAAATTTAAGACATGGTTCGAGTTGGGAAAATTTTGGTAATGTTTCGGGTTGATTCGGATTAAAACCGGGACTCCGGTTCAAGTTTTAAAACGAATCGATTAAGTTTTGAAATGGGCTCGAGTTTGCGTCTAAGAAATACTTTTAAACTGTTTTGGGATGGTAAGCTTCAGGTCAAATTTTAGAGGTCCAAGGGTAAAACGATAATTTTGGGTTTCTAGGAGCAAAATGGTCATTTTGCACATGTGGTGAAATTTTTGTCCTGACAGCGTCTTAAGCACATTTTATCATGTTTTAAATGTTTATGCATCATGTTTATGATTTTTATGAAATTATGATAAATACGGTGCATGCTTGGTTTTAAGGAAACAATTACGTATATGCATGTTTTTATTAAGCGGTGAATATGATGATGTTTGTATGGCATTTTAAAATTTGTTAAGTCATGATTATTTATTTTAAATCGCGGGAGTTTAGTTTTTGTCTTTTCGGTTAAATAAGTGAGGTCGAACTGGAGTTGGAGTATTGAGATAAAATTTAATAATAAGAAAATATTCTTAAATTTAATTTAAACCAAAGAATAAGTTATTTTAATGTAAAAGAATGTTTAAGGATTTATTTAATTAATTAGAGATAAGTAGTAAATAAGTTCCTTTATGTCCAAGAATTTACTTAAAAGCCTAAATTAAAATGTATGACCAATTGAGATAAGTTAATCTAGGCTTATTTTATTTAAGAAATTGTAACTTAACATGTTAGTAATTTATTTTAAGAATTTGCCATGCATGCAAGAAAATTACTATCCCAAATTAATTTATTATTTCACTAAAATACATAATAAGTGTTTAAAACTTTAAAGAGTTAAAATTCAATAATTAAGCAATATTTCACCCTATTTTGAAAGCATAATTTCGGCCACCCCATAAAAGATTTGATTTAGTTTGACAACTCACCATTTTTGAATCCCTTCCTTATCCATTATTGGTAGATAATCCCTTCATTTTAATCAAAAATAATTATTGAATTAAGCAATATTTCCCTCCATTTTTATTTGTAGATTTTCGGCCACTCCTTAGTTAGATTTAAAAAAGTTTGGTAACTCTCCATTTTTAATTCATTTCCTTATCCTTTCTTGGGAGATAATTCTCCCACTTTTAATCTTCAATAATTAATAATTAAGCAATTTTCTACCTTATTTTGAATGAAGAAATCGGTCACCTCATTTAAATCTCCTTCAAACCAAATCATTTCCTTATCTCTCAAACTCAAGGATAGAAAAGTTTCTATCTTGCCTTTCTATCTCCCATTTATTTTGCAACTTCCTCATTCACTTCCTAGCCTTCTCTCCTCTCCATATTTTCGAAAATTTCAGAGCCTTTCAACACAAGAAAATCGAGAGTAGCTCAAGGAAATTAAGGAAGAAAACAAGAAAGTAAAGCAACTCCGTCTCCTCCACGCCGTATCGTCGTATAGTTTGTTTCTTTTCAAACAAAAGAATTTCAGGCATGTCTATATCATTCTTTTCTCTTCAATCAAGTCATATACATGTTTTTAAACCATAGTATGTTCATTATTAATGTAGCAAAACCGAAATCATGTCAACTATCAAGAAACTTTCGAAAATGTTGTGCAGATTTTCGGCTCATTCATTGTGCCTTCACGGTTTTGTTGTTTTTGATGATTTCAGGAGTTGACTCGATTCCAGGCAACCAAGGATGCATCTAGACATGTACTAGGGTGAGTTTGGATCATATTGGTCCATTAGTTCAAGTCCCAAACTCGTTGGATTCAAGACTTGACAGCAACTCCACCATAGTTGCGAGTTGAGTCTCGAAATTCTGATTTTTGATTGTTCAAGGAGGTTCGAATCTTGGTTGGCTTTTGGGCCATGTAACCATGGTTAGGACCTTTCCTTAGCATGTCTAGGACATGACCAAGATGACCTTTCATGGCTTGGTTCATGGTCCCATCGGTTTTAAAACAAACAACACAAGACAGCCCCTTCGATTTCATTTTTGAGTTTGTGTGAGTAGTTTCGAATTATTGGGTGTTGTGTGGATCTTGGTTGGCTCCTAGCCCTTAGCCATGGTTCACACAATACCTCATGATGTCTAGATCAAGCCATGGTTGATCTCATGACCATTGGAATTACCAAGACAACAAGTGAAGCAATACACCCCACGCGTGCTCAATGGCGTCTCGGGTGGAGCTTCAGATTTGTCGTCGTTGTTTGTTTGGATTATGGTTGGCCTAGGGCCCTTAGCCATGGTTCAAACCACACCTTAGGATGTTTGGAAGAGGCTCTGGTCAGTGGTTCAAGCCCCAATGGCCATTAGCCTTGTAATCGAAGCGAAGCATGCACAGTTGCTGCTGCTAGAATTTTACAGCAACTTCATCTTCGGTTCAGAGGTCACGTTTGAGTTCTTGGTAGGATTTTGGCCTATGGCCTTGGACTGGACAATACCTTATTGAGTTAGGAAGGTCATGTTTTTGTCCGTTTGTGATTTGGTTAAGTTTAGAGGTCGTACGAGAATTTACGGTGCAATGTGCCAAAGTGACTCTCGA
The DNA here is from genome assembly GCF_022965805.1 of Primulina eburnea. Classification (NCBI taxonomy): domain Eukaryota; kingdom Viridiplantae; phylum Streptophyta; class Magnoliopsida; order Lamiales; family Gesneriaceae; genus Primulina; species Primulina eburnea. The sequence continues at coordinate 4,957,052 of NC_133117.1, read as the reverse complement.
AAAAGCGTTTCATGATTTTGGCCTCCATGCACAATGTTCGTGTATTACAGCCCTTGGTATTTATTTTCTATCATTTTAGGTGTATTTTAATCATGACTAAATGATGGTTCGATGTTGGTTCGGGTTGGTACGGAGTCATGGTTAGATACTAAGTTTGTTGGGCGCAATTGTCTCGTTTTTAGTTCGGTTATGAAGTTTTGGTCAAGTTGAGTTTATTTGCATGTTCTCATGTTAGGATTAGGATGCAGCGAGCCTGAGAATGATCCAACTCAATTGGTAAATTAAAACATGATTTTTAATTATATTACATGCATAAATATAAAAGTTTATTTTTGAGATATATGCGATATGTCTTGTGGCCACCTCACGCTTATGGGATTGCACGCTTATGGGATTGCAGCTTATGAGATTATTACTTCACCCGGTGACTTACCACATGTTAATGTTCATGTATGGGTACAAATATCCAGTCCAAGGGCTGTGATGATCTCTACCGCCCAGTATACAGTTGTTTAGTCTGATCAGACGATTCATTTCATGTTATGGGCCACTTGCGTAGAACATTATCTCAACAGAAAATTATGATATGCTATTTTATGACAGTGCTCTATCGAGCAAACATTTTACGTATGATTTTTCATTTATGCACGTATTTATAATTATTCATGACACGACTTTTCACGTTATGCTTTACGTTACGATATTTTTACGCTACGCCAGATTTTACGATATATTTACTTGTTATTCATGATATATGCATGCAGATTTTTTAGACTCACTAGACTTGATTATTGTAGGTACTGATGAGGTCGAGACCGAGGGTGGGGACCAGTGAGCTAGCTTGGATCGGCAGTAGTAAGAACCCGAGGACCTCATTTTTCAGCACTTACTATTTTTAATCAAACTCAGTTTTTATTTTGTCGAAATATTTTTAAGTTGTGGTTGGAAACATTTATTTACTTCTGCTGCTACTTTAAACATTGAATCTTTTTATCAGTTTATTTTTATGAATGATGCATGTTATTTATTTAAAAAAAAAGAAAAAAAATTTGAATTATTCCGTAAATTTTCAAATACGAATTTCCGGCCTCTACAATGATGATGTTTTTGAAGGATAAAAATTGGTTGTGACTGACGATGTATATATATACGATGACATGAGATATGATGAGCTGATGCCAAGGCTCAGTGGACGGGTAATGCTGTCGCTGATGTCCCTGCCGCCGGGTACCACTGTTTTATAGATCGATCCATCGAATAGAGCTGATATGATAGAGCTGATACGAAAATCACAACTAATGAACTGAATTCAATTAAAAGAAAATGTATACGTATATGATGACATGATGAGACATGCTTTGACACGTTATGATTTTATATGACACGTTTATGTTCATGCTTTTAAGTTCATGAAAGATATGTTGAGTATGATATTTTTCACTACTGTGTGACATGTATATGTACATGATATTTCTGGTACAGGTGTGTTGAGTCTTTAGACTCACTAGGCGTGTGTGATGCAGGTGAACTTGATGTTGAGGGGACTGGAGGTGCCGAACTCTGAGTAGGCAGACATGGTGGGGTGACACGACCTGAGGACCGCATGTCTTCCGCATTATGATTTCTGAGATTTGATAGGATATGAACATTTTTATTCGTTGATGATTTTAAAATTTTTTTTCGTTTATGTTTACGTATAATTTTAGATGAGTTTGGTTATTTTAAACTGCACTATTTTTACTGTCAAATATTTAAGATCATTTTTCTTTATGTTATATTTTTCTGTAAAGTGCATACATATTTAGATACCCTCAAAGCAAAGGTGAGAAAGATAGATTACAGTCCTATCAGTGCAACGGCCGAGCTTTTAAAAATATATATATATCTGTACTTTTAAATCAGTAGATGTTACAACGGTCGTCAGGTTCGCGTGCGCACATCCAACTCTGCCTACTCAGTCTTCGGTACCTCCGATCTCCTGATCAATATGCTCACCTGCATCATTCATATCTAATGAGTCTAAAGACTCAGCACACCTGTAACGTTATAGCAAGTAAATATACATAACATGCAATAGTGAAAAGTACTGTAATAAGAAATACATTTCGTGATCTTAAAAATTCGTAAGCATAATCATGACTTGTCGAAGCATAAACATGTTCATAACATATCTCATCATATCCACATATACGTGTTTGTTTTCTTAATTCGAATTTTGTTCATTAGTTGTGACTTTCGTATCATCGTATTAGGCGATGGATCCATCTACGTATAACCGCGGTATCTGGCTACGGGGACATCAGCAACAGTATTACCCATCCACTGAGTCTTGGCCTTACATATTGAAACATCCACTACTCTTTTTTTCTTAAAAAGTGCTAGAAATTTATTTTTCTACTTAATCTCGACCGAATATACTATACATATATATATATATATATATATATATATATATATATATATATATACTTTTTAAAATACCTTGCACCATTTAAAAATAAAACAACCAACTATATTTGAAAATTCAGAGGAAAAAGTTTAAAACATAAAATCGTCATTTGTTTACCAACCTAACTTATCAATATTTCAAAATAAAATTAACTCTAAAAACCTCTCAAAACCACTCAAAAAGCATCATAAAAGTCGTAAAAATCCTTAACATAAACTTAAATCATAAATGCGGAAAAACTAGCGTTGGTCATCGGGCTATGTGCACCTTCAGTCCAGTGAGATCAACCTTCAAGTCTGTCAACAATGTCAACATCATGCTCACATGCATCGATTACACCTAGTGAATCTATTGACTCATCAAACCATAACCATAATAGCAAGTAATATGTATACAATCACATGCAACAGTTTACTTAAAATAACATTTCATAATATGCATAAACTTAAACATTTTTCATTCATCATAAACATAATCCTTTCATTATATACGTTTACGTTTTCTTTTTCGTTGAATTCAGATCATTAATCGTTACTTTCGTATTAGCTGAAGGTCGATGGATCTATCTACGTATTATCACAGTTGTAACGCCCCAAAAATTTGAAGGTCCACGCGAACCACATGCATACAAGTTACTAAATTCCTTGTGTATTTCAATTAATTGTTAAATATACCATAATAAGGCATAATGCAAAAGAGATTTTTTTTCATAAAAAAAATTCACAAAATCATTCCCAATTGTAATCTACACTCTCAGCCACCATAAAAATTTTGGAAGAAAATTTTGGCAAAAAGGAAAATTGATTTGCTTAATTATGGATTGAGAATCCATAATAATTGATTAAGAATCAATTAAGGAAAAAAAATCATCCCATCCTTTTCATGAAAAGCTCTCGGCCATGAAATAAATTGGTTGGGAAATTTTTGGCCAAGTGATTTTTCCTTCCACCACCGCGCCGCCGACGCTACACCGTCACCGGATTTTGGAAATTCGGAGTGCGCAATCTCAACGCACAAATCGTTTGGATTTTCTAGTGCAAATCAAGCGATGAAAACAGTCTTCGATCGTGGACCTAATTAGACGATCAAAGAAGGACGTTCATAGGGAATTACAAGAAGGGCTATATTCGTCTTAAACATCGGAATAGTTTGGAGTCAAGCGTTAAGAACGCAAATGTATGATCCTAAACGCTCTATGAATGATTTGAACACACGACGCCCAATAACAAAATTTTTAAACTTCCGCTGCGTTTTAGGTGCGAGAATACGATGTCCCAACAAAATATACAAATCAGATCATAATTATAAGACACGTGTTGTTGTATAAGTACTTGCGCCTAAATTTATAATTTTTATGCATTTTTTGCAACTATTAAATTTAATTCATGTGAGCAAGACATAAATATAAAAAATATTGTGATTTACATGCAAACGTATTTTAAATAGTTTTCGGAAATGAGCTTCAATAGAAAAACTAATTAGATACCGAATACATAAAAATAAATTGATTTTAAATTAACATTGAATGATCATATAACAACAACAATGGAATTTCGTCCCGGTTTATTTTTGTTTAGATAAATTAAATGAATTTTTTTTATTTGATCAATATATACTATCTACTTCTTTTGTAAATTATAATATGAAATGCCTAAACAGTGGGTTCTTGGACTATAAATATTGTAAACCTTCCAAGAGCAAAGAATACTAATTTGCGACAAATTTTCATTATAAAATATTTACCCAATTATAATTTGTATAAAATTATATTATATTTCATGTTACACATATTAAAATTAAATTTGTGAGGAAAAAACATGCATTTCATTTTGGTTAGGTGGGTAGATTTTAATATATATAATTTAGGTTTTATTATGGTATGCCACACGATCATGGAAGATAATATTATTCTTCTTTTATGAAAATGGGAGGAGTAAAGTTGTGAAGGCGATGGATTGTTTCGATTTTGTAGTCGATGGAAGGAATATGAAATATTGCATGAAATTTTAGTTTATTCATAATTATCATATATCGTTTGTGGATCCAACCATTTCCAAAACTAGCCGAGTAAGAAGCCATTTCAGAGGCAATTCAAATATGATTCATGTCTCTTCCGTGCGTTATATCGTAACAAAGTAGTAAAATGCATGTGTTGTTCGACCCGATAACGTAATCTATCGATAATTTATACAATTTGTAAATGCATTTCTTTACAATATAATTAGGTTTATCATATTAAAAATTTTATTCGCATGCATATGCGCATTGTTCCAAAAGTGCGCAAATTTGATTTTAATCGGATTTATTTGACTGCTTATAAAGTGAATTCATTTAATGTATAAAGTCGGGGATGGATCCGGTTATTGATCTCCTTAATTTCTTGTCTCAGCCATGAAACACGATAATTATAATATATGACAAGTGGGATTCACTAATTACTTTGTTGTTACAAAATGATTTTTAAAACTGAACCATGTTATTCCTTGTCCAACTTATCTTATAATTATTTTATGATTCGTAGTGGATATCCAGTCCAAGGGCTGTGGTGATCTTTGCCGGCCAAGAGCTGTGTTGTTAGTTTGATCAAACGAAATATGTTATGGTGCCACATTTCAATGAGCAGAACTCTACGCAAAATATTTAAGTTTATATTATGTCAACCGAAATATGCTTTATGAAAATGTTTATGCAGGAAAGTCGCGTCATATTTATTTATGCCTAGGTAATTTACGTATCAAGAATGTTTAGATTGCATGAATTTTTATTATATAGTATTCGTTGTTCACGGTTTATCCATGCTGAGTCTTTAGATTCACTAGACTTGATTGATGCAGATGAAGTTGTTGAGGAGACTGGAAGTGATGACCAGTGAGCAGGCTCGGATCGTAGGCAATGCATGCTCGATGGCCTTACAGTTTATGAGCTTTGTGCATGTTAAAACTGATTTAATATTCTGATTTATTTTATTGCATTTTGGTTGGGAAACCAATTATTTCTTTGGATGTTTTAAAATATATTATAGATATCGACGTACATCACTTTTTTAATCCATCAAAATTTTAAGAATTTAAATTGTTTATATTTTTTTTAGTTTTGAATTTTAGGTTTATTTTTGGAATCTTCGAAAATGATGTATAAGTTTTGTTGAGTTTAAAAGTTAAGAGTTATGGATTTAATTAGACAGAAAATTTTTATTTTTCGCATATTTTAAGTAGTAAGTGAGGGTCGTTATAGTTAGTATCAGACAAGGTCTTGATAAAGAGTTGTGCCTACTTTCAGTTGCGAGAAACTCAGCAAGTCAAGCATCAAGTCTGTAAGTTTTTACGATTTTAAATATTATAATTATAAAAATACGAGTTTTTTTGGTTGTGTGTTTAAGTTTCAAATCATATTTAGTATGTTATTTGAATATTATTTTTATGCTTGTTGATTACGTGTTGAGTTGGGTTGTGGAACAGTATGCTTCCCAGATGTGTGGATGATCATAAGAATCGTGAGGGTCATGAGGATGAGAGAGTTCCCTCTCCACGTCCACCACTAGATCTTCAGCTACAGATGCTTGCTGGCATGACCCATTTTTTTGCACAGTTCGCTAGGAACAATGCCGAAGTGGGGAGAAGGACGAGTCCATAAGCAGTTTATGAGCGCTTCCGCAATATGGTCCCCAAGGACTTTGCGTGGACGATAGATCCTTTGGTGGCAGAGCGTTGGATTAAATCCATAGAGGTGATCTTTACTTTTATAGAATTGCAGGATGTCGACAGAGTTAGATATGCCACCTATCTGCTGAAGGATGATGCTAGACTGTGTTGGGAAGGAGTATCAATGACTGTGAACCTTGATATCCTTACATGGGAGGGCTTCAAGGAAGTGTTTTATTCGAAGTACTTCACTGATGATGTCCGCTTCCGTCTGAGTAGGGAATATATGACACTGAGGCAGGGGGACCACAATGTGGCGGAGTTTCTGATGAAGTTCGAGCAGGGGTGTCATTTTGTGCCCATGATTGCAAATAATCTAAGAGAGAAGTTGATTGAACTTTCTAAATGGTTTGCGGTCGATCTTGCGCCGTGATGTTCGTGTGGCTGGTCCTATTGTAATGTCTGAAAAATCAATCCACGTAAACCACATGCATGCGAAATTATTTTAATTGTTTTAAATGCTTGCATGATATTTATTATATGATTAAATATATAATTGCATGATTAAATGATTATATGACATGATTTCATGAAATTAAGGATTTTACCCGAATATTCGATAATAGGCAGGGAAAAGGAGACCGGGGACGACCAAAACAAGAATATTTATTTTTCATTAAATAATGGCAAGGCTTCCTAATATGATTAAAAATGATTTAAATTTTCTAAAAATATTGGAGTTAGAATTATTTTATGAGTCAAGCTCGATTTTTCTCGGGAAGCCGGTTTTGGGCAAACAAGAAGTTTTAAAAGATAAAAAATATTATTTTATGAAAACTTTTTTTATAAACTTTTATTATTTAATTAATTAAGTGTTATTAGGTCCAATTTTATTAATTAAAGTAGGTCCAATTACCCTTAAGCTTGCAAGCTCAAAACCAAAGTCCATTAATATATAATTAAGTTTATAAATAACTAAACCTAGTCTTCTTCACCTCATAAATCATCACCCATCAGCCGAGAACACCTTTCACACACTCACAATATTTTCGAAAATTTGGGAAGGAAAGAAGCTTGTGTTCTTCGTCGTCCGGTCGTCCAACGTCGCACCCTCGCCAACGATCGAATAATCGAGCGTTATAAACGCAAAGGCACGTTTTCTAAACCCTTTCAACCATTATACAAATCATAATATGTGTGTTTTAATTGATTATGCATGAAAAATATGTGGGTTCGATAATTTTTACGGTAAAAAGTTTATTTGTAAAAACGAGACGATTTTACGTTTATTTGAAAAACGTTTTGAATCCAACGGACACGCTGCCAATACATGATAAAAATATGGTTAAGTTATGATTGAAACATGATAAATTCAATAGGAATTAGGCTGGAAAGACTCATCTTGGTACAGTGAGGACAGTCGTCGAATCTAGGGCGTTACAGTTGGTATCAGAGCCGACCTCTCTTAGTACGGTGTGGTTTGGGGACGATCCAAGCGGAAGCTGGTGGGCATGTGAGGCCCGGGGCCGAAGAGGGTGGGGGGTGATCGCCGGTGCCATGATTTTGCACGGACAATGAACGGTTCCTGGCAGGCTTCTATGCGGAGAAAACATGAATGAAACGATCTTACACCGGAAAGAGAGGGATTTTGAAACTGTTTAGGTATGAGACTATACAGTTGAGAAGGGATTAAAAGATTTGATATATACTACACATATCAAGAAGGTGCATCTTCTTTTCGGTAGCTCATCACATAAAAACTCCAAAGTTAAGCGTGCTTGATTTGGAGCAATTTTGGGATGGGAGACCCCCTGAGAAGTTTCTTAGAATGCGTGTGAGAGAGGACATAAGCACGCTAGAAAGACTCGTCTTGGTACAGTGGGGACAGTCGTCGAATCTGGGGCGTTACAAGAAGTTTTAAAAGAAAAAAAATATTATTTTATGGAAACTTATTTTACAAACTTTTATTATTTAATTTAATTAATTAAGTGTTCTTGGGCCCAATTTTATTAATTAAAGTAGGCCCAATTACTCTTAAGCTTGCAAGCTCAAAACCAAATCCCATTAACATGTAATTAAGTTTATAAATAACCAAATCTAGTTTTCTACACCTCATAAATCATCACCCATCAGCCGAGAACACCTTTCACACACTCACAATATTTTCGAAAATTTGGGAAGGAAAGAAGCTTGTGTTCTTCTTCGTCCGGTCGTCCAACATCGTACCCTCGCCAACGATCGAATAATCGAGTGTTATAAACGCAAATGCACGTTTTCTAAACCCTTTCAAACATCATACAAATCATATTATGCATGATTTAATTGTTTATGTGCGGAAAAAATAGGTGTTTGAATATTTTTACGGTAGAACGTTTATTTTCAAAAATACGATATTTTTACGTTTATTCGAAAAACGTTATGAATCCAAGGGGTTAAGCTGCAAATACATGATAAAAATATGATTATATTAGGGACAAAACATGATAAATTAGTCAAGAGAACATGTTGAAATCGTAGGAAAAATTCAGAAATAAGAGCCGTGGGTTGTTGTTTGGTTTGCAAATTCAAGGGCTCGGTTCTTATGCATGGGGGTAGGTGGCTCGACTAGGTCTGGAGGTTGGGTCCTAGGGGTCATGGCTAGGTCCTGGGTTGGGTCCTAGGGTGGCTAGGGTTTGAGATTTGGGCTGGGGAAGAGTCCACGTGAAGAGGGACTCTCCCCCACGCTCACGTTTGTGCAGCAGCGGCCATGGGGGCTCGCTGCTTGGGGCTGGGTGGCTCAGATAGGTCCTATAGGGTCTAAGGTTGATGGGCAAGGGCTGGGTCAGGGGCTGGAGTGGAGTGGTTAGCCGCTGGCACGACTAGAAGTGGTTGGCGCAAGGGAAGCAAAGCTCACAGGTTCTGGTGTGACTGATAAAGGGGGCTCGCGGCTGGCCTGGGGGCAAGCCAGGTGGGTCCTATAGGGTCTAAGGGTAAGGGCTGGGCTAGGTGTTGGAGCGGCTGGGTGTGCTGTGGCTCGAGCCAAAAGTTGGAACCGTGAGGAGAAGCTTTAGCGCGCAGGTTCTGGTACTTGGCTTCAGGAGCTTTGCTGCTTTGTTCAGGGGCTTGGGCTGGTCTGAGCTTGGTCTAGGCATGGTCTAGGGATGGTAAGGGTCAGGTGGGCTCGGTGGTGGCTCGGCTAGAAGTGTCCAGGTTTTGCTAGGAGTCTTTAGGCATGAGGTTCTTCCATGTGCAGGTTTGTGCTTCAGTTTCCATGCGAGTTGGAGCGACTTAGGGGCTGGTTCTTTGGGATGGGCTTGGTCAGTAGGGTGCCTAAGTGGGTTGGCTAGGGTTTGGCTCAAGGTGTCTTGGGCGCGGCTCGAGTAAATTGGGAGATGGCTCGGTGGTTTTGATTAGGTGTCAATATTTCGAATTTTAGAACAAAAAATAGAACCATGGGTCCACGGGTGTGGTTCATGGCTCCTAAGGGTAGAATAAATACTAAAAATGTTATGTTTAAAATTTGGGATCAAAATATTGAGTTTCGGATTTATCCGGGATTTAATCACCACACGAAACGCTAATTAAAGAATTAATTGGAAAGCCTAGTTTTAAACTTTATAAAATTATGAAAAAAGTGAGATCGATCCCAAAATAATATAAAGTGAACATGAAATTCCAAGTTTAAATTTCAAAATATGTTATTTGATTTTGTATATAAGATCGATTATACAATTTAGCTTCATTAATGTTATAGTTGAACAATGTACACAACTCGTCTGAAGTGACGAAGAACCCTTTTAAAGAAAGTGAGTGAATATTTCAATTTCAAAAGAATAATGAAGGCTAGTCGTTATGAAAGAAATTGATGTCATGCATGACATATCTTATATTACTTGCAAGCAAACATAAAATACGCTAAAAGCGTGATCGACCAAATATTTTAATGAATCCAATTTGGATGGTGTTATTCATGAGCACTTTAGCTCAGAGTTTCTAACCCAAAGTCGGTTATGAGAAAATATTTTCAGTGGTCATAAATGAGTTAATTATACAGTGATATGTATAGAAAATCCTCTTAAGATTTGATATGTCAAATGGATTTAGATTCAATGTCCAAAACTATTATTTCAATAGAACATGTCATTATATAAATAAAAATGATCACATGCATCAACTTTTGGCAAATCAATATACAAGTTTGGAATACGAAGAGTTGATGATTTTAAGTGATGCTTGCAATAGGAGGAGTATTCAAAGTTGTCTCTTTTTTTCTCATCTATTATTTTTCTCGTTTGTCAAAACTAAATTTTTAATGAGGCAATTAACGATTAACGAGAGATGTCGTACTCTTTTTCCTTCACTAAGATTTTGTCAACACTTGGTTTTTCCTAGAAAGGTTTTAACAAGACGCATCTATTGGTGGGAAGACATCCAAAGAAAGTATCTATTGATGTACTCTTTTTCTTTCGTTTGGATTTTCCCCAATGTGTTTCGCTGACAAAGTTTTAACGAGACATCATTGAGTCCCAACAAAGTTTCTAAGCATCCATCTTGCCAAATGGATATTTGACGAATCAATTGTTTCTGCAAATAATCATCTAAGGGATAGTGTTATAAATATATTATTATTGTAGATGATTATCTTATTTAGTTAGATTTGAAATATTTGTAATCAAGATAAATATGACAAGATAATATATGTAAAGATTTGTATGTTGTAATCTTTTTCTATAAATAAAGTGACTGTGTTTAATGAAAATTGCACCTCAGTATTGACTTATTATCTCTTTTCTTTTATGAATTTTTTATGCTCATCTCTCCTTATTTTATAGTTTATAACAAGTATAACATATATAAGTTACAATGTCAATATTATGCTACAAGTTCATTACTCTTATTTGTGATAATTAATATTATAAAAAATCATTTGACGCAAATGATAATGTATTTGATTACACATATTTGTTTTATCCAACATTTGATTTAAGTTCTATAAATGATTAGAGTTATATATCATTATATTATACATGATTCCATGCATAGAGCTGTCAAAATGAGTCGGGCCCGTTGGATCAACCGGCTCTGTCAAATAGATAGGTTGGATTCAAAATTCTCAGCATGCCTCGTAAAATGTTGGGTTGCTAGTCGGTCCTCCCGCCAATCCGTTTTGACTTCTTTATCCATGTATATAGATTTGTTATCCCTATATCACACATCCAAAATTATCTCATCTCATTAGCCCAATGATGTCTAAATGTTTATAATAATTTGCTTTGTTGGATGGGACGATGGATGATGTAATGATAAATTGAGAAATTAAATATTTTTTGACTTCGATTATCGTAAACTTTAGGCCAAACTTTCAAATAATGTTAAAGATAAATCTCTTCTCTTCCACTACAACAGATGTTCAACATGACGAAAATTCTCGTATTTCGTATATACATGTTCTCTGCATATAATATGTTTTATAATATAAAAAAACATCATTTATATTTTTTGAATTCAAATAAAAATATTGTATAATCTAAAAAATCAATTAATGTTTTTGTGTAAAATCGAATGTGTGGTAGATCGCCGTTCCTGCGGCTGACTAATCGATATCTTTTATGATGAATATCATTGCTCCAAAAGGTAAAATCGCTCACCTTAGGCGTCCTTCACCCTCGGCCCGACAAGATTGTGAGAGGAGGTAAATCATGGTGACTCAGCCAACCAGCAGCAGCTAGACCTTATGCTACGCTGCGCACAAGGAGCTCCCCCTCATTGGAAGGAATTTAACTCCCACACTGCCGCTTGCGAGACTCGATCTCTGGTCATTGCTCCAAGATTTACTGCTGCTGACCAACTAAGCTAAGCCCATGCGGGCTTTTATGATGAATATCATGCTTGAATTGAAATTGGAATTGAAATTAAAATTATGATTATATGAAAATATCTCTCCTTTTTTTCGATCACTTGTGAAAGGAATTTAAATTAACATAAATGTTCACTCAAAAAAAAAGAGAAAAGAACGGAATCGTCTGAGGATAAACCCCGTTGGGGATGAGAGATTCAAACGTATTTATTTTTGTAATGGGATTAGCTTTTTTATGCAACGATTAGCCAGCTGATCAAAGCGAAAGCGACAGATTTCCATTTCCCTGAACAGACGCACACGCACAGAAAGACAATGCCAACTTGAATGAAGCAAAGAACCACGTCGCAATCGACTGACTTCTTTAAATTCATTTCCCGCAGCGAAATAAGGAGGTTTCTTGAAAAACAATAGGAGGTTTTTGTTTATGCGGAGAAAGAATGGCAGCCTATGAAGAAATCATGGAGGTGGAGGATTCAGAAGGGAATTCATGCGGGCAAGTTAAGCTAAGATTCAGAGATCGGTCCAAGGTATGAGCCTTATGTTGTGTAGATGCATGAATGCAATTTGCTAGTGAATGGCTACAAAATTTGCGCTTTTCTTGAGGTGGGTTTACATTTTGGATGCTTTCTTCATTTGGGTTGTGGGCAAGCAACACTTCTATCTCGAGGGAGAAAAATAATTACTCGAAATTTGAATTTTTTTCATGTTCTGGATTGTTGTCTGCGCGCGTGTGTTTTTTGATTGTTATTTGTTTACGTGGGCTGCGTTTGATTTTGCCTAGGCAGTGGCTCAGACCAAACAGATCTTGTCAAAGCAAGCGGATAAGATCGCCAAACAGGCTGAAGAACATGAAAGATTCATCAATAAGGTATTTGGTTGCATAATTATGTACAAGATTCTTTATTCTTCTGCCATTTTCGATTAGGAAATGTGACTAATATTATGTACAAGGTATTTGGTTGCATAATAATGGAAGCAGGACCATGTTTTCTACAGTATTTGCATGCAACTTAAAGAGAAAAATTGTGGTTTTTAAGACTCCTCGACTTGATTCTTAGTGTATGGAGCAATTTTCCGAAGTTTTGATAAATGGTTTTGTTGGGAACTATTTAGGTGACGCATTTGCTTGGTGTTCTTGGCTTCGGAGGATTTTGCTTTGTTTTGGGGGCAAGTGAGTGGAACATCTACTGGCGCATGACTTCGTTGGGATTACTGGCATGCATTGTAATCTTGTCATGATATTGATCTTTGGTTGGTTAAATGATGCAGGGCCACAAGATGTGCGGTACCTATATTGTTTGTTTTACATTATTTTTGTTCCTCTTCGATGGATTTACTACCGATACAAGAAATGGCACTATTATCTTCTGGTAATCTCCTACTTATCTATACCACTTGATTGTTATGGTGGAGGATCAATCTGGTTTTTTGGAAATTTGTTTGTTGTCCTTCCGTTCAGGAGTGACGTGATAGTTTGTTGCTCGCTATTCTAGTGGCTTTACATAATTTAGGTTTACGCTCAGCCTTGAAATTGAGTGCATGCCGTAACTGCGTTTTGTCAGTGTTATCTATCAGTTTCATATTCTATTCTGTCAGTATGTACATAAGGTTTGCAGATTCGGTATGTTCATATACAGTGGTATGAGTTTGAATTCATAGTGCCATGCTAGGCTTCTTCTACAGTCTCAAGGAAAGAGTATTCTCATGATTCACGTGTTTATGCCATACAGGACTTTTGCTATTATGCAAATACAATCTTTCTGGTCATGATTCTGGGTTATCCTAGAAACGAGAAACTTTTCATGGTTTGCTTCTCATTTGCAGAGGTAAGTTATCTGACCACTTTCACTTCAGTTTTATTTCATTAGCATAATTCCCTTGCTCATTTTTTTTTTCCCGAATTAATGTACAATGATTTCAGGGACCATTGGCATGGGCGCTCATTGTTTGGCGATGTAGCTTAGTTTTCATTTCTATGGACAAAATTGTAAGCGTCTTCATACATCTCTTGCCTGGTAAGATGAATTTCCTTTACCGTTGTTAAATGATTCAATTGGCTATTCAGTATCTTGAGAGCATTCTGAGAACTGAATATTTGTATTTTTGTCCTGTTAATTTGACTTGTTAAAGTTGATGTAGTTGTCCAATTTACATTTAAATTATGGTCATATATTTTGGTCTTTGATTTAGCTCAGCTCTTAGCACTGGCATGGGACAAGGTTTGGAGTATTAGAGTCATGCATATGGCGCATTAACCTGGTAACTAGACCGACAGTTACTCAATGTGTTCAGATTGTTACATACAGAACCTGTACAGTGTACAATATGTCAGATGAGATTTTTGTTTCTCAAGGTGACAAAATCATAGTGTGTGCTTACTACGTACCATATTTCTGACCTTTTTCATAAGTCAAGCCTCCAGAGTTATCTCTCGAGGGTTCTTTACATGAAAATGGTTGGAAACCTGAGCCAAAAGGCCATGGTTCTTCAGATTGAAATAGTTGTTCTTGGGTATACCAGAAAGATAATTAATAAACGTAGAATATTTATTTCTGTATAATGGGTGAAAACAAAATCTGGGCATTTGACCAAATCAAGAGAAAAAAACTAAAGAGAACCTCTTCTCCATTTACAAGAACTTTTTTCGGACTTTGCCTTTGTGTTGGGTGGATGTGGAGGCAGCCCATTGACTGACAACCTCCTCTTTTTCTGTCATTGCCTCTACCTTGTAGTTCATGAAAGGATGCATAAGTTTTGGCTGTAATTTTCACCTTATATTTCATGGAATTCGATAGCAGCTGGCTGTTTCAACACTCAATGAATTATTCACAGTACACAATTTCTTTATGATAGTCAAACTGCTTCAAATATGTTCTTTCCCAAAAGAATGTAGAATACAGTATGTATTACCAGTACTTTCATAATAACAGTGATGGAAAATATGAACCCTGTTGTAATCTGAATATGTTTTTTCTTGAAAATGGAATGATTCAGCTAAACTATTTGTCCTCGTGCCATTTCACAGCGACTCCAGCATATTGTGGTAGCTCAGATAGTTGCAAAACTTTTATTGGATGTAAAGCAAGTTTTTCTAAAATATATATGTAGTCCCATAATCAAGCAATTTATAGATGATTCAAATGTGGCTTTCAGGATTGGTTTTCTTCACAATTCGATGGTGGGATCCTCCGTTTTTTGAAGCCATGCATCCCGAGGGAACAGCTCGGAGAATAACATGGCCCTATGCAGAAAGCAAATCATATCTGTGGACATGGCTTTTTTTGGTTCCTTTGGTGGCTTATAGTGTGTGGCAGCTTCTTTATTTTCTGATTGTAGATGTTTTACGTGGCCAAAGACTACTCAGAGATCCCGAAGTAATGACTTCCTACAGGTTAAAACATCTCTCTCTCTGCTTGCAAGTTACTATAGATCAGGGGTGGTTTCCGCAAGAGGGTGATGGTGTCCCATCCAACAAAAACGTT
Source organism: Primulina eburnea (assembly GCF_022965805.1). Taxonomy (NCBI): domain Eukaryota; kingdom Viridiplantae; phylum Streptophyta; class Magnoliopsida; order Lamiales; family Gesneriaceae; genus Primulina; species Primulina eburnea. The sequence continues at coordinate 4,941,641 of NC_133117.1, read as the reverse complement.
TTTCTAACTGTACATGTATCATTTTTAAGAAAACTGTAAGTTTTGTCCCCAAATATCTAGTCTGTTGCACTTGTTTGGGTTCACCCCTTGACTGTAGTGACACTTCCATAAAACTTGGAGCCCATTTTTTTCGTTATTCAATGGAATGGAACATATGGCCACTCATTTTTCGAGCTTCCTATCGAACAGGGAAATGTCGAAGAGAGCCCAGAAAGCAAACAACATTTGGTGGCGTTTAAGTGGATTGCTTGGAGACAATAACCGCTTGTTTATGTACATTCTGCTTCAGGCCATTTTCACCGTAGCAACTATGGCACTAACTGTCCTCGTATTCTTATCTTACAAATTACACGTTACTTTCCAATTACTCAAGGTTACTGCAACTGGAGGCCACCTTCAATGTTCAAAGGGTGGGGGTAATGGTGATTTCATATTATCAACATATTTACTTGTTTGCTGACCAACTAATTTGGGATTAAGACACATATAATTATATAAAGATGACGAAAACCATATTTCGACCAGAGTCAGTGTTGAATAGACATCGTTTAACACCTAATCTGATGCTAAACGTAATGGTCTAGGGTATTAAAAATGAATATTGTTACATGTATTTATTGGTGGTTTGTCATCTTTATTAAGCCTCAGGAATGTTACCTCTCGTGTAGTTGCGAGAACGATCGAATTGTGAAGTTTAAGTTACAACGCAGTTTAAAAAAATTTGGTCAGTGTAACATACGAGATTTCTAGGGCATGAGACGAACTTAAAAAATTGTTTTCGAAATAATAGACCATTGTTTTTCATTAAAAAGATTTTTTTTAAAAAATATAACATCATATCTATTTCATCATCTTCAATTAAGATTTCTCTAACATTTTTCCCATTATATGATCATGAACATTCAGAGGAAATCTCTCTCTCTTTGTTTATATTTTCGTGTTAAATATTTTCAGTATCATAATATGCAAGACAATGCAATTATTAAGATGGGTGTTCTTGATGGGAAAACAATCGCAATGTGACGTCAAAGATGTTGGTTGTTGTACGACCAGGGATGGATCCATGAATAAAAGTTGGGGGGGCTTGAACTCAATATGATAAGTTATATATTATTAAAAAAAATTTATATTATATCGTTCAATGAAGTTGTGTCCTACAATGATTTTCTGAAAACGACGATTCTGGCTTCCAAATTTTGTACCTAGATACTCCAACATATCTCGTTTATAATGCCCCATATTTAGATATGAACGTCTTATCTCATCTCGTACATTAACATGATATTCACATATCTGTTTTCTTTTTCCCGGATCTCATTCAATAAAAGTAGACGAAGACTGATGATCGTCTCTAGGAAAGGAACATGAAGGAATTTGGATATTGGGAAATAGAAGACTTTCACTGGATTGATGTTACATTGTAAGGACCGTAGGAATTGAAGTATCTTCACTAGCTTGACGATCTCTCTTCTTAAAGAAAGATGATATCAATGTTTTTCCTTTCTTTGCAGCAGATTGATGTTCCATTTTGAAATAGTTCAAGTTATACTCATAACAAGAATAAAATAATTATTAAACAAATAAACAAGTAATAGTCAATCAACAACTCAACAACAAACAATCAAGAAACCACAAATCACGCACAGAGAAGCTATAAAAAACAAAATAAAAAATGTATAGCCGATTCTTACTTGGATTGTTGCCTTGTCGATGAGCAATTCAATTTCTTCGGGAGTCCACAATTCTATTCTGTCGCTAAAGGGTTTGGGACTTGGGAGAGAAATTTTGTAGAATTGAGATGGGGCGGATCAGAGGATATGGGATGAATTTGGTCTCATCCTTGTAAATGGACGGGACTTGATTGCATCAGCGACGGTTTAGTAAAACCGTCGCAAATATTAGCGACGGTTGTTGAAAAACCGTCGCTAAATAAAAAGTGGACTGGGCTACCGTCCAGTACAGCCTTATAATAAATCCGTCTCTGTGTATGACGTAAAATATTATAATTGTATTGTTATAACTAGCTATATTTTTTAGTAAAACTTGCTAAGATTCGATCATACGAGAAAAATCGTTTTAAGATATGAAAAGTGATTTTTCATAATTTAATTATATTTATTGAAAATACGTACAAAGACAAAAAATAAGGGTATGGGTCATGAAATGTACGTGAGAACAGTAGCCCATGCTAGTCATCAATCTTGACCAAATAGATACAACATGCATAAATCCAAAATTAATTAATTTTTACTTTGAACAAAGAGAAAGCAACTCTATCCCTTCGCCCAAAAAAAAACTCTATCCCTTCGCCCAAAAAAAAAAATTTGTTTCCAATATATTGAGTATGAATTTTTATATGCGATAATATAATTTTTTACAAAATATTTTACAGCTTAAATTAAATTTAAGTGAAGGAAAAAAATTATTATTATTATTTTATACTTAAAATTTAGAAATAAGGTCATCTTACTTTAAATATACTAACAGGCATGAACGCAAATATGTTTGCTCGGTAGGAAAAATCAGTGTTTTAAAAAGCGGTAGGCGGTAGGCGGACGGTCACTTACCGCCTAGCGCCTAGGCGTTTAGGCGGGGCCTAGGCGGCCGCCTAGACGGTTTTTTTTAAGCCCAAAAATCTTGTGATTTTCTATGCAATAATAAATTAATAATATTTAGTATATAGATATTAATACGTTTTTATATATTACTAATATTGGTCAATCACTATCATATGTTTGCTACAACTTTCGTATCATCCATGATACTTCAATATTTTTCCGACAAAATATATAGATATTAAGTCTAAACATCTATTTCTTCTTGTTCATCTCCATATTTTTCCAACACTTTTTCTGTATCAGATTCAAACTCAAAATCCATGGCGTCTTCCTCCTCTTCATCCGATACAAATTCTTCTTCGTGAAGTTCTCTTATATCTTCGACATTTGTCTCAGCATCTTCATCTCCACCATCAACAATCCATCCTTGTGCCATAGTTGCTTCAGTTGTAAGTAGCACATCTACTCCTTTTCTTCTTGTCTTCTCCTCTTGTTGATGATCTTGACATTAAATTGAACATAGACTAAATTGTTCAACCTTCCGGTATCTAGTCTATTTCTTTTTTTTTTGTATGAATCTGGATTAAAGAAAAATGTTAATATTGAATACTTATTTAAAATTTTAATAATAAATACAGAATAATTAATCAAGTGCTTACCCCCTCAAAAGTGCTCCAATTTCTCTCACAACCAGAAGAACTTGTAGTTAAAGAAAGAATTCTTTTAGCCATTTTTTGCAATTTGGGTACACCATTTCCATAAAGATGCTACCATCCAACTAAATAAACAAATGAAACAAGTCAACAACAATTAGAGAACAAAAAAAAACACAAACAATAAAATTTACAAAATAAATTAAGTTCTTACCCGGATCATATTTCTCATCATTTTTTGTGCATCCCGCCTTAGCCAATGCTCTTCCAAATCCACCCTCTTTGTTGATATACTTCAAAAACTCCACATTTACTACCTCACTTTGGTTATCAATATCATCAGGGAAGAATGATTCAACACAAGTGAAAAATCCATTTGTGACCACTTCTTCACTTCCTATGCTTGGGTCATTGAAGGAGTAATAAGGGTTCAAGAGGTAGGCGGCCAAATGTAGTGGACTATCAAGCCGATTACGACTTTTCTCATCAATAATATCAATAATGGGACGATAATGAAACTCTTGATTTTTGAATGTCATTTTAATCTCATCTCTTGCTCTAAGTAATTCACCATACAAAAAACCCATAGATGGTTTCTTATCGACGAAGCACCTTAACTAATGGAGCAAACACCTTCAAGCAAAAACTTACCCCGTTCCAAAAAGAGGCACTCAAAGCGGTATTATATGACATCTTCCCTTTTACACTCTTTGAATGTTTGCATACATTCCACTCTTCACTAGCAACCATAGCTCTCAATTCATTTTTCTTCTCCATCAAGCTTTGCAAAGTTAGAAAAGCGGTTGCAAATTTTGTTACTCCCGGCCTCACAATGTCTCTTTTTTTGGTGAATTTCCTCATCATTGACAATGTCTTGTGATGTGCATAAATAAAGATGGTGAAACATTTCGCCTTCTCAATCACCCCTTTGAACTTAGATTGGTTTCCAATTCCTTGAAGCATAAGATTCAATGTGTGAGTTGCACAAGAAGCCCAAAATATATGTGGTCTCTTCTCCTTTAATAAATCTTTCGCCGCCATATTATTTGAAGCATTGTCCGTTACCACTTGAACTACACTTTGTGCTCCAACTTCTTCAATGCACTTGTCCACATATTCAAATATATAATTCCCGGTGTGTGCTTCATCTGATGCTTCCCTAGAAGAAAGGAAAGTTGTGCCTTCCTTACAATTAACACACAAATTCATGATACTTCTTCTTTTTCGGTCGGTCCAAGCATCAGTCAAAATTGAGCAACCATTCAAAATCCATTCTTCTTCTTGCTTTTTTAATAAACTTTTAGTTCTTTCTACCTCTTCTTTCAATAAGGGCTCCCTTAATAGGTATTGACTTGGAGGACAATAACCCGGACCAAATTGACCAACCGCTTCTACAAACCTCTTGAAGCTATCATTGTCAATGGCATGAAAAGGAATACCAGACTCATACACCCATCGAGATACATATTGGTGCACACTATGTGTCCTTTGCTTCCAAAGTGCATCAATAATATTTTTCTGTTGAGTCGTCTTCTTACTACCACTCAATGAAGAATCAAGGTTAATTTCAGATGCAAATCGGTCCATAGGTCCAAGATTAAGTGGTTTTCTTCTTGTCCCTAGACTTCATTCTACTTCCTCATATTCATCAAGAAAAACTTCTTCTCTCACCATCATTTCATTTGTATTCTTTTGTTTCTTTTTTGTTCTTGCTTCTTCAATAGCATTCTTACACTTCACTTTATCCTCGTCCGAAGAATTTTTACACGGGGCAACATTTCCCTTGATATTAGCAATATGTTGTTTCATCCGATAAATTCCACCACTAGTAATTTTACCACACAACTTACATTTCAACTTATCCATATTTGTAGGATCCACCAAGTCCGCAAATTCCCATCCAACATCTTTCGAATTACGCTTCAAAGGATTATCAATCTCCGTCCCCGATATTGAATTAGATGCTTCAAAAGACATAGTACCCGCAATTTTCCTTCACAAATATCAATTCAAGACAAACAATAACATACTTGAAAGTTGAAAATAACAATTACATTCTGCATATATTAGCATCATCGAGATTTACACGGATTCGTACAATAGATATTGTTTTTATGAAAAGAGTTCATTTTAGAAAACAGAAAAAAAGATTTTATTTTACACAAACGAGTCTGAGATGAACATTATCACTTCTATAATTCTTAAAATATTCTAATATGTAAATATAGATGCAAGTAAACCAAATTTCAGCACATATATATGAGAAAATTACCAAAAATAGAGAAAGAAATAGTTTTCTTACAAAATTTAAAATGAAATGGTATGATAGAAGATAAGATGTAAATAAAAATATTAAATATGAATTTGGGTGGTTAAAAAGTATTTTTGAAATTATAATTTTTTTAGAGTAGGTCTCTTGTGAAACGGTCTCACGAATCTTTATATGTGAGACGGGTCAATCCTATAGATATTCACAATAAAAAGTAATACTCTTAACATAAAAATTAATATTTTTCATGGATGAGCCAAATAAGAGATTTGTCTCACAAAATACGACTCGTGAGACAAATCGGTCCATAGGTCCAAGATTAAGTGGTTTTCTTCTTGTCCCTAGACTTCATTCTACTTCCTCATATTCATCAAGAAAAACTTCTTCTCTCACCATCATTTCATTTGTATTCTTTTGTTTCTTTTTTGTTCTTGCTTCTTCAATAGCATTCTTACACTTCACTTTATCCTCGTCCGAAGAATTTTTACACGGGGCAACATTTCCCTTGATATTAGCAATATGTTGTTTCATCCGATAAATTCCACCACTAGTAATTTTACCACACAACTTACATTTCAACTTATCCATATTTGTAGGATCCACCAAGTCCGCAAATTCCCATCCAACATCTTTCGAATTACGCTTCAAAGGATTATCAATCTCCGTCCCCGATATTGAATTAGATGCTTCAAAAGACATAGTACCCGCAATTTTCCTTCACAAATATCAATTCAAGACAAACAATAACATACTTGAAAGTTGAAAATAACAATTACATTCTGCATATATTAGCATCATCGAGATTTACACGGATTCGTACAATAGATATTGTTTTTATGAAAAGAGTTCATTTTAGAAAACAGAAAAAAAGATTTTATTTTACACAAACGAGTCTGAGATGAACATTATCACTTCTATAATTCTTAAAATATTCTAATATGTAAATATAGATGCAAGTAAACCAAATTTCAGCACATATATATGAGAAAATTACCAAAAATAGAGAAAGAAATAGTTTTCTTACAAAATTTAAAATGAAATGGTATGATAGAAGATAAGATGTAAATAAAAATATTAAATATGAATTTGGGTGGTTAAAAAGTATTTTTGAAATTATAATTTTTTTAGAGTAGGTCTCTTGTGAAACGGTCTCACGAATCTTTATATGTGAGACGGGTCAATCCTATAGATATTCACAATAAAAAGTAATACTCTTAACATAAAAATTAATATTTTTCATGGATGAGCCAAATAAGAGATTTGTCTCACAAAATACGACTCGTGAGACCATCTCAAATAAGTTTTTGCCTTTATATGAGTCAGTTGTAATGACATCTATATGTTGAATACGATGAAATTGTACATTTATTAATAGATGTTCCTTAGCTGTTTCAACTTGATTGAATATCGAAATATTTATATGATAGATATACAAAAAAAACTTAAAAATTATATTTTGCGTTGAATTGTATCCGAACTCTTCGTTCATGAATTTGAAAGTTAGTAACAAATTCAACACAAAGCCCAGCTCATTGAATATTTCTACGAAAAGATTGGTATATTTAAATAAAGTCAAATGATAATTAAATAGTGTTTCATTATGGCAAAAACTTGTGTGTGACAGTTTCACGAGTCGTATTTGTGTGACAGATCTCTTATTTGAGTCATTCATGAAAAAATATTACTTTTTATGCTAAAAGTATTACTTTTTATTGTGAATATGGGTAGGGTTGACATGTTTCACATATTAAGATCCGTGAGACGCTCTCACGTGAGACGGTCTCACATGATACCCAATCTTTCATTATAAGATTAATTAAATGAAGATTGAATCATCCTTCAACTTCCCCAAATATAGGCAAGTGTCCAATTGATGTTATTCTGAACCAAAAAATATTAATTAATTTAGGTAAACATCTCCACCCATTGTACAAAAAAATATGTTTTTTGTGAGACGCTCTCAATAATCTGTATTTGTGAGCAGGGCCGTGCCTATTAGGAGGCAAATGAGTCCAATGACTCAAGCCCATCTTTTTTTTGGGGCCCAAAATTTATTTTAAAAAATTATTATATATAATATTAGTTATTAGATAGTCCAAAACCAATTATTTATTAAATGAAACTTGCTTAGCATTTCATCGATTTATTCCCCAATCTTTCCCAATATTCATCTGCAGACAAGCCTTAATTGACTCCATTCGTTTGCGTCGTCTTTAGGTTTGATTGAAAGACCCGTGAGTAGCTGTAAGTCTATTTTCTTGTATTTGCTTTGTTCGGGCTTCTAATTTTTATTGTAGTTTTTCTACTTTCTTCGGGCTTTATGTGGTATCTATAATCTACGCTTTTTGACTGAAATTTTGGTGGATGTAATGCTTATCCGGATTTCAAATGCTCATATTGCTTATAAAATCTTGTTGACTGTCCTGGTCACAGTAGCAAGTGCATAGCGAAGTTTTTCAAAGATAAAGCTCATCAAAACTTTTCTCCGATCAACCATGTCACGAAAAAAATTGAATGGATTGGCTATGTTATCGATTGAAAAAAAATTACTGAACAACTTGATTATACAGACTTGATTAATATTTTTAGCTATAAAACTGTTAGGCGGGTTGTTTTTTAGTGATCATTTTGGACATGTTTGACATTTTTATTCCTTTAATTTTTTATATTGTCTTTGACGTATTGATTTAATTTGAAAAATTGCTATGCAACGAAAAAAATATGAACACACATTATGTTTCGGATATCTCTTTTTAAAAGTTAGACTCAGGCCCAAATATTGTTAGGATCGGCCCTGTTTGTGAGATGGGTCAACCCTACTAATATTCACAATAAAAAGTAATGCTCTTAGCATAAAAAGTAATACTTTTTCATGGATGACCCAAATAAGATATCCGTCTCACAAAATACGGCCTGTGAGATCGTCTCACACAAGTTTTTGCCTTAAATAAATTTTGGTTTGAGCCATTATTTGATAAAAATTTCTAAAAAACTAGATTTATTTAAGGCAAAAGCTTGTGTGAGACGGTCTCACAGGTCGTATTTGTGAGACGGATCTCTTATTTGGGTCATTCATAAAAAAATATTATTTTTTATACTAAGAGTATTACTTTTTATTGTGAATATGAGTAGGGTTGACATGTCTCACATATTAAGATCCGTGAGACGGTCTCACATGAGACTCAATCTTTATTTAAATGTTTTTAAGCTACAATTTCTATATTCAAGCTGAATCAAAACCGCCTCTCTAAAATCAAACTAAAATTAAATCCATCGATCTTGGTTTAAGATCTGAATATAAAATTTCCTAAAATTATGACATACCTAGATTTTTTTCCCAAATAAAAATTGGGGAACTTCTATGAAAAATATAAGTTGTTAAAAGAACATATTTATAACATGAGTAGGTCTCATGTGAGACCGTCTCACGGATCACAATCTGTGAGACGGGTCAACCCTACTCATATTCACAATAAAAAGTAATACTTTTAGCATAAAAAGTAATACTTTTCCATGGATTATCCAAATAAAGATCCGTCTCACAAAATACGACCCGTGAGACCGTCTCACACAAGTTTTTGCTTTATAACATATATAAGTTATAGTGTCAATATTATGCTACAAGTTCATTAGTCTTATTTGTGATAATTAATGTTATAAAACATCATTTGGTGCGAATGATAATGAATTTGATTATACATATTTGTTTTATCTAACGTTTGATTTAAGTTTTATAAAAGATTAGAGTTATAAATTATTATGTTATAAACGATTCCATGTGTAGAGCTGTCAAAATGAGCTGGGTCTGTTGGATCGACCGGCTCTGTCAAATAGACGCGTTAGGTTCAAAATTCTCAAATCGCCCTCGTAAAATGGTGGGTTGCTGGTCGGTCCTCCCGTCAGTCCGTTTTAACAGCTGTATCCATGTGTATCGATTAGTGATCCCTATATCACACATCCATCATTATCTCATCAACGATATTTAAATGTTTATAATCATTTGGTTTGTAGAAATAAAACGCCATGGGGGATGAGAGTCAAACGTATTTATTTTGCAATCGGATTAGTTCTTTTTTAATGCAACGATTAGCCAGCTGATCAAAGTGAAAGCGGCAGATTTCCATTTCCCTAAACAAACGCACCCGCACAGAAAGACAATGCCTTGAATGAAGCAAAGAACCACGTCGCAATCGACTGACTTCTTTAAATTCATTTTCCGCAGCGAAATAAGGAAGTTTCTTGAAAAACAATAGGAGGTTTTGTTTATGCGGAGAAGGAATGGCAGCCTATGAAGAAATCATGGAGGTGGAGGATTCAGAAGGGAATTCATATGGGCAAGTTAAGCTAAGATTCAGAGATCGGTCCAAGGTATGAGCCTTATGTTATGAAGATGCATGAATGAAATTTGCTAGTGAATGGCCACAAAATTTGCGCTTTCTTGAGGTGGGTTTGCATTTTGGATGCTTTCTTCATTTGGGTTGTGGGCAAGCAACACTTCTATCTCAAGGGAGAGAAATTCGATTTTTTTTTCATGTTTTGGATTGTTGTCTGCTCGCGTGTGTGTTTTGATTGTTATTTTTTTATGTGGGCTGCGTTTGATTTTGCCTAGGCAGTGGCTCAGACCAAGGAGATGCTGTCTAAACAAGCAGATCAGACCAAGCAGATCTTGTCCAAGCAAGCGGATAAGATCGCCAAACAGGCTGAAGAACATGAGAGATTCATCAACAAGGTATTTTGTTGCATAATTGTGTACAAGATTCTTTATTCTTCTGCCATTTTCGATTAGGGAAATGTGAATAATGGAAGCAGGACCATACTATCTACAGTATTTGCATGCAACTTGAAGAGAAAAATTGTGGTTTTTAATATTCTTCAACTTGATTCTTAGTGTATGGAGCAATTTTCCGAAGTTTTGATAAATGGTTTTGTTGGGAACTATTTAGGTGACGCATTTGCTTGGTGTTCTTGGCTTCGGAGGATTTTGCTTTGTTTTGGGGGCAAGTGAGTAGAACATCTACTGGCGCATGACTTTGTTGGGATTACTGGCATGCATCGTAATGGTGTCATGATATTGATCTTTGGTTGGTTAAATGATCCAGGGCCACAAGATGTGCGGTACCTATATTGTTTGTTTTACATTATTTTCGTTCCTCTTCGATGGATTTACTACCGATACAAGAAATGGCACTATTATCTTCTGGTAATCTCCTACTCATCTATACCACGTGATTGTCATGGTGGAGATCAATCTTGTTTTGTGGAAATTTGTTAGTTGTCCTGTTCAGGAGTGATGTGATAGTTTGTTGCTCGCTATTCTAGTGGCTTTACAAAATTTAGGTTTAGGCTCAGCCTTGAAATTTAGTGCATGCTGTAACTGCGTTTCGTCAGTGTTATCTATATCTAGTTTCATATTCTATTCTGTCAGTATGTACATGAGGTTTGCAGATTCAGTATGTTCATATACAGTGATTATGAGTTTGGATTCATAGTTCCATGCTAGGCTTCTTCTACAGACTCAAGGAAAGAGTATTCTCATGATTCACATGTGTTTTTGCCATACAGGACTTTTGCTATTATGCAAATACAATCTTTTTGGTCATGATTCTGGGTTATCCTAGAAACGAGAAACTTTTCATGGTTTGCTTCTCATTTGCAGAGGTAAGTTATCTGATCACTGTCACTTCAGTTCTATTTCAATTACATAATTCCCTTCCTCATTTTTTTTTCCTAATTCATGTAAAATGATTTCAGGGACCATTGGCATGGGCACTCATTGTTTGGCGATGTAGCTTAGTTTTCAATTCTATGGACAAAATTGTAAGCGTCTTTATACATCTCTTGCCTGGTAAGATGAATCTCCTTTACTGTTGTTAAATGATTGAATTGGCTATTCAGTATCTTGAGAGCATTTTGAGAACTGAATATTTGTATTTTTTTCCTGTTAATTTGACTTGTTAAAGTTGATGTAGTTGTCCAATTTACATTTAAATTATGGTCATATATTTTGGTCTTTGATTTAGCTCAGCTCTTAGAACTGCATGGGACAAAGTTTGGAGTATTAGAGTCACGCATATGGCGCATTAACCTAGTAATTAGACCGACAGTTGTTCAATGTGTTGTGGCTGTTACATACAGAGCCTGTACAGTGTACAATATGTCAGATAAGATTTTTGTTTCTCAAGGTGACTAAATCATAGTGTGTACTTGCTACGTACCATATTACTGACCCTTTTCATAAGTCAAGCCTCCAGAGTTACCTCTCGAGGGTTCTTAACATGCAAATGGTTGGAAACCTGAGCCAAAAGGCCATGGTTCTTGAGATTGAAATAGTTGTTCTTGGGTATACCAGAAAGATAATTAGTAAACGTAGAATATTTATTTCTGTATAATGGGTGTAAACAAAATCTGGGGATTTAACCAAATCAAGAGAAAAAAAACTAAAGTGAACCTCTTCTCCATTTACAATAACTTTTTTCAGACTTTTCCTTTGTGTTGGTTGGACATGGAGGCAGCCCATTGACTGACAACCTCCTCTTTTTCTGTCCTTACCTCTACCTTGTAGTTCATGAAAGGATGCAGAAGTTTTGGCTGTAATTTTCACCTTATATTTTATGGAATTGGGTAGCAGCTGCCTGTTTCAACTTCAACACTAATGAATTATTCAGAGTCACAATTTCTTTATGATAGTCAAACTGCTTCAAAATATGTTATTTCCCAAAAGAATATAGTATATATTACTAGTACGTTCATAATAACAGTGATGGAAAATGTTAACCCTTGTTGTAATCTGAATATGTTTTTCTCTTGAAAATGGAACTGATTCAGCTAAATTATTTGTCCTCGTGCCATTTCACAGTGACTCCAGCATATTGTAGTAGCTCAGATAGTTGCAAAACTTTTATTCGATGTAAAGCTGGTTTTTCTAAAATATATATGCAGTCCCATAATCAAGTAATTTATAGATGTTTCAAATGTGGCTTTCAGGGTTGGTTTTCTTCACAATTCGATGGTGGGATCCTTCGTTTTTTGAAGCCATGCATCCCGAGGGAACAGCTCGGAGAATAACATGGCCCTATGCAGAAAGCAAATCATATCTGTGGACATGGCTTTTTTTGGTTCCTTTGGTGGCTTATAGTGTGTGGCAGCTTCTTTATTTTCTGATTGTAAATGTTTTACGTGGCCAAAGACTACTCAGAGATCCCGAAGTAATGACTTCCTATAGGTTAAAACATCTCTCTCTTTGCTTGCAAGTTACTATAGATCAGGGGTGGTTTCAGCAAGAGGGTGATGGTGGCGATGGTGTCCCATCCAACAAAAAAGATTTTCTAATTGTTATATGTAATTTTTAAGAAAACTGCAAGTTTGTCCCAAAATATCTAGGCGGTTCCACTTGTTTGGGTCCACCCCTTGACTGTAGTGACACTTCCATAAACCTTGGAGCCCATTTTTTTGTAATTCAATGGAATGAAACATATGGTCACTCATTTTTCGAGCTTCCTATCGAACAGGGAAATGTCGAAGAAAGCCCAGAAAGCAAACAACATTTGGTGGCGTTTAAGTGGATTGCTTGGAGACAATAACCGCTTGTTTATGTACATTCTGCTTCAGGCCATTTTCACTGTAGCAACTATGGCACTAACTGTCCCCATATTCTTATCTTACAAATTACACGTTACTTTCCAATTACTCAAGGTTACTGCAACTGTATGGAATGGAGGAAACTTCTTAATAGAAGTTATGCCGAGGCAGGTCATCTTGAAGGAGAAGAAGAAAACAGAGAAGAAGCCTATCGAAGCTCAGTTTGACCAATCTGCCGAGAAGGAGAACTCAATGAAAGCTAATAATTCTGGTGATGCAATAAAATCTTAGATTTCTTTGCTTGTTACTTTTGCTGTGTTGATCTGTAAAATGCTGTCTTTTAGAATGAATTGATTTGGTGAAAGGTTGTGCAATTGTGCTGTGCTGTGGCTGTGCTGGTTGGTGTATTGTGTAATTAGACTTGATTTCTGTTACTGTCATATAAGCTATCTACTGCGCTGAGTGAGAATTTGTTCCTTTTGACAAAAAGGGTGAGATGAGATCGGACAGTATGACAATATTTTGTGCCTCCCAAATCTCCACGACACCAAGAAGGGAACTAGGATTGCCAACTTCTCTATGATAATGGTGGAATGAATGATGTTAAAACTTAAATTGCATTGTTTAGCGCGAATAATGATGTATTGGTTGACCACACATTTTTATTATATTCAACGCATCATTTACCTCACGAAAGTCTTTTGTTTTTCAATCAAATTTGGACTTCGAAAATCCAAGATTATTTGGTGGTGAGGATAATGTCAAGATTTAAATGGTCATATTCAACTCAGCAGGCTTCATCTTTTAATGGAAAGATCAATTATTAGTTTGTCGCGGTGATGAGGTGGGATTGATAAAAAAAAATGAAAAAAAAAAGAAAGAGAAGAAAATTTATGTATATAATCCAATATTTGGTTGATGTTTTAAACAAAGATTAATCAGCAGGTTCGTCACATTTAACCGAAAATCATCAGCCATCAGACCCCGTAGGCAGGATTATTCTACTGTAACATGGATTAGGATACTCTATTGCCCCTCCATTAATTTGTTTTCTTCTTTCGATTATTTTTTCCTCTCAACAAAATTGGATTCCACCTCAGACCCATCAGCTTCCTGACGTATCTCTCTCTCTTTTTAGCAGCCAAGCTTCTCTACTTCAAGAAAGTAGGTTGCAAAAAGCAAATAAAAATAGAGAAGAGAAGAATAGGGAAGGAAAACAACATTTTTTCTCTCTTTATTTTTGCTATGAATCCCAAATTCCTTTCCCATGATTACACGAAAACCAGGGAATAAGGTACGGGGGGCAAAATCAAATGTATTTTTCTCAACTTCAAAGGAACACGAGTTTACTACGATTATTAAATTATATGCCCTGGGGAAAAAGAAGGTTACAAGGGACGAATACGTAAAAATAATAATCTTCTTTACACAATACTAGGAATGAACAAATCATGTTTTTTTTTTACATGTGCAGTGTCTTGATGACACTTAAAATTATATGCATCAAAATAATAATAAAAAAAATGCAACACCCTTGCAAACACTTTTCACACTAAAACGAATCAAATCCTAGAATCTGCAACCTCTCGATTTACACACAAAAAAAGGCACACAACAATTCAAAACCAATGCATATGCCTATACTTGCACCTCGATACAACCTAGTTCCTAGAGTCCCCTAACGACGTCCCTGACATTGAAAAGGGACGAGGAGGAAAATTTTAATTAACCCAGACAACAAACAAAGACTGTTGTCCAAGGGAATTGGGATGTAAAATATACAATGGGTGTTGACACGAACAATCGAATGTATACAAGAATGTATGCGTGTTGCTCCATTTGCGAAATCAACCATATTGGCTCTAGGACGGGAATATAACCAAATTCCAAAGCCATCATCAATCTGATCGTTGATGCAAAAATACAAAACCTGAATTTTCGCGAATTAGAGGGGGAGGTTCCACATCGGCTACGTCTACTTTTTGCATGGTTTTGGAGATATCATCAACAGAGAACGGAATACTGCAATGGTGTTTGTTTACACAAAAATTCATGATCAGGATATTAATGAGATCATGCCAAATAGAGCAATATTGTAACTTTACTGATTCTAATGGATTAATTATGAAATCGACCACACGATTAAGTTGACATCTAAAGGGAAGGGGGCGGCATTTATCAACACCAATAGGATGGGAAACCTCGTGTTTGGCCACAGCCTACAGAGAGGAGATTCAATAACTAACTCCACATTAAAGAATCACAGAGATTTCATCTTCATAAAACAGTCTTTCTTTTTAGAAAATTTTCTCGTGGAAACGAATATATTTGACATCGAAGACATTCATATGAAATAAATACAGAAAGAAAGATCAAATTCATCCCAACCGTCCTATGAATCTACAGATACATAAAATAAAAATTCTACCTTGAGTCGTCGTCCAAGAGAAAGGAACTGCTCACTGCATTGTTCGAGTCCTCTGTCATCATGACTCTCATACTTGAAATGACCTACAACAAGAGAATAAATAAAATCAAAGAATGAGAAGGCATCAATACAGTAAATTTATGCACAAAGCCGGTCAAATGGACTAGACTGAGGCAGAATCAAGTTAAAGGACTAACTTACTTCTGAAGAAACACTGTGTGTGCCATATTTGTCATCCCAGTACATTGTGCTAATCCTGTATAACTGCTGTATGCTTAGCACCTGCAAATAGGACAAGAAATATTAAATAATCAAGACGAAGTAAAACAGAATGGCTGATGAAAGATTGGAGCGGTGGGAGACTAGTTTTACTCACAGGGCAAAGTTCAGTAGTAATTTCATTCAATGTTTTCTTCGGCTTTTGGTGTATAACCTGAAACAAGAAAAATGTTTTAAAAGTAAGAAATCCATGTAAGCCAGAACACCAGGTTAACAACCAAGAAAGGAAAGTGAATCTGATTCCCACCAAAAATCCAACTGCCTGTCTGATATGCTTCAGTTCATCCCAAGCCAAGCCCACGTACTGTGTGACAAGATCCATGTCAAGGATGAGACACTGATTCGAGGTAGATAACAAGATAGAATAACTAACTTAACGATATAAAAGTAACTAATGATAGCTTACTTCCTCTGTCGCATTACAACACCATTGCTCCAATTCAGCCAACCCGGCTTTCACATACTCCCCATTACTGAATGAGCAACACTCTCGTCGCAAAAGAAGACTGCCATATTTTGAAAGAAAAGTGTAAATGCAGAGTGAAGATATTCTAGGATTCATGATGTAAACGTTCAAAATGAGAGTACAACAGAAAAATGAGGGAAATGGTTTCCCTGAGAAGATGGACTCACCTGTTGAATAGTTGAACATTGATAAATGAGAAAATTTGAGTGAAAACCTTTCGGACCAGGAAAGGGGGAACCTGTAATGCATTACAGTAACAGAAAAAGGAAAGGGTAAAGTTAAACAAAACGGAAAAAGGTGCAGATATGCCACACCATAAACAATCGCAGTCTTACATAGTTTGCTTTCATCATCTTCAAGTAACTATCTAGACTTGTCACTATTTTCTGCCAGTGGGCAATTAGTGCTTGTTGCGCAACAGCATTAGCCTGGGAACGCCCTTTAACTAAACTTGCACGAGATGTTCTGGGTGCCTAGCATGAAAAATAAAGTGTTGAAGCCAAATAAATATCAGCTCAGCAGTTTGCTCAGTTCATATTAAATTTTATACTAGTAGAAATGCATCGAATACAACACACATCACAACACAATATTTACATGATTCGGTCAAAAAAATAATATACACAACACAATATCCGAAGGGCTTAACAGTAAACTCTCATTATTCTCTTAGTTTACAGTATAAAAATCACCCCTTTATATATGTATTAATTGGGGACAATTATGGTAGGAAATTAATCATAATTACATACAATCACATCAAAAATTTATCGTGATCTCAATAATATTAAACTTGAAACTTAAAACAAACGCACAGGGTCTATCCGCCTCCCCATTCATATTATTGCATTCTGTAACACCCAAGAAAAAATAAAAAGAAAACAAAAAAAGGGCAAACTGAAAAGTGCAAGTAGTTTAACCTCGCGTCATAATCTAACTAGAACTTAGTTTTGTTAATAATAAGCACCAAAGTTCTTGCATAATTCTTCACAGATGCCAAGAAACAATGTCCAAGGTGCTGATTATCAGAAAAAAAACATTAAGGAAAATTAAGGAATCATATAGAGATCATTATAGCATGCACAACATGTAGTGTAGAGCTCACCTGGATACACAAACCAAGCAACGGGGAAATCTCTTTCTTCAGATTGTCCCTGATCATCCCATAAATCTTCTCCAGGAAAGCTGTAAGCTGCTGCTTGAACAACAAAGCAGGATACTTGGCCTCAACTTGCCGCAAATCATCAAGTCTACCAAGCATCCGACCATTCAGAAATGAAAGTCCAGCGCTCTGTGGAGATCCCCTCAATCCCTACAAGAAATTGTGCAGAGATACACAGGAATGATAAGCCATATCTTTAGCATCATGCTACTATGAGAAAGCAGCTGAAAGTTAAGAGTACATGCATACTTGTGACATCCTCCCAAAAAGGGAAGCTGATGATGACCTACGCCGCTGGGGGGTCAAGCTAGCTGCCCCACTTGCTTTGAGAGTGTGTTGAAGCAGCATCAACAATGTGGATGTGTTACATAGCCAATAGGCTAACGCATCATTGTTGTCAGTTCCCTTCAGCAAAGTTTCACAAATTAGACTTCTCAAGAAATCACATGCACAGGTAAAAGATCAGTCTTGCGGATTGTCTAATTATAAAAAACTTATTCAGAATTCATATACGATAAACATTCACAAAGTAGCAAGCAGCAATGCAAAATCAGATACTTTATTCAATTAAGTTACCTCTATTGCTGAAGCTACAGTTTGAATTATGCGGTCAAACACAGTAGTCCTCTCAACTTCAAATGACCTCCAGTGAAGAAGGCATTTGTAAATAACACAAGCTGCGACAGGTTTGCCACCAGAAAATCCCTAAATCTTGTGAGATACATTTTATCAGGAGGTCTTGGTTTTCCTGTGGAAGACAAAGGGTTATACATTCATTACATTGGCATATCTACCATAATTATCAGCATGAGATTCTTTATTTGTGGAGTTGGGGCGGTAGGGAGAGTTTGATCAAAATTACTCATCTGAAGTTTCAGTAATATTTATGAAGTACATACTTGCTGCTTGTCATTTAGTGACTTCTGGGGTTTTTCCTCAGATTCAGGCTCCTTCGAGTTTGCTGCAACAATGGCCATGTCCTGTAAAAAAGTAACATGCCACATAAGCACGACTCACCTAAAGCATAATAAATTTACAAAATGCTTCATTTAAATGTAAACATATCACAACAATGATAAATGCTTACGTGTACAGCCTTTGTTTCTCCATTAAGAACATTTCCATTCTCTGGAGTTCTCTGTAATGCCACTAAGAAAGATGAGAATGTTTCTACCAACAACTACAGTGATGAAAAAAATATCATCTCAATCTGCATTTACCTGGATGACAGACATCCTAGGTCGAGCAGATATAGATTTCCCTGTAGGTGACATAGTCAAAGCTTGTTGCCTAAGTACCTGATTTTCTGATTCAAGATTCGATAACTTCTCTTCAAGCCTGAAAACAGATTAAACAATTATAACACATTAATAAACCCCATGATTTTACAAAAAACTTTGGTGGCAGTTATTTGCTTTTACTTTGAGAGCAACGTGATTTATTTTACTTCTCTTTTAGTTATTTTGAAAGGAATCGCAGTTGATGAGTTAATTTTGTTTTACAATACTAAATCTAAATAAAATTTAACAATCACTGAAAAAATTGCTCTGTTAACACATTAAGAAATTGTTATTACAAACTCAAATCACATATAAACAAAGTGTTGGAGATTCTAAGTTCAGTATGGAACGATATTAAAAACATCTTTTTTATATATTGTTTTGAGATTGATTGATTTACTGTAATCTCTTCTTAGAAATTTAGTTTAGGGCTCTTCTTATGTAAATATGTGTTGTTGTGTGAATAATAGTTACTCTCTCTGTAGGCCTTTTTCTCATATTTTTTTCTGATCACAAAGCACGCACAGAATGTCACTATAACTGTGACTTGCTGGACTCTATCAAAATGCCCAAAGAAGAATTATCATATCGGAACAATAAAAAAGAATTAGTCCTACGGATGAGAGCCAAAAAATGTAAAGATAACCAGAGACGAGGATAAATAATGTTTTATGTGGATGGCTGAAGTAAATGAGTTGGAAATTCTAACATCTATGATATTAGAGCAAACCTCTGAACTGAATCTTGGAGCTGTTCCACTTTTCCCTCCGCTTCTCCAAGTTTTTTAGCCAAATCCATATTATTACTCGCAGCATCTGCACAAGACTTTTTAGCCTCTTCTGCAACATGTTTTTCAGACAGTAGCAAAGCCTGCACACGTCACCGAATTTGGTTAAAACAGTGATGACAGGAATCCATTTTACAGTTTGGTTTTTAATGTGAGAAGATATTGAATTTTTGTGTACTGTAAAGATGCGTGTTCCAAAATACTGTTGAGTAGCAAGGCTAAGTCAGACCAAGTTGGCATTCAAACATAAAACATACTAACACAGTACTTTCAACAAATTCAGAAATTTTTTCATTGAAAATGAAATGCAGAAAAAGTCCTGGCTAGGTAACTTAGTGTTTTGTAATAACTTGACTCTATTAATAAATTTCATAGACTGATAGAAGTGTTAAAAAAATGTTGCAAATCCCACATTAAAATTGAAGACAAATCTTGAGTTTTCCTGAAGTTCATCGAAATATTTATGGATTTGGTCAATATAAACCTGACCAGAATATATCTGTAGGGAATTGTCTTCTCATAAAGTCTTCAGTTGAGAAATACAGTACAAACGATGTTAAACATATGCCACAATGAATTGTCAGCAGAAATTGTAATGCAGTGTGATATTCAATGAAATGAGTAATAAAACACCCAGTTCTTAGCATGTAAAGCAAAGATGCCAAAAAAGATGAATTAATGTGATTCAGTGATATGTTCAAGCACTGTTCTAATAAAGAACGAGTTCCTACCTTCAGACTCTCTACCTCGGCAGCTAATGCATCAATCTTTGCCGTGTCTTGAACCATAACAGGGGTTTCTTTAATGACTGGAGGAGCTTCTTCAATTGCTTTGCGTGCAGCTTCTCGTTCTTTTATCACTTTGTCATTTGCTTCTTCTACTTGTGTTTGCATTGAGTGCAATGCCTCCTGTAACTTCGAAAGTTCTTGTGCTTTTGTTTCCTCCAATTCAGTCTGTATTGGCAAACAAAATAAGGAAGTGATGCCTGATTCAGCATGTTGGAGAAAGAGAATCACTCCAATTTAATAAAAAAGGATTACTCTCAATCGTTTCTCAAACTGCAAGCGCCATGTGAGCTCCTCCACCTTCTTTTCTAGCTTGTCTTTGGCTTCTTTCAGGGCTCCTGTTTCCCTTGCAGCCTGAATCAATATGAGAAATAGTTATGCCAAGTATAAGAATATTTTTTTTTGTGCAAGAAACAGGAATACAATTAAGGACAGTGCAGAACCATTCGAAGGCTTCGAAGCTCTTTCCTAGCTACTCGTTGCCTCCAACCGCATTGAGTAACAATAGCAGCCTTCTGCAGCCTTCTGTAATAAGCGTATTCTCTGTGACAGCGAAAGTGAGCCTGCAGGCAAGTAACAAAATCAAGGCCAATAATCAGCATCAGCTTCTTCACATTCTCCAAGTCTCCAAATCTCATCGGATTTTTTCTGAACGAAGTAAAAGTGAGACCTGAACTTTGACCGCAGCCTTAGTCTGCTTCCTAAATCTGAATTCAGTGCGGGCAGTCATCGCTCTCATGCCTGTCTGCAAAATTATAGTGGAATCCTGCAAGCTTGAGTAGGCTTTCCAGGCAATGTAACACCGGAAATTCTTCTGAATCTTCACAGCAGCATCTTCACGTCTCAATTGCTCATAGAGTTTGCATGCCGATATAGCTAACAAATATTAGAAAAAAAGTTATAATTCTGGATAACCACATGATGGAGTTAACCAATATTTAACAATTTAAACAAAGAAATTCTAGGAAGTATAGAGTAACTTCTCGAAGTTTAGTCATGTAAACAATCACATACCTGCGCACAAATATATTTACTTGTGCACATAGTTTGCACAAAGAATGGCCACTCAACATAGTATTCTCTTCATACTCATATGCAGATAAATACTGATAATTAAGATTCATATGATGCTCATCCTACACGTTCTATGTGAAATCGTGTAATTTCTGCTACTTCATAACAAAAGATATGCTAATTCTTTCACGTTATAAAGAAGCTATTATTAAATTAGTCATAAAAGCTAGTTACAGATCTCTAAATAATTAATTACCTCGCCAACACGATTGCAATTGGATGGCTGCTTGACGCAACGAAACGAACTCTTTCCGAGCTATATAAGTACGAATTTGCCTTTGAATAGTTCGGGCTGCATTTCCGAGAACCTCAGCTCTCCTTGCGTCTAACTCAGCCATTTGACCAGCTCGTAGGAAGACCTTTGTCTTGCCTAACTGAAGAAACACAATAATTTATTTTGATTATACCACATTTTGGACAAAAATAGAAAATATGAGAATGTCGATTCATGAAACTGCGAATTTAAGCATGCAATACGGACAGTACAACCACTATTGATAGTCCTGAAGGAGTCCTTTGAGTAGTAACCCATGGACTACCCAACCACTCTTACATTAAATGTGGTACGATCCTCAACCCCAATGTGGTGTGACATAGTCACACGTATTAAATAAAAGTATAGCACACACTAAATTCAACATCATATTTACGTAACCATACCTGATAGCCTTTTAATCCCATTTTGTCCAAAACCATCTTACAAGCAGTCTTGTCATCAGAACTACATCAAAAATATTGTCTTATTTGGAAATAAAAACGGAGACAAAAGTGAGGAAGGAAAGCACAAGGCAACGTGGAGAAATGAATCTCAAGTCAAAACTCAAAAGCAAAAAAATAGAAATTTAAGATGTCAAAGAGACTCACTTTCCCTCCAAAGCTTCAGGAGCGAGAACACCAAACCGGAGAAGGAACTCGTCAAATGTACGTCTGGTTGGGTAACCGGCGCAGCTGATTCTGATAGCCTCAAGAACACCCTGCATAATAACAAATGTCTCACCTCTTGCTTGAACATAGAGCGATCAAAACCAAAAAATTTAAGTCAAATCTGCTGGCTGGACCAAATTGAAATTCTCAATAGGTATTATCCTCCACAAAACACTTACACCACATCTTAATTGCTGAATGATGTTAAGATTCTCAAAAATCGCAGGCTTGAGAACACTGTTTGGCTTCACACATCTGATGTAGTGAGGTTCTGTTGAACTTAAGGTTTCCATTAAAGATTGTAGTTGTAACTGCAAGAATAAAATAAAAGTTCTCATTCACCACATCATCCGAATATTTGCACACGTACTAGCATGAGATCTGAAGATCAAACATATTCAGGATATTCTAAATAAATATTACATTTTTTCAACCCTTTACTTTTCATAAGCAAATAATTAAGATGAAAAACAAGCGTGTGTCTGGTTCTTTCATTTAGCCAACCGTGAGAACATAATAAAAGAGCAATTGATTCGTGATTTAATTTCTAAGAATGGCAATATCGGCTTAACTCGGATATCTGCAGCTCTATGGTTCGATCAGATGGCATAGAGTAAAAGAGGAGCTGCCGAACAAGGATTCATCAAATAGGTGTGTGCTTCATGAGCATGGTCCATAAGTATCAACACTATTTCATTCCAACCAAGAACCACATATCATTTTGAGTTCTTTTGTAAATGAAGAAAAGTGTTTGTAGCATTGTAGATTTTATGATTTAGATTCGTTTGTGTACATCAAATCTTAGGCAGGAATCATAAAACGAACTTCTTAAAGGAATGTAAACTAATATGAAATAATTCGATAAAAATATGTAACATGAGAACTAATATACATTGTCAAATGGCACCCTTTTGGTTCATAAACTCTCAAGGACAATGAAAATCTACATTTCAGTAGTCCTTTCATAAGTATTGCAAGCATTATAATTCGATTTTAGAAACTATGAGAATTCAACAAATTCATCTTATTGAGAAGTAAATGAAAGTTATCAGGAAAAACATCAATGGGCAACTTCTAACTCTTCTCATGGGTTTGGCTGAAGTAATTTTGGCGGGACAATTAAGAAAAATGTGATAATATAGAAGCACTGTCAACCAATCTTGAGTATTAAAAATTATAAGGCAGGACATCCATGTATCAGCATTCACAAGTATATTGACGTTATTTAGAATTAATCAATTAAGTAGAAGAAATATTTAAAATTTTATCTTAATTTCTCCCAGATGAGATATTCCTCAGGAGTCCGGTCCTCCATATGTGCTTTTAAAATTAATAAAAGGATATAAAGTAAAATAAAAAATAAGGTTTTGGATGTAGAGATTGCAGAACCTTAAAGCGTGAGCCAATCGAAGAAAATTTGGAGGACTTCGATGAATCTTCAGGAAGAGGAGGAAACAAACCAGCTACGAAGGAGCATTTTGATGCAGTTAATAAATCTTGATGTTCTGCCACCACATAATCTTTGTTCTTATCAAGAAATAAATCAGCCATGTAAGTTACCTGAAATCACAGTAGATGGTTCAACATTTTTTCAAAAGGATATCTAGTGCTCTCTTCTATACAAGAATGGACAACATGTCATTACCTCCCCTGCGTAGTGAGATATTGTAAAATTGGTTCGTGAAAGCTTTGGTTTGATGAAGCGTTTATTTTTTGTGAAGGTCTGATACAACTTCTGAGCAAATGTCTCATGAGTGGATTTAGGAAACATACTGCCATAAACAAAAATATGAACGGCAAATATGTGATGACACACACACACGACCAAACGAAAATAGTGAGCTGTGAGCGTAAGATATGCAAGTAGGGTTAATGAAAACCAAGCCATCTCTATATTTTGGAACCAAAAACTAAAACATATGAGAAGAATTAAAGTAAGAATGCCAGGAAAGTCCCTAACAAGAGAAAATATCAAGCCATACCAAGCTTCATCCAGTAGTGCAATAATTCCTCCTGGTTTCTGTAAATAAATTTGAAAAACATGTTATAAGGTCTAACCAGGAATACAACGCAGATACAAACTTAACAATCATGCGAATCCAGGGCGAGGAGTATATATTTATATTTATAATAAATAAAGGAAAAAATAAAAGCAGGCAACTTCAGCAGTCTCACAGTAACAGACCTTCTCAATTAAATCAAGAACATCTTGGTTATCAACAAACTCTATGTAGCTCCAATTTATCTCTTCTTTTTCATAGTCTTCTTGCTCCATTTTAAATACATGCTGAAACCACGAATACCAAACCTTAATTAGATGATCAGATCATCATTGAATTGATGCCAGAAGCAGGACTTTACAAGAAAGAGAAATAACCTGGTTAAAATGTTGCTGAAGTTTTTCATTGGTGAAATTTATACAGAACTGCTCAAAACTTTTGTACATAGAAAAATTGTAAGGAAGGAACCGATACAGTCACATTGTACACTGAAAATGAAAAATTCGGCAAAAAACTCACCTGTTATGCTTGAAACTTTCAAACCCATATATGTCAAGAACCCCTATTATTGCCTTTGAGTTGGGATCCTGACCAATGGAGACATTTATTTTTTCCACAATCCTGTGAACAATGCAAATTGGAGTTCAAAATGATTAGCAACTACTCATGCTCCAAATTATTCAGTAGCATGTGTCCTCAATCAGATCAAAGTAAGTACTAGTGGCATTTGATTGCATTTTCTATATTTTCAGCTCAAAAGGTTTGCAAGTAATATTTGAAATTAAATTTTAAAAGATGTTTTTGAAAGTGTATTTGGTAAGAAATTTTTACAAGTTGAAATGATATTTTGTTATTTGAAAACATGCCTAGTTTGGTAAAGTGAGCAAAATGTTTGAAAATTTTAAAAAAAAATTCTGTGTTTTTTTGGGAATGACATACAGATAATGAGAGAGTTGATTCTAAAATGGAAAATGATTTTAAAACTTGACGAAAACAAAGAACCATTTAACTTCAAGGGGGAAAATGTTTTGTTAAAAAAAGCAACAAGGACGTTGTTTTTATATTATTACCAGTCAAACAAGCGAGAATATATAGTCTTCGCCAAAGCATCCCTGCTACCCAGTGCAGCTTCAGGATCAAGCGTCCTTGTAATAACTTCCTCAGGTGTCACCATTACACGCTTAATCATTGCATCTTCCAAACTCTTGGGATCACACCTAATAAATTAAGTTATATCACAAAATGTCTCAATATCTGGATAGGAATATTGTTAAATTTAGAAACTACAAAACCCTACTTGAGCAATTCTGCAGTTGTATTAAGATGAAACCTAGACTTCTCATCCTTGATAACAGAAGAATCAATTTCCTTCCCCTTCGCAAATTCAATATTACCAAGGTGAAGAACAGCGGCAACAACCCTAAATATCGCCTCCTGAAAAATACATTAAGAATATTAGAGATTTATGTAAAAATAAATTCATAAAAACTAATCAATAAGCACATTGAAATGGCAAATTTCATGGAAACAGCAACCTGCTCTTCCTCGCTGATTCCAACTATATCCATAGCCCTTCTAGTTGCAAGGTATTCCTCAGCATCATCTACTCCATCGAGTTTAATACACTTAGACTGGTTAAGAAAATGGAATGATTCCGGGTTTCCCAGCTTATACTTCTGTCTTTCCTGCAGAAAAAGTTGAAATTATTAATAAAACTAATAAGATAGAAAGCGCTAGCTGCAAATAATGGTTATGAAAAACTTTCGTTGACGAAAGCACCTGCAATAACGTATCTATTACAAAATTTTGAAAAGCAATTAGGAAGCAAACAACTGGTGAAATACTGTTCAGATACCTCAGGTGGTGCTGCACAGAGAAGATAGAAGCAGTGGTAGTTTCTTTCAGGATCTGAAATTTGGCAAACACGAGATCGCTCCAGCAGATAAGTTCTTATAGCTGCTCCAGATATCCTTCCACTCTTGTCAAACTGGATCTCAACAAATTTACCAAAGCGACTGCATATGTGAAATACCATTGAATACATAATAGTCACAGAAACCGTAAACAATGCACATGCATTACAAATAACTTTGAACTCTCACAAATAAAATGGTCAAATCCAAATGTGATCAAACAAACATGTACCAATAAATACTTTTTATCAAAAAAGATTAAATAGGCTCTCACCTAGAGTTGTTGTTCCTGACGGTTTTGGCGTTTCCAAATGCTTCAAGAACGGGGTTTGACTGTCAGTTATCACC
Source organism: Primulina eburnea (assembly GCF_022965805.1). Classification (NCBI taxonomy): domain Eukaryota; kingdom Viridiplantae; phylum Streptophyta; class Magnoliopsida; order Lamiales; family Gesneriaceae; genus Primulina; species Primulina eburnea. The sequence goes on along the minus strand of NC_133117.1, from coordinate 4,915,137 downwards.
AAAAGAAAACCAAGGGAAGTAAAAGCTTGTGACCATTAGATTTCGTATTAGATTGTTTATTCTGAATAAAATTAATTTAACCTGTATCTATATAAACTTCAATCTTACTTCTAAAACTTGTTGTTCAACAGTTCGCCCTTCAACTCCAGACCGACCACCCAAGTGTGCCAAATATCGCATGAGCATTTTTGTTGTCTCTGTTTTACCAGCACCACTTTCTCCACTAACTAAAATGGAGTTGCTTTTACCATCATTAATCATTGCCCTGATTGGAAAAACTAAAAGGTAAATATGTATGTTCCTCAACATAACCCAACTTCTAGGCAGCTCCACCGCCACAAGGTACCAACAAAAAACTAAGTTTACAATTTCCAGCAAACTCACCGGTAAGAAACATCTGCAATTGCAAAAACGTGAGGACTAAGCTCTCCAAGTGCTGCCCCTTTGTATTGTTCCATCATGTGAGTATCATATAGATGAGGCAGTCTTTGAAAAGGATTTATTGCAATCAAAATATTTCCAGTATATGTCTGAGAAAGATGTTTTATTATAATTAAAATGTCAATGTCAGTTTATAAGAAAGGTCAGCCGACTGAATTATTAAAAAACAAACTTTCGTATGTATTGTATGAGGGACATAAAGAACTCACATAGATTTCATTAAGTTCGTATCTTGCTGCAAGGTTTTGCAGAACTCCAGGCTCGTGCAAATATGAAAGCTTAGTCATGTCATCTACACCTCCAGGAGAAGCTTCAGTATCCTTTGGAAATACTTTCGAGATATTTGTGACAATCTGCAAGTTAGAGGCCGAAAGATGTTACTGCTACCTAAAAACTTATATTTAGACCTCAACGAACAAAATTTCGGAGATAGAACTTCAACAATTCAGAAATAGGACAGAAAACTAAGATCAGGCAATTTTATTTGCAGAATGGTGACAGCGGATGAAAGCTAACAAAAGGTAGTTAAAAACATAATGACAAATCAGCGAGACGAGTAAGAACAAAAAATTAACGATTCAACAAACAGATTTACAAAGTAGCTTTGATTAAAGAAAGTGCTCTCAGAAACATTTGGTATGAATAAATGAAATCAGCAATTCACCAATACAGCAAAACTTGCAAGTAGAATTGCAAACAAATCAAGATTTAAAGAATTCACAAGTTTGAGCTTGTATCTATATTTCGGGCAAGCTCAAGTAAAGAGGGTAAGCTTGATTTTCTGCTGGCCACGTAAAATCATTTTTGGTTGACCATGCTCAAGTCAAACTTCGGAGAATAAAGATGCAGTAAGCGCTGCACTGTGAAAACATACTAATAGCTTTTTTTAATGATTAAAAATACAATGTGCATTATTGAAGCATAACGAAGAACTCATTCAAGATAGAAGTTGAGGTGATTAATTTGACTGAATACAAGACGAACTGAAATTTAATTTAATCATTAAAATATGAATGCAAAGGGACTAGGATATTACAGAATTCAACACATATATGCGGGCGAGAAAAAAATTAAGCTGGGTTATTTCATTAATCACCTTTTTGCCATTTGTAGTTTGAACATGGACATCTCGACCATCTATTTTATGTACTTCTCCGTCAATCCATGCCAAGACAGGATCTTCAACCCATACATGCGAACCAACGATTATGTTTACAGGTGATGCCTGCAAAAATATAGAGGAAAAAATCATTAGATTTGCAACAGCAGATCAACCCTCGTTTTCCCAAGAAGAACTCAAAATCACAAGCCTCTCATTCCATTTAGGATTAAAAAAAATCAGAGAAATCGACAGCCACGAGAATATTGTTTTTATCTGATAAGTTATTTGAAACATTTCTTATTCCCATTTTTAAAGACCAGTTCCTGTACTCCTATCAGACTAATATTCTATTTAAATTTCAATGTCGTGTGTAATCTGATTTAAATTTTTAAAACCAAAGCAAACTGCATCAGGCCAGAAATTATATTAGATTAAGGTGGGATCAAACTGTACAATAAAACAACAACTAATGAATCTATCGTCACCAGAGGTAGGCCAAAAAACTAATCCTTTAGTGAAAGATATTCACAAAGTTAGCAGCTTTTATAAATGCATTGGATATAGATAATCTGTGTTACTTACTAAAATAGACTGCTCAGGGACGAATAAGATATAATGGATGTTTGATTGTAACAGTTATTATGAAAGGATTTTCATTTGCCGATATCAATTCGACTTACCAGATAATTATAAAATGCCAGAATCTAATAGATCACAGACATTTAAGCCAAAAGACCTACAAAACCATGAGAACTCTAGGCACTGATGGCTGCAAAAGAATTAAAATTATAGAACATCTAATCACCCCAAACTTATGAAAGTACACTCAGCTTCTGTGCTTGAATGTGCATAAAATAAATAACCAAAGTCATCAATTCCCCAATTACATCATTTATAATATCTACCAACTAATTTCCTACCTGCATAACTAAAAATCTGTCACACATAATATATAAGCAAATTGTTCAAATTTTCCTAAAATTAAAATAAGCAAACATAAATTCTTCCAAAACGATTTTTCCATCTACATTTCAGTGCAACCTCGTTAAAAATGAGAAAAATATTGTAATAAAATGCAATGCCAAAGAATCGGAACTCAAGTAAACTCCATTTAATTCTCAATCAAAAGGATGGTCAAGTATACTATATGACGCATCCAATTTCGTACATTTTCAAATTTTAAAGGGGGAAATTGGTGAAAACAATAATCTAATCAGTCAAAGCTAAATCAAAGCAAGTCCGGAAAACGTCAAAACGGCAGCCGGAGAGTCGTTTCCAACAAAAGCATACCATGAATTGAATACGACAAGTCTCGATCTCTTCCTCTTCAGCTCATCAACACAAAAGTCAGACCGAGCTTTGACTCACGGATCGGCGCCACCTCCGAATCGCCGCCACAACCTCCCCCGGCGCAAGCAAAACACAAGCTCCTCTCTACTTCCGACGACTGATTCAACAGTTTCTCCTCCAAAATTACTACCAACTTTTTTCCTCCAATAAATTAACTCAAAAAACCAACGCTTTTTGCTGTACAAATTCGTATGCGTAATACGAAAAGTAGCGTGGAATCTGTTCCCTGCGTTGGTTTCTCTCTCTAAATTTGCTGTCTTCGCAGGAATTTCGCTGTGTTCTCTTTCTCTCTCTAAATTTTTTAATGTTTTTTGGGTTTCCTGTTGTGGAGTCCCACACTCGAACATAAGAACGAGATTAAGGCCATCTCCAACCCATTACGCTATGTTAGTGTCACACTAATTTTAAAATAGTGTAATTCTTACACCAAATATAAAATTCATCTCCAACCCATCAACTCTAAACTCTACATTAAAAAGAATATTCTCGGAATATTCTCTATTATTTTATTAACAAAAAATAATTTACTTCACAAAATATTTATAAACACAACAATTAAAATATCACTAGTATCTAAAATCATTTCTATATTAAAATTCATTATATATATTACTGAATTAAAATATTAATTAAATATTTATTTATAATTACGTTAAAATTTTTTAATATTTAATATTCATTTTCAATACTTAAACTTATTACTTGATTAAATGTAATTAACTAATCATTCAAAAAAATTACAATCACACAAGTAAATATTTTGAACATAAATTACTAACATACAACCAATATTCAAATGATCCATATAAAATAGAAATGACACACAAATATCCAACATTTAATTAACGGAATTACTATATAAATCCCATAAATGGTCGATTAGTGCATCTCGTAGTGCGAAGTGAGCCTCTCTGTCCCTTATGTTTTTATACCGAGCAAGAAATTCTTGAAATCTTATATTTTGATCCGTAATCATTTCCACATTTGGAGTTGGTGCTTCCAACGCATCTTCGATTGGTGTATCCAAGTCACGCTCATCTTCGATAATCATATTGTGCATTATAATGCATGCAGTCATTATATCTTGCAAGTGTTTTTTCTGCCAAGCACGTGCTGGAGATGCTACAATTGCAAATCGTGATTGAAGTACTCCAAATGCGCGTTCGACATCTTTCCTACATGACTCTTGTTTCATTGCAAAATATTTTTTTTTGGGACCGCGTGGATCATGAATTGTTTGCACAAGAGTTGACCATTTAGGATATATACCATCGGCTAAGTAATATCCTTGATGATACTCTTTTCCACCAATAAAGTAATTTGCTGGAGGAGCGATACCTTGCGCAAGATTTGAAAAAAGATTTGATGCCTCAAGAACGTTGATGTCATTGTTAGATCCTGGCATACCAAAAAATGCATGCCATATCCAAAGATCATAATCAGCAACCGCTTCCAAAATAATGGTCGGAGAACCACTACGACCCGCGTATTGTCCTGCCCATGCTGTTGGGCAATTTTTCCATCTCCAATGCATACAGTCCAAGCTTCCCAACATTCCAGGAAATCCACGTTTTTCACCAATATGCAGTAGTCTATCAATATCAATGGAGGTAGGTGACCTTAGGTATCGCTCTGCAAACACCTCTACAATATCCCGACAAAAACGTTGAAGGCATTGAATTGTAGTTGATTCTCCTATCTTAATATATTCATCAGCAGCATCCGCTGGTGTACCGTATGCCAACATCCGCATTGCAGCAGTAATTTTTTGATTAGTAGAGAGTCCCAGCCGACCAAGACCATCTACTCGTTGTATGAAATAACGATCATGATTCTTTACAGCCTCAACAATACGAAAAAAAAGGCCTCGTGACATTCGAAAACGTCTTCGAAACATTGCTTCATTGTATCTTGGATTATCAGCAAAATAATCGTTGAAAAGATTACGATCCGCCAATTCTCGATCACGCGGAATTACGATATGACCGGGAATCGACCCTCCATGTTTGACTTCAACTTCATGTTGCTCAGCATATGAAGCCGCTAAAATTGTGTTATTGGTTGCTAGACTCCCCAATAAATTTTCTGTTTCGTTGATGGACTCAAATTGATCTTGAACATGTGAATCAAATTCATCAGATGAGCTAGATGATGCTGAATTGAAAAAATGAAAATTTTGATAATTCATGATGTTTGTTGATAGTTGGAAATTTTGAAGTACGAGTTGGATAACTTCATATGATTCATATTATATAACAAAACCAAATCTATTCACATTATCTTTATCATCTATCCAAAAATTCTGAACCGATTTATACACCGTCGGATTAGATTTCATTTAAACCGAACCATAGGATCTTTATCATATATCCAAAATGGTTGGATTTTCAAAATCTTTATCTTGACTTCACGAGAATACACACAAATGGACATTATAGGATATTATATACAATACATGATAATAGTAATAATAATAATAATTTGTTTATATACAATACATGATAATAGTAATAATAATAACAATACACGAGAATACACACAAATTAAAAAAACATGAAAATTTGTTTCTTTACTATAGGATATTATATACAATACACACAAATGGACAAATATGTATTTATAATAATAATAATAATAATAATAATAATAATAATAATAGGATCCTTATCCTATATCCAAAAAATCCGATTCGATTTATTCACCGTTGGATTAGATTTCTTTGAGTTGGAACCATATGATCATTATCCTATATCTACAAAATCTTATCCGATTTATACTCCGTCGGATTAGATTTCATTTAAACGGAACCGTAGGATCTTTATCCTATATCCATTATCATACTCTATATAATAAATATTATACCTGTCTCTCAAAATATTTTCGTTTCAATGGCTTCGAATGCACGAACTGCTTCTTATTCATATCAAGAAGACATACACCTTTGTCATGTTTATCTTGACATTTCCCAAGATCCTATCATAGGCATAAACCAATCTCGAAATCAATTTTGGAGTCGTGTCGAGCAAAGCTACAACAGTTCCAGAGCACCCGACATGACTGAAGTTCGTAACAAAAGATCTGTGCAATCTCGTATGGGCTTAATATTGGCGGCGATTAGTAAATTAAAAGCATGCATCCAACAAGTTGAACAACTCCATCCAAGCGGTGCTTCAGATATGGATATTGTGAGTTTTGTTTTGATAGAATATCTATACTTATATTATTATCAGTTGTTTATATTATTTATCTTAACTTTAATTTTATATACAGATAATTCGTGCGAAAGAGTTAATGAAACAGGATTCTAATTTCAAGAAAGGTTTTAAGTTTGATCATGTATGGTCTATTATGAAAGATATGGAGAAATTTGCAGCTTCGTCAAATCATTCAAGGTCAACAATTCAAAGAGGTATTGAATTTTTCGACTCTCAACAATCGGACACACAAGCAACGGATTCCCCCAAATCAGCGTCCCCTGGATTATCACCATTTGAGATTAATTTAAGTGATGAAAATATTGGTGGTACTTCGTCACAGCGGCCACTTGGAGTGAAAAAAGCAAAATTAAAAAAGAAAAAAGATGAATATATGTCACAGACAATTGAATCAATGCGATTAGGACAAGAAAAAATTCTGGAAATAATCCAAACTGGAAATGCTTATCGTGAACATAACAAAGAATTACAGATAAAACGTATGCAACAAACTGAACGAAAATTGGAACAAAATGAAACAAAAATAGAACAAAATCGACAAATGTTGGATTTGACTAGGTTTCAAGAAGAAAACAAAATTTTGGTAATCGATCTCAACTCAATTCAAGATCCATCTTTGCGTGAAAATTTTAGGGCCGAACAGTCAAGAATTTTGAGTGAGAGGGAAGAAAGGAAACGTGCACGTGATAGTCTCGACTATGGAAAATATTTTGGAGACATTGGAGGATCTGGATCCAGCTTACCTCCGTTTTAAATTTAAGTGCTTGTCATCCTTATTTTATTGTATTGTGGTATGATTTTTAATAGTTTGTTGTTTATTATCTTCTTTACGTTTATGTTGTATCATTATCTTTGATTTGAAGTGTTGTCATCTTATTTTATTTTATGTTGTATTGTAATGTCAATTTTAATAATTTAGTGTTTTTTATGTTTGTTTATTTAATTTTGTATCATTTTCTTTGATTTTCAAAAAAATAGTGTTTGAAATCTTAATTTTTTTTGTACTTGTATCTTTGTATTCAATATTAATTAATTTAATTATAACTACATAATTAAGATATTCTTGGCAAATTTTATACTATTTTATTTACTACAACTAATTTATCACAAATAATTTATTAACATAATCATATTATCTTTATTAATTATGTATTAAATTAAAATATCCAAATTTTTTAAATTCACTTTTTTAAAATTAATTGTTTGAAATAATACATTTTTATAATTAAATTGGATTATAAAACTAATTATATAATATTTAAAGTTTAAGTAAAATGACAATAAAAAAAATTACAAAAAAAAAATAAAAAAAACCAAAAACCCAACGCTATTGCTACAGTGTTGCACCAAATTTGGTGCAACACTGTAGCACTCCACTAGTTTGGCGTCAACAATAGGTATCGGTTGGAGCAGATAACCCTGCACCAAAATGGTGTTTTACACCATTTTGGTGCAGGGTTGGAGATGGCCTAAAGGGAACTTTACACAAGGGATAAAAATGTAAATTCGTCCCTTCTTTTCGGGTCTCGACATTGGTTTATTTACCGATTTGCCCTACTTTGGAAATTTAACAATGATTGTGATTTTTGAAATTAAATGCAATTTCTTAGTCTAATGAGAGGTGATCAACTCTAATTTTGCAATTTTTTTAAAAAAAATATTAATAATTAAAAGTATTGTTCGTTGATTGTGAATATCGGTAGGATTGACTCATCTCACATATAAAGATTCATGATATCGTCTCACAAAATACCTACTCTACTCTCGAATCAACGATAATACGACCATCACATTATCATTTCATCCTAAATTTAGTATCAATGTACTATATTTATCAACCGACTTGACTAGTTTCTAAAGTCCCATTTTGAATGTTTAGAGAAATTTATTTTAATTTTTTTAATAATATTAAATTACATATCATAAAGTAAGTTTTGAATACACAATCATTAGAATTTTAAAATAATAAATAAATTAAAATTAGTCATAATTGTTATTAATTATAAAAGTATGAATGATAGGACGAAAAAGAATATATCGAAGTAGTTCTGATAATTCAACAATATTATTACTGAAATTTGAAGTTCTTAGTTACTTAGAATAGATTAATCATATCGATCAAATAATTAAGTCATAATTCATTGACTGATTGTATCATTAATAATTTCTTTTTGTTGGTACGAGAAACTTATCATAAATCCACTGATTCCTGCTGCTTCCGTTATTGCTGTTGGATTAGCCGCAGGACTTACTTCTATCGGACCTGGAGTTGGTCAAGGGACTGATGCGGGTCAAGCCCTAGAGGGTATAAATTTTTCTATAAACACGAGCTTAGGGCTGATGTGTAATTACATAGCAATATTTTAGGGATTTTATTACAATCGGATGTCCGCCCCACATTTGCTGTCGCAAGCAAATCGTTCAGCTATATTAATGGAAGGGAAACAATTACGTACAAAACTGCTCACTTCATCTTCACAAGGCACGCGGATTTTTTTTATATTAATTAGTGTAATATATCGTCACGTGTTTATATAATTTTTTTAAAAAATTATATTGATTTATATTAAAATAAAATTAATACCATAATTCTAAAATTTAGTGAGTGCCTTTTGTTGGGTTTATTTCATCCTACCTATATGAGTATTGCTACATGATAGGATGGTTGACCAAGATTTGCCCATGCATATTATATAGGACCCATTTTTTTTTTTGAAATTGTATGTGTGGCAAGATCTTACCCGTTGAAATTTAGTGAAGATAATGCCCACATAGGTAGGATCTCATTAACATGTTGGTAATTTCAAGAAAAATATTTGGTGTCCATTTTTTTCTTTAATATAGAGATTTTTTATATATGTATAGATATAATAATAATAATAATAATAATAATAATAATAATAATAATAATAATAATAATAATAATAATAATAATAATAATAATAATAATAATTTAAGTAAATACCATATAAAAATATTTAGTTTTTGTGAAACTTTTTTAAAATTATCTATTATACATTTGACTCTAATATTAAATTTGATTACTGACTTTTTTATAAAAAAAAATCGTGTTTTATTTATTAAATTGTTTTTTATTTATATTTTTATTATTATAGTAGAGTGTGATTCATGCCGTATCCAATTTTATAAATATCATAATTAAAACAAAACTTGAGAAATAAAATAAATGTAATACATAATATTCATGAGTGAGTCTCATGTGAGACCGTCTCACGGATCATAATCTGTGAGACGGGTCAACCCTACTCATATTCACAATAAAAAGTAATACTCTTAGCATAAAAAGTAATACTTTTGCATGGGTGACCCAAATAAGAGATACGTCTCATAAATATGACCCGTGAGACCGTCTCACACAAGTTTTTGCCAATATTCATATATCATATTGTACACACCTTTGTGTCAAAAGTCCTTAATTTATTTTAAGGTTTCAAATAAAACTCAATAATCCATTTTAATTTTTTTTTCCAAAATAATTTTTTATCCATTTTTAAAATTAAATATTTATGATATTTGTTCTCTCAAATTCCGGAAAAAAATCAATGGAGCAATTCCAACTTTTTAATACTGGATAACTTGTTTGTATTAAATTTACTTTGTTGAACAATTTGAACACGACTTTTCCCTATACCTTTATCAAAAACCCAATAATTTATTTATTTAATTTTTTAAAGATCATATTCATGTATTACCACCGTACAAGTAGAGAAACTTGTATTTACGACTCGTGTGAAATATCGAAAAAGTATATAATCTCGATATCGGGTTTGTAGCTCAATCGTCTCACCCCCTGCTGGATTAGCCGGTTCCCCGGGTTCGATCTCCTATCCCCACGTGAGTTGTAATAAAAAAAAAGCATATAACCTCGATATAAAATTAAAGATCTTTCGACACATGCGTATTTCTAAAATATAGACATATTTGCACCATTTGTAGAGGATTTTACGTCTATATTTGAGTTAAATGTTATTTACCATCTAAAAATTAAAATTGTGGAGGACTTTTCATATTTATGGCTACGATCTTTACACGACTCTTAATAAATTTACTTGAGCCTAGAACGTAAATTCTTCTAATACATGGTTGACAATGAAACTAGAACCTCCATATCGATTCTACGTCGAAAGAATTAATACTGTCACATTCAAATAAACTTATAAAACCAGACGTGAAAGCATTTTATATGTGTCTTTTGTGAGACGCTTTCACATATCTTTATTCGTGAGACATGTCAATCTTGCTCATATATATCATAAAAATAATATTCACAAAATTGATATGTGATATCGTCTTACGTGAATTTTGTTATTGTATATTAGTTGTTCTATAATATGATAGCCAATTGGGTGTATTTATAATATTTTTGTATACTGTAAAATATTTATAATTTCTTGTTTTTATTTGTCTGGGTTATTTTTTGATGTATTTGTGTGTTTTTTAAAGGATGATAGGTTTTTGCATTTGCGGGAAACACTTTTGGGAACAACTGGCGAAAGTATTGCGAGAAGTCGGAAGATTTCTTCGTCTCTTTTTTTTTTTTTAATAAAAACTTGTGTGAGACGGTCTCACGGATCATATTTTGTGAGACGGATATCTATTTGGATCATTCATGAAAAAATATTACATTTTATGCTACAAGTATTATTTTTTATTTTGAATATGAGTATGGTTGACCCGTCTCACAGATAAAGATCTGTGAGACCGTCTCACAAGAGACCTACTCTTTTTTTTCTCGTCAGCTAAATTTAATTTATTATTGAAATCTCACTTTTGAAATTTCAGTTCACTCGGTATAATAAAAAAATGGAAATATACTAAAAAAACAAATTGAGAAAAAATGTACTAAACTTTTGAAATTATTTTGGCATCCTTTTTTGAGTAAAGTTGAAATTAAAATTGGTTTTGGCATGTGTATTTTTTGAGGTTAGGACGAATGTTTGATTGTTTATGACTCAGTTTTTGAAATTTTCATTTTTAGATTAAGAATTATATTGATTTCGGAAATAAAAAAATTGTAGATTGTTGCCCTTCAATATATTAATTTAATATATACACCAACACTCCTTCACGTGCAATTCATGTATATATAATATCTTTTTTATTTGGTATTTTTTGTATTAAAAAATCAGAAATTATTTTAAATTAAAAATCATATAAACTATTTTTTAATAAACAAATTATTTTGTCTTATGATGATCTTTATTGAAAGTAAATTATTTGATACTATGATTTTTTTCAAATATAATATTATGTAAAAATAAGAGTAGATTGGTATTAAATAATAACCTAAAACTAAAATTAATTAGTAGAAGCTTAATAATATATAATATAGTATAAATTTATAGGAAATCAAGTTTTCTTTCACGTCAAGCAATATAAATAAAAAATCACAAAAAATTTTGCGAGACGGTCTCATGGGTCAATTTTGTGAGATATATATTTTATTTGATTCATCAATAAAAAATATTATTTTTATACAAAAAAATTTTATTTTTTTTTATAAATATGAACAGAGTTGACCTGACTCGTTAGAAAACAAAATCAAACTATTTCACACTAAAGTGACAAACATAATCTTAAAAAAATCGCAACAAAATTTACCAATATGGTCATTCATAAAAGACAAAAACTTGTGTGAGACGGTCTCACGGGTCATATCTGTGAGACGGATCTCTTATTTGGGTCATACATGAAAAAGTATTACTTTTTATGCTAAGAGTATTACTTTTTATTGTGAATATGGGTAGGGTTGATCCGTCTCACATATTAAGATCCGTGAGACGGTCTCACATGAGATAAACTCTTCATAAAAACAAGTAAACTTTTAGTATGGAAATTGCACAACACATATCAGGACAGTCCACAAAGCAGGTCGGAAATTTAGCCACAAATTTGCTATCCACTGCTAAATTTTGCTAACCTCTAATTTATTGACAAACTCGAGAACATTTATAAAAGGATAAACTCTTGTCGACTGACACACTCGCGAGCAGACAAGATGTCCGCAAAGATAGTCCAAATGCCACGGCCCAAGCCTGGTCGGCGTGGCTGGTTAATGTATGGGTGGCTGCTCTCATTTGAGATCCAAGTGTCGTACAGTTTTGTCACTCGATCCTGTGGCGATTGCTGCTCCATCCGGGGATACATCGACACTCGGAACCCAACTAGAGTTCCCTGACATAGATGTAATCAAACTATTCCTCGTCTGAGGCGGAGAAGAGAACTCTCGAATCGAGAGGAGCTGATGAGTACACCAGCCTGCGAACTGGCATGGAATGGCCTTTCCGAGTAGTGTAAGAATTTTGCACGAGCCACGTCAAGAACGGAGATGGTGCCATCCATTGAGCCACAACCGATTTGTCCACCATCAGGGCTCCACGCCACCGAGAGGCAAAACTTCTTATTTCCACTTTTCTTAGGGGGTTTCAAGCCTTCCGGTCGAGGACCTGATAATGTGGCAAATTAACTGCCATTCGGCAGTATCCCACAGCTTCACTGAAGAACGAGTGAGTCTCATGTGAGACCGTCTCACGGGTCATAATCCGTGAGACGGGTCAACCCTACCTATATTCACAATAAAAAGTAATACTCTTAGCATAAAAAGTAATACTTTTTCATGGGTGACCCAAATAAGAGATATGTCTCACAAATACGACCCGTGAGACCGTCTCACACAAGTTTTTGCCCTGAAAGAACTACCACCTCCAGCAGATGCTAGTGTTGTGCCCTGAAAAAGAATAAATAGTTTTTGCTTTGTCGGCAAGACATTTATTTAATGCAAGTTGGCCCGGTGGCCTGTTGCACATTAAATACGAATGTCGAGAATTTGAAATGAAATTGTGTGTTCAGATTGAACGCGTTTTATACGCGGTTTCACACCTCGGAATTCTACTATAAATAGGTGCTTCATTCCTTCATTTCAAATCATCCCTTCTTCGAGTTTTCTCTCATCTTATAAGCATTTGAGTGCTTAGTTCTATAATATTTGTGAGGTGTTTGTTCTCCTGTATTAAGAGAGTGTGTGTTCTCTTTGGAAACACAGTGAGTGAGTTGTACACCACAAAATATTATAGTGGAAATTCTTTTCATCTTGCCCGTGGTTTTTACCCTAATAATTTTTAGGGGTTTTCCACGTAAATCTCGGTGTCCAGTTTATTCTTTATTTTCCGGTTTTTATTATCTCAAATTCCGCACGTGGGACCAACAAGTGGTATCAGAGCCTTGGTCTAAAATTTCTTAAAATTCTGAGTATGCTCTGTGGTTGCAGCCTAGACTGATCTTCCACATCAGAAAAGATTTTTCGAGATTTATTATTTAAGGCGGGATTATTTTGTCTGGTCTATTAAAATTGTTGTAGACATAATGGCGGGAAGGTACGAGATAGCAAAGTTCAATGGAAGCAATTTTATGCTGTGTAAAATAAAGATACAAGCAGTTTTAAGAAAGAAGAATTGCTTGGCGGCTATTGGAGACAGACCGGTGGAGATTACGGATGATGGAAAGTGGAATGAGATGAATGATAATGCTGTTGCCAATTTACACTTGGCTATAGCAGATGAAGTTTTGTCAAGTATCTCTGAGATAAAAACAGCCAAAGTTATCTGGGATACTCTGACAAAGATGTACGAGGTCAAGTCGCTACACAACATGATTTTCTTAAAGAGAAGGCTTTATACTCTTCGGATGGCGGAATCTTCATCAATGACCGACCATATCAACACACTAAATACTCTATTTGCCCAACTCACTTCCATGGGGCATAAAATAGGGGAAAATGAACGTGCGGAGCTTCTACATCAAAGTCTACCAGATTCATATGATCAATTTATCATCAATATTACCAACAATATTCTTATAGGCTTTCTAAGATTCGACGATGTCTTAACTGCGGTTCTCGGAGAAGAAAGCCGGCGCAAGAATAAGGAAGACATGTTGGTAACTTCAAAGCAGGCAGAGGCTTTGCCGATGATAAGAGGAAGATTCATGGACCGTGACTCCAGTGGGAGCCAAAGACGAGGTAGATCAAAGTCAAGAAGTAAGAAGAAAAATATTTACTGCTTTAAATGTGGCGGTAAAGGGCACTTCAAGAAAGAGTGTACGAGTATTGATAAAAGTTCTCAAGGAAATGTGGCCAGTACTTCAGGTAGTGGTGAAATATTATTCAGCGAAGCAGCAACTGTTGCAGAAGGCAGACACAAATTTTGTGACACATGGATTATGGATTCAGGAGCGACGTGGCATATGACGTCTCGGAGAGAATGGTTTGATCATTATGAACCAATCTCAGGAGGATCTGTATTCATGGGAAATGATCATGCCTTGGAAATCGCTGGGGTCGGTACTATCAAAATTAAAAATGTTTGATGGCACCATTCGCACCATACATGAGGTACGACATGTGAAAGGACTGACGAAAAATCTTTTGTCCTTGGGGCAATTGGATGACATCGGGTGCAAAACTCGGATCGAGAACGGGATCATGAAAATTGTGAAAGGAGCGCTTGTGGTTATGAAGGCGGAAAAGGTTGCTGCAAATCTGTATGTACTTTTGGGAGAAACACACAAAGAGGTAGAACTAGCTGTTGCATCAATTGGTTCAGGAGAAGAATTAACAGTGTTATGGCATAGAAAGCTCAGGCATATGTCAGAACGAAGGTTGAAAATTCTCTCAGAACGGAAGCTGCTGCCGGGACTTACAAAAGTGTCACTACCTTTTTGTGAGCATTGTGTTACCAGTAAACAACACAGATTAAAGTTTGGCACTTCTACTGCCAGGAGCAAAAGCATATTGGAGCTGATTCATTCGGATGTTTGGCAAGCACCGGTTGTATCCCTAGGAGGAGCGAGATACTTTGTCTCGTTCATTGATGATTTTTCTAGGAGATGTTGGGTGTATCCAATCAAGAAGAAATCAGATGTTTTCCAGGTCTTCAAAAATTTCAAAGCGCGGGTTGAACTTGATTCTGAAAAGAAAATCAAGTGTCTGAGGACTGACAATGGAGGAGAATATACCAGTGACGAGTTTGATGCATATTGTCAACATGAGGGCATCAAAAGACAATTCACGACGGCTTACACACCTCAACAAAATGGAGTGGCGGAGCGGATGAACAGGACCTTGTTGGACAGAACAAGAGCTATGTTGCGGACTGCAGGTCTAGAAAAGTCATTTTGGGCAGAAGCAGTCAAAACCGCTTGTTATATTATCAATCGTTCTCCTTCAATGGCGATTGATCTGAAGACTCCGATGGAGATGTGGACTGGAAAGCCGACAGATTATTCTCATTTGCATACATTTGGAAGTCCGGTGTACGTTCTGTACAATGAGCAAGAAAGATCGAAGTTGGATTCGAAATCCAGAAAATGTATCTTCTTGGGCTATGCTGATGGAGTAAAGGGGTTTCGCTTGTGGGATCCTACTGTTCACAAGCTTGTCATCAGCAGGGATGTTATCTTCGAGGAAGATAAAGTAAAGGGAGACAAATGCACACTGAATTCAGAAACTACTATATTTCAGGTGGAGAATAAGACAGACGAAGGTCAAGTTTCTTGTGAAGCAGTACCAGAGCACGAAGAACAAGAACATGTTGAGTCTGAAATTTCCAATGTGAGGCAGTCAACTCGAGACAGAAGGCCACCAGGTTGGCTTTCAGATTATATCACTGAAAGCAACATTGCATATTGTCTATTATCAGAGGATGGTGAGCCATCGAGTTTCCACGAGGCTACTCAAAGCTCGGATGTATCCTTATGGATGATAGCAATGCAAGAAGAGTTGGAGGCTTTAGACAGGAATAAAACTTGGGATCTTGTTACACTACCACGAGGAAGGAAAGCCATTGGAAACAGATGGGTCTATAAGATCAAGCGTGATGGCAATAACCAAGTGGAGCGGTATCGTGCTAGATTGGTGGTAAAAGGGTATGCTCAGAAAGAAGGCATTGACTTCAATGAGATATTTTCTCCTGTGGTTCGGCTTACAACAGTCAGAGTAGTGTTGGCATTGTGTGCGGTGTTTGACCTACATCTAGAACAACTAGATGTGAAAACGACATTTCTTCATGGAGATCTTGAAGAAGAAATCTATATGCTCCAGCCAGAAGGTTTTGCGGAAAAAGGCAAAGAGAACTTGGTTTGCAGGTTGAAGAAATCTCTGTACGGTCTCAAACAGGCGCCGAGGTGTTGGTACAAGAGATTTGATTCCTATATCATGAGTCTTGGATACAACAGACTGAGTGCAGACTCTTGTACGTATTTCAAGAGGTCTGGTGATGATTATATCATTTTGCTGTTGTATGTGGACGATATGTTGGTAGCAGGCCCCAACAAAGATCATGTCCAAGGATTGAAGGCACAGTTGGCTAGGGAATTTGATATGAAGGACTTGGGACCAGCAAACAAGATTCTAGGGATGCAAGTTCACCGTGACAGAAGTAACAGAAAGATTTGGCTTTCCCAGAGAAATTATTTGAAGAAAGTCTTGCAACGCTTCAACATGCAAGATAGTAAGCCAATCTCGACCCCTCTTTTTGTTAACTTCAAGTTATCCTCCGAGATGTGTCCTAGCAGTGAAGCAGAGAGGATGGAGATGTCTCGAGTACCGTATGCATCAGCAATGGGAAGTTTGATGTTCACCATGATATGTACAAGGCCGGACATTGCTCAAGCAGTGGGAGCAGTTAGTCGGTATATGGCGAATCCTGGACGAGAGCATTGGAGCACTGTTAAGAGGATCCTTAGATACATTAAGGGTACCTCGAATGCTGCATTATGTTAGGGAGGATCGGATTTTACACTCAGAGGATTTGTCGATTCAGATTATGCAGGAGATCCTGATAAGAGGAAATCTACTACTGGTTATGTGTTTACACTTGCAGGAGGAGCAGTAAGCTGGGTTTTAAAACTGCAGACAGTTGTGGCGTTATCTACAACGGAGGCAGAATATATGGCAGCTACTCAAGCTTGCAAGGAGGCAATATGGACTAAAAGGTTATTGGAGGAGATCAGACACAAACAAGAGAATGTTCCTTTGTTTTGTGACAGTCAGAGTGCATTGCACATCGCAAGGAATCCAGCCTTTCATTCCAGGACGAAACACATTGGAGTACAATTTCATTTTGTGCGAGAAGTAGTAGAGGAAGGAAGTGTGGATATGCAGAAGATCCATACAAAGGAAAACATAGCTGATTTTCTGACCAAGCCAGTGAACACTGATAAGTTTGAGTGATGTAGATTCTCAAGTGGCTTAGCGGAAACATAAGCAGCAGGGAATGGCAAGATTGAAAGGATGTGTGGAGATGTGTTTGATTCTCAAGCAAATCTCCAAGTGGGAGAAATGTTGGCAAGACATTTATTTAATGCAAGTTGGCCGGTGGCCTGCTGCACATTAAATACGAATGTCGAGAATTTGAAATGAAATTGTGTGTTCAGATTGAACGCGTTTTATACGCGGTTTCACACCTCGGAATTCTACTATAAATAGGTGCTTCATTCCTTCATTTCAAATCATCTCTTCTTCGAGTTTTCTCTCATCTTATAAGCATTTGAGTGCTTAGTTCTATAATATTTGTGAGGTGTTTGTTCTCCTGTATTAAGAGAGTGTGTGTTCTCTTTGGAAACACAGTGAGTGAGTTGTACACCACAAAATATTATAGTGGAAATTCTTTTCATCTTGCCCGTGGTTTTTACCCTAATAATTTTTAGGGGTTTTCCACGTAAATCTCGGTGTCCAGTTTATTCTTTATTTTCGGGTTTTATTATCTCAAATTCCGCACGTGGGACCAACATGCTTATCATTGAAGGAGCTAATAACGTTAATAAATTTCACAGTTGATTGGGAGTTTCAATCAAAAGTTGAAGAAGGTAGACAGAATCAGAGGATTTCACTCTCCAAGCTATTACACAACAGCAATCATCAAAATTGCATGCATGGAAAAAGAGTATAATATAATGTGCCATGAGGAGAATTTAAATTTCATAAATAAGGCCCATCCAAGCAGAAATTGTTGTTGAAGAATGCTATCAAGTATTATATCACAGCAAAGCATATGTATAATGGCACAGAAAGAACTTCATGATCTTATCCATCTAAAAAGTCAACAAAGCTATTTAGATTGTTTAATCTTAAATTGATTGACAAATACGTAAATATGTACAAAAATCGTGTCAAAATATTATCTAAAATGAGTGCATTTCTGAGTGAAATATTGACATCAACGAGAATCTGGAACTTAGTGATACATGCTCCAAATTTAGAATCTAAGTTCAACAAAGGCATGGAAAACTGTACCCAGCTCACATTCATGATCAACACGAGTATAAATTTTCATAATCTGTTATTAGTGGGTATTAAATAAAATCCTTATTTGAATGAAGTATTAATTAAGACATGATTAAAGAGTTGTTAATTAAACATTGCTAAGAAATTGATTAATTGAGGATCAACATGTTAGGATCTATCGAATTTAAAATATATCATCTAGTCTACTTCAGATTACATTATCCCGAAAATCTAACTAGACAAATGAGATTATGATACGTGGCAGATAAGATGAGTTCGAATCTTCTGAACTAGTCCGGATGCAGCCTATAAATATAAGCTAATTCATTTGTTTCCTACATCGTTTTCTCTCAACTTTTCTTTCTCGCGCTCTAGCCATATACCTTTGATTTTCTAGCCAGTTTCTAAGTCAGTTTAGTGTCAGGAAACTTCTAGCCAATTTCTAGGGTAGTTTAGTATACACAATTAATTATGTGCCGCAAATTTATTTGTTGTATGATACCTGTTTTACTGTTTTGACGTACTATACCGGACATATCACATTGGGCCCGATATTTGCAAATTTATTTGTTGTACGATACCTGTTTTACTGTTTTGACATACTATGCAGGACATATCACATTGAACCCGATATATTTTGAGATATACCTCGTTTGTTGGGGCTACTTAGCCATTTTTATATTGTGGACAGTTGAATATCGAGAGCTACAGTGTCTGGCAAAACCCGCGAGCTCTGATGATCCTAGACATTGTAGGTTCATGTCTTTTTTATGAGTGTAGGAACCAAAACATGCTTATGAAAGATCGGATACTACACACTCAGGCGCCTCTAGACTGAGCATGAGATTTTTGACTTGAACCTTGATATCCGATCATATTGCATTGCACATGCATCATATTAATATGTATACTCGTACATTCTCGTATTGGACGATTGTCGCACACACGTCCTTGTTTTCGTCTTAGACACCACATTCCACGAGATAGGTCTTCGGTTGGGCGGTTCGGGAGACCAGGGCTGTGGCTAGAACAGTTGGGTTTTTTTTTTGCGGTGATCCAATAAACGTTTTATTTGATTTCTCGTATTCTCATGCAGAATTATGATTTCGATATGGTTGTATTAACATTTAAAACTGATATTATTATTCTATTTTCGTTTGGATTTTATAATGATTAAGTAATTTGGTTTCTCCCGTTTAATTATTATTATCAGGATTAATTTTACATGTTTATTATTTTGTTTTGTAGTGGCTCGGGTAAGAACACTACAAGTTATTTCCCCCATTCCCAAAACAAAAAAGAAGGAATTTCGAATGGTGACATTTCAACCAACTCTTGAAACGAATTCCAACAGTAAGTGCATTCATTGCTTATTTAGCAAACAATGCATGTTGAGGAAACTCTCAAAACAAATTAGGAAAAAAAAAGAAAGAAAGAAAAACAAAGGCAAGAAATAACAAAAAACAAAGCAGACGTACTAAGATAATACATTAACTTCAAAAATCTCGTTACATCTTCTGTGTGCCTACCCAGGTGAATACATGTAATTATGATAATTTAGATATTAACTTCAAATTAAAGAATTCCCGAAACATCGATCTAGCTCACTGATTGGCATCTAACATTCTATTTGGATTTGTTTGACAACCATGGTCGACCTATTATTTTAATCTTGGTTCATAACAAAATCACTCAAATTTCCATAAGCAGCAATTCTTTTCTAAACTTTTCAACATTCTCCAATATTTAAATAACATGAACTCAAGTTTTCCAACCCATCGTAGATGGCACATGTAGCTGGCAAGACCAGCTACCTAAAGTTGCGGGGTGTGCAGCCCTTCAAAAATTATCCCGAAAATTATCGGATGCAAGGCCACGGTTTTTAGACTTCATTTCAGTCATAGTTCCCTTTAACTCGTATCTCCGCTGAGTTCAAATTTACCCTGTTAAAATAGAATGATGATGTAAACACAAGGAGCCTTTTAGTATAGCAAACAAAAGACTTCACGAGGATAACACCATTACGCCTAAAATCAGTACCGATTCAAAGTACCTGCTGTTAGATGGATATTACCCTGGATATGTTGAATGTCTTGTCACTCGAACAAACCGCAGTAACTTGAATCACGAACAAAGCAGCAACAACAAGATCAAGTCGAGGCAAGGATGATCCTTTCTCCGCAAGACGAAATTGCCCGTATATAGTGCTATACGTCGAAGGCAATCGTCCCCAAGATACAACGACTTCACGTCGAGAATTTGCAGCACTTCAAATCTCGTATTCAGCGAACAATTGTATGTAAAAGCTTTCAAGTATTTCGAAAATCAAGGATGCAGTAATATGTGAAGGAGAAGTGAGTGCAAGGAAAAAATCAGCAACCTTGGACAATGGTGGGAGGGATCATTTATAGGTGATCCTTGGATGTGTTGAAATGACATATCTTTCCAGATTGGGTGCATTGAGGAGCCACAATTCTAGCCAAAGAACACAATGGTTGGGCCAAAACCAGCCAAGAAAGGATGTTTAGAAGCCAAGGGACGCGCATGTTCTTCTGAAACAGCGCTGCGCGCGCAGCATACTGCTCTCCAGAGCTGCGCTCACAGCAAGGCGCGCGTGCCCGCGCGAGAAGTTGCGCGGCCGCGCGCTTTGCTCTGTGCCAGCAGTAGGGCGCGCACGTGTGTTTCACCGAGACACACCATATGAGCGTCTTCTCCCTTCTAAAAACTTCTGGTACCCCTTGGGACCCAAACCCCTATCTCAACTTGGAGCTTATTAGGGAAACTTCATTTGGTGATTTTCTCAATGTGGGACAAGCCACACTTGAGACATCCTACTTCCCTTTACAACTCCTCACCCTTCCTCTTATTATCTCTTCATTTATCCAACAATCCCCCACATAAATGAACTTAATGCATGTATGCAGATTTACTTGAAAGCTCTTGTGAAATATTATTGCATTAGGATAGGTAGCTTTTGACTTTGAACCTTCCTTAGTAATATACTATAGGATTTACAAGTTGAGTAGTGACACGATGTCTTGAACTAGTCAACCGTTTATGTAAACCAAGTCAATAGCATTTACACAATAATAATTCTAACACATTCTTGTTCTCACGTTATGTCTGTTTCGGCCATGGACCATATCTTAGATTCATAAGTGTTTTCCACTGAAGCGGCCATTACTTCTCACTTATATAGGTGATCTCCTATCTAGAGTATCATGTCATACTCTACCTCATAGGTATTGAATCATTAAAAGAAAACTTAACCTCACCACATGTTGCAGGTCTTTTCTACTTGGATTTCGTAGGAATGAGCCTTTATTTATTCCAAGTACTCAAACTAATATTTATAACTTAGTTGTCCCATTGAACCAAGGTCATAGGATCTCCACTTCACAAGGTTGGGTTACTGCTATAAATATTTTATTTTGTGGGTTTTAAGCTCATTCCTCTCAACAGCTTGTACATTTGATCTCTATTTATACCTTTAGTAAATGGATCTGCTAGATTTTCCTTTGATTTCACATATTCAACCGAAATAACCCCATTTGAGATCAATTGTCTTATGGTATTATGTCTCCGTCTAATGTGACGAGACTTACCATTGTACATACTGCTTTGTGCTCTTCCTATTGCTGATTGACTATCGCAATGAATGTTAATGGAAGGCACTGGCTTATTCCAACAAGGAATATCCTCTAGGAAGTTTCTTAGCCATTCGGCTTCTTCCCCATCTTTGTCTAATGCTATGAATTCGGATTCCATAGTGGATCGAGCTATACATGTTTGCTTAGACGATTTCCATGACACCGCTCCTCCACCTATTGTGAATACATATTCACTAGTGGACTTGGATTCTTTTGTGTCAGATATCCAATTGGCATCACAATATCCTTCTAGAACGACAGGATATTTCGAATATACCAAACCATAGTTCAGTGTATATTTCAAATATCCAAGCACTCTCGTTAAGACTTTCCAATGATCCTTACTTGTATTACTTGTGAACCTACTTAACTTATTCACTGAATATGCAAGATCTGGACGAGTACAGTTAGTCAAGTACATTAGACTACCAATTATCCTTGCATATTCCAGTTGTGAGTTGGGTTCTCCTATATTCTTTGCTAAATGAACACCTAAATCTATAGGTGTTCTAGCAGGACGACAGTTTAAGGTACTTAATCTTTCAAGTACCTTTTCTATGTAATGGGTTTGTGATAAAACTATTCCTTCAGGTATTCTAGAGATTTTAATCCCTAATATGATATCACAAAACCCCAAGTCTTTCATATCAAAAGATCTTTTCAACATATTCTTGGCATTTATAATCAACTCATGATTACTTCCCATAATCAACATGTCGTCTACATAAAGGCATACAATGACATAAGCATTTGCACTACCTTTAATATAAACGCATTTATCACATTCGTTGATTTTGAAACCATTTGACTTCATTGTAGTGTCAAATTTTTCATGCCGTTGCTTAGTGATAAGTGCAAGATTTGCACTTAATTTACATTTAAATCCATTTTGAATTATGCTTGTTTCGAACAGAATTATGCGTTTTTTGGTTTGTTTATGTTGTCATTTCAGAAATGGAGAAAATAGCGAACACGAAGCCAAGGGGACTAAGAAGCGCACGACCACGAGCACGTCACTGGACAGGAGCTTGCGCGCCCCAGCGCCACTTCACGCGCACCCGCGCGCACACCCATACTTGTGCATGAAACAGAGATGCGCGCGCGATCGCGCCAACTTCCGCGCAGCCGCGCGCACAATGACCCCCTTTCGGACAGAAGCTAGCGCGCCACCGCGCGAGCTTACGCGCACCTGCGCGCGCACACAGAAGCTTGCGCGCGTCCGCGCGAGTTCATGCGCCACCGCGCGCATACACCCGAGAGGAGCACGCCATCGCGCGACTTCATGCGCAACCGCGCGCAAGCCAACACACAGCAGATGGCAGATGCTTGCGCGCCTCCGCGCCACATTTCGCGCCACCGCGCGCACGCCGCGTCCAGAAAAGGTATAAATGCGCGAATCGTCTAGGTCAGAAGGGATCGGCCGCCGCAGAGAGAAAACACACGATCATCAGCCGTCACAGGAGAAAAAGACGAAGAAACGGAGCGCCTACAGGAGATAGAGATTCAGAGTGCGAAGAACCATCGCAAATACGAAGAACGACGGATCTGGGGACAGAGACGACACTTCGATTTGTTATCTTTTCCTTTGTTTCTTTATTTTATTGCGTAGAAATGTCCAGAATCACAAACATGTCTTGTTTTCTCTTGGATTTCGTGATGAACTAAACTCTCATTCTGGAGAATGACGTAACTCTGTTGAAACGATGATTTGACACCGTTATTTATTGATTGAATTCTGCTTTCGTTTAATTGTGTTCTCTGCGTTTACTGCACTGCAATTTACTGGCCATAAATTGTTTGTTGTTTGATTAATCTTATAACTCGGGAGAGGGACTAGGGTTATAGATCATTAGAGACACATCGTTGAATGTTTATAGCGTTCGGAAGGCGTATAACTTTAGCGAGTCTTGGTAAGAACATTGTATGCGCTTATCTATGAAACGTAGATTCTAATTAGGAATAATTGAATCGAAGTTGATAGATACACTTTATTCGTCACTTGGGAAAGGGGGAATAAAACAATCTAAGTGTTCTTGGCCATTAATCGATTGGAATTCAGGAATATAAATTAAACTGTGAATGATTGTCGTAGAAACTTTGTGAAATCATTTCTCTAGATACTTTCTCTCATTATTATCTCT
The DNA here is from genome assembly GCF_022965805.1 of Primulina eburnea. Lineage (NCBI taxonomy): Eukaryota > Viridiplantae > Streptophyta > Magnoliopsida > Lamiales > Gesneriaceae > Primulina > Primulina eburnea. Next base: position 4,890,937 of record NC_133117.1, on the reverse strand, counting down.
CAATCCGGTGATTTAATTTATTCATTGCTTTCAATTAATTCGTTTAAACAAACAAATCTGATTATTGATTTTTCTAGATAAAGTCTTGGCTATTTTAATTACAAGAATTGATATACATTTTTATACACACTCCTCGTGGGATCGATACCTGTACTCTAACCAGTACTAAAACTTGACACCGTATACTTGCGGTAGTGAAAACACGCAACAAGTTTTTGGCGCCGTTGCCGGGGAGTGTCAAATTTGAATTTATATCAGTATTGTTACCAATTAGTCTAGATTTTAATTTAGAACTTTTATTTTATTTCATTTTTGACTTATTCACTTTCTCTGTTTGACAGTGCATGCTAAGATCGCACATCCCTGATTTGCTTATTTTTGATCCGGAGATCGAACGAACTGCGAGAAGATTGAGAAAAGCGAGAAGGGAAGAAATCAAAACGATGGCTGATAACAGAGAAAACGACAGACAGATGCCGCCTGAGGCTATACCAATCAGAGATCACTTTCGACCAGTGATCAACACGCACTATTCTGGCATTGCTCGAGGAACCATCAACACCAACAATTTCGAGCTTAAGCCCGCATTGATAAACATGGTTCAACAGAACCAGTTTGGGGGAGCCACTACTGCAGATCCTCATCTACATCTCAGAACATTCTTGGAGATTACGGACACGGTAAAAATAAATGGTGTTTCTGATGATATTATTCGACTGCGCTTGTTTCCTTTTTCTCTTAGGGATCAAGCAAGAGGATGGCTCCAATCACTGCCGTTAGGGAGCATCACGACATGGCAAGAGCTGGCGACGAAGTTCCTTTCTAAATATTTTCCACCTGCGAAGTCTGCACAATTGAAGGTTGAGATCAGCACTTTTAGACAGACAGACTTCGAGCAGTTGTATGAAGCTTGGGAAAGGTATAAGGAGTTGTTGAGGAGGTGCCCAAATCATGGATTTGAAGACTGGGTACAAATCGAGCTTTTCTATAATGGATTGAATGGTCAGACTCGGACAACAGTAGATGCAGCGGCAGGTGGCACGATCTTTGCCAAGTCTCCTGCTCAAGCCTATGACTTACTTGAGCAGATGACTATTAATAGCTACCAATGGCCGTCTGAGAGGTCAGGATTACAGAGGACAGCTGGAGTTTATGCTGTGGATCTTATCACATCACTCACAGCGCAAGTCTCAGCGTTGACTACACAGATAGCAACCATGAATAAAGTGAGTACATCAAACACTGAGGGACCACCGCTTGTTGTTGAAGAACCACAATTTCTTGAAGAAGTCCAATACATCAACAACAAAAACTTGGGAGGCTATGGAGGATATCGAGGTAACCCTCTCCCTAACACTTATCATCCTGATTTGAGGAACCATGAGAATTTTTCATATGCAAACAATAAGAATGTGTTGAATCCTCCACCGGGGTTCAATACATCAAATGGGGAAGGGAAGCCGTCATTTGAGGATTTAGTTGGGACATTCGTTTCTGAATCTGGCAAGAGGATGGCTAGGACTGAGTCTAGACTTGACAACCTCGAGACACACATGACAAATATTGGAGCTTCGTTGAAAATCCTAGAGTCGCAAGTTGGGCAGATAACGAAGCAACTCACGTCTCAACCGTCAGGCGCAGTACAAAAGACTGCAAATCCAAATCTGAGAGAGGTGAATGCCATTTTTATGCAGCATGAGGAGATTGGTGTGGTAGGCAGCGAAGAGAAAGAGGTTGAACTCACACATGTTCAGAATGAAAAGCCAACTCCAAGCAAAAGAACCCGAGGTAAGAAATCTGAGAGGTATGATTTAAATCAATGCATTGATATTTCCTTACTTCCCTACCCTCAGAGATTTTTACAAATACAAGCTGAATTTAAAAAGAAAAAAAGTCTTGAAGATCTCAAGACCCTACATTCTAATATTCAGTCTGCAGAGCAGGAAGATGTGGAATTTAATGGAGGAGATTATAAGGAGAAGCAAGGAAATCTCCCTCAGAAGCTACAAGACCTCGGAGAATTTGTAGTACCATGTGAAATAGGGGGTAAATTGGTGGAAAATGCTATCTGTGATTCAGGAGCGAGCGTGAATATAATGCCAAGTTCTCTTTACGAGAAACTTGGATTGAGCAGGATAAAGCCCACAGGACTAAGCTTGCAAATGGCAGATAAATCGGTCAGGACACCGCTGGGTGTTGTGGAAGATGTTGAACTTAAGATTGATAAAATAAGGCTTCTAGCAGATTTTGTGGTACTTGATATTGAGAACAGTCAGAACGTTCATGTCATTCTAGGACGACCATTATTGGCTGCTGTTGGAGCTATTATTGACGTGAAACGAGGAAAGATGACCATGGAAGTTGAAGGTCAGCTGGTGGAAATAAAGGCATCCAAGATATCATATGATCCACCATGAACAGGATTGGTATAGTCGGGCTGATGACGTTAAACCAAGCGCTGTGTGGGAGGCAACCCACAATTTATTTTCTTTAGCATTCATTTATTTTATTTTATTTTACGTCCTTAGTTGTTAATTTTACCCACCACCAGATCTATCACCGCCGCAGCCCGTGGAAATGGATGACTCAGATGCTGCGGACAACAACTCGAGCGCCCGAGTTTTGACACTCGTGCGCGAGGTATGTGTTGTCGTGTTCTTTATTTCTATACATCGAGGACAATGCATACTTTAAGTTTGGGGGAGGGTAAAATTGTTGGTCATTGCTTGTTAGAATTTTTCTGCAATTTTTTTTTTTTTTTGTTTTTTTTTTTTTTTGTTTTACTGATCAGTAGTTAGTTTGATTTTTTTTATTTATTGCATTCTATATTTGTTAGGTAGAGTCATGGATAAGTAAAATGTGTGACCGATGATGAAAACTGAATTGCGATCCTGAAATTTATATGTGTTCATGATAACTTAGGAGTCACAATTAGTCTGCACTATCGTGTTTGTTGATACTATCATTGCTCAGAGACAAGTTGCATGCCTATGATGCTAAATAGATGAGGGAGATCCGACTCTTGGTAAATCTTGCATGATATTGATTGACACTTTTGCAGACTTAGAAATGATCTAGGCAGTCTTTCACAACATCCTTGGGCCTGGATTCTTTGTTTACTGTCAATTGGAACCCTTTGAGCTTAAAAGTTAACTGAGATACTTACTTTTTCTTCGTGCACCTATTTCATATATCATTTTGATTAAAAATTGCATGTGACTTGTTTGTATGAGTTGACTAATGGATTGACGGAAGTCTAGAACTTGTTCGAACACTTTTCGAGGCGAAATACGGATAATATGTGACATAGGAATGATTTAGGCGATCTTTGAAACCGTTGAGCCTTCGAGCCTACCAAATGAACATGAAATGTCCCTAGTGTCCCGTTTTGAGCTTACTAAAAAATCAAGTGGTGTGTGTCAATGACATACAATCAACCCCCACTTGTATCTATTCTACATCCCACAACAACTACCTAATGAAGCCGATACACTTATTTTCCTACCTGATTTTGAGAGAAAGAAATTCATTGGTGGTGTAGTGATTCAAAAGCTCCTTGAAAAGAAAAAAAAAAAATTGAAGTGAGCAAAGAGGGAGTTGAAAATAGACAAAAAGAAAGAGAAAAAGTTCAATCAAAGAAAAATATAAGGGAGATGAAAGATATGAATGAAAAGAAAACAATAAGTGGATGGTGAATGAAAAAGAAAATGAAAAAGAGTGAAATTGATGAAGAGTTGATTATTTCTCTCAAATTTTGAATTCCATACCTTTTATTGTAGCCGTGAGCCGTGGCCTAACGTTACAAGCCTACAAGACATATTAACCTTGTCACATTTATCCAATATACTAGTGGAGAAAAGTTGTTCAAGTTAAGCCTATGGATACCTGAAACTCATTGTCAACAAGTATAGACCTTAATCACTTGCTTGCAAGCATCTCATTTTGTGATTTCATCTTTGGCATACTTGTGTTGATCATCTTTCAAGCCAAATAATCACCGAAAAAGTCCTATGTGATCTGTGAATGCAAATGTTTATGTTGATGATGTGAAAGTTGAACTGAACTGAGGATTTCTTGATTCTGTAAGGCAAAGGGGCATTACAACTTTATTTGAGCATTCGATGGGGTAAACAAACATTGACATAACACACACACACGTGACTCTTGGGAAATCGTGAATTACATGAAATTAGATGAATCGGAGGTCATTATCACTTTTTTTCGCACATCCATGACTTTAGTAGTTTGCGTATTTTTATTCCTTCTTTATTAGCTTTTCTTATATTTTGCTCGGGACTAGCAAAAATTCAAGTTTGGGGGGTTTGATAAGTGCAAGATTTGCACTTAATTTACATTTAAATCCATTTTGAATTATGCTTGTTTCGAACAGAATTATGCGTTTTTTGGTTTGTTTATGTTGTCATTTCAGAAATGGAGAAAATAGCGAACACGAAGCCAAGGGGACTAAGAAGCGCACGACCACGAGCACGTCACTGGACAGGAGCTTGCGCGCCCCAGCGCCACTTCACGCGCACCCGCGCGCACACCCATACTTGTGCATGAAACAGAGATGCGCGCGCGATCGCGCCAACTTCCGCGCAGCCGCGCGCACAATGACACCCTTTCGGACAGAAGCTAGCGCACCACCGCGCGAGCTTACGCGCACCTGCGCGTGCACACAGAAGCTTGCGCGCGTCCGCGCGAGTTCATGCGCCACCGCGCGCATACACCCGAGAGGAGCACGCCATCGCGCGACTTCATGCGCAACCGCGCGCAAGCCAACACACAGCAGATGGCAGATGCTTGCGCGCCTCCGCGCCACATTTCGCGCCACCGCGCGCACGCCGCGTCCAGAAAAGGTATAAATGCGCGAATCGTCTAGGTCAGAAGGGATCGGCCGCCGCAGAGAGAAAACACACGATCATCAGCCGTCACAGGAGAAAAAGACGAAGAAACGGAGCGCCTACAGGAGATAGAGATTCAGAGTGCGAAGAACCATCGCAAATACGAAGAACGACGGATCTGGGGACAGAGACGACACTTCGATTTGTTATCTTTTCCTTTGTTTCTTTATTTTATTGCGTAGAAATGTCCAGAATCACAAACATGTCTTGTTTTCTCTTGGATTTCGTGATGAACTAAACTCTCATTCTGGAGAATGACGTAACTCTGTTGAAACGATGATTTGACACCGTTATTTATTGATTGAATTCTGCTTTCGTTTAATTGTGTTCTCTGCGTTTACTGCACTGCAATTTACTGGCCATAAATTGTTTGTTGTTTGATTAATCTTATAACTCGGGAGAGGGACTAGGGTTATAGATCATTAGAGACACATCGTTGAATGTTTATAGCGTTCGGAAGGCGTATAACTTTAGCGAGGCTTGGTAAGAACATTGTATGCGCTTATCTATGAAACGTAGATTCTAATTAGGAATAATTGAATCGAAGTTGATAGATACACTTTATTCGTCACTTGGGAAAGGGGGAATAAAACAATCTAAGTGTTCTTGGCCATTAATCGATTGGAATTCAGGAATATAAATTAAACTGTGAATGATTGTCGTGGAAACTTTGTGAAATCATTTCTCTAGATACTTTCTCTCATTATTATCTCTCAATCCGGTGATTTAATTTATTCATTGCTTTCAATTAATTCGTTTAAACAAACAAATCTGATTATTGATTTTTCTAGATAAAGTCTTGGCTATTTTAATTACAAGAATTGATATACATTTTTATACACACTCCTCGTGGGATCGATACCTGTAATCTAACCAGTACTAAAACTTGACACCGTATACTTGCGGTAGTGAAAACATTCAACACTTAGGTGCTTGTTTGAGTCCATATAGTGACTTGACAAGTTTACACACCTTCTTTTCTTGTCCGGGAACGACAAACCCCTCGGTTTGTTCCATGTATATTTACTCTTCCAGTTCTCCATTCAAGAAGGCTGTCTTCACATCCATTTGGTGAATCTCAAGGTTATGCAACGCAGCAATAGCTATGAGAACATGAATGGATGTAATCCTAGTAACTGGAGAGTATGTGTCAAAGAAGTCATATCCTTCTTTTTGTTTGAACCTTTTAGCCACCAAACGGGCTTTATATTTGTCTATAGATCCATCTTCTTTGTATTTCCTTTTAAGAATCCACTTGCATCCTAAAGGCTTACAACCCGGAGGTAGATCAGTCAACTCACACGTATGATTATGCATAATGGATTCTATTTCAGAATTTATAGCTACTTTCCAAAAAAGAGCTTCGGGATTGGATAGAGCTTCTTGAATAGTTATTGGTTCATCATCTAACATGTAAGTCATAAAGTCAGGACCAAAGGACTTTTCAATTCTTGCTCTCTTTCCACGTCTTGGTTCTTCATTGACTTCTTTAGAATCAATAGTAGATTCATAAGACCGTTTAGAGGAACCGTCTTTTCTTTCCTTACAAGGAAAGTTGTTTTCAAAGAATATAGCATTCCTTGATTCCATAATCGTTCCTTCATTAATATCAGGAATCGTTGACTTATGCACCAAAAATCTATATGCACTACCATTATAGGCATATCCAATAAAAATGCAGTCAACAGTTTTGGGTCCAATTTTAACTTGTTTTGGCTTTGGTATCTCTACTTTAGCCAAACACCCCCACACTTTTAGGTATTTATAAGATTGTTTGCGACCCTTCCATAACTCATATGGAGTTTCATCTTTTCTTTTGTGTGGTATTTTATTAAGAATGTGGTTTGCAGATAGTATTGCTTCCCCCCACAAGTTTTGAGGTAAGCCCAAATTTATCAACAACGCATTCATCATCTCCTTAAGAGCACGATTTTTACGTTCTGCAACTCCATTTGATTGAGGTGAGTATGGTGCTGCTGTTTGATGAATTATGCCAAATTTAGTGCACAACTCTTCAAATGGAGCGACATACTCTCCACCTCTATCACTTCGAATCATTTTGATTTTTGTACTCAATTGATTCTCAACCTCATTCTTATAATTATTGAAAGCTTCTATAGCTTCATCTTTACTTTTCAATAAGTAGACGTAACATAACCTTGTGCAATCATCAATGAATGTTATGAAGTACTTATTCCCACCTCGAGTTTGCACAAACTTTAAATCACATACGTCGGTGTGAATTAAATCAAGTGGATTCGTACTTCTTGTCACAGAATGAAATGGAGCTTTGGCCATCTTTGCTTCAACACAAATCTCACACTTATCTAGTGGATTTATTTTAAATGCAGGTATTACATTTAAGTTCGCAAGTCTTTGTAGTGTGTTGAAGTTAACATGTCCTAATATTTCATGCCATAAATTAGAACTTTCAAACAAGTAAACAGAATCATTCACTTTATTCTTCGCCTCTTGGAGGATAACATTCATTACATTCAACTTAAAAAGACCACTATCTTGGTACCCTTTGCCTACAAATACTCCATGTTTGGTTAAAATAAACTTGTCTGATTCAAATACAAGCTTAAAACCCGCCTTACTCAACAAGGATCCAGAAACTAAATTCTTTCGAATGTCTGGCACATGCAGCACATTCAACATTGTTATCTCTTTGTCGTAGGTCATCTTCAATACCACTTTGCCAATTCCTACGACCTCAGACGTCGTAGAGTTTCCCATGAACAATTTCCTATCACTGACAGTAGTGTAGGATGAGAACATACTCTTTTCAGCACATATGTGGCTAGTGGACCCAGTATCTACCCACCATTCCCTTGGATTATCCACCAAGTTGGTTTCAAACACAACTGCAGATATATCAAGTTGTGACAGGTCTATGGGTACATGCCTTTCCTCGATGACGTTGGCTTGCTTTAGTTTCTGATTTCTGTTGTCTTTCCTTGGAAGACGACAGTCCTTGGCCATATGATTCGGTTTGCCACAGTTGTAGCAAGTTCCTTTGAACTTCTTGGTCTGCCCTTGTTTCTTCTCATTCGTATGGCGCTTTCTCTTGCAACTAGTGCTAGATTCTGTCAAATTTGCCTTGGCCTCGGCCTCCACTGTTCTCTTGTGTGTTCTAGCTTCAGAAGATCGACTATCTTATTCAATTCGAAGCCTCACAATCAGATCTTCAGGTTTCAACTCCTTGCGCTTGTGCTTAAGGTAGTTCTTGAAGTTTTTCCACATTGGTGTCAATTTCTCAATTATGGCCGCCACTTGAAATGGTTCATTGATTTCCATTCCCTCTGCCAACAAGTCATGAATATTAATTTGAATTTGTTGTAACTGACTTATTACAGATTTGGCGTCCACCATTTTGAAGTCTAGAAATCTACCAACTACGAACTTCTTCACTCCCGCATCTTCTGTCTTGTACTTTTTCTCCAATGAATCCCACAATTCTTTGGCTATCTTGACAGAGCAGTAGACACTGTAAAGCATGTCGTCTAGTCCGTTTAGAATGTAGTTGCGGCATAGAAAATCACTGTGGTTCCATGCATCCACAGCAGATCTTCGTTGGGAGTCATTATCGTCCACATCAATGATAGGGGAGTCCTCTTTAAGGAACCGAGATAGGCTTAGTGTTGTGAGGTAGAAGAGAATTTTCTGCTGCCAAAATTTGAAGCCGACACCATTGAACTTTGCAGGCTTTTCGCCTTGTGCGGGAGCAGCAGGGATGGTGTGCAATGGCGCAGGAGCAGTAGGAGGAGTCGACATATCCAGAAAAACAAAATGTAATAAACTTCGTCTTGCGATTGTTGGATGGATATTACCCTGGATATGTTGAATGTCTTGACACTCGAACAAACCGCAGTAACTTGAATCACGAACAAAGCAGCAGCAACAAGATCAAGTCGAGGCAAGGATGATCCTTTCTCCGCAAGACGAAATTGCCCGTATATAGTGCTATACGTCGAAGGCAATCGTCCCCAAGATACAACGACTTCACGTCGAGAATTTGCAGCACTTCAAATCTCGAATTCAGCGAACAATTGTATGTAAAAGCTTTCAAGTATTTCGAAAATCAAGGATGCAGTAATATGTGAAGGAGAAGTGAGTGCAAGGAAAAAATCAGCAACCTTGGACAATGGTGGGAGGGATCATTTATAGATGATCATTGGATGTGTTGAAATGACATGTCTTTCCAGATTGGGTTCATTGAGGAGCCACAATTCTAGCCAAAGAACACAATGGTTGGGCCAAAACCAGCCAAGAAAGGATGTTTAGAAGCCAAGGGACGCGCATGTTCTTCTGAAACAGCGTTGCGCGTGCAGCCGCGCGAGAAGCTGCGCGGTCGCGCGCAGCATACTGCTCTCCAGAGCTGCGCTCACAGCAAGGCGCGCGCACCCGCGCGAGAAGCTGCGCGGCCGCGCGCCTTGCTCTGTGCCAGCAGTAGGGCGCGCGCGCGTGTGTTTCACCGAGACACAGCCTATGAGCGTCTTTCCCCTTCTAAAAACTTCTGGTACCCCTTGGGGCCCAAACCCCTATCTCAACTTGGAGCTTATTATGGAAACTTCATTTGGTGATTTTCTCAATGTGGGACAAGCCACACTTGAGACATCTCACTTCCCTTTACAACTCCTCACCCTTCCTCTTATTATCTCTTCATTTATCCAACACCTGTATACAACGCGTCAATATTTTCCACCGAGCTACTGAGATTCTGGCCATCACCCTCCGATCACTTGATTCACTCATCAGCACATGAGCTCATGCTTAACAAAATTCTGTACCAAATGAACTTCAATACAAGAAAATTAAGGATACATGGGGGTTGAACTGGAGTTTCCAGACTTCAGATGGGGGAGCCTCGAGAGTGGCTGTAATGTTGGTCGTGGCGACTTCGAAGACTCAAATAAAGCTATTAATGAAGGCGGATGCCGCAGTAGGAGGGTGAGCCGCCACGGAAACGACTCTAAAGCAGTGTCTGGTGTTCGTCAGCAGCTTCTCAAGGACTTCCGGATTCCACAGCCTCAATTTCTCCTCTGAACCCGTCAAAAGAACATCGTCAGTCGTCAGGACCATTGCCGCATTCTGCCCGTCCACAAGGAGTCATCGTGGGCATTCTGGACGGAGCTGAGTGGAGCTAGTTGCATGTATATGGCAGTGTAACCCCTAGGTCAGGTTGAAATTTTTATTTTTTTTATATAATAAAACCATATCATTATACATTTATTCAAAATGTCATTACGTGGCCATCCGGAGAGAATGAAGCACTACAATTTAAGATTTGAACTACTTGTATTGCATTTATCTCAATCATTAGTTTGGACCAACCCAAGTTTAGAGCATTCTTCAACCCTTTTTCGACAGCTCTGTATTACATCTATCTCAATCATTAGTTTGAAAAATTCTTTAGTATATCTAAATTTTCTATAAGTATTGGATCTTGGTTTTCTACACGCTCAAACGCATCGGAAGTTTTGAAATTTATTTATTTTGACAATCAAAATATGTTTTTATTTGGGCGCTCGTATGATTTTAACAAAAACATTCATAGGATGTTAGAAATTTATACCTTTGGTGAATAATTCACGTGGCACCAACTGATCCGGTATGACAGATCTAGATCTTGATGAATCCCTACAAACTTTCTTCAAGAGACTCCTTGTTAGATCCTCTTATCAAGTCCACGACTAAATCGCTTGATCCTCTTCCAAATTGCACTAGAGAATATGAAAGAGATTTTGCGTTGAAATTAATTTTGACAAGAAGTGGCCAAAAATCCCTTTGGAAATTCAAAGGAGGTGGCCGAATTCCTCTTGGAGTGGAGGCTCACGAGAGGGTTTTTGGTGGTTGGCCAGGGTTTGACTTGTATGCTTTATTTATATTAAATCCATAGCCTAATTACATAATTAACATTAATGCACTTTATTTATATTAAATCCATAGTCTAATTACATAATTAATATTAATGGGCTTGATTTAATTAATTGGGCTAGTCCAACTAATTTAATTAATTTAATCAAGATCCATTAAAACTTTAATTATTTATTATGTTGGACTTGTACTCCTATAAGCCAATTAAACATATTACCCACCATATTTATTTTATTAATTAATCAACTCAACTTTTGAGCTTAATAAATTAAATACATTATAAATTCAACATCTGAATTTATTATTTAAATTATAAATTCAATTACTTGAATTTTCATCACTCCAAAATTTAATATTTAATAAACTCAACATTTGAGTTTAATAAATTAAATTCTCAAATTTTATAAATTCAACTCATTGAATTTATTCTCTCAAAATTTAATTATCATAAATTCAACTCCTTGAATTTACTATATAATATAAATTCAACTTCTTGAATTTATTCTCTCAACGGTAACAAACAATCCAATGCTTGTGACCCTCAATGGTTCAGGGATACAGCTAGCCGTGAGTTCACAACTCTTTGTGATTCAGGACATAATCTTTTATTTGGGCTTACCCTAGTTAGCCTCATTCTTTTCATCAACACCTTGATCAAGAATGTCAGAACTCATTTCTGATTGCACCCATCGGATCATGGTAAGAGCGTCTAGTAGCATCACCCCATGATCCCCTAGGTATCACTGATAGTGCTTGTAAGAACCAGTCGATTATGATTAACGTACAGTACGGTCCTTTCAGCTCATATATCCCGATCGAATCTGCAACCATTGGTTCATCGAGGGTTGCATATTAATTCAATCATAAGGTGATAACTATAATAGTGGCATCGCGTGTACTATTGGAGAACTCCTTCTCCAACGTACATCTCATACTCTAGCCAGAGATTCCATGCACTATTATACATCAGATCATATAGGTTATCCACACCCGCAGGTGAGTGGTGAATCCCCGACTACAATGCACTGGCTCCTATATGTGTCGCAACTATACCCAACCTCGCCACCTGATGACTCTCCTGGAGCCGGTAAACGAGTCAAAGCACAGCCCTAGCATATAGAGCCTCAGTGTTGTCCCGGGTCGTAAGGACTAATGGTGTACAATCATAACCACGGACTTATCATCTCGATGAATGATAACCACTTGGAAAGTCCGAGGGAGGATTGTTCGGTATAATCATCATATGACTACCCATCTGTATGTTTGGACATCTCTATGCCCTTACCAAGAAACGCAGTACACAACATCACAGATGCTAGTCTCGAGCTCAAGCGACCTTTATCCATGTTTTAGGCGGCTGAATCGAATATGAACGAATTTAGATCATACAGTGTTTACAAACGAGTTTCAACATCGAATTACGATTAATTTGTATTAAAGTATAATCAATTTCTTTATCTATGTTGTTCAAATGTGTATACAGATAAAGAAATAATCAAACCATTAAATAATGAATTATATTAAAATAAAGATTGTTAGTTACAACTGAGTCAATAAAATCTCTAGCCAATAGTTGGCTTGCAGGGCATCTACTCTAACAATACGTTCATCCGTACTTGACAAACATGGAAAAAAACATATAAAAAAATCAAATCCTAAGTGCTATGTTAAAACCCATAAAAACAAACAAATATAACTTATAATGAACAAATGAAAAATATAATATCCACAAGAATTACATCAATATCCATAAACATAAAATATATATCGCTAATTATATGGATCGAGAATAAGCCGAACTAAAACCCGGTCTAGCCTACGCATAGGCACGCCCCCTTTACCAATCACGTCTATGCTAGGCATAACACAATGGCTCCACTGCAAAAATGCTTATAGTACATTACATAAGATCAACCAAATCACATTAAACGCCGATTCGTATCAAAGTAGCGACCGGATAACAACAAATGCATTGGTTAAATTATTTGACGTTCACACATATAATAATGGAGTTCGAGCTCTCAGTTGGTCAAGCTATCTTACAAAATCTTCACGCGTAAGCATGTGATGTTTTTTAGTCATCACACTACTAGGCTGACTCACATATTTGAATCTATGCACTCGTCAAATGCGATGCAAACTAGGAGTGTAAATGAATCAGATTATTTCCATAAATAATTGATTTTTCGAATCAGACTAGTAGTCATCACACTACTAGGCTGACGCACATCTTTGAATCTATGCACTAATGATCGCGATGCAAATTAAGAGGGTAATCGAATCAAACTGCTATGATAAATAATTGATTTGTATTTGAAATAATCAAATACAAGTCGAACTCGAATATTTTCGAAATTTTCTATGAGTCGAACTCGAATCCAAATTATCTTATTCAACAGTTCACAAGATGCTTGTAGAATTTAATATTATATATGTTTGAGTGCAATAATTGGCTATGCTGATAGAACAATCGAAATGTGGTGCTTGAAATCCACGAGCAACTTTGTAATGAATTTTTATTGAAATTATTTAGAATAAATTCATTATTTTTTTTTATTTTTTGTGAAGATGATCTGTGCTTTTTTTCCCGCATTTAATATTTTGGTGCATTCGTAGACATTAAATGGAAGTTTTATGTGGGTGGAAAAGTTTGTATCGAGGAAATGAGAAATAATAAGAATTGATTGCAAATAAATTACATTTTAACGTTAGACAATAATTTTAATAATAAAAATTAATATGCTTTTAGTTCTATTTTAAAATTATTCAAGTGTTACAAAATATCCTCTTTCAATTTCAGATTCTCTTCTAAAAAACATTTCAAACAAGTTGCAAGCGGGAAATATTCAATAGGAGACAACTAAAGTTGCTAAATAAAAAAAAAATTAATTAGGTTAATTAAATCTTTTCCAGTTGACAGAATTTCCCTTTTGGTTTCATATTTGGGGAATTATTTTAATTATAAATATAAAAGGGTGCAAAATGATAATTTTAATTTGATTTTAGGGTGCATTATGCCAAAAAAAAAACAATTTAATAGTTTTATAAGGTGCAAATTGCCAAATATCCTATTAAATAAATATTTTTCAAGATTTTATTTTCGAATAGTTCACGACATGTTTAAACATTTCGAGTCGAACTTAAACATAAATCTTGATTCATATTGAGTTCATGCAAAAAAAAGATTAAAATGTCTTAGAATTGAATCAAATTCGAGTTTATATATATCTATTTGAGCTGAATTCGAATTTTAATTTTTTTTTATTTTCAGTTTATTCAGCTCGTTCATATTACAGACTCGTATAGAAATCTGACACATTGTATTTTACAAAACAAATGAAACTACAACTATAGTTTTGTAACTTACGAACGCTTTTATGCAATTATAACAAAATATCTAAAAACCTTGTAGATCTGAAACATGTTGGTAAATCTTAGATAGATACATAATTAGCATTTCATGATTTAATGCCTCACAATAATGGAAAATAAATATATTTACAGCACGTGGAAAAATATATGTATAATTAATTAATTAAAGGAGTGTCAAATGAGGTCTCTGTCAAAAAATTTAAATTATTATAAGGGTAAATTAAGGGAAAATCCATATAAGATTTTTTCTCTACGGTCTAAAATCTTACTTTTAATTCCTCAATTTTGAAAAGGCGATAAAAACTATCCTTGATTTTATAATTGGGTCAGAAATGGAGAATTTTCTCAAATAATATGGATCTAAATACATGTTCGAGATTAATTATTTGCATGACTTATTCCAATATTTTGGAATATTTGAAACAAGAAGTTATCAGAATCCAAAGGTAAATTTTTGATTCATTCTAATAAGTTCATGAAAGTAGTACTGGATTCCTCTAAACTCTACGTAGATCTTAGAAAATCCAAAAAACAGTACAAAATTATGACAGTATGTTGTATTATGTATCATAAAAGTGAAAACATATTTAAAAAACAAGAATAAATTCTTGTAATATTAAAAGATATTCAAACAAGAATCCAAACTCTAGAACAACAAACAAGTTATAGTAAAAAGACTTTTGTATTAAGGTTACCATCATATTTTAGTACATAATCCTTATTACATTAAAAGGGACGATCAAGGTGATACCAAAACTTTTAACCGGCGAAAAAAAATGATCGATCTAATTAAAAATATCTCAAAAAATATATTAATCTGATTACAACTTTAGAAATGATTGGTCTCGATGATCTCCAAGACCTTACATGATCTTTTGCAAATATCAATGTCGTTGATCTGAAGATGAACACAACTGTAAGGCCCGAGATTATATCATTTTAATCCGAGATTATTTAATTTACGAATTTTGGAATGATGAATTAAATTCCACGATTTTTGTAATTAATTAGGATTGAAATGGAATTAAAAAGAGTTTTGAGGACTGAATTGCAAATAGTGAAGATTTCAGGGGCTAAAGCGCAAATATGACTTGAGTGGACACTTGTCACACATGCATTTGAGATATATATGATTCATCTATTCATTTCCCTCAAACCAGCCGAGCAACAATTCAGAAAACTTCTCAAGCTTCTTCGTATGGTTAATTGGTGGGTTTAATAATTCCGTTTATCCGATTTTGAATCTGAACACGGTGTTGTGTTCCTTGCATCGACAGCTACATCAGGACGTAAGTTTTACTGAGTTCTGGTATCATTTGAAAATATGATGTTGTAGGAATTTGATATAATTCATATATGATGTCTTGGACATGTTAGACATCGTAGAATCAAAGTCAGATCAGAAAACGGACTGATTCTGGAATTATTATGATTTTCTGATTTTATTGAGTTGAAACCGGACAGATTTGATTATGGGTTGATTACAAATTGTATCGGATATGAGTTATGATTTGTAATTAATATCTGGTGATATGGTATTGACGGGAATACTGAGATGGTGCCGTTATGCCGTTGATTTGAATTAAATTCAGATTAATCAGATTCAGTGTTGAATTGAGAATGGAATATTGATATTATGATTCTCGATATATCGTTTCAGATTTACAGCGACAGTCTTGAGTTCAGAACTTCGATTACTTCAGACCGAGATTACGAACGAAAGGTATAAGTCAATGTGGTATTGGGAGATGGACTTGAGTCGGTTTAGACTTGGGTTTCCCTAAATCACATACTTTACTTTATTGCATTGATATTTGCATTGAGTTGATTGATATACTTGTTCTCTTGATTTTAGACAACAAGTATTAGACGAGTAGTCTTATGACAGAAACGTCGTTAGTGGTGGGATCACCACGGGCACATTGCACGATGTCATAAGATTGTGTATTGGCGGTTGTGCCAAAGACTGTCACTGGATGTTTGGCTATCGATGTGGATATGATGATGGCTTTTTCTATTACTGTTAATCAGTATTGTATCGATGTGGATAGATTAGTAGCTCTTCTATTACTGTTAATCGATGTCATATCGATGTGGATAGAATTAGAGTTGCTTCTATTACTGTTAATCGGTACTATATTGATGTGGATAGAATAATAGCTTCCTCTATTACTGGTAATCGATACCGTATCGATGTGAATAGAACTGGAGTCTTTTCTATTACTGTTGATCGATACCGTATCGGCGTGGATGGAATGGAGTCTTTTCTATTACTATTAGTCGATACATGCATGCCAACTTTTGGAACCGGGATCCCTAGACTAGGATTGAGTCTAGTCTGAATGATGTAGCTACGAGTATTGTCGACAGTTGGATATTGATTATGTTTCAGACTTTGTTACATATATCTGTTACCTGATTAGATGCTTTATATAGTTTATATGATTGCATGTTTCGTTGATTTATACTGGGAGTATATTCTCACCGGTTTATCCGGCTGTTGTCTTGTCTGTATGTGTACTTGACAACAGGTGGGACAGGATCAGGGTCCAGGAGATGAAGAGAGAGATCGTGATTAGAGTGGTGGCACCGGACTTGGACTAGAGATAGGGTTGAACACTTGATAGTAGTTGTCAAACCCTAGTTTGAATAAATGTGTTGTAATACAGGATTTGTATTTTATATATTGATATGTATATATGTTTTAATTTCACTACGTTCCGCACTTTAAAAAAAAATTTAGACCCTGTTTTATAATTGATTAATTAGTCCCAATGATGATTAAGAACTTGATTAGCGTCCGAGTCCCCACAACAACTGTGAGGAACCACACAATAACATACCAAAGGAAAGTATGGGATCTCATGAAACAAATATTACACGAAACCAAACAAAATTTCATGTTGGTATAAATTCACACCCATCAAGAATTAGGTCAAGGAGAATTCAAATTCTCTTGCACCAAAAAGTCTATGAGAAATCTGTTTTGGAACATATACATCCTTATGCGGTTATCTTAACCTTGATATACTAAACTTCAAAAACCGAGAAGATCTCATAGATGATTGGACATCGGCTATGAAAATCACAACATGAACACTTGATCTTAACATAGAATGATTCATTACAATTTTAGAAATGAACCTTATGGGATCAATCAAAATTGCATGAGACATGAATTTGGTAGAAACCAAAAAGTCATGAGTCCTAGCCAGAAAATCTCTCAGTGAGATAACTTGGAAAAAGACTACCATATTTCAAGTACGATTTATAGGAGTAGATTATTTTAACAGTCAAGACAAAGAGAAGAAAGCGAAATATACTCAAGCTGACATGATCGATTTGGGGGGAAATTGTCGAGCTACAATAGATCGGTTCTTGAAATATTGAATACCGATGAATTAAATCAAGTTTGGTTTTCAAACCAAGCGGAAGACACTCAAAATAATCCTTCATAGAAACTGATTAAATATTTTGTAAAGTTTTTAAAATATATGGAAGTTGAATGAGTAAAAAATATTTTTGTTGCAATAAACAAATAGACACGAATTTGTTTATGGGTCCTCGGAGATTAACAACTCCTACGTCACCCCTTCTACCACCTCGGGTAGGATCCACTAGAAGACTTCGATTTATGCAACACCTTGTACAAACCCACCCAGCTTAGGACTTACTCATTGTCTAACTGAACTCCTAAACTAGACTGAAGACATTACCTTCCAGTCAACACTTGTTTAACGTCTGTGTGTCAAAGACTACATACACAATTTTATTGTGTTTGTGCAAGACTATGTTTGAGTGGTGTGTGTGTGTGTGTGAGAGAACTGATATATGAGTACCGCACGAAAGTGTTCTCAAACACTGAGGGAATTGTGCTTCTAATCTAAGCTGATAACACGATGAAATGTTCCCTCTGGGCTGATTGCTTCTTGTAAGCTGATATGCAATATGCGTGAAACGTCTACTTATTTAAAATGTGGAATTTTTTTTTAATATATATAAAAAAAACCTCACATCTTGAAATTAAGCATTGAATATCTTGCATTCATACAATCCTACTAAAAATACCATTGGAAAATAATTATAAATATCTGTCAATAAAAATATAGCGGAAACATAAACAAGAAAAATCTTAAAATCCATCAGTGAAATAAAACAACGTATATAAAAAAAGCGGGTCTCATGTGAGACCGTTTCACGGATCATAATATGTGATACGGGTCAACCATACTCATATTCACAATAAAAAGTAATACTCTTATTATAAAAAGTAATATTTTTTCATGAGTGACCCAAATAAGAGATCTGTCTCACAAATACGACCCGTGAGACCGTCTCACACAACTTTTTGCCATATAAAAATACTCAAATCCTATCAACTCATAAAATCATAAATATGCGGAACACATGTGGTCCTCGGGTCGTGTCGCCCCACCAGGCCTGCCTACTTAGAGTTCGACACTTCCAGTCCCCTCAATATCATGCTCACATGTATCACACACGTGTAGTGAGTCTAAAGACTCAACATACATGTACCAGAAATAAAAGTACATATACATGACACACAACAATGAAAATATCATGTAATTAACATACCTTTCATGAACTTTAAAAGCGTAATGTAACGTGTTGTATGAATTCGTAACATGTCAAAACAGCTCTTCAATATTCATCGTTCATCATATCCTTTCTACATCATCATCATTTATGATGAATCTATCATACATAGAACCGCGGTACCCGGCGACTGTCGGACATCAGTGACAGTGTTACCCATCCACTGTGCCTAGGCCTCATCATCATCATTTTTACTCATCCACTGTGCCTAGGCCTCATCATCATCATTTACATATACGTCTTAAGCATTTACATATACTTCGATAGCCACAACTAATTCACATCATTCCAAACATCATCATTTTCATCATTTATCAAAATCATGCACATATGCAAATTTTTCATTAAAACCAAGTATGCAACGTATGTTTCATAAATTCTTAAAAATCGTGATCATGATGCATAACATTTAAAACATGATAAAAAGTGCTCAGAGCGCTACCAAGACAAAAATCTCACCCTGGGTGCAAAATGACCGTTTTGCCCCTGGAAACCCAAAATGACCATTTTACCCCTGGACCCCTAAATTTAGACCCGAAGCTTACCGAACTTCTTAAATCATCCCAAAACATTTTTATAAGCATTCTTAGATGTAAACTCGAGCCCGCTCCAAAACTTAAATGATTCGTTTTAAAACTTGGACCAAAGTCCCGGTTTTAATCCGAATCTAACCGAAAATTAACCAAATTTCTCCCAACTTTTCACCACACCTTATAGACATTTAATAGACCCTAAAACCATCAATTCCAGACCACCAAACCCTTCGAACCAGCCCTGCAAGTTTCTGGAAAATAACAACTAACGTTCCTCGAAAACCCTAGCTCACCGAACCACCAATATTTCGACCCTAGCTCAAAATTGAAAGGGCCAGCTCCTAACCAACCTCTCCGAGACCACTATAGGACCATACTGGACCATAACATAACACGAGGTCATCCCCATGCATGCTGGACTTCACGATCGGTCGCTAGACTCCAAGGAACTACAACTTGCGGCCAAACTCCTAGACCACGCTTGATCGGCTTCAGGGATGGCTCCAGCAGTGTTCGAGCCTTCCTTAGCCGTGAATCAGACCCACACGGTCTTGTCTAAGCCTGGGATCGGCCCTTGCACCGCCAGCCCCACCCTTTTCCACGCGATCTACCCAAAACCCGCACCAAACGCAGCGCCACCCTCATGGCCTCTAGCATTCCTCAACATAATTCGAATCCAGCCTATGGAAAACAATAAACCACCGTTCCTAGCCTCTTAACATCATGAACTCGGTAGCCCCCTTGCAACAATTCAAGAAAACGTGAGTGGTTGGTAGAGAAATGAAAGAACTTGTAACAAAACCGAGCGATCTCCATGTATGATGCTCGATCGAGAATTTCACACACAAATAAACACATAACAGCATGTATACATCGTATATGATGCAGAATGAAAGTGCTTGCTGTGCTTGATGATAATGTACTCGAAAACTAGAAGAACCGCATGAAGGGAATGTGCTTGATGATAATGTACTCGAAAACTAGAAGAACCGCATGAAGGGAAGGCACAAAAGGAATTTTCTTTGAAAGATCAAGCTTGGCCGATGGATGCTTGGTGTTTTGGTGCTGAAAACCGAGAGAAAAGTGTTGAGTGGAGGGGTGTGGGTGACCGATTAGTTTAGGTTTAGGAATAGGTTAGTGATAATTTAAATAGAACATTACATGCTAATGAGCCCTAATTATCATTTAAAAAAAATTAAAAAGAGTTTTGAGCCCACTAAGCTTAAAAATAGGCTCATCAAGTCCAAACACACTCCTGAAAAATATTTCGTTTAGGTACATTTTTGAAAATATTGTCCGAGCCCTCAAAAAGTCCTTCGTTTCGATAAAATTCGCGTACCGATTAAAAATATGCTCCGGTGGATAAAAATACCCACCAAAGCTCATTTCTAGAAAAATACATTTAAAAAATCTTATATTAATTAATAAAAATTAATCATGTAATAAAAATAATTTTCCTGATAATTCCCTGCTCTCTGTTCCTTGTTTGAGAGTGAAATGCATCTAGAAACCCTAATGCAGGAACTTTTAAAATTTCATGAAATAAATTTTATCATGATATATTCACGCATAAAATGCATAAAAATAATTAAACAAGTAAATAAGTAAAATCCTAGATTGCATGCATTTAGGTTACGTGAATTAAATTCATGGACTTTACAATACGTGCCCTTTTTCTCTGTATCTTCACACACTTGTTGTTATTTTGGTATTCCCTGATCTACTATTTATAGGCGGGAAACTGATCGTATAATGAGACTCAATAATTGTATCTGTTGCAGCTTGAATGCGTTCTTTGATATTCGTGTCTCGACTTTTCCGAAATCTATGCTGGAACATTTTGTCTCTAAGCTTTGCTGCAACGTCCATTATTGTACCTTTGATCGTACAATAACTTTTCCTCAGTGCACACAACTGTATTCCATTGAATAAGCTTGTCGTGTTATGCAAACTGATTGATTCCTAACTGATGTTTTGAACTGATCAGTGGAACTGATCTTGAACTGGTTCGATGAAATCAGTTGGCTCGTCAGCTGAACTGATTTCGCTGCTTCAGTTGAACTGATCAGCTGAACTCTTCATCGGTTGAACTATTCATTAGCTGGTCGAACTTCTGAAGGTCTTATACTGAACTGCCTATCAGCTGGACAATCAGTTGAACTGGTCTTTGATATATCATTTGAACTGATTCAGTTTGGATGATCAGTTGACGTTTTCAGTTTGCTTCTCGATAGCTTCACTTTTGGCTCGATAATTGATTGGTTCGAAGTTTGATCAGTTCCAACTTCCTGCGCACTTATGTAGAATAATTAGTAACAAAATAACAAGTTTTGTTATCATTAAAATCAAGATTACGAACATGAAATGTTCCAACAAGTATCCTTAGCACAAATGTTAAGTCGTGATCATCTCTATATGAAAATTTGAAAATCTAGATCCTTATCTCGAGTTTTTAAGTCAACCCTCATCTCGAGGATTGAAGAGAGAAATCAACTTTAGAGCTCATACAGACAACGATAAATCTAAGGTTGATACTAATGAAACTGTACTTTCTCCAATTCAATTATATCAACTGAACTAAGAGAAATTGAAAACAAGAATAAACATTAACCCAACGACAATTCGAGTTGATGTAGCAGAAAAATATCTCAGGGTATGGATGAAACCAAATTTATATCAAAATAAGGTCAAGACATGATGTGAATTTGAGGCTCATACCTCAGTTTATACTACATTACCTAGCTTCCTAGAAATATCAAGTTTACATAAGTGGATTCAGGAAGCAGTACACAAACATGGATAAACAATGACTATTTGTCTATATGATATATTCTAGATCTATATTTTTCGGTACAACACCAAAACAAGCACGAAAAGGCTTACATGAATTCTTTCATTTTATCAAGCTAAGGAGACTATATACAAATATTAAAAAATTTAGCAAAGATCTTCCAACAGAAGAAACACCCTTGTTGCTTCATTAACTTAAGATAACATCTCTACCAGAAGAGCATGTGGTCTATATGTCTGTTTAATCGAGATGGACAAAGTCAAGTTTTCGTTTAGGTTTTATCGGAATTTTTTATGTAAAATAATTTGATATGAAAAACAACAAGTTTTGTAGAAAACCTATTTGAAAAGAAAATAAATCTTCTATGAAATAGCGAACTGCCGAGAGCAAAGAAACTCACCGAAAGTTCTGTAACATGACTCATATGAGAATATGATCAAAAAGCATTTGCCCATAATTCACGAACCAGAAGGAGCCAAAATTCGAGAATGATTTTCTTCCAAATTTTGATTGAAAACATGTTGCAGAAACAAATCTAAGTGGTGAGGGACCAGACAAAAAACAATTTAATCGGGGAGCATACAAAAGCAGAAGATTCATTAACAAAGATAAAGTAGACATGCTATCCAACCACTACATTGGTGGAGGATGAACCATTCAACCACCCATAAAGACTAGTCACTAACCGGTGGTTGAAAAGATCACTACTCACAAAATGTTGTTGGCCACAACTGTTAGAATAATTAACAAGATTTGTAATCCCACAAAGACTTCTATAAATATCAAGGCATAAAAAAGATGAAAGCATCATTAACCTCTTCATTTTTCTATCCAAATAAACTTGTAATAAATTTCTTTATTATATGTGTTGTAATTCCGACTACTATACGTAACTAAGCAAGTTACTCATCCTCTATAAGAGATTACTATGTAATAATAGTTGGTGTGTTTGGATAAAAATACCAAGGCTCACCGTCCTTCTCATATATTATTTTGAAATTGAACAACTTTACTATACATTAAATAATATAGAGTTGTGTTAGGCATTGTTGAAAATATCTACACCAGGAATCATCTGTTGCGACTGTGTGGTTAGACTGTGTGGTGCAATCTGTAAAATCAGTGGTCACAACCCGATGACACTCCGGTCAAAGAAGTAAACTATTCAATTCATTTACGGAAGCATGATGAGTCATTAAAAAAAATTAATCAAGGTATATTTTGTAGCTTTATGTTTTTAGGTTGTATATCCTTAAGAATAGTATCGATAGGTATAACAAAACCACATATCAAGATTAAAAAGCTCGAGGATAATTTTGCAACATTTTAAATAAAGTACAAGATTAAAAAGCTCGAGGATGATTTTACAACATTTTAAATAAAGTATGAAGCTTAAACTAACTTTTAAGGAAGAAGGAAGTAAAAATTAAATGAAACTAGAGTTTATGTATTTATTTACAATTTGCCCATATTATAATTATAACAAAGAAATAAATGTGAAAACAAATCACACCAAAAAAAATTAAAGCAACCGGACATAAGACCTACTTCTCTCTTTTCTCAATGTTGTCTCTTCTCTCCTAATGTATATTTTTGTGCCTAATATTTTATTGTGTATTAAATAACTCTTATTTATAAACTTAGATATTTTATTAGAAATTAAATATTTTATAAATTTTTTTATAAAATACTTCATGATAACTATTTAAGTAGGATTTTTTTTAACATAATATTTTCTGTAATAGATTTGCGGGTTATGGGTGATAAGGATAATTTTGTGAATGTAAAGATGTTTTGTTTTGGCATCATATTATAGATCTACTTATTGATTAAAAATCTATTTTTTATGTCTCGAAAATGAGACAAAGTATCGAGTTCAAGATTCATTTATAACAAATTTTATCTTTGAACTTCAAATGAATGTTTTTCCCGAGTTTTTATTATCTTGTCAAGTATATCATACTTATTATTTTAGGTTATACAAACACCTTTAGAACTTATAACTTTAATGTTTTGACAAAAAAATAAACACTATGATGATGACCGGGTGAATCAGGTATGAGCTTGATGGACGATTACACCGGATCGAGTTGATGAGCTAGATATGGTTGCCCGGGTACTTGGACTTGCATTCTCAAAGGAGAAAGAGCGTTAATGGGAGCCGGAAGATTCTTCGGCGTGACCATTCTGACGCTCAAGTCAGTGAAGTCTTTTTAGAGAATCTTGTGATACAAACTACAGGCAATGTAAGTGAACGAGTATAATGTAAAGCAAATCTGTTATTTATAGGAAAAAAGTCAATGATGACCTTGTTTTCAGTGTTCACTTACTAAAAGGCAAGATGATTGCTCATATCCTACTTTCTGATACGTCAAACCCATGTGATTCTGACAGTAATGATACCAAGCATAAGACCTCCCATACTTGTGCACTCGAGTACGGTGCTACTTTCGAGGTAGCCCGGGTAGAAAACTGTCACGCCTCGAGCCCGGGCCCGCGACTGCGTGACTGCACAATGAGTCTCTATAGCAAATACTTCGTATTCGTCATCGCTTTACGAAAATGATTAACCCAAGTTGCTTTAGAAGTCCATTGTAAGCTATTATAAACTCATTTTAAATCTTTGATTTTTTCGATGTGGGACAAGGGTATCACAAAAACCATCCGGTAATTCGCCTGAAAACTCGGGCTCTTGGTTGCGCGGGTAAATAACATCCCAAGTACTCACATGCCCGGCTACTTACAATCTCCGTCTGCAAATTTACTATGATTCGAGTTACCCATTTACTGTCCTGGTTTATCTATGACCTTGGCTCTTCCGGGAGTATCACCACACTAATTTCACGATAACCCAACTATAATCGATTCACATCTTATATTATCAATGGGTTTGTTGCTTTCGCATTATCATTGATCCAATGAAATTTAATTACCTTAGCACTTTATGTTCCACAAAACTCTTGTAAGACAGTTCCACATATCAATTTTGTGAGACGATTATTTTATTTGTATCTATCATGCTAAAATATGATTTTTTATGTTAAAATGTTACTTTTTATTATAAATATAAATAAATTTGACAGGTCTCTCAAAAATATATTCTGCATGTTTATTTCTTGAGGAAAAAAAAAAAGAAACCAAAAAAAATTGATTTAATTAATGAGATTTGGTAAAAGATCAATTCCATCAATAATATTTATGTCCGAATATTGCTTATTAAAACCTGCAGCTTTGACCCCATGAATGGGAGTAAACACGCCTTGAATCCTGCTTCTGGTAAGGATCTCATTATTTTGGCCGTTGCCAATCTTTGACGCTAGCAAATTGGTGTAGAATTTGTTAGGACAAGTTTTTTGAGTGAGGACAAATTTTCTGCCATTAGGAAAACTGCTCTTGCAATATCACTACCCTTCCTTTATTTATTCCTTCTCACTATTATATTCGTGCCACCATTGTTCCAGTTCTCTCCAGTACAGCCACGTTGCGTTCCCACTGTCCTTCCCACTCCGCTGCTTTTTCCCGAATATTGTCGTATTCTCATTCCCCACTCGGCCACTCCTCCCTATCCCTCTACCACCTTCGCTTCTTCTCTTACACTGTTGAAGCACCGTGCTTCTGACACATCGGAATCGTCCTCAAATGGCCAATCAAACCGTGGTTTTGGGGAATGGAAACTCCCACCAGACTGCAGATCATAGTGATACCGATGAGCTGGATATTTACCCCCTTAGCTGCTACTACTTCGGATCCAGAGAGGCCGTCTCGTTGAGGAATGAGACGGTAGCTGAACGGGTTTTGCGAATGAAGGCCAAGTATGTATGAGTTTATTGATTTTTATGATGGGAGAGTTTTTCTCTTGTTGATTCTGGGTGTTTTTATGATGTGGGTTTTTTGGAAAGTTATTGAATTTGTGATTTGGAATCAGCTATGATGCGTATGGGATGAGGAAATACGTGTCTGCGGTGCTTGTGGTCCGTATTCTCTCTTTTCTTTGTGTTCTTTTATTTCACCATGTTGGATTTGTAGTTTAATTCCCGATGATGTTACATAGTAGTGACTGAATAGTAATCGTCTTGATTGTTCAGTATAATGAACTCGAATTTTACATTTTCTGCTCGATAGAAGTTCATGATCGACTTGCTAATAATATTTAACTATGTTGTTTTTGTTATTTCTCTTTGAATGTGTTTCGACTCAGCAAACTGATACCTGCCATATCTTGAGGGTGTCCATGATTTTGCCAAATTCATTATATTAGCGGAGTTGTGGTGTGAACTATGAAGAGTGGAAAATAAATCCTATTACCTGATTTTCATACATATCTTTCTATGAATTGATTCAATTATGTAAACCCTATTATCTGGTGTAATATAGTTGATGCACTTCTTTTAGTTTAACCATCCATATTAGTCCCAACTCGCTCTCTCTAATATATAGTTTGGCTTTCATTCATGAACTTCGGCATGATAATGGACTGCATCTGCCTTTTGAGATGGCAATGCATCCCAATCCATGAATTATAAGTAGTTCTAATTACAGGTTGAATTGTTTAAACACCCGCATATCTTGTTGCTTCAAGTACAAAACTCCACATTCAAACTTCCTGGAGGCCGCTTACGTGCGGGTGAATCTGGTAAATCTCAATTTTGGGAGTCATTCGTTTAATTGGGCTCCTAGACATAGTAATTGGACAGAAATCCTAGGCAAGGTTCCTGACTTTAAAATTTATTTTCTGCTGCAGATATTGATGGCTTAAAACGCAAGCTTTCAAGCAACTTATCAGTTGGTGAAGATGGTCGGGGTCCTGAGTGGGAGGTATATAGAATCACAATCTCCCAATGATGGATTGATTACTTTAATTTGCTCAACATTTCTTTTTGTGGATTTCCAGATTGGAGAATGTCTTGGAATTTGGTGGAGGCCTAACTTTGAATCCCTTCTTTATCCATATTTGCCGGCGGGTACAAAAAAACCTAAGGTGAGTTTCTCTGCATATAAGGGTTTTACATTTCGATATCTGCCAGAAGCCCTTGATTGTCTAATGCTCATCTTTTCAGGAGTGCCACAAACTTTTTCTTGTCAAGCTTCCAGCAAGTCGGAGATTCATCGTACCAAGGAACTTCAAACTTCTTGCTGTTCCATTGTGCCAACTTCATGACAATGAAGAGGTATGACTTAATTGCAGCCACAGCTCCGATCAAATGCAGCCATGTTGAATTCCATGCTAATCTTATCGTGATTTAAATGGATTTTTTTTTTACTTGTTGCTGCCGTAAACATGGTATTAATGTTTAAATGCTCTCCCTTTTCTGATCAAAATGCAGCTCACTGCAAACCGAATACTTGTGTTTTATGGGTGTTCTTTAAAGTTTGTGCAATTAACTAGGATATAACTTGTCCCAATTGTTGTATTCTGTAGGCATATGGATCAGTTATATCTGGAGTCCCCCAGCTGCTATCCAAACTCTCCTTCAACATTATAGAATAATGAATGTGCTAATTCTTCGCCATTGTGTTGGTGTGGTAAGCATGCAGCAGTCATCATAGAACAGCCCTGGATGCTATTCAAGGACAGGCTGTTTCAGATATATTAGTTGTTTTTGAGATGAGAACACTGTTAATATATGTTTATCAACAAATGGGTTTGTATACAAAGTTGTATTGTTATCCGTATATGAACGTTCCTCGTTTACTATGATGATAATTTTGTGTTAAATAAGACAGAATATGTTGCATATGTAGAAATTAAAGTTGGAAATACTTCCAAGCGCTGGTTTCAAAGAGGAAGTTGGAGTACTTGATTCTTTTATATACTTAGAAAACATATCTGATTGAAAGTTTCAGGTAAAGGAAGCTGTTACAAACTGAAGCATTAGCGGACTTTGATATTGTTCTGTTTACCGAAGGTCACAGCATGATCAATTTTTGCATCAGCTCAAGCAATTGGAGGTTCAAATTATTTGTTACGATGGAAAGAGGTAAGTTTCTGAATTATGCGATTGTTGTATTTAGTTTGAGAAATGTCATATCTCCATTTTGAAGCTGAGGCTTGCCTAATGTTTTTGCTGAGGCTTGCCTAATGTTTTTCTGTTTGTTATAATTATAATTTGTTCACAAATATTTTGCATATGGCTTTATCTGCTAATGACTGCCACAGTAGATATGATGCTTTGAATCTTGGAATATGGTGGTTATGTACCTTGTCATACTTGAAGTTCATGTTATTATACCTTAATTTAGAGGTCTCTGTGGCTGCAGAAACCAACGCATTGACTACGAATTCGAGAAACTTTGCTATATTTCCCGATCGCAATTTTCTTCTTATGCGGAAGGTTCTTCATGAATGGGAATATCTTTTGAGGTTTTGACTGTTGAAGTTGGCATTTATAAATGTCTCCTGCTTATGTTGTGTGTAAAAACCAGTATTGTTTAGTTGAATATTGAGTATTCCATACTAGCTCCATAAGTACTTGTGAATTAGCGGTTCTAGAAAAGACCTTCTGGCTTTCTTCCCGGGCTTATTCAAAGTCGGGTAATTCGATATTTCTCCATGTCCGTTAGATTGTCTCACAATACGTTAGATTGTCTCACAATAGATTTACTAATAAATTCGAAAAACATATTGTTTAAAATTTTCATATTTTCAGCACTCCATAAGTATATCTTGCTCTAATTCAAAATATCTTTGTTTTTTAGGTAGAAAATTAGATTATAACGAGATCCTGCTGAATAATTGTTGGAACATATAATTTTAACTCTATGTTCCCAAATAATAAATAACATGTAGATATCTTACTAATAACATGTAGATATTTTACTATCCAAGGACAGAGATGTAAACGATCTAAATCAAACAAAACCAAATCAAACAGTATCATGTTTGAGTTTGACTCGTTTAAGACGAGCTCGATTCGAGCATCTATTATCAGGCTCGAGCTCGGTTTGTATTGAAATTACCAAGTTTGAGAAAATTCTCGAGCTTGATTTGTTAAAAAGCTCGTTTATCATGTTAATCAAGTCAAGCTTGAGCTCGGCTCGTTAAAAACTCGTGTATCATGTTAATCAAGTCGGGCTCGAGCTTGATTCATTAATATCTCGTTTATCATGTTTAAAAAGCCTAAGTTGAGCTCCGCTCGTTTTCGAGTTCGTAAAGCATGAATTGAGCTCAAGTTAGAGTTTGATCCGAGCTTGTTCAAAATTAAATGTATCTATGAACTAATTTTAAATAAGACATAAAAATATAAATGTATTCATAAATAATCAAAAGACAAAAATAACAACTAAAAAAAATAAATTCATGATATTATTAAACATCCCAAAATAATACATTTAGCATATAAATAACAAATATTCGTTATATATTGATATCATCATATACATAATATTGCAATAATTTCACACCTTTAATACTTCATTTGTTGTGTTCGAAATAAATTTTATTTTTTAATCAATATAAATTCATTATATTTAATTTAATATAATATTTTATGATAATAATTTTTAAAATTACTCAACGTGTATATGACTTGGTGATACAAATTTTTTGGGGAAAAAAAATAAGTTGGTGTATTTATGTTAATTTTTTATGTTTTAAAGAACATTTTAGTATAATGATATGCGAGTAAAATAAAAAAAAATTAATTGTGATTGTGATGTAAATTCTTTTTTTTTTTCAACTATATTTTGTGTTAAATTCCTTCTATTGACATTATACTAATATTTTTATTTGTAAATTCAACAAATGAGCCAAGTTCGAGCTTACGAGCCACCTAAACTAGTCAAGCTCGAGCTCGCGAACCTATTATCGAACATGTTTGTAAACCTATTATCGAACATTTTTGCTAGTGCACGAGCCGAATATCTTTAGGTTTGAGCTTGGTTTGATTAAATTTTCGAGCTCGAAATCAGGCTTAAGCTTGACTTGATATGATTAGCAAACGAATTCAAACGAGTTTTTTTTTATCAAACCAAGCATCGAATATCTCACAAACAATTTAGTTCATTCACATCCCTGGACAAAAAGCAAATGACCCGCCAACTTGACGGGTTGGAAGACCTCAATCCGATACGACCTGTTGGGATTTTTTTAAAAAAAAGAAAAACTAGAAAAATATAAATAAACATTATATTAAGGGTAATTTGTAGAAATATACATCTGTCCAAGATTTATTTAAGATTCAGTATCCAACAGTTTTTTTTTGTATTTTAGTACCTGACAAAAGACAAACTTAGTTTTTAGTACATATTTCATGCATTTTTACATTTTTACCCTTTTAATTAATAAAAAAGTATATAAATACTTAATTTTGTTGGACATCTTCTCTTTCCACTCATCAATCCCGATGCATTTGGATGACATGTATATTTAATTTAAATATTTTTTATTTAAAAAAAACAAATTCACAACTAATTGAATTTTTTGAAATACTTAGTTTTACTTGTGAAATACTTAATTTCAATTTTAAAATACTTGATTCAGTAAATGAAATACTCAGAATGTTTATTAAAAACTGGATATTCGAACATGCATTTAAAAAAAAAAAAAAACAAATTCGCAACTAATTGAATTTTTTGAAATACTTAGTTTTACTTGTAAAATACTTAATTTCAATTTTCAAATACTTGATTTAGTAAATGAAATACTCAGAATGTGTATTAAAAACCTGGATATTCGAGTATGCATTTAAAAAAAAAAACTGTTCGCAACTAATTGAATTTTTTGAAATACTTAGTTTTACTTATGAAATACTTAATTTAAATTTTAAAATACTTGATTTAGTAAATGAAATACTCAGAATGTGTATTAAAAAACTGGAAATTCAAATATGCATTAAAAAAAAACTAATTCGTAACTAACTGAATTTTTTGAAATACTTAGTTTTACTTGTAAAATACTTAATTTTAATTTTAAAACTACTTGATTTAGAAAATGAAATACTCAGAATGTGTATTAAAAACTGGATATTCGAATATGCATTTAAAAAAAAAACAACTTCGCAACTAATTGAATTTTTGAAATACTTAGTTTTACTTGTGAAATACTTAATTTTAATTTAAAAATACTTGATTTAGTAAATGAAATACTCAGAATGTGTATTAAAAAGCTGGATATTCGAATATGCATTTTAAAAAAAAAAAACAAATTCGCAACTAATTGAATTTTTTGAAACACTTAGTTTTACTTGTGAAATACTTAATTGTAATTTTAAAATACTTGATTTAGTAAAAAAAAATACTCAGAATATATATTAAAAAACTGGATATTTGAATATGCATTTTAAAAAAAAATTCGCAACTAATTGAATTTTTTGAAATACTTAGTTTTACTTGTGAAATACTTAATTTTAATTTTAAAATACTTGATTTAGTAAATGAAATACTCAGAATGTGTATTAAAAACAGGATATTCGAATATGCATTTTAAAAAACAAATTCGCAACTAATTGAATTTTTTGAAATACTTAGTTTTACTTGTGAAATAATTAATTTCAATTTTAAAATACTTGATTTTGTAAATGAAATACTCTGATTGTGTATTAAAAAACTGGATATTCGAATATGCATTTAAAAACAAATTCACAACTAATTGAATATTTTGAAATACTTAGTTTTACTTGTTAAATACTTTATTTTAATTTTAAAATACTTTTTTTAGTAAATGAAATACTTAGAATGTTGTATTAAAAAGCTGGATATTCGAATATGCATTTAAAAAAAAAAACAAATTCGCAACTAATTGAATTTTTTGAAATACTTAGTTTTACTTATGAAATATTTAATTTAAATTTTAAAGTACTTGATTTAGTAAATGAAATACTCAGAATGTGTATTTAAAATCTGGATATTCGAATATGAATTTAAAAAAATAGCAACTAATTGAATTTTTTGAAATACTTCGTTTTACTTATGAAATACTTAATTTTAATATTAAAATACTTGATTTAGTAAATGAAATACTCAGAATGTGTATTAAAAACTGAATATTCGAATATGCATTTAAAAAAAACAAATTCGCAACTAATTGAAATTTTTGAAATACTTAGTTTTACTTGTGAAATAATTAATTTCAATTTTAAAATACTTGATTTTGTAAATGAAATACTTAGAATGTGTATTAAAAAATTGGATATTCGAATATGCTTTTAAAAAAAAATCGCAACTAATTGAATTTTTTGAAATACTTAGTTTTACTTATGAAATACTTAATTTTAATTTTAAAATATTTGATTTAGTAATTGAAATACTCAGAATGTGTATTTAAAAACTGGATATTCAAATAAACATATGTTTTTTAACATATCCATTTGGTTGATATGTTTATTTCATTTAATTATTTTTTAATTGTTAAAAAAACAAATTCGCAACTAAGAATTGAACTTTTTCAAGTACCTAGTTTTACTTGCGAAATACCTAATTTCAATTTTAAAATACTTGATTTGGTAAATAAGATACTCAGAATGAGTATTAAAATACTGAAAATTCGAATATGTAACGTAAGTTCACCAAATGCTCGCATTCTATCCAAGATGCATTTGGATGACATGTTCATTCAATTTATATATTTTCTTTATTTTTTTTAAAAAAAAAATTCGCAACTAAGCATTGAACTTTTTCAAGTACTTAGTTTTACTTGCGAAATAATTAATTTCAGTTTTAAAATACTTGATTTGTTAAATGAGATACTCATAATGAGTATTAAAATACTGGATATTCAAATATGCAGCGTAAGTTCACCAAGTGCTCACGTTTCCATCCAAGATGCATTTGGATGACATGTTCAAGGACTTTTCAACAGCCACAAAGCTTTGAAAAAGAAAAAAGGCTTAGAGCGAATATTTGAAGATTTCCGGACAATATTCTTCGAGAGAATATCCCGTGATAGGAACAAGTAATTTAATCCGTGGATTTAAAATTTACAGATAAATATGAAGTCGGATATACGTCGATAGTCATAGTTCAGTAGGTCGAAAGCTAGTGGATTTAATAAAACGACATGCAATTCATCCTTGATAAATAATTAAAGAGAGTTAATTACTTCACTGAGTTGAATTAGTTTGGCATAGCTTGAGAGAGTGTGTTCAATTGGATATGAAATATCGTCGAAAGCATAGATCATTGTCGAACGAATTAAGTAGATTAGCGAGGGGTAAATGAAATACTTAGAATGTTGTATTAAAATACTGGATATTCTAATATGTAACGTAAGTTCACCAAATGCTCGCATTTCCTTCCTAGATGTATTTGGATGACATGTTCATTTCATTTTAAAATACTTGATTTAGTAAATGAAATACTCAGAATGTGTATTAAAAAACTGGATATTCGAATATTCATTTAAAAAAAAAAACAAATTCGCAACTAATTGAATTTTTTGAAATACTTAGTTTTACTTGTGAAATACTTAATTTTAATTTTAAAATACTTGATTTAGTAAATGAAATACTCAGAATGTGTATTAAAAACTGGATATTCGAATATGCATTTAAAAAAAACAAATTCACAACTAATTGAATTTTTTGAAATACTTAGTTTTACTTGTAAAATAATTAATTTCAATTTTAAAATACTTGAGTTTGTAAATGAAATACTCAGAATGTGTATTAAAAAACTATATATTCGAATATACATTTAAAAAAAATCTCAACTAATTGAATTTTTTGAAATACTTACTTTTACTTGTGAAATATTTAATTTTAATTTTAAAATACTTGATTTAGTAAATGAAATACTCATAATGTGTATTAAAAACTGGATATTCGAATATGCATTTAAAAAAAACAAATTCGCAACTAATTGAATTTTTTAAAATACTTAGTTTTACTTGTGAAATAATTAATTTCAATTTTAAAATATTTGATTTTGTAAATGAAATACTCAGAATGTGTATTAAAAAACTGGATATTCGAATATGCATTAAAAAAAATCGCAACTAATTGAATTTTTTGAAATACTTAGTTTTACTTATGAAATACTTAATTTTAATTTTAAAATACTTGATTTAGTAAATGAAATACTCAGAATTTGTATAAAAAAACTGGATATTCGAATATACAACGCAAGTTCACCAAATGCTCGCATTTCCATCCAAGATCCATTTGGATGACATGTTCATTTCATTTAATTATTTTTTTTATTGTTAAAAAAACAAATTAGCAACTAAGCATTGAACTTTTTCAAGTACTTAGTTTTACTTGCGAAATACCTAATTTCAATTTTAAAATATTTGATTTGGTAAATGAGATACTCAGAATGAGTATTAAAATACTGGAAATTCGAATATGCAACGTAAGTTCATCAAATGCTCGTATTCTATCCAAGATGCATTTAGATGACATGTTCATTTTATTTAGATATTTTCTTTATTTTTTTAAAAAAAATTCGCAACTAAGCATTGAACATTTTGAAGTTATGCTCGATCACTATGAATTTTACAATGAAAGATTTGCTCGATCACTAAACATGGAATATTTTGAAGTACTTACTTTTACTTGCGAAATACCTAATTTTAATTTAAAAATGCTTGATTTGGTAAATGAGATACTCATAATATGTGATAGAATACTGGATATTCGAATATGCAACGTAAATTCAGTCATGATTGGTTTTTCCAACTAAGATTCATTAGAATACTTATTCATGTCATTTAAAGAAATGAAACTGTTCATTATTGATCGTGGAGTAAGAGTAAGTTGTTTGTAGATCAAAATAAGCACTTACTTTTAACAAAAATATAGTAGCATACTTGTCCCAGAGTAAAAGTAAGTTCTTAATTTGTATATCGAAATAAATTGTTATTTTTATTTCATGAGAAATGATGAGCAATGTATTTGTTAAAATTTCATTTGCATTGAAATTGCATCATAATGCATATTCGAATATCCAGTATTTTATAATCTATTTTAAGTATCTCATTTATGAAATCAAGTAATTTGAAACTGAAATTAGTACTTATCCAGTATTTTAATACACATTTTGAATATCTCATTTACCAAATCAAGTATATTAAAATGAAATGAACATGCCATTTAAATGCATCTTGGAAGGAAATGCGAGCATTTGGTGAACTTACGTTACATATTCGAATATCCAGTATTTTAATACAACATTCTAAGTATTTCATTTACTAAATCAAATATTTTAAAATTAAAATTAAGTATTTCATAAGTAAAACTAAGTTTTTCAAAAAATTCAATTAGTTGCGATTTTTTTTAATGCATATTCGAATATCCAGTTTTTTAATACACAATCTGAGTATTTCATTTACAAAATCAAGTATTTTAAAATTGAAATTAATTATTTCACAAGTAAAACTAAGTATTTCAAAAAATTCAATTAGTTGCGAATTTGTTTTTTTAAAATGCATATTCGAATATCCTGTTTTTAATACACATTCTGAGTATTTCATTTACTAAATCAAGTATTTTAAAATTAAAATTAAGTATTTCACAAGTAAAACTAAGTATTTCAAATACTTAATTTATATAGTTTCAAATAATTTTAAAACTACAATTAAAAGATCCATTTGGTTGATATGTTTATTTCATTTAATTATTTTTTAATTGTTAAAAAAACAAATTCGCAACTAAGAATTGAACTTTTTCAAGTACCTAGTTTTACTTGCGAAATACCTAATTTCAATTTTAAAATACTTGATTTGGTAAATAAGATACTCAGAATGAGTATTAAAATACTGAAAATTCGAATATGTAACGTAAGTTCACCAAATGCTCGCATTCTATCCAAGATGCATTTGGATGACATGTTCATTTTATTCATATATTTTCTTTATTTTTTTTAAAAAAAAATTCGCAACTAAGCATTGAACTTTTTCAAGTACTTAGTTTTACTTGCGAAATAATTAATTTCAGTTTTAAAATACTTGATTTGTTAAATGAGATACTCATAATGAGTATTAAAATACTGGATATTCAAATATGCAGCGTAAGTTCACCAAGTGCTCACGTTTCCATCCAAGATGCATTTGGATGACATGTTCAAGGACTTTTCAACAGCCACAAAGCTTTGAAAAAGAAAAAAGGCTTAGAGCGAATATTTGAAGATTTCCGGACAATATTCTTCGAGAGAATATCCCGTGATAGGAACAAGTAATTTAATCCGTGGATTTAAAATTTACAGATAAATATGAAGTCGGATATACGTCGATAGTCATAGTTCAGTAGGTCGAAAGCTAGTGGATTTAATAAAACGACATGCAATTCATCCTTGATAAATAATTAAAGAGAGTTAATTACAATTAACTATTTTTTTTAAATGCATATTCGAATATCCAGTATTTTAATACAACATTCTAAGTATTTCATTTACTAAATCAAATATTTTAAAATTAAAATTAAGTATTTCATAAGTAAAACTAAGTTTTTCAAAAAATTCAATTAGTTGCGATTTTTTTTAATGCATATTCGAATATCCAGTTTTTTAATACACAATCTGAGTATTTCATTTACAAAATCAAGTATTTTAAAATTGAAATTAATTATTTCACAAGTAAAACTAAGTATTTCAAAAAATTCAATTAGTTGCGAATTTGTTTTTTTAAAATGCATATTCGAATATCCTGTTTTTAATACACATTCTGAGTATTTCATTTACTAAATCAAGTATTTTAAAATTAAAATTAAGTATTTCACAAGTAAAACTAAGTATTTCAAAAAATTCAATTAGTTGCGAATTTTTTTTTAAATGTATATTCAAATATCCAGTTTTTTAATACATATTTTGAGTATTCCTTTTACTAAATCAAGTATTTTAAAATTACAATTAAGTATTTCACAAGTAAAACTAAGTATTTCAAAAAATTCAATTAGTTGCGAATTTGTTTTTTTTTAAATGCATATTCGAATATCCAGCTTTTTAATACACATTCTGAGTATTTCATTTACTTAATCAAGTATTTTAAAATTAAAATTAAGTATTTCACAAGTAAAACTAAGTATTTCAAAAATTCAATTAGTTGCGAAGTTGTTTTTTTTTAAATGCATATTCGAATATCCAGTTTTTAATGCACATTCTGAGTATTTCATTTTCTAAATCAAGTAGTTTTAAAATTAAAAATAAGTATTTTACAAGTAAAACTAAGTATTTCAAAAAATTCAGTTAGTTACGAATTTGTTTTTTTTTTAATGCATATTCGAATTTCCAGCTTTTTAATACACATTTTGAGTATTTCATTTACTAAATCAAGTATTTTAAAATTTAAATTAAGTATTTCATAAGTAAAACTAAGTATTTCAAAAAATTCAATTAGTTGCGAAAAATTTTTTTTTTTAAATGCATACTCGAATATCCAGGTTTTTAATACACATTCTGAGTATTTCATTTACTAAATCAAGTATTTGAAAATTGAAATTAAGTATTTTACAAGTAAAACTAAGTATTTCAAAAAATTCAATTAGTTGCGAATTTGTTTTTTTTTAAATGCATGTTCGAATATCCAGTTTTTAATAAACATTCTGAGTATTTCATTTACTGAATCAAGTATTTTAAAATTGAAATTAAGTATTTCACAAATAAAACTAAGTATTTCAAAAAATTCAATTAGTTGTGAATTTGTTTTTTTTAAATAAAAAATATTTAAATTAAATATACATGTCATCCAAATGCATCGGGATTGATGAGTGGAAGGAGAAGATGTCCAACAAATTTAAGTATTTATATACTTTTTTATTAATTAAAAGGGTAAAAATGTAAAAATGCATGAAATATGTACTAAAAACTAAGTTGGTCTTTTGTCAGGTACTAAAATACAAAAAAAAACTGTTGGGTACTGAATCTTAAATAAATCTTGGACAGATGTATTTTTCTACAAATTACCCTTATATTAATATTGTATAATTTATTATATTTAACCAAATGGTCACACAATTAATATGATTATTACCAAAAGAAATTGCAATTTAAACTGAATAAAGTTTAACAAAATCTGAACTTTTACTCAAAATTTATCAACTATAAATAAATGTATCATTTAATTTTTCAACGTTTTCTTGACAATCTTTTCTTCTCTTTATGAATAATGTTCAAAATATTTGAAATCTTGTCAAATAAAATTTTCTTAATATGAGCAATATGTTCTTTATTTAAATAAAATACATATATATAAAATTATTGAAACCTTAAAACTTGATAAACAAATATATCAATTAAATAAAGAAGCAAAGTGATAATTTGTAAATGAGACTAATTATTTAATAACGAATAAAAATTGAGGATGGAGGGGGAAAATCAATTATATAATAATTATTAAAAAAAATTATCTTTTAACAATATTTCGGCCTTCGGGCAAACCCACCCCAACCGGAAGCCCAAACAAGCTGGCCTGTTTCCACTTGCTTCGTAAGAGGGTAAATTCTCGGTTTAGTCCCAAATCTTAAGTGTGTTTTTCGGTTTAACCACAAATCAATTTTTTGACCCAATTTAGTCCCAAATCTTCACATTATTTTATCCTATTGGTATTTCCGTCAATTTGAGGTTGAAATTAACGGAAAGACTACGCTCTTCTTCCTTTTCTCAATTCAGAATCCCTAATCGAACTTTTCTCTTCCAAGTTCCAATTTCAGACACGCACATCCCCTTCTCGGTCGCTGCAACAACTTTTTTCCTCCGCGTCGAGTCGGTCGCTGGTGCAACAACTATCCTCCTCCACGCACCGCTGCACGCTCGAGGTAATTAGAGTGTCTGTTACTTTCTTGTGCTGTGATTTTGCCATTAGAGTGCTCTGTCGGAATCTGGTAGTTATGACTCTTCTCCAAAGTTTACAAAAACAAGCCATGAATGTGATTTTGCTGTTAGAGAACAAAAATTTGATACACAATATTCAGGTATTTTGCCTTGTTAAATGACTGTAGGCCATATACTCAATAACATATATGGTGCAAAGTCAGAAACTTGAGCAATTTACTTGTGTAATTTTGCGATTGTGGATCATGATATGATAGCAGAGTATTATTGGAAAACTTGACAAGTTTGGTGAGCTAGGATCTTTATATGAATAGCCTGATTGGTGCAGCATTCACATGTGCCATATGGAGCGGAATCATTGAAGTCTAGGCTCTAAATTGCTCAAGTTTCTGACTTTGCACCATATATGTTATTGAGTATATGGCCTACAGTAATTTAACAAGGCAAAATACCTGAATATTGTCTATCAAATTTTTGTTCTCTAATGGCAAAATCACAGCAAAATCACATTCATGGCTTGTTTTTGTAAACTTTGGAGAAGAGTCATAACTACCACATTCCGACAGAGCACTCTAATGGCAAAATCACAGCACAAGAAAGTAACAGATACTCTAATTACCTCGAGTGTGCAGCGGTGCGTGGAGGATAGTTGTTGCATCAGCGACAGACTCGACGCGGAGGAAAAAGTTGTTGCAACGACCGAGAAGGGGATGTGCATGTCTGAAATTGGAACTTGGAAGAGAAAAGTTTGATTAGGGATTCTGAATTGAGGAAAGGAAGAAGAGCGTAGTCTTTCCGTTAATTTCAACCTCAAATTGACGGAAATACCAATGAGGTAAAATAATGTGAAGATTTGGGACTAAATTGGGTCAAAAAATTGATTTGTGATTAAACCGAGAAACACACTTAAGATTTAGGACTAAACCGAGAATTTACCCCTTCGCAAGATGATGATAAAAAGTACGGTTTGGCTTTGATTTGATGATTGATTTTTAAACTTTATTTTTTTAAAAATGCTATATTTCGATTATTTACAAACATAATGTAAAAATTTTAAATTAGCTATTAAAAATAGACAAATTTCATATTTAATAAGAATTTTAGTGCACCGGTGTGTACATGTTGTATATTTTTGCCATTTTTTTTATAATTAATTTGATTTATTTTGAAATATGGATACAACTCATAATTTTAAAAATTAATGAGGGGTTTTAATATATTTTGAAATGTAAAAAAAAAAAGACCAATACACAAAATTTATCTCTATTAACTCGATTTTAATAATAACTAGCGACCGCGCACACATGTTGAGTGTTGTCGTGTTTTCGTTCGAACTACCAACTTAAATTCATATTCTCTAAATAAATGAATTTAATGGTGAGTAGAGTCGAATCCATACGGAATAAAAAATTTATTTTTTTTGAAGAAAAAACAATTAAAAATAGGGGGAATTGTTGGATAAAGAATAAATAAAATATTAAAACTAACTTAAGAAGCAAAGAAAATTAATAATTTTTAATCAAGAAATAAAAAAAATGATGAATAATTAACGAATGAGAAATTTCAATCTTACCGATTTCTGAATCAAGAGGTTCTACTATTCAATGTATCACTAGTCATAGGTCAACAAATTATTCATTCATGCAGTTCCAATTAACCTTAGAATTATATGGATATCCGTTAAAATTTTTGTGTTCTCCAAATTTAATTGATTAAACCTAATATCCAGTCAAAACTTATCAATAACTGACACGATAACGTTTCATATTAGTTAAAGATAAAAATTTTGTTTTGTGAAAACAGTTAATCCTAAAATCTAATAACCGGATAACTACAATTGATAGTTTCAGTTTCATTGATTTATCTAGATTAAATATGCTATGATCACACAACACACATAATATATCACTACTCACATATAAATCATTTATAACAATTACGGATCACTAAATTCATGAATAACAATAGAAAATCATATGTCAAATTAAATTTTTAGATTAATCGACATATGAATTTCATATAAATAAATCATAAACCAACAAATATTAGAATAAATAAGAATATTAAATTAAAGTACAAAAACTTCACAATGATAAAATTGAAATAGATGAAATACCACTTGAATTAAAAACAAAACTTAGCCTAAAGCTCTTGGGAAGATATGAGAAATCCATGCGTCTTTCTCTTCTTTCTTTCACATGAAGTTAATGTGGAGTAGAGAGAAGTCTAAAGAAAAAACCCGAAAACTAGAGCAAAACCTAATAACACTAGGAAGATATTAGGTTTATCAATAAGAATACTAGAGTTTTATAGAATAAAACTCTGTAAAATCTTTCTTTATCACAATAATATATCAACATCTCCAAAAGCATTCAATGATCAAATACCATAATTGAGAATCTTAAAATATGATATTATCATCATAATTTTCGTGTTCCTCTATTGCTTTTATAACGTTGTGCACAGCTAGATTAGCTTGTTGTATTCTACAGACTGATTGATTCCTAACTCATGCTCTGAACTGGTCAGTTGAATTGATCTTGAACTGATTTGGTGAAATCATTTGGCTCGTCAGCTTGATTTATTTCACTATTCAGTTGAACTAGTCAGATGGACTTTTCGTCAGTTGAACTCTTCATCAGCTGACTGGGCTTCTGAAGGTCTCCTGCTGAACCACCTATCAATTGAATAATCATTTGAATTGATCTTTGATCTTTCAGTTGGACTGATTCAGTTTGGACAATCAGTTGTCACTTTCAGTTTGCTTCTCGATAGCTTCAGTTTTGGCTAATTGATCAGTTTCATCTTTTTGCGAACTTCGGTAAATTCATCAGAAAAAAACTAATAAGTTTTGTTAACATCAAAATCAAGATTGCAAACATGAAATATTCCAACATATACAACACCTTGTACAAATCAATTTCAACTGAGGACTTATCTATTTCTTAATTGAAAATGCTAGCACACTCTCGATTGTAGGCCGCAACCTCACAATCTGCATAATGTTTAATATCTCTTATGCCAAGATTACAAACACAATCTTTAATGTCTTTGTGTAAAGACCCACTCAACTAATCTTTGAAGTTCAACTCTGTTGTATGTGTGAGTGACTCTGTGTGAGGAATTATCCTTTACAGTGTACATCTCAAATGTATTCTCACATAAGGGTTTGTGCTATCAAATAACATATTTCTTCATGCTAGCTATGCATGCTTTGAATCTGCTTCAAAAGCTCTTGTTTCATATTCAAGATATTGTATTTATAGGTCCCAACAATGATATATACGTTAGACACAAGAATATGACCGTTTGGTAAGCTTTTGTACTATTTCTGAAATTGCAACGGTCAAATTCGCCTTGCTGGATATTTTCCCGAGCTTAAACCGGTCGTTCAGCGGTCGATCGGCGGTTGAACTGGTCAGCAGTTGAAACTGATCAGGTGTTGAAACTGTTC
The DNA here is from genome assembly GCF_022965805.1 of Primulina eburnea. NCBI lineage: Eukaryota > Viridiplantae > Streptophyta > Magnoliopsida > Lamiales > Gesneriaceae > Primulina > Primulina eburnea. The sequence continues at coordinate 4,848,688 of NC_133117.1, read as the reverse complement.
GGCGGTTGAGTCAACGGTTGAAGATGATTTGTAGATTATCGTGTTATCTTTCCAAAGCATATTGAATCGGTTCATTCCAATAACCGAGCTGAAAGATATAACCAAAATACCGCAACTGCTCATACCCAAATAATTGTTATTTTCATGCAATCAGTTTTGTAATTCAACAATCGATTTGACCTATATACCATTCGATTTTGCCAAACTAATGTGAGATATAACTTGTTCCAAATTGAGTTTTCTGATCCGTCAAGTTTGCGGATTGTCATTTTAATCATCCAGCTGAGAGATATCATTAAAAAACCGAAGCTCGCCAGAAATTCAGTTTGACTAAATTCATATTCAGCTTTCATCTTGTGTTTGCAACTTCACACGTGAGTAAATGTGTTAGAAATACAATAACAAGTTTTGTTAACATCAAAATCAAGATTTTGAATATGAAATGTTCCAACATACAGGTTTTCAGTGCTCCATTAAATGCCCATATTCGTGTCATTGCATCCAAATCTTTAAGGAAAAGTCGAATAAGAACATATTAAAAAAATCACGATTCTTGACTGTTGTTGCTAAATTATTGAATCTCTCTCATGCTGCGTAGAATAACTCTCTGTTTTGTTCGGAAAAACTTGTGAATACTTGTTGATGAAACATCTCGAAATATTACACAACAACAATCCCCATAGCGTTGCTTTTTTCTCAATCTCCTAGCTGTTTTCTCAATTTATGGAATATATTTGAGTTCACCGGCACGAGAAGAACGAAACGTAAAAAGAAAAGAAAATAACAAAACTCGAAATAAACTAACATTGAACCGATCCCTGGTAAAAACGCCAAAATTTGATGTACTATCGTTGAACAACCAAATTTAAATTCCTAATATCTAAATAAAATGGGTATCGTGGTGAGTATGATCGAATTCACATGTAACATGAGATTTATTTCTTTCGAAGAAAAACGATTAAAATGAGAGATTTTTTTGGATAACGACTAAATAAAATACTAAAACTAACTTAGCAAGTAATGAAAATTAATAATTTTTAAACGATACATAATGTAGTGACCCGTTCCAGAATCACCTACTAATCAAGAACTAAGCATGCAATTAACTTAATTAATACCAATCAGAGATAATAGCGGAAAAGGTCAACAACTGATATTTATACAACCCAATCGAAAATCCGAATAACTCAATACTAAAATAAAAGTATGCGGTACAACCAAATCAAAACAAAGAGTACAGAAGAAATAACTCCACCGTCTACTCAACGTCCTCCTCCTCCTCCTCCTGAGCCATCCAACCTGAGGCCTGCCCCGTGGGAATGGGGTGTCCAAGATAAACAAAACCGAGGACGTGAGCGATAAGAACGCCCAGTACAAAAGCATGAGTATACAAGCCTATATGAAATGCACATGCTATGATATGATACCAGGGTAGTCAAGAAAACAGGAGTCACAAAAAGATCTCAATATGCTCAGTCTAGAGGCGCCAAGTGGATAGTGCCGCGCGGTACTCCTCTGGGTCACTGCATCCACTATAAGATCAGACGTGGACCTAAAATGTCCCGGATCACCGAAGCCCTCCGGACCCGTCGGCCACTGTGTACTCTCGGTGTCCATGCGTCCACAAGACAGGGCTGAGCGGCCCCACAATATATAGCTTATCTCGAAAGAGATACAGCTCAACAATAAAGGCTATCTCGAAGGAGATACGGCTCAACATGAAATGCAACATGCATCATAAAGCGTGACATAATAGCATGCATTATATAACATATAACAATGCAGCAGATAATCATGCAACACATATAAGAATGTATACTCAACCAGGATATCTCGGATAGTACTTTCGTACCTCAAACCAGCAGATCCCAACAATCAGCCCTAGACTCACGCCTGCGTCCGCAGTCCGCCCACTGATGCCACTAGCTCCCAACTAGAGCACAGCTCCGCTACAACACCAGTAGCTCCCCGCTAGTGCCTGAACCTCGGGAAAGACTAGAAACCTCTCAGAAACGACTAAAACGCTCTGGACTCCTCTGAAATGGCGAGTCAAATGTGAAGCCTCGCACCTCTATTTATAGCCAATGTTCGGACGCTCCGATCCACTTCGGAAGCTCCGATCCGGTACACTTCGGACGATCCGAACCTTGCATGTGTTCTACGTGTCCAACCACCTGTCTCGGACGATCCGAACCCTTTCTCGGACGATCCGAATTCTGCATGTCTGCCACGGGTCCAGCCACCTGGCTCGGACGATCCGACACTTGGCTCGGACGATCCGAACCATGATCGGACGATCCGAACCCTGTTCGGTCCTTCCGATCCCACCGAAAATATAATTAATCCAATAATTAACTCAAATTAGGAATCGGGATACTACATTCTCCCCCACTTAAAAAGATTTCGTCCTCGAAATCAGGTTTATAGTATGAACAAAACGGAATAACAACATTGTTATTACATCTCAATTGTTGTTGAACACAACTGATATTTGGATTACAACGGAAAAACACACACACATCCATATTACAACCACAGTACAACTCAAAAGAGCCCTGGATGCTCTGAACGCATACGACTTTCTAACTCCCAAGTGGCTTCTTCAGTACCTCGGCGCTGCCACTGCACTAAGACAAGAGGAATGATCTTATTCCGCAACACCTTGTCTTTGCGATCTAGAATCCGAACTGGTCGTTCCACGTAAGACAAATCCGAATCAAGTTGAACTTCAGAGGGATGCAAGATGTGAGACTCATCTGCTACGTATCGTCTCAACAAAGATACGTGTAGGTACGGCGGCAATGCAAGTCTGTAAGCCAAATCTTCCACGCTTTCCAATATTTCAAATGGACCAATAAATCTCGGAGACAGCTTACCTTTGAGACCAAATCTCAAAACCCTGCGAAAAGGCGAAACTCGGAGAAACACTTTCTCACCTGGCTGAAAATGAAGAGGTCGACGCTTGGTGTTCGCATAACTAGCCTGTCGGTCCTGAGCAATCTTAATCCGCTTCTTGATTACTGCAACCTTATCAATAGCCTGCTGGACTAACTCCGATCCCTCAACATGTCGTTCCCCAACTTCGTCCCAGAATAATGGAGTACGACAACGTCGCCCATACAACGCCTCAAATGGTGCCATACCAATACTACGATGATAGCTGTTGTTGTACGCGAACTCAATCAAAGGCAAATGATCCTGCCAAGCGGTTCCGAAATCCATAACACAAGCTCGCATCATATCCTCAAGTGTACGGATAGTCCTCTCTGTCTGACCGTCGGTCTCTGGGTGATAAGCCGTACTCAAACTTAGTGAAGTACCCAATGCTGACTGGAAACTACCCCAAAATCGTGAGGTAAAACGAGGATCTCTGTCACTAACAATACTGACTGGCACTCCATGCAGACGTAAAATCTCTTGAATATACAAGCGAGCCATACGATCGAAAGTGAAATCACGGTTATATGGCAGAAAATGAGCAGACTTGGTGAGTCGATCCACCACTACCCAAATAGCATCACTGTTCCTCGAAGACAATGGCAAGTGCGTAATGAAATCCATCGCGATATGCTCCCACTTCCATTCGGGAATAGGTAAGTTCAGCAATAATCCTCCCGGTCGACGGTGCTCTGCCTTAACCTGCTGACAAACTAGACACTTGGAAACAAACTGATAAATGCTGCGCTTCATCCCTTTCCACCAAAATCGTGTCCTCAAGTCTTTATACATCTTGTTGCTTCCCGGATGGACACTCAACTTGCTTCGATGAGCCTGAGACAAGATCTCTTCCCTCAAAGTATCATCCTCTGGTACTACAACCCGATTAGACAAACACAGAAGACCATTAGACTGATAATGGAAATTACTATCTCCCCCAACCAACCGAGCTAATCTCTGAGTCTTAAGATTAGACATCTGAGCATCTCGAATCCGAGCGAACAAAGTTGGCTCAGATAAAATGGTAGCAACACGAATGCTCTCCATACCTTTCCGATGTTTGAAATTAAACCCCAACGAGCAACAATCCTGGATAGTACTAGACATAGCACTGGTCTGAAGTGCATAGGCTCTCACCTTGCGACTAAGAGCATCGGCTGTGAGATTCGCAGAACCTGGATGGTACTTGATCTCGCAGTCATAATCTTTAAGTAGATCCATCCAACGACGTTGTCTCATGTTCAACTCAGCCTGAGTGAACAGATACTTCAGACTCTTATGATCAGTAAAAATTTCAAACTTAACCCCATACAAATAGTGACGCCAGATCTTTAGCGCAAACACAATAGCAGCTAATTCTAGATCATGAATAGGGTACTTCTCCTCGTGAGATTTTAATTGCCTGGAAGCGTAAGCGATCACATGACCATTCTGCGTCAACACACACCCTAAGCCTTGAAAAGAGGCATCGGTGTAAACACTGAAACCATCAGACCCTGACGGTAACGCCAAAACAGGTGCAGAAGTCAGAAGTCGACGAAGCTCTCTGAAACTATCTTCGCACTCAGATGACCACTCAAATGGAACATCCTTCCGAGTAAGTTGCGTCAATGGTCTAGCTACCTGAGAGAAATTTACGATGAAGCGAAGATAATACCCTGCCAGACCTAAAAAACTACGAATCTCGGCCACCGTCGTCGGACGTGACCAATTCAGCACTGCTTCAATCTTGCTAGGATCCACAGAAACTCCTTCCTTGGAAATCACATGACCAAGGAATACTACACGATCAATCCAGAACTCGCACTTACTCAGCTTAGCATACAATTGCTTTTCGCGAAGAATCTGCAACACAATCCTCAAGTGATGGATATGCTCTTCCACACTGTGAGAATAAATCAAGATATCGTCGATGAAAACCACAACAAACTGATCTAGAAAATCCCGAAAGACTCGGTTCATCAGATCCATGAACACCGCTGGCGCATTTGTCAATCCGAATGGCATAACTAGAAACTCGTAATGCCCATATCGAGTACGAAATGCAGTCTTGGGAATATCATCATCTCTAACTCTCATCTGATGATAACCCGATCGCAAGTCAATCTTGGAGTAAACAGAGGTACCCTGAAGCTGATCGAACAAGTCATCAATACGAGGTAATGGATACTTGTTCTTGATCGTCACACGATTCAGCTGGCGATAATCAATACACAGTCGCATTGATCCATCCTTTTTCTTGACAAACAAGACTGGAGCTCCCCAAGGTGAAACACTCGGGCGAATATAACCTTTATCAAGAAGATCCTGCAATTGCTGCTTCAATTCTCTCATCTCTGACGGAGCCAGACGATAGGGGGCACGAGAAATCGGTGCAGTCCCTGGCATTAACTCGATGCCAAATTCCACCTCTCTAATCGGAGGAAAACCAGGAATCTCATCTGGGAAAACATTAGGAAATTCACAAACCACTGGAATATCCTCTATACCAACACTACCTGTGGATGAATCAATCGCATAGATGAGGTAACCTTCCCCGCCCGACTCTAAAGCACGACAGGCTTTCAGAGCAGATACCACTGGCATCGGAGGTCGCGCTCCCTCACCATAGAAAAACCAACTAGAGCTCTCAGTCGTACGAAACTGAACAAGCTTCTGGTAACAATCCACAGTAGCTCGGTAGGTAGTCAATAGGTCTATACCCAAAATACAATCAAAATCTTCCATCTCTAGGATCATAAGATTCGCAGTCAATTCGTTACCCTCAAAATCTAAGGGACAACCCATCACTAGACGCTTTGCTAACACCGAATGACCCATCGGAGTAGAAACGGAAAGAATGACGTCTAGAGAAATATACGGTAACCTATGACGCTTAACAAATCGTGCAGAAATGAAGGAATGTGATGCTCCGGTATCAATAAGAACAAAAGCAGGAATACCGCATAAACGAAAAGTACCTGCTATAACTCTCTCTGTCTCATCTGCAGCCTGATCCTGGTTCAGCGCAAATACCTGACCCTGGGCACGAGGTCGAAGATTTGAACTACCCACTGCCTGACCCTGCCTCCTCTGCTGAACAGTCGTCTGAGATCCGGAACCAGATCCTGCTCCACCTCGCAACTGAGGACAATTCTTCTTAGATGACCCATCTCTCCGCACTGAAAACAAGCTCCCGCAGCTGATCGGCACTGCTCCGATGGATGGTTCTTCCCGCAATGCACACAAGAAACCTTCTTCTTACCAAAGCGAAAAACACCGCTAGACCGAGATCCAGATCCAGAAGAAGAAGAACCAGATTTCTTGAAAGACTGAGATCGAGGGCTCAAAGTACTCGGAGGTCTAGAAGAAAGAATAGCCCTACCACGCTGGAGACTGATCTCTGCCTGGCGACACCGGTTCACTAACCCATCATAAGAAGTAGGATTATCGCAGACAGTGACTCGATCAAAGATCTCCTGGTTAAGACCCTGAAGAAAATGGTCATACTTGGCCTCAGAACTGCCACTAATATGAGGAGCAAAGGGTAACAACTCGAAGAACTTCTGCTGATATTCATCAACAGACATACTACCCTGCTTAAGATTCAGGAGCTCAATCGTCTTTGCCTGACGAAGGGCTGGAGGAAAATACAGCTGCATGAAAGCTGCACGGAAATCGGCCCAAGTCACCCTACCCTGAGACTGGACTATCGGCGCAGAAGTCGATCGCCACCACTTGCGCGCACGGCCCTCGAGGAGAAAACTAAGGGTCTCCATCTGCTGCTCCTCGGTGCACTGGAATGCACGGAAACAACTCTCCATACGCTCTAACCAATCCTCAGCATCATCAGGAGTCTCACCACCGACTAGAGGCTTAGGCCCCATCTGAATGAAACGATGCAACTCAAAACGCCTAGGACCATCCCGACGATGACGATGTTCACGATGACGCCTACGATCGTCCTGGTCACCCCAACGACCTACACTTCCCTGACTACTCTCATCACCAAAGTGGTCAGCCATCGCTATAAGAATGAGGAAAATGGTAAAATGGTCAACGAAAATCCCAAAACAGAAATCTATATCCCAAAATCATAAGCATGCTCTGATACCATAAATGTAGTGACCCGTTCCAGAATCACCTACTAATCAAGAACTAAGCATGCAATTAACTTAATTAATACCAATCAGAGATAATAGCGGAAAAGGTCAACAACTGATATTTATACAACCCAATCGAAAATCCGAATAACTCAATACTAAAATAAAAGTATGCGGTACAACCAAATCGAAACAAAGAGTACAGAAGAAATAACTCCACCGTCTACTCAACGTCCTTCTCCTCCTCCTCCTGAGCCATCCAACCTGAGGCCTGCCCCGTGGGAATGGGGTGTCCAAGATAAACAAAACCGAGGACGTGAGCGATAAGAACGCCCAGTACAAAAGCATGAGTATACAAGCCTATATGAAATGCACATGCTATGATATGATACCAGGGTAGTCAAGAAAACAGGAGTCACAAAAAGATCTCAATATGCTCAGTCTAGAGGCGCCAAGTGGATAGTGCCGCGCGGTACTCCTCTGGGTCACTGCATCCACTATAAGATCAGACGTGGACCTAAAATGTCCCGGATCACCGAAGCCCTCCGGACCCGTCGGCCACTGTGTACTCTCGGTGTCCATGCGTCCACAAGACAGGGCTGAGCGGCCCCACAAGATATAGCTTATCTCGAAAGAGATACAGCTCAACAATAAAGGCTATCTCGAAGGAGATACGGCTCAACATGAAATGCAACATGCATCATAAAGCGTGACATAATAGCATGCATTATATAACATATAACAATGCAGCAGATAATCATGCAACACATATAAGAATGTATACTCAACCAGGATATCTCGGATAGTACTTTCGTACCTCAAACCAGCAGATCCCAACAATCAGCCCTAGACTCACGCCTGCGTCCGCAGTCCGCCCACTGATGCCACTAGCTCCCAACTAGAGCACAGCTCCGCTACAACACCAGTAGCTCCCCGCTAGTGCCTGAACCTCGGGAAAGACTAGAAACCTCTCAGAAACGACTAAAACGCTCTGGACTCCTCTGAAATGGCGAGTCAAATGTGAAGCCTCGCACCTCTATTTATAGCCAATGTTCGGACGCTCCGATCCACTTCGGAAGCTCCGATCCGGTACACTTCGGACGATCCGAACCTTGCATGTGTTCTACGTGTCCAACCACCTGTCTCGGACGATCCGAACCCTTTCTCGGACGATCCGAATTCTGCATGTCTGCCACGGGTCCAGCCACCTGGCTCGGACGATCCGACACTTGGCTCGGACGATCCGAACCATGATCGGACGATCCGAACCCTGTTCGGTCCTTCCGATCCCACCGAAAATATAATTAATCCAATAATTAACTCAAATTAGGAATCGGGATACTACACATAAATAGGAGCAATGAATGATTAACGAAGGAGAAAAGTCAATCTTATTGAGTTCTGATTAAAGGAGATTTCACTATTCAATAGACATGTCAAAACGGGCTGGCGGGGCGGGCCAGCCCGCCACCCGCCGCTACCCGCCATTAGGCGGGGCGGGGCGGGCTAGCCATTTTCGCGGGCTTCTAAATGGTCAACCCAGCCCAACCCACCTTGGGCCGCGGGCTAAGCGGACCGACCCGCTTATTTTTTTAAGAAAAAATACTAAACAATATCGCAGTAAACATAGAAGAAAAATATATATCAGTAAAATAGTTTCATAAAATACTTAAAAACATTAAAATAAGAAATTGAGAAAACATTAACATAATCCATAAAAAGTAAAGTGCTTAAACCAAACATGAAGATTGAATGAAAGAGAACAGAAAGTCGAGGAAAGAGACGGTGGTAAATTTTAGAAAATATTATGTGTTCAACAATACACATAATTATGAAACTTCCGCCGGGTCCACAAAATTTCGCTACAACTCATCGGACTTCAAACGAAACCGCTCTTGGATTCACAAACAACTGTTATGCTTAAAATTTATTTTAAGATTCATGAATAAAATTTACAGAAATTTCTTCCCTTTAAGATTCATGAATAAAATTTACATAGATCCAAATTTTACCAGAGTGAGTGATGGAAGCAAGGCCAAGGAGAAAAATAAAAAAGAAATAAGATAAAAGAGTGATGGAGGCACATGAGACTGGGTGTATTCAACTTGGGAAATTTATTGACTTTTAATGACTTTTGTAGATTTTATAAACTCTATAAAAGTCTATAGGTATTCAAATTTTCCATGGACTTTTAATAACTCCATGGAATTCATTGACATACAAACATTAAAGCCTAAGGTAAAACTACAAATTGTAAAAAATTGTATTTGGTTCACCCCAAAGATTTGAATGGATTTTTAAAACTTCTAACTCATACACAAGCTATTTATTTTTCTCCGTCGCTTCACATCACATCTCTTCATATCTTCTCTCCTCTCATCTATTTCTATCATTCTCTCAAATTTTCGAAGTGTATCTCTATATATATTTTCATATTTCCTTTTCAAAATTTTCATTTTTTGGCTGATTGTTAACGGGAAATTTTGAATTATAGAATTGATTTTGTGATTTTTAATTTATGATTTATACAAATTAATGTAATATTCAATAATAATAAAAGATGATCAAAAAAATGTTGCTTAATTCTTCATAATTAAATAGTCTGGTAACAACCATGATCTTTTAAATTCATTTTAGTATTTTCAATTAATATGTAAGCTATAATATTTTTATACAAAATTATATTCACACAATAATAAATAATATTATTTTCACATGTATTTTATCAATTTAAAAAGAAGGTTACATGTTAATCAATTGATGTATTTTAAAAAATTTACAAACATGCATATAAACCCACATATATAAACATGTAAGGATTAAACGATTTAACTTTTAAATAAGTAAAATATTGAAAATATTTTCAAACTGAATATGTTATATATGTCAATTAATTATTGGTTCAAAGAAATCAATAAAAAAATCACATGTTATAGTTAAGTACAAAATTTATAAAATTTTATAAAAAAAAATCCACAAAAGTCTATAAAAATCTTGCAAAAAAGTCTACATAAATCTGTTTATAAATCTGTGAGATTCTATAAAAGTCAATAAAAATTTATCAAATCCATAAAAGTCTATCATTTAAAAAAGTCATTAATAGTCATCGAAACTCTGAATTGAATACACCCCACTTATTCCAATTTTTATATAAAACTTAAAACTTAAAAATATAAAAATATATATATATATATAAAATTCTACCCTAATTTGGCGGGCCAACCCGCCCCGTTTGGGCTCGACCCATCTTGGTCCGCAACCCAAACGGGCTCAGCCCATTTGGCCCGCCTCCAAACGGACTGCTAATTTATCAACCTAACCTGCTCAATTTTAATAGCGGGACGGGCCAGCTCGACGGGCCTGACCCAATTTGACAAGTCTACTATTCAATGTGTCACTAGCTGTTGGTTAACAAATTATTCATTCATGTAGTTCCAAGTGATTAACTTTAGAATTACATGGATAACCACTAAAATTCTTATTTTCTCCAAATTTAGTTGATCAAACTCGTCATACAATCAAAACTTATCAGTAATTAACTAGGCACGATAACGTTCTATAAAACTAAAAGATTAAATTTTAGTTACTCTAAAATCTGACAATCGAGAGATAGCTGCAATTGATATATCCAATTTTGTTGATTTATTTAGATTAGATTTGTTATGATAACACAACACAACTAATCTATCGTTATTCACGTACCAATCATTCATGACAATTACAGATAACTGAATTTTTGGATAGCAATAGAAAATAATACATAAAATTAAATTGTTGGATTAATCGATATATAACTTTCATATAAATAAATCATAAACCAACAGATATTTGAACAAACAATAATATTATATTAAAGTGCAAAACCTCACAATGATAAAATTGAAATACTTAAAATATCTCTTGAATCAGAAATAAAACTTAGCATAGAGTTTTTTTTATAAAAGATGAAAAATTCTTGCGTCTTTCTCTTTTTTCTTTCACATGAAATTGGCGAGAAGCAGAGAAAAGTTTAAAGAAAAACCCCAAAAACTAGAAAAAAAAAACATAATAATACTATGAAGAGATTATGTCCTTCAATAAAAAAAACTAGAGTTTGTATAGATAAAAACTCTCTAAAATCCTTCCTTATCTCAATAATATATCCACATTTCCAAAAGTCTTCAATGATTCAAATAACATAATTAAGAATAAAATATTGTATTATCATCATAATTTTTGGGTTTCTCTATGAAGTTACAAGACAATCGCGAAGCAGTCACAAAGCATGGTCAGATCCTGTTCTAGGACTTCTTTTATTTTGATCTTTCTTTTAAAATTTCATCTTGAAAACTTCAAATGTGATGAAAGTAGAAAAGAGAGATCATCATAAAAACATTTATTTCTTTTTAAAAAACGATATTCTTATTTTTATAAATATTTTCCTATTTTTGAAACTATATATTTAATTTTTATGCTACCCTTTCAGATTTGAATAATATTTCATCTTCGAGATTTATTTGTTTGGCTAAAAAAATTTAAAAGTAGAATTTTTTTTATGAATATTTAATTGCGATCGATTACCTACCATACCAGATAGAAACGTACTCACGATTTCAACATGTTATCAGGTGCACCTAACAACTATCATTGACATTTTTTTTATCAAGAGTGAAACACATGTATTCTGAAAAATGATAATATATTATTGAATTATTTAATTAAATGACTTTTATTTGACTACAAATTTGAAATCTAACATTCTCAATTTTAGCCTTTGCTTAATTTTTATATTTCTTGTATTTTTGAAGATCTTTCTGATTTTTTTTAATTAAAAAGTGTTTAAAAAAATGATTGATCAATGTCATTATTCAAATTATTAGGGAAAAATATTATGGGATATATTTGAATCAAAGATAAAGTGACCCAAAATTTTAGACTCAACCAAGTTTCACTCTATGTTTGTGAAACTAATAGCTTTGTAGATGTTGCAAAGAACAAAATACTCTGCATTTTCTACTAGATCCTGGTTTACAATGGTTAATCTTCAATCCATGTGAATGCAACTCTTAGTCCCATTGAAGGATTTGAAATCTTAAAATGAAGGGAATAAATCCAAGAAATAAAATACCACATTGCAAGACGACCATAACAAGAAGACGCCACGGTTCATTCGAATAAAGGAGTATCGAACTTCATCAGCTCAGGTCTTGTTTCTAACCTTCCTTTGAGCTTTCAAATCTAACACAATAACGGAGATATTATCTTTGCTTCCTCTATGGAGAGCAAACTGTGAGAGATAATCTGCTGCATCTTGGGCCGCAGGGTCGACATCCTCACCTCTTTCTTTCGAAAGGGTAGCACCGTTCTTCCTGTGCCAAAGTTGGATTCGCCTTCGTGCCAAATCACAAGCCTCTTGGTTTGTCATTACGTCCCATAGACCATCACTAGCTAGGATAAGACACTCGTCTTCTTTGGCTCGAGGAATGAAAATCAATTCCGGATCAGCAATAACGTAGGGCCTCAAGTATCTATCACCTGCCCACAAAGGAAGTGATTATACTATTAGTTGTCTTGAGACTCTCGTCTGCAGACAAAACATTTGTAAATCAAGATCCAACATTAGAGTTTCAAGATCCTAAGGTGGAACCATTTTTCAATTTCGAATAATTACTTGGTTCGAAACCAAATAGTATCATCACCTGATTTACTTCTAGTTTTCAATGGAATAGTGTGTGTGTGTGTAGTTAATGCTAGTTTTGTCCCCCCAAATGCACCAAGTCTCTCCCCCTTAAATCCATCTATGCCCTCAACACAATCCTGATTCCTGCATCAGCCCTTCTATGTAGATACCTACTATCTTTCTGGAAATTAGAATGCAAGAGCATTCATTTAGAAACATAACGCATACCAATGGATCTTGACATGGCAAGGACCCCAGAAACTCGATATCCTTCCCAGTTAATGACCCTGCCTCCTGCAGCTTCTATCCTGGCGCACTCGTCCTCTCTATTTGGCTGGGAAAAAAGGTTGAAGCTAAACACACAGAAAACAAGTGAAAAAATTTTGATTTCGAAGAACACGAGCCTTACTTTATGGTCTATAGATAATGGCATCGATGCTTTCCCTCGACAAATAACTGCTCTTGAATCACCACAATTAGCAACAATAATATGAGTAGAACAGACAACAGCAATAACAGCAGTAGAACCAACTGAGTCAGGAGCAATAGGTGGAAGTACAGGGTTAAATGCCATGCCCCTATTAGCAGCTATGGGGAATCCTCCAACTTCATCATCTAGTTTTCGCAAACAATTGACGAAAACCTTCGTCCACTCTTCTTTCCAATTATGCACACCATTTTCAATCTTAGAATTTGCTTCGGAAGCAATGCTTAGTTCCTCTGCTAAAGCTAGGTGTAGATGCTCTCGACAATAATTAGCAACCTATCCGTGCAAGCAAAAAAAAATCTGCTCTTTAAACAAATTAGAAATACAATGTCACCTGATGGCTAAAATACAGTCAGATAAATCTAGTTATAAATAATACTTCAAGACTATATCAAAATCAAATTTTATCAAGTAGTACTTACAACCTTAATAACATAAAATCTGAATCCTAAATACATTTTACTTTCTAATGAAAAAAATTAGATAAAAAGGTATTGGTTGTGTCTACCTGGGGACCTCCGTGTCCATCAAAAACTCCGAACAGATGAGCCGTTGAATCTGAATCTTGACGCTCAGGAACAAAAATTCGGCCGTCACCCAACATCTGAGAAGGAATATTCAAGAAATGTGGAAGTGCAATAACCGAGTCTTCCATTTCGGACATTCTTCCACAAATCGATGACAAGCCCCAAAGGGGTGGAAAATCTAAGGGAGAGACCTGCTTGTTTATCTTCATTTGTTAAGAACCCTCAAGAATGCAAAATGAAAATAGCCTTTCCGATTCTTCTAATTCCACAGCCTCACCATTCTCTTCACTAGGAAAAGAAAAAGGAAAACAAAGCCTCAACTACATCTGACTTGATTGACGACTCCCATGAACTGAGCTTCTCAATTCTACAAAAAACACTTACATTCTTTACTATGAGATTAAGCAATATTTGATCAAAGTTTGAGTCCTAAACTGGAATTTCCTTGATGAACGGAGTCGCTTGATTTCATTGAGCATCTACAATGCCTGCAACTTGCAAGACAAAATTTTGATGATCTTCCTTGAGCTGCTGGTTAATGTAATCATCTTATATCGAACAAGCTTACAGTTTGCCCATGTTATGTAAAAGGTTTGCTTAACCATCCTTGGAAATAAATTAATTTGAACTCAACATTTCCGTACCTCCATTTTGAATGTTTTAAAAAGCAGAGGTTGTAAAAGCAGCTTGGTATAGATGGTTCTGAAAAAAAAAACTTTTGCTGTGGTTTTAATCCCAGTAATATAATCAGAATTTATCAACTCTGAATCAAACTTTCAAGCTTAAATGATGTAGCAACCAGTAATCTATTTAATCCATGAAATACAAGATTTACCTTAGGTTTGTCAATCTCACATACATATCAGTTGAGACCAAAACATATTAAAACAAGATTTTATTACAACTCCAATGGAAGAGATTCCATAACCTCAGAGAACTGAATTTATGATATATTATTAATAATTCAGGAAATGTTATCTAAACTTCATCAAATAGGACTCAAAATCCACACAACAGAAAACTGAAAGACGCTAATAGAAAATCTTCTTGAACTCTATTTCTATATAGTCTTCCGTCTATAAGACCAACTCACCAGCAATCCCAAGTTCCAACCACAACTTATCACAGACGCTAACATGCACACAAAGCATGAAAATCTTGAACACAGAAATTACAACTTATGGCAAAAGATCAATCTTGAACCTTTAGAAGGTTAATAGCCAAATACCATTTTACCTCTTGATTTATAATGGCTTCTTCCGTCTCCCTCAACTTCCATGTATTAAAAGTCCGACCTTTGATCTCCACATGTCACCCAGAAACCATTTTATCAGTCAAAACTATTAAGAAAAAGCATTCACTATTGAGAAAAAGCATTAGGGACACCTAACGTTTTAACATAACATAATTGGCAGTCCTAGAGACTTGCATGTACGTCTACAAAAGACCTTCAAAAAACGTAGCTCTACATAAATAAAATAAAAAACTGCTCATTCACACAGAAGAAGGCAAGCTGCTTACTGTTTCAAAACAGTGCATCTAGCGGCCCTAATGCCTAAAAGGCGAAAAGGGCTGTTTCTTGATTTCTCAAGAAAGAAAAGGAGCCCCAAAGAAACATAAGCAATTTTGTGTCAACAATAAGGAAAACTTCGAATAACCTTCCCATCTTGCTTATGGCAAACTTCACTCCTCGTATAAAAAATGTTGTCTTGTGGGCCATTTGTGGACATGTGTCCATTTAGGTGTCCCATAGTGATATGCTCAGTACTTAGATGACCGGTTGCTTTCCATGGATGTCATTTTCTTTTTGAAATATCGAAAAACTACGCATACACGCTTATAGACTTGGCTTTACGAAATTGCGGGCCCTTAGCCAATAGAAACTCTCCACGGTTGGCAGAAGATTTGTTGGCTAATGGCAGAACAGCAGAGTATTTGGTGTGACGGATGCTGCCTTATTGGTTGCGTGTCAATTTCTCAAGGGCTGGATTTTAAAACTATGGAGTCAAGTATTAAATGATACATTAATCATTTTTATATGTATTTCACATTATATATGTAGTCATAAACATCATAGGATGATGTGTGTGTGACTGTGTGTGTATATATATATATATACACACACAGACTACATATATAATATATATATATGTATATATATTAAAACTCGTGTATATGATATATATGTCGAAATAATAATAATAATAATGAGTTTTATATGATATTTATCATAATCGTACCTGAGGTTATCTATTAAAAAAAATCATTTGGTACAATAAATAACCGTAAAATTGAATTCGTAAATAAAATATAAATAAACAATACATATAAAAAAATATTATTTATAACTTATATATTTATTTATTTACGATTTTTTTTCTTTGCATGTCACAATATCGACATGATTCTAAGTACATCTCCAATCCAAGCAGCAAAATAGCGTGTTGCTGCTTGGGCTTCTCCAATGGAGCTGCGCTATTTTGCAAAATAGCGTAGAACATTTTTCTTTTTTAAATTTTTTTTTTGTTTTGTTTAATTTTAAATATTTATATTAATAATTATAAATATTATTATATTAATTTAATAATTATATATATTTAAATAATATTTATTATATTATTTTAATAATTAGATAATATTTATTATATAATTTTAATAATTAAATATAAAATCATAAAAATTAAAATATAAATATAATAAATAAATATAATTTTAATAACTTATAAATAAATAAATAAAATAAAATAAAATAAAAATATTTCGAGAATATTTTTTTAGAGTAATATTTGAAGTAGATGTGTTAGAGATGAATATTATATTGGTACAGAAACTGCACTATTTTAGAGTAAAATTGCTTTTAAAATAGAGTTTTGGGTTGAAGATGACCTAACGTGTACAGTGTCATATCAACAATTATATTAAAAAAGATTGAAATTACAAAAAAATAAGATCTATTGCTAAAATTGAAATTTATGAATATAAACTTACAAAATAATAAATATATTGAATCTGTATTGTAAAAATATATGATTTGTTTAAATAATATATATAATATTTCATTCAAGAAAATGGAAAATAAAGATATATAAAATTTGTAAGTATCCCAATTTCTTTTTTTATATGTGACCAAATATATATATTTAATACATAGAAGTTCAATCCACGAGTTGGTCAAATATAAAACGATAAACATATATTAGATCAACATTACCATTTAAAACATACACAGTTTTAAAATTTATTTAATGAGTCGTATAGTTTTTTTGTTTGGGTTCTATATAATTGAATTAAATTTTAATGAACACAATAATTTATATTAGCATGTTCTCATTGATCAATACATATATCTTTTTTTTTTAATGTCCAATAATTTACGTACGTATAGTTATTATTATCAAATTAATAACGTGTTGAAGTATTATGAATAATAGGCTAGACGGGAATCAAATTTTCACCTATCTCCACTCTCAACCACCGCCACGAGAAATTGAGAGGAAACCCTCCAAAAAAAAGAAAGAAATAGAAAAACTTCTACAAACTAAAAGAAAGTGGAATTGAATTGCAAATTTCTTTAAAAATATTTTGAGTAGGTATCTTATGAGATTGTTTCACGAATCTTTATCCGTGAGACGGGTCATCCCTACCGATATTCAAAATAAGAAGTAATAATCTTAGCATAAAAAGTAATACTTTTTATTGGATAACCTAAATAAGAGATCCGTCTCATAAAATACGATCTGTGATACCGTCTCACACAAGTTTTTGCCAAATATTTTTAAAGAAACTTTTATACTGAAATTTGGAATTATGACTAGTAAAATATATTACAATATAGAGCCCCTTAAAATCGTGCTCTGAAAGACAAAAACTTGTGTGAGATGGTATCATGGGTCGTATTTTGTGAGACAGGTCTTTTATTTGGATCATCCATGAAAAAATATTATTTTTTATGCTAAGAGTATTATTTTTTATTATGAATATCGGTAGGATTGACCCGTCTCACGAATCTACAGATAAAGATTCGTGAGACCGTATCACAAGAGACTTAATCGCTCTAAAATGCTTTTAGCTAACATTCGCAACTTTCAGATTTCAGCACATATAATTAAACAAACCCGTCTGAAAAAATTCAATGAAAAAAGTTATCATACAATGCTAGTTAATCAGTAAAACCTTTCACAGACCCTTGAAGTAGTTTACTAGAGCAAAAAGTCATTTATCTTCGCAGATATAACGAGCTCATCTTACCACGGTCTCAGATTTGATATGAAAATTTCTGGTTCAAGGACAAGAGGAAAAATCAAGGGGATCACAAAACCTAAATTAGGACCAAATATTTCTAAAAGTTTCCCTCGTCTTGTATTACCCCTTTTCACACTCGTCCATTTACGTCTATGTACTTGATAAGCCCAATCTTATAGAGATTTTATTTGTGTTTATCTAGACTTTTTATCTCTAATTATGTGTTTAATTGAATTAATAATTTTAGATTTGAGTAAAAGAAGAAAAATGATTAAATTCGGAAATAAAATAAATTTACAAGACTTTAAAGGAAAAAAAAATACCAAAAAAGAAAAAAATATTATTATATTTTATTATCTTGATATTATTGAAGTTTTGAAAGAAAAATCTGTGCATTTTTGATAAAGATGAAGCATCATCTTTGAAAATAAAATCTACAATCTTATCTATAAAGTTTAAGTTTGAGATGAGCTTAAAATAAATTGAAGGAGGAGGCCCATTGAGAAAGATAACAGAGAGGCAGGAACGTACAGAGAGGCAGAAACGTACAGAG
The DNA here is from genome assembly GCF_022965805.1 of Primulina eburnea. NCBI lineage: Eukaryota > Viridiplantae > Streptophyta > Magnoliopsida > Lamiales > Gesneriaceae > Primulina > Primulina eburnea. The sequence goes on along the minus strand of NC_133117.1, from coordinate 4,830,201 downwards.
AGGCAGTGCAGAACAGAATGCTTAGGGATGGCAATGGGGCGGGGCGGGGCTGCCATCCCCATCCCCGTCCCCGAATTCCATCCCTACCCCTATTACCGTACAGATCCCCGCTTTTTTAGGTTCGGGGAATCTCCAAGCCCGAAACTTCGGGGATTAACTTCTCATCCCGCCCTCATCCCCGTTTCAAAAATATTAATATGGCAAAACGATGACGGATTCAGAGATTTTCTCAAACCAAAACCTATTATTATCTATTATTATTAGTGATAATATTAATATCAATATCAATAAGAATACTATTATTTTATTATTAATATTATTTTCGGGGCGAGTTCAGGTATGAAGATAGTAATCCCAAAAATCCCCGAACCCAAAAAAATCGTGGATCCCCATCACCATTTCGGGTTTTCCCCGTGGGGCCCCAAACCTGTGGTGAAAGTTGACATCCCTAAGAATGCTACAGTGAAGCAGCAACAACGCGGAAGAAGAAATGAAGGGAGGAAGATAAAAGGCAGAAACAGGAGAAATTCCTCAACACACGTCAATTCACCAAGAATTCTTTCATTCCTTCTCAACTATGTTTTCTTCATTAGATGTAAACATGGATTTGCACTTTGGTTTTGAATTTAATGGAGTAGATTTTTTATAGACTCGAGCCACGATATGGCCGAGACAAATTATTTTTGATGTTTTGAGTTTGATTCAATTCTATTATTTATGTTTATTCATTGATTGATGTCGTTTATCACGTGTTCTTTTAATATGGCCAATTAAATTGAATATTCGGTGGTTAATCTAAAACCGAAAGGCAACATATTAATATTTGCTTCATACATCAATCAACACATTGTTAAACCGACTAGAAATAATATTTGTTTTCAGTGTGCGATTTTAGTTTGAAAACTGAAATTTCACAGCGACTTAATGCGGTTGAATCTAATTAAATTCAGTTAGAAATAATTGGACTGTTAGATTTAATTAGATTTATTAATTCGAGAAATCGTTTAATAGAAAATTTTGGCAACTTCGTCGTGAATGAAGTAATTAATTATTGAATTTAAATTTTACACGTGGATTATAAGTTTGTCTCAGTAGCGTTGTGCGCCTTAGTCGTATTTAAATAATTTAAATTTCATCTAATTAATAGCTTGGATTAATTATGGCTTTAGTTATTTTATTTAAATTGTTTAATTTTATTTCAATTAATTTATCTCATCTCACTTAAATTTGATTAGTCTAAATTAGAAAAAAAAATCATATTCTAGTATTTAAATATTGATCTCTGTGGGTACGATACCTGGACACATTGTCCAATTACTATTACTCGACCTAGTCTGCTTGTTAGATTTATTCCCAACAGAAATCGTCGGTCAAGTTTTTGGTGCCGTTGTCGTAGATCAAATTATTTAATATTAGGATTTGCTATTTTCTTGAGATTATATTTTTTTTAGTTTTGTTGATTTTACGCATATTCGTACGCTTAAAGTTTGTTTATTTATTTTCAGGAGCCGTGCTAAAGGAGACACATAATTAGAGCCATTTGATCCAGATATTGAGAATACTTTTCGACGGAGACGTAGAGCACAAAGGGAGAAATCTTCAGACTCTGACATGGAATAACAATTAAAACCAGAGGACAAGATTGAAACAGCAGGGATGGAAGCATGTCCAACTAGGAGGATGATAGCACTGTCTATGATCTCACTAGACAAACTACTGGAGGTTATGGTTCGAGCATCACTCGTCCTACTATAGAAGCAAACAATTTTGAGTTGAAGCCATCCATTATTCAAATGATACAATATCAAGTTAGATTTGGAGAATCACAGACTGAGCATCCTAATGCGCATCTGGAAGGATTTTTATCTATCTGTGACACAATCAAATTTAATGGAGTGAGCACTGATGCCATAAGATTGAGACTATTCCCTTTCTCTTTGCACGGTGAAGCAGCCGAATGGCTTAGAGATTTACCAGCTAGCTCTATTGCTACATGAAATGGTTTGTTGGAAATGTTCTTAAATCAATATTTTCCGCCCACCAAGCTAGCACAACTACGTATGGATATTTCATCTTTTCGCCAGAAGGATGGGGAGACGCCCTCAACATGGTTTCTCTTCATATGAACAAGTTCAGATTTTATACAACGGAGTTGATCCTTCCATGCATTCCATGCTAGATGCAACAACCAATGGTAGTTTATAGAGGAAGACTCCACGAGTTGCCTTGGAAATAATTTCAAATATGGCCGAAAATAATGCCGGTTGGCCGGACATTAAACAAGAAAAGAAGGCTGGAGTTCTTGAAATGGATGTGTTGAAAGCACTTATTGCTAAGATTGATAGGTTGGCCCGTAAATTCTCTTAGCTGCAACCGAATCAAGCAAATCAAGTCCAAGGAATAGTCATCGAGGAACAACCCAATTTTGATGAGGAAGCGGTGAATTTCGTTGGGAATCAATGGAGACAGCAATCCAATCCATATAGTTCTATGTACAATCCAAGATGGAAGAATCACCCTACTTTATCTTGGAAGAATAATGAGAATTCTCTTAATCCAACACATATTCCTCCACTGTCCATTCCTCAACAAGTGAGACAACAATTATTATTGGTATCAGCAGCACCTCCAGGATTCAAGCAAGGAGATCAAAGACCAATTTATGAGGATTTTATGATGAAACATGTTGCGGGGATGGAGATGAGGCTGCAAAAATCATGATGCTATCTTGCAAAAGTTGGAATCTCAAATGGGTCAAATAGCCAATCAGTTAGCAAATCGATCCCTTGGAACACTACCAATTGATACTTAGAAAAATCCGAAATGAGTGAATGAAATGATCAAGGCTGAGGAGGAGGAACCAAAGAAGCAGGATTCTAAAGATGTGGAGGAAAAAAATGATAGAGGAGTGAAATCAAAGACAGAAGATGCTAAAGAACAGAACACTCACACCAACCCTACACAGAAGACATGTAAGAAAGGTAAGGAGTTTGATTCTAATGATACTATTGATATTAATACACTTCTTTTTTCCTCAAAGATCAAGGCAAATACAATTGGGTCATCAATTTTCAAAATTTCTTGAAGTTTTTAAGAAATTGCACATAAATATTTCTTTTGCAAAGGCTTTGGCTCGAATGTCTTCTTATGCTAAATTCTTGAAAGATATTTTGACTAAACAGAGGAAACTTGTTGATTTTGAAATTTTTAAGCTTTCTGAGGAGTGTTCAGCTATTTTGCAAAATAAATTACCTCCAAAACTTAAGGATCCAAGTAGTTTCTCCATTCCTTGCACTATAGGTAGTTCTAATTTTAACAAGGTATTATGTGGTCTTGGTGCTAGCATAAATCTTATGCCTTATTTTTGTTTTGATAAATCGGGGATTGAAGAAGTTAAACCAACCACTATTTCACTTCAACTTGCTGATAGGTCTATTAAATATCCTAGAGGAGTTATAGAGGATTTTTCTGGTTAAAGTTGATAAATTTATATTTCTAGCTGACTTTTTTGTGCTAGACATGGAGGAGGATCGTGAGATCCCCCTAATTTTAGGTTGTCCTTTCTTAGCTATTGGAAGAGCTCTCATAGATGTGTAAAAAGATGAGTTAGTTTTGAGGTTGAATGATGGGAAGGTAACTTTTAGTGTATTTCGTAGTATGAAATATCCTATTGGATCTTCTGATTGTTATAAAATAGATGCTATTGATGATATTGTTGAGTGTAATGTGCATGATACTTTTGTTGAAGAACCATTAGAGATGCTTTTGGTGAACCCAAAGTCCATGGAATCAAACAGAGAAGAGGAGGAGGAATGTATGAACTACTTGGAGGGATCAAAGCCTCTGCCAAGATCGGTAAATTCGAAGATTGAATATCTTGGACATATTCCAAAATCACTTAAACCTTCCATTGAAGAACCCTCATTCCTTGAACTGAAACCACTTCTTCCTCATTTAAAATATTTATTTTGAAGGAAGAAGATAAACTGCCAGTAATTGTTTCTTCTTCCTTGACAGGTGATGAGGAAGATAAGCTTTTGAGAGTGATGAAGGATCATATGTCACGCCCCGAAACTCGGGAATGACACCGGCATTGTTTAACAATCACACGATTGCGACAACAAGCCTCTTGTAGCACAGTATAAACCGAACCAGTTTATATATCATAATCTCAAATTAAATAACCGATGTCTTTACAATTAACAAAATAAATAAGACGACATAGTTTTATTGCGGAAACGTGAATCTAATTAATAATAACTTAAACGAAATACCTTGAGCGTTCACCATCCCCAGAAACTCCTCATCCTCGAGTTCTTCTTCGGGCTTATCTGGGAAGGGTTGTAAGGGGGATGAGTATTTTGGGAATACTCAGTAAATGGGGGAAAATCAAGCACAATAAAGACAACATGCGTAAATTTCGAGAATAAAACATGACTTGCATACATACTTCATAAACATGCATAACATTGACACAGCACTGTGACTCATCTACTTTCTACGGTTTACTGACGTCAGTCCCTAATTTTTACTCCTCTAAGAGGGCGAGGCCGTATAGCGGTTATGTCCCCCACCGCGTAAGGGTACGTCGTGGTTGGGATTCCCTCCCGTATACAGTCGACTCCTCACAGTGCTTTTGAAATCGTATGACAATTATACCAAAAGAGTATAAAGAAGATTGTACTCGACTATTTATTTTTCTTGTAAAAATCGAAAACATGTATGCATAAATTCGATATTTTTTTAAAGTTTAAAAATAGCCCACTTACCGTATATTTGATGCTAAAAACGTGGGTGCTTGGCTTGGAAATAGGATCGCTCCTTGCTCCTACTTCGGACAGAACTTCGGCTTAATTTATAGGATGATTTTCGGCAGAGTTTCGGCTTGGGAGAGCTGCTGAATTTCGAAATTTTAAGTGTGAGAATGAGTGGGTATGGTGTGGTATTTATAGGCCAAGGGGTGGGAGCTTGATATGGCATTCAAATCATGCCCAAGATTGGCCTCAATCTCCACGTTTTTTGCTTCAATTCTTCATCCCATATTGAGTTATTTGGCTACCTAAATTGGTGAGATTACATTCTTGATTCATTCCCTTCTTGCTTGGCTCGAGATTTGATGCTATGCTAAGGGGTTTGAACAAATCTTTGGTTATTTGTTTCCAAGTATCCGTGTATCTATCTATCACAAAATCTTGGCATATCAACTAAGGGAATTTTCGAAATCCCCATGCACTATCTTGCCTAAATTCTTTAACTTGTGTAATATTCAACTCTTGCAAGAAAAATCCCCTTCCTAATTTCGAAAATTGCATGCTTAAACACAATATATCAAATCCCATATGGTATGTCCAAGAGTATCTGTACATATCCCATATAAAATATTCTCCATTATGCAAGTCTTATTTTCACACAACACAAAAATCTTATGTTAAAATTTCCTTTACAATTATTTAATTATATGGTGAGAAATTCTTCGTTCTTACATCATATATGTGCAATTGAATGGAGCATAGCTAACATCAAGGGGGTTAGTCCATCTATGTGCATGCACACAATTTTAATGGAGAGGAGCACTCCCCCACTACTCAACCCCAAAGGAGACTAAATCCAGCTATGCAAGATGTCGTCAAAAGGAGGTAATCAAACTCCTTGATGCATGTATGATTTTTCCTATATCTGATAGCAAGTGGGTAATCCATGTGCATGTTCTTCCTAAGAAAGCGGGAATCAATGTTCTTAAAAATGAAAATAACGAGTTAATCCCTACTATAACTGTGACTGGGTGGCGTGTTTGTATTGATTATAGCAAATTGAATGATGCCACAAGAAAATATCACTTCCCTTTACCTTTTGTTGATCACATGTTAGAGTGTTTGGCACGTCATGGTTTTTATTGTTTTCTAGATTGTTATTTTGGATATATGCAAATCCCTATATCTCTCGAAGATCAAGATAAGACGACTTTTACGTGTCCTATGGTAGTTTTGCTTATAAAAGAATGTCGTTTGGTTTGTGTAATGCTCCTGATACTTTTCAACGTTGTAGATGGTGATTTTTCGTGATATGGTTGAAAAGTATATTGATGTCTTCATGGATGACTTTTCTGTTTTTGGTTCTTCCTTCGACTCTTGTTTGGTTAATTTGTCAAAAGTGCTAAATAGATGTGAAGAAACGAATCTTGTACTTAACTGGGAGAAATGTCATTTCATGGTAAGAGAATGAATTGTCCTTGGTCACAAAATTTCCGAAAAAGGGATTGAAATGGATAGAGCTAAAGTAGATATCATAAAAAATCTTCCTCCCCCAACTAATGTCAAGGGAATTCGTAGTTTTATTGGGCATGCAGGTTTTTATAGGCGATTTATCAAGGATTTCTAAAATATTTCTAAGCCTTTAACTAATCTGCTAATGAAAGATCTTCCTTTTGTTTTTTCTGATGATTGTTTACAAGCTTTTCAACTATTAAAGCAAAATTTGACCACAACCCCAATCATTATCCCAGATTGGAATCTACCTTTTGAATTCATGTGCGATGCAAGTGATATTGCTTTAGGAGCTGTTTTGGGGCAAAAGAAGGACAAGTTCTTGCATGTAATCCACTATGCAAGGATGACACTTTCAGGAGCTCAATTGAACTACTCTACTACAGAAAAAAGTTGTTGGCTGTTGTATTTTCTTTGGACAAGTTTCGGTCATACCTTGTAGAGAGTAAAGTGATAGTCCACACAGATCATTCAGCTTTGAAGTATCTCTTAAACAAGAAGGAGGCCAAGCAAAGATTGATATGACGGATCCTTATACTGCAAGAATTTGACATAAAGATCGTGGATCGCAAGGGGAATGAAAACCAAGTTACTGATCATTTATCGAGATTGGAGAAGCCCGAGGAAGGTAAGTATGTAATTAGAGATGAATTTCCTGACGAGAAACTTTATATCATCTCTAATTTACCATGGCATGCTGATTTTTTCAATTATTTGTCATGCAAATTTATTCATTCTCATCTTACATATCAGTGGAAAAAGAATTTCTTTGGATTTAAAATATTATGTTTGAGAAGATCCTCTTTTGTTTAGATTCTGTGCAGATGGCATTTTCGTAGGTGTATTCTAGTGGAAGAGGTAAGTTTTATACTTGTTCATTGTCATAGTGGTCCAACTGGAGGACATTTTGGGGCAAGTAAAACGGCCACACAAATCCTTCAATCTGGATTCTATTGTCCTACACTGTTCAAGGATGCACACACTTATGTTTTGAATTGCAATGAATGCCAACGTGTTGGTAATATTTCAAGGAGACACGTTTCCATTGAATAAGATTTTAGTCTGTGAATTGTTTGATTTGTGTGGAATTGATTTCATGGGGCATATTCTAGATTCCTTAGGAAATAAATATATTTTGGTGGATGTGGATTACGTATCCAAGTGGGCGGAAGCAAGTGCTTCTAAAACCAATGACTCTAAGGTTGTGATCCAATTTTTAAAGAAAATATTTTTGCAAGATTTGGCACACTTAAAGCCATTATTAGCGATGGAGGAACACACTTTTGTAATCGTCATTTTGAATCTCTTTTGGCTAAGTATAGGATAACGTACAAGGCGGCAACACGTTATCATCCTCAAACTAGTGGTCAAATAGAAGTGTCAAATATGGAGATTAAGAAAATTCTTGTGAAGACCGTCGGGTCTTCGAGGAAGGAATGTGCTAATAAATTGGATGATGCATTGTGGGCATATAGAACAACATTCAAAACCCTATAGGAATTTCTATTTTTCGTTTGGTCTATGGAAAATCTTGTCACCTTGCTATTGAACCAGAGCATAGGACATTATGGGCTACTAAAATTTTGAACTTTGATGTGCAAGATAAAGGTGATCAATGTGTTCTACAATTCAATGAGATGAAGGAATTTCGTCTTTATTCATATGAGAATGCAAAAATCTACAAAGAAAAGACAAAGAAGTGGCATGATGCAAGGATTGCGCACAGGGAATTTGAGTCTGGACAAAACGTGCTTCTTTATAATTCTCGTTTGAAACTCATGCCAGGTAAACTTCATTCCAAATGGTCTGGGCCTTTACTGTTACTGAAGTTTTTCCATTTGGTCTTGTAGAAATCTGTGGAGATTATGGAAATCCATTTAAGGTGAATGGAAATCGATTGAAAATTTTCATGAAGGAATTATGGAGCAAGAGGAGCCGATTACCCTTTTGCACGATCCGAACTAATTTATAAAGGGAGTTGTCCGACTAAGACAATAAATCTAGTGCTTGCTGGGAGGCAACCCAATTATTTATTTTATTTCCCGTCATTTCACTTTTTATTTTTACTTTTTCATTTTGTTAGGTTAATCCTCTGTGATTTTGGTGTGTGTAGGGAATACTGGAATGAAGCAAAACGATTCAGATGCTGGAAAGCTTAAACTGTTGAAAAAAAATATTACAATCGTCGAGGAATTCTACCATCTTCATGGATCTAAAAGCAACACTGCCAAGGAAGTGTTCTCTTACTATTATATACACAAGTTCCATATTCTTTTAATGGCATGACACTGAGGACAATGTAAATAGATGAGATTCCGGGTTTGCCTCCAGTCCGAGAAATAGATTTCAGCATTGAACTGATACCAGGTACAGTACCTATTTCTAAAGCTCCATACAGAATGGCATCAGTTGAACTAAAAGGACTGAAAGATTAGCTAGAGGATTTACTGGCAAAAGGTTACATCAGACCGATTGTTTCTCCTTGGGGTGCTCCCGTTAAAGTGTGGGGGATTTGTGTTTTGTTTCACGTTACAACATTAGCATGTGCTTCAATGTTTAATCTTCGAGCATGAAAATTTTTCTGGTTATTCTTTGAGAAACTACACTTGTGATTACATGACACACTAATTGATTTTCTAGATTTTTTTATCACTCAAGAGATTGAATCACATCTAGAATTGATTGAGATGAGTTGTAGTTGTAGCAGAAGAATTTGAGCACAAACTAGTTTTGTATCATATTTTGAGACATCATCTATGCACTTTAGGTCATACTTATATGAATTAATTGTGAATTGACAATAGCTGAGCTCAGAAAAATAAAATAAAAATTAAAAAAAGAAAATAAACAATCTAGAACTTGTCTAATTATCTTTCGAGGCAAAATTACGGAGGTGAATGATTTCGGGATGATTTAGGCAATCTTTGGACCGTTTGAGCCTTTCGAACCTACCCAATACATAATTCATATCCCTAGTATTCCCTTTTGAGCCTAATAAATCGAATGGAGTGTGTCAAAGACATACAATTAACCCTCATTCGTATTACTTCAAAATCTCACATCAAATACCTAATTTTTTAGCTCATACACTATTTATCTACCTTAATTTTGAGATAAATAAACCCGTTTAGCGCTTTAAAATTTTCAATAACTCACATGTGTTGATAATTGATAAGAAAAATGGAGAAGTTTGAAAAAAAAAATCATGAAGAAAGGGAAGGGGATTGTTGATATATATATATATATATATATATATATATATAATATATATATATATATATATAATGACAAAAAGAAATGAGGAGGGAATGTTGTATGATTTGGTGACTGGAAAAAAAAAAACTAAAAGATAATGATGTTGAGGATTGAAAAAATATGAAGGAATAAAAAAATGATGATGACAAAAAGAAATGAGGAGGGAATGTTGTATGATTTGGTGACTGGAAAAAAAAAAAAACTAAAGATAATGATGTTGAGGATTGAAAAAATATGAAGGAATAAAAAAATGATGATGGAAGATGAACGAAAGTGGAAGGAAGTTGAAAAGGTTAGATTGAGGATGTTGAAATTCAATAAATGGAGGAAGATAAGAGATGAAAGAGTGCGTTGTATCATTAAATTGTTTATTTTCTCTCATTTTGAATCTCCCTATCTTTATTGTAGCCGTGAGCCGTGGCCTAACATTATAAACTTGAAAAGACCTATTAATCGGGTCATATTCCTCCAACATTTAGTGGAGGAAGGTATGAAGTACAAGCTTATGGAGAGTTTCTTTTTTAAAAAAAATATTAGAAAATATGAGCACTTCTTGAACTAAAACAGCTTTAAAAATATGAGTTTTGACTTCCACACTACACATGTCTCATTATCTGGATCTTTTCTAGTGAATGCTTGAATTTTAAATTTGTAATGAAAGTGAATCTTATTATTTTCGAAGTGTGATATTTTGATTGAGTGTGACGGAATTTGGAAGGTTGAAAAGTGTTGATTGTGTCAATTTTGTGGTGAATCATTAAATATTCTTTCGTTAAATTTTTATACTCTGATTTGCTCGAGGACTATCAAAGGCTAAGTGAGTGAGTGTGTGTGTGTGTCTGTGTGTGTGTGGGGGGGGGGGGGGTGTGGATAAGCCCAAATCTTATAGAGATTTAAGGATTTTATTTCTGCTTATCTAGAATTTTTGTCCCTAATTATGTGCTTAATTGAATTAATAATTGTAGATTTGATTAAAAGATGAAAAATTAATTAAATTTGTAAATAAAATAAATTTACAAGATTTCAAAGACAAAAAATATCAAAAGAAAAGAACTAAAATATTCTTATATTTTATTATCTTGATATTATTGAAGTTTAAGAAGAAAAATCTGCCATATCTTGATAAAGATGAAGCCTCGTCTTTGAAAATAAAATCTGCAATCTTATCTACAAAGTTTAAGTTTGAGATGTGCTTAAAAGGAATTGAAGGAGGAGGCCAATTGAGAAGGATAAAAAGGAAACAGAAACGTGCAGAGAGGGGAAGAGACGTAACAGCAGAGGAAGAGATAGGAAGTGCATAACAGAAGGCTACAGTGAAGCGGCAATAGTGCGAAAAAAGAATTGAAGTGAGGAAGATAGAAAGCATAAGCACAAGGAATTCCTCAACACACGCCGAATCACTGAGAATTCATTTCAATCCTTCTCAACTATGTTTTCTTCATTAAATTTAAACATGTATTTGCACTTGTTTTGAATTTATGGAGTAGACTTTTATAGACTAAGGTCACAATAGGACCGAGACAAATTATTTTTGATTGTTTTGAGTTTGATTCAATTCTATTATTTATTTTTATTCATTGATTGATATCGTTTATCATTTGTTTTTTTAATCTGGCCAATTAAATTGAATATTCGTTGGCTAATCTAAAACTGAAAAGCTATAGATTTATATTTGCTTCATACATCAATCAACACATGGTTAAATCGACTAGTCAATCAACACATGGTTAAATCGACTAGAAATAATATTCGATTTCAGTGAGCGACTTGAGGTTGAAAAACTGGAATTTCACAGCGACTTAATGCGGTTGAATCTAATTAAATTCAGTTAGGAATAATTGAATTGTTAGATTTAATTAGATTTATTAATTCGAGAAATCGTTGAATAGATGATTTTGAGAATTTCGTCGTGAATGAATTAATTAGTTTATTGAATTTAAATTTGACTCGTGGATTATAAGTTTGTCTCAATACGTTGTGCGTCATAGTCATTTTTAAATAATTTCAATTTTCGTCTAAATTAATAGCTTGGATTATTTTTGGTTTTAGTTAATTTATTTAAATTATTTAATTTAATTTCAATTAATTTATCTCATCTCACTTAAATTTGATTAGCCTAAATTAGAAAATTAATAATTCATATTCTAGTATTTAAACATCGATCTATGTGGGTACGATACCTAGACTCATCATCCAATTATTATTACTTGACCTAGTCCGCTTGCTAGATTTATTCACAACCGAAATAATCGGTCAGTACTCATCGCTACGCAATTCCTCAATCAGAATAACATTAGGATACCAGCCAGCATACCTCTGCACTTTTAGCCACAAGTTAGAGCACAAAGATTATGGGCTAACTTCATGTAGAGGTAGTAGTTCAAGTTCATGTTCAGGTTCTAGTGCATCTGATGATCGGGATTAGAATTAATAACATGCAAATGAATCCGAAATCGCAGACACAGAGCAAGGCATTTTAAGATCAACAGAGTAAACTTGGTTTATTTTGTGCTTCAAAAGTTTACAAGTTCAGTCAGAAATAGAGTTATTCACATATCGTCTAAGAACATAGTTTGTAACAAATTGACCAGGTGACTCAATAGCTACTCGTCATGTAAAAGAGAAGGTGATCTTACCTTACAATCTATCTATAACCGATGGCTGGAAAAGGATAATCAAGAATTCTGCAATCTGGCACATTCTCTTCCCTAGACTTGTCGCGGATTCTACACTTTATTCATGAAGAAGACAGTTCGGAACAGCAATGGTTAGCGCTTCCTGCAAGATTTGTAATCCTAAAACAAACTTAGCCACAGAACAAGGAAGAACTGACCAATTGCAACCATAAATCATATGGATCTTGAAACGAAGAGTTCATCTGCAATGTACAAACGGGAAGCATCTAGCTACTATCACCAGATATGAGAACTCAAGAACAAAAAACATATTTTTATTGAGAATATAAATTTATGTACATTGGACATCGTTCTCTGATCTTTGCTAAAACCATGTGCTAAGAACTTATCACTACAACACGATCTAGTGCAGTTGAACCAAAAGATCTTTACAGTCGACAGAGCATAATCAACGTCGGAAGGGCTTACTAAAAAATCACTAAAAAATCAACTTGCGCAGTGCTCAACTGAACAAATATGTTTCCTAATTATGGTTTGAATGGTCAAAAAACTAATTATGGTTTGAATGGTCACGAGACCTCCAAGCGATAGGTCAACAAATGAAGACCACTTTTCCTGGTGATCGTACCATGTAACAAATGTATAGCGTAGAAGCCTCAAATCATCATATTTAAATTCATCAGGTCATCCATTGGTATTTCAAGGCCACCCATATAATCATGATCATGTAATCCGTCATCTTCTATATCCAACCATGATCCTATATCTTCTCCTTGACCACCAAAATCATTGGGATCCATGTTAGGGAGTTGCAAGCCAGATAAATCTATTGGTTCCTCCAATATGTCCAGATTATAATCGTTTTTATCCTCAGCAACGTCTCTTCCACTGATATCATTTGACTTAAGTGTTGATGGCAGCATTCCTTTTGTTTGTTCTGGCATCTTTCCTGGAAGACCATTAATAGAAGCAGATAAAGGAACATTTTTCTGCTTAGGTTTTGCCTTGGACTTCCTCTCACCCTTGACAGTGGCTGATGCAGGGCGACCAATTTTAGCAGTTCCACTTCTGGATACCACCTCCCTGCTATATCCTTTCCCTTCTCTGTCCCTCTCAGTCCTTTTACCTTTTGCACTGCATACAAGTGAACCTTTAAGGCATGATGGGGAACCTGGAGATGTGCTAACACCAACTTCATCAAGTAGTAGTTCCCTCCTTTTCACTTTATTTGACCAGCTATCTTCTTTACCAGAATTTGGTTCATACCCCAAATTTGAGGGGAAAACTTCAGAATAATATGTTTCCTGATTGTTTGAAGGACTCTGCTGCGCGCCCACATGAGCTGCAATATAAATTTATTCAAGAAACTAAGATATTCATAAAAGCAAGAGACGATCATCACCCAATCGAAGGAAACTATTTTTTATTTAAAACAAATAAATGACAATAGGATTGTGATATGTATCATTGCCACATACCTGAAGCTCTAACTTCCATAGAGCCTCCAGATGTCCTAAGATAAGGTTCACAAAATTCATTATCAGTGTTTAAATTTGGAGGTTGTTCATCAGTGAGCCGTGATACTTCAGCAAGGAACATGTCTCTGTACAACTGTTCGTCAAAGCAACTCTTTCCGGTTGCCTCAAATTCCTGGCATCGTTCCAGTGTACGCTTAACAAAAGCTAAGGCAGCTTGTTTGGCCATTTTACCAGTAGCACTCTTCATCCCGTGAACATTAGAACACCATAAATTCTGCAGAACAAGAAGCCTAAACTTATTAATTTCATATTAACAGAGGAATGTCAGTGTTTTCTTGGTTCAGTGGCAGAAAATAATTATATAAATTGAACCGGAATTTGATGTATAGATATGACTTCATCAAAGGTAAGAGAGCAAGTATCACAATGAAGTTTCCTATCCCAATTAAAATTGAACCTTATCAAAATATTTATTCGAGAGAAACAAAGAAGTAAAAAATCTTTATATTCACCCCACTCTTTTCCAGATTACTCCCGAGAACACAATTAACCATTTCTTTATGCTAAAAAGCCTAAAATGTCCATTCAACTCGTCTTATTTTCAGGATAAAATATTCAAACTGCCAAACTCATCGCATAAAAAAAAAGAATTTGCAATCTGACAAACGAGATAATATCAGGTAACTAAAACAGAAACATTGCACAACTATCATTAAAAGTCATTCTGCAATGTCAAACCACCATGTCATTAGTAAACAGACTTTTCTAATACAATGGTCTACTGATTGCACTAAGTCCAGCTCTAGTAGCAACCTACTCAAAGCTCAACACAACAAAAATGGTTCTTGAGCTGAAGCTTGATACTCATTGAGTAGTGCTTCTAAATCTCAAGCTCGACTCGAGTAATTCTTGAGTTACCCAAGCTCGAGTATTAAAACTTTATTTACAAAAAAACCCTTTAATTTTTTTAAAAAAGAATGCAAAAATATGTAATGTATGACAAAATTAAGGGTAAAAAAAATAGTTGACATTTTTAAAAAAAATAAATAAATTAGTTTTTGAGCTTGAGTACTTCAGCATGAGACATCAAAGCTCGAGCTCAGCTCGAGAGAGCACTCGAATTATTCAATCTCGAGTTAAACTTTGACCAACTAGCATGAAGCTCAGCTTGGTTCTGATATTCTGTTGATCTAACTTACTATAGCGAAATGATAATTAATTATGCGATCCATTTCTTATGTTTTACATGGTCTCAATAATCTAAAACCATTACAGTTGTCCGGAAATTTTAATTTTAAATTTTATGACCAACCAAACTCAAACCATTCAAACAACTTTAAGGTGAGATTTTGATCTAATCAAAGTTCATTGAACTTATCTCAAGAACTTAACGGCAGCTACTATCATGACTTAATGAGTTCATCATATGATAGATACCAGTCAAATAGACAGACTTCAAAGGACCTCAGTTCCACAGAAAGTCTATATTGCTGATAAAAGAGTCACCTCAAACTTAAAGCAATGTTCATTTTGTAGATCAAAGAGAGACAGGTTCAGGAAAGTGAAAATTACCCTGTACTTTGTATAAGCCATTGCCACGAGATTCTCAAGAGCATGTACTTCAAATTCCCTATGATTTGTTAAAATGATTAGATAATCAGGAGTTCAGGACATAGAGATTGTCCAGATATCATAAAGAAAATATCACAAATAAAATAGGAGAAATTTCATACTTTTCCTGGAGTTCTTTAGCCTCAGAAGTGGAACTTAGTAATTTCCCAAGTAGCCTTTTCTTCTCGGACACCTATAAGTAGGCTAAGTTAAGATTGCTAAAATGACCGCAAATTTGAAGCTATACTGATGAAATAGCAATAATATGCTCGTACATCCAACACCAAAGAGTCTCAAGTCTGATCTACATCGACTATGAATCAGCTTCAGCAGGAAGAACAAAAGGAAAAGCAAATTTTTAAAGCTCAGTGGTTCTACAGCAAAAGTTCATTTAA
The DNA here is from genome assembly GCF_022965805.1 of Primulina eburnea. Taxonomy (NCBI): domain Eukaryota; kingdom Viridiplantae; phylum Streptophyta; class Magnoliopsida; order Lamiales; family Gesneriaceae; genus Primulina; species Primulina eburnea. The sequence continues at coordinate 4,814,563 of NC_133117.1, read as the reverse complement.
GTTGCTGGAGTAAATCTAAAGAGGGGTGGGAAATAACTTCCTTAGGGCTTTACTTAAAATTCATCAGAAACATGTATAAAAACAAATATATAGTCTGAAACAGGAATTCCCAAGCTGACCACATTAACTAAACTCCTGATTTTCAAGTACAAGAAGCCAGTGAAGCATCTTTCACACCAGTTTCCTTTTTCAGGTACTTAATTGTCCTGTATTGATTTCCTTTTTCCTAAAAGTGAGATACTGAAAGGAAGGGCGTTGGGATCATTCTAAAGGAGTAAATTAATGTGTGTGTATAACCAATATAGCAAGAAATAGCAGCAGTAGTGGGTTGTGTTATGTTCACATGTGTGTGTATAACTAAAATAGCAAGAAATAGCAGCACAATGGGTTATGTTATGCGCACAACCAAATGAAACTCAAAGAAAAAATGAAAAATTAAGAGCTGATTTAAAAGAATCGTGGCAACAAACCAAAATTCAATTGCCCATGCTTTAATTCCATACATAATAATTACTTCGGACTAGGGCTGCAAACGAACCGAACATGTTCGCGAGTTTTTCGAGCCGCCTCGATAAATATTCGATTCGTATTCGAACTTATCGAATTTGAGCCGAACTCGAACACGTTCGAACTTTTTTTCGAGCCGAACTCGAGCCCAAATTATTTTGTTCGATAGTTCGCGAATAGTTCGCGAGCCTTAATATTTTATTAATATAATATAATTATATATATATATACATTTCGAATATTTCGAGCATTTCGAGCTTTCAAACCTTAATATCCGAGCAATAATTCGAATAGTTCACGAATATATTCGAATATTTCGAGCCGAACTCGAACTCGAACTTCATTTCGAGCCGAGCTCGAGCCCAAATATTTGAAATTATCGAACTTCGAATCGAGCTCGAACTCGAATATACCTATTTCGAGCCGAATTCGAGCCTGACTTTTTTACTATTATTCGGCTCGATTCGGTTCGTTTGCACCCCTACTTCAGACTACAGAAGGGATCTCATCCTACCTGTTCCTGGTGCTTGTGATCCATTTTACCAACATCTTCATTTATGCCTTCATCTCCGTTCTGTGACAAATTAGACTCATTCAGACGGGAAAATATACAGATATGTAAAGAACTTGACAAATTTAAATGCAGTTTTTCTTGAACGAGATCCATCATACCATTAGATCTGGATAGATTCCAATACTGTGAACCTCCACAAGAAGTTGTTCATCCGTTGGCATGCTATAGTACTGATACTCGGAGTATGTAGTGCCAGGTAAAACCTGGTCCGAAACTATACCATTTTGCGTATGATCATGGCTTGGTATAAACACCGTGTTTGCTATGGATACAATATTGTTTTCTGGCATAGTGTGGTTCAGCTCATAGATTGAATTACCATTGGCATTTACGCCATTACCATTAGAAGAATGATAACCAGAAAGGTCACTACTTCGACACATCTTGGGGAAGAATATGTCAGGTACCGTATCATTTTCCATCTTATTTCGTGATTCATACACATCTTGCTTGAGGTCTTCCATACTGCAGCTAAGCTCTTGATTTCCTTCTTCAGGAATCAAAGCTGCAATAAGTCTCTGGAACAGAGAAATGTCATTGTGTGTCTTCGCTCTTGGACCTAATCGTTCTGGGCTAACCTCAACACTTATTGTTTCAATCTCCTTACATTCATCTAGCTTGCAGCCATTAGGTATTGAAGTGGAACTATCTCCAGCAAAAGGTGCTACTGCTGGAGTATCTACAGCTGAACCAAGGGTCACCTAGAAGGAAAAATAAATAAACAGAATGAGGCAAAATATCATCATAAATATAATGTGTCGTCATCTTTAGAAACTTGTTCCGTTCACATTTTCATTTCATTGTACTGTCAACTCTGATGAAATTAAGTAGAATTTACCTGACAGTACAATGAAATGAAAATGTGAACCGTACAAGTTTCTAGAGGCCCACACAGAAACATGTGCTGAAACACAAGGTACAAATAGCAAAATATAAACAATACATTTTAAGAACGAAAAAAAATCTGTAAATAGGAATGTATAGATAAACAATATTCAAAATTATATATCGGGGGTAAAGTTATGTTTTGGAATCTCGGTGGTTGATATAAGTATTTGTGATAACCATCCATCCAAGTATCATCAAGCTACCTTGGACCATATGGTATGGTCCTTTAATCTTTTGCACTTAAAAAGAAAATCCCTGTGTTTCTGATACAAGGAACTATCAACCATTTAGTGCCACATGAAGACTAGAAATATGGATACCCATGCATTCTTTGGCACATGAAAGTAAAAAACGCGGCTGATAGAACACGACCACCTAATGTTAATAACACTCATGGGCACCTCGCACAGCCTACCTCTTCACCTGCACTTCATTCTCTTTCAGATAAGTGGTTTCTGACAACTATTCCCTACCACCACCAAGACACCTCATGGTTATACAAATTACAAACCCCCCCCCCCCCCCACTATCACACAATCTTTTCAAGGCATCTGTTCCGCTGTCTGCAGGTAAAGCATGTCACGGTAAAGCTGGATGCACTTACACTTCCGCACCACCAGCATATCTAAGCAGGAAGTTTGAAGGTGAATAAGAAATCACATGCACGAGTTTCTCAGCATGTTCAAGGCAGTGTGGAACTTTTTTTAAAAAAAATCAACACGCGAGAGTTTGAGTAAGATATCAAACATAGTGATTTTCCTACATGTCGGTGCACTGTAGACAACGCCGAATGTGAAACAAATTATAAAATCGCTGTCGCACAAAAGGCAAAACTACAAGCCAAAATCTAATATTATCAATCAAACATACTGACTTGGAATCGAAAAAAAAAACTGATAACCCCAGGAGAGCTAATCAAGGATATTAGACGACTAGCATGGTAGGCTTAACATTTGTCCGTGGCTGCTGAGCAGAAAATGATAAACTTTTCATTTATGCTTGGTCCATGGTCTAACGTTTGATAACGTAATAGATTAGTACTTTCCATGAAATGATCACTATCTTGCATTTTATTACTAATAGAACTGCTTCAAAGCAATAGAGAGAATGCTGTAAATTTATAAAAACGACTTTTCTTCTCGACTGCAGCATCACAAAGTGACTTCAATTCTAATTACGCATTTTATACATGGGCTTTAACAAAGGGTATTACGGTAGCATTAAACTTGAAATCATCAGTAATTCAGAATGATCACTTCCAGACTGAATAAAGTTGAGTAAAATCACAAAATAAAACATCTTCATACCTGTTCTTTCAAATAGGAGATGTCTGTGTCAGCTATAAAACGAAACAAAGGTTCCATCTCCATCCAGAATGGGCTAGAAAGGGATTGGTCTGCATTTTAATTAAGATAGTTATTGCCTGAAGAACAACAAGCTTTGAGAAAAAGAAAACTAAACATTTCACATGAAGAATACCTCTGTTCGTAACAGCATTTGTAGCAGCCAAGAGCTCATCATGTCCATTATCAGAACCAACTGCTAAAATTATCCAGTAAAAATCAATCAACTGTCAATAAAAGTAAATAAATAATGGTGTCCATGAAAACCAACACAAACATTAGAGAGATCATAAATAATTTACCCAGGAAATCTGCTGTCATACTTATAGTCATATGCTTTTGACGTGTATATGCTTTCCTGTCAGAAAGCTTTCTTGTAGGTCGCCGACCTGCTCTGCTGAAAAGAAGGTTTTACCAAGTCATAAAAAATACTCCAACCAGTTCACAACCAAGGGTACATCAGAAAGAAGCACAAATTGAAAAAATTAAAACATATACAGGACCAAAAATAAAAGGAAACTTAGACATCATGTTAACCTTTCAGTCTTGTCAAGAATAAGTCTGGAACTTCTAATTTGTTTTGTTGTTCCCACATTACCAAGCCTCTCAGCTGTTAAAGGCAAGAGGGGTTTTGATGAAGTAAACCCCCGACCCGTTCTGCCTTGCCGTCTGACACCATCCCCATGATCATCCTCACAGGCGGCCTTGTTTTTTCTTGGTGGTAAGAGTAGGGTTGACATTTTCTGGACATTCTGGCCACTTTTCTCATCTATCTCATCACATTTCTTATTCTTGTCTCTTGATTTAATTTCAGGAGCACCTGATTCCTCAGTTTCAGATAACGCAGCTGGAGATAAATTGTCACCTTTTATTTTAACATGCTGAGGAGAATGAGCAGGCAAACGCCTTTCATTTACCATCACTTCAGCCGTATCAAAAGTAGGGTTCTCGTCATTCCAGGAACAATGGGTGATAAATTAGTTCTTCTTGCAGTTCGAGAAATCTTCTGTGGCTTCTGAACCCAATTGGCAACCGGAGGAGATGTAGACCGTGCAGAAGGTGAACGCTCCCCATTGTTAGGCCCAAAGACACAGGGAAGTTTACTCATGCAATTAGATAATTCCCAATCATCTGAAGATACGGAACGTTGTGCCACTTGAGACAACTTGGAAACCCCGCCAACTGAACCAGACCGTGGGGCACGTAAGTTACCATTCAACTTCGAGCTTGAGGTCGGGCTGCCTGAACTTAAATCTTCTCGGGAACTTGCCCTAATTTATAGGAGCAAACTCAATTTAAAAAAGCTACATGATTTATGTTTAATAGTTAATTAAGGGGAAATAAACAATATAAACAAAAAAAAACATAATTCACCTCAAAATCCAACTCGTTGCATATTTCCAATTCCAAATTTAAACAATCGTCATAATTTATTCAACTACAGTTGAATGTAGTCTTATTTTCTACCCCAGAAAAAAATTCAAAGAAAGACTTAATAAAGAAACCGCTGTCTTCAGCAGAATTGCAACGCTAAAAAATAGCAGCAGTTGAAGCTGATTCTTCCTGTGCTTAAACTAAGGCTGTACTGAAATTTTGAGCAGCTTTCAACTGCAGGTCTAGGTTAACTGTTAACTGCAGGGGATAACATCAAATGATCTACTCTCGAATCCTCTTTAGCACATGAAAAGCAATCACCAGTAAGCTAAAAATAAGTGAAAAGCTACAAATCCCTAAATCCAAAAGAAGAAAGGGAGTTGAGATTGGAGAAAGCAGTTCGCAGCTTTATTCACTTATCTCGTGCAATTAATCTTTCTAGGTGCCTGAACTTAATAGAGCATGGACACGTGTTGATGAAAATTTAGATCAATTCATTATTTTGGCCAATAAGAGTAAATCTTGTCATACTTTTTGGATCAAATTAAAAAATGTGTGTTTTCTGTTTTAAGAACTGCACATTTTTTAGCACAATTCCCAATCAATTTGTCCCCCACTCAAAAGCGCCAAACCATTTCTACAGCCAAATTATCAGGAGACAGCATAGCACAGAAAGTATGCATCAAAAGCTGAGGCAAATGAACTACTCAAAGGCCGATGTACTCAAAAAAAGGTTAGCTTTTAAAACAAAAAACACACTATCAGAAAATAAGAAGGGAGAAAAGCATAAAATTATCAAATGGCAACATCAATGAAATTTTGAGATTTATAATGACAAAGAAAGAGAAAAGATTGTTACCTGTTTCCAGCTTTCAGATTCACCCTTTCTTTCTCTTGACCACTTGGACGTTCTCTCCTCTCGTGGAGAAAGGAACTATTGTCTGAATCAGTTCTGGAAATAGATGAACGAATGCCCGAGCTAGTCTGTGAGGTGGCTTCAGATTTTCCTACTCCCAAACCTCCATTAGCAACTCCAGCTCTAATCAAGGTGCATAATTAGATAACAAAGCGGTTCATAATTATGGCGATAACAAAAGACCAAGCAGAAACAAATAAAGTAAAGCCAGAAGGAAACAAATAGAGAGAGATAGACTTAAAAATTTTCGTGCTTATTAGTTTCATGAAAAAGACATTTTAATCTGGAAAGTCCAAAAAATAAAAGTGTCCCTAGATATCTAGGGCCATCATGTTTTAGAATCCAATATTATATCTTGTGATACTGATAGAAGATGAAAATTGCATAATGAAAATTTTCATTTCTTCACGAGTATGGAAAAACTGTGTACTGAGACCCGTCATACTTCAACCCCAAATTACACGGTTTTTAGAGTGCTATAAGCCTATAACTGATTTTTGTCATACACAACTGGAATAAAAACCCGCTGTCAAACATAAAATATCGTTGTCATGAAATTGATGGAGTAAATAAAACCTCAATGTCACTAATAATTAAAATAGAGGAAATTCAATGAAGCCAAGTTCATAGCACCAAATCTGTCAAGAGGTTTTTCAAGTACATGTAGGCATTCTAGCATCTCTATCTCTTTAAATTCCCCCCTTATTCCTTCATATTAACATGAGAAATTTCCAAACTCAATTTAAAACAAGACACAGCACCAAAAACTTTAGGAAATCTGCTGCTTTATGTCACGCCTACACTTAATTCATCAAAGAATCCTACAAATTATAACAATGAACGAGATGTTTCTCAGATACAATGCCCAGTAAACTGGAAACGCACTAATTAGTCCTGACTAGCAAAAAAAAAAGCTTATATGTTAGTTCGATAAATTAAATTTTCCTTAGCTAAAACCACAAATTAAAACTCCATACACTGCTAAAAGTTTTTGGAAGCCTTTGGTTCTAAGTTCAAAAAAAAAATTCTACAGTGTGGTCATTTTTTGTAAAAGGCGAGCGACTGTCATTGGCCTAAAACAAGCGCAAGCCTCAGGCGCGCCTGGGCCGATTGTGCCATATATGGTACAATTAGGTATATATGATTCAAGCCCAATAATTTTTAAAGCCCAATAATAAACACAATTCCTATTAATGTTTTAAAAAGCCCTGCATGCGTTCTTTTCCCAGTGGCCTCTCAAATTCTTTTTGTGTACACGTATGCGTGCAGCGGCCTTTCTCTTCAATTCTCAAACACTTTCTATGGATACGTGCATCGGCTTTCTCTAGTAAGTCTCAAACTCTATCTGGTTCTATGCGTCTGTCAGTGTCTTCATCAAGTTCTCTACATCTCAAACCCTGCATCTCTGTTAGACTGTTTCTAATTGCATGATGTCAAAATTGGTTTATTACTTTATTCTCTATAGTCTACAGTATCTGACTTCTCACGTCCAAATTATGGACTACTTTCTTGGAAGATCTGTATATTATTTAAATGTGTGTAGATGTATTCAAATAAATTTATCAACAATATATTTTTAGTCATCTAATTCTTGATTTGATATTTCACTCAAGTTTTATTCTTGAAGATCATTCATAAGCTAGTGTTTGTTATCGTGCCTACCCCAGCCACCAATATCAACTTTCATTGCTTCTCGGATAACTCGATTAATTAATATATTGTATTTCATTAATTCAGCAATATATTTATATTTTTTATTTTTTCCTTTAATTTTGTATTTCAACAATTTATAGCAAAATTCTAGAATAAAGCATGATCTTGTAGATAAAATGTCAAATTCGGAATCACAAGCCCTTCGAAAAGATCCAGTATGGAATTATGCAACATTAGAAGACCCAAAAAATATCAATAAAGGAAGTGCAATTTTGTGGTAAAACAACTAATGGTGGGATTTATCGACATAAACAACATCTCGTTGGAGGCAATAGAAGTACGAAAATTTGCTCAAAATGTCTAGAGCACGTGAAAGAAGATTCGTTGAGGAATAGAAGCTACGAAAACTTTAGAACCAAATGCCTATAGCCGGAAATTGGTGTACTGCATCTTCATCAAAGTGAGGGATAACATCCATTTGATTTTTCAGTTCTTTTGTTTTACATATAAGAACTGATTTCTTATTTCACGTGCTCTGGACATTTTGAGCAAGTTTTCGTATTCTATTGCTTCCAACAAGATGTTTATGTCGATAAATCTCACCGCTAGTTGTTTTCCCACAAAAATTGCACTTCACTTTACTGGTATTTTTTGGGTCTTCTAATGTTGCATAATACCATTCTGGATCTTTTCGAAGGGCTTGTGATTCAGAATTTGACATTTTATATGCAAGATCAAGCTTTATTCTAGAATTCAGCTCTAAATTGTTGAAATACAAAATTAAAGGAATAAATACAAAATATAAAATATAAATATATTGCTGAAATAGTGAAATACAATATATTAATTAATCCAATCATCAGGGAAGCAATGAAAGTTGGTATTGGTGGCTGGGGTTGGGGTAGACATGATAACAAACACTGGCTTATGAATGATTTTTAAGAATAAAAACTGGGGTGAAATTTCAACTCAAGAATTATATGACTAAAAATCTATTGTGGGCTAAATTCATTCGATACATCAACACAGCATTTAAAAATATTACAGATCTCCAAGAAAGTAGTCATAATTGGAATGAAGAAGATAGATACGTAGACTGTAGAGAACAAAGTAAATAAACATATTTGACATAAGCAATTAGCAACAGTAACATTCTAACAGAGATGCAGGGCTGAGACGCAGAGAACTTTATGAAGACACTGAGAGATGCACAGAACCAGAAAGAGGTTTGAGACTTACTAGAGAAAGCCACGCACGTATCCACAGAAAGAGTTTGAGAATTGAAGAGAAAAAGCTATACACAGAAAAAAAATTTGAGAGGCACTGGAAAAGAACACATGCAGGGCTTTTAAACATAAATAGGGATTGTGTTTGTTATTGGGCTTTAAAAACTTATTGGAATTGAATCATATATGCCTAATTGTACCATATATGGCACAATTGGCCCAAAGGCGCGCACTTGTTTAATGTGTTGCGCCTGGCTGCGCCTGGGCGCTCGCCCTTTACAACAATGATAAGATGGTTACTAATAATACAATAATCCATCTGATGGATGGACAACTAAAAAGTTCCAAATTTCTATAAATATATCTAGTGCTTGGAGCAAAATGATCAACTACATGAATGTAACCGAGTCACTGAAATATAAGAGGATACCTAAAGCCATGAGAATCATACAACCTTGAACGAGCTTCAGTAGGAAGCCTTGGCTGAGTTCCTTGTTTGGTTTCCCGATAACCATCAACAGGTTTTGTTGTCCTTGAACTGGGAGTAACATCTGGTTTTATTCCAGTACGCTTTTTCTTCATTTTTGACTTCTCCCAACCATCAACACTACTTGATAAAGAACGCTCCTCACCCTGAATTCCACTGCTATTGGAGAGTCTTACAGCATCCCTGTCCTTATCCATAGAAGGGGTACTGGCACGCATTTCCGTCTATATAATTTAGTCACATGGTCAATTATTTTCTTAGCAAAAAAGTTAAAATTGATTGAAAGCATAAGTAGTAATAGCAGAAACCTCAAAACAAAAAAGAAAAAGCAAAAAATGGGTAAGAGTAGCTTCTGTTATTGATGTCCAGATTAAGAATCTCAAAATTACAATCTTACACAAATCACTGAAACACATTAAAATGGGTAAATATCTACTATATTTGAAGAAAAGCCAAAAACTAGATAGGAATCAATCCCTCATGAAACATTTTGTGGAAGTACTATCTTTCCATATTATTCTTATATAAATGGACAATGCTGACAAGTATAATGTAGCAAAAAAATATGTCCCTAACAGTAATCATAACATCAACTATGCTCAAAGAAAAGTTCGCTAACTTCCAATCAAAAATTCAATAGTTGAAAAGGAAAATGAAACAAACCCTAACATCAACCAAAGAAGTTCGAGTCCGCTTGTTTGGAAAGGCATTTTTGGATCTTTCATCGGCTTTTTGCTGCTCCAATTCAATACCACTTGTATTTGCTTGATTTTGAGATCCAATTTTACCAATGCCTCTTGCTGGTGTGGAACGGTCAATTGACAACAATGTGTTTGATCGGTCATTGGACAGGGAATCCAGACGCGATCTCTTTCTGGATGGAATCGTGGGGAAACACTTATTGATTACCGACAAACAGTCGTTCAATATCTTCACTCGTTCCCTAACAAACAGTGAAACTTTAATATATGCCTCATCCGATCCATAAAGGATGCACGAACAAAACAAATAGCATTTTTTCTAAAAGAATACCTAGCTTTGGTCCCACTCTCCCGCACACCAGATTTGAGTCGTCTCAGATCCTCAGGGGCAGGAGTAGACAGTGTGCTTTTTGTAGGTGCTGTTTCAGAATCTTCCAAAGGAAATCCAACAGCAGCACTTGCAAGCCGCTTAAATTCCGCTGGTCGATTCAACTTATGCTCAACCACCATAGATTTCGGATCAAAACGCACGCATTGGAAAAAATTAAGCATGTCCCCTTGAGTTACAGATGAAGTGCTTCTTGTCATATTTGGTAGACTGGATAAAAGTGGGTTCTCCATGTTCTCGCGGAAGCTACCAGATCTGTCCAATGCAGCAGCACCATAAGATCCACGATGCCCAGATGTGTATAATGGCCTATCTGGGCTAGCAGAAGAAAGTTCAAACTTGCTAGAAGCTGACATTGCATCAGATTCCACACACTCTCTGTCTTAGAAAACCAGTCAACACAATTGCGCATGACAAGTTTTGGAACTAAAATTTACAGTGCATAAAAGCAACTTGTTGAAGTGTCAAATTGGAGAAGAAGACACCTGCAATGCAGAAAGAATCCCAATTCAAAAAAGTCAGATGCGATTTTTCTAACGATTTTCCTTATAATTGAAACTTTGGATCAGAAACACAGAAATTCCAAGACATAAACAAGAATAAGAGCCAGTTCAAGAGATATAAGAGAGCTTCATCAAAAGAATACACCAAAGTCAATTTGTAGAATCAGGCGGTCAGAGTACATTTCAAATGCATCTGTCAGAGCTAGTATAGAATTTTGATCATATGTAAGTACCAGTGTGTTCTGAGGTATAAAACAGAAAGCCTTTCTAAAGCTAATGCTGTGAATAGTACATTACAAATGAATAAACAGTGTCTCAGGTCATCAAGGTCACTATTTTTTCTACACCGACAATTCAATTCGCGTTGAATTCTAACATTTAATGTTGCAACATAAATAAAATCTCAGGTTCCCTGGGTGAATATTCCTCTGATGACAGAATGTAAAATTTCTGAGATTCCACGTTCAAAAGCTAGTGCATTAAACCACAATGCAGCATTATTCAGCTCATTAAAAAATTCTCATCGACCTCAGAATCTTCACTTTTCATCTCCACGAGCCAAAGTCCAATTCTACAGAAAGTTTTAAGCATAAGCTAGATTCTGCTTGTAAGGAGTGGCCCTAAAAACATCCGGACTTATATGCATATTTCTCACTAACCACAGCAACCGATATTAACTATCAACGACAAATAACAGATCACGCCTCTCTGATCAAACCAGAATCCACAAAAGACACTTGAATTTCATAAAACTTAACATCTATAGCTCAGATTCAAAACCCATAAGTCCCACAACCCAAAAAGTTCATAAAATCACAGAATCGGCACTATCCTCTCTCCAATAGCTGTCACATAAATGCTATCCGCAAACTGAACTCTTCCATAATCACTGATAAATCCGAAAAAAAGGCGTGTGATCTAGACAACTCCAGCTCGTAATCGTGCGATAATCAACACAGCATCGTTGATAATCCATCATCTACGGGTTCAATTAGGGTTTTGAAAATATCAACGGAACTTAAAAACAGAAACAAACAGACGACGAAGACGTGATACAATCATTACCTGAACGTCCATTCATCATTGAAATTAACCTAATATATTACTTCAAATTACCATAAATAAAGCCAAGAAAAAAAGTACCTGAAATTATTGCACAAAACTGTCGAGAAAAATTTGCCCGCCGGGAACGAATTGGACGATCGGTGGTCGACGAAACGATCGAAGGTGCAGATAATTAATTTCACCGAATTTTGGCGGTTTTTAGCCCCAATTATAAAAGAAACTGTGTAATCAGTACAATCGAAATATTTATCTCTACATTATAATAATTTTTATTTTTATATTAATAATTCTTATTTGTGATAAAGTTTAAAATTTTATCTAAATATAATAATTTTTGTTATTTTTACATTTAAATTAATAATTTTTATATATTTTTTTTATTAATTTTTATATATGTTTTTATTAAAAGGGATAGATTATCAAAAAATTTAAAAAATATTGATAAAGATATAATTGAATTTTAAAATATAGATGAAGATAAGATTGAGTTTTAAAATATTAATAAGATAATGTGAAGATTTAAAAAAAAATTATCTAAATATAATAATTTTGTTATTTTTACATTTAAATTAATAATTTTTATATATTTTTTTTATTAATTTTTATATATTTTTTTATTAAAAGGGATAGATTATCAAAAAATTTTAAAAAATATTGATAAAGATATAATTGAATTTTAAAATATAGATGAAGATAAGATTGAGTTTTAAAATATTAATAAGATAATGTGAAGATTTAAAAAAAAAAACTATTTACAAAAATAAAAAAAATTATTAATAAAATTTAATAATGAATGTATAATTGTAATATATTCTATCTATTCTATTTTATTAAAGTTGAGGACATGATAGTAACCATCTAGAAAGGACATCAATTTTTTCTTCCAACTTTATCATTATATAATATTAATATTATACTTTTGTTTTTTTAAAAAAAAATTCAACACACACTTTTATTTTATTTATTTTATTTCAACAATTAAAATATCAATTTAGTTCATCCATAATTTGTCAAATTTCACTTTAGTCCATCGATAATGATAAAAAAAATTATATACACTCGCGGCCTAACCCTCCGATCCACCAGCGCGCGAGAATCTAGAGGTGGCTCCTACAGGTTCAAGAGTTGGTCGCGGCCTAACCCTCCGATCCACCAGCACCGAGAATCTAGAGGTGGCTCCTACATGTTCAAGAGATGGCTCCCGTCATATAACACTTTGTCCTACATGTTCAAGAGGTGGCTCCCATGCACGTATCACTTTGCCCCGCCTAGCACTTATTTCTCGGTGTTCCTTGTCGGTGACCGGGTCTGATAACATTCTGTCATGCTCCGAGCCCGGGCCTACGCTTGCTGGGCTGCACAGTGGACTCCTATAGCAACTACTTTGTTTTCTTCACCGTTTTACGAAAATGATTAACTCAAGTTGTTATAAAAGTCTACTGTGATCCATTATAAACTCATTTTAGATCTTAAATTTTTACCAAGTGGGATAAGAGGTATCACACTTGTTCTGGCGAAACAATTAGGTTTCGTTCACAATTATCGGTTGATATATGTCAACCTGTGGAATGATTTGAGTTTGAACTTTTTGATCTTTCCGAAATCGAACTTATAAATCGTGAATTTTTTGTGTTAATTACTTTGGCTAATATGCAGAAGTATAAAACCAAGAATTTTGAATTTTACTAAGATTTCTTTAGAAATTTTTTTATATGAAATGATCAAATTCAATGAGTTATATATATTTTTCATTTTTTATTGGTTGGCCCAAGGGCTGGCCCTCCTAACACGCAACCTACCTTAGGTTGGGATGGTTGATAATGAAAATAGAGTGCATATTACAACATGCACCATCGACAAATTTTAGACAACGCGAGGAATTTTTTACATAATATTGAATCCACACATGTCACGGAACAAAAAAAGAAGCTAAACAATGACGCCAATATGGGATGAAGCCGCGGAAGGGTCAATAATCAGGAATTGACATAAACCGATAGCCTTGGGCACCTCACCATGAATTTACGCACTTCGAGTCGCATAAAATCCTGCAATGGTAAAGCAAGAGGTAAGTGAGATTAATCAAGATGGGTAAGGATGAAGAGTACAAGGATCAAGATTCTGAAAAGATGATGAGTCTGAGAAGTACTTGCTACGCAATTAGAATAAAGTTCATCAAAAACTTAGTTCAAAGATCGAGATATTAATGATCCTGCACTCATATAAGAAAGATATATTTATCACAAGCGATAATTTAACCAATTTTTGGACGAAACACTGGCATCAATCGATGAAAATGAGAATTTTGAGATACCTAAGAGGAAGGTAAGATGCACAAGTCTTAGGAGGCCATGTGCTTGAGATGATTCCCCTTCCACGTGACCGCTGAAGATGAAGGATGAGAGCAAGAGAAGTAAACATCCAAGGAACAACAACAAAATTGCGAGGATGATGGACTTCCAAGGAATTTTATCAAATGTTTTCAGAGTGTAGTTGAATCTATGATCGTTTTGGCTTTTGTTTCCATCATCGTCATAATCATCTTCACCAATAGCAAGACGACTATAGTTGAAATTTCGTCTAAACACCATTTATTAACTAGTTGTTCCTAAAATGGAAAAGGATTGAGCTACATAACTTTATGAAAACACACAACACAAGAGAAAACGAAAAACAAAAAATCAACAGTTTCATTACCTTCCCACCAGCCACACAAATACACAATTTAGGGAGAAAAGAAAAACTGAATCAATAGTAGAAATCCCCAAAAACTAGAAAAAACATAAATTATTGATTGACATCAAACTAATATATTCATTATCTAAAGTTTTATATATTTGTCCAAAGCACATATCAAACGATCAAACAATCTGATCCTCATTTCGGAAAAATGAAAAAGAAGGGTCATCTAGATCTGATCCAACTCATTAATTTCACTTCAAACTATCAAATAATGAACCAACACAAATTTCTGTGTAATAACTATCAAATATATGCTACTTGTACACTAAACTCTTCAATAATCACTGATAAATCCGACGAAAAAACATGTAATCTAAACAATTGTAGCTCGTAATTGTCGATAATCAACACGACATCGCAAACAATCAACCATTTACGGGTCTAATTAGGGTTTTGAAAAGATTATCTAAGCTTAAAAAAGAAATAAACATCTTTTTTTCGTTGAAACTGGCCAGAATATCATTTCAAATCACAATTATCTAAATCGGTGGGAAAAAATTATTTCAAATCATGAAACAAATTAGCCGCATGAGAGAATTAATTTAAAATGATTGAATGTATAGATGATTATTTTTCACCAAATTTTGGTTTCATTGTCATAGATATAGGTAGATTTAATCATAAAATGGAAAATAATATTTTTTTACGAGTCGAATCAGATAAGAGATCCATTTATGAACGATTTCATAATAATTTTTGTGAATTTAATTATCTATAAAAAATCTTTACAATTTAAAGTTTTTCTTTCTTACTTACTTTTTTTAAATAAAAATTTAAAGTTATTTTTAGTTTAAAAAAAAATAATTTTCACTTATACATAATTATTATCTTCTTTCATATATGGATTTTTATACTGAATATATATATAAAGAATTTAAAATTTTATTGTGTAAATCACATCAGATCATTCTTTTATTAAAAACAAATCCTCTTATCTAAATGCAATTTTAAATCATTCGAATCTTATTACTCATGAAACTTGATTAAAAGGTAAAATATATATTATATAATTGACAAGAATTTATTGTAAGTTGTAAACTTGATATATTTTAAAGCAAAAAATGATTGTTTTTCGTCAGCTTATATTTATAATATTCATATCTTACATTTGTCACGTTTCTATCCACATTACAATCAAATTTTAGAATGACACAGACATCTATTTACCAAAACAAATAGAAAATTGTATCATTACATATTATAAAAATTTATGCAAAATTTCTCCAATAACAAACATGTAAGATCTTGGGAAACCATGAGCTCAAAAGAAAAATATTGCAGAAATAAAATCTTATTCATTATAAAACGTGTAAGAATAAGATCACTCGAGTTGAGCACAAGACACCCACCAACATGTTTCCGAATTTAATAAAGGTAATAATATGTTGTTTTCGGCACAATTAAGAACTTATTAAAGTAAAGACAAACATGACATTACAATCTATCTATGATCATCTGACCACAGCTTGTACGTATAACTAGGGTAAGTGTAAAGAGGTTTCTGTAATGACACGACTACACGGAGACAGACAATAGCCAACTAAAGCATCTAACTAACCATAAAAGGCAAGCCCTAAAGTCCATCTATATTACAATGCATTTGGATGCTTCTATGTTGGCTGGTTCTTGATTTCAGAGCATCTAGATAGAGTGAAGTCGTGCGACGCTTTATGAACAATTACCTCCAGCCTTCTATCAGTAAGGACATGTATGTATGCAAGAAAGTTGGGTGACTGAGAAAGAGGATTGTTTAATGAAGGACTATGCAGCATAATCCAATGCATGATCACCTGAAAAGTAGAATGGTCATTAGATAAACTCAGTCTTAAGTCACACTCCATGAAAAATGTGTAATTGGAAATAGGGAACTAACTCTGAGTAGAATCGACTGACAAGCGATCGACTAATATAGGCATTCCACTGTCTACGAAAACACGAGTTTTAAGTGAAAATTCATCAGATCATCAATTGAATGAATAAACCAAAAGAACAAAATACTATGAACATTCTCATTCACTTCAAAAATAGCAGAAATTAAAGATTTCAGGTTAACATATTTTTATATTTTTGGGAAAACCAGTCATTGTTCATTAAATATTTTGGTGAGATATGATAAGAAAAGACTGTTGTATCATGATAAAAATCAGCAAAGGACCCTTATCTCTGTTAGAGAATGGTTATGCTAATAATGTTTGCATAGATACTGATAGTATCCTATAGAACTCTATATTTTAACTGTATTTAAAGGGGACTCCTGTTTGAGATGGAAGAGAGTTTCGAGGATCAAGTTCGCAATTATAGATAACCAATTCAGTTACATCATACTACTAGAAAACAGAGATGTAGAGAAAGTGTTTGTCAGCTTCAAGATATTAAAACGTGGAACTTGTTGCACAAGCAAACACAATCGGTCAAAAATAAAAGTTAAACATAATATGTTGCAAGAACTAAATCATCTCTCCCAATTCATATTTGTCATGTGAATAAAGTGTTTGCCACCTCCTGGATATCAGTTCAGAGTATACATAAACATATAGCATAACAAGGAGTGCTCTGTACAACATAATTCCATGTTCCGAAACATTGCATTGTCGTAATATCTGTGATTCCAAAGGTCCATTTTTTGTGATTTCAAATTAAGAAATATCAGAAAATTTACATCTTTACAGCCTAATCATTGACAGATAATTTCTCCTTTCAAATACAGGAACATAAAACATAATTTCTGGAGTTCATCGAGCTTGGCAACAACATACGCAATTCCAGAATCCATAACAGAGAAGATGGATGTAAAAGAAGAAAAAAACCGGTGTTACATGATGCAATCAAGAAGCATACAGAGAATTTGAATGAAACAGAAAGTGAAACCCGCCAACAAGTAAAATTCTGGAAAAATAAACTAAGGGTCATATTCTCGTTAAACCATTTCCTTGTGATAGTCTTGAGTATTAAAAGAATTAGTAGAAAATCCCAAATTAGGATGATCAAAGAGAAGACATAATCAATGTGGCTTAAAGATTGTTGATCATGATATACACATCAAAATTAACAAAAAGAAAGAGAAATTAGAAGAGGTTATGGAGACAAAGGCAGGCACATTCAATGTTGAACATAATAAAAGCAACTTACCAAGAGACTTGGTTCCTTTGATGGCCTCAAAATTTCTATATGTGTAACCGACAAAACTCAAATCTTTTGGATTACGCAACTGTTAAAAATAAAATGAACAATGACACAAAAAGTAAGTATTGGACAAAAGAACATGCCAGGTGTTAATAAAAGCGGAAACTTTTCAGTGTGCAAGATAATACAATGTGTTTCACAGGTAAATAAAAACTAAATAAAATATGTGTATTCGATGACATCAAGAGGGGAAAACCCACTGTCCTGTCAAACTTTCAGAGAACCAAAACAATAAACAATCCAGTAATTAATTGCACTAATGAATTGAAGTTGAGGCAAAGAACACCTTTAATGGAAAGATAATAAGTAGGCACTATCCAGACCTAAGGGATGTGCCCATATACGAAGAGTGTTGGACTCAATACTCCAGGTAGCTACCAGTTTCTCACACGTGTAGGACACACCAATCTTTTTACGACAGATATTTCATAATTATTATTTTTCATTGAACGGGGACCTAACTAATGCAGATTAGGCCAATCTTTTGGTGCCAGTATAATTTTGGTTTTGGTTTTGAAACAAATGTCATACCTCGAGTCCGTATGAGGAGAAGCATTAATGTGATTTCTTGAATATGACAAACTCTTTACCAGCTAGTTGGCCAATACATTGTCAACAGGATATAACTGAAATTCTATACATAGGCATAATTCATACTTGGAAGGATGTTAAATAGATTGGTGTTATTGATCTCAATAGAGTTCTGGGTTTTTATCACCGGACTTACCATATTTCATCACCTTATATATATGTGTAATAAAGGAAGATTAGTTTCGAACCCTGTTTTTCTATGTGATGCATCAGAAGGTATGTATAGCAAACTCACTTCACAACATTCAAGTCTTCACAAAATTATCAGGGAAAAATATAACTATAATAAAATTCAATTTCTTCCCTTGAGAAACCTATGAATTGACAGAAAAATATCCATAACTTGAAACAATATAATGTCGATTACCAATTCTAAGCACGCAACAACTTCTCAGAGGAAACAAGTGAATGTTTTTATGAATCACTTGAGGACAAATTTTTAGATTTCCTTTCGTTAAATACAACTAGTGTAAAATATTTCATGTTCATAATAGTGATTCTCTATCTTATTCATACAAAGGCAAGCCAAAAAGAATGAGAAACCCTTATTGTAAATGGGGGATCCAAAATTCTCTTTTTCTAGAGGATGAGATTGAAGTGACAGACCTTCCTCCAAGCCACTGAACTAGATTTAATTGGCGGCGGATCCACCTATTATATTATATGCAAAGGATATCAGGATGTCTGCTGAATAATACATAAGCTGTTACATTTGGAAGTAAACAAAAGGAAGCCACCATAGATCAGCAACATGTTGAAAATAAGATAATATTTTGAATCTCGAACTATTAATTCACGACTACTATAATTATAGATGTATTTTTTTTAATAAAAGGATGTGTAAGTAGACATATAGATTTTGTTTCCAATTTTATTACTTGGAATTTTACTATCTTTTCTTGGTCTCAAGTTTTCTTGATCAAGGTAGAGAGAGATAAGATAAGATAAGATTAAAGACCAACTCAAGAATTATTGAAAAAGGCATGGAGATGAAAATAACGTAGAAGATTCAACATGCTGTCTTATCCTGGTAAATTTTATATAGAGATAAAAAGATGATATGAATTTTCAAATGTTACTCAAAAGTCATTATTGTTAACAAGATTCAACTCATTGAACATAAATAACAATATGTATCATCCGTGATCTGTGTGGACCATGTTCACTAAAGTCATAGCTTCTAACAATTGAGATTATTTATGTTAAACATTCAAGCAAAGAAGGCTCAATCATTGTCATTCTCGCATTTAGAAGCTACTAGAATCAACAGGAATTAACAACAGTTTCTTTATGATATTTAAGTAAATTCTTAATAAATCATCTTCTAGTTTGCTTAATCTTTCACCTTTTTCTCCAGAAACAACCAAAAAGAAGTTCTTATGATATTAGAGAGAATCGATACTGTACCTCGTCATATTTCATAAAATTCTGAGTATCAAGTTCCCCATTAACCTCTGGTTTATATGCTGCTTCCATCTCATAAAGTTTGTCCCACTTAATATCTTTGAACCATGGATGAGCCTGATAATGATATACTGAAATGTTACTATCTCGGTAATTGTAAGCATGAAACAGGGAAGGGAAAGACACCTTTATTTCTTCTGCCCCATGAGAGCCTAGCCTTAATTCAACATCACAAATTAACCTACGGATCAGGTTCTTTGCTTCAGGAGTTAGCCTTGCTTCATCTGGAAATTTTAAATGATTTCTCCAGTGCACAATCTGATGTAACAGTATGTGATCCATACAACATTGATGAGAAACATATCCATACAGGTTTACATTGTAACTAATGAAAGTGGTTCAATGGAAACATCTGAATAACTGACTGGACATTATAAGGGCATATTTGAGAGTTGAGTGTTAATTTCATGTGCTTACATAAATAATCACATCACAAGGAATTAAATTATTTGCCAACATTTTTGAAAAGGCTGATAACAGAAGTTATCCATGAGCAACTACAATCTACAGAGCAGAAAATTAAAGTTGCCTACTTCAAAACACGACAATGGAGTCCCATAGTTCTTGCTAAATTTAAGTTCACAGTAGAACAGAAATTTGAAAGTGCAGAAAGCTGCTACCTGTAGAAAGTGTTAGACCTTACAATTGGCGAAGAATTAATCCCAATTTATATTTGATTAGAAAATTTTGTCCTAATGGCACACCATTATATTGGGACAACACATTGATAATCAGAAAAGGAAGCAAATAAAACCTTACAATGTAATAGCAATAAAAAAAACAAGCTGAAAGGAAGCA
Organism: Primulina eburnea; assembly: GCF_022965805.1. NCBI lineage: Eukaryota > Viridiplantae > Streptophyta > Magnoliopsida > Lamiales > Gesneriaceae > Primulina > Primulina eburnea. Next base: position 4,794,160 of record NC_133117.1, on the reverse strand, counting down.
AATAAAACCTTACAATGTAATACCAATCAAAAACCAAGCTGAAAATAAGTGAGAAAAGCATGTGGTTGACAAATTAAATAATATAAATAATCATGTTTCCATCGCATTACTATCAATTAAGATGATCACAAACAGTTGAGTTCTCAATTAATTCTCTGGAATAATTGATGAAGCATTTTTCTTTGGCATATACATTTTGATAAGCATCATGAACATTGAAACGAAAACAAAAGTCAACTGATCACCCATTTGATTGAACTCAGAAACTCTTTACAGTTAGCAGAACAACCTACCAGATATCACGTACATGAAGCGGGGGAGCGTGTGAATTAGACTTGTTAGAGATATAATCTTTTAGCATCAATATCATACAAAACATTTGAGAAATGAGCACCTTTCTACATGTTGTTATTGGATCATCAGAATAGAATGGGGGGTGACCAACAAGCATCTCATACATAATGGCACCTAGAGACCACCTGCAAGAAGAGTATCCAAAAGATCAAGACAATTTTACTCCGTATAGGACATCGGAGAGCTAGATACATCTTCGAAAGACGATCAATCAGAAACATAAGACAAAGTAATAAGAAAACTACTATTTAGTGCAAAGAAACTAACCAATCACACTCGATCCCATAGCCTTTTTTCAATAATACTTCTGGAGCAATGTAATCAGGCGTACCGACTGTTGAAAATGCCTGCATTAGTAGAATAATAAGAGTCATTGCATATCAAATAGTCGCTTAAATCCAGTTTCAATAGTAACTTCTTGCAATCATCAATGACAGCAGTTGTAATGTCAGTTTCCCTCCCCAAATTTTTTATTTTTTAGGAAAATAGTTCTTTTCTCAACATCCATTTCGTACTGCCCTGACTTAACGTGATCCCCATGGGCATGGCAATTAGATACCAAAAAAAAAACTAGTCTGGTAAAGAATTTTGAGGTTCACGTGATATATCTCGAGCTCTATTGATTATGTGCTAAGGAAGTTTTCTTTTACCAGTGTTCTCCTATTCATTTGCCAATGTTGCAATTGCTCAAGAGAACTCTTCCAATGGCTTCCATCTCCCTTATCAGGTAAGCATCCATTGGCATCAACAAGTCTCTTAAAGTTCTCTTCATTCATCTGTTCATTTTCATTTATGGGAGTCAAATTTGAGCAGTCAAGAGGCTTGCAAAGGCCGAAATCAGAGAGCTTCATATGACCATTTTTATCCAACAGAAGGTTATCAGGTTTAATATCCCTGCAAACAAGATGACGGAGAATCTCTGAATTATGTAATTACTATTTTTAAATTTTACTCAGATAAGTTCGGCAATCTGATAGAAAAAGAGTAATTCTGAAACATTGACCTGTGGATATAATTATGCTTGTGGATGGATTCTATCGCCAGAACACTTTGGGCAATATAAAATTTAGCTACTGTTTCAGTTAAATGCTCTTCTCTTATGAGTAATGTCATAATGTCTCCACCAGGTAGGTATTCCATTACCAAATACAAGTATTCAGAATCTTGAAATGAACAATAAAGTTTCACAATGTACGCACTGGCCACCTCAGCTAACAAATTCCTCTCGGCTTTCACATGTTCAACCTACATAACATGTAAATACAATCATCAAAATGAGTTCTTTTATACGAAAAATTGCACATGCACCATTGGCAAAAGTGATTGGCAGAGGAGGGCTGCAGTTGTGCAGTACAGGAGGCCACTAAATAAATATTAATTTTATATAGCAATTATATTTTATGTGGTTTGCTATTATACTACAGATAATAGCTGCATTTTTTATCTTTCTTAGAAAGTTCGTGTTCATGGCTGCCTTGATTTGATCCAAGCAACAAGCTCCTGGTTATCAAGTTCAGTAAAAAGATACTATGCTGCTAACTTGACTCTAAGCTGGTTTCAACCTTAAAATTTTCATCGTAAAGATGCCAAATATGGCTTTCCCAATTAATTTAAGCTAAGACTTAATAAAAAGAATTATCATAAAAGTTATTTTTTTTTTCAACACAATGGTTCACAACTTCAATCTTCAATCTCTGAACTTAAATATTATGATAGGAACGGGCAAGAGGCAACATATCTTCTCAAGTAAATCTGGGGACAAAAAAGTAGTGGCTTTTTATTGTAGATGAAGGAAGGGGCAAAAAAGCATCACTTTGTATTTTTAATTTATTCACAGTGACTTTCTATTGTGAGTTTTGGTATTTAGTCACCAGAGGCTGAATATTTGATAGATAGTTACATTTAAGTACAAATGACAGCGCCAAATTCTTTTTCATTTACAATGAGTTACAAAACTAATAATATAATATGAACATAGAGATGAAAGAAATGGTTGATATTTGATAGATAATTACTGTCCTCGAGAGAATTCAGAGTTAAATTTGCAGTTAATGGTACTTTCTTTTTGGTGGTATCTATTAATGGGGATAAAATGCCTACTGGCTGAAATCTTTGATTGATCATATATTTTGAGCATTAATTTGCACTAACCTGTCCCCTACTAAGCATTTCTGACTTTTTCAACTTCTTCATTGCATAAATGTCACCGGATTTTTTTTCCTGGCAGAGTCTAACCTGCCACAAAATTCCGCATAAAAAACAAATGACATTACTATATTGCACGATAAAACAAAATACATGTACTGATAAACTGTGTATTACCGAGCCCAAGAGACTAAAATTTCAAATTACAAACATTTATTATGCAAGTGAAGATTGGAAAAGGCAGACCACTTAAACTAGCATCAAGAGCTGGTACAGACCAAGGGAGAACTTAAAACCAGATTGAGAAAACAAATCCCAACTTCACAAATGAAGACCATAGAAAAGCCATATGATTAACTATCAAATTTATATAGGAATACATAAACATATAAATATCTTAGGTACCAGACACGATATTTTGCTATCAACCTTTCGGATCTAATAATAAACAAATCCACACTGACTCACAGATTAGATACTATTGTGCCAAAACAAACTGGTGGAAGTAAATGAAATGATGTTGAAACGACAACTTCTCTCAAGAAAGAAATGTATACTCAAAAAACAAAAGATCAGCTGTCCAATTGAAGGAAATGTGGATGTCATTAAATGCAAACAGAAAATGGATATACCAACTGTTATTAAATAAATATACAACTCTCAAACCTCTCCAAAGGCTCCTCTCCCTATGATGGTTAAGAGCTCAAAATCATCAACTGAAATCTTGTGCCGCTTAAGTCGCATATACTCCGTCTCTTTGCGTTCCAAGTCTTTCAAAATATCCATTTGCTCTTCCTCGGATACATCTGAATTAGCTAATACCTTCTCTAACATGAGACGCCTGCAATTTGTATGTATTAATACCAAGTACCGGTGTATAACTCTAACTAAAGCTCATTAATAAATATGTTGCCTTTTAAGGAAGAAAACCAGTTCATTCATAAAATAGTAAGCATAAAAAGAAAACATTTCTGTTTTAATACAGCACCAACCAACGAGGTACTAGCTAGAATGGCAGCAGAAATCTTGTGGTTTAACATTTATTCTATTCTAGTTCTGTGGACCTATAAACATTGTCAACCACGCCATCCACAAAACATACACGATATGTTTTCCTCATAACTTGTTTCATACATGATTGTTCTTGTCCATTCTGCAACATAACCACATAATTTTGATATTTTTGAACATATCTGAAAGTAAAGATTTGTCATTTCTGGCGAAAAAAGTGAACATCTCAACAGTTGCTTATTATTCAAGGAAACTTTAATAAATACTGATTAATTATTTTTTTCCACGCCCGGTTGGAATTTCACGAGGTCTTTATTTCAAAAGGATTGAAGACAACATCCATTTTTATTTTTATTTTTTTTAGAAAAACTTTTGCATCTCATTTTGATGAAGATTCCAGTTTCACACTATTTTACAAACTCGATCGGCCAGAAGAGAGACAAAACCGAAAGCCACACCACCTTCCACGATTAAGATCAATAAAAATGTACATATTTTACAAAGTTGGTGGAAATTCAAGCGTTTCATGTTGAATTTAAAATCTCACACATAAAGATGATCTAATTTTTTCTAAAAGAAAAAAAACATTGTCGGTCGATGCCAGAATATAATGATTTCCCTGAAAATTAATGAAAATCATGCTCGCTTGCATGCATGTATTGAGTTGAATTGCAATAATAAACAGATATACATAAGACCTTTGTCTGCGTTTCTGCATGTCTTTCATATGGCTTTTGAAATGATTCTCGATAAAATTCTTAGCAGCGGCGACCTTTTCCATGGTGAAACTTGACCCCAAATCTTCTTCCTCCGCCTCCTCCGCATCCACATCCACCGCCTCCTCCATCTCCTCCGCCATTTATAAGCACATAAATGCGGGCTCGCGGCGGGTGGGGTTTGTATATATTAATTAGCGTGTGTGGTGCGCGTGAAAATTGCGGGGGCGTGGAAAGAAACGAGAGAGGGATCAAATGAAGGAACGAATTAGATTGTGTTTGTTACTTTCCCAGCTGTGCTATCAAATTGGTGGTCATATATACTCCAACCAACACCATTATTTGACTAACGTACTGCGTTAGCCTGAGTTTCTCATATTTAGAATTACATATTTTTTTCTAGACGAGTATGTTTTTTGTCAGATGATTTTACAGTTCTATATTCATGTAAAATAGACTCGACGGCGAAGTTATGTTTCAGTCGATTATCTTAACATGATATCATGGTATCAGAGCTCGAATTCGATGGATGTGTTGTAAGTTTCTTTGGATGGATCTAGTTTTAAGTCCATGATCTTGATAAATGAACTCATGTATAATAACTTTTTTATTTACATTAATTTATTTCATCTTTTATTTTGGGAGTATAAAATAGTGTAAACAAATTGAAATATTTTTGGAATTTAACTTTCTCACAAAGAAATAAAAACTATTTTATTCAAATTAAAAAAAAAATTATTTTAGTTAAACTATAGAACGATATAATAATTATAAATATCGATATAACGATATATAAATTTACTTTTAACATTATTTATAACTATATTAAGGTTATATACCTTAGACTCTTTTTTTGGTAGGATGGTGTGGTTCTCTCACCTTTATTTTTTGTTATTTGATAATTATATATTTATGGAAATGTTACTTTGTGAGGTTCTCAAATTGAGTAGATGAGATCCTATCTATGTGGGCACTACTCTCACTTCATTTAAACGGGTAAGATCTTGTCACACATACAATTTCAAAAAAAAAGTGGGTCCTATATATGCAGGGGCAAATCTTGGCCATCCATCCTATAAAATTGCATACAATCTTCGTTAATTTTTACAATCATGATACTACTCATATTATGTAACTATATTAAGGTTGCTCTCACCTTGTACCGTTTTTTGGCGGGTTGTTATCTCTTTTTTTTTTTTCCTTTTTCTGCCATTTGATGATTACATATTTATGAAAACACCGCGTTGTGGAGTTATATAATGATTTCGATTATTCAGCTGTTAAATTTCAGTTTCAATTCGTTATTTTTGCTACTTTTGTGAAAATTTTGGTCATTTTTTTCAATATAATTCTCATGTATACAGTTCCACATAAAAACATTACATGTAAATAAGGAATACAATTTACAAATCCGATGAAATCTTATCTCTCTAAGATCCGGCAACTTCAATTCTGGAGTGAGTCTCATGTGAGACCGTCTTACGGATCTTAATATGTGAGACGGGTCAACCCTACCCATATTCACAATAAAAAGTAATACTCTTAGCATAAAAAGTAATACTTTTTCATGGATAACCCAAATAGATATTCGTCTCACAAATACGACTCGTGAGACCGTCTCACACAAGTTTTTATCTCAATTCTGACTCTTTACAAAACCATTTTCACATAAAGAATGGAACTGATTCCCTCCCTCCGTTGCAGAGTCAAACTCTTGTAAATGAACATATTGCCGATGTCTGATTCTCTCCATTTCAATTCTACTAATATAGACTTTGACTAAGCTCAGAATATATATGTTTATTTAATCTTTCATATGATATTAATTTATGCTGTATCCCCACTAGATTAAATTGTACATAAGTAAAATACTCTGATATAATATTTATACCGTATAACAAATTTCGAAACACATATAATAACTACGTCTGGTCTTACACACATCAAAATTTCGTTAATTCCCAAAATATACCTTTCCTGTAATACGATTAATTTTTTAAAAAATAAATAAAATATATTAAAATAAAAAGTCAAAAATATAAAATTATAGTTTACATTAGATTTAAATTTATGTGAACTTCTCATTTTCAAGATTGACTGGTCAATTTCTCTGATAGACACTTGGGATTAAACACTTAAAAAAATCAGCCCACTGGTTCATACCGAGTGCTTACTCTCTCTCTCTGAAGTCAGAGCCCACCTTTGACTGACCCTCCCTATTCTTCGGTTGATGTACTTCAATCTGGTCAACGTTATTGCATTTCTTTGCTCTTGAATGCGACAGCAGCATACCGTGATGAACTATTTGACTTTGGAAATCAGTCCAAGAAAGTGTTCACATTTTTTAAAAATTCAGTGGTCAACCAGCTGTTATGTATCAGGACCAAGATAAAGAACCAATTTAAAATTTTTCTAAATTTTTTTTACAAAAAAAATCATGAAAGATCCACGCTTCATTGCATGTAGTAAATTGTTTTTCTGTTACAATCACATGGATTTTACAAGTATTTACATGCTCTAACAGTGAAAAGATATCGATGTTTTGGAAAAAATTAATTACATATTTACATCGCAATGAATAATACAAGATCCTTGTCATTGGGCGATTGATTTTTGGAAAAATTGTACATGATGTGAAAAAAAATCAAGTAAACCACTTTATTCACTCAACATGACCACACAAAGCCATGAAAAAATGCTAATAGCTACATAACAAGGGTGGCAAAAACTTCTACCACTACATAAAATTTGTGCCTGCATGATTCTGATGCAAGAGCTTACGAGCGATTTGATCTCTAGCGTTTACGGCATTAATCGATCTAACGTTGTTATCGGGGATCATTTCATCATCAAAGAGCTCGAATCTCAGATCCGGGCTCAACCCCTCGTTCTTGATCTCGCATATATTATGCAACACACAACAAGCTCCAAGGACCACCGGTAAATCTTGAAGTTTCATCTCAGTCCTCTTCCGTAAGCAACTCCACCTTGCTTTCAACCGCATGAACGATTCCTTCGAGACCCTTTGGATCTCTTCGATCTTTTCGTTACATGCGTGTTGAGTCCAAGTAACATTTTGGTGAGTGTAAGGGACCAAAACCCAATCCATTAACGGATAACTTGAGTTCCCGGCAATCCAAGTATCCTTCAACGCGCCGCGATTCGCCCTCTGATAAAGGGCAGACTTTTCCAAGACTTGATCATCTGTCATTGAACCAGGCCACCCGATGCATATGTCTGTAAAAACTCCATTAGGATCGACAACCCCTTGAACCGTGATCGAGTATGAAGTCTTCTGATTCCTCTCGGTATGTCTCTTGTTGAAATACGAAGCTACGCTGACTTTAGGCGCGATGATCGGTACATGAGTGGTGTACATCGAACCACCTATATTCGGTATACCCGAAACCAATTCGAAACTCCTCTTAATCTCCCTGATTCTACCCTCATCAGGCCACTGCAAGTACTTGGGCATCAGAACAGTCTTTATTGCCGTGCAGACTTCAAGAACCAACTTGTGGCAAGTCGAAATTCCTAATCCGAAACGCTTCGAAACTTCCCGAAGAGCCTCACCGGTTGCCAATCTCCATATACATACAGCCACACGCTGCCGAACGGGGATCGCCAGCCGCAGCATTGTGTTCTTTTTGTTGACAACAGACTCCAGTTCTTCGCAGATCATATCGAAGGTGGCCCTGCTCATCCTAAAAGCTCTATAGAACTCTTCTTCAGGGAAATCTGGGCCGTTGACTTGCTCCCACCATGCTTTCGACCGGTTCTTCACCCACAACCTACGCTGGGTGGAGCCGTTCGCCGCGCTGGTCGATTCATCAGATGGTGGTTTCACTGCATTCTCAGGCTCGGATCGCGGCCTCTTGTTATTCGATGAATTTCCGGAATCGGCCACATCAGGATAGCTACCGAAGTAATACCCACTGTCAGCCATCTCCTGATTGGCACACTTTGAACCCACCGAGACTGAAGAATTCTGCAAGAAACCCACGTTCTGTACCGGTTTCTCTTCCGCCTGAGCATCAAAATCCAACAACTTGCTCAGCAAATCCTCCACCGACGAATCGTAGAAATCATCACGCCTTGGCCGCTTACTGGGATTCGCAAACGATATGGAACCCGGCTCCGAATCCTGAAGAAAGGAAAACAAGGAAGGCCCGTCTTCAGGAAATGACAAGGACGAGATTTCCATCAAGATTTATTCACAGATGCTCGTGTGTTTGAATGGAATAAAAGTGGTCTGAACAAAGAAGATGTGAACACAGAATTGAAGTGAAGAATGGATTGAATACCTTCATATTTATACATTCCATTGGACGAAGTGGGGAGACGCGGTACGGAGGAAGATTCCTTGAGTGGGGCGATGGGTTTTTGACGGTGACTCGCGGTGTGTGTGGGCCAGAGGATTTGATTTTTCCAAGGATGTTCCACGCGGTGAAAGTTTTTGGATAACAATTAAGGCACGTTTTGGGAATTGAGGAAATGGGGAGGAACTGCTATTGAAGTTTCGACCGAGGGGCTGGAATGAGGATTAAGTAAAGTACGAGGGGTGGACTGAATTTTTGGAATACTCGGCAACATGGGATACCGACAAAATTGGAATCACTCTTTTCCTCCACACCATCTCTTGAAAACCTGTGGCTGATTTGTTTATTGTTGATGACCTTTTTGGAGTTATGTAATTTTATAATCGCAAACTATCCATTGCAAGAGCGGAGATCTATAAGCGAATATATCCTCCAACGGTTTATTCATTCTATTCATACATAGATATTGTCCCCAATGATAGGATAGATGACCCAATATTGCCCATATGAATATATAAGATCCACTTTTTTTTTTGAAATTGTATTGTGGCGTCAAAATTTTATCCGTTTGAAAAATATGAAGATAGTGCCACATAAGTAGGATCTCCATTAACCCTCCAAGCACCCCTCCAAGCAATGGATAGTGAATGAAATTGTCATAGCTTTTTCTATCATTATTCTTTAAAATGGCCAAAACTAGGTCATCTTGTACTAGAACCGTATATGTTGTCGTGAAGTTCGACATTACTCTTTATAATATTATCTAAATAATAAGATATTATAAAAGTATGAGATCTTTATGATAGAATTTTGATGTTGTGATGATCAATTTTGGTACAACTTCCAATTTAATATATTCATAGTTTTACCAATATGATGATACGCAGGGGTGTCGATGGAAAGATTTTGTATTTTCGATTTAATTTTAGTTAAATTGAAAATTATATTACAAAATTTATTGGTTTTTTATCTGATTGAATAAAAAAGTAAATTTTATTTTGAATCTAAATGTTAAACTATCTAAATAATATAGTTATGATGAAATAAAAAATTGTGTATATGGAACTTATAATATCTAACATTATCATTAAAACTATTTTTTCCCAAAAACAATGTAAGGCTCTGTAATTAATTATCCGATAAATTGACATAATTAGAACAATTATTGAGTTGTAAATTAAAATAATTATTTATGTCAAATAAATTCAAGAAGTGTGTTAAAAATACGTATTTTAGAATATCGGAGAACTTGACGATATAAAATACATATAGAGTTTAAATAACACACGAGAGCAAAATAAATACAGACCAGAATAAATGAGCTTGAGTTACTATTTTAGTCACCAAATACACAATATATAGATATACATACACACACACACATAACTTACGTGAAGTGAGAGAATGAAGAGAAGGGAAAAAGAAAAGAAAGAAGAAACCCAATTCCCGCAACCCTTGGAGCAACTGCGGGAAAGTTGTGATGTCTCCTATGTTCGGCGTCTAAATTTCGATCGGTCTGAAGGGATGCCTTCCTAACATCCTAAGATTCAATTCAATCTAGAAATCGCGAAGTTTGAGCAAGGATTCGAGTAGATCGAAGCTGTTGTTCTGGTGCTCTGTTTCTGCGCGAATTCTTCCGGTTTGCGGTGAAAGTTTTGTGTTGCTGTGATTTTTACAACTTGAATTTGTAGAAATGAAATAAATAAACTTTGTAGTGGTTTACGTTTTCTGTTTATAGCCGCTGGAATCATCAAATTTTGATAAGAAACAGATTTGATATGATTTTTCTACCAAAATGTGTCAAATAGAATTATGTGTTGGAGCTGCGTAAATTAGCTACTGTAATTCGAGTTTTGGTAATTATGCGCTCGGTTTATGAACTTGTGATTCAAATAAGAGTTGTAGAGCTATGTGTTTTCTTCGTAATGATATAAAATTCGTTAAATTCCATTAATAATTGAGCAAGTTATGCTTGTTTTTCTGGAACTGCTCCGTGTATGAGATTATGTCCGCGAATTTGGAAGTAGCAGTGTGTTCTTGAAAATTATGAGAATAATCTACTGAGATTCTAAAGATGATTTCAGCTAAAGAAAATTAGATAATTGAGTTATATTTCATTTCCAATTGGCGGATATTGATTTGAGTCAATATTGAGCGAGGTACGAATTTTATTCTCTTTTGTGCCAAATCGAACATTGGTGTGGAATGTAGTTTTCATGATCGGCTTATTGTGGTTTTTTTAAGGCCGAGAGTCTTGAAGTGAAGTTGATAATAGATTTTCAAGTTGGTATAGGTATGCTACAGCTCGGTAACATACGACAGTAAAACATAAATTATGTTTAATTGCCATTCTGTGTTACATTGATCGTGTTTATGACTTGTTGACTGTGGTAATTCGTTAAATGCCTTCGTTGTGATATATGTTTATTATTGTGACATATTATTGGCATTTAGTATAGGGCATACTGTTATGACATTCATGTTGAGCCATATCGTTCTTGTTAGCCGTTGTTGATATCCGTTGTTATCCGGCAATGTTGTTTATCTCGGTATCATAGTGTGGCTGATAGACCTATACACATGAGACCGTAGATGTGATTGAACAATCCAGTGGTTAGTGCAGCCTTTTGAGGTGAGCGCTGCGATTGTGTCATCTATTCGTTTTGTTGTGTAATCCTGTTATATCGTATCAGCTGTATGGAGGCCAAGTCAGGGGTGTTATTCAGCACAGCTTGACACACCTCGCATGCTTGGTAGGGCATTTTAGCTGCATGATGATGTAGCTTCCCTATGTTGTTGCTCGAGCATTATTTCAGTTGTTATCGTACCGTTTGTTGGCTCCTGTTATCCCGATTATTTGTTGAGCCTTTCATGCATTGCATATTACATTTTATTATATGATTATGCATGATTTATGATTATTGTTGTTATTGTTGAACTGTTTCATATCAGAATCCTAACCTCAGTTGTTTTCTGGGGGGGCTGTTGTGGTTGCTATTGGGAACCATAGTAGATCTCCCGAGTCGTTTTGCAGCATCAGGCCGGGTTCCGCCAGTGGAGCTCAGGATTGAGGTTGGATTACTTTATTCTGTTCAGTGGAGTCTCCCAGTTAGTCTATATGTATGTCTTGAGTTGTTTCAATTTGTATTGTAGTTATTTGCCCGGGAGATGCCCCGTGTATCAGTAGTGATATTTGGTTGTTCTTGTGATGTTCTGAGTCGACTCTGTGATATTGATCTAGTGAGTATTTGGTAAGTTTTAATTTCTGTGTAGTCCTGGCCAGTGCGACTATAGGTTGTTTAACTTCGGTTTTTGATTTAATGACTCTAGTTGGAGTATATTTTGATATAAACTGGTGCTTGAGTTTTCGGGATGTCCTACTTACGGGGAAGTCATGCCGAAATTTTTTTAGTCCCCGAGGTCCGTTTTAAAGTATTTTAAACATTTTTCCGCTGTAGCTTTAAATCAAACCATTTTAGAGTACATGGGCCTCACAAATAAACTCAATGTCGTATCTATATTTATATCTATATCTATACAGATTGAATTGTGATTTTACTCTATTGTCCTCATTCTCATCAAAATTGTATTTGTAAATTGTAATTGTAATTGTGATAATTGTACCTTTAACAGTAATTGTAAATTGTTATATATATGATTTTACTCTATTGTCCTCATCCTCATTAAAATTGTAATTGTGATAATTGTAGCTGTAATCGTAATTGTAATGGTTATATATGTGATTTTACTTTATTGTCCTCATCCTCATTAAAATTATATTTGTAAATTGTAATTGTAATTGTAATGATCATAATTGTAATCGTAATTGTAAATTGTTATATAGATTACTATTATGACAATTTGTCTTCCTCATCTCTATTAGTGTAATTAGTTAATCTATTGATCAATTATTTATTTTGTTGACTCTTTCACTCACTTTCATGAATACATATTTGGTCACCTCATTTTGCCCACTCTTCGGTGTTCTATTTCTCTTGTTCTATTTTGTTGCCTTATCCTACCATTTTCTGTCTATAATGGCTCGTGGAAGGAGATCGAGTTTTATCTCTGGTTTTGTAACGAGGTAATTTTCTTCTTTGTCTATGTTTGTCTCTATGGGTTTTTTGTTGTTGTTTGCTACAGTTATGTTTTCCGCTTCTCCTAGGAATACCCACGAACATGGGCTTGTTCGCGCTCCAGTTACATGTACTTCGAGTGAGAATCTTAATTCATGCTCGTCCTTTTTTTCTTTGTTTCTTTTTCTCCTCATGGACATTCGGTCTTCTATTTCTTGAATGACATATGTTACTTTCTCGGCTTGATTTTTTTATCCTTGCAACCCATCCACTTGGTTTCTTGAAAATTATCGGACACAACTTGGTTTCGGTTGTCTGATTATGATAATTTTCTAAGATGTGTTGGAGTAATGATACTCTGATCTTTTCTTTGATCTAACATCTCATCTTTAGTTGATGCACTAAACTCTGATCTCTTTGAATATTTTATTTGCTCTCAACACATTGGTCTGTTCTTGTATGTCTTAAACTCTTACATATTACACTTGATCTAAACTCTTACATATTACACTCGATCTCTCTTCTGTTCTTTGTCTTGTTATTATTTTAATATATTTGCATCAAATATGTTAGTCTCACGATGTATTGAGTATTATCAACACTCAAACTCGATCTTATAATATGATCTTGAGACATTTCACATCAATTTTTTCCCAATATTGTATTTGATATGTAACAAAATGTCTTTTTCAAAATATTTATAAAATATCATACCACAATATATATTTTATTAAATTTCCAATATATATTGACATAATTATATTATGAAAACGTGTCATATTATAATATTAGTGACTTATTTTTTTGTTATTGTTCATGGAGTAGGTCTCTTGTGAGACGGTCTCACGGATCTTTATCTGTGAAACGGGTCAACCCTATCTATATTTATAATAAAAAGTAATACTCTTAGGATAAAAAGTAATATTTTTTCATTGATGACCCAAATAAGATATCTGTCTCATAAAATACGACTCGTGAGACCGTCTCACACAAGTTTTTGCCTTGTTCATGAAATGAATGAATAATTTATATTATATTGTTAAGTTTGATGTATTTAGAGTACCTAATTTTGATGTCAAATCAATTTTTTAAAATATCTACATTAGCCCTCGAATATTATCAAATTATTCTATTTTTATTAAATAAAAAATATTATAGAAATAGATTTTAATAAATTTGTGTATCTTACTAGATAAATACACGTGCGTTGCACATTGAGGGAAGGTTCGATCCTGGGTGTGGGGGCAGTGCCCACACCCATGATCAAGGGTTGAGATTCATATCATGGGGAATAAAAAAATTTAAAAAAAAAATTTTTTGGCCCTTGGATGTACCCCTGCAGGGGTAGGGTGAAATAATTCCACATTGAGACATAGATAATTTATATATGCGGAAATTTGAAAACCTTATTTAAATATGTTTAAATTATTTTTAAATAATAATAACTTTAAATAGACAAATAATTAATTATTTGGTTACTAATGAAATCATCACTATGAGGCTCATTTACTCTAATGATAATTAATGATCAAACAATAATAATTTGATTTAGATTTGCAGCGGAAATAGTTTAAAATACTTTAAAGCAGACCTCAAGACCTAGAAAAATTCCGGCATGACCTCCTCTTAAATAGGATATCCCAAAAAAACTCAAGCATCGGAAAATAGTAAAATGGCTCAAGACTGACGCCGCAATAATCATAAACAATCACATGCAAGCACCGGTCAGGCACACAACAAAAATCCTCAAACATCAGTTCAACCAAACCGGCAAAGCTCCCAAACAACATACATCAAATCCAAATAACAATCCAGATACACGTGGCATCTCTCCGGATAATAACACCTGACATATAACTGACAAAAACTCCAAACAACCATAAATACTATATGGGAAAACTCCACTAGACACAACCAAGCAATCTCACCTCAATCACGAGCTCCGCTAGCGGAACCTCCACCTGGTGCTGCAAAACCTCTCGGGAGATCTACCATGGTGCCCAAAATCAATCACAATAGCCCCTAGTAAACAACTGATGTTAAGATTCTATTATGAAACAATCCAACAATAACAACAATAAAAATAAATCATGCATAATCATATAATAAAATGTAATATGCAATGCATGAAAGACTCAACAAATAATCGGGATAACAGGAGCCAATAAACTGTACTATAACAACTGGAATAATGCTCCAGTAACAACACAGGGGAGCTACATCATCATGCAGCTAAACCGTCTGCCAAGTATGCGAGATATGTCAAGATGTGCTGAATAACACCCCTGACTCGGCCTCCAGTCAGTTGATACGATATAACATGATGATACAACAGAATGAACTAGATGACTCAATCCCAGCACTCACCTCAAAAGGCTACACTAACCAAGGGATTGTTCAATCACATTTACGGTCTCATGTGTATAGGCCTATCAGCCAAACTCTGATCTCGAGATAAACAACAGTGCTAGATAACAACAGATATCAACAACGACTAACAAGAATGATAGGGCTCAACATAAATATCATAACAGTATGCTCTATGCTAAATGCCAATAATATGTCACAATAATTATATCACAACGAAGACAATTAACAATTTACAACAGTCAACAAATCATAGACATGATCAGTGCACACAGAATGACAAGTAAAACATAATTTAAGTTTTACCGACATATGTTACCGAGCTGTAACATACCTATACCAGTTTGACAATCCAATATCGACTTTACTTCAAGACTATCGACCTAAACAAAACAACAATAAGCCGATCATGAAAATTATATTTCATACCAATGTTCGATTTGACACAAAAGAGTATCAAATTCGTATCTTACTCAATATTAACTCAGATCAGTATCCATTAATTGGAAATGAAAGAAAACTCAATTATCAAAGTTTTTCCAGTTGAAACCATATTCAAATTCCTAATAATTTGAACCCAAGATATCATATCTGCTCTCGGGTAAAATTCCAGCCACTGAGCAGTTCCAGAAAAACGAACATAACTTGCACAATTCTTACTGGACTTTAACGATTCAAGTCTCATTTCGAAGAAAATACATAGCTATACAACTTTCATTTGAATCAAAAATTCAGAATCCGAAGGCACAAAGGTTAAAATCCTGAATTACAGTAGGTATTATACACAGCTCAATTCCAGAATTCGATTTTGACACATTTTGGTAGAAAAATCATAACAAATCCATTTATCATCGAATTCTACGATTCTAGCGGATCAAGAAAGCTAACAAACAAATCTACAAGTTCGATTTGAACCACAAGTCGAGATTCTTAGCGCACAATACACAAAACCCCGAAATTCAGAAGCACAAAAACTGAAACTCACCAAAAGTGCTGCACAGAAACAGGGCTCATGTAATGGAGCTTCGATCTGCTTGCTTGCTTGATCATAATTTGCGTTTTACGGCTTGAATCGAAGCCTAGGATGTTAGGAAGACAACCCTTCAAGAATTTTTTAGTTTCGACTTAAGACGGAGGAGATATCGCAACTTTGCCGCAGCTGCTCCAAGGTTACGGGAAATGGGGTTGAGTGAAATGGGTTTTCTTCCTCTCTCTTCCTTATCTCGTTTTCTTCTTTATGAATGAGGTATGTGTGTATATATTTGTATATAATGTAATATTCATGCCCTTTTTATCTCGGTTTTGATTTTTTTTTCTCTTGTATGTTATTTAAACTCTATATGTATTTAATATCATTAAATTATCTGATATTCTAAAATACATATTTTTAACACACTTTTTGAATTTTTTTGGCATAAATAATTGTTTTAATTTACAACTCAATAATTATTCTAATTATGCCAAAATACCGGATAATTAATTACATGGCCTTACATTTCTCCACCCCTTAAAACAAATTTCGTCCTCGAAATTTCTGTTTACACACATACAACTTACACATGATACAAAACATCAATACAATGCTAAGAATCAAACAGATATGGATAAGATGCTCTCATCTTCTCTTCTGTTTCCCCATTGATTCTTCTACACCGTGCCTCGACCACTGAACACGAACAAGTTGTATAACTTTATTACGTAAAACTTTATCTTTACGATCCAAGATACAAACAGGATACTCATTATACGATAGAGAATGATCTAATTCAACCTCATCAGGCTGAATCACATGAGATGGGTCGGGCTCATACTTACACAACATAAAAACACGGAAAACATCGTGGATGCCAGACAAAGACTGGGGAAAATCCAAACGATAAGTACAAGTTCCAATACGCTCAACAATCTCGTAGGAGCCAACGAAACGAGGTGACAACTTACCTCTCATACCAAAACGAATAACACCTCTAAACGGAGAGATTCTCAGAAACACAAAATCTCCAAATTGAAATTCTAGAGGTCGACGATGTCTATTAGCATAACTAGCTTGCCGATCTTGGGCAGCTTTCATTCTCTGACGAATCAACTGGACTTTATCATGCATTTGCTGAACAATCTCAGGTCCAGTCAACTGTTTCTCACCAAATTCATCCCAATAAAGAGGTTATCGATATCGTCGTCCATAAAAAGCCTCAAAAGGAGCTATACCAATAGTCACCTCAAAACTGTTGTTATAAGATAAATCAACTAATAGTAAAGCTTATTGCCAACTCTCTTTAAAATCCATGACTACAGCTCGAAATAGATCCTCGAGCATTTGAATCGTACGCTCTGTCTAACCATCTGTCTGAGGATGGTACGCAGTACTCATTGCAAGTCGTGTACCCATTTCTTTTTGGAAACTAGTCCAAAACTTTGATGTGAAACAAGGATCACGATCTGAAACTATTGCAACTGAAACTCCATGCAGTCTCACAACATTTTCGATATACAGACGAGCCATCTTCTTGTACGAATACGTCCTCTCATACGGAATAAAGTGTGCCGATTTAGATAATATGTCGACAATCACCCAAATGGCATCGAAATGGCAGTAAGTACGTGGCAAATGCGTGACAAAATCCATAGCCACATGCTCTCAGTTCCAATGAGGAACCTCAAGACTATGCAGTAATCCTCCAGGTCTCGTACGTTTGGCATTGACTTGCTGACAGATCATACAACGAGACACAAACTCAGCCACATCCTTTTTCATATTCTTCCACCAAAACTAAGGCCGTAAAATTTGATACATTTTCCTGCCTCCTGGGTGGATACTATGTTGAGTACAATGAACTTATTTGAGGATGGTTGTATGCAATTCAAGAATATCTGGGACAATCAATCTACCATTCAACTGAAGAGAATCATCTGAGTGAATTGAGAAACCAGATTGGTGTCCTTGATATACTAACTCATAAGATTTCAGAACTCGATCATCAGTTTTCTGAGCCGACTTTACAATCTGAATCAACTCTGGCTCAACATAAATATGAGATACACAAACAACATTACCTTGGATTTGAAAATCCAACCTAGAAGTGCCAATATCCTCTCGTAACTTAGAAACACGAATCGAGGATAAATTAACATCAACGACCTTACGAATCAAAGCATCGGCAATGACATTCACTTTTCTCGGATGATACTGGATCTCACAATCATAGTCTTTAAAAAGATCCATCCAACGTCTTTGTCTCATATTCAGATCTTATTGAGAGAATAGATACTTCAAACTTTTGTGATCAGAATAGATTACAAATTGCTCCCCAGAAAAATAATGTTTCCAAATCTTGAGAGCAAAAACGATATCAGCCAATTCCAAGTCATGAACATGATACTTAGACTCATTCGATTTCAACTGACGAGAACCATAGGCCACAACTCTGCCATGCTGCATCAGAACACAACCTAGACCTCGATTAGATGCATCAGTGAAGACCACAAATCCTCCAGGACCACTTGGAATGGTAAGAACTGGTCCAAAAGTCAATATCTTCTTCAACTCGACAAAACTTGACTTACATTCATCAGACCAAATGAATCTCTGATTTTTCTAAGTCAAATGAGTGATGGCCTAGCAATCTTTGAGAAATTTTCGACAAATCTCCGGTACTAACCAACTAAACCCGTGAAACTACAAATCTCTGGCACATTGGTCGATCGTGCCCAGTTCAGAACTGCTTCCACTTTACTTAGATCAACATAAATACCATGTTGTGATATGACATGGCCCAGAAACATAATTTTATCTAACCAAAACTCACACTTGGATAGCTTGGTGTACAAATGCTTCGTTTGAAGAATTCGAAGAATTATTCTCAAGTGTTTAACATGCTCTTCTTCAGACTTGGAGTAGACAAGAATATCATCGATGAAGACAATCACAAAACAATCAAGATACTTAAGAAACTCACGAATCATCAAGTCCATAAACATAGCAGGAGCATTGGTCAACCCAAAAGGCATAACCAAAAATTCAAAATGTATGTATCTATTGCGAAAAGATGTTTTCGGCACATCCTCTTGTCCAACTCGCACCTGATGATACCCAGAACAGAGATCAATCTTAGAATACACCGAAGTACCTTGAAACTGATCAAATAAGTCATCAATCCTAGGAAGTGGATATTTATTCTTGACAATAGACTTATTCAATTGCCGATAATCAATACACATCCGCAGCGTAGCATCTTTCTTCTTGACAAATAGAATCGGAGCACCCCACGGTGAAGAACTCAGACGAATATAACATGTACTCAACAAAGCCTCCATACAGCTAATACGATATAACAAGATGACACAACAGAATGAACTAGATGACACAATTCCAGCGCTCACCTCAAAAGGCTACACTAACCACGAGATTGTTCAATCACATCTACGGTCTCATGTGTATAGGCCTATCAGCCATACTCTGATCTTGAGATAAAGAACATTGTCAGATAACAATGGATATCAACAATGGGTAACAAGAACGATAGGACTCAACTTAATAAACAGTATGCCCTATGCTAAATGACAATAATATGTAACAATAATAAACATATATCACAACGAAGGCACTTAACAATTTACAACAGTCAACAAATCATAGACACGATCAGTGCACACAAAATGAAAATTAAAACATAATTTATGTTTTACCGTCGTATGTTACCGAGCTGTAACATACCTATACCAGCTTGACAATCCAATATCGTCTTTACTTCAAGACTCGCGGCCCAAACAAAACAACAATAATCCGTTCATGAAAACTACATTCTATACCAATGTTCGATTTGGCACAAAAGAGTATAAAATTCGTATCTCACTCAATATTAACTCAAATCAATATCCGTCAATTGAAAATGAAAGAAACTCAATTATCTAAGTTTTTTCAGTTGAAACTATATTCAAATTCCCAATCATTTGAACCCAACATTACATTGAACCCAAGATATCAAATATGCTCTCGGGTAAAATTCCAGCCACTGAGCAGTTCCAGAAAAACGAACATAACTTGCACAATTCTTACTTGAGTTTAAAGATTCAAGTCTCATTTCGAAGAAAATACATATCTCTACAACTTTAAATTGAAACCAAAATTCAGAAGCCGAAGGCACAAAGGTTAAAATCCCGAATTACAGTAGGTATTGTACACATCTCAATTCCGGAATTCAATTTTGACACATTTTGGTAGATAAATCATAACAAATCCATTTCTATTCAAAATTCGACGATTATAGCAGATCTAGAAAGATAACAAACAAATTTACAAGTTCTATTTGAATAACAAGTCGAGATTCGTAGCGCACAATACACAAAACCCCGAAATTCAGAAGCACAAAACTGAAACTCACCAAAAGTTCTGCACAGAAACATGGCTCACGTAATGGAGCTTCAATCTGCTTGCTTCCTTGATCATAATTCGCGTTTTATGGCTTGAATCGAAGCCTTGGATGTTAGGAAGACAACCCTTCAAGAATTTTTTAGTTTCGACTTAAGACGGAGGAGATATCGCAACTTTGCCGCAGCTGCTCCAAGGTTACGGGAAATGGGGTTGAGTGAAATGGGTTTTCTTCCTCTCTCTTCCTTATCTCGTTTTCTTCTTTATGAATGAGGTATGTGTGTATATATTTGTATATAATGTAATATTCATGCCCCTTTTTATCCCGGTTTTGCATTATTTTGCTCTTGTATATTATTTAAACTCTATATGTATTTTATATCGTTAAATTGTCCGATATTATAAAACACATATTTTTAACACACTTCTTGAATTTATTTGACATAAATAGTTATTTTAATTTACAACTCAATAATTATTCTAATTATGCCAAAGTACCGTATGCTTCTGTTGTTGGAAGCTTAATGTATGCTCAGGTTTGCACTAGACCTGACATTGCATTTATTTTTTGGGAAGATATCATAGTAATCCAGGTTTAGATAACTGGAAAGCTGCAAAGAAAGTCATGAGATATCTTCAAGGGACCAAAGATTATATGCTTATGTTCAGACGAACTGAGAATTTGGAAGTAATTGGCTACTCTGATTCAGACTACGCTGGCTACATTGATTCATGAAAATCCACTTCAGGATATATTTTTATGCTAGCTGGTGGAGCTGTATCTTAGAAGAGTGCAAAGCAGACATTGACTGCTACTTCCATTATTGAAGCTGAGTTCGTATCTTGTTTTGAGGCAACCTCACATAGTGTATGGTTGAAGAGTTTCATTTCGAGGCTTGGAATTATAGATTTTATATCTAGGCCATTAAGAATATATTGTGACATTTCAGCTATTATTTTTATGGCTAAAAATAACAAAAGTGATAGTTGAAGAAAGCACATCGACATTAAGTATTTAGCCATACGAGAACGTGTTAAAGATAAGAAGTTACTTATCGAACACATTAGCACTGAATTGATTATTGCAGATTATTTGACTAAAAACATGCCACAATTGAAATTCAAGGATCGTATAGAAAAATGGGACTTGGTTCCTTTATGTAATTTTGTTGTAAGAACAAAGTTAATGAAACTATGATGTGATATTTTTTCATATTTGTTGTATACACATTCATTGATTTGAGAAATATCAATAAAATTGAACCTCGAATAAACATAGGGTTTATTCATTAAGTTATCTGAGAGATATAATATATTGTAAACATGGAAGATAATAATGGTTTTTAGATAACCTATTGCCATGATTCAATATGTATTTTATTTTCTCCTATGTTAAATTAGATATATGTGTCAAGTGAGAGAATGTAAGAAATATGACAAATATTAAAAAAAGTAGCGTGTAGGAATTGACGACGGCCAAGAACCCTACTATTTTTTACGAACAGTACATGCAGCCTCAAATTTTTGACAATTGAGACGGCATGTGCCTCTTCTTTTGACATTCAGACTCCCGACTTTTCTCGTTGATGGTATGAGAAACACCTATAAATAAAAGTGATTGAGCTCCCTAAGCACACATCTCATAAGAAATATACATCATCTACAGAGAGCGTAAAATGCTTAGAAGGCTTCAATCGGAGGAAAATCAGAAGAATTACAAATTATTCAATGACCGGAGGTAATGCTCGATCTATTTACGCATATTGATTATCATGTTTATATATGTGCAGAAACATCATTTTGAGAAAAATCTCTAACACCTTGAAGCAACACACTCCATTTTCACTGTGCACTGTCACCCGGTTTGCCTCAGGGAAGTTACGGCCGGGATTCTGGGATGTTTCTTGAGCTGGGGTGTGGAAATGCGGAGTGAAGAATCGTATGAACCATGGTCCGCCGGAACGAGAACGGAACGGCCGGAACGGATGCAACCTTGACGAGGTTCCGGGGTGTGTAGGTTGATGGCTTGTATCGGCGTTTCATATACCGAAAACGGGGATTTAATGGCGGAACAGAACGGGACACGCGGAACGGAAGGGATTTGTAGGTTGATGGCTTGTACATAAATGTTTGTTTTCATCAACTTATATTTCATTTCTCATTGTTATTTTATTATCATATGATATGAGTAATTTAATAAGCTTAATATTAATTTCACTAGGAACATTGGAAAGCAAAGCACATCGGTTGATGTGAGATGGTGAATCTTGAGTCTTCTTCCCGCTGCATCCATCAATGAAAGACTAATAAAGAAGAGAGCGCAAGTCAACTATTTCTATTGGGAAATTTTCATTACAAAGTGTGAAAAAAACTAAGTTAATTATAAAATATTTCTATTTTAATTGATGTTAAATAATTTGTAACATCACTTTATATAAGATTTGATGCTTACTATAAGTCCATCACTCTAAATAGATTCAAATTTGTGCGAACTTATATATATCCAATCGAAAATATTTTAAAGTTTTAATTAATTAAATACAATAATTTTTAATAGTATATTTAATTTTTGATATGGTTATGAATATTTTAAATATAATGAAGATATAAATTGTGTTCGATAAATTGTTAATAAAATTTTAAAAATATTTTAATTTCTTATTTACATCAAATAATCTATTTAAATGATATTTATTTTAATTTTCATATTTCTAAATATTTTCCAAAATTTTTAATTTTTATATATTTATAATATTTTTTTAAAATACCCGTTCCACGATCGTTTCGCAAAATTTCATTGTAACTGGAACGATAGCATCTGTTCCGATCTCCGCGACAGCGAACCATGATATGAACTGCTACGAAAGGAACGGTAGAGTCGGTGCTCGATGTTTCTTGAACACTTTTTCTGATTTTTGTTCCCGGGCGAGGCGAAGCTTATGGATGGGAAACAGGCGCCCTCTGATGAGGTGCTCAACGGTCATGCACTGCCTGCCACGTGCGTGCATATGATTCGCCGTCATTTTTTAAATTAATTAATTGATTTTTTTAAAAAAATAATAAAGAAATGAGCCTCCTTTCTCTCATGTGAATTTTATAAGAAAATAAGGGCAAAAATATTATTATATGATTATAATGCATTACTTAACTAACCAAGTGTTAGCAATTCTATATTTTTAACATGTTTGTTAAATATTAAAAAAAATAACTTAATTAATTAAGATTTTCAATGGTAAATTTTAATTAAATTTATGAAAACAATCCGTTTCTATGGATTTTTTTTCTATAATTTGGCTAAAATTGGATTTTAGTAAGTTAAGAATATTAATTATTATTCATGTAATAACAGTAAAAATATTAAATGTTAAGGATATAATTATACAATTAATAATATGATAATACTGTTGGGTTAAGTATGAAGGGTGAGAAAAATAATGGGACAGATGACCTTCTCGAAAATGCTGTCGTGAATAATGCTGATGACGCTCCATCATTTCGTATGGTTGGTTACGTGATTTGTAAAATAAGGATGTAAGATCTTAATGAGTAAGACTGTGATTTTTGAGGATAACAATAACGATAATATAATGATAAGATTGATATCTAGAGACTGAGATAACAGTGAGACACAATTCTAAAGCATCTCTCGATTAACGGCCTAACAGCCGAGCCCATTGGCACCAACTCGGTGCATTCACTCAAATACACATGTAACTTACTATAAGACTATTATGTGTTGACACAAATATAAAGAAATAAAATCATACATTGGCTAACAAATGTATTTTTTGACTTATTGATAAACGTTTCATCCTAACAACTAATTATATATTAATACATACAGTGATAATAATTATAATAATATTATTATTTTAATAATTATTATTGGATATTAATCAATTTATATAATTTTATACGATGGTGTGTCTGAGATATTATAAAATATATAAAGATGATTTGGTTTTTATAAGACACTCAAATAAAATCTTAAAAAATGTCGAGGATACCCGATTTTTTTTAAATAATTTATAAATCGTGACACAACTTATTTTGACAGCTTATAAATTTTTTATTAAAAAAATTATCAATGAGAGTTTATAAGAGCTTCCAAACACTTTTATAGTGTAATAATTTGATATATTTTGCATTTTAGTATTTTTTTTTTGTTGAAGTACTAATATGATAACGTGTGTGTGTGTGTGTTTATATATATATATATATATATATATATATATATATATATATATATATATATATATATATAAACAATTTATGTCAGAAGTTAATTTTTTCTCCAAAATAAAGTCTAGGTTTATTTTTAATATTAATATATTAAATAAAAATGCATTTATATAAGTGATTAAATTGCAAATAATCCACCTGATACCAAAAGTGATTAAAATTCCTTCCATCGCAATATTAATTCGCTAACCGTAAATATTTTAATATATAATGTTGGCATGTGAAAAATTAAATTTTTTTTTTTTGTAGTAAAACTACAATTTCAATTAGGATTGTCAATTGGGGTGTGTTTGGTCGGGTAGAGCAATAATACTATTCAAAAATTGCTGAACCCGAACCCGAACCCGAGCCAACCCGAAAACTCTCAACCAGAACCAGAACCCGAAACCCGATCAACTCATCAACCCGTATAACCTGATTTTGATTTTTTTAAAAAGAAAATTAAATCAAATTAAAAAAAAAATAATATCTTAATTTAAACATATAATAATCAAATCTCCATCATATATATATGATTTAAATTTGAAAATCTAATCGTAGAAAAATAAAATATATTTAAATAATTATTTAAAAAAATAAAAAATGTTCAAAATAAATATTAAATTATGAAAAATTATGATATACACAATAAATATTTTTCAGACATAAAATATATATAAAAAAATGTAGGCAATATTATATTTTTTTTTAAAAAAAAATTCGGGTTAACCCGGGTCAACTCGGGTTGACCCGAACCCATCCCAACCCGATCATTTTTTTTTGGGTCAGCTATTGGGTCCAACCCGAACCCGAAAACTCCAAACCCAAACCTTATTTTTTTCGGGTTGAACTATGTCGGGTTGATGGGTCGTGTCTGATTTTGACACCCTAATTTCAATCTTATTATGGGAAAACAAATATAATCCAACAAATCAAATAAATTATTATTTATCGATAATAATTTGAGAACCTATTAATCTACTTTAATAATCACAGGATAAGTTATTTATACATGTCCTAAAACTCGAAGTAAACGCAGTGAACACTATTGGAATTGAATTTAGTAACTATGATTTTCGAATGAGAAAACAAATAATATATACTAATATACAAGTATAATGTAGAAATGTCAGTATTATATGCAGAGCCGTACCTATATTCAATAGGATCTGAAGCGAAAATTTAAAAATAAATTGTGTTATTGGTATAAATAATGCTAAAATTCAGTTAGTAAATAATAAATAATACATAAATAAACAAGAAACAATATATTACATAAAAATCAATAAATATTTGAAATAATTATATAAATAATAATCTTCTAGCTATTTTAGAGGAAAATATATATATCAAATTTGTATAATCCATTTCGAATCATTTCTTTGGCAACATAGCTTGCTCATTTAGTCTGTTTTGTGACATTTTTTATCAAAGATAAGTATTTATTAACTTCAAGTTCGATAGGTTTGTTTCTACTTATGCAACAGTTACTAAGATAATTAACAAATTCTTATATGAAATATAAGTATTTGCTAAAAAATCATTCGGTTTTGCCAAACACTGTAACGTCTTTAAAATTTGTTGAAGTTCTATACAAAACTTCATCAAGATTACTTAAGACTAACTCGTTAACTTCTCAAAACTCAACAAATGTCCCAAAGTCTCTTGATATTGTTTAAATTGTTCAAACCGAACTTGAAAAAAGATCGAATTGATCAATTATAAACAAAAAATATTTAAATTACTCTTCTTTTTATTTAATGTTGGGCAAAAAAATTTATTTCGATAGATTATCAACTCAAAATATATATATTGGACCCCATCAAGTACCGGGGCCCTAGGCATGCTTAACGGCCCGGTTCGACCCGGAACTGGCCCGTTAAGCCCGGAACCGGAACCGATATTGAAGAACCGGACCCGAAACCATGTACAATTCGTATATTTTTGGGTTGAACCGGTTCAACATTTTCTGAACCGGTTCTGGATCCGGTTCCGAATCGATTCCGGTCCGTATCCGGAACTGGCCTGGAACCGGATCCGAAACCCATAATCCGAAAATTTTAAAAAAAATAATAAGGGCCTTTGGGCCAACGGCTGCATTTGCAGCCGTTGGCCCAAAGTCTGCGGCTGCTGCACATTTCAGTAGCCGTTCTTCAACAGCTACTGAAATGCTTATTTTTTTTAAAAAAAAATTTGGCCCCCAAATTGCAAATATATATTTTTTTTAACCATCAAAATCATCTATAAGTACAATTCATTTTTTATATTTCACATATCAATTTTCTCTCAACTTCTCATTTCTCTACAATCGATATCTATTTGCTATCATTTCTCCAAATATATTCAATAATTGTGTTATATTTTTATTTAAAATCCATATTATTTTTATTGTTATTTATTATTTCGCAATTTACTCATACAAATATTCGAATTTCAATGGCATCATCTTCAAACTGTCGTGGTGGTGGTGGTGGCGAATACGCTCCTGACTTTGGTGAACATTTTGGCTACATCCCCGACTTTGATGAAGTCGAACCTGGCCACGAGGATGAAGAAGCCATGGAACTCCCTAACAAAGATGTAGGGACGCCATCGTCTAATCGAGCAAGCAACACAATGTCAACGAGCACGACGACAACCCGTGCAAAGCGAAGCAAAGTTTGGGATCACTTTGATATTGAACAACAAGGTACAAATAACTCTTTTGTCATTTGTAAAATTTGCAAAACGAGGTATTCTTACAAAACGGGTGGTGGTTCCGGTGGTACCGGTACTTTGAAAAGACATTTAGTTAAGGTACATAAACTTGACCTTGATACGCTACAACCATTCGGTAGGGAACCAATATAACAACAAATTAATCCTTTTAGTAGTAAAGCTTTTACAATTACAAAAGAAATTTCTCGGAAAGTCATCGTAAAGTTTGTTACCAAATATTGTCAACCTTTTATAATAGCTGAACAAGAAGGTTTTGTTGAATTTACTAGTGCTATTCAACCTGGTTTTCAAAATATTTCTAGGCACACACTTAAAAAATATTGTTTTGATATTTACAAAAAATATAAAGAGACACTAAAATCGCATCTTTCAAATATTTCTTGTAGAGTTAGTTTGACAACTGATATTTGGACTAATTTAAAATATGAATCATATCTTATTGTTACATGTCATTGGATTGACGAAACTTGGACTATGCAAAAAAGAATTTTAGCGCTAGATCATTTAGAATCGTCTCACAACGCATACACTATAGCTAGATATGTTTTAAATGTTGTTAAGATTTATGGCATACAAAATAAAATAATGTCGATAACGTTAGATAATGCGAGTGCCAATACTCTTGCAATTAAATATCTTAAAGATTCACTAAAACCAATTTTAGAAGGTAATTTGTTTCATGTTAGATGTGTGTGTCATATTATCAACTTATGTGTTAAATGTGCATGTGATAAACAAATGTCCACTGTAATAGAAAAATTCAAATTGTGTGGGAAATTATTACGTGAAAGAAGATATGGACGTGACTAGAAAACACTAGTCGAATCAACCGGAATTAAATTTAAAAAATTTACTCTTCCTATTGAAACTAGATGGAATTTTTTATATCACTTGCTTCATACTTTATTACGTTTTCAAGATTTAGTTACTCTATATTATAATAATATTATAACACAATATTTAATGCTAAGTGACGATAATTGGAATATTTTGAGTAAATGTGTTTTTTTGTTAGAAATTTTTAAAGAAGCAACCGAAAAATTTTCTGACATTAACTACCTACTTCAACCATGTTTCTACCTTTGCTTTTTAATATGTTTTATAAATTTATTGAATATCGCGATGATTCTGTTATGCGTGATTTTGTTTCAAATATGGAAAACAAATTTTTAAAATATTGGGAAACTATCCCAATTGTGCATGGTTTAGCAACATTACTTGATCCTACTCAAAATCAATGAGGATTAGACGTGTTTTTTTGAATATTATGCTAAATATCTTGGGAAGAATGTTGACGATCAAAAGAAGTCAAGCATGCATTCTCTCCAAGAATTATTTGATTTGTATGCTAGTGAATAATGTGATGAACCGAGTGCGCAGCCGGAGGAGATGCCGACATATAAGAGCAAAAGTGGAGCATTTAACTTCTTTCAAAGTTTGAAACGACAAAAGTTCAAAGGAAAATTGGTGACAACAACCAATTATAATGAGATCCAAATTTATCCAAGTCAATATATTGAGACTACAGATAATTCGATGTGCTTGATTGATGGAAAGTAAATTCTAAACTTTATCCAGTGTTATCTGCAATTGCAAGAGATGTCCTAATTCAAAGTTTAAGTGTTGCTTCCGAATCAGCATTTTCGGTATGTGGAAGGATCATTGGTGACCAAAGAACTAATTTAAAGCCAGAAACACTTTTCATTCTAACGTGCCTACAAGATTGGTTTGCCGCAGAAAAAAAGAATAGGACCTCTGGCGCGATCGACGAATTCTAAAGCTCAAGTTCCGACGAAGATCCGGAATATTCAAAATATATTTTAATAAATCGTGATGAATTTTAGATGTTCAATTGTAAAAAAAAAATGTTTAAGTTATTCTGTTAATTTTGTTGGAAAATTTGATGCTTAATGAATGATAATTAAGCAAATTAATCAATGTTTTTGATTGAAAAAATTCGAAAAGAAAAACGAAGCTTAATGAACGAATATTAAGTTTGGTGGTTCTGAATTAAATTCGAAACAAGTTCATCAAATGTTGAACAAACTTAAAACGAGTAGTCGGAACATGTAAGGGACGAAAATCGAAAGGAAAAAAAAAACGCGCATGAACAGTCGCGCGGGTGCGCGCGCCTGCCGATCGCTCTCGGCAGCGCTGCCGAGAGCTGTCGAGCGCTGCTCGGCACCGTGCGGCAGCGCGCGCGCGCACGCCTGTGCCAGCATGCGCACATGTGCGCACAGACGCGTCCCTTCGACTTTTTCAGACATTTTTTCATTAATATTACTAATTTTAATTATATAGTAAAATATAATAAATTAGAGTTCGGAACCGGTTTGATCCGAACCGGAACCGGTTTATTAGAAGCCGAACCGGTCTTGGTTTGGATTGGTTCCATGTTTTTCAACTTGGAACCGGAACCGGTGGGAAACCGATTCTTAACCGGTTTGGACCAGTTCCGAACTCACCGGACCCAGAACCGGTAGGAACCGGTCCGAAACCGGTCCGGTGGAACCGATAAGCATACCTGCCGGGCCCTGAGACGGTGGCCTCCTTGGCCTCATAAAAGGTCCGGCCCTAATTATATGTAAGGGACGTACAATTATGGTTCGGTTGGGTTTTAAATAAAAGTTCAAACAAAAATATAATGTATATATAACCAAACCAAACCACGAATCTGGGTTTGGTCCGGTCCGGTTCGGTTCGGTTCGGTTCGGTTTAAATAAATAATTTTAAGTTTGAGTTTAATAGTAAATTAGTGCATTAAATATTGTAATCTGAAAAAAATTGTAGCAATTGATATTTGATAGATGTGTGCATATTCTATTTGATTGTGGACAAAAATAATTATAAATATAATATCATAAATAAAAATATTTATGTATGTACAAAATTTTGCTGTTTTATAGAGAAAACTTAAAGTAATAAGGATTGGTTGAGCTAAAGTTTACAATAAATAAATTTTCTATACAGTTGGGCTGGTTTACAAAACTCTCATATTATAAAATATTGGTCACCGAGGTATATGCGTTGCATGTGTCATGAATATATGATGTTAATATATTATATCATGAAACCAAAAAATTTTGTACTTGAATCATGAAGGTCAATGAATTAGAAAATCTAAATAAATCTGTCAAACCCAATTTGTTACTTTATATGATATGATTTTTGAGAAGAAAAAAAATTCGTTTGAAATCGTGATATATCTCATGTAAAATAATGATAAAATTCAATTGTAAAAGAAGTAAAAAAAATAGTTAAAATATTGTCCAAAAAATATCAGAACATCATCAAACTATAATTTATTGAATATAAAAACCTCAGAATTTTCTTCTAAATTCAGCTGATAAATTGGAAAAAAAAAACAATTAAAGTTGTATTTATCGTTAGACATTTTATGCATAAGTTAAACCCTCTCTACTGTAGTGTAATAAGAAAATATTTATTTTATCTAATCATATCCAAGTACAACATAAATATACCAAATAAATAAAGCAATATATTAAAACATACTATAAAAATTGATATGACATAACAAAATATAAACTACTGCAAAGATTTTGCTAAATAGGGATGGCAATTTCCTCCGAACTCGTTGGAAGATCCGATACCCGACCCGAATAGAAGAGGGTATGAAGTGATTTTTAGACCCGATTAAATAATTAGGTAATCGGGTATGAGGATTTTCGGGTTTGGGTATGGAGGCGGGTTTGATATAATCCGAACTCACACCCGACCCGAATACCCGTTTAAATTAAATATAAATATATATATATATTAATTATATTTATTTATATTAAAGATTCATCTTCTCAAATCCAAGTAAACATACATATATAGTAATTATATTTATTTATATTAAAGATTCATCTTCTCAAATTCAAGTAAATCGATACTTTTTCTTTTCTCTTCCCTTTCGCTTTCACTTTTACGTTTCAAGGTTTTACCGCTCTTTTATTTTTCGTTCAAATTTTCATCTTCTCCATTGGTAAGTTTATTCCATATTTGACTTCAAAATTTGAAAAATATTTTATTTTTGTTGAATTGCGTATTTTTATTCAACTAATATAAACTATTTTTAATATTTTGTTATTTTTTCTATACAGTTTATTTTGTAAATTTTTATCATTAATAATTTTTCATATTGTGCATTTAAATAATTTTTTAAATATTCATAACTTCGTTGAAACAATTTAAATTTGAAAAAATCAATTGTATATGATAATAGGGTATTTGGGTAGGGTATGAGTATCCGATAATCCGATGGGTATGAGGATGTGTATGAAATTCAATACCCGATGGGCATAGGGATGGGTATGGGGATGAATTTAATAAATGGGTATGAGGATGGATGTATGAAATCCGTCTCATACCCTACCTATTGTCATCCCTATTGCTAAATAGATGAAAAATAAAGTATAAATTGTCAAACTCTTTTTATTTGCCAAAAATAACCGAAATATTATATGCATATCACTTGACAAAGATGAAGAATACTTATAAAATCAAATAAAATATTTTTATATCAAAGAAAAATTAAGCTAAATTAACAAAATTGATTACATTTTTTTTATATTAATGTCATGGGTTTGATTAGGTTTATTTTATTAAAAGCTTAAATAAAACAATTTTATTTTTGGTTTGGTTGATTTTAGAATAATTCCAAACTGTGATTAATGAAAATCAATCTGCACCATATGATTTGGTTCGATTTCTGAATGCCCCTAAT
The DNA here is from genome assembly GCF_022965805.1 of Primulina eburnea. Taxonomy (NCBI): domain Eukaryota; kingdom Viridiplantae; phylum Streptophyta; class Magnoliopsida; order Lamiales; family Gesneriaceae; genus Primulina; species Primulina eburnea. Next base: position 4,762,136 of record NC_133117.1, on the reverse strand, counting down.
TATATGGAAAATATACTTTTGAACTTTTAAACAATCAATTGTTATGTTATTGATACCAAATTTATATATTTAAAAGCAACAAAATATATTTTTAAATAATTATTGTAATAAACTAATAAAAAATATAACATAATATCTAAAATTTTAATGTTAATATAATATCTGTGATTTTTATTCTCAATCTTGAAAAAGGAAAAAAAATGTCATCTCGTATGTCAATCTAAATATATATATAGAATGACTCATAGCTCAAATGATATTGATACGTAAGTTGTATAGACATTTGATAAAGGGGGTGCATTTGGTCCCGACCCGACCCCGATCGGGTTGAAAATCGAGGTAATGGGTACCTGTTTATTTGGGTGAGTTTATGTTACACTCGAAGATATAATTCCAATTTTTGTTTTGTATAAGATGATCGATCATTTTTTATTTTTAAATAAAATGATCAACCGAGCATCTTATATAAATATACAGAGGATAAAACTACCAATATGACATAGATTTGGTGGTCTAATTTCACCCAAACCCATGCCCACCCGTATTTAGAATATATTAGTCCCCAAAGTTTCACAATATTAGTAATGTACACTAAAACATTTCTCTGGGCCCCATTTATTATTGATAATATCCCAATTTACGACTGGCGCCGCCGCAACTCCTCAAGAGCAACAGGCCGAAAATATATCACGGAGACATAAATAATTTGTGCGGCGGAGGGAGGAAGAGATGGGGAATCCCAAGCAGAAGTGGACCTCAGAAGAGGAGGAAGCGCTGCGAGCCGGAGTAGCGAAGCACGGCGCAGGAAAGTGGAAGAATATTCAAAGAGACCCTGAATTCAACCACCTTCTGTTTGCTCGCTCCAACATCGATCTGAAGGTACACATTATTTGCTTAAATTAATGTATGTGGCGCCGTATACTAGTGTGAGTATCCTAGCAGCATCATTGCATAAAAGGAGAAAAAAGTCTTTCTCTTCCCGTCCCGGGTCATACTCCGGTGCGTCCACAGAAGAGGAAATCGCAATGCATCTTGCTCAGCAGACGTAGCTTGGAGTGAGAGTGTAGCGGGGGTAAGGTAAGGAAAGTGCCAGAGAGGAAGCCAAACCGGCCGCGTAAGCGCAGCTAAACTGTTTTTATTTGAATTTACCGTTGTAATTTGTGCTCGTGTAGACATTTTCTACTAGGGTTATTTGGAACTCGTATAGCCTTCATTTTTTTTTGTTTGATATAGGGGTTGTTAAGTAAAGTTTAAAAATTGTAGTTTATTATGGATTTGTATGGTGATGCGTATGAAGAAGTGAAAGAAATAAACTGTATCTAGCTTAGTAATTGTGGTCTGCTTATTTAAGTTGAAATTTTTTTTTGTGGATATGTTTCAGTGAGTAGGTTTATGAATTTTACACCGATTTACATTTGTAATTATGACACTCTTTGTGATGATGAAAAGGTTGTTACTATCATTTTTTAGCATAGAAACGGGTCAATTGCATTTGAGAGTATTGCTCAGCGAACCATTATATTTTCTGTGTGATTATATTAAACTAGAACATCAGATGAAGATATAAGAATAACGTTCTCCTTATAATATCTTCTCATCACCTATAAATTTTTCTGAATCGACAAAGTCCCTCTCCCTCTCCCTCTTGTGGTCTCTACCAGTTTTGGCTTCTATTACTACTTGTAGGTTAAGATACATATGCCCCGTGCTATCTTATGCTCAATAAGCCAAAGCTTACTTTTTTGCCAGTCATTTAACTTGTTGGAAACCAAACCCTTTTTAAACCAAATATGATCATCATATTGGCTTTCTTATGCAGGATAAGTGGAGGAATTTGAGTGTTGCAAATGGCCAAAGCCTAAGAGATAAATCGAAGTCACCGAAAGTGAAGGCAAATCCTGACTCTCCGGCTGCTCCACTGCCCGTTGTGCAGACCTCTGCATCTGTCACTCCATCATCACTGGATGCACCTATGGACGTACCTATGATTTATTCTGCAAAACCGTTATCTGAAGGAAATAGTGCTGCCAAGTTAGTTTCGTCAAATATTCCTATGCTAAATATCGCATTATCGAAATCATGTTGAGTATGTAATTTGTAAATACTATTATCTTTCTCCTCTCTTTTATTTGAGGCATGTGAGATTATTACTTTGTTCTCAGGTACAATGCCATGATATATGAGGCACTGTCTACTCTCAAGGAGCCAAATGGATCAGATTCAGGCACAATTGCTGATTTCATCGAGGTCTGGTTTCTTATCAGTGATTTATCATTGTGGAAAGTACGAGAGATGTTTACACAATTCAGAGAGGGGATAGGGGTGATACAATTAGTTTATTATTATTATTGTGGTGGGGGATGCGAAAGTTGAGTTTTAAGAAAAAAATATACATGAAAATTGATTTTCATTGAGGAGGAGGTATGGCTCTCCCTTAGTAGCTACCAGATATTTCAATATGAACTTACATTTTGAGAACTGTCACTTTAGAGAAATAAAAGGGTATCGGTGTCCTCAAGATAGTTTTACATATCTAGAGATATATTGGTGGCATTCATTGATGATTCAAGCCAGGTGCTAGAAGCTGCAGTATGCAAATAAATTGGCAGCCACAGTTAAGTGAAACACATATAATACACCACAACACAAGTATTTGCTTGATAATGACATGTCCTTGCCATAAATAATGTTGCAGTTAAGATGTAGTTTTTAGCTCGTCTTCCGAGGGATGGTGTTCTTTATGTTTACATTTTGAATTAATTATGATTTTGGTGGCCTCATCAGGAATCCTAACAGCTGCATGTATCTCTTGCTCTGGTGTATCTGTGTTTTTCTTACACTTTGTTTTAAATCCCTTTAGATTATTTTTGATGAAAAGTTAATGATCCCCATGCTAGCTATCTAAATATTGCTTCTTTTAGGAGTTTATCTGATATGTTTTTTTTATCTGCCATCTAACTATATGTGATGTTCTCCACTAAACTAAAGTCTTTTATAAGATTAAAATTTACATAGGATAACTTACCATTTTATTTATGATTAATGATTTATAACAGTCTTAATGGAAAACCTTGTATTTTTAACTGATTAGGAAACTGCTTCTAATCTTTATAAACAATGAAACTGTTCGTTGTGACTTGTGACATAAAGTTTACATGTTTTAGAATTTCAAGTCTTTCAACTGATGCAGAGTACTTCTGCTGCTCTATGAGATTTTTACATTATATCTGAAACATGAATTTGCCTGGCCATATATATATATATTTAAAATTTCAGCTTATTTGTGAATCAGAAGAAAGAAGGCTGTTTAATTTGGATACTTTTGGTAGCTTGATCATATGCTGATTGTGCTCATGAACAAGATATGTTGTGGTATATTGATATCTATCAGCTCATTGTCAAATGTTACAGTGTCTTTTGCTTTTTTTATCATTGTTGTTCTCCCTGCTGATATTTCTTGTTCAGAATAACTAAAGATTTTTCTGTTTTGAGTGATTCATTCAGCAAAGGCAAGAGGTTCCACAAAATTTCAAACGGGTTCTGAGTTCTAGATTAAGGAGGCTCGTTCTTCAAGACAAACTTGAAAAGGTAAAAATTTTCTCGACTCTACAATGCAATGCAGTCCTAATTGTATCTTTTTTGTACTTATCCCTATGACCCTATCTTGTATGGAACTTGTGTCCTGTTTGTATGATTGGGTCTGCGTTTTTTTATGTATTTTTTCTGGAGATTCTTTTGAATTGAATTCTGCCTTTTAATTATTGGTGGTGGCTGTTAATGATTCATTGCTGGTTTTAATGATTAAATTACTGGTTAAACGAGACTCTACACCATGTTTTTTCTATGAGAGCTGTTAACGGCATTGTTAGTGTGTCAGATTATTTGACTTGGTGGCAGTTTCCATAACTGGTTTGAACATTGTTCATGAATTGTTAGTTCGGAAAATTGTCTTATTAACGGATCATGTGATTATATAGCATTTAGAAATCCATACTTTAGTATGTGGATTGCCTTGGCAAAAGTATCGAAAGAAAACCCAGCTAAAAATGATAAGGTTGAGCTGTTTTATATCTTGTTCTCTGTTCTGTAATCCAGTTCTTGCTTCTGACTTAACCATTCAAATTATGGCTAGATTTCCTTATTCTTGGTTGGATTTCCACGTTATCTGTCAAACGCTTGAAATGTAAATGATTCCACGGATCTAATCACTCGATTTCATGCCTTGTTATTGTGAAAATAGATTGATACATCCGGAACCAGGAAAGTCGTGGAAGCATTCTGACTGTTTTTCTTCGAAACCCAAGTTTATGTAAAAAAAGAAAACATTAAATCGTGCGGGCATCTGTCTAATCTTCGAAGTTCCAAATGCAGATTCATAATTGTTACAGAATGAAAAGAGATGCACTACCAGACACGAAAACCCCCAACGTGGGACTGAAAGACTCCCACCCTAGACAGATTCAGAGCATTGGATTACTTGGGGATACTGTTGAAGATGCAGCGAGGTCCACTGCTTTCAGAATTGCAGAGGCTGAAAATAAATCATTTGTATCTGCTGAAGCCGTGAAGGAGGCAGAAAGGGTAGCAATGATGGCTGAAGAAATGGAAGCCCTCCTGCAGTTTACCACAGATTGTTTTGATCAATGTATTCATTCAAATTCATCTTTCTTTTATTTTTCTCTTTTTTGCTATTATGTATCTTTTACCGTATCAAATGTTACATATGGTGGTGATGATGCAATTGAAATCTTTTAGACCCACAACTGTCTAGACATCATCTAAAGAAATGTGGAATTAATGTGTTTTTCACTTGGGCAGGTTTGCATGGTGAGGTTCTGCTGATGACGTAGCATCTGCATTGCATCTCACAAAAGAAACTATAAACCTATGAAGAAATTTGTAGATCGATCTGTTACGTAGCTGCGATATGTTCTGGAGCTTGAGTAAATATGAGCTAAGTTCGCCACGGATGTTAGCACATTGTAAGGTGAACTTGAAAAGTAAGAAAATGTTGGTTCTGACTGAGAATGAGCCAACTTTGTATAACTCAATTGGATTCTTAGATATGTTAATAAAACTGTAGGTAAAAAAATTTAAAGTCGGTGACTTGTTACATGAATAGAAGGTTAAAATTTAACTTGATACAAAGCCAACAATCATAGCTCAAATATTTTAGCATTGTACAAGAAGGGTGAGCATGATGCTAAAGGATTTTGGGAGTTCTAGGAGGACGAAAACTAGTTTGTCTATTTATTTTATTTTATGTTTTTTAGTTTTAATATAATATTTTGAAAACAAGATTTATATAAAGGAAAAGAAGATTATTTCGAATATACTATTACTAGGGGGATGAGACGTGTTTATTTGGCTTGATTTGGAAGGTTTAAGAGTAGATTCAAAAGGATGGATTTGAATTGATATGTATAATTTAAAATTTGAAAATAAAAATAGCTTAAAATTGAGGTGAAATTTCTAATTTATCGATCTTAAAACTGTACAAACAAGTGAAGTGGATTTGAATTTAAAATTTGAATCTAAAATTATCAGATTCCTTCGTCCAAACATGGTCGGAATATACTCTCATTTTGAAGATGAAAACCACAATGTTGAAATTCGATATCGATTGCTTTTTATCCTAGTCAGATTCTGTAGATAATATATTATTAGAATTAATCTTTTAATTATAGTAGATAATCATGCAGATTATGTTAGTTATATTGTGGATATTCTATTCCAGTTTTTAGGGATCTTATTACTAGATAGAAGATTATGCTCTTATTTATATATACCATTGTAATCAGTTGTAAAATAATAAGAAATTCTATTCTTGGTTTTGGTATCAGAGCGAAGTTCATCCATCTCCAGCAAAATGTCCGATAGTACTGTAATCAGCCCTAGATCTGATGCTGTCACTGTCTAACATACTGCAACAACATGGGAATTACCAAATCTTCATTCTGCTCATAGATTGAATGGAAAAAATTTACTTGAAATGGTCTCAACTTGTCAAGACCTTTCTGAAAGGTCGAGGACGGCTGGATCATTTAACAGGTAATGGACCTTCGGAGAAAGATCCCGAATTTGCATCTTGGGATGAACAAGATTCCATGGTAATGTCATGGTTATGGAACTCGATGCTGCCATAGATTAGCGATACGTGCATGTTCCTTGGATCAGCCAAAGAAATTTGGGAGGCCATGCGACAGACTTAATCCAGGGCTAATGACGCAGCCCAGATTTACGAAGTTAAGTCAAAGATCGCAACAACAAAGCAAGGAAATCAGACCACAACAGAGTACGCTAATCTCTTACAAGGAATGTGGCAAGAGCTGGATCAATACCAGTGCATTAAGATGACTTGTGCATCAGATGCTACAGTCTTAAAGCAGTTTATTGAAAGGGAACGAACCTATGAATTTCTGGTTGGCCTCAACATGGAGTTTGATGTAGTCAGAGTGAAAATTTTAGGAAAGGCAGATCTGCCTTCCTTAAATGAAACAATCTCTAACATTCGGGCATAAGAAGGCCGTAGAAAGGTGATGCTCGAGACACGCGGAGAGGAAGGATCTGCACTTGTTGCTAAAACGGCTGGGATAAAAGAATCCAAGTTCAACAATGAACACAAAAAATCAAGATTCAACAGTCGTGAATCTCTATATTGCACTTACTGCAGAAAGAATGGTCACACCAGAGATCAATGTTGGAAGTTGAATGGTAGGCCTGATCGAAATATTGATGAAAGAGGCAAGGCCCATATGGTAAGTGCACCATCGAATAATGAAGGAATCGAACAAAACCTTGGTGCAGGATTAAGTGAGCAGGAGATCAAGGTGTTGAAAGATTTCTTAGTGTCACTTGAGAAACTCTCCTCGTCAGGTACTAGCTCCTTGGCTTTTTCAGGTATCACTCCTACTTCTTGCTCTGTTAATATCTCTGAAAAGATTTTTCCAAAGTTATGGATAATCGATTTCGGAGCCACTGATCACATGACCTATAATTCCAAATCATTCTCTACCTACACACCATGCTCTAGCCACAAGAAAATCACCTTAGCTGATGGATCTTTCACTACCATTGCTGGTCAAAATGATATCTATATAAGCCCATCCCTTGTTCTTAAAAATGTCCTCCATGTTCCAAAATTGTTCGCCAACATGGATTCCAATTGTTGTGTGACCTTCTTCTCTTCCCATTGTGAGTTTCAGGAACTGAAAATGAAGAGGATGATTGGACGTGCTAATGAGAGGAATGGTCTTTTCTATCTAAAAAGTCAAAATGGATGAACTAGGATGGATAGATCCACGTCATTCTTTTCTGAGTCTGTTTTGTCAACTAAGAATAAAATTTGGCTTTTTCATCGTCGTTTAGGCTATCCTTCCTTTAGGGTCCTTAAGTTAATGTTTCCTTTATGGTTTAAAGAAAATAAATTAGAGTCTTTCATTGTAATGACTATGAATTTGCGAAACACAAACGCGTTTCATTTCCAGCAAGCAATAAAAGAACTAGTATTCCATTCTCTTTGATTCATAGCTATATATGGTGTCCCTCTAGTGTTCAAAATATTTCTGGTGCCAAGTGGTTTGTGTCTTTTATCAATAACTGCACTCGCATGACATGGATTTATCTTTTGAAAAATAAATCCGAAGTTAGCACTATTTTTCCAAATTTCTATAACATGATTAAGACGCAATTTGATGTGAGAATTAAAAGATTTAGGTCAGACAATGCCAAAGATTACTTCAATTTGTCTCTTTCCTCTTTCTTTCAAAAGGAAGAAACTTTGCATGAATCCTCTTGTGTCAATACACCAAAACAAAACGGCGTGGTTGAACGAAAGAACGGCCACCTCTTAAATATCACAAGAGCATTATTGTTTCACAAAAATGTTCCTAAACACTATTGGGGAGAAGCTGTCCTTACCACTGCACACCTTATTAATAGACTTCCCACTAGTATTCTTGATTTTAAAACTCCAATAGAAATTCTCACAAAAATTTTTCCTAATTTTATTGCGTCTAATAATCTTGTTCTTAGAATTTTTGAAAGTGTCGTCTTCGTTCACATACATTCCCAAAATAGAGGAAAACTCGACCCTCGAGCTCTTCGATGTATGTTTATCGGGTATTCCTCTACTCAAAAGGGATATAAGTGCTTTCATCCATCTACTCGAAAAACTTTTGTTTCTGCTGATGTCACTTTTGTCGAAAATGAGTCTTATTTTCCCTCAAAATCTCCAGAAAACAAAACGGATAAGGATGGGGGGGATATAAGCCTTTCACTTGATCTTCCCTTCGAGTCTAGCACACTGCCACTACTACACAACTCACCATCTATATTGCCTGATCAAACAGCCAAATCAGCCCCACAAAGTGATCTGATCATGGATAAGGAAAAAGAAAACCCAACACAGCCACTCAAAACTTATTCCAGAAAAAGAAATTCCATCCTCTACAGTAGCACCACCACCTGTGAATGTTGCACGAGTTCCTGAAATTTCCACGCTATCAGTTGGAAAAAGCCAATCCATAGCTGAGAGTGAAATACTCGTTGAACCCAAAATCTTAACAGATTCTAAGACCTTAGATGATGTTGATCAGGACATGAACTTGCCAATCGCATTAAGAAAAGGAATTAGAACCTGTACTAAACATCCCTTACATAATTTTATGACCTATCAGAACCTGTCCCACAACCATAAAGCCTTGTTGACCAATCTTCACAATATATCCAGTCCAAGAAATCTATCAGAGGCATTAAGAGACAAGAAATGGGAAGATGCCATGAAAATAGAAATGGAAGCTCTTGAAAGATACAAAATGTGGGAACTGGTTAGATTGCCACACGATGTTAAACCGGTTGGTTTTCGATGGGTATTCACTATCAAATATTAATCAGATGGGACAGTTGAACATTATAAGGTGAGGCTAGTTGCAAAAGGATACACCCAAACATATGGACTTGACTATGGGAAACCTTTGCACCTGTTGCAAAGATGAACACAATACGGATCCTTCTGTCATTAGCAGCAAATCTTGGATGGAATCTGTTCCAATTTGATGTTAAGAATGCATTTCTACACGGTGATCTTGCCGAAGAAGTGTATATGGATATCCCACCGGGTTTTGAATCTAAAAAAGGGATGGTGTGTAGGATGAAAAAGGCACTTTATGGCCTCACACAATCACCATGTGCTTGGTTTGGAAGACTCGGTAAAGCAATGACTAGCTTGGGATACAGACACCAAGGGGATCATACTTTGTTTGTGAAGCACTCGGCTTCAGGGGGAGTGACTATTATGCTGGTGTATGTTGATGATATGATCGTATCCGGGAATGATACATGAGGAATACCGGACCCGAAGCAGTGCCTACTCAAAGAGATTGATATCAAAGAACTTGGGAAGTTAAAATAATTTCTAGGAATTGAAGTGGCTGACTCACGGCATGGGTATTCATTTCCCGACAAAAATATGTGCTGGATTTGTGGAAAGACTCAGGAAAGATGGGATGCAAGCCGGTAGACACCCCTATTGAAGTCAATCACGGACTATGTGATGCATCAAATGACCCAGTGGTAGATAGAGGTTCTTATCAGAGGCTGGTTGGGAAGTTACTGTATTTAACTCACTCTAGACCAAACATTTTGTATGTTGTAAGTGTAGTTAGCAGATATATGCAAAATCCGAAGGAAATACACCTCAAGGCAGTCCATAGGATCTTACATTATCTTAAAGGCAGTCCAGGAAAAAGGCATATTATTCACAAAAGGGGGTGCTATGACTCTTGAAGCCTATACAGACGCCGACTATGCGGGCTCCTTGGATGATCGAAGGTCCAGTTCCGGCTACTGCACATTCTGGGGGGGGAACCTAGTGAAGTGGAGAAGTAAAAAGCAAAATGTGGATATATATATATATATATATATATATATATATATATATATATATATATATATCTACTACTATTATAAATATATGAGTTTGAATTGTGAGCTTACCTTTTTACCCTTTTATTTATTTTATATTTTATCATGTTTATTTGGTTTTTTAAGTAATTTTCTATGTTCGTTTAATATGTTAATTAATAGTGTACTTAACTTTCATTTGTGATTTTTCTTTTTTACCCTTTCATTTGTTTTATATTTTGTCATGTTCATGGGGTTCTTTAAGTCATTTTCATGTTAGTTTAATATGATAATTAATAGTGTACTTAACTCAATCAAATTAATTATTATTTTGATTGTACTTATAAAATAAAATAAAATAGATGTTAGTAATAATAGTAAATTTTTTAAATGTGTAACTTTTTTTATGAACTTATTATTTTACCGTTTTGTTTATTGTCATTTTTCATATTAGTTTAATATGATAATTAAAAGTGTACTTAACTCAATAAAATTAATTATTTTGATTTTAATTAAAAATTTATCATAATGTTATACATTTAGAAAATTTGCTAATATTACTAACATCTATTTTGTTTTATTTTATTATTATAAATATGTTACTTTTATTTGTAAACTTATTATTATTTTACTGTTTTGTTTATTATCATTTTTCATATTAGTTTAATATGATAATTATTAATAGTGCACTTAACTTACTTTATAAATTACTATTTTACCCTTTTTTTTGTTTTATAATTTGTATAATGGTCATGATGTTCTTTAAGTTATTTTCTACGTACGTTAGTTTAATAGGATTATTAATAGAACACTTAACTCAATCAAGCTATTTATTATTTTAATTTTACTTTTATTTAAATTTAAATTTAATTACTTTAATTTATACATTGATATCAAATTAATAGGAAACCACTCTCATAATGTTATACATTAAAACAATTATTAATATTACGAACATTAAAGTAATTACAGAAAGATGAATGAATATGAGAGACATTGAAAAAAAATTAAATAATTAAAAATATTAAGGTCATATAAAACATCTTCTCCCTATTTACAATAGAGATATATTAAGTCTACTTATGTATCAACAAATATATGTGATCGAGAGAAAATATTTATATGTATGTGATTTCAATATAAACATTTAAGCTATTTAGTTAATTTTCGATATATGATGTTAAATAAATATTATCTATTAAATATATTATTTTCATTTGTAACAATATTACTATTTTACCATTTTTTGTTTTACAATTTGTCATGTTCATGATTTTATTTAAGCCATTTTTTATGTTAGTTTAATAAGATCGTTAATAGTGTACTTAACTCAATCAAACTAATTATTGTTTTAATTTACTTTTAAATTTAATTTTAATTACTAAATTTATACATTTTCGTCAAATTCATGAAAAATATCTACCATATTGATGATAGGTAATAATAGGCAGATGAAGGGAGATGAGTCGGATTGAATAAAAATACATTATTAATAAATATTAAGGTTATATAAAACCTCTTTCTTCCATTTAGAATAAAGATATTTTCAAACTCTTTATGTGTCAATAGAGATATATGATTGATAGAAATGTTTGTATGTAAGTGTCATGCCCGAGATTTTGATTTTGTTAATATGAGATTATTGATTTTGAACTAATATGATTATAGACGAGTTAGTTCGAGACTAGATTGGCCAAAGCATATGAAGAATGCCATTTTTGGACAGAATTATTGGCGCCCGAGCGGTAGAAAGCGACCGCCCGAGCGCCAATGTTCAATAAGGTAGGCTTCGGGCAGAAGATGTGGTGCTCGGGCGGTAGTTTTTGACCGCCCGAGCGCCAATGATTAAGGGTGAGGACAGAACCTCCCGCGCCCGGGCGGTAGATTTTAACCGCCCGAGCGCCGAGCAAACGCCCGGGCGGAAATTCTCGACCGCCCGAGCGCCGCCTGAAAGTTGTGAAAAGGATGACACGTATCATTAACATGCAACTGATAAATATACAAGTATCATTCCTTCAAATTCAAAACGAAAGAAAGAAAAAGGAACGAGAAAGGCTTGTAAAATCCGTACGCGTTTATATTTCGATCCGTCCGTCCAAATTTAAATCCATGTATGACACCGCGTTCCTAACAACGACAGCTACTACAGGACGTAAGTTATGTTACGTTTTATTAAGATTTGAAATTATGCTATGTCCAGAATCAGATACGATTCATATATAGTGCTCTTGACATAGTAGACATCATAGAATCGAAGTCAGATTAAGAAACAGATATCATATGGAATTGTTATGATTTTTCATAATGAAATTGATTAAGATTGATGTCAGATTTGTACGGTGGTTGATTATAAGTTATTAGAATTGGTATATACTGATATGGTATTATCGATATCGCAAGATTGTACTGTTGTACCGTCAGAATTTGATAAGACAGAGATGTCTTGATTTGAATAGAATATTGATGTTGTATATTGATATTTTCATTGCCAGATTGAACATTGACAGACTTTGAGTTTGAGACTTCGATTGTATCAGAGCGACAAAATGAAAGGTATAAATTAATATTGAGTTGGGATTGCACAACTCGAGTGAGGTTTGGCTCGAGTTTCCCTAAATCACATACTTTATTTCATTGCATTGATATTTTCAAATTATCAGATTGATATGTTTAGTCTATTGAATTATAGCAGAGCAAGAATTCGAGTCTACTACTATTATAAATATATGAGTTTGAATTGTGAGCTTACATTTTACCCTTTTATTTATTTTATATTTTATCATGTTCATTTGGTTTTTTAAGTAATTTTCTATGTTAGTTTAATATGTTAATTAATAGTGTACTTAACTTTCATTTGTGATTTTTCTTTTTTACCCTTTCATTTGTTTTATATTTTGTCGTGTTCATGGGGTTCTTTAAGTCATTTTCATGTTAGTTTAATATGATAATTAATAGTGTACTTAACTCAATCAAATTAATTATTATTTTGATTGTACTTATAAAATAAAATAAAATAGATGTTAGTAATAATAGTAAATTTTTTAAATGTGTAACTTTTTTTATGAACTTATTATTTTACCGTTTTGTTTATTGTCATTTTTCATATTAGTTTAATATGATAATTAAAAGTGTACTTAACTCAATAAAATTAATTATTTTGATTCTAATTAAAAATTTATCATAATGTTATACATTTAGAAAATTTGCTAATATTACTAACATCTATTTTATTTTATTTTATTATTATAAATATGTTACTTTTATTTGTAAACTTATTATTATTTTACTGTTTTGTTTATTATCATTTTTCATATTAGTTTAATATGATAATTATTAATAGTGCACTTAACTTACTTTATAAATTACTATTTTACCTTTTTTTTGTTTTATAATTTGTATAATGGTCATGATGTTCTTTAAGTTATTTTCTACGTACGTTAGTTTAATACGTTAGTTCTTTAAGTTATTTGTATAATGGTCATGATGTCTAGGGCAGATCAGCCTAGCTAGGGCAGAACCGCCAGGTCTTTGACAGAACTGTTAAGACCCTAGACTTACGGTGTATCGATGAGCTTAGATGTAGATCGACTTCTATTGTAGACATTCGATACAGAATGCCAAAGTCTAAATTAGATCGGGATCCCTAGATTAGATATGAGTCCTTGATTTAGGTACAGATTTGTATTGATTCATGTGGTCAGATTAGATATATGTTTTGATGTTTATTATGCTCTTATATATGTTTTATATGATTGCATTGATACGTTGTTTATACTGGGATTTTATTCTCACCGGAGTTATCTGGCTGTTGTCGTGTTTGTATGTGTGCATGGCAACAGGTGGGACATGTTCATGGTCACAGAGGTGAAGAAAGATCGAGATTAGAGTGGAGGCTACGGACTTGGACTAGATATAGGGTTTAAACACTTGCTATATAGTTGTTAATCCTTAGTTGAGACTGATTGTATATAGTGCAAGACTTGTACTTTTAATACTGACATGTATATTAAGATGTATGTCATTACGTTCCGCCTTTGATAATGTACTTTAAAAAAAAAATTAGACCATGTTTATTCTAATTGATTAAATTAGTCCAAATGACGATTAAGAAGATGATTAGCGTCCGGATCCCCACAGTAAGTTATTCCAAACACTGTTTTTAAGCTATTTAGTCAATTTTTTATATATGTTGCTAAATAAATATTACTAAATAATATGCTTCATTTGATCATTTTGTGTTCCTACAATGATATGAGTTTTTTAACACATCATTACATGTTTTGGTGTTATATGTCGTTTGTATTGATCATGTTTTGTTTGGATTCCTTATGTGATTTGTCTGTTTACCGAAAGAAAATATAAAATAAAATCATATATCCCACAAAAATGATTATTTTTAATTTTTTACATTGAAATATTTTGTTAATTCTTAAACACATCATGCATGTTTGCTTAGATTACTTAGTTTGAAGCGACTTAGTAAATATTAAAAAGATGAAATGTTCATTCGTTTTTTGCTTATATCTCATAATATAAAGAGATAATATTTTTTTATTTATTGGGACAAATGTATTTCCAGACTTCTGTCAATAAATCAGTATTCAAAATATTTACAACATTATTATATTCTCTATTCAAATTTTTTTATTTAAATTGATTAAAGATATTTGAATTTGAGTTTTTATGTGCTTGATTATATTATTTTTGAAGTATTATTTATTATGAAATTAATTTGTGGACTAAAAAAATTAGTGGATCTATGAGCCCTCTGGTAGACCACAAACATCGATAAATTTTTAAAAGAGATAATATCGAGTAGATTTTTGGCATACGATTTTGTTCTAATTAAATGATTATGCATGATTTTAAATTTTAATTGTATCACAAGTTAACATATGTTATGTCGTTGCCGGATATATTTTGTCAACGGTCCAATATTTTTTTTTTTATTTAAGGAAAATTGTGTGATTTCGTATTATATTTTTATTTCTTAATGTTTTGTTAAAGGATTTTTCATGATGATTTTGAGGCACCATTTTTTCCTTTGTGTTTTTTTTTAAAAAAGTAAAATATTTATGAAACCATGACGTTAATAAGGCGCCTTCTCTTTATTTGAAAAAAAAATATTGAAAAATTTATAAATATTTTGAATAATATGAGTTAGTATTTAATTCGAGAGTGATTTATACTTTTTGTTGCTCGTATATGCTTCAATTTCTTTGTTATTGTACTAAATAAATTATTTTTGAACTTTGAGTTATCATTTTTTTATGGAGGTTTTTGTGTCATGAATTTTTTAAATTCATTTTGTTTAGTATTGTTGGCGGCAATTGATTTTTCTGATATTATATTATTTGTCTTGTTGTTTATATAAAAATATGTATGAGAGTACACCAATCAAAGCCACATATTTTGGGTCTTATTTTCTACGATGAGAGTAATATATGATTTCTGTGAATTATATAATTTATTGGTTCTTCATACATGTAGTTAAAAAATGAATCAAATTTTGAACAAAAAATTTATGACAAACATAATGAATGAAAAAAATATTTAAAAAAAATAATGTTGCGTATTACTATGTCTCTATTTCTGTATGATATAATTCAAACACATTTTTTAAATATTTGAAATTAGGTCTAACTAATTGACATGAAACACACACACACATATATATATATTTATATATATATAAATATATATATATATATATATATATATATATATATATATATATATATATATATATATATATATATATTTGAAGGCGTATTTAAAGCAAAATATTAAGATCAAGAATGATTCATATTTAAATTTCAACGCAGCACAATGAAGAAGAAATTGGAAAATTGTATGAGTAAACCTTTAAGGGTTATATAGTGATTATGTTGCTACTTCGTGGTTTGCAACATATTGATGTTATATAAAATATCAATATTTCTCAAAGAATAAACAAAAAGAAAAATTCTTCATTCAGAAAATGAAATACATGAAAAAAATGTGTATAATTCTCATTCCATTTTTATTGGTATGAGAACAATTCTAAAGCTTTGTTGACACAATATATCAATTTTGTGCATTTTTTGTAAATTGGGATTGAGCCGGTTGAACTTTATTTCTTCCGATATTATCTCGATAGATTTCGATGTGGCTAAGAGGTTGTTTTTCTCTATTTTTTAAGTTAAAGTGGCTAACAAACTAATTCATGAGATACATGATGGTAATATAGAGAACTACTCGCCAAATAAATTCACTTAGCCGAATAGTGAAATTCAAATTGAATTATACAATTTTTCATCAAATTAATTTTGTCTATTATAAGATGCTCATGAAATCGAAATATTTGTATTATTAGATGAGATATTGAATAAGACAAATACTTTGATATATATATTTGAATGATATCTCATATCATATCTTAATCATGTTATCCGTGTTCTTCTCAATATTTTTAAAATACAATAATTAATTTTGTAAGTCGTTCCACAATATATAAAATATTACAAAATAAAATGTAAACTCGATAGAATAAAATTTGTTTTGTTTATGAGATTGAAACTATATCATCCTCATGATATGATGCACGCAATCATTGTTCCAAATCTTCTAAAAAATGACGAACGAAATGACTTTCCTGAATTGCGTCAAATTAAACGATGACATAATTCTAAGATATAGTCATTTGAAAAAGATTTTCAAGTCTTTCTCACACTATTGAGAAATACTTGTTAAAATTTTATTAAACTTACAGTTATATGTTGATAATATTGATACTAAATTTTATTACAAATATCACAATATTTGAAGAAATTACAGCACTATTCATTGGTTATGTTGTTGAAGAATATATATATCATACATACTTTTAGTGTAAAATCCAATCATGACTAAATCGGTTTTCTACATTGTTTTTATCCAGTAATCTTATTTTCCAAATATTTATTCTTATGAGTTATAGTTAATGATGGTCAAAAACTGAAAATTCTTTCAACAATAAAATAAATATTTGGAAAATAAGATTACTGGATAAAAACAATGTAGAAAACCGAAAAAAGGTCCTGATAGAGAAGTAAACTACAAATATGTCAGATTCCAGATGAGGATTTTAAATAACATAATAGATGTTAAAGACGATCATATATATACTTGCTGAGTATACCAAAATGGTTATATGTATATTATAACAAATTATGACAAAGAGTTGTTAAGTTATCAAAATCAACCAAGAAGTATATTGAACAATGTTTCATGTGGATAAGATAACTTCTTCGATTCATATACCGTCTATGATCATGATTTTTGATTTTGTGGTTTTGTTTGTTTCAATTAATAAATGTTATTAGCCATATTTTAATTCATTTAAATAAATTTCGTACTTATATTTCCAATAATTTAGTTACTCACGTGCAACGCACGTGCACTTTTCTAGTATATATATATATTTAACCAAGTTTATAAACTGCCAATACAGGTATAAATCAAGAATGAGTCCAGCTGCTGAACTGCAAGAGTAATAATTCAATTGTTAATCACCATGTCCAAATTTGAGGTACTGCATAAATGGCCCATTCTCCATGATATCGAGCGAATCAAACGTCAAATTTGCTTTGTTTTGCGATTATAAGCACATCCTACATCAGTTGAAGCAGATGATCCTAGAAGAGACATCAAGTAATCAGTGCTCCATTTCATTTTTGGTTGGCTCGATGTCATCTGTTTAGCAAGCCTGGAGAAACCAAAGTAAATAAACGCGACCAGCTTTCTTTTGACCACCACTAGCCAACGCGTGTAAACACACTGGAGGACACAAACCCATCGAAGAACATCAAAGAAACAAACAGGGACATGTTTTGATTCACTCTCATGTAATTATTGGTCAACAAAACATAAACCCCATTGCAGATGTCATCAGATACCACTGCTCAATGGGTCTCTCAGGTAACTGAAACTAGAAACACTTATTGAAACGAGAATTGGACAGAAACTTTCTTGCTTGATTTTTCATTAACTTTAATACATGATACGAGAAAAATACAACAGAATATATTAATCTCCAAAACATATTACACACCCCAATAAAGAAAAATCCCAAATGTCGAATTTGGGCCCTCCAAAACACACTACTACCTCTTCAAAGCACAATGTAATAAATCCTACATGTAAACACAGTTGGACAGCTGAAAACTATCCCAACAATATTCCTAAAGTTTCAAGCCAACAATAAATTCTAGTTAAAATATCATTTGTCTGTTCATTCATTTTATATCATCTAGACCACATCCTTTTCTTGCTATCCCTTTCCTTAATCTCTTGAACTGGATCTCTGCTAACTACCTTTCGAACCAATGGCCTTTGTGCAGGGGCAATTGGCTTGCTCATTCTTGAAACCCTGGCAAATTGTTTGGGTGGATCCGAATGCCTCCCTTTGTTGTCGCCAACTGGAGTTCGCACTACAACTTTATTCTCAACTTCACTGTTACTTGAAAATCTCTTCTTTCGGGCCTCATGAAGAAGAGAGTCGTTTTCCTTCACCATAACAGATGGGGCCTGAATGACTTGGCGGTTCATTGAATTTGTACTTCTTAAGATATGATGCTCAACCTCATTTGCGACCTCATCTATTATCACTCGTTTGGCTTCAACGGGTGTGGATCTCAACAAATTGGAAGATTCAGATAGCGTCGTGGATTCTAGCTGTTTTTCTCGCTCTCTTAACTTGTCTTCAAGATCTTTAATCTGCCATCAGCAAAGAAATTCATTCATTCATCCTCGTTGACCAAGGAACTTGGCGATATTGTATCCAACAAATTTATACATTTACAACCTATGTATTCAACTATGAACCAAGAAAACTAGAAAAGAGAAATAAGCATTGTTATATTCACAAGAGCAATCATCCTAAAGTGGAAATTGATTTCTAGAAAGGAAACACCTTTTGTTGAAATAAGAGAGGCTCAGAATTTAGTTCATGTTCCTTAAGCCCTCTCTCGAGTTCTTTGATCTAAAACAACGATAAATTACATATTTATGACTGGTTAGCTGAAATGAAATGGATTAGCAGGATAATCAAATAAGAACAAAAAATGGAACCTTGCTCTGAAGAATTACTGAAGAAGACTCATACTCTTGTGCTTGCTCTTTCAGCTTGGTCTCCAGTTCATTAACCTTCACCAAGTAGAATTGAAGTAAATAAATCGCAGAAATTAAAAATCCACCGTACACTCCATAATATTTTTTCATTTTCGATTGAAGTTATTGAACATAATGCCAAGGGAAGAGTACAGAAGGAATTGATAAAAAGAACCTTATTCTTGTACAATGTTGATTCGAGGCTTTCTCTTTCTTTGAGCTTGTTCTCCAAGTTCATCACCTTTACGAAGAAAAAAAAAGAATATTATATCAATTCGAAGACATGTTACCTTTCAAGTTATTTTATATCCTTCCAATTTACAAATTGAAAGTATAATGGTCACCTTTAATGTATTACCTTCAGTTGAAGTTTGGCAGAAATTTCCTCATTCTCTTTTATGCTGTGTGAAAGATTCAAAATTTGTCTCTCGGATTGGCATTGCAATGACGTCTTGAACTCAACTTGGGTTTCTAATTCTTTTATTCTTTCTAGATGATTTCTGTAAATCTGATCCCTACCTTTAGCTTTAGTCTCTAGGTTTTGTAAGTTGTCCTCGAGCTTTTTCAGAGATTCGTCTTTGAACTTAGATTCTTGCCTGGCTTTATCAAGCTACAGAAAATTGTAAATGGAGAAGATTAGATTTCTGAATTCAAGAGAATCCTTGAAAAGATAATTGATATGTTATCTGATACAGTGATAGAAAAAAAAATATACCATCATTTTCAACTTATGAATCTCGACAGTATCAATTTGCTTTCTAGCTGGACCCAACTCAACTCCTCTTACACGGGTTGCAAAGTTCAGAGAACTCAAAGTTTCACTTGAATCCCGATCGGAGGGACTGATTTGTACAAACATCAAAGTTTTTGAATCACCACCTAAAACATCAAGAAAAAATTGTAGTAGAAGAAAGAATAGACACTTACCACTGATTTTAAAAAAAGGATAGACACTTTGCAGAATTAGAAAACAAATGTCATTGTCACAAAAAAAAAAAACTAATGTTCAAGTTTGTTGTTACCTAAGGAATCCTGTAACAAATGTGTTAGCTTGGAGTTCCTAAAAGCAATAACCATAAGATAATAATCAAGTCAGGTGAGATGTACAATGAAATATCAGAATCAAGATGATACTCACGATTAAAGTGGACTAACCTGTACGGAATGTGGCTGCTTTTATTTGCCAAAGCAGATATCACATCTCCTAGTGCTGAAAGTGACCTATTGATGTTTTGAGCTTCCTTGAGCCGATCGCCTTGGACGTCAGTCTTAGCTAGCCGTTCACTTCCTGCCAAGTCCACAAGCCAGAGTTTGCTTCTAGTGCACTCTCCGGTGATCAAGTTCTTGGCTCTTACCATTATGCAAAGCATGCTGAGGAAAAAGGAACCACATTATTCGAAAATTTATGCAGATTTTATAAAAGAAGAGTACAGTCACACTAAATGTTGGGCCATTGCAGTAATAAAAGCTTTGGTCAATGACAATGATATTAATGAAACAGGTTAAATGGTTTTTTTTATTACTATGCAACAATTATAAAGCAACAAAACAAAAAGGATAGAAAATTCTTTACCAGTGGGAACGACTACTGTGCTCGTTGACATTATTTGATCCAATGGCGCGGGCGCTACTTCCAGCTTGTAGCACACTCCATACTTCTCTTATACTCTCCACTTTGGCTTCCACAATGCCCGGGATATGGTGACATCCTTCTGAAGCTTGTTTTATCTCTAACCTACCATAATTCACATAAAAAAATTATATTTTAATTAAACCATGTGATACTCATATATAATGAAGCTGAGAAACAGAAATTTACTTTTTTGATGTTTCTGTAGCAAGTAAGTCTCTTATTTGTTCATTGTAGACTTCAAGAACACTCACTGAAATGCTGTAAGAGCAAGTGTCTCTCCTCTCACTGGAAATTTTAAACAATTCTTTTAAAGTTCTATAGTTAACACCACGATTAGCCTCAGTTCCCTCCATTGTGAATGTCTTGCCAGTTCCTGTTTGTCCATAAGCAAATATACAGACATTGTATCCATCTAATACTGATATCACCACAGGCGAGGCATCAGCAAAAACATCAACTGTTTGAAAGAGAAGAGACAAGACGCATTAATCACAAATTGCGACATTAATGTATCTCTAAAAAATAGTTAACATCAGTTTTCACACATGATGACTCATCCATTATAAGAACTCAGGTGGCACACCTTGATCATCTTTTGGGGTGTAAACACGATCAAATTTGAAAATCTTTTTTGTGGAGCCACTACTTAGAATTCCAAGTTCTCCATCCCCGGCAGCATCAAAATCCACCACCGATGCACATCCAGTTGTCACTTCTGTCTTGCTCAAAGGACGACAACGACAAAATACCCTGATATTTCCTGATATCAAAGCAAAAATGTGAGTGACCCCAAAAGGGAAGCATTCATAAAGAATTTAACAGATAATAAACAGGACAAAAATAATAATGATCGAACCCTTAGCTTCTTGCACTTGATTATATAGCTTCCGTCTCTTCAATTGCTCTTCATTGTACTTCATTTTGAGATCTTCACACTGGGTGACTGCAAAGATTGATCCTTATTCCATAATATCGATGTTGTATAAAAAATTACATTATTAATTTTACAAAAACTTACCTAATGATTGAACTGCAAATGTCATATTATTCAAATCGGGAATGGACTCAACGCACTCATGTGCCTCTCTAGAAAGCTGAGAATGCTCTTGTTTCATCACCTACACAGCATGCCATTTTGACTTGCATCATACATACAAGATTACATAAATATTTTATTTTATTAGGGAAAAGTCACCTCTACTTTCTTCTTTAAAATATTGATTGCCATTGTCCATGACTTCTTGTCTTGATCATACTTGGTTGAAATGTCCCTTAACTCATCAGCTTGTTTCTTTATTGTATGGTCTACAGTGAAGGCAAGAATGAGTGAACATTAAGCAAAATCTCCTTCATTGACACACATCTTCTTCTACCTAATATCGTCTATAGAACATTCCATTTACGAGTGCAGGTTAGACTGCTATATTTAATATAAGCACATGAGTTTGAAAAATTAAGTTAAATAATTAACTAAGTATAGACAAATTCACTGTCGACAACTTTTTAACCTTACCAAGAGAATCTGTTTGAAACGTCTTATCGTCAAGCTCCATTCTAACTGTCTCTAGCTGCTCATTGGCATTAGTCCAAGACATCCAAGATTGATAACATTCATCTGTTTTGCATTGCAACGTATCTTTCAAGTCTTGTATAGTTTTCTCATACTTGCTAATCAAATACTTCCTCACTAGTTTTTTCTACAAGTGCAGAATAACAAAAGTCAACAGTGAAAAGAAGCATTAATATGAAAACATTGATAATCCATGCATGCATTACATCATACCTGAGCTGATGTATATTCTATCTCAGTTCCACAGGTGTTGCATACAAAATATTCACGATTCTCTTGACAGGCTGCAACACATGATGTAGCAAGATTCAGTAAATTCATACATTTTACTGGCAATGAATCCACTTGCCTTAAGAAGATTAGGGTTGAAAAAATACCAGATCCCTTAGGTTCTCGCCTTATACAGATTCCACTAACTGTTGGGCTTCCCGCTATGCCTTCAAACCTTAAGACAAGCATTCCGTCATCTTTAATTGAAAATCTAGTATCAATTAACTGCAGAGGTTTATTGGCTCCAACAATTGCGAAGATATCAAAATCTGAAAGAATCTGATTGAATAACATGTGTGAATCACTAAAACAGATAATAAAATAAAACAAACTTGCTAATCAACAAAGAACGGAATTTATAGAAGAAGCGAACTTGCCTTTTCATCTTGCAAGAAGACATTAAATACTCGCATCCCTTTGGGCCCATTTATATTAATTATTTCCACGAAATGAAGATCAAGAAAGTAATCTCCAGGGGAAAGACCATCAATGCTGTAACAAATATTCCCCAATCGTGCTGACTGATATATAAATGGATAGTCCCCACCCTCGAAGATAGTATCCCTGGTTTGAAATGTATCGCCCCCTTCAAAGTACTTGTCATCTTGGAAAGTAATATCGAATTCCGATCCAATTGATGTCATGGCCCCAGCATTAATAAAAAGAACAATATCCTCTGATTCAACAACAGATGCCATGTAAGCCCAATACTGTACCCGATATTTATGGAATACATGAAACAGTGTAAAATAAAATCAAAAGGCATAAAGAATCAGGGAATGCAAGTGCAGGAAACACATCACTTTTCTAAGTTTCGTTCCCAATACATAGTAAGATTCTCCCATGGCTAAAAATGTTGTGACCTACCGTTATTTCTGGCCAACAATAGGTACCCACCTTACTCAGTGAATAGCACCACCATAGCATGATATGATGCTCCAGTTGCATCCACTAAATAAAATCATATTAATTTCCACTCATATTTCAGCTGTTTAAAGAATGAAATGATGTTTAATATTGGTCGTAGAGTGAATTTATTTATCATTTATCACGATATCAAATAAAGATCCACAAAAATATTAAGAAACGACAACCCTCTCGGCTTTACCGAATGTTTTGCTTGTCCAAATAAGGTCACATACCAATGTCATAGAACCTAAACAACTGCCAAAGTCCATTTGATTTAGACAGTCCTTAATCTTTTTAAGAACACAAATTTAGGTAGCAAGCCCCCACAAAATAGAATCTTCGAGTTAAAAAAGAAAACATGTCATAAAACTGCAACTTGATAAAGATAAAATCATCAAAAAATGGAGCTTAACGTTTTCTCTGGAAGAAATATTATATATTACTCAAATGCTGAAAATGGAAAGGCAACCTATTGAATTGGGATTCGTGAACCCATTTCGGACAAATCTTGAACCAGGATCACAGACCATAATATCGTCCAATGATTCCTCGGTTTCAGCTTCTTCCACAGCAAGAACTTCATTTTCCTGATCAGAACCTTTGGGCTTTTCACAATCAAAACCCATGGAGAAAGCAAATGGATCTGGCACATTAATGTCTTGAATCTTCTCAAACGAGTGCCGCTCGAAATTATCCATGTGAAAGCTATTGCGCTGCGATTTCTTGAGGAATTGCGAATCTGTCGGGTGTTAGAACAGAAAGATTGGAAACTTTTGTGAGTTTGAAATGAGTGTGTGAGATTTTGCTTTTGAATTTCGAGAAACCGACCGTTGAGAGCTCAATCTAGCTGAATCTGGGGATAAAAGCAAACTGGCTCAATAACAATTATTTGAAAAGTAAGGCGGTAATTTGCAATTATATCGAACTAAAAGTCCAAAATTAACGGTTGTTTTTAAAATTATTACCACTTTTTTTAAATTAAATAAATAATAACAACAATAATTTTTTAAATATTTGGAGTCATGATATAATTTTTTATAAGCCAAAAATACATTCTTCAAGTCACAAACATACACATCTTCATTTAAAAAAAATATAGTAAAAATTTGTTTTGGTATATTTCTTTATTTTTATCTATAAATATTAAATTATCATATCATAAAAGTTATTATAAAAAAGCGTATGTCTCTTGTGAGACGGTCTCGCGAATCTTTATCAGTGAGACGGGTCAACCTACCGATATTAATAATAAAAAGTAATACTCTTAGCATAAAAAGTAATATTTTTCAGATGACCCAAATAAGATCAATCTCACAAAATACGACCCGTGAGACCGTCTCACACAAATTTTTTCCTAAAAAAATTACATTTTAAGGTTTTAGTTTGAATATGTTTTCTAGATTTTTCAGAAAATATTATAAAAAGTCATATTTAAATTTTAGTATATTTTCTAAAAATTTTATTTAATATTTACACATATATCGCGTGCGTACCGAAGAAACACTAATAATAGTAAGATGGCACCAAAGTTGATCTGTTGAGTTGTTATGGGGTATTGTTGTTATTATTATTGCTATTCTCTCCATCCTAGAGTAGAAGACAGAATCTGCTACCTAGGATGGCAGATTGTAGTTAGTTTTCGGATTATTATGATTTCACAAAACTCCAAGTTTATTATTTTAGCTAACATGGGGTTGGTTAGTTTTCAATAATTTAGAAAACACGAAAAATTAAATTGAGGGCAACAATTTGATATCCTTCATGATAAAATTTATAAAAACTCAAGATTCTGTTCTTGCATATTTCGTGTTTTTCATCATTCCAGGCGAGGTTGCTCAATCTTGACCAAGTGACAAATTCAGAATTACAAATATAATGGAATCATATCAAATCTTGAGTTCAATAACTTTTTGGTGGATTTGATCATCTTATCATTACTACCAATGATAAGTATGTCATCTACGTAAAGACATAACATGACATATCCAAATTCAGTGTTCTTTATGTATACACATTTGTCACATTCACTGAATTTAAATCCACTTTCCATCATGGCCTTATCAAATTTTTCGTGACATTGCTTTGGTGCTTGTTTTAAGCCATACAGAGACTTCACCAGTTTACAAACCTTATTTTCTTGCCCAATCGCAGAAAATCCCTCAGGTTGTTCCATGTAAATTTCCTCTTCTAAATCTCCATTTAGAAAAGCAGTCTTTACGTCCATTTGGTGTACTTCAAGATTCCGCAAGGCGGCAATCGCAAGTATCACACGAATAGAGGTTATTCTCGATACAGGAGAATATGTGTCAAAGTAATCAAGCCCTTCATGTTGATGGTAACCTTTAATTACCAATATGGCTTTATACTTATCTATGGTTCCATCTGATTTCATTTTCCTTTTGAAAACCCATTTACAGCCTAGTGGTTTACTACCCGGAGGAAGATTTATTAATTCTCACGTATGGTTTTGTAAAATGGATTCCATTTCGGAATTGATAGCCTCTTTCCATAGAGGTCCCTCAGATGAACTAATTGCTTCCTTGAAGCTTTGAGGTTCACTTTCCATCATGAAAGTGATGAAATCCGGACCAAAGGATTTCTCAGTCCTGGCTCTCTTGCTACGTCTAGGTTCAATGTCTTGATCAAGCTCTTGTTCTTCATCAATTGTTTCATACAATCTTTTGGATGAACTTGATTCTTCCTTAGATTTGCATGGAAACATGTGTTCAAAGAACGAAGCATTTCTTGATTCCATTATCGTATTCTTGTGAATATCAAGTATTTGAGATTCATGTACAAGAAAACGATACGCACTACTGTTTTGAGCATATCCAATGAAAATGCAATCCACAGATTTTGGTCATATCTTTACTTTCTTTGGAGTGGGTACTGCTACCTTGGCAAGGCACCCCCACACTCGCAAATATTGGTAGGAAGGACTTCTACCTTTCCATAACTCATATGGACTTTTATCTTGCTTCTTTCGGGGCACCTTATTTAAAAGGTAATTTGTTGTTAGAACAGCTTCCCCCCACATGTTCTGTGGTAAACCAGAACTTAATATCAACGCATTCATCATTTCTTCTAATGTGCGATTCTTTCTATCTGCAATGCCATTTTGCTGAGGAGAATAGGGTGCAGTTCTTTCGTGTTTGATCCCATGTTGAGCACAAAACTCAGCAAATGGTGATTCATATCCACCTCCACGATCACTTCTTAGCACCTCAATTTTCTTACTAAGTTGATTTTCAACTTCACTCTTATATTGGACAAATTTTTCAATAGCTTCATCCTTGCTTTTGAGGAGATACACATAACAAAATTTTGTGCTATCGTCAACAAAAGTAATGAAGTATTTATTTCCACCACGAGTTTGTACACCTTTTAAATCACATACATCACTGTGAATTATATCAAGTGGTTCACTATTTCTTTCAATAGTTCGAAAAGATGATCTCGTTAGTTTTGCCTCAACACAAGTTTCACATTTGTGTTGTTTATCAATTTGGAATGCAGGAATGCTTTTCATGTTAATTAATCTACGGATTGTATCATAATTAACGTGTCTAAGTCTACCATGCCATAAACAAGAAGACTCAAGCAAGTAAGCAAAAGTGTTAACTTTATTCATCACAGACTTAATAGCCATTACATTTAGTTTGAACAAACCATTACAAACATAACATTTGCCAACAAACATTCCACTCTTAGACAAAACCACCTTATCTGACTCAAACACAATGCGGAAACCATGCTTGTTAAGAAGCGACCCGGACACCAAGTTCTTGCGGATGTCAGGTACATACAACACATTGTTCAAAGTCAGTTCTTTTCCCAATGTCATCTTTAGGACAACTTTTCCTTGACCCTTGATTTCAGAAGTGGCGGAATTTCCCATGAACAGCTTTTCCCCATTCTCAGATTCCTCAAGAGTTGCAAACATCTCTTTATCCGAGCAAACATGGTGAGTGGCACCCGTGTCGATCCACCACTCCCTTGGATTCGAACCCACCAGATTAACCTCTGATATTACAGCACAGAGATTCATATTCAAAACCTCTTGAGATATGTTCTCTACCACATTCGCCTCTCGGTTTCTCTTCGGCTTCTTACAATCAGATGCCTTGTGACCCATGCCATCACAATTATAGAACTTTCCCGAGAACTTCTTCCTTGAAATGCCTCCTTTGGGTCCCATGTTCAACTTTCTGTTGGAGGAGGAGAAGGTTCTCTTTTTCGAGCTTTGACCATGCTCGACAACATTTGCCTTAGCAGCAACAGGAGAGAACAATCTTCTTTCCGAACTCTTGTTGTCTTCCTCAATACGAAGTCGAACAATGATCTCTTCAACATTCATCTCCTTTCGTTTGTGCTTCAAGTAATTCTTGAAATCCTTTCAAGCTGGTGGTAGCTTCTCAACAATAGCAGCCACTTGGAATGATTCACTCAAAGTCATCCCCTCACCGTGAATCTCGTGAAGAATCACTTGGAGTTCTTGAACTTGGCTGATAACCGGCTTTGAATCCACCATCTTAAAGTCTAGAAAGCGACCAACAAGAAACTTCTTGGCCCCGACATCCTCGGTTTTGTACTTTCTGTCAAGGGATTCCCACAGCTCTTTAGTCGTTTTCTTTTCGCAAAACACGTTGTAGAGCAAATCTGCCAATCCGTTTAGTACATAGTTTCGGCACAAGAAATCAGAATGATTCCATGCCTCAACCGCACTAACAGATTCAACATCTCCCTCACTCTCGTTGAGTTTAGGAGCATCCTCAGTGAGGAATCTGGCCAAGTTCAGCATCGTCAAGTAAAACAGCATCTCTGCTGCCACCTTTTGAAGTCCACACCAGTAAACTTCTCGGGTTTTTCACCGTGACTCGCTGGAACAGAAACCGCAGCAGCACGTGGGGTACCATGAGGGACAACTTGAGGAGGGACAACTTGAACAGTTTCCCTTTGCACGTTAGTTTCAGTAGCCATATCTGAAACAAAGCTCGTAATAAGTAATCTGTTTTAAGATTGTTAATCAAAATGTATATGCACAAACAGAAAGGTAAACGAGAACAGCGAACTATTATTGCGAAAAAAAAAATAGCACAATGCTTAAAACAACGCAAACCGTGACCTGTCAATAATACAGTGTCCTTAAAACAGATTCGTCCCCTCTGGTGTGTGCTGCGAGGATGAACGTGGACGTCTGTTTCCCAGGATACAACGGAAAACCAGTAGTACCGTAGCACAAGGCACCACGACGGCGAACCGAAAAAGTACCTGAACCTTATCACGAGACAGAGTAACGACAGAAGAGCAGCAGCCGGTGGAAGCAGCGGGTGCCGAGACAGGAAGACAAGAGCAGCTTCAAAAATATCAGAATGTAGGGGAGTGTTTTCGGCTGGAATACCAAAGGTCATGTTCCATAATGTAAATTTTCGAAAATAAATATAGCACAAAAGCCAGGTGAGCCGTGGTGGGAAATTTTGCCTTGATCGGTCCGACATTCGACGCACCCAGGTCACGCTCGTACGCTTGCACACAAGTCAAGCCTTTTTCCACTGCAAATCGGGCCCATGATTTGCACCTCCCCTGCGCCTGTGCGCGAGAGAGAGAGCCTCTTGACCAATCATTGTTACACCTCCATAAAGTATACCACAATATAAACTCACCAATGCTATATTTATTTTCCAATGTGGGACATTTCCCACTTGTCATCTACTAGGCCTTGTCAAATTTCTCATTCAAAGAACAAGCCCAATAGGCCTATATAAGTCCAACACTTCTTACTCACATTGTCACCGCCCCACCAAAAACTTGCCAACCGGAGCTTGTAATCAATTATTTACAGAGGTGGGAGAGGAGACAAAAGCACATGTTGCTTAAAGGGAGGTTGTTTGAGCAACAAAAAGCAGTAAATTTTCCAATTATCAAGCTTTCATGAAGCGGGGAAGGAGGGTCTCTTTGGTGCCAGAGTCATCCCGTTCAAGATTATCCCACCATTCCTTGGTAACCAATTATGCGTTTCTGCTACTGCCACATTGATCTCCAAGTATCTCAGTTTCCTACAATTGCTGATGCTAGGCCTGCATAACTGATCCGAGTATCCAGAATATGATGATATAGGTAAATGGTGTAAACCTTCACACCACTTGATGTACATACACTGTTTACGCTGTTACAAAAACTTGCTATGTGACACACTACTCGATGTAAATAATTCATTCACTGTGATCCCCAGGGAGACGAGATCTGTGAGACCTTCTAAGTCCGTGAATCTCAGTTCACGTGAAATCTTGCACATCTTAACAAGAGTAACTATATAAATTCAAGACCCTTAGGTAGTGTTTGGTTTGGGTGATTAGGGATGATTGTTTAAGTTTGTCCCTCACAATCCATTGCTTTGGTTGGTTTTTAACTAAACCCACCCAATCCCCTATGCAATGGACTATCCTGTACAAGGTTGGCTTAAATAAACCCATGGCCCAACTCATTATTATTAGTCAGGCTTTGTATCCGACGTACCTTTTCCTATTTTACCCTCTCATCCGGTTAGCGACGGTCTGAAAAACCGTCGCAAATAGCGACGGTTTTTGAGACACCGTCGCTATTTGCGTTTTTTTAGAGTCCGTCGGTAATTTTCCGGCAATCGTTTCCAACCATCTCACTCGCCCACCTTTTCCGGCAGACCATTTCCGGCCGCCGCCTTCGCGAAGGGGAAGGACAATTTCGTCTTTTCATCAAAAAATTCAAAATTATCCTACATTTAAAAATCTTACCAAACATAATATTATTTTACACCATATATTACAATTCTACCACAATCATTTTCTTTATCATTTACGTACTAATTATTAGTTTATCCTATCCTTCAAACCAAACGTAGCCTTAATTGATAGAGCCCTGATATTACTTCACGTGGGATAGTTCTGAGGTTTGGATTGCGTTGAATATTCAAATGCCTTAAATTAGTCAGACATCCCAATTCTTTTTGTAATGTACTTATCTTAGTTCCTGATAAATCAAAATGCCGAAGCTCAACCAATTTGCAGATGCTTTTGGAAGCTCAACCAACTTATCTTAGTTGTTCCAGTTCCTGTCAACCTCTTTTTTCAGGTCGTCCCTCATGTCAAAAAGCGCCTCAAGTGAAGCTTCAAGAGAATCGATATTCTGATCCACATTTGCAGCTATATCTACTTTTCTGAAAAGGTAATCAGCCAAACAACTCAGAGGTGATAACAACGGCGTAACAAAATCCATTAGAATTCGAACTATCAGAAGCCTCTTTTCCCCTTAATTCGTGTTTTCTAGTTGGGGTGATTTACAAGATAATAGAGCAAGAAAAATGAACAGCTTTGTGCCAGCATTTAATAGCATTTTTGAGTTGACCTGAAACTTTCTTGGTCCTCCTCCTGGGAATCTCCCCTCGCTCTTCAAAGACTTCGATTTGATTTTGACCCATTTTGTGGACTACAGAAATAATCAAGCAAATAAATAAAGAGACGACATTTGACTTGGTTTTGATTCACATGAAAGTCCATGAGCTAAAGAAAGTACCAAGATTTTGAACTGTAACGCAACTGGAACAACTCCCAGCTCGCCCGGTGAATAGAAGAAGCCACTCGTGGGAGAAAAAATAACCCAAATTGCGAATCTTTTGGAAGTTTTTGGGGGTGATCGCAAAATTCTTTTTTTCTAGAAGGGTTACATTGCAATTTATTTCCCACTGGGCTTTTGCTTTTTGCGGCGGCGCGCCAGTAGCTCGCGAGAGGAGTTTAGAGAAACGAGAAATGGGAGTTGAAAGAATGGACTGCAGGAACTGGGACGAAGACGCTTACAGAGAAAGCATTTTAGGGGAGAGAGAATCCCTTACCCGGACCATTTTCCGTACCACATTTGCTCCAAACGCTAACCCTAATCCCAATTCCGATCACATAGCCACCGCCTCCAGCGACGGCTCTATTGCCTCTTACTCCATTTCCTCCTGCTTGGTATGATCCTTTCTAATTAATATCTGGGACTACTCCGTTCTATAGTCATGATAAACGCAGTTCGTACTCTCATACACTCCATGTGATTTTTGAAGTGTACTTCATTTTTAAAATATGCAATCTTTGTTTGTTGGCAGGCATATGGTTGCGGGACTGCAAGGGGTGAAAAGTAAGTATATATCACTATGTGTTGGAGCAATGATATAGATTGGTGCTGTTACTGGTCTATTTTAACTATAATGTTACCGGCTTTGATTCAGTCTCGAGTTTTAAGTGATGGAAATTTTAGTGAACGAGTCTCTGTTTTGTGAAGTTGGTTGACAGCGGAACCGAATTTTTTGACTCAAGGGCATGATGGACCTGCTTATGATGTTAAATTTTATGGTGAAGATGATGATTCTTTGCTACTGAGGTACTAGTTGCTTTTCATTATTCTGAGCGTGGTCTTGTGATCTTACATTTATTTTTCTGGGTTGAAATGATATTGTTCGTAATTAAGACTGTGTTTTGAAACGCACACTGGATTAATATTTTGATCATCATATTAACAAATAGTACTGGTAGTGATGGCTGGGTGATAATTTTGGTGAAATTGGCTTTCTTTTTTATGTTTATATCAATGGCATTTGAATATGTTTGTTGACTTTGGACTGGGTTATCTAGTTGTGGTGATGATGGCCGAGTTCGAGGGTGGAAATGGAAAGAGGTTATGGGAAGTGAAGCTCCTACACAAGGTAATTTATCCATTAGAGTGGTATCGGTTCAAAGAATATTTTGAGATTATTTGGTTGTCCTTGAATGGAACTTAGTATGAACCTTGTTTTTCTAGCTTTCTTTTGTGAAATTTTAACTGCTTTAGGTTGTCACTGATGCATTGTTCATGATTTTTTTTAGTTGGGGGAGGGGTTGTTATAACTGGACTCGAACCCGAAACTTCGTCTCAAACTTGAAAACTTGATGTCAAATGAGCTATAAATCCTCGGCAGAAAGGAGGATACTTTGAAATATTGTAAATGTTGTAAAGTTGCTTTTTGGCGCCAATCTAGTAGAGCCCTGGCTGAACTTTTTACATTGTTGTGGAGCCCGTCAAAGGAAAGCTTCAGCTTCGAAGTGATTGATTTTTAAGATAAATAAGAAATTCAGACCTATGGCATTTAGAGTTAATCTGAAACCTCGGTGTATTTTAGTGTGATGTCCTGAAACCTTAGTGTATTTTAGTGCAACATCAGTCCAACTTTTATGAATTTCTGTGTCTTATGCCCAATTTTTTGTTTTTAGTAGATTTTTGTAGGATTTGAGCCCTTTTATTTTGCATGTAAGTGGATGGGCTTTCTCTCCAATTTTATTGCTAAATTTTCTTTTTCTTTTGTTTTATTAAAAGAACATCCAAACTCCATTATTATGCGTAATTCAATGCTCATTTTATTTTGCAGGAGGCAAGTTGAAGCCGTTGCTTGATTTGGTGAATCCTCAGCATAAGTTAGTGATTTTATTTTAATTGAAGAGAATGACAATGTTAGCTTACAAAAGCCTTTTCCTTTTGTATTTGGTCCACATAATAATTTTGAGTTAGATGGCATGCAGGTAGTAGTAAAATGTTGTGGGTTTCTTGATTATGAAATTTTTTCCACCTACTTTCTTATGGTGCTTCCTCTTCTTGATTATGAAATTTTTTCCACCTACTTTCTTATGGTGCTTCCTCTCTATATCTCAGAGGTCCTTGGGGTGCTCTCTCTCCTATTCCAGAGAACAATGCTTTGGCAGTTGATTGCCAGGTTTATGCATTTTTTAACTGTTTTTATTTCAAGTTAGCTGCTGTTAGATTTATTTCATGGAAAATCTAGTTATTGAAATTTACAAGTCTTTGACATGTTGAGATGGGAGCACATGGTTTCTCTAGAGTCCATAATGTGATTTTTTTTGGCATTCTGTATTCATGAGCAAAATTAATTGAATGATGGGCAAGATTGAACATTCTTTTTCTCATGTAAGTGTATTTATTTGGTTTTGTTAGATACTGCTCTTGAACTTACTTCCCAACCATTTTTGGATACTCTGAAACATTTTCACCTTTCCTTTTTTATCTTCCACAAATTCAGTAACAGTACTGTGTTCTTTTGTCATCTATCTACCTGAATCGTTATCCTATAAGCAGTATGGAGTTTATAGGATTTCCTGCCTAGTTATTTTTTCTTGTAGCTACGTGGGAAGGGATTTATGCGGTAGGAAATGGCACCTACAAGATTTATTTCCCTTTTGCTGTTACAAGATGAATGATTAAGACAGGTGAACTGCAACAGTGTGCATAAATTTCTGATATTGAAAGAGTTGACATTCATAGCTCTGCAAACTTGCTTTTCTAAATTTTAGGAGAGAGAACTGCTAACTTTCCAGGCACTATCAGTCCTTGCTCTCAATTTGAGAAATCATATTATACCTGCTTTTGTCGGTCATACTTCATCCTGTCATGTTCTGCGTGTATAATGTGGAATTTTCATGATTATCTATAGAGGGGATCCATCTATGCAGCTGCCGGTGATTCTTATGCGTATTGCTGGGATGTGGTATGTATTTTCTCACTCTGCTGCCCCAATATGCGTGACATGATTTTACTACCCTTCGACATAGGGAAAATCATTAGTGAATAATGAAATGACCAACATTCTTGATCAAGTTTTGGTACAATGATCAGGAGAAATGTGAGGTTAAAACGGTCTTCAAAGGGCACTCAAACTATCTACACAGCATTGCTGCGTGCAAGTTGAGCAATCAGGTCATTAATTTCTCTTCTTTTTCCATGAACAATGTAGAACCAAAAACTCGTATATCTAATTCAATTTCAGCTTTCCTCCGTCTTATTTGCCTCTTTTGGGTTATTTTTGTTCGAACTTAAATTTGCATAGGAAAATTGAGTCCTGAAATTATGCTCCCAGGGACCCAAAGAAAACAACTATGAGTAGGATCACCAAGAAAGCAAATAGAAACTCACTCT
Source organism: Primulina eburnea (assembly GCF_022965805.1). Classification (NCBI taxonomy): domain Eukaryota; kingdom Viridiplantae; phylum Streptophyta; class Magnoliopsida; order Lamiales; family Gesneriaceae; genus Primulina; species Primulina eburnea. Next base: position 4,727,748 of record NC_133117.1, on the reverse strand, counting down.
AGCTTTTATAAAACTAGCAGCCAATCTCTAATAAGGAGCTCCCTTAAAGCTACTTCTTATGAGCTGTATGGTTCAATAAAGACACCAGCCGAAAAAGATGCACAGATCTGTTAATACAAGAAACATAAAAGCTTTTACAGTTTCGCTTAGAGGGGGAAAAGGAAGAGATAAAAATGAAACCACATGAAGTAACTGGAAAGCATATAAATATTTACTTGCAAAATACAAGTTCTAAATAATACAAAATCACGTAAAAGGAGTCAGCTGAGGCTGCAGATTTGTACAAACTGAAGTTCTCTCAAAAACGTTTAAGTTTATTTCATGCTCTTATACCTGCTATTTTTTGTTCCGTTTCAGATCATAACTGGTTCAGAAGATGGCACTGCACGAATATGGGGTACTAAATTTACTGTACAACCAGGACATGATGATATGAATTGATTAGAAAATGACATCTAATCATGTTTCTTCTGGTTTCTGCCACTTATATACGAGTTGAGTAGTCTTCATTTTTTATTACCAATGTATATGACTTGATTGAATTTTGTGAACTGATGTAGATTGCACAGCTGGGAAATGCATCCAAATAATTGATCCCATACCAGATAAGAAATCAAACACATCTTATCCATGTGTTAGTTGCGTCGCTATTGATTCTAGCGAGAGCTGGTTGGTAAGAGATTATGCGATAAAATGTTACCATGCTTTAAATATGTTCACTTGCACCACTAACCTATCCTTTCTGATTCTATTTTAATGAGCTGCAAATGGTGATATTTTATATTAAATTGATCAAGTTTTTCATAGTCATTCTTAGTTTATTCTATTGGCCCTAATAATTTTATTAATCTGTGCTACTTTGTTCTGGCTCAAAGTATTGACTTCTCCATATATCTGTACTGTCACAGGCTTGTGGAAAGGGCCAATCTTTGTCAGTCTGGAATCTTCCTGCTCGTGAATGTGTTTTTAGCACGACAACTCATGCTTGTATTCAAGATGTTCTATTTGATAATAATCAAGTTAGTTTGTGCATATTTTATTTTATCAACACATTATTTCTTCTTGTCAGTTAGGTTCAAGTTCTCATCTGTACCTGTTACGATGGTTTTTCAGAAGCCATCAGGTCCAACTATTTGGATCTCCCTTATTAGTGTGAATGATGTTCAGCTAAATATTAAAACTTGTGATATAACAGTGATATTTCCGTTCACTGTCCACTATTTGGGCATTGTGTTTTAAACGCTTCCTTTTGTTTCGTGCACACCTTTCTGGGCCATCTTATCTCTGACATCCCATGTTATTTCTGCAGATTTTAGCTGTTGGAGCAGAACCATTTCTCACCAGATTCAACTTAAATGGAAAAAATCTTTCACAGATTCAATGTGCTCCTCAATCTGTATTTTCAATTTCTCTGCATCCTTCCGGTGTAAGTTCCTTTTTATTCACTACTTTCCTGCACTATTCTGAACCTTTTCAGTTTTCCAGTAGTAACAGTTGTATGGCACTGGACAATTTCATCTTAGATTACATATTTTAACACAAATCATAACCTCATCAAAAAAAGCTTTAGGCGATTCTCAATTGGGAGAATAAAAGAATATCAACCTAACAAAATAAGGCAACTGAACTGAAAAGTTATATTTGAGAAGTAGAACTCCAACCCAACCATTGATTTGTACGTATGAAATATGAATATTATAAGTAACACAAAAACATCTATATTTTTGTTATCTCTAGTTGAATACACATCAACTCACCTCAATCATTGTGTGTTACATTTGTTTCTTTCCAGGTTACGTCTGTATCTGGTTATGGAGCTCTTGTAGACATCATTTCGCAATTTGGAAGTCACTCGTGTACATTCCGTTGCAGAAGCATATAAGTTAACTTGTCAAACTACTTTATCCTCATTGCTGGCGCTTGGAACTTTCGCCCCAGTTATGAAAGAGCAGATTTTCAGAAGCAGTGAATTCTAGTCTGGTTCCATGTTGTGCTACCTTGTAGCTTGCACTTCATCATATGGTGTAGCATTATGGCTCTGCTCTAGTTGCTGCTACACTTGGATGCTGGGTTCTCATGTTATTAGGTCTTCGGGACATAACTAATCCTTGTAATAGCAACTGATGCTCAAGGTCATCGACTTTTAGGCTAAAATGTTAAATTATGTCAGATTTTGCTGTAATTTCATCTCATTTAATGGCAATATATACAATGCCCTATTATAACTTTCATATATATGTTTTTCTTGTTTGTTCGATGCTAGCCTTAGAGCATTGTTCTAGGAATGGATCCAATAACATATAATAGATACATATGATTTTTCACGTGGATCTATGCAAAGAAAAATATGAATGATTTTTCATGTGGAAGGGACTGTGCAATGAACAATATGAAAAATAGACGTGGATCATTGCACACCATTAGGTGAAAACTTAGGGCATAGAATGGAGTAAATCTGTTTTCTTCCAGAATCGCATGGGGTTTCATACAGGTTGCCTGACGGTTGAGTATCGTTGACAAAGAGATATAACCAATGCGTCCTACCAACCCACATGCCTAACGATGCTTTGTAAGAGGAAAAGTGGAGAATTGGACTTAAAACCCACCCTTAACTTAAACTAGCAAGAAGCACGTGCGATGCACGTAAATATTAATTATTTAATAAAAATTAAATTTTGATTTTTTTAAAAATAATTTGATTCATTTTTTTATTTATATTGATTTAGTCTTTTGTCATATTAGACGAATAAATTAATTAAGAACTTATATACTTTACTTTCAAAATTGTTTCTCAAATTGAAATTTAAGTCGTTAATTTTATGTTATATAATAAATTAAAATTAGCATAATATATAGAATGAATTGAACTGAAACAAATTTTGAAAATATATATATCTAAGAATCACGTATAAGGTATAATAACCTAAAAATCAACCAGATTATGGATTTTATAAATGCATAAATCATAATTTATATAAGTGAAGCACACTAAGGACAAATAATTGTCAATTTAAAATATTTATGACTAACTCGTCAAAATATTATCAAAACTAATGAAATAATAATAATTGATAATAAAATATAACCTATAATACTCAAAATTTGCTTTTAAAATTTGTTTTCAATCATTTTTACACGGTTGAAAGATTTTCTCAAACGGTTATAAATATTAACCACGTGAAAAGTGTGAAAGACGGTTCAATATTTCTAATGATATTTTCAACCAGTTGACAATCTAAACAACAAGATATAGTTTGAAGAGTTAGTCTCATGTGAGACCGTCTCACGGATCTTAATCCGTGAGACGGGTCAACCCTACCCATATTCAAATAAAAAGTAATATTCTTAGCATAAAAAGTAATACTTTTTCATGGATGATCCAAATAAGGGATCCGTCTCACAAATACGACCCGTGAGACCGTTTCATACAAGTTTTTGCCTAGTTTGAAATGTAAAAACTTGTGAATAGTAAAGACACGGGAATTTTATGGATGTAAAACACTCACACGTCACTCCTTCCTCTGTAAAAAGGATTCCACTAAAAGACTTTGTCTTATATATATATATAAATATATATATTTATAAGTGCGACTAAAATATTTAAACTTCTTATTATAGCTAACTATTTTAATTTTTCTATCATATTCGTATTTTATGATATTATTAGTATATTAAAATTCATAATTATTGATATAAATTCTAATAAATAATTTATTAAATTCTTTACTTTCAATTCTTAGTTAAAAAATAATAAAATATATTAGTATTATATTTCATATTATTATATTATTATATACTTATCATATTATTGTACTATTGCATATATAATTATTTTTTTCTTATATTTTCATGTGATACTATAATTTATTACTTAATTAGAAACTACACTAAAATATAATTACAAAATTGCATTAAAATAATAAAATAACATGTAGAAAGAAAATTAAAAGGATAAAATATTTAAACTTAGTATAAAGATGGATTATTTGAGAAAGTTAATTTAGGAATTACATTTTATTCTTGAAGTGATATAAATTATTACAATCAATATATATTGTAATGATAATTCATTAGCAATTGTTAGACTATTAATTATATATGATGTGGAATAATTAGGCTACTAATTAATTATATATTAGGTGGAATAAATAAAAAAAATTGATATTTTCTTTTTACTTACAACAATTAGAAATTTACAAATATATCTTTATTGAATTTTTGGATTTGTATTGATGAGGATGTCATTTTTATCTTTTGACAATTGAAAAAATTGTCAATTATCTACACTTACGTAGGTTTATAGATAAAAAAAAAATATTTTTATTATCAAACATATATTCATTTTTAATGCATTGATTTCCCATAAATTATGTAGAAAATTTCCATGCAATTAATCTAACAACACACAATTTAAGGAGATGGTAGAAAATTTACAATGAAAAACTTTGTTATTATTTTTACACTTTTATAAGTATAATAGTTAAATATATATTCTTTTAATATTTTTAATGATTTTTTAAAATTAAAAAAAGCTATTATTTTAATATTTTTTCTAAGAATTATATATCAAGAAAATATTATTTCTCTAATGTATTTTTATTATAAAATATTTATTCAATTTTTATGTAACATTATTTTCAAAGATTCTTATGTTGCAATTTTTTATTAAAAAATAAAAACACTATTTTAATCGTTATGTATTTAATGATTGTGTAATTTTCATGCAATTAATTTAACAATACACAATTTATGAGAATAGTAGAAAATTTACAAGGAAAATTTTGTTATTTTTTTTGTACTTTTATAAGTATAATAGTTAAATATATATTCTTTTTAATATTTTTTGTAAGAATTATGTATGAAGAAAATATTATTTTTCTAATATATTTTTTATTATCGAATATCGATTCAATTTTTATGTAATATTATTTTCAAAATTCTTATTTTACAATTTTCTATTAAAAAAATAAAAACACTATGATCCTCATGTGTTTAATGAGTTCAAAAAAATAAATACCTCAATTAAATACATAATCAATACATTACAAATCCATTATCCCAAATTTGTCCCTAAATTTTATATATTTTTTCCATCAATGCCCATGCAATTAATACAAACAATGCATAGTTTTTGGGCAATGTATAAAAATCACAATCAAAAAACTTTGTCCATCATCCACACTTTTATAATTATATAGATTAAGAGAGAATCAAGTCTACAACGGATTCATTGGAAGGATGATACAATTATGATTCAAAGTTTTATGGTTGTGTGGGACACCACACAATTGAATTTATTCAGAATACGATTCGAAATACACGTTTGCTAATGCATGCCAAAATACTCACTAGAGGACGTAATAACTTTACTTGTGTACAATAAAGAGAAGAAGCCTACTAATGAAAATTCGGGTGTTCGGCATCTTAAACTCTGAAATTGTTACTTAACCACTTCATAAATAGTTTCATCAGCTCCAATAAAAATGCTTCTTGATGGAATTTTGTAGAATTGAAGTGATCTTTGGAAACGGTCTTGGAGTAGAACAGCGTAGCTGAAAAGTAGAAAACCAAGCCATTTCCTAACCTGCTCAAACATATGAATGATGCTTGCGACGATCTTTCTCCCTCTCCCTTGATGAATATGAAGAATTATGGTACTCACGATCTGGTAAAAAATGATTTTTCATAAATATAAGATATACTTTATTGTCCGAACTGTTCTACGGACTGTATAACTTGGTTTCAAAACATTCAAACTAAAAAATAACAAATATACCTCTGGATGAGATATGTTTAGACTTCTCCAGACGTCCTGCAAATTATACAATCAAAATGACTAATCAAATTTGAAAAACAAAGTTGTGAATAGAGAAATTTAATGATGCTAGCAGAATGCCAGAGATCAAGCGTGTAACGTAAGAGCCTCACCCGAATCTTTTCCCCTCTCCCTGGTGCGATGACCCTTTTCCTTCACTTTATCTCTGTCTCTTTCAGTGTCTTCCCGTCCACGTTCCCTATCAGATTCCCTCCCTCTATCGTAATCTCTGCTTTTAGTTCTCTCCTTTTCCCGTTCTCTGTCCCTTTCCCTTTCCCTGCCTCTTTCTCTCTCCTTGTTCCTTTCTCCACCAGTTTCTGTTCTATGATTAGGAATCAATTTTGATTCAGATTCTTCTCTTGATTCTTCCTCAATAGGGATGCCTTTAGATTCATCATCACTTCTCTTTGACTCCTTCAATTTGTCAAGAGCAGCTTTAACTGTTTCATCCTTACCAACTTCTTGACTAAAAGAAGTGGAAGACACCTTTACAGTACCAGCACCTTCATTTGTGGTTGTTCCCACCAAGGAGACATCCTGCAGAAAAACAATGGAACAAAATCTTAAGGCCGCTAATGTCGTAAATGATCGAATGTGTTGAGAGACGCTGGCCAATATATCTCAGTGTGTTAAGCAGCACACGTGACAGGTCAGGGAAAAATAGACTAGAAACCAAATCAAACTGCAAAGCAATTCACCTGGAGAATAGTAATTACCTTCGAAACCGACTGATTTGGTGAATCCCATGATCGATTAGATGTTGCGAAAGAACCCCCTTCTTTGCACACAGGAATATATTGGGCCTTTGGTAAGCTGTATAAGTGAGCCAGAACTCTGCAAACCTCATCAATCCCAGATTTGTCTGCATCAAATGCTTTCCACCATGGAGGATTCTCAGGTAGTGGTACTTGAAATCTACGGGCTGCAGCATACACAACACCACAGGCCACAACCTCACTCTTAAATCTCACACAAAGAGTCGTGCGCAAGCTGCTTTATTGTCCACACACACAAAAAGAAAAAGGAAAAAAGAGGATTGTTATAAGGGGTGAAAATGTTGACATACGAGGATAACGTGAATAAGGAATTAAGGATCTTTTCAGAGACACATAATATCAATTATATGAGAAACTCGATCCTTCCTCCACCAAGCAAGAAAAAATCAAGCATTTTTTAATGATAATCTTGCACATCCTACATCTAACTGCAAATCACGGTATCATACTAACGTCTAACGAAGAATCAAATTTCCAGGTAAGCCACAAACAAGAGCCTCTAATGTTCCAGGAAATTATGCTAGTCATAGCATAGCAAAAATGTAGACTTAAAGAACCATAAATATCCTACAAGTACATGCTTGTGTAACTAAAAAGAAAATGTTGCCTGTCATTTGCAAGATTCCAAGCTTCTTGTCTGAGTTCTGGGGGAGTTTCCAGTGTAGCAAGGTAACTAGATATAAACTTATGAGGATGCTCCACATGGCAGATGAATCCCATCTCCTTCAAAAGATGTCTTTCCGTTCGGATCAAATGTGCTTTTAGATCCACATATTTCTGTTGAACAAGAAAAAACAAGCACTCATTTCACACATTCTGCTTTAAACTCAAGTCACGTGTTCTCTGAAAATCCTGTACATGTGATCCTACTTCATTTTAAATAAACATCAAATATTCAAAATATAGTTGTTAAACAATTAAAAGTTTTCTCTTCATTTTGTTTCCCATCATAAATATACAATTTACATTTTCCAACAGGCGTTGCACGGCCATTTCACGACATCATATCAACTTTGAAAAATATTCAAACCCTGTATGAAAAATCTCATATAGAAAACCACAAGACCCTTCTTAAAATTTAACATTGAAAGTCAGCAAAAAGCCCACATAAACGGACCCGAATGATACACGAGATGGTAGAGATACTTGCAGACAGAACTAAAAATTTGATATCACAAGTCCAGGAGAAAATAGTGAAACTAAAAGCTACCTTAGAAGTAGTATCCAGATGCTCTATTGGTAAGTTTTCCCTCCTACATTCCATCCTGTGGAAAACAATAAGAACCTGCCTTGCTTTTCGCGGACTTTCTTCAAGTTTTGAAGCAAGCCAAACACAACTAGCGGCAACCCGCTGAAAAATAAATCAAATCTGGTCCAAATAAGTATAGCACACGGAATGGCGAAATGAAAGTGCATTGCTACAATGGAAGGGAAAAATAAAGTAAGATGAAAATAAGGAGACCTTCACGTTGAACCGAGCAAATGATTTCTTGCAGTAGAAGCGATGAAATAGGACCTGTGCAGTGGCCATAACAGCTTGAGGTCTGAGAATCATATAGATAAGGAGATACATAATCCGATATAGGGTAAAAGGTAAAAAAAATCATATGATACAATCTAGGAAGGATGTGAAATAAGTCAAATATTCCAGAATGAAATAGGCGCTGAAAAGCAAATAATATATTCAAATGGAAAGGATACAATCTAAGCAAAATGCCACTTTCTTGAACGAGGTCACAACCATAGATTCTAAGCGTAGTTTCAGTGGCCTCGTCAATTCCATCTTTTCTAGACGGTGAGCTCCTTAGCTGCTCTTCCGTCAAATAAAATGTATCAATCGCGGTGTAAATCATATTCTTCTTAGAGTAAGTATATGAATTCTCGATAAAACTGCAACCAAATACGAGAAATTCAGCAAACAAAGCTCGGAAACTTCACCACCAACACTGAGTAGGTCAGGAAATTTGAAATTCAATCTTTTTAAAAGCAACGGTAATTTTGTTCCAGAATCACACCTCCAACTACCCATACAAACAATCATTTTCGAGAAATCTGAACTTTAAAAAAGAAATCCAATACATATAGTACAAACAAAACCAACTTAATCACCTCCCCCCACAAACAACAGCTTTACCTTTGAGTGTATGGAGAACACAATTTACGTACAAGGAGAATATACTTCACACGTAAATATACGAACTTTTTCCCTGTGAGAAGTAAGGCAATAAAGACCGGAGGAGGATGTTTCGTTCTTTGATCAGAATGACCGATGAATTAGGGCAACAGAAACGAAGTTGGGAATTGGGGGGATTTTGATTTTGCCCCTATAAATAATTTTTTTTTAAAACTGAAAAATTAAAACTGAAAAAAAAGTTAATTAGATTGAGAAAATAAAATAAAACAAGTATTTAATACATGTGTATGTCAATAAAACGGTCTCAGATCTTTATTCGTGAGATGAGTCAATTATGTTTATATTTACACTATACAATATCACTTTGACTCTCATCATAAATATTTTCTCGTATGAGTCTGTCGTCTAAAGTTTAACCAATACACATCGAAAAAATTATAATTACTTATACAATCATCGTCAAAAAACGATATTGAAACCTTGACATGGTTTGTGCCTTAATTTTTTTCTTATTTCAAGTGACATATTATTATAAATACAAAGTGTAAGCTGTGTTCATATGGCATTAAATTGATAAAAATACATTAATTAAAGCGTTTTCATTAAAAAAATACATTAATAATTTATTATTCAACTAACAAATTTATGATCCCATCAATAAGTAAAATAGCAAGATTTACATGTGTTTGTCATGAAATTTGCGGGCGTGTCAGGCACGTATTCGTGCCGAATTTGTGAAATAATCTGACTTCTAATCAGGCGTTGTGAATCTCGATTCGATCGTTTGTTCTAATTCCCTCGAAATGGCTCCAAAAATAAGAACGTGAAATGAGGAATATAATGAAATTAAAGGAGGAATTCATAAGCAACATCAATATTTATTATGCTGTTATAAATTTGAACAAAGTTTTTACAAGAAACTTGAATAAACATTTTGAAATCTATGGAAGACGATTGCTGGAAATAAAAATATACGACCAAGTATAGGAGAGCAAAGTTGCAGAGAAGTTGCAGTCGATTTTTTTGTCTGTGCTTTTTCTGATTCCCTTCCCTTCTCTTTTGACAAACTCTGCCTATCAGCTGCTCTTTTCCACGATCTTTCACCTAGGGTAATGGCCGTAACTGGCAGCAACGTTCCTTTACTGGGCCAACTGCAACTTTCCTTGGGCTTCATCTATTGGGCTGTGGCTCGGGCTTCATGGATTTTGGCTAATTAAATTGCTCCCAGCCAAGTTGGGTCCTTGTTTAATTGATTTGGGCTAAACAATTGCCCCCCGTAGCCAATTTAGCTCATGGGCCAATTTGGCTATATGTGTAATGATTCTAATGTATTGACCCGTTTATAAGTTGGGCCCAAATGCTAACACGACATATATGATGAGGAGACAGATGAGGAGAAAAAAGAAAAGGTAGCAGTGTGGTTTTCCTCCTTATAAACTTCTTCCTTGCCTTCTTCCCTCAAAATCCTCCCATTTTCACTGCCTTTCACAACCAATCTTCCTTCACTTTGAGACAACTACTCAACCACTCATGGAGATCCCATGTCACATGTCGCTGCCGAATACATCGCCTTTGTGATGGCATCCAAGTTTCTGAAAATTGTCATCATCAAACTTTTTTACATCAAGCCACACCTTCTCAAGATATGTATATTTCACCATTTTTCCCAATCCTCTATCACAAAAACACAGTAGAATTTGCCACATTTCATGCTGCTCTCAAGGTGTTTGTGTCTATGTTTGAATGAGTTTTTTGATGAGCAACACCTTGCAACACTTGTGGCAAGGGATTCTCATATATGTGTCTGAACTCCTTGTAGTGCTTCCTCACATATTCCTCCAATTTTGAGACATATTGTCTTCTAAAAATATCTCAGAGAGCACCACCGTCAACGTCTTCAATATTTTCCAACATGTTTCTTGAAATCGGCATTTCGTAATTTGCACATTCTTCCTCTTGGAACTTTTCCACTATTTCAGAAGCTTCCAACAATTTCTCCGGACCATCATTAATTATGTCACTCGAGCTCACTTCTTGTACCTCAACAGAGCAACTTCCTTGTTGTGCATATTCAGAGCTTGGTCTATAGCTTGTGCAACTTATATAATCTTCTATGTACTTAAAAAAATGCACCAGCACAAGGAATTGTGATGCTCCACCAAATTCACTGAGGATGATATCCCATTTTTTGGATTTCTTGCAAGCTTAAAGATCAATGGAGATGAAAAATCCTCATGGTAGTGCCGCCGGCCAATCCAAAAGAAAATTACCAAGCTTTGATGAATATCTTTTTTGCACTTGTTTGCCATTGTTTGGCAAGTGTCTTTTATGATGTGTAGAGTTGGAAAAGTAGCTTGAAAGTCAAATTTTGTTGTTGGAAACATATTGTTTACCTTATACATGCTGCTTGGGATTTGTTTTCATGTATTTGTATTTCTGGGATGTCACGTTTACAGGGGAAACTCTGCCCGGATTTCTGTAAAATAAATTAAGAACAACGGCTAAATAGCCAGTTTTCTTCAATATTATCACAACATGTTATCACCATTGCTCATTATCACCCATACTTTCCAAACATCATCAAAGTATCGAAATATGTAATAAACGTGCTTTATACGTCATCAATTCGACTATCAAGACAACACATTATTCTAATAAAATCACATCAGCTGCAAAGGATTCCATGAGCAAATTTTCTTTTTATTTATTCACAGATGGTCCATCACTATTTGCAAACAAGTTTAGTGGAGAATGGCTTAAAAGCCTATTCCTCGCATATTATAGAAACTTTCTACAAGTCAATATCTCAAAATTAGCCAAAGTGGCTATCCAGCCTACTTTGTACAATACTTCTCATCTATTCCATCTTAATAAAACATCCGTCTCCGGCTGTCGATCTTTCATCTGAGCCGGAGCTAAGATTAAATCCTCCATTTGTAACTCTTCTTCCTTGCTACCTCCATATTCCTCCTCAAATATTTTCTTTTCTTTGAATGATTCATCCACCTTAGATCTGCGCTCAACAGCTTTTTCTCTCAACAAACGTCTTTTTTGGGTCCGAGAAAGCGGTTTTGGGAACTTTGGATGCTCCAACCGTTTCCATACACCATTGGGGATTGCTCTGGGAGCAATAACAAAACGATATTTTCTTTCATATCTATTATCGGTGTCTAGAGGTGGTGGCCTCTGTATTAGCTTCTGGAATGACTGTCGGTCACTCCTCCCCTCGCCATTCATTGACCCATGAAATGAAACCTTTCCGAGGTACTGGTTCTCCGGCCTTTTGGCCATGGATCCCCTACTGTACCTCATATTCCTCCCACTATAATACATATCATCTCCACTGTGACAGCGGCCTTTTCCATGAAAAGTTTCTGTCTTGTTCTCCTTTACCTCAAACATCATTTTTCGAGGCAGTGTGGCATACCAAATAAAAGCAGTACTAGTCAATGAAATGGGAAACAAATGTAACTTGTAGTTGGAAAAATTATCCAAATTTGCTAGTTCCCCACACTGTATTGTAAACATCGCCACATGTTCCATGTTAGATTGACGGTCTTCCCCCGAGTATAAAGTAAAGTCTGAAATGTGATATCCTCGTGGGTAAGGATTTTCACGATCAACAACATCGGGGTATGGCTTCTGAAACTCTGATCGGTTGAATAGCCTCACTCCCGGGCCATATACTCTTGAATAACATCATGTACAGTCTCAGATTCCAAGACTAGAGTTTTTCGCAATGGGTGCGGAGAATAATTTGTCCCCCGAGTGTTATTCCCCGAACCTGGAACTGAACACCCATGAATTCTCCCATCACCATACATCTCTGGATGCTTGCTAGGAGAAGTGACAGCAAACATATTCCATGCTACTTGTTTACCGTTACTGTAACTTTGCCGTTTAGGATCCAACTCATATTCCATCCTGTGTGGAGGAGTATACCTTCCTTCCCCAACAAACCCGAGAGTCAGTGATTCTTCTAAGCAGTGATTTTCACCTGCTTGAGGATTCCCCGATCCCTGGCGTTGGTCTTCAGACAATTTAGTTCCAGTTTCCTTAGGTTTATCATCTTTTGGTGACTTATTCTCTTCCTTCAAAGACTTCCTCCATTCCCTTATTTCTGCCATAACTTCCATCATAACAGCAATAAAAGACTTTGGTCATTTCGTTGAGATCCCCACGGATATTTTTCTCCATGGACAACATAATAGTTGCTGGAAGTCCCTCACCACCAGAAAATGAAATTCCTTCCTTCACAGCCTCTTCTTCGAACTTGTGTACCAGTCGTTCCACTGATCTTCCATCAACATCGGTCTCTTCCTCCTGTGGACGACGATCTTTTCTCTGTGATGGAGGAATTCCTTCATTCTTCTCAGTACGCTTTGGAGGCATTTAGTCTCATTGGGCGTGCCAACTTGTTTGTCACGAAATTTGCGGGCGTGCCAGGCACGTGTTCGTGCCGAATTTGTGAAATAATCTGACTTCTAATCAGGCGTTGCGAATCTCGATTCGATCATTTGTTCTAATTCCCTCGAAATGACTCCAAAAATAAAAACGTGAAATGAGGAATATAATGAAATTAAAGGAGGAATTCATAAGCAACATCAATATTTATTATGCCGTTACAAATTCGAACAAAGTTTTTACAAGAAACTTGAATAAACATTTTGAAATCTATGGAAGACGATTGCTGGAAATAAAAAAATACGACTAAGTATAGGAGAGCAAAGTTGCAGAGAAGTTGCTGTAGATTTTTTTGTCGATTTTTTTGTCGGTGCTTTTTCTGATTCCCTTCCCTTCTCTTTTGACACACTCTGTCTATCATCTGCTCCTTTCCACGATCATCCCACGATCTTCCACCTTGGGTAATGGCCGTAACTGGCAGCAACGTTCCTTTACTGGGCCAACTGCAACTTTCCTTGGGTTTCATCTATTGGGCTGGGGCTTGGACTTCATGGATTTTGGCTAATTAAATTGCTCCCAGCCAAGTTGGATTCTTGTTTAATTGATTTGGGCTAAAAAAACATGTTTTTAGCTTTTAAAATGTGACACAAAATGAATAATTTTGTTTTTTGTCGAAGAAAAAATATATTATCATTATTTTACAATTTATTGTCTTATCCATAAGTATCGTATATCAAAAAAATATATTTTCAGTAAAGTTTTTTGGCCTTCGCATCGAGGAAGGGCTTGCCCGGATATAGGATTGCATATCTCATAGCCAAATATTAAAGGATCTTATATATAAAGATGATCGACCATATAGCAATAACTCATTGCTGATTCCGACTAGTAAACTGTGAAATTGATCTTCATGATCCATAGTTTCCGGCAAAGTGAGCAAATTTAGACAATCCACGTCAAGCGAAAATTCGTGCAGTTCTGTAGCTTTTTTCTGAAGAATTGCTCGATGATAGACATGCTTGGTACGAAAGAATGAGATGAGAATGGAATGAACATTCTCGTCTCATTCCATGTGCTCGTATTTGGTAAGACATTGAAATAAGAATGCTCTTTTCATAAAAGAGTGACTATTCATGTATTCATGGGAATGGTAATTCCATCAATTTTAAATGATAATTATTATTCCCACTCTCAATTCTAATCTATCTTACAAAAATATTTACCTTATTTAGTTTAGCTAATTTAAATATATATTCAGATAACAATAATAATAATAATAATAATAAATAATATATTATGATTATTATTTATTATGATAATAATAAATAAAACAATGCATAATATTAAATAATACTTATATTAAAAATAATAAAATAATTTATACTTATATAAATAATAAAAATATAAAATGATAATAATTTAATAATGATGTTTAGTATATAAAAACATAATACAAATAAAATCATAAAATAAATATTAATATAATCATATAATAACATTATTTTTAAAATAATTATATAACATCGATAATTATTATTTTAATAATAATATTTCTTGAATAAATTATTATTTTTATTTTTTAATAAAAAATATTAGATTGTTAAAAAAAGTTGATTCGATTCTTTTTACATTTTTCTCGGTACCAATAATTGAAATGAAATATAACTATCATTTCATTCTCATTTTCATTTTATTCCAATGTCATGTCTTATTTCATTCGTTAATACTAGGGGTGCAAACGAACCGAATCGAACCGAATAATAGTAAAAAAGTCAGGCTCGAATTCGGCTCGAAATAGGTATATTCGAGTTCGAGCTCGATTCGAAGTTCGATAATTTCAAATATTTGGGCTCGAGCTCGGCTCGAAATGAAGTTCGAGTTCGAGTTCGGCTCGAAATATTCGAATATATTCGTGAACTATTCGAATTATTGCTCGGATATTAAGGTTGGAAAGCTCGAAATGCTCGAAATATTCGAAATGTATATATATATATATATATATATATATATATATATATATATAATTATATTATATTAATAAAATATTAAGGCTCGCGAACTATTCGCGAGCTATCGAACAAAATAATTTGGGCTCGAGTTCAGCTCGAAAAAAAGTTCGAACGTGTTCGAGTTCGGCTCAAATTCGATAAGTTCGAATACGAATCGAATATTTATCGAGCCGGCTCGAAAAACTCGCGAACATGTTCGGTTCGTTTGCAGCCCTAGTTAATACCGTTCATTTCCTAATTTTCTAGAACCAAAAAAAAAAAAATCACGACCATAACATATATATATATATATATATATATATATATGCATTTCACAACCATTATACCACGTGCTTTGATTTACTACTTATACACAATTACACATACGTCTAATCTTCTCATCAACCTTTAGTTGGGAGTTGGGACATATGGAAATTTTGGTTTAAATCCCTATCGATTTAAATAAAATAATTAATAAATAAATAGAGAGGATACCTAATAATATGCTTATAGACTATAGTACAATATGTCATTTTTAGGGAAAACTGTTGTTTTTTATTTATGTATGTTTATATCTTTGCAAATTTAGTCGTCTATATTATAAGATTTTTGATTTAGTCATGCATCTTCTGATTTTTTATGATTTTAATTATTTTTCATTTGGATTGCTAAAGTGGTAATACATATGTCAGTGTCACATCAATGCTGTAATGCCCTAGATTTTATATCATGTTAAGTGGATATTATTGAGTATAAACTAATGTGATTATAGCCGGGCCATTACGAGATCGAATTAAGCCAAACTT
The DNA here is from genome assembly GCF_022965805.1 of Primulina eburnea. NCBI lineage: Eukaryota > Viridiplantae > Streptophyta > Magnoliopsida > Lamiales > Gesneriaceae > Primulina > Primulina eburnea. The sequence continues at coordinate 4,711,825 of NC_133117.1, read as the reverse complement.
ATGAATTACATAATGTGGGGACAGAACTAGTGGCGCCCGAGCGGTAGAAAACAACCGCCCGAGCGCCAATGTTTCGGTAATTCACGTTACAGGCAGAAGGTTCGGCGCCCGGGCGGTAGATTTTGATCGCCCGAGCGCCAAGGGTGCCTTCAGAAATTGTTGGACAGAAACTGCCGCGCTCGAGCGGTAGTTTTGCACCGCTCGAGCGCCGACCAAAATGCAAGAAAATATGCCACGTTCCATTAACATGCAAGGTGGATATATATACATACAAACGTGATATCCTTCAGAAATAAGGAGGAGACTTCCGAGAATAGCCTAGAATCCTTACGCCTTTATATTTCAATCCGTTAGATTTTAAATCCGACTTCGGTACCGTGTTCCTATCAACGTAGGCTTCAACTGGACGTAAGTTTTATTACGTTTTGACATGTTTTGGAATTATGATGTTGTTGGAATTGAATACACGTCATATATGTTGTTCTTGACATGTTAGACAGTGTAGAATCGAAGTCATATTAAGAAACGGACTGAATATGGAATTGTTATGAATTTCAGAATGACATTGACTAGAATTGATATCAGATTTGTATGGTGGTTGATTGTAAATGATTGGAATTGATATAGACTGATATAGTATTATCAGTATCGCAAGATTGTACTGTTGCACTGTCAGAATTTGATAAAACAGAGATGTTGTGATTTGATTAGATTATTGATACAGAATATATTGATATTGTCATTGCCAGATTGAACAGTGACAGACTTTGAATCGAGACTTCGATTGTATCAGAGCGACAGCAAGAAATGTATAAATTAATGTTGAGTTGGGGTTGTACAACTCAAGTTAGGTTTGACTTGAGTTTCCCTAAATCACATACTTTATTTTATTGCATTGATATTTGCAGATTATCAGATTGATATTGCATTGATAGTTGTAGATTATCAGATTGATATGTGCATGTATTGACTTAGAACAAAGTCAGAGTCCGAGTCTAGGGCAGACATCCTAGCTAGGGCAGAACCGCCGAGTCTTTCTCAGAACCGATAAGACTCTAGACTTACGGTGTATCGACGAGCTTCAGATGTAGACCGACGTCTATCTCAGACACACTCGATACAGCATACCAAAGTCTAAATTAGATTGGGATCCCTAGATTTGAGATAAGATAAGATTAGATCACGAGTCATTAATTCATGTAGTCAGACTAGATACATGTTTTGATGATTGTTTATGCTTTTATATATGTTTTATATGATTGCATGTATACATTGTTTATACTGGGATATTCATATCTCACCGGAGTTATCCGGCTGTTGTCTTGTTTGTATGTGTGCATGACAACAGGTGGGACAGGTACAGGGTCACAGAGGTGAAGACAGACTGAGATTAGAGTGGTGATACCGGACTTGGACTAGAGCTAGGGTTTAAACACTTGATAGTAGTTGTTGAACCTGAGTATGTATGATTGTATATTTTATCAGATTTGTACTTTTATATTGATATGTATAGAAGTTTGATTCCATTACCTTCCGCATTTTAAAAAAAAATTTAGACCATGTTTATTATAATTGATTAATTAGTCCCAATCATGATTAAAAGAGGATTAGCGTCCGGGTCCCCACAAATGCTGTATAGATGTCACATCACCTTCATGTGAGGGAAAAAAATAAACTACAAAAAAGATAAAAATGACGAAGTAAAATTGAAATTTTATAATTCAAATACCTAATTTAATCATGTGTAAACAAGTAATATAAGTATTACATTGGCCATCTAATTAAAGAGTGTCATGTCACTTAACGTGTTAGTGTGAGGAGTGTGAACGACGTTTTCGATCTTAGCACATAAGTAGTGTAATAACATTTGATTCATTGACCGTAAGGAAAATCAAGTACGATGTTATCTTTATATCGAGAGTATTTCATTTTTTTATTTTAATATCATTAAATCATGTAGGTCATTTATATTTTTTTGAAAGTTGACATATATGTTGATAATCGAAGAACTAACATTTAATATATTATAAGAGATAAATGTAATATATAATAATCATTTTCTCTTCGAAATTTTCCCATGATCAAGTCAAAGATTAAAATATATATTACAAGAATTTATAATTGTCTTCTTCAAGAAAGATTATAAATTTTGTGTTTCATCCTTTTGGATTCGAAGGTAAGTCCCACAAAATATTCAATCACCGATATTTTTTTTGTTTATAATAATGTAATATAATGGTAATATTTCTCATAAAATTTATGAATGTTGGGTTTGGATTGAAAGATTTCAAATGTATTTTTGTTATTTAGAGAAGTAAGATCGTAAATTTCAAATCTATATGTTGTATATTTATATACTATTTCATGTTAATTATGATGAATTTCAAGTTCATCCAATAATTGTATCATTTAAAAGAGTGGGTTTCATGTGAGACCGTCTCACGGATCTTAATCTGTGAGACGGATCAACCCTACCTATATTCACAATATAAAGTAATACTCTTAGCATAAAAAGTAATACTCTTCCATAGATGACCCAAATAAGAGATCCGTCTCACGAATATGACCCGTTAGACTGTCTCATACAAATTTTTGCTCATTTAAAATTCATTCTGTTTCGAAATACATGGATTTCAAATCCAACTCCTCTGTGTTAAATTAAATTATTATATGTAAATATTTTTTGGTTTTTTTTTTTTAAAAAAAGACAGCCTCGTGATTATCGCCAGATATTACAGTAATCTTGTACAAAACATCGTCATCTTAGCGAGGTAATCAAGATAATTAAAATCAGCTACCAAAACACCGAATCCCACATAAATGGACTATTAGCAAGTAGGAAAGGAAACCCACCAGCGAAGAAAATCAAGAAAAAGGCCAAGAAACTCTTGGAAACATGGAGGATTTCAGATCCAAATCGCACAAGGACCCAAGAATTCAACTGGACAACACTCACAACTATCATCTCGGCGGCGACAATTACGATGGAGTCTCGTCGAACCCAAATGGGATGCAAGATCTGCGTTGCTACAGCGCATCATACGCAACATCTTCTGTACAAACCAATGGGCAGATGGATATCGTGGTTCCGGCGGCCGGAGACCCGTGGAAGTTCAAGAAAGGCAAATCAACAAATGGTGTGAGTTCCAAAAGTTGGAACTTTACTGATCCTGAGCTGCAGAGGAAGAAGAGGGTCGCTAGCTACAAGGCTTACACTGTTGAAGGTAAAGTTAAGGGTTCTCTAAAGAAAAGCTTTAGATGGATTAAAGAGAGGTGTAATCTGATGATCTATGGATATAGATGAAGATTTTCTGATAAATGGTCTAAATTAAATGTAATAAGATCCATGTTTTTGTTGTTCTTGGTACCTGTCTTCGTCCTTGATATGATCTACTTGTGTATTGATATGTGTTGTTTGGTGTACGGGAATCTTGGATATGAGTCAGCTAAGCTAAGGTCGGAAAGGAAGAATGGGTGGAAAGTATGTACTTATCATGAATAATTGAGTACTTTATATATAATTTGTTGATGAACAATTGTACAAGAAATGGGGTTCTTTCAACAGTTTGTTTTCCTTATGCATTACCCATCTGCATTGTTTTCTGGCAATAACATGTATGCTGGTATCATTTGCTTTCTAGTTCTCTGTTTCTTGCAGTTGTTTTTAAGACGCTCACACACGTGATTCGTTCCCAAAACTTAACTAATCTTAGGACAACGTATGCTTTGCTACTGGGCAATTTGGTTCACTTGTATATTTGAAGTTGCTTTATTTTGCTGTTGATTACAATTCTGGTTCCCTTGCATATGCTATGCTCGTCGTGGATGATCTGTAATCTTATTTGATTTCGTCGTAACCGTCCCGGTTCTTCTGAAATACAGAATTTTATTTTGCGAGTTGTAGGAAGAGACAAAAGAAATTACAATCTTATGTGAAGTTTTCTGAAAAAATTCAAGTTTCACCCATCTACCTCTATTCCTTAGAGCTTGCTTGCCTCTCTACCCCAAAACTCTGTTTCGCCGGGGCCCATGAGACCGAAACAAGTTTATTATCTGGTCTTACAACCTCGATGGTCATGGTTTTGGTTCAACTGATAAGAATTGAGGGACCAATTTAAGCATCTGTAAAAAAAAAGGGAAAAGTTCATAGCTCTAATTCAACAAAACCCTTTTTCAAATGCTGGCTATTGTTCATAATCATTGGGCTAATCCTTCATTTATGGTGTTTCTTCAACTGTTTTTTCGCGTGCTTGTGTTCTTACAGAATGAGTTCACGCGATTTGCTTCCAAGCGTTGATGGTAAAGCATAACACATCGATACATCCCTCCAAGGTTAAGTCCCTTGTGTAGATCAGCTTTCTGATGTTTGAAAATTTACAAATAAACACTTGTGTAAGCAGATTAGTTTAAATAGAGATGTGTTGATATGGATAATCTATAAGGTCCTTGTTTGTGTGTACCTTCGATATATTTTATTGGACAACTTTGGCGGGTTGTGATGCAGTTTGATATGCTGAACTGGGTTATATTTTTTGCTTCTACACATTACCTCATCGGATGGTACGACTCCTTTGTAATCTTGGTATTTTTATTTAGGATTTTCCATGTGTTGACGACATTTAAATCAAAGGAGGAGAAGAGTTGTGTATCATCATCGTGTATGTATACGTAACTGCTAATGTTCTGCTGATACTGCTTCCAAAACCATCGTATTCGACCTATGATTTTATACAATTGGATTGGATCAGCCAATTTAGTCACTTTGAATGTCTTTCAAGGAAACAAATCATTGTTCTACATGTAGATGTGGATACGATCTTTCTTGTATGAATCAGCTGCTGTTGAACGAGAGGAAACACAAATTTTAATGAATCACGCATAGAATTTGAATACATATCCACTTGCAAGATGACGACCGGCTCCTTTGTGAAACCTACAAAGCCTTTCTTGACAATCTGAGCCTCGAGTCACTCTCGTTGAATGACTTGAGATTTGAGTCATTTGACACAGCTCGAGTCACTCTCGTTGACTGACTTGAGATTTGAGTCATTTGACACTCGACCCGCTGGAATAAGCTAGCAGCACAAAGTTTTCTTTGAAGACATTGAAACTGGGTGAGGGCCGAAACAGGTCGTGCCCAGGGGAATACTACTTACCATATTTGGAAGACGATACTTCATTTTAAGAGGAGGATTTATCAATTATATAATTTAAGTGACTGCACAATTTAGTAACCCGAACATGGAAAAGCAGGGATACTTACAGTATTAAGAGGTTTGGAACTGATAAGTAATAGTGAAAATGGATACTCCACAAGTTAAATCTAAAATTAAGTGAGAGACGGAAGGATTATCCAAAGGTTATAAAATAAGAGCAAGGGGACATGGTATTAAAGACCCACGCCACTACAACTCAATTGAAGGAACATAACTTCTCCTTCTCTGACTCTGTTACACAATCCACTCTTGGCGTTTTTATGAATCGTTGTGAGCACAACTGTTCTCTTGATATTGGAATTCACATCTTTCCGGAAGAGAATTATCAAGGTTCTTAAATCTGATCTCATGTCTATAACACAATTTGATGACTTACGGGACTGTTAGGATGTAGGTGGCGCTCGAGAACGACAACGTTCTTAATCATCAAAGTGCAAGCTTTCCATACCCTTTATTGTGGAATCGTAATTCTTTGTGGTAGGATTGCTCCTCCCAGAGGAAATATGCTTTGGCTCCGAGGATCCACCAAGGGGTGAGATTCTTTGTCCACTTGATATTTTGTTTATCGTTGCTGGACTGGTTTCAGGAGTATGAAAACGATTGGGTTCAGAATCGTTTCCCAATGTTAATGTTTCGCGACTTCCAGAAACAGCACCTCGCCACAGTGATCCACTAGACCTTCCAAACAAAGTGGAGCTTGACTGCTGCAAAATCCAACCATGCAATTTACAAAATAATACAGGCCAAAATGAACAGGCGACACAAGTATATGAAATTATAAAATGCGCTCAGATTTTTGTTTTTGGTGAAACTTGTTGAGTTATTCATTCTCTCTCGAGCTTGGCTACTCAAACCAAGAAGCACCAATCTATTCTAACTGAATCATGCTATCTCATGATATTAGGAACTTTGTTCAGATTAGTCTGTAGAACATTGAAATGGAACCAACTGGGTCGCATGTTCAAATCCAGCTGTACCTACAACAACCACAGAGCTTTAATCTACAGCCAGATTGGGCTAAAATTACGGCTTACCATGGCATCTTTGCTTGTTGAATCATTTGCAACAGGGCTTTTATTTCTAGAAAAGCTTCCAGCATTTACAACCTGTCCAGAACTCCTCCTTCTGGGCGGATCGGCTGAAGAAGTTCCTCCTTGCCTCCCCTCTTCCTCACCACCTACAATAAAAACCACATAAATTTTGGAAAAATATATGGACTAGAGATCTTGCATAAATCTTAATAGTAAGCTACCGTAAATAAGCTGATCCAGAATAAGAAAGGTGGACAACAGATGCATGGAAAAGTACCTGGCAACCTTTCACCATTAGGAATCGCAGGGGGCAGTCCTGAGGTCATAACAGCACTTGGGCCCTGAAACAAGCATACATTGTTTTCTCAAATGAAAATAATGAACAGAAAATTTCCCAGATCGATAGGAGGTAAGGAACCAGGGGGGATTCACATTGTTTGTCATGACTCATCACTCAAGCCAATAGGTCACTTAAGCTGGAGATTTAAATACGTATTAAAAAAACTGATTTCAACCAAACTTAAACAAGACACAAAACGTGCATTGGAATGGATGACCTAGAGAAAGCACTCGCAGCATTGATTGCAATAAATAAAGGTAGACACTTTACTCAAGGAGTTCTAATACTGGGTTTGCTTAGACAGTAACCTGAAACAGCTGATGCCTTTCAGTCTGCTTTCTGCTGAGAAAGGCGCTGCTAGCTAGCAGCATTAAGGTTAGCTTTAAGTTAAGTCATTCCAATTCTCCGATACTATGTCGACTTAAATTTTGAGAAGAGAGTGAACGGTAACAGTGCATGATTTGGTCACTCTGAACCAAAAAAATTGCCCAGGGATGTCGCTAAACTCTCTCTTGATGTAAATAACAATAAGCTATCTTACAAACGTGAAACTAATATATAAAATGTATCCATTACACAGTCAATTTTTCCACCTAATCCCTCTTTCATAGCCACATATTTTTCCGGCTAAGGAATGGGAAATCTTTCTCCAGTCACATGAATCCAATTTTCATTTCATCATTTTTTTAACAATGTCTTTGTCATTGATCCAATAGAGTATGTAAATGGAAGTCGAACACTTACAAGATGCTTCATGTGGCATATCTCTAAGGCTTCATACAATATGGAAAAGAGAACACAAATGTTTGACTGGAGTTTAAAAAAATGCAGGGAATGGACATCTTGGAATCACTCAAAAGCAAAATGAAGTATCATGTTGCTTTAATATCATATCAGACGGAATGGAATTTTCGGAAAACACAGTATTTAAGCTCATCAAAAAAATCAAGTACCATACTCATGCAACAAAACCTAATTATACTTTATTTTTAGCACAATAAAATTTAAATCACTTACCCGGGAAGGAGTGGCCATCTGTGACTGCTGATACTTCAAGATAGTCCAATCAAAAACATAATCGAACTGAAAACCTGAAGCAAATATACATGCATTACAGATTCAGAACTGAAAGGAGTTCACAAAATCACTACTCTCTGACCAAATTTTCCAGACCTTCGTGAATGAAGAGGTCACGGAATATTCTCTTAAGATAAGCATAATCTGGCTTGTCCTCAAAGCGCAGTGATCGGCAGTAATGGAAATATGATGCAAACTCGGTTGGATAGCCCCGGCACAGTGACTGAAGAAAATGCAAGATCACAGATAAACTTCCATACAAAAACGAAAGAATACTACCAAGCACAAAGTTCAGGCGTAAGCAGTGTTCTAAATGGAGGATGCCTAGGAGGGAGGTGGCCATCGACCAGTGAGCCTTCGCCTTAGGCGGTCAAAGGTAAGTTGGGGTTGCCGAGGCAGGTGAGGCGAGCAAAAGTCAACAAAATTTTAAAAACCCTAATTATTAATACATTATACACATTCTATTCAAAACATAATAGCCAACCCAATCATCCTCATTTTATTTATGCATATATCACATGATTACAGATAATTATGTATAAAAATAGTAAAAAAAATTCAACCGCCTCACTTACCGCCCCATCACCACCTACCGCCATTTACAACACTGGGCATAAGATTACCTCAATAGAAGTTGAAACCTTTTTCTCACTTATTTTCTCATATTTCTGCTTCTTAGTTCCTGCTTTTAATCCCTGCCAAGGAAGGCTGCGCAGAGTATAAATTAATGATACAGATCTCCACATAATTAGGAGCCAAAATCATGAAGTTCTGAACCAATAGTTACCTTCCCCTTAAAAAATACATTAAGACATATCCCAGAGATTCCAAATCATCTCTCCTGCTTTGTTCTAAAAATCATATCAGTAGCATCTCAGTAAAGTTAGAAATTAGACTAAAATAATTGCAAGGAAGAAGTTAAATACAATATCGAGAGATCCATACCAATACCCAAGTGAGTATTCATGCTAGCATATCGTGCAGTTCCAGTCAAGTTTTTGTTTTCCCTTCATTGTGAAGGCACAAAAATATTAAAAGTCCAAACAAGTCATCTAAAGAAGACCTCGATGTTTCACACTGAACTACATCCCTCAAGTGAGAGAGAAATGGTGAACAACAGAAGAAAGGTAAAGATGAGCTTGATTCAGAAAATTCATCACTTGTCAACACAATAAAGTCTAATCCACAGGTGTAAGTCCAAAGAAAATCATGTCAAACTTGACTAGACAAGACGAGCATGAATGTAAAGAAAAAATGGACACATACAATAAAATAGAGTAAATCTATTATCTATTATTATTATTGAGAATGTGGATAACAGAGACATCTTGATTCAACTTTTACTTTTGGAAATGAATATGATAATACATGATAGAAACAAATGAAATCAGCACCCACATTCAAGAGGTGTCACTTTTATTTACCACTATGTGGAGCACAGTCTCATTTAATCTTGACTTCGAGGTACATTAGTTCCTAATTACTTAATTGTACCAGCACAACTTCATAAAGAATAGGGAGAGAACAATTTTTCAAAGATATGCAAGCGATTGACGACCTAAGCCTTCCATACATGGAGTTATGATACTAAGATTAAACACAAGAAGATAAAATGTAAATAGACTCTGATCTACTTCACTTTGAACAGATTTTAATCTGAAAAGTAATTTTATTCTCCTTCTCTTTCTTGATTAAAATTATGATGTAACCCCTCTTCCTAGAGGTTAAGCAGTTGTAAACAGTTGCATTCTTATAACTCTGACAAACGTAGTTCACGAGAACCAACCACCCATTATTGTCAATGTTGTCAGTTATGCATGATTGCTGAAAGCAATGCTGATGCAAGGAAGTCAACAGAGAAAGTGATCAAGACACTCATTTCACCTGTAAGGAATATGCTGATGAGTTGAACTGTCTCTGTATTTCTTGGCCAGACCAAAATCAATAATGTAAACCTAATATTAATGTCAAAATTAAAACGTCACATCAGTATATCTGTAGAAGTCCTCCAAATAAAGCACAGAAACACGTGTGAAGGAACCTGATTCGCACGCCGTCCCAAGCCCATGAGGAAATTGTCTGGCTTGATATCTCGATGTAAAAATGATTTTGAATGGACAAATTCAACACGATTGATCTGAAAGAAATATTAGGCCGAAAAAACTATGTTTATCAGTAAATGCTACAGAAAATGCATTCTTACAATAGCCATGATGGTAACAAGTATAAGGAAATTTAAAATAACCATTTGATCTGCAAGCATGAGCACCGTCTTCAGTGAAAGTTTTCTACTGCAAAAATTGAATAGATCTTCAAGACTTGGTCCAAGCAAGTCCATAACCAGAACATTGTAATCTCCTTCAACACCAAACCATCTCACATTCGGTACCCCAGCTGCAATGTGATGAACAAATAGAATTTGGTTCCATAATATGTTCGAGAAAAATCCACCACTAGATCAAGAATGAAAACAAGATTCCAAATGAATCATTACTTCCGCCCTGTAAAATTCTGTACAGTTTTGACTCATACAGCAACTGGGGATGTTTCGTCTTTACATTTTCCTGAAACAATAAAACAGGATAAAAATCTGGAATCCCATGCGAACAAATGAACAGTTTTGAATGATCAAAACAACAAACTTGCACACTCTTCCTCAACGAAAGAAACAAACAGTAGAAATGATTACTGTTCACGAGATAGCTCAAGTTTATCAAGAAGATGGAAGTATGAGAAGCCAATTCAACTTGTCCAAAATGAATTACTATGCACACTCTCCTTGTAATTCTGAGTAGCCGAAAAGAACAATTTTTCTAATTACAAAAGGAAGTAGTTCCATCTTTTTTCTTTCCGATTAAAAGATTGGAAAAGAAGTCTAAGAAGCACCACCTTAAACCATTTAGGAATGAACTATTATCCCCAAATCATATGTTTCGGATACTGACCTTTAACCACTTTGGCAATTTAAACGGATATGGATATGTTTAGAAACAACAAGCTATAGCAATAAATGACCAAGGCATATGTTTCAGACCAAAGCATATGCTTCAGATACTGACTTTTAACTACTTCGGTAATTTTAAAGTATATAGCTATATTAGGAACAACATACTATAGCCATAATAGAGCGACAATCACATTATGCGTGATAACAAGATTAAAACAAATCTAGCCATAGCATTAACCATGCAATCTGCTACAGAATCCTGTACCTGTAGATTCTACTTATCTAGTTATCTTCCATGATAGAGGAAAAGATATGCAAAAATATCAAGTCATTTCCATCCTTCCCACCAACTCACCAAGGGAAACAAAATCTCCATTAGTAATTCATAACTAAGAGAAATTATTCTGTTCAAATATAAAAAGAATCATGGACTTCAATTATTTTAGTATAAAAATAACAAAGTTTCTAGAACCGATAAACTAGTCAAAATTCACAAGTACATGAAGACAATTAGAATGAAAATTCTCTGTAAATTCAAAGTTTGAATTCCACCAAAATTCACTCTGTATGTCTCAACTTTCATACCCCACACCACAGTTCCTGAACATAACTAATTCTCTCAGTTGGTAAGAACTTACCATAGCTAACATATTATACTTCCGCAACAGAAGAAATCTAAGAACCCCAATTCCCAATTAAATAACAAATTGACAGCATGCATGCATGTATCCATATATAAAATCAAACAATAGAAAAGTAAACGATCTCATGAGAGTTGAGACCTCATTATTCAGCTCAACCCGAGCAAAAATCTCAACTAATTAATTACACAACCATATGATCAACATCCAAACAACTTCGTGAATGAGAAGCAAACAATTTTTCATGACACGAAAAAAAAATCACTACAAAATAAGGAAACAACACAACTCACGAGCTTAATTGCCAACTCCTCGTTAGTCTGAATATTAGTCCCTGCACCAGTAAATTAACCAACAATTAACACAGAATCGACAAAGTCACGTCCAAAACCGAAGGAATTGCATGAAAATCAAACATTTGTAAGTACCAAGATAGATCTCTCCGAAGGATCCACTGCCGATTTTCCGACCCAATCGATACTTGTTCCCCACTCGCGGTTCCATTGACCGAAAAAAACCTAGATTTCAGCTTTCCTCCTCGCACACAAAATTCATCGGAAACCAAACTCCAGGAAAAAGATACGGAGATTTACAGGCTCGTTTTAGGGATTTGTAGCATGAATTGAAAGAATTGAAAGCAATTAATTCCCACTTTAAGAAAAACACACTAGGTTTAGCAGACGTAAAGAAAAAGAATTTGCATATCTTGGTCGAAATATACTCTTTTACGTTGCTTTTAGGTGTTCGAAAAATGGAAGATATGTGCGTGGACAGCACGCGTTGAGTGCGCGTGTGGTGGTAGGTTTCGTTTCGCTGAAAGCATAGGATCGGGTTCGCTGGTGATGATGGGTCGTGGGGGACCACTGTCACGTGAGACACGTGACCCTTCCATTCTCTCGCACATCCTAAATTTATTATTAATAATTATTAAATATAATACAATATTATTTTTTTATTACAATATTACAAAATAAAAAAATTTGAATCATATGTAAACGTCAATTTCGGGGGAAATTTTTTCGTTTTGGAAAATAAATAAAAGCATTTATAGAAAGAAAATGTTTGAAATAATATATTTTAATATGGAAAAAGTAATAGTTGAATATTTGAATGTTGAAAATAAGAGTTGTAAAGTTAGAAATTTGTGTGTGATGATGTAGGTAATGATGTATTTTATTTTTGGATTATGTGTAATGAAACTCTATAAATAGATCTCTCATTTGTGAAGAAAATCACAATTGAGTAGAGAGAAAAATATTATAAAGTGTGTAGTTTGGTAAATTTTGAGAGTTTGAGATTTTTACTTTTTACCATAAATTTTTACTTTTTCACAACACGTTATCAGCACGAAGCTCTAAAAGTCCTACATACTATTCCAAGCTCCAAACAGAAGAAAACAGAAGAAAAAAGTAACAAAAGTAATAATATTTATTTTACTGTTATTTATTTATTGTGTATTTATTTAATATACAATATAATGTTATTATTAGAAATAATAAAAATAAATTTTTCATAAACTTGTTATAAATCCTGGGAGGATGTTAAAACGACATCTCACACTCCCGGTAAGGGATACGACAAATATAAAAGCCTATACGGTTTTTAAACAAAAAGTAATAATATTTATTTTACTGTTATTTATTTATTGTGTATTTATTTAATATACAATATAATGTTATTATTAGAAATAATAAAAATAAATTTTTCATAAACTTGTTATAAATCCTGGGAGGATGTTAAGACGACATCCCACACTCCCGGTAAGGGATACGACAAGTATAAAAGCCTATAAAGTTTTTAAACAAAATAAATTATGACACTCGTTATAATATTATGATATGATATACATAATTATTTAAACATGTCTAATATTATATACATCATATTATTACCATAAAATTATACAAATACATACATTTATTTTTTGTACACCAACGGTCATAAACGGTAACAAACGGCTAGTTTTTGCCCTATAAATATCATCTCACAAACACATTCAATCACTCCAACTTTCTCTTTTTCTCTAAAAATTATTCATCATCAAATTTTTCGAAGAAAAAAGAAGATGGCTTTCTCAAGGATATTTTTAATTATTTTGGTTATCATACTCACGAGTCTTGTATTTATCGGAGAATATCCTCCTCCTGCGTTTTCTTTATTTTTACAAATACTTGTACTTGTTGTTTATCCGTTACTTTGTATTGCAATATTTATTAACTAATAAAATGCATCGTAATTTTTTTTTAGTACCACCATGTCAAATTTAACAAAGCTCGAATTTATTGCGCTCGACATCACGGGAAAGAATTATATGCCATGGACTCTAGATGTAGAAATGCATCTTGAGTCATTGGGTCTAAGCGAGACCATTAAAGAAAATGGCATATGCACGTCACAAGAAAAGGCAAGAGCCATGATATTTTTGCGTCGACATCTCGACGATGGATTGAAATGTGAATATCTGACTGAAAAAAATCCCATGGCTTTGTGGAAGGGATTAAAAGAAAGATTTGAACATATAAGGGAAGTTATACTTCCGACCGCCCGGGATGAATGGAACACACTGAGATTCCAAGATTTTAAAAAAGTCAGTGATTACAATTCGGCGATGTATAGAATAATCTCGCAATTAAAATTTTGTGGACATGAGGTCACAGAATCTGAGATGCTTGAAAAAACATTTTCCACATTTCATGCATCAAATATTACTCTACAGCAGCAATATAGAGTACGTGGATTTGCGATATATTCTGAACTCATCGCCTGTCTTCTTGTGGCGGAAAAGAACAACGAGCTATTAATGAGAAATCATCAGTCCCGACCCACTGGATCAACAGCATTTCCAGAAGTAAATGATGTAAGTAAAAATGAATTTATACCTGGAAACCAAAATCAATTTCAAAGACAAGGTTTTGGTCGAGGTCGAGGTCGAGGTCGAGGTCGTGGACGTGGACGTGGACGTGGACGTGGAATTGGTCGTGGTCGTGGACGCGGCCGTGGTTTTGAAAATAATAGAGATAGTTATTTTTATAACTCATCTCAAAAGAGCGTCCCAAACCATCCACAGAAAAGACATCATGAGAATACAAGTGTTAATGAGAATCACTCAAAAAGATATGAAAGTTCTTGTTACAGATGTGGAACTCCAGGACATTGGTCCAAAGTTTGTCGATCCCCTGAGCACCTTTGTAAACTTTATAAAGAATCATTAAAGGGGAAAGAAAAGGAGACCAACTTCACTGAACGCAGTGACCGTTTGAGTGATTCAACTCATCTTGATGCTGGTGATTTTATGAATGATTTCTCTGGAAATGATCAACATGTTGGTGGGATAGAAATGAACAATTTTGATGCTGCAGATTTTCTCAATGATTTTTCTGAAAATGAACAATATAGTGGTAGAATATAAATGTACAATAATTTATTTTTCATGTATTCATATAATAATGTTTTATTGTACAATTATGATATGTGTTATATTTATATATGTATTGTCAGTAATTTTATTTCATTGCATATTTTTTTTGAAATACAAATATGGAAAATGCTATGAGCAAAGCTGAAGTTTGCATACCCGATAGTGGTACAACGCACACTATCCTCCGAGATAAAAAATATTTCTTGGAACTAATACCAACAAAAACAACGGTGAACACAATATCAGGTCCTGTAGACTTGATTAAAGGATGTGGTAAAGCACAATTTTTGTTACCTAATGGTACAAAATTTTTGATCAATGATGCTTTATATTCACCACAATCGAAAAGAAATTTGTTGAGTTTTAATGATATATATTCCCATGGGTATGATACTCAAACAATGAATGAAGGGAATGAGAAATATATGTGTCTTATCACATATAAATCAGGAAAGAAATATGTGATTGAAAAACTATCAATGTTCCCTACTGGATTGCATTATACACATATAAGTCCCATTGAATCAAACATGGTAGTTGATAATTCCTCGATATTAACCAATTGACATGATCGATTGGGACATCCTGGTTCAACAATGATGCGAAGAATTATAGAAAATACACATGGTCATCCACTGAAAGACCAGAAGATCTTTCAGAATAATAAGTTTCAATGTAAAGGATGTTCTCTTGGAAAACTTATTATAAGACCATCACCAGTCAAAATCCAAACTGAATCACCAATGTTTCTTGAACGTATTCAGGGTGATATTTGTGGACCAATCCATCCACCATGTGGACCATTCAGATACTTTATGGTATTGATTGATGCCTCCAGCAGATGGTCACATGTATGTTTATTGTCAACTCGAAATGTTGCATTTGCAAGATTACTTGCTCAAATAATAAAATTGAGGAATCAATTTCCCGATTATACAATCAAGAAAATTAGACTTGATAATGCTGGTGAATTTACTTCCCAGACTTTCAATGATTATTGTATGTCTATGGGAATCATTGTTGAGCATCATGTTGCTCATGTACATACACAGAATGGATTGGCTGAATCATTGATTAAACGTCTGCAAATGATTGCTAGACCAATGATTATGAAAACAAATATCCCTATTTCTATATGGGGACATGCAATTTTACACGCTGCTTCATTAATTCGCATCAGACCGAGTGCATATCATAAATACTCCCCATTACAGCTTGCATTTGGTAAAGAACCAGACATTTCTCATCTGAGAATTTTTGGATGTATGGTGTATGTGCCTATTGCACCACCACAACGAAAGAAAATGGGACCTCAAAGAAATGTTGGAATTTATATCGGTTATGATAGTCCATCAATCATTCGATATCTTGAACCTCAGACAGGAGAGGTGTTCACAGCACGTTTTGCTGATTGTCATTTTAATGAGGAAATCTTCCCAATGTTAGGGGGAGAACAAAAACATACCGAAAAAGAAATTACATGGTATGTATCATCATTGTTACATCTGGATCCAAGAACAAAACAAATTGTACACTTGCAAAGAATAGCAAATCAAATACCAGATGCATTTGCAGACACAAAAGGGGTAACTAAATCATATATACATACTGCAAATGCCCCTGCTCGAATTGAAATTCCAAAGAAACAAATGGAAGATACTCATGATGTCATTAAACGCCTGAAGCGTAGAAGGCCAGTCGGTTCCCAGGATAAAAATCCTCGAAAAAGAAAATTCATAGAGAAACATGATGATCACAAAATAGAGAATGTTGTTCCTGAAGAAACACATGATGATGAAAATGTTCTGTCAGAACCACAAACTGACGAGAATCATGAAATCTCTATCAATTACATTAATACTGGAAAAATATGGAACCGAAAAGATATAGATGAAATTGATGATATATTTTCTTATAATGTGGCAATCGACATCATAAATGATAATGAAGATCATGAACCAAAATCTTTTGGTGAATGTAAAAATCGGCAGGACTGGATAAAATGGAAAGAAGCCATCCAGGTTGAATTGGATTCGCTAAATAAACGTAATGTTTTTGGACCTATAGTCCTTACACCTGAAGGTGTAAAACCTGTTGGATACAAATGGGTTTTTATTCTAAAGCGAAATGAGAAAAATGAAATAGTAAGATATAAAGCTCGACTTGTTGCACAGGGTTTTTCTCAAAGGCCTGGAATTGATTATGAAGAAACGTATTCTCCTGTGATGGATGCAATTACGTTTCGGTATTTGATTAGCTTGGCGGTATCTGAAAATTTAGAAATGCGTCTTATGGATGTTGTTACAGCTTACTTATATGGATCACTTGATAGTAATATATATATGAAAATCCCTGAAGGATTTAAGATGCCTGAAGCACAAAGTTCAAAACCCAGGGAATGTTATTCTGTATAATTACAAAGATCATTATATGGGTTAAAGCAATCAGGTCGAATGTGGTATAATCGACTAAGTGATCACTTGATGAAAAAGGGATATGTAAATAATTCAATATGCCCTTGTGTTTTCATTAAGAAAACAACATCCGGATGCGTAATTATTGCTGTATATGTTGCTGATTTAAACATCATTGGAACGAATAAGGAAATTCAAGAAGTTGTGTCATACTTGAAGGAAGAATTTGAAATGAAGGATCTTGGAAAAACCAAGTATTGTCTGGGTTTACAAATTGAACAAAAAGAATGTGAAATGTTTGTTCACCAGACAAATTATACAGAAAAGATCCTTAAACGTTTTAATATGGATAAAGCAAATCCTTTAAGTACTCCAATGGTTGTTAGATCATTAAACATAGAAAAGGATCCATTCCGTCCATGTGAAGATGATGAAGATATTCTTGGTCCAGAAGTACCATATCTAAGTGCCATCGGTGCCCTTATGTACCTTACAAATTGTATAAGGCCTGATATATCTTTTGCCGTGAATCTGTTGGCAAGATTTAGCTCATATCCAACAAAGAGACACTGGAACGGAATTAAACATATATTCCGTTATCTACGAGGAACGACAGACTTGGGACTTTTGTATTCAAAAGATGCTAATCCAAGTATAATTGGTTATGCCGATGCTGGATACTTATCTGATCCACACAAGGCACGTTCCCAAACTGGATATGTATTTACTCGTGGAGGCACTGCAATATCTTGGCGTTCACAGAAACAAACACTCGTAACAACTTCATCAAATCATGCCGAGATTATTGCACTACATGAAGCAAGTCGTGAATGTGTGTGGTTAAAATCAATGACCCAACATATCCAAATTTCATGCGGATTATCATTTGATGAGAAGCATGTGATACTATATGAAGATAATGCTGCATGTGTTGCTCAAATGAAAGAAGGATACATAAAAAGCGACAGAACTAAACATATTCCTCCTAAGTTCTTCGCATTCACCAAGGAGCTTGAGAAGAATAAATGTATTGATGTTCGTCACATTCAATCAAGTGAAAACTCATCAGATCTCTTCACAAAGGCACTACCTACGTCAATATTCAGAAAGCACATATATAATATTGGGATGCGCAATGTACGAAATTTGTGAAGAGTTGTTCGTGTCACATGAGGGGGAGTTCACGTGACTGCACTCTTTTTCCCTTACTATGGTTTTTATCCCAATGGGTTTTTCCTAGTAAGGTTTTTAACGAGGCAGTACAAAACACGTAATGAAGACATCATCGTATCATGATCATCATCACAAGGGGGAGTGTTGAAATAATATATTTTAATATGGAAAAAGTAATAGTTGAATATTTGAATGTTGAAAATAAGAGTTGTAAAGTTAGAAATTTGTGTGTGATGATGTAGGTAATGATGTATTTTATTTTTGGATTATGTGTAATGAAACTCTATAAATAGATCTCTCATTTGTGAAGAAAATCACAATTGAGTAGAGAGAAAAATATTATAAATTGTGTAGTTTAGTAAATTTTGAGAGTTTGAGATTTTTACTTTTTACCATAAATTTTTACTTTTTCACAACATTAGTTAGCTTTTTGCACCTTATAAATACAAAATATTATAGCATAAAATTTATTTATTTTTTTTAATAAAATATAATATAATATCTGTAGCTAAATATAATACGTATTGAGATGTAATTAAATTCTTAGAACCATGTATGTTTTTTTTATTATTATTATTATTATTATTATTATTGTTTATGAGTTTATTCGGTTTGATTTCATAGATGTAATAATAAAATATTCATAATATAAAGATATTAAATTGAAAATTTTATATGGTTGGTGATCGGATTTGTGACACTAAATAGTTTTTTTACGAAAATATTATATTTATTTCGATAAATAATGTTTTTCATATATTTTACAAATGACTATAATATCTAATCTACTTTAAAATTTTAAAAATTCACATATTATTTTTGTAAGTTACATATTTAATATAATTTCATTATTATTATCCAAATAATAATTAAAAACTATAACAAAATTTTATGAATGAACTCAATTTATTAATGATTATCATTATGATTCATATATGTAATATATATTATTTTATACATTGCGTGTGTGTCGTTCGCTATATTTTTCATGAAATGTTCCACAAAATTCTTGAATAACTCTTATTCAAAAGAAAGATTTTACAAATATAAATTCCGAACTTTGAACAGAAAATCATTCTCAAATAATGAATTAACCAAGCTATTTGAGTTAGTTCTCTCTATCCAAGACTCAAAGATCAATGAATCCAGCTGGTGCTATTCCTATGCAAGTACCAGTTAAATTTCCATATTCATCTAGTTTAGCTGGTTAACCTCAGTAACAGGGGTCCTCGGACTCGGCAGCCCCATATATGCCACTCGTGGAGAGAGTCGAACCTTTGGACTAGGTCGTGGTGATGGTATGGGCCCGTAAATGTTGATAGGTCCACATGCCACTCGAGGTGAAAGGTTAACTTGTTCGAGTGCTCGGGTTTGTAGCTCTGCAGGGTACTCGCGGACACATCCAATGCGTGGTCCGGCTCCTGTGCTCCATTTCCACGACATGCGTCTAACCAAGTTGTATACGGGCTTATTATCTTCTGATGTCTTGAGAGTAGAGTCAGTTCTTGGAGGCGATTCGGGTCTAGTGATAGGAGGAAGATCATCGTCTGTCGCACATCTCTGAATGAAACAAGAGATCAGAAAGATTATGATCAGATGGGAACTTAATCTGAAGATGAAATTTGTTTTGGACGTTTCCAATAATTACCGCTACGTTGGTAAGATCAACATGGTGATCCTCGAGGAAGCCTATGAATTCTTTGAAGTTCTCTTCGGTTGGGAGATAGTGACCGCTGTAAGGCCAGATTGCCTGTTAAAGTTCAACAAAGTTTAGTTGGAATCATATATTAAATCAACCGTTAAGCACGAGTGTGTTTATTTACCTCAAGAACACCTTCATGAGCAACCAATCGTCCGGCTGCTGTGATGGCTCCTCCAGCTAGGAAACTTGAGTGCTGGAAAAGGCCTTTTTTCTTCTGTCCTACATACAAAGTTCTCGTAGTGCTTAGAATGAATATCCATTTCGAGCCCTCGATTGTATCCACCAAAATACCACTTCGTCTGTACACAAGTTTCCCGTTCTCGACCACGGCCTCGTATGCCTCCCTTTCATTCTGGTAACAATAAATGATGGATCAGTAAAGCAAAACTTGACATGTTTGATACATTTGAGCTTAGAAATCACAATACTAATGATATATGTGTTCTTACTGGTCCTAGGTACTTGATGCATTGACGTTGTAAATTGTTTCGTGGGCACTTTTCAAGGTTTATTTCTTTTCCATCTCCAACATCCAACCTTCATCACAGGACAAAAATAACATAAGAAAAGCCGGTTTATTGTATCTAGAGAAACAAAAAAAATACAGATTGGTCTTTGTTCTTTCAAACAGGACCGATGTATATTCACCAGTAAAAGAAAGGTTGTGAACTTTCACTCATGAACCAGATATCGTAATAGAGATGTAAATTATGTCCATAACGATGCCGTGGATCGATCTGATGAAACAAAGCAAACAAAATATGAATCAGGGGGCTAAAACATCGCTTACTTGACTAGGTCTGACAGACTAAGTTTTTGGAGACTTACTGCTTCAAGCCAGTGCCATAGAGCCAGTTTTTGAGCCTTTTCATCCTTGCACAAGCCCTTTCCTACCTGCAAGATATTTGATCTTAGTCCAAATTCGCAAAACAAAAATTAAACTGAAAAAAAAAATTACAGGAAAACAAGATAGAAAGAATAGTAAAATTAGGTAGTTGGATATGAACCTTGGCTACTCTTGTACGTGCTCTAGCCCACCTTGAGACAGCTGTTTCGGGTTTCTCGTCAGTGAAGAACAACTCAGAGCTCCGTTTCAGAGCTGCAAAGTCCAAGGCCTTCCACCTATAAAATTTAAATATAAACAAAAAAGAGTTAGTTAACCAATAAAAAGCCAAGAAAATGGGGGACGACATCAAGCAACTCGATGATCAGAAACAAACCATAGCTCCTCCACAATAACTGCACAATCTGCAAGGTTTCTTCGAGTTCGGTAGCTCTTATAGACCTTTTGCAGCTTCACAGCTGCCTCATCAAGCTCACTAACCAGGTGAGGTGTGAATAAAAACTCGGATTCAGGGAGAGAAGCAGCAGAAACTGATGTATAAGCACTACCAATGCAATTGATATTTGAATCATCAGGTTTCGAATTCCGGATTTCTTGAACTAGATTCTTGAATGGTAGGGTATTTTCAATCACAAGTTTTTGGGGCTTGCAGTTCCACTTATCAAAGCTAGCAGCTCTTAAGTCCATTGTCTGATTTCCACCAGCTAAGCCAATATCGACTTTCAAATTGAGAAGACCGTGCGTTTTAATCTGATGCCAAGCTGAAACGAGCAACGATAACGATAATCCCATCCAAGACTTCAAAGCCCGCACCTGCAAAGTTTGTTCTCAAACTCTACATCAATCATCATATAACATTTTACAGGAACACACACAACAGCTCTGCAATGAAAATGAATTCTTGCCGGGTTAAAAGAGTCGAATCAGTGTCTCAAGCGAAAACTACAAATCTTTACATCGGACCACCCAATAAAATTCAATGGTTGATCATTCAGACCCACAAAACAGTTCTTAGCGCGACAGTTTGGACCATATTCGACGCTAACTTTTTCGAAAATCTTTCCGAGTCCCTATCAAATCTTTGGGTTCCACCTATTAGGCAGTCACCAAATGGAACAAAACCATGGACAAACAGAGCCAGGGGTCGCAGGTGATTGATAAAACAACATATAAACATTATAATTTCTGCTAAGAACTCAAGTTTCGCCCCCTAATTACAGGTCTACACCCTTGTCAGATATAGCCCCATCTCCCCAAATCTTGGCCCTCCTTGAAGAAAAATGATTTCCCAGAATTTTTTTTAAAAAATAGAACCCCCAATCACCTTTTCCTGCCAAAGATGTATGCAGATTTCTTATCTCAATGTGTTGTTTTAAATTAGAATCACCACTCAGATTTATATACTTTCGTCTATTGAAACTTCAAAGACGAGTTCCACGTGTGCATTAGCGACTCTACAGTGGAGTTTGAATTCAATTCAATCGACAATCGGGTTTACACCAACAAACAAATCTGCATGTTTTTCTTGAAATGTGAAAGCATAAAAAATGGTGGGTCGTCCGTCTCATTCAAAATTTTGGTGCTTCTTTTGAATCAAATTCAAAGCTCGATCTTTGAAGTACAAAGTTCCTATGGGTTGAAAATATATATGCTTGAGCACTATATTTTATATTAAAGGCTTTCAGCACTAGGGACGTTGTGAATGCATATGCATACTTTGAACCATGAACCATCCCCGATAATATTATGCAAAAACGTGTGTGAGACGGTCTCACGAGTCATATTTTGTGAGATAGTCTCATATGTCGTATTATTATAAATAATAATAAATTAATACATGTATAATAACATGTACATATACACATACCATAAATGTTTATAATTTTACCTCTCTTCCGCTAAATTACCTCGATTGGCACCGAAAATAAAAATTAAAGAGTGAGTCTTATGTGAGACCATCTCACAGATACTAATCTGTGAGACCGTCTCACGGATACTTATCTATGAGACGGGTCAACCCTACCCATATTCACAATAAAAAGTAATACTTTTTCATGGATGACCCAAATAAAAGATCCGTCTCACAAATTCGACTCGTGAGACCGTCTCACACTGTCACACAAGTTTTTGCCAAAGTTAAATACATTCTCAGGAAGCACTCGATGAGAACTATCTTTCTATGCCTCTTTTTTAAAGAAATATTTCGACATCATTAGTTCCTAATTCGACAGGCTCGTGTTCTACCACATTTTGTTGTCGCCGTCGTCGACTGTCGTGCAACTTAGAACCAAGGTTTGGGGAAGATTGGAGCTCAATTTTGGAACCAAATAGGTTTTTTTTACTGTTGTAGGTAAATTCAAATCTAAGGTTCGAATTATGTATTTGAGTTCGATTTTGTTGGGTTTGATGGTTGATATACGTTTTATTATTGATTGTAAGTGAATCATTGAGCCAATTGGAGGTGTATTCAATTCTTTTGATATTATTGGAGAAATATTTTGAATTTTTCGGATTTATATTATTGGAAATTGTATTTTTATTGTTTAATAATTCTATATTGGATCTTTAATAATTTACAAATTTAATTTCTGTGAGGTCGAGGATAGAGATTCCTGAGTTAGATAGAATCAAATGGGATGGGGATATAATTCAGAAACAAAGTTGAGTATGAGAAAATCGCTCCCTCCCCCATCCATTGCTATTTCTGAAGCGGGGATGAGATGAATATGAGAATTTAATCCCCATGAGGTCGGGCATGAGGATTCCCCAATCAAACATAAGCGGGGCGGGTATGGGAGCAAAGATATAATTCGAGGGCGAGGATGGGGCGGGTTTGCCCCATTGTCATCCCAACTCAACACTTGAGAGAAACACAAGAACCATTTCCACTCACACACAAATATGAAAAGATTTTCAAACAAAATAAGCTCCGAAATATTGTCTCCACGAAAAGATGATAACCCAAAATATAAAAGAACTCTTTGATATATCTATGTATATATAATTTTATATAATTACTGATTACAATTAGTAACTATAAACTTTTGAATCATTATTTAAAATATAAATGAATTAATTGAGTATACATAATACAATTTAAAAAAAAAAGTTCACAAATTTTGAAAAAAAAAAATTAAATACATGGTTTTCAGTTGAATTTTTTTTATGCTATCATTTTCATACATCAAAATTTTTAGACATTTAGGACTTGTAATTCTAGATACAACAACATATAGTAAAACATGACTAAAAAAAATATTATTCAAAAGAAGTCAGACGTCTCATTACTATTTCTAAAGCGAGGATGGGACGAAGATGAGAATTTAATCCCCGTGAGACCGGACATGAGGATTCCCCTATCAAACATAAGCGAGCCGGATATGGAAGCAGAGATATAATTCGAAAGCGAGGATGGGGGTGCCCATTGTCATCCCAACTCAGCACAAGAAAGAAACACGAGAACCATTTCCACGCACAAGCAAATAAGAAAAAACTTTCAAACAAAGCAAGCTGTGAAATATTGTCTCCACGAAGTGTATATATATATATATATATATATATATATATATATATATATACACATTTCGTGGAGACAATATTTCACAGCTTGCTTTGTTTGAAAGTTTTTTCTTATTTGCTTGTGCTATATATATACATATATTAATTATATATATATTATAACCCAAAATGTTATCATTTTTACATATCAAGAATTTTAGACATTTAGGACTTGTAACTCTAGATACAACAACATATAGTTAAACATGAATAAAAATGAGATTATTCAATAGAAGTCACACGTTAGATAAAAAAATAACTCTGATTTTGTTTATTGTCGTTGTATATGATACAATCAAATAAAACTATGTTCGTTAGAATTTGGAAAAAAACCTTGGATCAGAAATAATCAATAAAATTATTGAATAATCTTTTTATGACCCACATTACTTTCAATATGAATCTTTCTCTTCGAAACATGATTTCCGAACATTATCACAATCAATCTAGTGTCATTGCATAATCCAAAAGAATGTTCTATGTTTCACAACAACATCATCGGAATGGCACTCTAGAATATCTCATTCCATTTAAGAATTATGGGCCGGGGTATGCACGTCGTGCAATAAATCAACATGTTTATCTCAGGGGCGGAGCTAGAATTTTGATTCAGTATAGGCTATGATATGCTATAAGTAATAAAACAAAAAAATCTTTTAATCATAAAACATCACAAAATAACTACCTTACAATTGTTCTTTTCGAGTCTTCATATTTTGAAACCTTTGTACAATAGATTCATTATCAACGGTGAGAAATATATCTTTCTCTACATAGACAATGAGACTATCATTCATCCAATCATCACTCATTCGATTGCGCAACCTGTCTTTCACAATTCTCATGGCAGAAAACACCCTCTCTACTGTCGCCGTTGCAACCGGTAGAATTAATGCCAATGTCAAAAGCTTATAAACCAATGGGTACACCATATTTTTCTTTGACATAACTAAGTTCTCTGAAAGATCACCAAGTCCTTTCAATCCTTGAAATGCTTTGTTAGAACGCATATCACATATATAAGTTTCAAGTTGATCATCAAGTGTGAGGAGATCAAATCTTGAAAAATCTTGTGGATAAAATTCAGCTAGTTGCATCAATTTTTTCTTGTCAAAAGCATAAAACAAGTTTTGTGGACACAAACAAGCTACACAAAGGAGTAACTTTGTACCTGCCTCTGAGAAACGATCATTTAACTCTTGAAGTTGCATGTCGATAACACCATAGAATAAATCCACACGATAATGATGCAAATTTGTCACTTCTGGTGGATTACGATGGGGACGACCACGTGGTGCCCAACGTGTGAACATATCATCCATTTTGAGAACATCAATGTAATGTTGCTCACAAAACCAGTGAACCTTTTCTAAAAATGAATCCCAACCATCATCTCTCATTTTTTGGAGTCGATGTTTGCATATTTGTACCAAATCCATTGCATTCACAATATCCTGATCTTTTTTTTGCAATGCTGTCGACAATTCACTCGAAATTCCTAAGACATGTTTCATCAAGTGTAGATTGAATGCAAAATCAAATGAAAGTACTGACTCCAATAAATTATATGCTTCGGTTTTTTGATCAGGAGAACAGGAATCATCTTCTGAAATTATTTCAAGCACATCAACGACAGCAGAGAACATGGAAATCAAGCTTATCAAAGAATTGTAATGTGACCCCCAACGTGTATCCCCAGCACGTTGAAGGGTAGTTTCTTGATTAAGTCCCCGGCCACTTGAAATCTCACCCCTCTCCAATGCCTCGACAATAAAATCTGAATGTTTCTCTCGAAGAAGATCAGAACGTTTGCAAGATGCTCCAACAACATTTAACACATCACCAACAACACGAAAGAAATTAGAAATCGGAAGATTTTTCTTGGCCACAGCTATAAGAGCTAGTTGAAGCTGATGGGCAAAACAATGTATGTAAAATGCACATGGGTTCTCCTTTAAAATGAGTGCTTTTAAACCATTAAATTTACCCTGCATATTACTTGCTCCATCAAAACCTTGTCCTCTCAACTTAGACATGCTCAAATTATATCTAGAAAACATCTTATCAATAGCAGCTTTAAGTGAGAGTGATGTAGTACTGGTAACATGTTCAATCCCGATAAAGCGTTCATTTACATGTCCACTACTATCCACATAACGGATAACAACTGACATTTGCTCTTTTGTTGAAACATCACGAGATTCATCAACTAAAATAGAGAACAATGAATCACCAACATCTCTGATAATAACATTAATCGTTTCAGTGGCACAAGCACTCACTATGTCCTTCTGAATATCAGGTGATGTCAACTTGCAATTTTTAGGAGCATTTTCAATATCACATCATTAATCTCTTTATTATGAGCACCTAAAAATTCTAATTGTAAAAGAAAGTTACCTGGATTAAGAGAACTTTCAGTTTCATCGTGACCTCGAAATGAATGTCCTTGTCGCAACAAAACTCTAATACAATCAATTGAAGCATTGAGACGGATACGATAATCATTCCGCATTTGCTTTGACTGTTTGTGCAAAACTGATTGAATGTGCTCATCTTGATTCATCAAAGTTTCACAATTCATTCGAGCTTTATGATGTTCGCTGTCATGCTGGCCAACATGAATATTTAACCTATCTTTACACTTCCAATTTGTGAATCCTTCATTAACAAAAGCCTCCCCTCCCGCTTGTTTTCCCTTAGCTGTCTTGAAGAGATAACAATACAAACAATATGCGGCATCTTTTTCTACACTATACTCCAACCAATCACCAAATTCATTAAACCATGAAGGATTGAACCGTCTACATTGGCTTACTCCAAATTTTCTTTTTGGAAATTCATAGCCTGAAGGTTGACATGGACCTTTTTGCAAATATGCCCTTCGAACTTGATCTCTAATATTAACATTATATTCACAAATTGGAGTCCTAAGTCCAGGATCTGCCGGTAGTTGTGAGAAATCAAATTCTTCAACCCTAACATCTCCAATGCTTTGTACTTCTGGTTCTGAATCTTTTCTTTTAAAAAATCTATGCATTGTAAATATTGATTTCCTGATAAAATAAAAAAAAATGTTTACACAGCTTTATATATTTACACAGCTTTATATATTTACACAGCTTTTCCACATAATAAAATTTGTGCATTAGTTTTGTTATTTGGAAATTGTCAAATTAGGTTGGACTTTGCCTTCAACTATAAAAAAGGCCAACACTAGATTCTCCCAAAATTAAATGTATAAGTGAAATCCTAATTTATATCACCACAAAACAATAATCATGTAAGAAAATCAATCTGTCGATAAACAAACAATGATATTCTAAAAAAACACTTACCGAAACTCACAGATCTGCGTCGATTAGAACGTTACTCTGAAATTTAAAATCGGGTCTAGTAAAATCACACGACAAATGCAAAAACAGAGATGGGGTTTGCCGTTTGTTGTCTGCCACTTTGGAGATGGGAGAGCCGAGAATGAGAGCCTGGCCACATTTGATTCAATAATCGTGATAATTGATGGGTAACGAGCCTGGCCACATTTGATTCAGCAAGTTCTTTTTAGAAGGCTTTTAAAAAAATGGCCCACCTATATTTATAAATACTATTAATTTTTTGGCCCACATTATAAATACTAGTAAATTTTTTTGGCCCAGTGTGGGCAGCAGCCCACACTGGGCCTTAATAAGCTTCGCCCCTGTTTATCTGAATAACTTGTCGTATTAGAACTTAAATACAACATTCCATCAAAATATTTCTTAGAAACCATGTGTTCATTTACGCACTTAAACATCAAAAGTCCGTGTCAAATATAGATCTTTGCTGAAAATATGTCGTATTACTTACAGTAATGCCAAACGTTGGGTGTGTACTCTCAACAATTGTTATAATAGGATTATTGTAATATTTAAGCAAAAGTTCACCATAAATTTCAATTGTTGCATTGCCATCATTTGTGAAGGGAAATATAATTTTCATATTAAATTGATTTCCCTAATATTATCTTTTCCTTGTTGATTTGATTGAGTATAATATCTAATTATGGTTTTGTCTTTCTAGATAATTATGTTAAGATTTTATTGTGATATAATATTTTCTTTAAATCTAATTTCATTCTCGATAACATTGTGTGGAATATTGGGTTTGCCTTTTGTAGATATTATATTTATGATAAAGATCTTGAAGATATGATATTATTGGTTTAACTCTTGATTTCTTTATTTTGTAGATTTCCTTGTGAGATGGTGACATTTATAAATAAGAGATGGAGATTCAAAAGCAATCAAGAGAGAAGAGAGAGACGAATAGAAATTCAGAGAGTTTTAGTGGAGGAGTTTTTTTTTACTTGGAGGAAATTTTCGTAGAGATTTTTATGTGAGTTTTTGTAAGAGTGTTTTTCGTGGAAGAGTATTTCATGGAGGAGAGATTTTCGTAGGAGCTTTTTCGATCTATTGATCGTGTGTTTTTCAATCTTCACTTGAAAGTTTTCGTTGCTGCATATTGCGTGCACTTTGCACGTCGTGAATATCAGAGAAATAAGTCATCAAGGATCGTGCTGTTTTGAAGAGTGGTGATCGCGTATTGCCTTGAATGTTGGGAACATCTGCAGACAACATCTATGAATAAGTTGATGGAAGACTGTTTTCGTGGATTCTCTTTTGGCATCACGTTTTGCTTTCTTGATTAAGTTTTTATTCTGGTTATCTGTTTTAGAAAGCATTTGTTTTCTCAACTTGTTGAGGAAATTGATTTTTGTGAAAATCACTAGTTATAGGTTTTTGTGTAATCGATTTGATTTTCTAGTGATTAATTTTTGTCATAAGGCACCGCACAAGTATTTATACTTGTGCATATTCAATCTTGTCCATCGCATTTATTTCAAACGAATTAGTGTTACAAACTTTAATATTCTGCTGCATGTTGTCCGAGATGTTATAACATCTGATACAACACTTAATTCTGATTAAACACAAATTCACTATTTTACATCTTATACTGAAAGTCTTATTATGATTAGCATCTGTCGGACAAAATAACTCTTACAATTTGATTATCGAAAAATTTCATCCCTTATATTAACAATACAATCTGAAAATTGCTTAACTTCATAACATTCTTTATAAGAACCTAAATTTTACGATCACATTTTTTGTCAATGTTATGACTGTGCAGTGTCTCCAAATGTACGACAAATTGATAGTGACAAGAACAATATATTGTCTATTGCCATTTGGAATTACATGCAATATTTGTTAAAAATCACCACCGAAAACAATTGTTTTGTCTCCAAAAGTCAAGTGAATACTTAAAGGCATAGTTTGATACACATGATCGTAGCGTTTGGTAGCAAGGATTAAGTGGGATAAGTGCTTTTTATCGATGCTAATCCAGTGTTTGGTAGAAAGTTAATTAAACCCACTTTATCCCCTATGCGCTGGATTGTGTTGTACAAGAGTGGATAAATTAAACTCACGCCAAGGGCTTGTATTAATAGTCCTTCAATTTATCCAGCATGTATTTTCCTATTATACCCCTTTGACTCCAGATAAACCCCACAGACTGACAACGACGAAGGTTAAGGAAGAAAAGGTTAGCGACGGTTTGTAAAAATCCGTCGCCATTAGCGACGGTGTTTACATAACCGTCGCAAATAGAGACAGTTTTTCAGAATCCGTCGCAGATCTAAACAAGATCTGCGACGGTTTCGCAAAAACCGTCGCAATTAGCGACGGTTTTTCAGAATCCGTCGGTAATATTCCGGCAAACGTTTCAGACCATTTCCGCCGACTGCCGGCCGCCGCCACTGTCGCCGTTGCGAAGGGGAAGGGCAATTTCGTCTTTCCATCAAAAAATTCAAAATTATCCTACACTTAAAAATCTTACCAAACATAATATTATTTTACACCATATACTACAATCCTACCACAATCATTTTCTTTATCATTTACTTACTAATCATTAGTTTATCTTATCCTTCCAAACAAACGCAGCCGATAAGATAAGCATGTGATATATAATATAAGGATAAGTTAATGATAAATAAGATGTAGAATATTATATTTAATGTTTGGTATGATTTTAATAAGAGTGATTAAATTTATATATTAGATTGTAATGAAAAAATTAACATTATCATAATAAATTTTATAATTTCAAAGTTGTTGCTTGAGTTCATATTTCTTTTCTGTTCATGCGTCGACAGTACTTGCATGATTTATTTATTTTTACCTAATTTTATATATTATATAATATGATATGAGAGAAGATGTGGTTTAAGATTTTTATAAATTGAGGGCAATTAATCATTTGTAGTGTATTTGATCATTAAATTAAAATTATCACACCTAATAGAAGTGATATTTTATAAAGTTGTTTATCAAGGGCTCATGATATTATCATGGGCTTCCCAAAAAAATACCAAATGTGGGATAAGAAGGATTATTAATCAATCTCTCTCTTCTCCCGGTACCAAACTATGCCAAATGATTGATGAATCTCATTATATTTTTCATGTTTTTATCCAACGCTTCAAAACATAACTTGTGCATCAGTAAAATCTCATCTCAAATGATAAGTTTGTATTTTATAACAAGTTTCTTTGATTTTGTCTACATAAATTTAATTTTTAATTCAAAAATAGGAGGTCAAAAATGAAAGAGATGTATTTCAGGATTATAAAAATTATATCAACAGTATTTTCTATGTTTATATATATATTGCAAAGTTAAATATTTTGAATTTCTGTGGTAAATTTATAATGATATTTTTTGGAGGTTAAAATAATAGTTAGTATATAATTCGAAGAATATTAAATTTGTAGGATCAAATTCTCTTTTTCTTTCTTATGACGTTATAACTTTTGGAATAATGCAATAGTTTATAAAATAAGCTAACCAAGTAATACAAGGCGACTATGTATGACATGCATGTCCAAAAAATTAAATACGGGTAGAAGAACTCAATATGATTGATCATTGATCAACCGATCATCTATTCTATCAATTTAAACACTCACGAGAGGCGGATCAAATTTATTTTTCTTTTCATTGATGTTGAGGAAATAAATATAATCCTCAGCCGATTTCTAAGCAATTGTATTTCTATTAATATATCATGATCACAAATCACAATTTTAATTATGCGACATGACTTGTTATGAATATGTATTTTTCTAAAATAAAAAAAAAAGTTATTTAATAAGTCAAAGTAAAACCAGTTAATATTTAAATTGAATAAATATAAATAATTTATTAGCATTCAGTCTAAAAAATAAATATTTAGCTGAATACTAATTCAAATATGTTTCTATATATTGGTTAACGATGATTTTAATTGGACATATATTTCTTTTTTTTTATGACGTGAGAATCTTAAATCGCTATTATTCACAATGCCGAGGGCAGATATTTCTTTTGGTTACAAAGTTAACAATGCTGTATTTTTTTATAATTATACATGATTATTAAAATAATGAAGAAACAATTATTTAACGCGTGAAATATATAATTAATTAATCGTGTGTAAAGGATCAACTAGGCTAATATGACTGGAAGGGTTAACATGATAAATAAAATAAATAATATTTTTGAGTTAGGTAAACTTGGTGTGTATATATATATATATATATATATATATGTATATATATATATATATATATATATGTATATATATATATATATATATATATATATATATATATATATATATATATTATGATTTCTTATATTCTACGCAATAATAATAGAGTAATTAAATATTGAGGCTGCTTGAATCGATTCCGCCGAATATTTATTAATAGTTTGTCTTAAACATGCAAATAGATTAAAATAGTTCCCTTCGAGGAAAATCATTTTTGATGCATTAATTAGTCACGTAGAATAATAAATATTTCATTATTAGATTTGGGAAATGCATGCTTTCGATAAGTTATATTTTATTTTTAAAATATGTTGTTTTTAAAATTAAATGAAAATAATCTACAATACATATTATATATAGGTTAAAATGGTGTGATTTATATGGAAAAAGATATTTAATTAGAAGCATCTTTACAAAAGCAAAAATTTGCGCGAGACAATCTGATGAGTCGTATTTAATGAGACGGATATCTTATTTGGGTCATCCATGAAAAAATATTATTTTTTATGTTAAGAGTTTTAATTTTATTGTGAATATCGATAAGGTTGATCTTTCTCACAGATAAATATCCGTGATATCGTCTCACAAGATACCTACTCCTTTACAAATATATTAAATTTTAAATTATTTCGATGAGCCCTTTTTTTAATATTTTTTGAGGAAAAAATAGAAAAGCATTATCTTTCCCTATGGGTTGACATTTATTGGCAAGTGTCATGACCCTTAATTCAAGGATTATAACACATGCCAACACATTGTTACATGAGAAAAAAATGATATCTTTATAGTTTTTGGATTAATATTTAGGATATTGGAAAAATGACTAAGAATATTTAAAAATCGAGATTTTTAAAACCAAAACTAAAATCAAATTTTGATTAGTTAAAAGAACTAAAACCTTCTTTCTCAAAAGGATTTTGAGATTATGATAGTTTTTGGATTAACATTTAGGATATCATCCATATGGTAAGATGAGCTTAATAGTTTGATGATGTTCTGGAAAGGCATGGGTCATGCTTGAACTCGAACAGAAAAGGATGACCAAAGCAGTACTAGATTCCAAGTTGTTCTCGGTAAACTGAGTAGAGTTCGGATAGAAGTTAATCAGGGTCATCTTGTTCGACCAGAGTTCATCTTCCTTGACCAAGGTTCATCTCGCCCGACCAGAGTTCAACTCACCTGACCAATATCATCTTCCCATATCAGAGTTCATATTTCCCAATCATGGTTCAGATCACCTGACCAGTGTCATTTCGCCTGACCAAGTTCATCTCGTTCGACTAGAGTTCATCTCACATAATCACCTGCAAAAATCTTTCCAGGCTCTTTCTCACTTGGGTCAATCGCAAGGAGATATGTCCATGCCATTGGCCCCACCGGTATGGGTCCACTAGTATGGGTCATCATACATTGAAATCATTAGTATGACGATCAAAGCTCGTGATAATATCAGAACAATATGAGTTGTCATACCTACTGACAAAGAACGTGACATGAGAGTCGTAAGAGGACAAGGCATGGACAGATGTCTAATTAGAAACAGCGTCCAGACACCATAATCAAGGTCATCCTCTCTCCTATAAATAACTAGGTTTTTTGCTCATTCGTCAGGAGGATGAGATATTGTATTCTACTGCATTCAATAGATTCTCTCTTTACTTAGTGATCTGTCTCATAGATAAAAATTTATGAGATCGTCTCATAAGAGACATGCTCTTTAATAACTCTTTAAATTTAAATACATGTTTGAGTCAATATCTTAAAAATAACAACTCATTATCGAGGAGATCTCGTTTTCTTCGGATTTGATTACAAAACTTTTAAATCTAGGTTATTTGATCAAGACCTTCCATACAATCTACGCGTCTTGTTTTTTAGCCAATTTTACTATTATCATAGCTTTATTTAGTAAACTGAATTGTAATTGGAATTGATTCTGACTTAACCACCTTTATTAAATAAACTAATTTTAATTTTTTCTAAGTATTTTTTTTATAATACATCCAAATAAAAAGCCACAACAATAATTTTTGAGTATATATACGAATTTATATGTATATATAAAATAAATATTTGTATTTTTTAAGGATATTTATATTATTATTTTTTTTACTAAAAGTAAAGCAAAAACTTGTGTCGGAATAATCAATCAATCAATTCACACGTGGTGGTTTTTCTTGGCCGGACCAATCACGGAACCTAAACTTGGCGTGGACTGTGCTCCCACCACAGAGTCTCCTACCCACTCTGCCGACCCACCTGCCATTTTCTCAAGCACGCATGCGCAGCGGAGAGAGGAATGTCGGGGAGCAATAGCTTCTGTTCGATCGAGTAATTCTTCCAGTACTTGAACCGCTGACCAGAGAAGAGACCAAAATCTAAGAATCTTTGAAGGGGTTTAGTATTCGTTGCGGTTTCTTCGCTACCCGTTTCTCAAGATCTTGAAATCTGATATGAGATCAGATTCGGTGCCCATTTTGAGCCCCGAAAGTGAGACCATGCCGATACCGCTCTCGATCAAAGAAGAAGAAGACGAACATGCGAGCTCGACGACCAAAGCCCTTCTACCCTTTGACACGGACTATTTTTCATCGAGTTCTTTGCAAAATTCTCCCTCCAGATCTACGATTCTGTTCGTTTCTCTCATTTTAACGACCTGCATCGCTCTTTCTGCTGCACTTGCATTTGGGTTTCTGTTTTTCTCTGTCGCTGATAGTTCCACTTCCTCTTCTATAGCATCGTCAGCATCTGATTCTACTTCCAATGTTGAATTCTCAAGATCTCTCACAAAGCTAAAACAACCTGTCGTGTTATTGATTTCCTCCGACGGATTCAGGTTTGGGTATCAGTACAAGACAGATGTTCCGAGTATTAATAGACTGATTCAGAATGGGACTGAAGCTGAGCTGGGATTGATTCCAGTGTTTCCAACTATTACCTTTCCCAACCATTACTCCATTGTCACAGGTTTGTACCCTGCTTATCATGGAATTATCAATAATTATTTTACTGATCCGGAGACTGGTGACCACTTCAATATGGCTAGTCATGAACCCAAGTGGTGGCTGGGTGAGCCCCTGTGGGAGACTGTGGTTAATAATGGATTGAAGGCTTCAACTTATTTCTGGCCTGGTTCTGAGGTACACAAGGGTTCTTGGAATTGTCCCAAGGATTATTGCATGTTTTATAATAAATCTGTTCCTTTTGAAGAAAGAGTTGATACTGTTTTGAAGTACTTTGATTTGCCTAGTAGCGAGATCCCCTCATTTATGACATTGTATTTCGAGGATCCTGATCATCAAGGCCATCAGGTTGGTCCTGATGATCCTCGGATTACTGAAGCTATTGTTGAAGTGGATAAGTTGATTGGGAGATTGATTCTTGGTCTGGAACAGAGAGGGGTTTTTGAGGATGTGAATATCATTTTGTTGGGTGATCATGGGATGGTGGGTACTTGTGACCAAAAGCTGATATTTTTAGATGATCTAGTGAAATGGATTGAGATTCCGAAGGAATGGGTTCAATCTTACAGTCCGCTGCTTGCAATTACTCCGTCTCCCGGTTATTCGTCGAAGGATGTTGTTGCTAAGATGAACGAGGGTCTGAAGTCAGGTAATGTAGGAAATGGGCAGTATTTGACTGTTTATCTCAAAGAGGAACTTCCTAGCAGGCTGCATTATTCATCTAGTTATCGAATCCCGCCGATTATTGGGTTGATTGCGGAGGGGTTTAAAGTGGAGCAGAAGAGTTCAAAAAAGCAAGAATGTGGAGGAGCACATGGATATGACAATGAATTTTTCTCCATGCGGAGCATATTTTTTGCGCATGGACCTCGATTTGCCAGGGGACGGAAAGTCCCATCTTTTGAGAATGTTCAGATTTACAACTTGGTTACAACAATCCTCGGCATCCAGGGAGCTTCTAACAACGGTTCGGTGTTGTTTCCCCAGGGTGTTCTCTTGCCTAGCCATTAAAATTAGATTCTCGCATTCAAAGAAGCGCTATTGTGTACTATGCCAGACAGGACAGTACAAGGAGTGAGCCAAACTTAGTGATGAATTTTCCTGATGAGTAATGACTGAAGAATCTTGACTGGAGTTTTGTGTTTCTCCAGGTAGATATCACAAATAATTGGATTTCACATATCCTTATTTGTATGAAATTAGGTGGCTCTTATCTTCGATACTTTTTTTACCTGTTGAATCATTGTGTAATATGAGCTGAATATAAATGTGGAACAACTATCCAAATGCAGATGTTGCATAAAGTATTCTAATGTTAGTAATGTATCAGGAATATTTAGAAACCATCCTATGAGTGATTCTGATTATTCACTACATTTCGTAGTTTGGTAACATGTCTGATCCTTTTATTTGGTTGAGAGTGGTGATGGGATGTCACTTTCTGGTGTTGCTGTTTATTCGTTTTGATTCTAATTTTCAATTTTCATGGTAGCAACGTTAGGAACTATAGACCACAATCTGAATCAGATCTCATATAGTTGCTCCGATCAAATGCTTTTGATAACGATTAAATTCTTCTTGCTCATAGTCTTGTACCTTTGTTAAATTTTTTGGGTCTTTTGTACTTGGCCGCAGTCTTGCAGAAACTTCAAGTATCCTTGCATCATACCATTTATTTCAATACTATTTTCTATATTTGAAGAAACGGCTTCATGTTTAGAGCAGTGTAGAATGTTTCCACCAGTTCTTTGGTTTTCCTATGACCACTTAGGTTAGATGAATATAGTCGAGGTTGATCGAAGAATGTGATAAAGACCGTATGCCGCAACAAATAATTAATCAGTCGCAAGATGTCTCTAAGTCTATTAGCAACTTGGAGATCAAATATTTTGCTCATACATTGACATTTGAGAACTTCAAGTTACATATTCGGAAGAAAATCAGTTTAATTGGGAAAATCTGCAACAATCTTGGTTCTGACCAGCTCGAAATGAAGAGTTTAGTGTTGAATTTTGTTTGTGCAAATTACTCAAGTAGAGAATCACATGGACGCGCGGCTTGACCACCTTCAGACCATCCTTTGTAGCCAACTACAAGAAATTCTTGAATATATGCAGCGTTGTGATGTCAAAAAAAAAAAGAAACATACTCTAAGAAACTGGAGGAACAGAAGAGAGAGGCTGAAAGAGCTAAACTTGAATAGGCTAAGAAAGCTGAAGATAAGGGGAGGTTTGATGAGGAAGAAAGGATAAAGAGATGTGGTGGTAGTAGCGATTCAAGTTTCAGAAGATAGATTTTTTGTAGGTGTGATAGGATTTAAATTTTTCATGCACATGTAACAATGTTATTTCATTCACTTAATGAAATGTATTTTGTTTAAAATGTCTCTGATACTTGTACTTTTATGGCAAATGATTTAAGTCTTCCAGCTTGGTTTTGTCATTAGCAAAAAAGAAAATTTGGTGAAATATAAAATTACCATGAGTTTTGGTAATGACAAATAACATCGAGTTGTTTCAAGGTTCAGTTGTCATTTCTATGCATTTACAGGTTTCTAACTGCTCGAAAAATCAGACCACTTGGCATAATATCACAAGGTCAAGATGCAGACAGAAGATCATCGCTTGTATATGTTTCCAATCGGACCACTCTATCTTAGATACTTTTAAAGTTTGATAGTTCATCTCTAATCAATAAGACATTAACAGATCAAGATGAATACTCCAAGTCAAACCGTCCAATGACTATCAGATAAACTGACAAGCACAGTGACATACCAACTCTCAATTGGCAGGAATTATTAAAGAAATATCGAGGAATGATTAAAGAAATATCAAGCAAATTCTCAGAAGGTAAAAGAAGAAACCGTAAAGGCCAAAGAAGCATATATGAGCATTTATTGCACCGTACAATGAAGAATTATTGCCAATGTCATTTTGTCGAGAGTTAGTACCACAACCCAAGAGACCGATTTTTAGCAAGACTCAAGCTTTCAGTATGCAAATGTACAAGACTTGGAGCACACTTATTCTTTCAACGTCAAGCTACTTATTTAGTGTAATAGCCGAGCCCGGTGTACGGTACGATTTAAGTTTCGTTTGTTATTTTGGGATATTTGATTAGATGTTCAGAGTTGTATTTTTGGGCTATAGTATTGTTAGTTTTATTGTCTTGAGGTGTTAGTTGATGTTGGTTGTTCGTTTCAGAGTGTCGGTTCGATTTTAGTTGCTTGGGAATAGTGCTTGGCCGTGACTTGAGTGCACCCGCGCTCTTAACTGGAGTGCCCCCGCGGTGTACTGTGCTGTTTTGGAGTTGGAATGCCGTGAGCACACCGCACCCGCGGTGATGTAGAGACCGCCCCTGCGGTAGAGACCGCACCCGCGTTGCTTGCGTCGCCGCACCCGCGCTGTTTGTGTTCCAGAATTTTTGAGAATGCCGTAACTTAGGCGCACCCGCGGTCCTTGTGTTGGCGCACCCGCGGTGAAGGTATGGGCGAGATATTTAGTCGATTTTGGAGTGGTTGGCCATCACTTTTCCTTTTTCTTTCCTTCTCATTTTCGCATTTTCTCTCCATTTTAGGGTTTTTCATCATTTCTTTCACTCCCTATCTTCGATTCAAGCGTTTGTTTGGAATTTCGACTTGAGTTCGACGTTCTCCTTGGTGCTAGGAAGCTTGGGTAAGCTTTTGGTGCGATTCTGTTAAGGTTGTAAATTAAGAGTTGTTTAGGTTGGTTGTTTATGTGGATTTATGGATTATTTAGCTTGTAATCTTGGATATTTAGTTGATATTGGTGTTATTTGTGGATTATTTGTTGTAGGTGATGATCAAGAGCTAAGTTGAGGTGTTTGTTGTGGTTTGTAAGTGGAATTTCATTCCTTTTTGCTCACATGATTATATATGTATGTGTTTCAAAGAGTTTATTGTGTTATTCCCTTTCATTTGATCCATAGTATGTATTGTTATATGTATTGGAGGCATTGTATGTCTCATTATTGATTAAAGGGAATACAAAGAGATATATAGAGTTCAAAGTGATTGTTAAAACCAGAGAAGAGTTTAAATGTTTTCGGATTGATAAATACATAGTCAGAGATTGCATGCAATATTAGATGATCATCGCCTATAGGCTTATATCCCTCAGAGTTATCGGTTTATATCGATTTGGGATACGAGCACCCCAGAGCAGAGATACTATTGATATCAATCCCCAGAGCAAAAGAGAAATACCATCATATTTTTATGCTATTGCTATGTTATTGATATTCAGAGTTTACAGTTCAGAGTTGATGGTATTTATGATTTCAAAGATATGTTTTACAGAGTTATTGTTCATTGTTATATAAGAGTTCCACTTGCTGAGATTTATTCTCATTCCAGTTATTTCATGTGATGCAGATCAGAGTGGTGCTCCGGGACGTTGACTGTAGATCGGGGGTCATATGCATACACCGTTGGAAGGATGATTTTGGCATGATCATAGGAATGATGTTTTGTTTTTGTTATGTCATTTAAATGATCATGTATTTATTTTGTAAAGATATTTAAAGAAATGTATTTTGAAACTCCTTCCGTATATTTTTAAAAGAGAAAATTTTATTTCCGCTGTGTATTTATTTTATTTAAAGAGGTCAGGGGTGTCACATTTAGTGGTATCAGAGCGAGATTTTCTTCGGACCAATGCATATGACTTCGTCTACTTTCAACTGTCCGGGTATGTTTTCTTTGCATCTATCTATTGTTATGTATTGATTGGTGTCTTGTGAGCATTGTAGAGTAGAGGATGCCTCCTAAGCGTAAGGCGTCAGAGGGGGAGGATAGTTCGTCCTCGAGAGTTGTCGACGAGTTCGGCAAGTTACTGAAGGAGCAGGCTAAGGTTCACAGTGAGCAGATCCAGCAGTTGCTTAGACTGCAAGGAGCAGGCCAGGGCAGAGGCCAAGGTAGAGGGCAGGTTGCTCCAGCTGCAGTTGGTTCTGATGCTATCTTTTCTGCGTTTAAGAGGATGGATCCACCCGAGTTTCCAGGCAGCTCCGATCCTTTAGCTGCAGTAGAGTGGGTCAAGGCTTTGGAGGCGATTTTTGATCATCTCCACTATGAGGACAGAGATCGTATCAGTTGTGCTGTTTTTATGCTGGTTAAAGCTGCACGTTTGTGGTGGAATGCGACCAAGGTTGGCATTGATGTTTCTACTTTGAAGTGGTCTGAGTTTACTGAGCTTTTCTACGATAAGTACTTTCCTGATGCACTGCGAGCGAGGAAGGTTACAGAGTTCTTGGAGCTTCGTCAGGGGAGCTTGAATGTAGATGAGTATATTCTCAGGTTCGAGGAGGGTTGCCTATTTGCTCCGTACATTGCTACCAGTGATAAAGATAAAGGCTCTCACTTCATTCGAGGCCTTAGAGCGGAGATCAGACGTGATATCAATATGTCCAAGGCTGTTACTTTCAAGGAGATTGTGTCCAAGGCGTTGCTAGCAGAGCAGGACGAGAAGGATATCGCCAGGGAGAGACAGGCAAGGCACCAGGCTAGTGTTCAGAGAGGCCAGAGTTCAGGTTAGCGTGGCAGAGATCGATTCAAGGGGAAGGGCAAGGTGGATCAGAGTCCTAGGCCACCTTCAGCGCCAGTTGCTCCGTCTGATTCTGAGAGATCCTTGTGTCCCAAGTGTGGCAGACCTCATCGTGGAGAGTGTAGATTTGGCACTCGTTCTTGCTATCGTTGTGGCATGCCAGGCCACATTTCCAGAGATTGTCCTAAGGGAGCTAGCCAGGAGAAGGTGCAGGGTCGTATCTTTTCGATGACTAAGGAAGGTATTAATCGTAATTCTTCTGTAATCTCTAGTTCCATTTTAATTTCAGGCAGAGTAGCTACTACTTTGATTGATACTGGTGCTACTCATTCTTTTATGTCTGAATTGTTTTTGAGATCTTTGGGTATAGTTCCTTCTGTTATTCCCCTTCAGCTTAGTGTTGTTTTGCCTTCGGGAGATGTTTTGTGCCCGACCTCCATAGTGTATGCGTGCCCCGTTCGTTTTGTTGATCGAGAGGTCTTTGCTGATTTGATTGTGATCCCGATGGTTGCCTTTGATGTTATTCTTGGCATGGATTGGCTGTCGACCTATCGTGCTGTTATTGATTGCGTTGCTAAGACGGTGACTTTTGCAGATGTTGGCCAGGGAGGAGTTCTCGCCAGCTCAGGTACTTCGCTGGTCCTTCCTTTTATTTCGTGTCTTGATGCTGAGAGGCTATTGTGTAGAGGTTGTGATGTTTTTCTGGCATCTGTTGTGGATGTTGATAGACTGATTAAGTTGAATATTGATGATATTGATGTGGTGAGGGAGTTTGCGGATGTGTTTGAGGATGATGTTCCGGGTTTGCCGCCGGATAGAGATGTAGAGTTTGTTATTGATCTTGCTCCAGGTACGGTTCCTATTTCTAAGGCTCCGTATAGGATGGCTCCTACCGAGATGAAAGAGTTGAAGACGCAGTTGCAGGATCTTCTAGATAAGGGTTTCATTCGTCCGAGTTCTTCGCCTTGGGGAGCTCCGGTTCTATTTGTTAAGAAGAAGGATGGTTCTTTGCGTCTGTGTGTCGACTATAGGGAGCTTAACAAAGTGACGATCAAGAACAAGTATCCGTTGCCACGGATTGATGATTTGTTTGACCAACTCCAGGGTGCTACTGTTTTCTCAAAGATTGATCTTCGGTCTGGTTACTATCAGTTGAAGGTTAGGGAGTCTGATATCCCTAAGACGGCTTTCCGGACCAGGTATGGTCACTATGAGTTTCTCGTGATGTCTTTTGGTTTGACCAATGCCCCTTCTGTTTTCATGGACCTGATGAACCGTGTGTTCAAGCCGTATTTGGATAGCTTCGTCATTGTCTTTATCGACGATATCTTGATCTATTCCAAGACCAGAGAGCTTCATTCAGAGCATCTCAGAGTTGTTCTCCAGTTGCTGAGAGAGCGGAGGTTGTTTGCTAAGTTGAAGAAGTGTGAGTTTTGGTTGGATCAGATTTCTTTCCTAGGCCATGTCGTTTCGAGGGATGGCATTGCTGTTGATCTGATGAAGATAGAGGCGATTCAGAAGTGGCCTATTCCTACGACTGTTTCTGAGGTACGCAGTTTCCTTGGTTTTGCGGGTTATTATCGTCGTTTCATTTCAAACTTTTCCAAGATTTCCCTGCCATTGTCCAATCTGACGAGGAAGACTGTGAAGTTCGAGTGGTCTATAGATTGCCAGAGCGCATTTCAGGAGTTGAAGGATAGATTGACGTCAGCTCCTATTCTCGCATTGCCCAGTGGTTCAGAGGATTTTGTGGTCTTTACCGATGCGTCGAAGAAGGGTCTCGGGGCAGTGTTGATGCAGAGAGGTAAGGTCATTGCCTATGCTTCTCGCCAGTTGAAGGATTATGAGAAGAATTATCCGACGCATGATTTAGAGTTGGCAGCTGTGGTTTTCGCCTTGAAGATTTGGAGACACTATTTGTATGGCGAAAAGTGTGAGATCTTCACAGACCACAAGAGTTTGAAGTATCTGTTTTCTCAGAGAGAGCTCAATATGCGGCAGAGGAGGTGGTTAGAGCTGGTCAAAGATTACGATGTGACTATCAGTTATCACCCAGGGAAGGCGAATGTTGTGGCTGATGCTTTAAGCCGCAAGTCGAGTGCTTCATTGAATTCTTTGATTCAGAGACCGTTGCTGATGGATTTGCAGAGAGAGGAGATTGATCTGGTGATTCCAGGCACCATTGCTCGTCTTTCAGCGTTAGTTATTCGATGTTCATTGACGGACAGGATCCGTAGAGAGCAGTCGACTGATGTTCAGTTGACAGAGTTGAGAGATAGAGCAGAGATTAGAGGTAATTCAGAGTTTGCCTTGAATGGTGATGGTTTGGTGACTTTCAGAGGTCGTATTTGTGTTCCTGTTGGCGATGATATTCGTAGAGATATTCTGACAGAGGCTCATACCGCGCCGTATTTGATTCATCCAGGCAGTACGAAGATGTATCAGGATCTTCGTCGACTCTACTGGTGGCCAGGTATGAAGAAGGATGTTGCCGTGTTCATTTCTCAGTGCCTTACTTGTCAGCAGGTGAAGATTGAGCACCAGAGACCTGCTGGGACATTGTTGTCATTGCCGATTCCTCAGTGGAAGTGGGAGCATATTACGATGGATTTCGTGACTGGTCTTCCCAGAGTGCAGAGAGGTTTCAATTCTATTTGGGTTATCGTTGATCGATTGACTAAGTCAGCGCACTTTCTTTCAGTCAAGACGACGTATTCGATGAACCAGTATGCCGAGGACTACATAGCAGAGATTGTTAGACTTCATGGTGTCCCTGTGTCGATCGTGTCTGATCGTGACCCCAGATTTACTTCAGAGTTTTGGAAGAGTTTGCACAGAGCTATGGGTTCGCGTTTAGCGTTCAGTACAGCCTATCATCCTCAGAGCGATGGTCAGTCAGAGAGAGTCATTCAGATTCTTGAAGATATGCTCAGAGCTTGTACTATAGACTTTCCAGGTAGCTGGGATTCTTTGTTGCCTTTGGTTGAGTTCACTTATAATAATAGCTACCAGGCGACGATTGGCATGGCACCGTATGAGGCACTTTATGGCAGGAAATGCAGATCTCCCTTGTATTGGGACGAGGTTGGTGAGAGGAAGATGTTGGGACCAGAGTTGGTCCAGCAGACTGCCGATGTTGTTGCTGTTATCAGAGAAAGGATGAAGACTGCCCAGTCCAGACAGAAGAGCTATGCAGATGTTCGTCGTAGGCCTTTGCAGTTCGAGGTTGGCGATCACGTGTTTCTGAAGATAGCACCTCTCAAAGGTGTGATGAGATTTGGTAAGAAGGGCAAGTTGAGTCCTAGATTTATTGGTCCATTTGAGATATTGGACAGAGTTGGCGATCGAGCCTACAGATTAGCCCTACCTCCAGATCTTGACAGAGTCCATAATGTTTTTCACGTATCGATGCTCAGGAAGTATGTTGCAGATCCTTCCCATGTTCTTCGCCATGAGCCATTGGACTTGACGCCGAATTTAACGTATCAAGAGATTCCGATTCAGATTTTGGATCGCACAGTTAGAGTTCTGAGGAACAAAGAGATCGGCATTGTCAAAGTTCTTTGGAGGAACCATTTGATAGAGGAGGCTACGTGGGAACCAGAGGATGAGATGAGAGAGAAGT
The DNA here is from genome assembly GCF_022965805.1 of Primulina eburnea. NCBI lineage: Eukaryota > Viridiplantae > Streptophyta > Magnoliopsida > Lamiales > Gesneriaceae > Primulina > Primulina eburnea. The sequence continues at coordinate 4,667,674 of NC_133117.1, read as the reverse complement.
ATCCTGAGTTGTTCGTGCCGTGATGTCAATTTCGCGGACGAAATTCCCTTAAGGGGGGGAGATTGTAATAGCCGAGCCCGGTGTACGGTACGATTTAAGTTTCGTTTGTTATTTTGGGATATTTGATTAGATGTTCAGAGTTGTATTTTTGGGCTATAGTATTGTTAGTTTTATTGTCTTGAGGTGTTAGTTGATGTTGGTTGTTCGTTTCAGAGTGTCGGTTCGATTTTAGTTGCTTGGGAATAGTGCTTGGCCGTGACTTGAGTGCACCCGCGCTCTTAACTGGAGTGCCCCCGCGGTGTACTGTGCTGTTTTGGAGTTGGAATGCCGTGAGCACACCGCACCCGCGGTGATGTAGAGACCGCCCCTGCGGTAGAGACCGCACCCGCGCTGCTTGCGTCGCCGCACCCGCGCTGTTTGTGTTCCAGAATTTTTGAGAATGCCGTAACTTAGGCGCACCCGCGGTCCTTGTGTTGGCGCACCCGCGGTGAAGGTATGGGCGAGATATTTAGTCGATTTGGAGTGGTTGGCCATCACTTTTCCTTTTTCTTTCCTTCTCATTTTCGCATTTTCTCTCCATTTTAGGGTTTTTCATCATTTCTTTCACTCCATATCTTCGATTCAAGCGTTTGTTTGGAATTTCGACTTGAGTTCGACGTTCTCCTTGGTGCTAGGAAGCTTGGGTAAGCTTTTGGTGCGATTCTGTTAAGGTTGTAAATTAAGAGTTGTTTAGGTTGGTTGTTTATGTGGATTTATGGATTATTTAGCTTGTAATCTTGGATATTTAGTTGATATTGGTGTTATTTGTGGATTATTTGTTGTAGGTGGTGATCAAGAGCTAAGTTGAGGTGTTTGTTGTGGTTTGTAAGTGGAATTTCATTCCTTTTTGCTCACATGATTATATATGTATGTGTTTCAAAGAGTTTATTGTGTTATTCCCTTTCATTTGATCCATAGTATGTATTGTTATATGTATTGGAGGCATTGTATGTCTCATTATTGATTAAAGGGAATACAAAGAGATATATAGAGTTCAAAGTGATTGTTAAAACCAGAGAAGAGTTTAAATGTTTTCGGATTGATAAATACATAGTCAGAGATTGCATGCAATATTAGATGATCATCGCCTATAGGCTTATATCCCTCAGAGTTATCGGTTTATATCGATTTGGGATACGAGCACCCCAGAGCAGAGATACTATTGATATCAATCCCCAGAGCAAAAGAGAAATACCATCATATTTTTATGCTATTGCTATGTTATTGATATTCAGAGTTTACAGTTCAGAGTTGATGGTATTTATGATTTCAAAGATATGTTTTACAGAGTTATTGTTCATTGTTATATAAGAGTTCCACTTGCTGAGATTTATTCTCATTCCAGTTATTTCATGTGATGCAGATCAGAGTGGTGCTCCGGGACGTTGACTGTAGATCGGGGGTCATATGCATACACCGTTGGAAGGATGATTTTGGCATGATCATAGGAATGATGTTTTGTTTTTGTTATGTCATTTAAATGATCATGTATTTATTTTGTAAAGATATTTAAAGAAATGTATTTTGAAACTCCTTCCGTATATTTTTAAAAGAGAAAATTTTATTTCCGCTGTGTATTTATTTTATTTAAAGAGGTCAGGGGTGTCACATTTAGCACACACATATCAGATCTTCCAGAGATCATTTTGTGTCACTCTACCATCTCTAGCCGTCAAAGCTAACCATTGGTTGTTGCATTGGTTTTTGATGAACAGAGAGTTTTAAACGGGGGAAGTTTGTGTTGAGATATCATTAAAAATTTCGATTTAGACAGAAATAAATTATAACCGAATAAATCCTAACCGAAGTGACTTGTTAGAGAACGTATAAACAAAATTTTTAATGAATTCGTTCTTTACTGGAAGAAGTGATAAGATTTAGAAAAATGAGTAACATAATAACATTTATCTCTGAACATTAATAAATTGGGTTTTTACTTGAGTACTTTATCATGTTTAGTGTTTACTTGACTGATTTTATCTAGACATCTTGTTAGTTGTTGCTTATATTGAATATATATTTTATCGCTAAGTATAATTAAACTGCTCAATATAATTTTATATGATCCAACTAAATTTGTTGTTCCAGAAAAAATTTTAACAACTAATAATTAATACATAATCAGCTCAACTTATGATGTTTTTCCATTTTGTTTTCATTTTTCAAACTCTTCTCAGAACCTGACAGTTCAAATTCAACAAATCATTTTATAAAATTATTTGAAACCGATCGTTGACCAAGTGTATACTTGTCATTTAATTTTGAACTTTTGTTTTTATTTCTTTTTCAAAACACTCATTTTCAATTATGACTGCTATAACCATGACAAGATCTCAAACTTTTTATTAATTTGTTTCAGAAAAAACAATGACAGAAAGGAGACATGTTTAAATTTGTTTTTAATTTATAATAATTATTTAAAAAACCCTAATAATAATAATTTAATAAAAAATTTACTGAAAAAAGTTCCATGTGCTGTGATGTATACATCAATCGCATCTTTCCCTTGCTCACCACCAATGGCCACTTAAAGCATATTTAAAGTTTCCACGAGGAGTCTTATTTCTTGATAAAGGACCACTGAACGATGGAACAAGAAGCTGCCCTGGGAGCAGAATTGACCAGCTTACACGGGATTCAAAGAGAAGGCCGCTCCAGCAGAGAAAGGGGAGGAGTCTTATTTCTTGATTGAGAAATATATATGTACAATGGCATCAATGGCAGACTCTGCAAAATGCCATTTTCATTTATAAATCCTAGTTCCCTACCTAACAAGCTAAGAAAACTAATAATTTACTTCAATACAATATTTATATATAACACTTCTTTTCTTTTTTTCTTCCAAAAGACTGCATTTTTAACCTCGAGTAAACTCCATACCTTGGAACAGGCTAATATGCAAATCCCAATGCGGTAAATTCTCCTATTCTACGTACATCATCGGATTGTTGCTTTTCCGGGCCTTCTTCCTCCTCGTAGATCATGTCATCTTCCATAAGTTTCTCCCACAATATGAAATTGTCGGAGCTGTTCGTTTCAGAGGATGATTCGGCCTTTTGTTCCTGTACAGGGCTCCTTGATTCAGCGGGAGAGAACAATGTCTGAATTTCGGATTGGATGGTACTCAACTCTTCCTGAACTTGGAACTTCTTGTCCTCGATATCAATGGATCCCGAGTTTTCGGACAGCCTCCTCCTCTTCAAGATCACTCCGCTGTTTAGTGCCCTTTTCCTGTTAATCCTGTCTACACAATCCAGTAAATACATGGGATCCTTCAAGGACTTGAGCATGAAAATGATCATATGTTTTTGCTGCATTTCGGAGGCGTGAAGACGCTCTTCCATGGCGGCTATGTAGCGCTGCGAGCACTCTTGTTGCTGCCTTAGCTTCATGATTTCTTGTCTCAGTGCGTTCTGTTCAGCTCCGATCTTGTAAAGCTCTGAATCCACTCCATGACTTGTGGGGTACTGCCAAGGATGTGCTGCTGCTTCATGTGGCCGCATGATTTGGGGACTTTGCTTCCTCCTTTTGATGTGTTTCAGCATATGTTTCTTGCTTCTCTGAAAGCCTTCGTTTGCAAATTCCCATCTGTCCGAATCAATCTTCCTGAATCTCTGTAAACAGTACCCAAATCAAGAGCTCCGTAAGCCACCCAATTCACGTCTCCACTTGAACGACAAGAAAATTCAAGAAATACGAGACAGTAGTAGAACTGTTATAAATTCTTACATAGGTATTGAGTTGGCGAACGAAGCTGGAGAAATTGTTGTGCTTGAAATGCTTAGGGAGCAAATCGGTGGCGAAAGTGTGCGAATCCCACACAACGAAGCTATTCCCCGCACCACTCCACGATATTATCGAGTCCGTCTGAGGATCATCCACCATCTCAAACGTCTTCTTCAGAAACGGCGGCGGCCCGATCTCTCTCAGCCCTTCTAACGGCTTGGGGAGATGCTCCGACTCCTCCCCCCATTCATCCTCACCTCCATTCTTGACGTTATACCCACCTCCAGAAAACTCAGTTTCATCAAGAAACACGAAGGGTTCTTCCTTCACACCGATCAGAGCTCCATCCCCACCATTTCCCACCATTTCTTGATTAATATCTCCAGCTACTACAGAGATCATATGTGTTTGCTCATCCCGAGGCACCACAAGACTTTATCTTTATTGTCTACCCAACACCGATGCCTCAGCAAAAATCCAAAAACACGCGTCGGGAGAAGGGAGGAGTGCTCAATAAAAAAAGGAGCATAGGTGCACAGTAGTGGACAAATCGCTATACAGGTGGTGAGAATACGAAGAAGGGAGAGATAACTTATAATAAAGAATTCATCAGTACCCAAGATTTCATTTTGTTTTTGATAAAAGCAACCTAATCCGATCTAATTTAATGCGAAGAGTGGTGCGCTGTCTGGAAAATTGTCCAAAGATGCATGGAGGTGTGTACGGCCCCCTTGTGCTGCTTAGCTATTGCCATTTGTATCACTACGCTTGTGCTGAGTCACGGTTTGACGCCTCACATTCTGATTAGACCATTTGGACTTTTTAAATTCTCGTAACAGATTTTCAACGTTATGACTTAAAAGTGGGTCAGGAGACGGATCAACCCAATATATATTCGTAATAAAAAATAATATTTTAACATAAAAATAATAATTTTTCATGAATTATTCAAATAAAAGATCTGTCTCACAAATACGACTCATGAGACCATCTCACACAAGTTTTTGTCATGACTTAATAGTGTGTGTGTGTGTGTTTTTTTTTTTTTAAACTAAAAATCACATTAGATATACTAGTGATTGTTTGATTAGAAAAAAGAATATCAAAAAATTCTTTGTTTTCAACTACTCCTAATATATAAGAATGAATTGTTTCAAATCGATGGTCATATAGATATCTAAAGTATTTGTTGTTCATATTAAAGAATATTAGAGATAAAAGAATACTAGAGATATGAGCTTTTTTCAGATAATGATTGGTCCGTCTGAAAAGAAATGGGAGGAGTCAATTCTAATTTATCACACTAAATCAACAAAGTAGCAACCAATAAATCTATTAAACGAGATCAACAAATTGTTGAATAATCTCACACGATTCAATTAAATATCTTTAAATTTATTTTATGTGGAATTGGTAGCTGTCTTTTTTATATATCAATCAAGTCATATAACTTGTATGTTCTTAATTTTTTGTCTAGTTACATGTTCTTAATTAATCTATTAATTTGTATTTTTTTCAACTTTATGTTTTTTTATCAGAGTGTTGACGTGACATCGATAAATGATGAAATGACGTCACAAAATGATGATGATGATGATCAATCACCGGAATTTTTTGAGCTAGTGTTAGATATTGTTGACATGTTCGATGTCACGTCAACACTCAGAAGGAAAATACTAAATTAAAAAATTACAACTCTCTAAAAATATAATTTCCCAAAATATTATGAGATTACATGTATTTGTATGTGTGTATACATATATAAGATACTAGTGTTCTTTTTTTTTTTTGGTGAAGCAATAATATACTTGTGTTCTTGAGCGGTAGGTAAACGTGCTCGGCTGCTTGTTATGTTTTCGAGCCAGTAAAATTGCTAAATAAATTTTGGTGGAGTGGAAGTACTTATCCAGTTGTTTGGTTTTGTTCTTACAAGTTACAATTATATAGCGTCAATAAATCTCATAACTTTTTAAGAAATAACACGTTGATCTGGTCGGGATCGGAGTGAATTTGAAACTGTCCTAATATGATATTCGTTCTTCTTGACAATTCATCTTTGATTATTCAATTTTTTCATTATTTTGAGATAATGTCTCCCAAACCTTCTAAATTTACAAACCACAAATTTATATTTCGATTTATTTCAAAATACTTGGTAGGGGTTTTTTGTTTTGTTGAATTCAACATCTTTAATAAAAAAACAGACGTTTTGTTCTTACGTGCATTACACGAGGAATACATACAAAGTAATCACATACATAAAGTAGATATATAATAAAAATTTTTTAATAAGTGAGATGCTCTTACGCATATTTGTTGGTAAGACTAGTTTACTCTTCTCATATTATAATATAAAAATAATATTTTTTGATGAGTGATACAAATAGAATATATGTATCGTGAAATTAATCCGCGAGACCATCTTACAAACGATAAAAAAATATTTTAAATAATAGGAATAGGAAGGATTTTTTTTTCCTCCTCTCGTGCAATCCATCAATTATCCCAATATCTCCCCGAATTTGAGACCGAATTCTAAAAATAAATAATATTCTGTATACAAAATCATTTCCCTATCATTCATTCAAATAAATACTTTATATTTTGTATTATTAACAAATCGAATAGGTCTTTTGTGATACGGTCTCACGAATCTTTATCTGTGAGACGGATCAACCCTACTGATATTATCAATAAAAAATAATACTCTTAGCCAAATATATTAAGAAACTTTGTATGAGTAATAATTTGGAAAAGAGTTGAGATACAGTGGATGATGATTTCTTTAATAGAGTTTGTTATTTACAAATTATTATAATCATAGGCCAAATATTATGACAAGAGGTTTAGATAGGACGATTCTTGACAAAAAAAATAACCGAATCATGTAGATGGTACAGTTTATGAGTAATTTTTTTTAATCATGATTTTTATAAGACATTAGAAAAAACGACGCGGTGTAATTCGGTTCAGGTAGTTTATAAAAAAATTTGATCACTCATAGATGGATAGATAAACAATTCTGAACAATATATTAATATTGCATGTATAATTATAAGGCAAAAACTTGTGTGAGACGGTCTCACGGGTAGTATTTTAGTGAGCCGAATCTTTATTTGGATAATCCATTAAAAAGTATTAATTTTTATGCTAAGAGTATTACTTTTATTGAGAATCATTAATATTTTTAGAAAGAAAAAATTATGTACTTTTATTATTTATTTATTGTAGTTTTGTATATTTCCGCTCCACATATGTCCGATGTGTTGTTTGGTCTATTGGTTGAATCATTTATAGAGTGAAATATTGATCGTAAATTGTCAACAATCACATTGGATAATTGCACCACCAATTATTCTATGATTCATCTTCTCGTGGACAAGCTTTCGAATCGAGATTTACTATTGAATGAAAAAGTACTTTACAATGCGTTCATGTGCTCATATTCTAAACTTGATTGTGAAAGATGGTATATATGTAATTAGTGGTGCAAGTTGAAAGAATACATGATAGTGTTATATTTTGGACTGTTCCACATGCTAGAATAGAAATTTTGAGGATGTTTCTCGTCAGTGGCACATTAAATGTAGTAAAAATTTATCTCTTGATTGTAAAACTCGTTGTAATTCAACTTATTTGATATTAGAATCTGCTTGGTTAAATACCGAGAGAGATATTACAGAAATGTGCCAACTGATGAGGATGAGGTGAATGCAATTGATATATGTGAGAAACTAAAAACTTTTTGTCAGGTGACTAACGATGTTTTATGGAACATTTTACCTCACAACTATTTTTACTTTCCAAATATTTTTGATATCAAATTAAAGTTAGATGAGTGGTTGAAGAGTCAAAATCCAATTATTGAAGGTATGACACAAAAGATGTTTGAAAAAAAATGATGAATATTGGGATTAATTGTCATATTGTTATGGGGGTTGCCGCTATATCGGATCTTAGATATAAGATGAAAGCTTGTTGAATTTTATTTTCCCCTAATTTATGGTCAAAAATCACAATCTAAAGTTGACGAAGCTCAATAGAATTGTTGTGATTTATTGATTGATTACCAATTCAGGGCAACAAGATTATTGGGTTGTGATTTGTTGGTTGATTACCAATCCAGTGCAACAACGTTATTGGGAAATAGTGGTAGTTCAGGGATTGTTGGGACTTCAGGTATATCTAATATCGACTTTGGAGGTATTGACGTGCTCGTGAAGATGGTTGCGGTTGAAGTGGAAGGTAAGTAAATAACACTTTTATTTTGTTATTGTACTTTTATTTTAATTTTGTTATTGTACTTTTTCTCTTTAAATTACATTTTTTTACAGTTTTATTTTTTCAGTATATTTTCTTTCTTTAATTTTGTAGATAATTCTTCAAGTAGTGTTCCAACTTGTCTCAGCATTCTTGATGAAGAGAAAGATGATCCTGAATAGTGTGTAACTGAAATATTGTTTACTCGCTGATTTTATATTGATATGTTTAAGTTTTGTTATGACCTATTTTTGGAGATGACAAGATTTTTTTGGAGAGTTAGTAACTTTTTTTTTAATGCAATTCATTATGTCATGAAGACACTTTGTTTGTCATTATTTAGTATGGTCAAAGACATAAATTAGTTTTATATTGTGTTGAATTTAAAGGCTTGTTTTTTTATAATTCAGTCATGTGAGAAGAAAATTAATATTTTTATTTTAAAAAAATTCGGGTCTCACGGGTCTAACTAGCCCCGTTTCTTATTTGAAGTGGAGCGGGTTCGAAAAATATTTAACGGGTGAGACGGGTAATGGGTCAAAGTTTTCTTTGTAGGGTCAGTCTTGGGTCTAGCCATACCTGTCTTTGATATTTTTAATAATATATTGTTGTCTACACTGAACTACTGTCTTAACTTCACCATTGAAAAGTGGGTGTCGTTGGATTTTGTTGGCTCATATATTTCCTATCGGGTAGAAGAGAAAATACCGGATTATACCTCGCTAAGATTAGATACCTGGTAATCCAATTATTAATAAAAATTGTTATGATATGAATGAATATAAGTACAAAATATGTGTTTATGAGGCATATTGAATAAATTATACAAGTAATAAAAATCCAACTATCTAAATTTCCAAATGAATTTTTCGGTTTTATTTAAATATTATGATATGTAATTTTTGATAGTTGAATTTATAAACTGTTGCCTTTCCAACTTTAAAGGAATAACAGAAATTACTACATGTCACACAAACACAATGAAATAAAAACTAAAGCTACAATAACAACATCCAACGAATTTCTTTCACCAACTCCATAAATTTGGTTTGTTATTCTTTTTCATTTTTTCTTCATTTTTTTAAGAGAGTTGTGTTTTGGCAAGTGATCACTTGTGGGAATGACAGTTTTTCTCACGAAGAAAACCTGAAATGAGACATGTTTGCAGATTTTTCAGATCCACGAAGAAAATCGGGGACATATATGAGAATATTATTTCATCCTCGAACAGGGGCGGATCTAGGATTTCGACACTGAGGGGGCCGCTTAGTTTATTCTCCTCGAACCTTCACGATATGTCCAATAATAATATCATTACTACTATTAGTAACACTTGATTTTCCTAATAATTAACAAAAAGAAAAAAAAAACTCAAATTCATAACGTTTAAATCTTGTTTATGATTCATGATAATTATGTGGTTTCATATTTTGTTTATTAAAACTATGAATTACAAAAAAATTGTATTGTTATTAGTATTTATATATATAATTGGATGATTGTATCAATATTTTTAAGTGATTGAGGACTTTTTTTTTTATGATTCATTCATTATTGCAGAGGTGATGATGATAAAGATTCAATTCATGTCAGGTCAGGGATGATGATGACAAATTCGGCTTACTTCGTTCTCGTTTCTAGATTATTTGAAGAGGCGATAAGAACTAGAGTGAAGATTTAATGTCTACGAAATCAGAATGAGATTTTTAGGCCAATATGATAGAACTGGGTATGGGGCTCGAAGGCAACTTAACTCCTGCGGATATTAAATGAGGAATATTCGATCAGAAACACGAGGATGAAGGCGTGGATAGGGAAGATATCCCCAACTCACCTCACCCTACCCCATTGCCATGTTTAATAGTCAATTGATATAAGTCTTATATTTTAATCGTCTCATAGGTAAGATATGAATAAAAAATAATTAGAATCAGGTATATTCATAATATATACTTCTACAATTAGTTCATATTTTTTCAGTGCTTCATATATATACAGATTTCGAAATTCCATACTTTAAACACATAGATATACAAAGTTGTTCCAATTTAAATCAAATATATGAGTTGAAACAGAAATTCCACTCATAGTAGTTCTCGAAAAATGTCCTAGAATAAATTTGCAGAAAAACAATATGTATATACATCACACACACACACACATGTTTATTCTGTAGACAAATAATCGCAAAAAGCCCATAAAACTCGGATAAATTAAAGCCCAATATATCGGAGAATAGAAAAGATCCAAACACGGCCTTAGCTTGCACATATAAATAACATACGTGCTAGGTTTTTATTTATTTGTTTGTTTTCCGAGTGTGTTATCACCATTCTCCTTCCCTCCAACGCTCCCTCCTCTGTAACCCTATCTCCGTGGTTTTACTTTCTCTGATTTAGGGTTTTTGGTAGAAAATGAGCAACAACAAGAAGGATGCCTTCAACGTCTCCGATCTCGATGCCGGTAATTCACCTCAGTGGAACCCTAATTTCGGTTTTGTGTTGATTGGTTGCGCGTTTCGTTTGGTTTTAATGAATTGGATGCTTTCTTGTGTTTGTAGCTTTGAATGCGGAGGGCAGGGATGACCTTGTTAATGTTCTCAAGGTTACTGTTTCTTTCACTTGTTTTTTTTAACTTTGGCCGCTCAAATTCTTGACCCTTTTTCATATTTTCTTCTCCCGGTTCAAGTTTGTGGGTTTATATGTAAATGTTGGACTGTGCAATGCTGTTATTATTATTATTTTAAATTTGCAGAACAAACTTCAGGATCTTGCTGGTAAGCACTCGGATGTTCTTGAGAATCTTTCCCCCGCTGTCAAGAAACGTGTGGACGTGCTAAAGGAAATTCAGGTTTGCCCCTGTCTGCAGTTGCATTTTATGTTAGCCTGAGATCGAATTTTTTTTGCTGCAGTTTCATGTTAAAAAAGTTGATTTTTAGGGAAGAAGAGTGTTTAGTTAAACTATATTAGAATTATGTCCGTATTAGATTAATCTATTCGAATGTTAGTTTCACTTCGTAGATGTGTTAATGCCAGTCCTTATTTATGCTATATACTTTTCTAAGACTGGAACTCATTGATATGAAGCTGTTTATGTTAGCTATTGAATGTAAGTCTATGCGGCTATTCTTTTCCCCTTCACAAACTTTGTTCTTCCATGGATTGGTCAAATTTGAGATACGATCAAATATTTGAAATTTGTGATTCAATAATATGATTCTCACTGTCTATGTTATCGATATGCGCTAAAGTATCTTAGTTTATTCGGTCTTCTTACTGATGTGGCTGTTAAAACCCTTTCTTTTTGTTTTCAGGCTCAACATGATGATTTAGAGGCAAAATTTTCTGAGGAAAGAGCAGCACTTGAAGCTAAATATCAAAAGCTGTATCAGCCACTCTATGTCAAGGTGTGAGCAATTGTGCATTTCAGAGTGCATTTATTTTTGTTTTATTGATTTCATTATGACTAATGTTAGATGTTTGCAGAGATACGAAATTGTGAATGGTGTTGAAGTTGGAGGTGCTACAACCGATGCAGAGCCAATAAAACATGTGGACAATGAGGGCGAAGGTCTGTTTGATGTCAATTTAGAATTTCATATTAAAGAGGGAATCCTTTATCTTGCTGAAAACTTTTACAAATAATCCAGAAAAAGGAGTTCCTGATTTCTGGCTGATTGCAATGAAGAATAATGAAGTGCTTTCTGAGGAGGTTAGTTGTTTCAGAAAATTACCGTTCTCTCTGTATTTTTAGGCAGTTTTTACTCAACTTTTTGTCTTTTTCTAATTTTGTTATTTGTGTTGATGTTGGTGACAGATATCCGAGCGTGATGAAGGAGCCCTAAAATTTCTCAAAGATATAAAGTGGTCCAGAGTGGATAATCCCAAAGGGTTCAAGCTTGAATTTTATTTTGATACTAATCCATTCTTCAAGAACTCTCTTCTAACTAAGACTTATCACATGATTGATGAAGATGAACCTATTTTGGAGAAAGCAATCGGGTAATCATTTCTGTTCCATCACCGATGTGCAGTCCTGTCCTACAGGGATGTTTGAAACAGTTACTGAAAGTCCTATTCAATATTTTTTTAAAAATTATGATACTTTGTAGGACGGAGATAGAATGGTATCCTGGAAAATGTTTGACACAAAAGATTCTGAAAAAGAAGCCTAAGAAAGGGTCCAAAAATGCCAAGCCAATTACTAAAACTGAACAGTGTGAAAGTTTCTTCAACTTCTTTAGTCCACCACAAGTCCCTGAGGAGGATGAAGACATCGATGAAGATGCTGTAAGAATTAGGTGATTTATTTCCGGAGATTGCTTATCGAGTGAATTTATTTCTTTAATATTCTGTGTGCTTTCAACAGGCTGAAGAACTCCAAAATTTGATGGAACAAGATTATGACATTGGGTGAGTTTACATGGGTATCCATTTGCATCTTTTTCACTGGGTTCCTTTTAGTAAGCTGAGCTCTCTATGTGTAGATCAGAAAAATGTTGAATTAAATAACTACTGTAGGAAATTGTTTTGTGGTTGGAACTCTGATGGTTTAAGATCGGGGCATCGCTGTCTTTATTTTAGCTAATTTTGTGATTAGAACTTCTATTAAGTTTTACAGGTAAATAAATTTTCATTAAAATATGTAAATTTCATTATCTAATTCTTTTAACGAAACTCAATGTTTTTAAAGCATATAGATCGATGAAAGGGGAACCTTCTAAGAGATATTTAATGCCATTCCCTCTTATTCTTCCTTGTTCCTCTGGATAAGTGTACAGTGTTTTTAACGCCTGAATTTCATATCGAGGGGGAAGCTTTTTAATTTTGATGTGAAAATAGAAATTTTGGGTTCCTATTTTATATCTGTAGCCATATCACGTTGTTCCTGCCTTGTTTCTTTTGATTATCATTCTTTAGGCACACTTGTGACTTGTCTCGTTAAATTATTATTTGTATCTCCTTTAAAATAAGTCTCTCTTTAAAATGTGGAGTGATTTTGTGTAGGTCAACTATTAGAGACAAAATTATTCCTCATGCAGTATCATGGTTCACTGGCGAGGCTGCTCAGGACGAGTATGATGATATCGAGGAAGAAGACGATGATCTTGACGAAGACGAAGATGATGAAGACGAAGAAGACGAAGAAGATGACGATGAAGAAGACGAAGAAGAGGAAGAAGATGAAAAGAAGACCCGGAAGAAGGTCATATAACATTTCTTCTTGTAATCTAAGTGTCATTTGGTAAAATTTATTCCCTTCAAAACCTAGTATTTGACTGATTGATCCTTTTGTTCTATTTGTTTCCAATTTACAGTCACCAGCATCACGCAAGGTGTGATTCTTTACTTCTCAATTTTTTTTTCTTTTTAATGTGTTGCAAATAAATCCTGATATTTCGTTTATCTGATAACTTACAGAAGAGCGGAAGGCCGCCTGCTATCAATGCACAGCAAGGTGAGAGGCCTCCCGAATGCAAGCAGCAGTAGCTGTTGAATTGTGTCTATCAGAATTCCATATTCTTGTGGCTTTGTTTGTGTTCAATCATGCCAGAGGTTGTTACAACTCACCATAGATTTACGCCCTCGCGAGCAGCCTCGAGAGTCTATTCCTCATTTTTCTTCGGATCAGCTGAAGATCATTTCTTTTTTATTCGCTTTTTTTTCGGTTTATTGTTCTGTGAGGTAATGTTCAAGTAGTGGAGTTGTCTTGTTGCTTGCCAACTGCTTGTTGCATGGAGACAAGCATAGTGCTCATATAATTTTGTATTAATGATGGTTGAGGGTTCTTTTTGAATTTCAATGATTACATTGTTTGTCTTTCAAAATCAATCTGAACTAAATAAAGAAAAAAATTAGATGAAATGCGCAGTTTAAATATTTTTCTTTAAAAAACTTTTTCACAAGTTTCACCATTAAGTTGTTTTAAAATTTTAAAATAACTCACCCCTTTATTGTTGTTTATTTCTTTCTTTTTTTAAAACAACGAACAACTTCGAACATATGATTTCGGTAAACACACGGTAGAATGGATAAAGCATATTATGATCTCGTGGGTGGTAGTGTCGATGCTATTTGTGGGGGCAGTGTTTTATAGGATTTGGGTAGTTGATTTTAAAGAAATTGATGGACCTCGCATATGAATTGGTGAACCTCGCATATGTGTGGTGGTCGGTAAGCTCTGGTCCTCGGGATTTTGAAGAGAGAAAGTACTAAAAAAAGGCATTTTAAATAATTGTCCGAAGCAACACAACGGAAGAAGAGTGAATCGAATACCATCCCCCACGTTCCATTGTGTAAAAAAAACATTTTGATTTTTGACAATGTATGATGTTGGAAAACTTGCACCAATGCTAAATCCAAATGTTTAAAATTGATTTGTATGTATGAGATATGTAATAACAAAATTAAAATTGAACATTTAAATGTAGTGTGAAGATACTACCTTTATATTAACATCTAATCAGCTGAAGTTATTTGCAATTCAAATGTGGTAGATTGTGGTAGATATGGTTGGTAGTCTTGTTTTGACAAAAAACTTGTGTAAGACGGTTTCACGGATGGTAATTTGTGAGACAGATCTCTTATTTAGATAATCCATGAAAAAGTATTACTTTTTATGCTAAGAATATTACTTTTTATTGTGAATATCGATAGGATTGACCCGTCTCACATATAAAGATTCGTGAAACCGTCTCATAAGAGACCTACTCCATTGTTTTAACTAGGTTCAAATTACGTGTGGAAGGTTTTTTTTATATCATTTGAGCGTTTCTCGATTATTAGTTATTTATTGATTATTATTCTATATCGGATCCAATTATTTCAATGAATTCAATATTTATATAATATCACTATTCAACCCAAGCACAAACTTAAACATTTTCAACCTTTAGATTTTCTATATTTTTATAAATATTTACGCATAATTTTTTTCGAATTTTTGCATACATTTTCTCATTTTATTTCGATTTTTTTTACCAAAGATTCAGCGGACCAAATTTGTTATCGTCATTGTTTTTCTCCTTCCCACTGCTTCTTGGGTGGTGGCGCCAGGTTCCGTATCCAACACACTACGTAAATATGCTTTCGAGTCAATTTTTTAGATGATTATATTCTAGATTCCCCATAAAATATGCTAATTATTTTGAATAACGGGCTCTCAAATTTGACTAGCCAAAGATTCACATTTCAACAGGTCAACTTGTCTTCCGGCAACCTCAAGATCCAATTCAAAAGAAGCACCATTGTTGCTGAAAACCCAGGTGAAAAAGTCCTCTAAATCTTTGTTTTGGTTTGTGTTAGAAAAAGGGTTGTTTTTTTTGAAAGATTGACTTTTTAGAACCGATGTTTATTTGGGTGTTGGTCTTCTTTGTAATTAATTTTTATTACTTTGCTATTGTAATCTGAGGAGTGAAATCGTCTGCACCAAAGCTCCACTTTTTGCAATAACCCCTACTACACAAATATACGTGTTCATAATAATTTCAGTCATGGACAATATTTGCTTGCTTAAAAAATCATGGGTGTGTGGCAAAAATGAGATGCAAATTGGACCAATGAGTTTTATTCCGTAATCTGCCGCAGTAAGGACTAAGCCACTAAGAAGTGTCATTTTTCAGCATGATCTGTACCTAACTTTGTTGGCAACTAATGGTTTTGATCTTGTATAGTCAAGTTAGTTGATCTGAAAAGCCAAGCCAATGAATAAATCGCGGAATTCTGTGGAATGATACTCCAAATAATATGGCCATGATTTCAATCTGCTTGGTAAATAATAGCTATGTCCTAAATCAAGCCATTATTTTATTTCTCTCTTTTGTAGAGAAACATGAATGAAATGTTTAAGTCCATTCTTGCCAAAGTAGGAAGTATTTTTATCTCGTGTTGAGTTGAAAAGGGTCTCTACTCTTGTTGGTATTTGGTGGGTGCGGGGATGGCATGTTTATGAAGGCATGAAAGCTATGACAATTTATGACTGCAACCTTCAAGTGCCACTAAGTGATCGATGTTTATCTTGTACGAACCCCGCCACTGGATATCCTTATGTTCGATATAATGTTGTGGTTTAAGCAAGTTATTGTGTGTGAAACCAAATAATGCTGGAGGATGGTTGAGAATATTGATGAGAAATGAGCGGACACAGTATATCACATCCTAAGATTGACTGCGATTACTTGAAATTCAACCTGCACTCATTCTATATCACTTAAAAGACTTGTAACGAGAAAGAATTGTGTTGCCTAAGGTTGCGAAGGTTCATGGAGCCAAAAATACCTTACAGTCTCATTTTCCTTTTACTTTATGTTCTTTTAGCTGTTAAATATTTAGAAAACTTTGTTCTTTAAAGCTCTCTCTCTCTCCATTAAAAACTTATCCAAGGTTATTGAGAAGTGGACTTGCATTGTGGGTTTTCTTTAATGATATCTCAAATTTACTGTATGCGGGTTTTGGAATAGAAGATATACCTCCTCTGTCTTCACCATCATACCCGAAAGATCATAGGAATTCTTGACTCTTGACATATCACTGATCAGTGGAATTTATATTTCAGTTGCTATGCAGCAGAAAATTACAATATCAAACAAGCGTGGCGAAAAACTTTTTGGTGTTTTGCATGAGACCGGATCAGCAAAAGTTGTGGTTTTGTGCCATGGTTTTCGATCCTCAAAGGTTGGAAGGATGCTTTGATTTT
The DNA here is from genome assembly GCF_022965805.1 of Primulina eburnea. Lineage (NCBI taxonomy): Eukaryota > Viridiplantae > Streptophyta > Magnoliopsida > Lamiales > Gesneriaceae > Primulina > Primulina eburnea. The sequence goes on along the minus strand of NC_133117.1, from coordinate 4,650,955 downwards.
GTTATTTTGTGCAATCAAAATTTAAATGTCGATTCATATGATACCTACAATGTTTCTTCCCACTCTGATTAATGACAGTGAGATTGTTCATATGTAATTGATGAATCTCGTGTTTTAAACTGCAGATTATTGAAAGAAAACTTCTTGAAGACATTTATCATTTTTATTATTGTTTCTACTTCCTATTTTTTGCAGACTTCTTGCTCTTCATATTATGTTCTCTGTCGCCTTTGATTTCGTTATTTTATACTTCTCTTTACCCCCGCACACTATGTGCTATATCTTAGGAAACCTAATAATCTATTAAAAACTGTCTCTGTACCAGTGTCTCCCAGAGTTAAAATTTCGAGTTTATGTTGTTGAATTCTTCTTAATATACTTTATATGCTTGTTGGATGTGCAAATGACAAAGATACAATCATGTCTGTAGGATACGATCATAAGATACCTGTAGATATAAGTAAATATATATTCTAAAATTTTAACACAATTAGAAAGATCCTAATTTAGTCTAATTAAACCATAACATTATTCATCCACCTTAAAACGATATATTTGTCTTTTTTCTTGGAAAAATATTGTAGAATTTTCAGCAGTAATGATATCGATCAACCACAGGAGCTACGATATAGTCATGGACATATGGCTTTACTTTTCAAAGCCGCATGCAGTTATTTTGTTATCCTACTCATAGAATTTGGCTCCTATGGTTGGGTAAATCAAATTGTAGATAACTTTTTCTGCAGTTTGTGAACAACCATGGTGGTAGTTGATGTGAGGTTACATCTAACTTAATTTCATATTTGCAGGAGTTCGACACCATGGTCAACCTTGCTCAAGTTTTAGAAAACAATGGAATCAGTGCTTTTCGCTTTGATTTTTCTGGAAACGGGTAAGGTCTCAGATCATTGGGTGCTAGCTATATTTGTAAAATGATTTCTTAAGAAATTATGATCTCGACCTTAATTGAAAACAATATGATTGATGCACATTGTCATTGTTGGATATTAATAGCATATATTATTCAGATAATTGGTTGATTAGGATAACCGTGTTTGTATTTAAAAAGAGTTGTCTGATAGGTTGTTAGTATTATATCTTTTACTTAATGGTATCAGAGCCTTTGAAAGGTCCATGGCATAGTATGGCCATATGTCATCCGCATCCTATGATTCCTCCTCGCCTTCAAATGGCACGCTGGTTATCTCTGATAATACATCCATTCCAATCACCAACCATAAATTGAATGACCAAAATTATCTCCAATGGTCCCAATCTGTGACGATGTTTATATGCGGAAAGGGCAAGGATGACATATTATCAGGTGCTAGTACTGCCCTGCAAAGGATGATGCCGGATTTAAAATTTGGAAGGCCGAAAACAACACGGTCGTGTCCTGGCTCATTAACTCCATGGCCCCCCGATATTGGAGAAAATTTTCAGCTCTATCCCACAGCGAAGGAGGTCTGGGAGGCTGCCCGAGACACCTACTCCTACAATGACATTGTTGAGTTATTTGAGATGGAAAGCACCTTCATGACTTAAAACAAGGGGATGCACCAGTCACCCATTACTTCACCTCACTCACTTGCTCCTGGCAGCAATTGGATTTGTTTGAAGTGTTTGAGTGGAAATTCCAAGATGATGAAAAACTTACGAGATTATTGTTGAAAAGAATCGAGTGTTTAAGTTCTTAATGGACCTCAACCACCACTGGACGATGTACATGGTAAAATTCTCGCGATAAAGCCCGTACAAGCGTGCGCGAGGTGTTCTCTGAAGTACACCATGAAGAGCGAACTGTCAGGGACTCAATCCACGGGGCCCAGCCCAACTCAAACAAGAATCGAGCAGCAAAATCAAGGATGTGCTATATCAAAGGTTTACTCATGGGAAGTTTAGAAAATAAGGAATTGGATTGATTGAATTTATTTACTTTTCTTTAATAAATGCTAGGATGTCGAGCCTAGATAGGGGAATAATGGGCATATTTCTTGGATGCCAATTTAATGCTTATCTTGTATTTAAATGGCTGCTGATGAAAGGAATATGACATTTAGTTTTTCTCAGAAAATATAGCTAATATTGAAATCGCGAGGTTATCTCAAACGAGCCTCGAACATCCAAAAAAATAAGTAGACAAGGTAGAAAAAACCATAAACAAATTTCAGAGTTAAACGATCAACCCTTTCACCTGTCCATAACCCGATCCTTTACCCGTGCTCATAACAAATTGGTATCAGAGCCAGTAATTATGGGCGATTTGCAAGCAATCCAAGTTATCCAACAGCAACTTACGACCTTCTTCAACCTGTTCAAATCCGAAAGAGAAGACCAAGCACGCAAACAAGATGAACAAGAACGCACTAAACAAGATCTACACAAAAAGCTTGAAGAATTGGCTTCTCAAGTGTCAAAAACCAGCTAGGACGATGAGGATATCAGCGGAGCATCTGACTAACGCACGAGAGATCAACACAAATCAAATGAGCTGGTAACTCGAATCAATTCATTCCCAAATATTCGAGGATGGATTTCCCGACCTATGATGGTTCAACCGATCCCATTAGTTGGATAATCTGATGTGAACATTTTTTCTGCCATCAACGCACGCCCAAAGACCAGCGCGTGGGGCTCGCGTCTTTTCGTCTTGAAGGAGACGCTCAACTGTGGTTCTTAAAACTTGATAGTACTGCCACGTGAGGTTTGGGCCACCGATTCGCACCAACAAATTGGGAGAACTATCGAAATTGCGACAAATAGGCACGGTAGGAAAATACCAACGTCAATTGGAGCAACTTTCAGCATGAGCTTCCTCACGAGCGAGCAAGAAATGGAAATTTTCATCAGCGGCCTATAAGAACACATTGCGATTAAGGTAGACATTCACCACTCAGAAGATTTAACAACTGTTATGGACCTGGCCCGTTTGTTTGAAAGACGCACAAGAAGCCTACGACAAGAACCCAATTATCCAAAAGGACGTACCATCCCAACAAACAGGCTCATCGATCACAAGGCAATTGAGCAGAGAAGGAGGAACGGTGCTCAAGAGGGTTGTGCTTTAACTCTGGTGAACTCTTCGTTCCAGGACATCGTTGCAAACGATTGTTTCACCTAGAAGTAGTCGAGAACAGCGACTCAGAAGATGAAGTTGACAAGATTAATCCAGACGATCCAGACGTCTCTCTTCACGTCATTACGAGAATCAGTAACACCCAAAGCTATACAAATAATATGATACACCCATTCGATGCCTCTCCATGTCCTTATTGATTCCGGCGGTACTCATTATTTCTTAAACTCCAACTTGGTCTCACAATTGAACCTTGAAATATCACAACGAGGAGACATATCTATGAAGGTCGCAAATGGGAAGCATCTACCATGTTCGGGAATGTGTTCGGCTGTTTCGATCCAACTGGAGGAAGCATATCTTCCATGTTGATTTTTTCGTCCTCACACTAGAAGAATTTGGCGCTGTCATGGGAGTAAATTGTCCGCTCCTTAAGAAGTATCATGTGGGATTTTGACAAAATGCAAATGCAGTTTGTAAAGGAGGGCATGCTAGTTACATAGCACAGAGACTCATCCTACATTTTGTCACACCGAAACCTCTCAGCAACTATACTAGATGAGGTACCCCCCTTACATAGCTACAACACATTCTGGAAACCTACAACAGCCTGTTCGAGGAACCTCAAGGACTCCTACCCTCAAGAGGATTCAACCATAAAATCCGACTGGAACAAGGTACAAACCCCATTGTTGTTAGACCTTATCGATATGCTGATATGTAGAAAGATGAAATTGAGAAGAATCTGATGAGATGCTACGAAAGGGAATTATTAGACCCAACGCATCCCTTTTCTCCTCACCCATATTGTTAGTCAAAAAATCAGATGATACCTTGCGCTTTTTTATCGACTATCGTGCCTTGAATGCAAAAAAAGTGAAGGACAAGTTCCCCATTTCGGTGATCAACGAATATTGGAGGAATTACACGACAGCCTAATATTTTTCTAAATTAGACTTGCGATCCGGCTACCATCGAATTTTGATGGACCCTAGTAGCATCCACACGACGGCCTTTCTCACCCACCACGACCACTTTGAGTTTATGGTGATGCTTTTTGGCCTCACTAATGTGTCATCTACTTTTAAAGCATTAATGCATTCGATTTTCGGCGGCATTTTATGGAAATTTGTTTTGGTTTTCTTTGATGACATCGTCGTTTACAGTGCAACCTGGGAAGATCACATTTTCCATCTTCGTACGGTCTTCACAATCCTGCAATAGCAACACTTATTCCTTAATAAATTCAAATGTTACTTCGCTCGAAGTCAGGTTGCTTACTTGGGACGTGGTTTCATAGAAAAGGGTGTGTGTGGATGAAAATAAAATAGCACCCATTCCACGCTGGCCACAACCCATGACTCTAAAGGCACTCCGGGGCTTCCTTGGACTAATAGGGTACTAACGCAAATTGTTGCAAAACTTTGGAGTTATTGCTGCCCCATTAACCAATATGTTGCGCAAACAAGGCTTTTCACGGACAACTGACAGCCTGTGTGCCTTTGAAACATTGAACAAAGTGCTCACTTCTACAGCCGTCCTTGCTCTTCCCGATTTTTCCATACCTTTCATCGTAGAGTGTGATGCATCAGAAACAGGAATGTGGGCTGTACTTCAACAACAAGGGCTCCCCATTGCATTCTTCGGCAGCGCACTTGCCCTTCGTCCTAGGAAACTACCCGCCTATGAAAACGAACTCATCGGACTCACCAAAGCCATGCGTCATTGGCACTTTTATTTTTGGGGAAACTCTTTCATCGTTCGTACGGATCATTATGATCTCAAATTTTTGATCGAACAACGTATTTCAACCTCTCCACAACAACAGAGGATAAGCAAATTAATGGGTTATAACTTTAAGGTAGAGTATCGGGCATCAAAATCAAATGTCGTGGCGGACACATTTTTACGCCTAGGTGAAGAGGGCTATTTGATGGCCATTTCGAAACCACGATGGAATTTTCTGGCAGCCATCAGAGAAGCACACTCTAATACCCCACAAGTGCAATGCATAATTCGAGAGGTTCACGATGGAGAGCTTTCGGACCATGAGAAGTTAAAAACGACATTTTGTGGTTTAAATCCAAAATCTACCTTCCTCCACAATCACCTACTAACTGCTCCTATTATTGCAATGGTACATGAAGGCTGTCATGAAGGCTACCCGCGCACTCTCCACCGCATACGACAAGATTTGGATTGGCCAGGGATGAAACATCAAGTCAAAGCAATATGTTCAATTGTTCCATATGTCAACACAACAAAACGGAAGCTATGAAATCAGCTGGACTTCTACAACCTCTGCCCATCCCTTACCACATTTGGACCGACATTTCAATGAATTTCATCAAAGGGTTGCCTACCTCACAAGGGAAGACTGCAATTTTCGTGGTTATCGATCACTTTTCTAAATATGCTCACTTCATTGGCCTAGCTCATCCATACACCTCAGTTTCAGTCACCAAAATCTTTTTCGGCAACATCTTCAAGTTATATGGGCTACCCGAAACAATAGTAAGCGATCAAGACGTAACCTTCACAAGATCTTTTTGGCAGGAACTCTTTCGTTTGAGTGACACCAAACTGTGTTTCAGCTCAGCTTATCATCCCTAATCCGACGGACAAAGCGAGGCGATAAATCGCATTCTAGAAATGTACTTGAGGTGCTTTACAATTGATCAACCGAAGAAATGGTTTGAATGACTAGCTTGGGCTGAATTTTGCTATAATACAAGCTTTCACACAACTCTTAAGGCCACCTTTTTTGAGATTGTTTATGGTCGCCAACCACCAAGCCTTCTGTCTTATCTCCCCGGCCAGGCACGTCTGGAGGCCGTGGATCACGAATTGCAACATCAGTGACCAACTTTTACGCCAAGCTCGTGATCGCTTGCTACAAGCTCAGAATGTTATGAAGCTGCATTATGACAAGAAACACACGGAAATGAAGTTCAAGGAAAGGGATATGGTACTTCTCAAGCTTCCGACCTATCGACATCAAAGCTTAGCATCCAGAGGCAATGCAAAGCTTTCCCATCGGTACTACGGTCCATTTAAGGTGTTAGCCAAAGTAGGGCAAGTGGCTTACAAGCTACACCTTCCAGAGAACTCGAGGACCCACCCAATTTTTCATGTCTCATCATTAAAGAAGTTTAAAGGAGGTTCTTTCTCCAACCCAGAACTTCCGTGGATCACGAATTGCAACATAGTGACCAACTTTTACGCCAGGCTCGTGATCGCTTGCTACAAGCTCAGAATGTTATGAAGTTGCATTGTGACAAGAAACACATGGAAATGGAGTTCAAGGAAGGGGATGTGGTACTTCTCAAGCTTCCGACCTATCGACATCAAAGCTTAGCATCCAGAGGAAATGCAAAGTTTTCCGCTCGCTACTGCGGTCCATTTAAGGTGTTAGCCAAAGTAGGGCAAATGGCTTACAAGCTACACCTTCCAGAGAACTTGAGGACTCACCCAATTTTTCATGTCTCGTCATTAAAGAAGTTTAAAGGAGGTTCCTTTTCCGACCCAGAACTTCCTCCTCCACCCTCCCTCCTGGAAGTATTTCATCCTTCACTAATGGCAGTACTGGACAAACGCATGAACCAACGCTAATATGAAGTCTTAGTGCATTGGGAGGGCCTACTACTGATGAAAAGAATAAGACATTCAATTTTTCTCATAAAAATATAGCTAATATTGAGATCGCGAGATTCTCTCAAACGAGTCTCGAAGGTCCAAAAAAATAGGTGGATAAGGTAGAAAAAGCCATAAACAAATCTCAGAGTTAAACGATCAACCCCTTCACCTGCTCATAACCCGATCTTTTACCCGTGCTCATAATAGAAACTATTGATGGCTCTGGCCTCTCATCGCGTCCCTCCCCATGCGTCCTCCACTGTCGACTCTTCCTCCCAAATTCTTGGGCCTAATTCCCAAGCCATTGCCTCCAACAATATGCGGAATGGCCGACCTTGGTGTGACAATTGCAAGAAACCAAACACACTACGGAGACTTGTTGGGGAGGATTCATGGCAAGCCTGTTAACTTGAAGCCAACCCGGGAGAGACGTGCCAATTCTGTTACTGCAGACTTGTGGAGGGTACTTCAATTGACCAACAACCATTCTCCAAGGAACAAATTGAGATGCTGCTCAGACTTTTCAATCAGACAATTCCAAATCCTAATTCCTCGATTATTCGTGCTGGAAGTATGGCACACCAAGGTATCATTTCTACAGCCTTATTAACGCAGCACATGTTATCTTTTTTTTGGATCATTGATTCCTGTGCATCAGTGCATATATGGGGAATATGAAATTCTTCCAAGAGTATCGTCCGTACTCGGCCTCCTCGGCTTCTCCTTAAAAATTGCAAATGGGTCGTGCTCTAAAGTGTTGGGTTTAGGAACAATTCCTATATCAAGAAATTGTTCTTTACGTTCTATTTTGTTTGTCCTCAACCTTGATTGTAATTTTTGTCTGTCAGCTGTTTGACTCGGGATCTTAAGTGCACCACTCATTATACGAATGATTCTTGTGTTTTTTCACGACTTGGCATTGGGGAATAAGATTGACAATGCTGAATTTTGTGACGCGGTGTATCTTCTCAAATTGTCGTTAGTTTCCTCCCCTCTAAACTTGAGCAATACCTGAGCTTTGTTTTTTGATTCTTTAACTTATTCAATTGAGAATAATGATGTTTTGTCATGGCACTTTCGATTAGGGCATCCAAACTTTCTATATCATGAAAATTTTTATTCGTTATGATGTGTGCCAATTGTCAAAACATACACGTGCTACTTTCTCACCACAAACATATAAGCCATCCCAATATTCTCGCTGGTTATTACGTTTTATTGACGATCATACTCGTGTCTCTTGGGTCTTCTTGATTGAGGACAAATATGAGACATCTATGCTTTTCAAATGATTCAATGTCATGATTCAAACCCAATTGTCGACCCTTATCAATATCTTGAAAACTGACAGATCCCAAGATTACTTCAATTCCATTCTAGGAACCTACCTCCAAAACCAAGGTATAGTCTACCAAATCTCATGTGTCTATACCCCCAACAAAATGGGGTTTCTGAGCTAAAGAATCCCCACTTACTTGAAGTGGCCAGATCACTATTCTTTACATATCTTATCAACAAATCATCTTGTGTCCTCCATTACAGAAGCCCTATCCAGACACTTCGGGATTCCTTTCCTTCCACACACCTAAATCACAATATTCCCCTGAAAATTTTTGGTTGCTCAACTTTCATGCACTTACATGATCATGGTAAACTCCATCTCGGGCGATCAAATGACTTTTCCTTGGGTAAGTTGTAGAACCCGTAAATTAGACTACGTATAAGCCATGCATAATTCTAGTATTCTAAATTAAAATGATTTTATTTCATGAGTATTTAAATGCTTTTCTTTAAAGTTAATTATTTTATGCAGTAGTTTAATTTTTATCTTTTCAGTTAAATTCAGTGAGGTCGGACTGGAGTTAGAGATAAAATTTAAAATTTAGAAATCATTTCCAGAGTTTATTTTAGCTGGCTAGTAAGTTGATTTAAGTTAAAAGGAGGTTTAAGGAATTATTTTAGTAACTTGAGGTAAGTAGGAAATAAGTTCATTTAGGTTCCATAATTTTTTGTGTTAATTCACTAAATTATTTAAAGGATCGTTAAGGCTCTAAATGTTTAAAATACACTAGCTAAGCAATATTTTTCCCCCACTTATTAGCTTAAATTCGGCCACCCCTTGAGTGAGATAACATTTCTTTGAGACCTCACCATCTTTGACTTCTTCTTTATTATTTTCTTAGCATGATAATCCTTCATTTTTTAATCACCATTTAATTATTAATCCATCATTATCCTAGACTTGGTTGACATGTAGAATCGGTCATGGCACATCCATATGATCCCTCCAACAATCATTTGATATCAAACAAATTCAAATTTAAAAAAGAAGCAAGACTTGGTCATACCATTTGAATCCCTTTATTATTGGATCTCTCCTCACTCTCCTAACCATTTCCCCTCTCCCTAATCTCGAAAATCAGTAGCCATTCAGTATAGGAAATCGAGAGAATAATAGCAAGAAATAATTGAGTAGAAAGAAGATCAAGAAGAACGCTCTATCTCCTCCGCGCTGCGTCGTTGCGTTTCGTTCGTTTTCTTTTCAAAACGAAACCAAGGCATGTATATGTTCTTCTTTGCTCTTAAATCAAGCCATATTAATATTTTGAAACATCATACTCATGATTTTATTAAGCCAAAACCGAAATACATGACCATATTTTTAAAAAAATGAAGTGCAGATTTTCGGCTTCTCCTTCCATGCTTCACGGTTTGCTTGTTTTTGTGAGTACAGGTGGTTGGCTCGACTCAAGGCTCCCAATGCTGCATCTAGACATGTTCTAGGACATGTTAAGATCATATTAGTCCATTCGTTCAAGTCTCATACCCGCTGGAAATCAGAAATAACAGCAACTCCCCAAGCGTGTCCCTTTTTGCATTCGATTTTCTTTGTTGCTGTCAAAGGTTGATGGATCTGGTCCTGGCTGCCCTAAGTGCTATAGCCATGGTTAGAACATCTCCTGGTGATGTCTAAGACGTGACCAAGTTGCCCTTTTGGGGCTTGGTCCATAGTGGAATCGGTTTTTAAATCAAACAACAAGAACAGCCCCTTCGACCCTTTTTAAATTCTGCATGTGTCTTCTCGGTTTTGGGTGTTGGTGTGGATCTTGGTTGGCTCTTTAGCCCTTAGCCATGGTTCAAACCATATCCTAGGATGTTGGTAAGAGGTTCTGGTCGGTGGTTCAAGACCCAATAGCCATTAGCCTCGCAAACGACGCAAGGAAACCAAAGCACAGCTGCTGTATTTTGTGGACAGCAACTTGCTGCTTCGGTTCAGTGGCTCGTTCGAGTTCTTGGTTGGCTTCTAGCCTATGGCCTTGGACTGGACAATGCCTCATCGAGTTGGGAAGGTCATGTTTTTGGCCGTTCGTGATTCGGATAATTTTAGAGGTCGTACGAGGAATTACGGTGCAATGTGCCAAATTGACTCTCGAAAGAGCGTTTCATGTTTTGGCCTCCATTCACCAAAATTTCGGCCCTCGACATTTTAGGAGCATTATTTCATCATTTAAGTGTATTTATCATGACTAAATGATAATTCGGTGTTGGTTCGGGTTGGCACGGAGTCATGATTAAATACGAAGTCGTTGGGCGTAATTGTCTCGTTTTGGGATTCAATTACAAAGTTTGGTCAAGAAAATCATTTGCATATTTTTCATGTCAAATTTAGGTCGCAGCGAACCTGGGAAAAATCCAATCCATGCGGTAAAATAATACAGGATATTTCATTATGCCAGTTAATTATATTACGTGCATAAAAATTAGAAAATATTCATTTTTGAGATTTATGCGATATTGCTTGTGGCCATTTCACTATCATGGGAGCATTGTATCATCCGGTCGTCAGTTCCCGGTCAGTTCAGTTATGTACCACTCAGTATACTGTGGCATTAGTCTGATCAGACGTTCATTACTTCACCCGGTCGCCAGTTACTGGTCCGGTCACGGGTAAGCAGGGGCCACTTGCGTAGACCATAATCTCAATAGAAAATTTATGACATGTTATTTTATTCAGGGCTCCAAGGAGCAAACATTTTCACTCTGATTTTCAGTTCTGTTATGCACGTATTATAATTGCTCATGATAAGTTATTTTTACATTATGCCTCATGACATGATATTTTTACTCCCATGCAATTTTACTATATTATTTACTCGTTATTTACGATATATGCATGCTGAGTCTTTAGACTCACTAGACTTGATTGTTGTATGTACTGATGATGTCGGGGCCGAGGGCGGGGAACAGTGAGCTAGCTTGGGTCGGCAGTAGTGGAACCCGAGGACCTCATTTTAGCATTTACCATTTTTATGCTCAACATTTTATCAGTTGTTGGATTATTCTTAAATTGTTATTTTGCAAACAAATATTTACTTCCGCTGCTATTTTGAATATTAAATTTTATTTATCCGTTTAACTTATGAATGAGACATTTTAATTATTTGAAAAGAAAATTTTAAATTTTTTCGCAAATTTTCAAACACGAATTTTCGGGCCATTATAGCTGGTATCAGAGCAATGGTTCTGTAAAGGGTTGTACTACTACTGACCACGAGAAGCTCATGAAGTCACATCTTCGGTCTTTAAGTTTTACATTTACGCATTTTATTTAAAGTATGAATTATTTAACACATGTTTTCATGAAATATTTTATGTTCAGATTTATTTTATTGTTCAGTATTTAAATTTAAATAAATTATGGAATTATGCATGTTAGTTACGTATGAGTTATGTATGGAACAGTATGCCCCCTAGACGCATTCTCGAGTGCACTAGAAATGACGAGCCTCGCCAAGAGGATAAGGGAGGAGCAGAGGCAGGAGAGAGATTTGCCACCTCCACCTCCACCTGACATGAATGCCCAGATGCTAGCTGGGATGACTCAGTTCTTCGCACAGTTTGCGGGGAACCATGCTGTGGCGCCCAGGCCGACAGGGCCCGAGGCTGTCTATGAGAGATTCATGAAGATGCGTCCTAAGGAGTTTTCAGGGACGACGAACCCCATGATTGCCGAGGGCTGGATCAAGTCCCTCGAGGTTATCTTCGAGTTCATGGAGCTTGGAGATGCAGACAGAGTCCGATGTGCTACCTACTTATTCGGAGGAGATGCCCGCTTATGGTGGGAAGGAGCGTCAGTAGCCCTGAACTTGGCTACGCTGAGCTGGACACGCTTCACTGGAGGTATTCTACTCCAAATATTTTACTGAGGAAGTGCGCACCAAGTTGACCATTGAGTTCATGAGCCTGAGACAGGGAGATCTGACTGTTACGGAGTTCATCCGTAAGTTTGAGAGGGGTTGTCATTTTGTGCCCCTGATCGCGAATGATGCTAAAGCCAAGTTAATGCATTTTCTGGTGGGTCTACGGCCGATCTTGCGCCGTGATGTTAGGGTGTCTGACCCTACTACTTATGAGGTCGTTGTCTCCAAAGCTCTAGCCGCAGAGCAGGATCAGCGTGATATCGAGAGAGACCGCCAGGGCAAGCGCCCAGTCCAGGTACCGCACCGCCCTCCTCCTCGCAGAATAAGCTGCAGAACAAGAGGCCTTTTCACGGACCGCCTAGAAACAGAGGTCAGCAGCAGCAGCAGCCCCGAGGACTTTTGAGCGCCCAGTTTGCCCTAAGTGCTCACGTCGCCATCCTGGAGCATGTATGTTTGGCTCAGGGAAGTGTTACAAGTGTGGCAGTCCAGACCACATGTTGCTGCAGTGCCCTCAAAGGAATCTGCCTACCCAAGGCGGAGTTTTTGCTCTCCATGCCACGGAGACGAACCCGGAGACCATGCTTATGACAAATACCTTTAAGCTTTAAGTTTACATTTGAGATTTAATGTTTTGGGTGAAGATTTTTGAACATAGAATTGTAGTAGGATTGCACGCTCTACTCAGTATTATTTTCGGGAATTAGGTTAGAAGAACTCTGGCCTTTGAATGCCTACAAATTTAGTTCTTGTAACTATTGGGTTCAACTTAAAGTTCCGATCTTTCAGGGAGAATTTTTATATCTGGTTCTGCTACGAAGGACCTTGATAGATTCAGGGGCCACTCACTCATTTATTTCGGAGGTCTTTGCTAATTTTTCAAGGTCAAGACCGTTGGGCTAGATGTAGCCTATTCAATAGTATTGCCTTCTGGTGAGGAGATGGCAGCTACCAATGTGATCCGAGACATAGATCTTGAGCTCCATGGCAATTTTGTTTATGTGGATCTTATCGTACTGCAGATGCCAGAGTTTGACATTATTCTAGGGATGGATTGGCTATTGCGGAACAGAGTTTTGATTGACTTCCAGCGGAGATCTGTTCTAGTCCGACCGCCTGAAATGACGCAGTTCTTATTCGAGCCAGACATGTACTTTCCTCTACCGCGTATTATTCCTTATGTCCAGGCTAGGAAGCTCATGCATAGAGGGTGTCGGGCGTTTCTAGCGACCTTTGTATCTGTCCTCGAGGCGCCCAGTCAGTCAGCCTCAGATGTTCCTATTGTTAGAGATTTCCTAGACGTTTTTCCTGAGGACGTCTCTGGTATGCCACCGGAGAGAGAGGTGGAGTTCTCCATCGAGCTTATGCCAGGTACGACTCCGATATCCAAAACGCCGTACCGACTAGCACCGACAGAGATGGCAGAGTTTAAGAAGCAGATTCAGGAACTTCTGGAAAAAAGAGTTCATTCACCCGAGTTTTTCACCATGGGGCACGTCAGTCTTGTTTGTAAAGAAGAAAGGTGGCACGATAAGACTTTGCATTGATTACCGAGAATTGAACAGGGTTACAGTGAAGAACAAGTACCCACTTCTGCGGATTGAGGATCTATTTGATCAATTGCAGGGAGCTTCGGTATTCTCGAAGATAGATCTGCCACGGAGACGAACCCGGAGACCATGCTTATGACAGGTACCTTTAAGCTTTAAGTTTACATTTGAGATTTAATGTTTTGTGTTAAGATTTTTGAACATAGAATTGCAGTAGGATTGCATGTCTACAAGTTTAGTTCTATGTTAAAAAATCTTAACCCAAAACATTAAATCTCCAATGTAAACTTAAAGCTTAAAGGTACCTGTCATAAGCATGGTCTCCGGGTTCGTCTCCGTGGCATGGAGAGCAAAAACTTTGCCTTGGGTAGGCAGATTCCTCTGAGGACACTGCAGCAACATGTGGTCTTGACTGCCACACTTGTAACACTTCCCTGAGCCAAACATACATGCTCCAGGATGGCGACGTGAGCACTTAGGGCAAACTGTGTGCTCAAAAGTCCTCGGGGCTGCTGCTGCTGCTGACCTCTGTTTCTAGGCGGTCCGTGAAAAGGCCTCTTGTTCTGCTGCTGATGCTGCGAGGAGGAGGGCGGTGCGGTACCTGGACTGGGCGCTTGCCCTGGCGGTCTCTCTCGATATCACGCTGATCCTGCTCTACGGCTAGAGCTTTGGAGACAACGACCTCATAAGTAGTAGGGTCAGACACCCTAACATCACGACGCAAGATCGGCCGTAGACCCACCAGAAAATGCATTAACTTGGCTTTAGCATCATTCGCGATCAGGGGCACAAAATGACAACCCCTCTCAAACTTACGGATGAACTCCGTAACAGTCAGATCTCCCTGTCTCAGGCTCATGAACTCAGTGGTCAACCTGGTGCACACTTCCTCAGTAAAATATTTGGAGTAGAATACCTCCGTGAAGCGTGTCCAGCTCAGCGTAGCCAAGTTCAGGGCTATTGACGCTCCTTCCCACCATAAGCGGGCATCTCCTCCGAATAAGTAGGTAGCGCATCGGACTCTGTCAGCATCTCCAAGCTCCATGAACTCGAAGATAACCTCGAGGGACTTGATCCAGCCCTCGGCAATCATGGGGTCCGTCGTCCCTGAAAACTCCTTAGGACGCATCTTCATGAATCTCTCATAGAAAGCCTCGGGCCCTGTCGGCCTGGGCGCCACAGCATGGTTCCCCGCAAACTGTGCGAAGAACTGAGTCATCCCAGCTAGCATCTGGGCATCATGTCAGGTGGAGGTGGAGGTGGTAAATCTCTCTTCTGCCTCTGCTCCTCTCTGTCCTCTTGGCGAGGCTCGTCATTTCTAGTGCGCTCGAGAATGCGTCTAGGGGGCATACTGTTCCATACATAACTCATACGTAACTAACATGCATAATTCCATAATTTATTTAAATACTGAACAATAAAATAAATCTGGACATAAAATATTTAATGAAAACATGCTGTTAAATAATTCATGCTTTAAATAAAATGCGTAAATGTAAAACTTAAAGACCGAAGACGTGACTTCATGAGCTTCTCGTGGTCAGTAGTAGTACAACCCTTTACAGAACCATTGCTCTGATACCAGCTATAATGGCCCGAAAATTCGTGTTTAAAAATTTACGAAAAATTTAAAATTTTCTTTTCAAATAATTAAAATGTCTCATTCATAAGTTAAACGGATAAATAAAGTTTAATATTCAAAATAGCAGCGGAAGTAAATATTTGTTTGCAAAATAACAATTTAAGAATAATCCAACAACTGATAAAATGTTGAGCATAAAAATGGTAAATGCTAAAATGAGGTCCTCGGGTTCCACTACTGTCGACCCAAGCTAGCTCACTGTTCCCCGCCCTCGGCCCCGACATCATCAGTACATACAACAATCAAGTCTAGTGAGTCTAAAGACTCAGCATGCATATATCGTAAATAACGAGTAAATAATATAGTAAAATTGCATGGGAGTAAAAATATCATGTCATGAGTCATAATGTGAAAATAACTTATCATGAGCAATTATACTACGTGCATAATTGAACTGAAAATCGCAGTGAAAATGTTTGCTCCTTGGAGCCCTGAATAAAATAACATGTCATAAATTTTTTGTTGAGATTATGGTCTACGCAAGTGGCCCATGTATTGAATTGCGCTGACTGGACCGGTAACTGGCGACCGGGTGAAGTAATGAACGTCTGATCAGATTAATGCCACAGTATACTGGGTGGTACATAACTGAACTGACCGGTAACTGGCGACCGGATGATACAATGCTCCCATGATAGTGAAATGACCAAAACCAATATCGCATAAATCTCAAAAATGAATATTTTCTTATTTTTATGCACGTAATATAATTAACTGGCATAATGAAATATCCTGTATTATTTTACCGCATTGATTGGATCGTTCCCAAGCTCGCTGCGACCTAAATTTGACATGAAAAATATGCAAATGATTTTCTTGACCAAACTTTGTAATTGAATCCAAAAACGATACAATTACGCCCAACGACTTCGTATTTAATCATGACTCCGTGCCAACCCGAACCATCATTTAGTCATGATTAAAATACACTTAAAATGATGAAATAATGCTCCTAAAATGACAAGGGCCGAAATTTTGGTGAATAGAGGCAAAAACATGAAACGTTCTTTCGAGAGTCAATTTGGCACATCGCACCGTAATTCCTCGTACGACCTCTAAAATGATCCGAATCACGAACGGTCAAAAACATGACCTTCCCAACTCGATGAGACACTGTCCAGTCCAAGGCCATAGGCTAGAAGCCAACCAAGAACTCGAACGAGCCACTGAACCGAAGCAGCAAGTTGCTGTCCACTAAATACAGCAGCTGTGCTTTGGTTTCCTTGCGTCGTTTGCGAGGCTAATGGACATTGGGTCTTGAACCACCGACCAGAACCTCTTACCAACATCCTAGGGTATGGTTTGAACCATGGCTAAAGAGCCAACAAAGATCCACACCAACACCCAAAACCGAGAGGACACATGCAGAATTTAAAAAAGGTCGAAGGGGCTGTTCTTGTTGTTTGAATTAAAAACCGATTCCACCATGGACCAAGCTCCAAAAAGGCAACTTGGTCACGTCTTAGACATCACCAGGAGATGTTCTAACCATGGCTATAGCCCTTAGGGCAGCCAGGACCAGATCCATCAACCTTTGACAGCAACAAAGAAAATCGAATGCAAAAAGGGACAAGCTTGGGGAGTTGCTGTCATTTCTGATTTCCAGCGGGTATGAGACTTGAACGAATGGACTAATATGATCTTAACATGTCCTAGAACATGTCTAGATGCAGCATTGGGAGCCTTGAGTCGAGCCAACCACCTGTACTCACAAAAACAAGCAAACCGTGAAGCATGGAAGGAGAAGCCGAAAATCTGCACTTCATTTTTTTAAAAATATGGTCATGTATTTCGGTTTTGGCTTAATAAAATCATGAGTATGATGTTTCAAAATATTAATATGGCTTGATTGAAGAGCAAAGAAGAACATATACATGCCTTGGTTTCGTTTTGAAAAGAAAACGAAACGCAACGACGCGGCGCGGAGGAGATAGAGCGTTTTTCTTGATCTTCTTTCTACTCAATTATTTCTTGCTATTATTCTCTCGATTTCCTCTACTGAATGGCTACTGATTTTCGAGATTAGGGAGAGGGGAAATGGTTAGGAGAGTGAGGGGAGATCCAATAATAAAGGGATTCAAATGGTATGACCAAGTCTTGCTTCTTTTTTAAATTTGAATTTGTTTGATATCAAATGATTGTTGGAGGGATCATATGGATGTGCCATGACCGATTCTACATGTCAACCAAGTCTAGGATAATGATGGATTAATAATTAAATGGTGATTAAAAAAATGAAGGATTATCATGCTAAGAAAATAATAAAGAAGAAGTTAAAGGTGGTGAGGTGTCAAAGAAATGTTATCTCACTCAAGGGGTGACCGAATTTAAGCTAATAAGTGGGGAAAAATATTGCTTAGCTAGTGTATTTTAAACCTTTAGGCTACGTTTGGTTGGAAGGATAGGATAAACTAATGATTAGTATGTAAATGATAAAAAAATGATTGTGATAGAAATATAATATATGACGTAAAATAGTATTATGTTTGGTATGATTTTTAAGTATGGGATAATTTTGAATTTTTTGATAAAATGACGAAATTGTCCTTTTTTATAATTTTTTTTCTTTACTCCGGCAACGGAGGTGCTCCGACGGCCGGCTGCGCTCCGACGGCGGCCGGAAGCGGCTGTTGGAGGTGACCGGCCGGAATCGCGGCGGCTAGTGGGCGGCCGGTGGGCGGCTGATAGAGGGAAGTGGTGGTGAGTTTGAATTTAGGAGAAAAGTAAAATTGGAAAAATAGGATACTTAAATCAACTTACTAGCTAGCTAAAATAAACTCTGGGAATGATTTCTAAATTTTAAATTTTATCTCCAACTCCAGTCCGGCCTCACTGAATTTAACTGAAAAGATAAAAATTAAACTACTGCATAAAATAATTAACTTTAAAGAAAAGCATTTAAATACTCTTGGAATAAAATCATTTTAATTTAAAATACTAGAATTATGCATGGCTTATACGTAGTCTAATTTACGGGTTCTACAATTCACCAAATCAAAAAGGGTACAAATGTTACTCCCCAGTTACAAAATTTTTTTTTACGCCTCTATGGATGTCACATTTTCTGGGTATGAACCTTTTTATAACAAATCTTCGATTAAGGGAGAGACGGAACTTAGAGGATCTAACAATTTGGAACTTCATACACCTGCCATACCACGATTAGAACCTCATGAGAACACAACTCATGCTCCTACAGCGATTGACAGTCCACCATATTAGCCCTTGCAAGTGTACTCTTGGAGAAAACTACACCCTCATCAGAATCAGCAAAGCAAAACCTCAACACTTCCCCGAAGCCAATTTTCGCTGAAAATGCACAAGTTAATACTGGTCCTATTGTGATTCTTCCATATCCAACATGTTGATATTGATGAGAGGCCTATTGCATTAAGGAAAGGGATTCGATCATGTTCATTACACCCTATATGTATTTTGTTTCACTTGAACATTTATCATCTGCACATCAAGGTTTTGTGACCAGATTGGACCAGGTTTAGATTCCTTCATCCATTGAGATTGCTCTCCAAGATCCAAAATGGAAGGCGACATTCCGTCATCGCTCAACTCCCTGCAGGGAAACAAACAGGTTGAAGGTAGCATAGAATAGTTTAAAGCTCGACTGGTAGCAAAAGGATGCACACAATCATATGGGATTGATTACCAAGAAACATTTGCTCCTGTTGCCAGTCTCAATACCATCCGAGTTCTTTTATCACTTGTTGCAAACTTGGATTGGTCGTTGTTTCAACTTGATGTTAAAAACATTATTCTAAATAAAGATCTGGAGGAAGAAATTTATATGGATATCCCACGTGGATTTGTGTCCGAGTCCACAACTCATAAAACATGCAGATTGAAGAAATCACTGTGCGACTTGAAGCAATCTCCTCAGGCCTAGTTTTATCGTTTTTCAAATGTTATGAAAAAGAATGGGTACACCCATGGTCAATCTGATCACACTGTTTATCAAACACTCATATGAAAGAAAGATCACAATCCTACTAGTTTATGTTTACGATATTTTACTGACATGGAATTACGACGAGGATATGATATGTGTAATATCTTATTCTCGAAGGAATTGAAATGAAAGATCTTGAAAATCTCATATATTATATTTTTTGGGAATGGAAGTGGGTAGATCATCCCACGAGATTTCAATTTCTCAAAGAAAATACGTGTTAGACCTCTTGAAGGAAATTGAAATTTTGGGGAGGAAGCCAGTTGACACTCTTGTGGATGCTAATGTCATACTCACATCTGGGAATGACTGTCCACTGGTTGACAAAGGGAGATATCAAAGATTAGTTGGCAAATTAATCTATCTCTCGCACACACGACTGAATATTGGATTTTTTGTGCGTGTCATGAATCGCTCAACAGAGGACCGCATGAATGCAATATACCTAGTATTGAGATATCTCAAAAGAAACCCAGGAAATGACGATGCTTCAAAAGTCCTCAGTCAAAAACTTCGAAGTGTATAATAATGCTGATTGGGTTGGATCGCATACTGATAGGCGATCAACTTTAGGATATTGCACATTCGCGTGGGGGAACTTAGTAACTTGGAGAGTAAGAAGCAGTCTATAGTGGCACGCAGCATCACGGAAACAGAATACAGAGCCTTAGCACATGGCCTATGAAGGAATGTGGCTGAACATACTACTCACTGAATTGAAACTTGAAGATGGTCATCCCTTTAAAATGATGTGTGAGAATCAAGCAGCTATGAGTATAGCCAAGAATCCAGTTCACGATCGAACAAAGCAAATTGTGATAGACCTACACTTTATAAATGAGAAGATTGAGAAGAAAGTCATTGATCTCAACTACATCCCCTCTCACTTGCTGCAAATCACGGATATTCTCTTCACCGGCCAAACTTTGAAGACATGAATTCCAAGTTGGGCATGATCAACATATATGACCCTAACTGGAGGGGGAATGTTAGATATTAATAACATATAATCCAGATAATTGGCGGATTTGGATCATTTTGTTTGTATTTAAAAAGAGTTATCTGATAGGTTGTTAGTGGAATTTCTTTTTCTTGATAAGACTCCTAGGTTGATCTATATAAATCTGTATCTAGCATCTGTTTATTATTCAATGGAATAAAACTTTCTGCACTTCACAACCTATGAGTATTCCATCTTTTACTTTAGTTAGCTTTAATTTTTGCCTCCCATAACTGTGGTTGGCGCAAAAGTTTCCTGATAGGTTTAAGCCAAATGTATTACGTTTCATCATATTTGGTATGGTGAGTGACAATAAGATGGCGGGAGCAAATAACCTGATACACCCGAGTTATTTTTTTTTTATAAATGTTGTTGCAGACCGAGAACTAGTTCCTGCTTTCATATCCAACTCATCTGAATACTATGCTACATTTTTCCTCTGCCTCATAAACATCTAAAATTTGTTTAATTTTTAATGCTCGAGTAACATTCTGCTGATTTACTTGGTTGTACGCTTTTATCCTATTTGCAGGGAAAGTGAAGGTTCATTTCATTTTGGCAACTACTTAAGTGAAGTTGAAGACCTGAGAGCTGTTACTGAATACTTCAAAAGTGTAAAACGTGCTGCAGTTGTGGTTCTTGGGCACAGTAAAGGTCGTATCAACTTGTATCCAAAACTGAGTATCTTGTATGTTTCCATTACCTGTTGGAAATACCAACTGAGTGGAAATACCAGCTGAGCCTGAGACCTCCTCTCTCATTTTATTTGACCTGCGATACCATCATTGCTAGACACCCCGCACCCGCTTCTCTTAAATGATTTTTTGTCATGTCCATTATCATAATCTTACGATTTTCCATGATTTGACAATTTCTACAATTTCCATGGTACAAATGTTTCCTTCTACCTGGTTTGCCATACAATACATCCTTCCCTTTTCAAAATCTCAGACCCACACACAGACATGCATTACTTACCCACAAATGTTTCATACTTTTCTTCTGGTTCTTTTCTTTACTCCAAGTACCCCTACCTTTTGTTACCAAATCCAAAAAAACTAGACCCAAGTCTTTATGCGTGTTGTTGTTTTTCAATAGACACGTTAACATGTGTACATAAAATGAAATGCACAACTAAGTGTATCTAGCTATTACTGATGATTTGTTTGACAAGCTTGTATCAAATGATTCATTTAGATGATCTGACAGGCGACAGCATAGTCTGACTCGGCGCCTTATATACTTCAGAGAGGGGCATTCTTGAACTTACTCGTTGAGTCTAGAGAAGAGCATTCTTGAATTTGTCTTGTTTCCATTTAAATTTTTCTCGAGTAATTTTTTATTAGCTGGAATGTCCTTCAATTTAGCCAACTGGAAATTCATGCAAGGCAGTAATATGGTTGAGGGCTATAAGTTTGCAACAACATAGACATTTAGGCCTATTTTATTTTAGTCCGAAGGAAATGCTTTCAATTTGAGTTTTGCTTGTCTCTCCACTCTTTTTTTGTTTCATGGTTAGTTTGGTCTTTCTTTAAATTTTCAAACTACAACTTTAGTGCAGCGGTGGATGACTATGTGTTCCCCCTAAGAGTGAAAAATACCCCTTTCCTTCTAATACAATAGAACCTTATAAGGAAAAATCCATGCTAAAACTGGATCTATTGTTCTTCTCACTTATAGTGTTTTGCTTTGTGATTATGGCATATAATTCGTCCCACAATCCTCTCTTTAAACACTCAATTGTGCTAAGGCTTCAAAATGCGATCTGTTGATTCTCCTTGCATTTTTTGTTATCACATGTTGCAGGTGGAAACGTTGTCCTCCTGTATGCATCTAAATATCATGATATTCCTGCTGTCGTGAATGTCTCTGGTCGTTATGATCTCAAGAGAGGCCTTGAAGAAAGGCTGGGTAAAAATTTTTTAGAAAGACTCGACAAGGAAGGATATATTGATATTAAAACGAGAACAGGTAATCATACACTTTTTTAGGTGATGACCCCTGCTTGTTTTTTCCTAACTTGATGTTGAATATGTGACCCTACACTCAAGCATCATTTGTGCTTTAGGAGATGTCACTCATAAATATTTAGACATTTCATAATGACGTAAAATTTATGAGCCTTAATTTTTTTCTTTTAATATATTTAGTTCCAATTTCAATTACTTCAGAATTCCAAAACCACCAGGAAAAAAAAAGGAAAGAAGAAGAATTCCAAACCCTACTGTTTAAACCTGAAGGATAGCTTTCCTTAGTTTGATAGTTCTCTTTTGCACAATTCTGATAACCCGTTTGATGAGAGGCCACAGAAATCTGAAAAAAGGTAAAAAAAATCTGAGGGGTTCGTTGTGGTTTCCACTTCTGCTGTGTATTAGTAAACAGTAATTTGTTTCTTTTGCAACATTTTACCTGTCAGAGAAGTATATTGTCATGGAGTATGGGTGTTCACGGTTTGGTTCGGTTTGGATAAAGATTCGAACCCAACCAATGAAACCATATTATATTAGTTTTACAAAATTTTAAACCAAACCAAACCATGGGTTTTTTATATCCATACCAAACTATATCATAAATCTCGGTTTGGTTTGGTATGGACTGGTTTGGAAGATTAATTTAAATTTTGAGCTTCATATTGAATTAATACATATGATATTGTAATTCAGTAGAAAAAACAATTGATACTTGATAGAAGTTGAGATACAATTAATTAAAAATTGATTATAAGTAAAATACAGTTAATTAAAATACTTATGCAGGTTTCA
Organism: Primulina eburnea; assembly: GCF_022965805.1. Classification (NCBI taxonomy): domain Eukaryota; kingdom Viridiplantae; phylum Streptophyta; class Magnoliopsida; order Lamiales; family Gesneriaceae; genus Primulina; species Primulina eburnea. Next base: position 4,628,127 of record NC_133117.1, on the reverse strand, counting down.
GAATTTTGCAACTTATAAAAAATCTTAATTTTTAGAGATGTGGATATGTTTATTTGGGTTAAAATATGCAATAAATAAGTTATTAATGTATTAGATTGTTTCAAAGCTCATTCATAATATAATACAAATTAAAACAAATAAAATATTTCCATATCCAAGAAAATAGCACTAAATTAACAAAATTTATTTATGTAATTGGTTTGGATTAGTTTGGTACAGTTTATATTTATCGAACCTAAAATTTGAAATAAACCAAAATTTTCGGTTTAGTTGATTGTAAAATGAATTCAAACTGTGATTGATTAAAAACCTATGGTTCAAGCGTTTTGTTCGGTTTCTAAACACTTCTATCATGGAGTACTGAACTATCTCTGTGGGTTATGAGCACTGTACTTTATTTCATTGCTTTTCCTCAATTTGAGATATGTACATCTGTAAGAGTTTCATTGAGAAATGAGAATGGCTTGATAATATTATTTGTAGCACACATGCACTTTTGACTGACAAAGTTACCTCACTCATTTCTTTTCGTAGGAGAAGTAGATTATCAAGTCACCAAGGAAAGTTTGATGGATCGATTAAATACAAACATGCATGAAGCATGTCTTTCGATTGACAAGGGATGCAGGTAATGATGATACCGATTTTTTCTGATGATATGCTCGTTTTGGTCGTATCACATTCAACTGGAAAAAAGTTAGCCACCTTTAGATTTTACCCATTATTACCTCTTTCTAAAATTTCTAATTCATCTGCCGCAATATGTCACGTATTCTGGAATGAGTGAAAAAATTGTTTCCACAGTCAGGTCATGAATTTTTTCATAAGACGAAAAAATTAACCACTGGTTTGTCATCTTGGGTTTGCATCTGCGTAATTCAGTTAGATTCTGGTGATCACGTCATGCTACATTGTTGGCTTCCAAGTACTTGGCCATAAATCTTGAAAATAATGCACGGGAACTTGTCTTTGACTTTTCGAAATGCGTTTATAGGGTATTGACAGTTCATGGATCAGTTGATGAAATTATTCCAGTTGAAGATGCTCTGGAGTTCGCCAAGATCATACCGAACCACCAGTTGCAAATTGTAGATGGGGCCAATCATGGATATTCTTCACATCAAGATGCATTATCTTCAGCCGTTTTGCCTTTCATAAAGGAATGCATGCAGCAGGCTGAAGAAGTCTCCGAATAGGAGACTGAACATGTTTACTTTGAAGTATGCAATATTTTTACAAATTTAACTTCCGATAATGAGCTTATGGTTCTTGAAAATTTGACAATTGGGCTCATCCGGAACCCTGCTCCTCTCTTAAGATAGAAAGATTGGTAAAACTTGGTTGGTGTGATCAAACAGTATTGTTTATTAAGTCAAATGACATTAAGTGCCCATCCATCATTCTTCAACAATCTATCTTGTCTGATATGCCGTGAATGATAGAAGGTGGATATTTTCTTCAGTGTCATTGTTTTCTTATGTAAACACAGTATGTTCCAGATATCAAGAATTTGATAGACGAGAATAAAATATACCGTGTTGGACGGAATTTATTTTGTACGATAATGTTGCTCTTCAGTGATGTGACGAGTCTTTGAAAATTTTTATGGTTGCTTGCATCATTGTGAGTGATCCATTCTGAGTCTTGCTCTTCTGGAAAAAGATCAACCTTTGCTTCAAACTCAAGTAGATCACTAATACCCATCACAGGAGATGAGCAGGATTTTCTGTTTCGTGTTTGAAATTCAGGGACTTGCTTCAAACTAGAACTTGCACTTCTGTCCAAAGATCATGGCACCATACATATCAATTAGGTAATCTTGGTTCGTTATGGCAGCATAATGTAATATCTCATGCTAGATCTAAGAGTCCAATTTTAGTTTGGAACCATCGGATCTTGTACCAGGGTATTGCCATTGTTCTAGCATTTCATTTAACTATTCGTATTCTAGAGAACTATATCAGCTCCAACTTGTATTTGAACATGGTTTTTGGCTGCACTATTGAACTAGCCTATCTAAAAAATAGTTCCCTGACATGGGATCAAGTCGAAAAACACCCGACCCGATTAATTTGGTTGTCAACTATTTCGGGTCAGACACCTGATTTATGCCATGCAAACCTGATTACAAAGATAACATCCTCTAGTATTATTATTATTTGTGTCTCAGCACACGCGTTTCGTGTTTGTATAATCATTTAAAAAAAAAATCAACTTTGAATTAATTCAACTTGTGCGTAAGAAAATGACCGCATTATGATAGAGTAAAAGCAATAAAGTTTAAAATTGTTAAAGGACTAAAATAGTAATTATAAAATCATTAGGGGTAAAATGACAATTATCAAAATATACAAGGGCGATGTCGAAAGTTAACAAAAGAGTAGGTGTCTTATGTCTTACGCATCTATATATGTGATATGCGTTAACCCGGTTCATATGCAATGAAAATTAATAATTTTGACATAAAAAGTAATATTTTTCAATAGTTGGATCGGACCGGATATCGTTAAAAAAAAGTCAGATACTGAAAGAAAAATCTTTTTTACGCGTCGTCCTGGTGCGCGCAGGCTACTGCACTTCTTTACTTCAGATCGACAAGGCAGGGCGGACTAGGGCACCCCTGGTCCGGTCCGGAGCTTTTTTTGTGCGTTGCGCACAGGGCTGCATGCTTGGAACGTGTGGTTGTTGATGTCCTTTTGGTCCTTTAACACTTGAATGATGTCGCAATGACCTTCAACTTGATTGCCACGTCCCCGAACCCTTCTAGCCTTGACGACATGTTTTTAGGCACTTCTCGGTAGCTCACTCTGTGTCTTTAAAGAGCTTCCTTATACTTCTTGCTTCGCTATCTCGTTATTAGTCCTTCCGGCAACTTTAGTTGTTCTCATGCTTTTTTATAATTTTGATCATCCACGATCGTATCAGTCTGACAGATTAATTTCGTGAAACGGATCTATAACCTGACTTAACTAATGAAAAATTATAGTTTTTAAGTCAAGAATATATTTTTAATATAAGCATGTGTCGGATTGATCTGTCTTACAGATATAGCCTCGTGAGATAGTCTCTCAAAAGATCTACTCAAAAGAATCCACCTGGAATATTTATGGCTATTTAATAAAAAAAAATCTTCTTCGTTTTTTCCCTGAAAAAATGAAAGCAATTATTTAATTATTTTTTGAAAATAGTATTGGCCATCAAATGTATAATTCAAAACTAACCATACATTTTCAGATACTTTATTTATTGTACATTTTATGTTGATTCAATAAAAAACTATAAATGTTCACACATTTTATAGTTTTTATTTTTTTCATAGATGACGCAAATAACACATCTGTCTCACAAAATAGACCCGTAAGATCGTTTCACACAAATTTTTGTCTTATTTTATTGGTTTCACTTAAGCATATATCGTAAATTCAAATAAATGATACTACAACTGTTGCCATGCCGATAATTTTTTGTCAATTATTTGTATTTAATTTTGAAAGTGACATACATAAAGTTAAAAAAAAGCCCTCCTTTCGTGTTCTGGAACTATGCATTTTTATGTTCTGTTATGTAAACTTAATTTCGCACAAATTATTCAGGGTGTTGACGATCCACGGGTCTGTTGATGTATTTGTCGAGTTAGGCGATGCAAAGGAATTCGACAAGATTATACCAAACCACGGACTAATGATTATAGAAGGAGCTGTTCATGGCTGCACTACACAAAGATAAATTGGCTGAGGCCACTGTGGATTATATGCAAGAAATAATATCTGCAGTAAGCAAAATAAATGATGTATAGTCTTGTGTCTGACTTCAAGTATGTGATATATAAGTGAGTATTCAATAAAAATTTTATACCTACCAAACTTTTAGTGTGCTGTCTGATTGGATGGAACTTATATAATGGTATATAATGGTAAAAATTCAGCATTCATCTGTGTAAATAACAAGCTTGATATCATGTATGTCATCCTATAGTTAATCCATCGAGTTTTATGCAGAATCGGAGAGAAGGTACATGTCTGAATTTGAACTAAAGGAAAATGACTGAGGCCTTTATTTCTTGAAAAAGTCGTATTGTCCTGATAAGATTTTAAATAAATGGTTTAGACTATATAAAGAAGTCCAGGCATTACACAGATTGTTGACAACAGATTCTACGGCTTGTTTGGTCCAAAAGGTTATTCCCTAGGAATGACCTCCATCCAGCATTTGCCATTTTGACTTTCCGCGAAAATTTATTCGCAATGGAACAAATCAGTTTTGACATCAATGAGGAATGCAAAGAAAGATTTTGGCTTCTATACAACGCCATGCGATCGCTTTCTAGAAACTGTGCCTGTTAAAATATGTAGAACACGTTTTCTTCCGCATTATGTGTTCCTTTTTCCATTTCAAAGGGTCCTCATTCAGCTATTCTTGCTCTATAAAAGAAACTATCAACCTTATTGGTGGGGGACCTGCAGATTACTGCACCGACTCTTCAAGTATTTCTGTACTCCTTGATGCTCTCTCATGCTTGTGACAATGGGCTCATTGGCCTTGTGAAATAAAAACAGAAACTTCAAAAGGAAATGATAGGATAGAAAAAGGTGAGAAACCATATTGTTCTAAATTCTGAAAAATTATGTGCTGTTGTGATTGCTACAATACACTTGGGGAGAAAGAAAAAGCAAAAATCTCAGAAAAATTCTTCTAGAGAGTAGAAGAAATCATAAAAATAAAAGCTTAGGTGAATCAATCAAGACTAGCCAAATTTTTCAAAGCATGCATAAGATTACCTCTATGCCCGAATCGCCATTTGCATGCCCAATGTTGTCATGATGAATCAGATGCAGTATCCAAGCTTAAATTCAAGTTCTCTGAATCATTTTCACTTGCAGTCTTCATATCTTCCTGTAAGTTTGTATTCGGTATTTGATAAAATATCATTTAGTTCTAGTATCGTTCTGATAGAGTAATAATACACATCATACCAGTTCGTCCGTCAGCTTTTCGATGTTTTCCTCCAGTTCCAAAATGTGGTGTTTAAGAGCCTGCAAATATTTGTGGGGAAAGATAAGTCAGCGACAAAAAATACAACCACAACGAAACATCTTCTATTTGATGGTTAACAAGGCATTACCTCACGTCTCTGAAGTTCAATAGAACGAGCTAATGCTTGCCTTTTTGTTAAAAGATTTTTCGGCCTGAATGTAGAAGGCCGCTGATAATTCTTTCCACGATAGACTATTATAGCATAGCCTTTGGTAATTTTTTCTACAGATACTAACACCCCACCACTTTCAGCTTCAAGAGAAACTGCAATATGCTTGACTTGTGGAAATTTTTTCCTATCTATAATAATCTTTACCAGCTCCCTATACTTCCAGTGTAAGTGCATATTTTCAATAGTGCCGTCAAAAATTTCTCGCCTCCCTACAGGATAAACAAAAAATAAGCTCCAGATAATACAATGAGCCAGCAACATAGTATGATGTAGCTGTTACCTAGAAGCAGGTAAGGTTTCATGCTCAAACCAATCTTACGAAACAAAAACCTTTCCTCATCAGTTAATGTTTCCAGATCGCTTGGCAGGTCTGCCGGTTCTTGATTCACTAGCACCTTTTGCAAGGATTTTTCAGCCTTCTTGATCTTATGCTTTGCCTGCACCAGATATGGTAACGGTAACTTGTGATCAAAATTGAATGTGATCAAACTCATTACGGTTATCATTCCTTTTCAATATAAAAACATACAAAAGCTAGCTTCCTCTTAACAGAGTTGACTAAAGAAACATGTCTGGAAACAGCTTTGTCTCTCATCATCTTCTCTATCTGTGCACTGTTTGGTTGGTTTCCCCAGCGTGAGGTTGCTGCAACCGTCTCTGCAAGGGTACCTGCAACTAATGGCTGCTTGGGTGTTCTGACACTTGAATCAATTAACGTAGCGGCTCTATGCCGGGCATGCTCTTCCTCATCCTGTCGGAAAGCAGTACTTTTTTCGGCCTCAACTACTGCCCTTGAAACACCAGGAGGCAAAAAATCATTACCTCTGTAGAAGACAATGTAGTCTTTGTTCCTGGAAACTAGCGTTCCTCCGGTCAATATCTGCATTAATGATAAGATAGGTCATACCTCATAAACTAATTCTGTTTAATCATTAATATTCATTTTTTGTATGATCAACCATACTTTTGGCGCATATCACGACCAAAAGAATCTTCAGAAACCATCATCGCTCTTTTTCTTCATATTTTTGTTATTTCTTTATATTCTTGGGAAAATTAGTGGGGAAGGAACAATATAATTGGTAGTCATGTGCAGAATACATAGCTAACATGTTAAATAACCCACACCTTGAGCTCTTCAGCCATCCTTTCATTGGAAGTATTCTGAACACCACGCTTGATGGCTATCTTTGCAATAGCACTATTTTTCCATAAGTTCACCATAGCCATAGCAAGACCTTGCAGTTCTCTGTTTCTTCCTAAATGAAGCAATGTAAAGAAACTCAATACAAAGAATATATATTTGTATGTATTAGCAAATAAAGGTCAGTGTTATTGCACACACCAAGTGCGAAATGTGGAGGCAGTATTCTTGCAGTTCTACGCAAATAAGTCATTTCTTTGTCTTTCAGAGCTTGTCTAGTCCCATAAGGAAGAAGTCTAAAAGGAGGCTTGTATCCAGGAACAACAGCTGGGAGTAAATCCGCATCAACAGGAAGTGGTTCACGACCCGACCAATCTATGAACCTCGGACCAAGCTCATCTAAAAGACAGTTGAGCTCATGCAATGACATTTCTTCCTCATTGGATATATTTCTCGAATAATTTGAAGCATCAGCTTCGGAGGATTCTGCAGCTCGACTAACATGCTTCACACCAATGCTTTGGGAAGAATCTTTTACTAAATCTTCAGAAGGGCCCGATGCTTGAATGTCAGCTTCAATGTGTTTACCATATGACTTTACACAATCGAGCTTATAAGCCATTCCTCTATATACCACTACCAAACTCCCTGATCTCCATATTATCACACCTCCGGTTTTTCTCTGATAAATAACATAACACAACGCACCAATATAAACCTCAAAGATTAAACACTATATAACTCCCAATGATTAATATGACTCAGTAAATGAATCTAATGAATCCCATAATAATTAAATCAATATTCGTTTATTTGTTCTATCAAGGAAATGTACTCGATTATAGCAGCTAACCTCAAGCACTTCATGTGTTCTCTTCATGTTAATAGAAGGCGCCCCTTCAAATTTTAACTTGACCACCTCTTCATTCTTCCACTTCTCATGGATAGCATGCACCAATGCCTGGGTCACGCCAGCTGCACCGACTTTAATTCTCTCCACCATCCTCAATGCCACATTTCTAAGCCTCTTCAACTCATTCTCGGGTATCAATATCTCTGACAACTCTGTATTACTCTTCCTTAACTTCTCCCCTTTCTCCAAATTTTCACCGGTTCCCATTTCCCATGGTAATCTATTCAAACCATTCGCAGCAGCAGAACCTCCCCAGATGCCTATCTCTCGGCTAATAGGCGATGAATCCTTCTTAAAAGTGGCGGCTTCACCGTCCCCATCACCCAAAATCTCCTTTTTCTCCGAGAATGTAATTTGAAACTCATCAAACTTTCCATGATTTTCTTCAAAATTGCCATCAAATGTAATTTCCTCCTTTAAATCCTCAGAAACTTGAACAAAACTAATAAAAGATTCCTCCTTTTGACACTGGCCTTTTATATCATCATTTTCTTGAAATTTTCTGTTGCCTACAGATTCATGAAGTTTCCTTGAATTCTCCCTTCCATGAACCCATGGAGCCAAAATCGACTTACTTTTTACAGCAGAATCAGAACCGCCAACCGACTCAATCACCTGAACTCCTGCTTCTAAAGAAACATCCTTGGGAAAACGTAACGGCTGTGCCTCAAATCTTTGATTTCGACTACCACTTTCTTCTATTTCCCAAGGAAAACTCTCTCTCAAAGAAGGCGTTTTGAGGGACCATTTGCCTTGAATTTGATCAAGAAAACTCGGCCTAGGCTTCCTCTTCTTCCTCGTGGGGAGATTCCCTTCATGGGTTTCATCATTCTTGAGCTGAACTGTTTGCTGGCAACAAGAAATCCTAAGCTTATGCGAATTAAATCGTTTTAAAGAACGGATTTCTGGATGAAATATAAGAATTCTGGGACATTGCGAAGGATAATTTGATTGTGAAGACGTTGGAAACTTCAAACGCGCGGGTGAGAGTGCCATGACGATGCAGGGTCACAGTATAGATATTGCCACCATGGATAAAGAAGAAGGAACACTGGTCGGCTTGCATTCGTAAATTGGGCCTTAAAACCAAATCTTGAAAGCCGGCAACCTGGTCCGAGCTTATTCCCTAATTATCCGAATTATTGCTCCACCATTAAGATTTGACAATGAATTTTCAGAAACTCAAAATATCAAAAAGACTTTATATACACTAGTGAAAAAATATATATGTGTTTATGTATTATTATTTTTTTTAATTTGATCAAATAATAATAAATAATTAACACGAAATTAATTTCGATTTAGAAGATTTGTTCGATTTAAAATGGATGTTTTGTTTAGATTTTTTTTCTATATAAAACATGGAGTGACTTGATGAAGTTTTTAATAAAGTAAGAAGGGTAATTATGTAATTAAATATTTTGATGTTCTCTAAACCAATTACTCTAAAGGTTTTACACTTACTAATATAGTATAGAAGTATAGATATATAATATATAGTTATAATATATTAATAAATATTAAGGTTTGAGAGTGGTTCTTGAATGCGCAAAATAATTTTGACTTAAAGTTTGACTCGAAAAATATATTCGAAGATATTTGAGTTAGGCTTGAGTTCTATAATTTTGAATACGGATCAAATATTTATCTGGTTAGCTCACTAACCGACTTGATTAGTTACTTTCATAGTCCAAACAAGTCAACTTTAATTTAGTTAACTATTATATAAATTAATATTTCTTGACGCGCTATGTTACATATTAATTAATATTTTTTTAGGCAAAAACTTGTGTGAGACGATCTTACGGGTCGTAATTGTGAAACGAAACTCTTATTTGGGTCACCCATGAAAATGTATTACTTTTTATGCTAAGAGTATTACTTTTTATTGTGAATATGGGTAGGGTTGACCTGTCTCACATATTATGATCCGTGAGACGGTCTCACATGAGACTCACTCATTTTTTATTAAAGTCTAGAGATCATATCAAAATAGAAAAAATTAATAATAGTTTTTGTAAAAAAAAAAAATTATTTTAGGGAAAACTTAAAAAAATATAGATAATGATAAAGAAAGATTTTATGGAGATGTGATATTTACAAATAAACAAAAACAAATACTAAAATGCGTTTTTATGCTATTTTTTTATTATTAAATGATGATATATTTTTGTAATTTTATATGGATATTTTTCGTTTATAAAAAATTACACTATAACTGCCGGTCTTTATAAATGCACATATACATATATGAAAGTAATTTTATGGAATTAATTTTTATTTATATAGTATTTGTATCATGAATTTATTTAGATATGTTGAAAATTTTAATGATAAATCGAGTAGAATAAAAATTAATATGCTTTCAGATAAATTTGATTTAAAGTCAATCAAACTTTAACATAATCTTATTTTTTTAAAAAAAAATTAGATTTCTTGTGAGACAGTTTCACGGATATATCATGAAACATGTAAATTCTGCTCATATTACGTCAAAAACTTGTATGAGACAGTCTCACGAGTCGTATTTTGTGATACAAATATCTTATTTGGATCATCAATAAGAAAGTAATTACTTTTTATGCTAAGAATATTATTTTTTATTATGAATATCGGTATGGCGTACCCGTTTCACAAGTAAAGATTCGTGAGACCGTCTCACAAGAGACCTATTACATATTTCCAATAAAAAGTAATACTTTTGACATTAAAAATAATATTTTTTTATGAATAATCTCAATAAAATATTTGTCAAAAAAAAATTTATTATTAATCAAATAATTATCCATAAAATTGGATCTTAAACCGGGTCAAAATGATTATTAAAAGAACTTAAAATTTTAACGATAAATATTGGACTATTAATCTATCCTTATTTAAGTCACTCAACTAAACACACCCTTTATGGATAACTATTTGATTAATAAAATTGGATCTTAAACCGGGTCAAAATGATTATTAAAACATCTTAAAATTTTAACGATAAATATGTGACTATTAATCTATCCTTATTTAATTCACTCAACCAAACACACCCTTAGAGTTTTTGTATTAAAAAAATTAGTAAAGTTTATTTATTAACTTATTACTGAAATGTAATAAATATGTCAAAAACATCTTAAAGGCTTTTTAAATGATAATTAATTTAATTTTTTTTAAAAATAATAATTTAATTTATTCAATTAAGTATCATGTGGGGTACATGAGATATATAATCAAATTGAATCCATCAATTCATATTCAATTGAAATTTTCTAAATTATACGTGGAAAGTCATTTCTACCCTTGATTACCAATGTGATTTTACCTCAGATCTCTTGTATTTTCTCACTAGAACACTAACATTTTTACATTACATAATCTGTTTATAATTTTATATAAGTATTCAAATTAATTTTATTCGATAGAGAAAAATTATTATAATTGTGTTGAAACATAATATCTCATTTTAAAATTGACACGTTAAAATAATAACTTTGGTCTATTCGTAGCAATTAGTTTATGATCATCGTGTCTATTCGTAGCAATATTTTTTGCTATTAAATTACGATAATGTAGCCCGAATTGATTTGATTAAAGATTATTTATTACTTGGGGTGGCAAAAAACCCGAAAATCCAGACTCAACTCGAATTCCGTCCCATTCCCTTCACGAAAAATTCCCGACCCGATTTTTTGGGATTTTACTTGTCCCGATTAATTTCGGGATAAGGATCGGGCATATGATCTCCTCACGACGGGATTCCCGTCCCGATCCAAAATAATATTATTAAAATTTTATATTATTATTAATATTATGAATTTATAATTGACATTTTCAATTTCTAAACAGAGAGAAGATCAAAGAAGAACATTTTATCTATTCTTCAGAGAAAAGACGTTTATGCACTTCACGAAAGATCCTTCGTAAAGAAATGTCAAAAAAGTCCTCATAACGCTTGTTTAATGAGACATTGGCTTGATATGTTAATTTTTATTTTGGATTTGTGTGGATTAATCAAGATTTTTTTCGGTTTCTATTTCACTGCGTTTCAATTTAATGTTTACTTTGAAAGTTTCGGTATAAACTTTAATGTCACCGTGTTTCAGTTTTATTTTGTTATCAATGTAATGTTTTTACCGCTTTCTGATTACTCATTATCATTATATTTCAGTTTATGTTTACTTTGATGCTATGAATTTGAGAGTCATATGGTCGATTAAGCAATATGCTTTTGATCAAATAAAAATAGTTGAATTTGAATTCAATAATGACTATGAAGTCATTATCCCTTAGCTATTCATTTCAGTTCATGATTGATGAAACAAATATGATGTCTTGATCAGCACAAGCATGCTTGCCATTTTGTTGAGTTGCAGCGTTGTTTTCTTATATTTATTTATTAGGTTATTGAATTGTATCTTTCAAGGGATTTAATTTTTTTTTTTTGGGATATCATATATGTAGGACCGAGTGTTTACCGATTTACCAAAAGCTATAGTTAGTAGTAATGGTGCAACTCAAATCTTTTAAACCGCACAACAGCTCAAGCACCACGGTTCAATCGCTCTACCAAGCATGGGCAATTATTGCACCCAACAATCTCCCTCCCAATAATTGCACTCCTTGCAATCAATGGGAATCGAACCCGTGACCTTGGCTCTGATACTAATTGTAGGACCGAGTGATTACCGCTTTACCAAAAGCTGTAGCTAGTAGTAATGGTGCAACTCAAATCTTTTAAACCGCACAGCAGCACAAGCACCACGGTTCGATCACTCTACCAAGCAAAGACAATTATTGCACCCAACAATATCCCTACCCTACGGGATCCGGAACATTCGTGTCTCAACACTTGTTGGGTATAAGATCGGGAGAAAAAAAACTCTCAAATTTTATCGGGCCGAGTATTGAGTATGAGGATTATGGGACGGGTCCCTACTCAGTCTCGCCCCTATCTATTACTATGTATATACAAGAGTAGTTTATAGGAACTATATAAAGTACTTATTGTGCAATTTTGCTATTCATTTTATCAAACTAACTCCATGATTTTATTGTATTATAATAACATTTTTATTTTTATTTTATATCTTACCATTTCAATATCAAAAATTTACAATTTTTATTTAAAATTTAAAGACTCTCATTCTTTTTTTTTTATATATAGAACACACTCACGCGTGTGTCAAAATCTATCAATATTATATAATAATCTATTACGGAGAAAATTCTCGATTCAAACTTTATTTTTCCTTATTCATGGAGCAGTCCCAAACGATTTGTCTGGATCAATTTATCTAATTTCTAGAAAAAATAAATGAGCTTTCATATTTTAAGTGAAATATATTAATATAATCAATACAAATGTTATACAAAAATGAACCCATATTACTATTACTAACACTTATTTTCTTCTGTATATATAATCTCATAATAGGGGTAGATTTTTTTTGTTTTAAATTAGATTCGAAGAACTTATATTTTCTCCTATCGAAGAAATTTATATCACTACATCAAAAAGATGTTAATTATTTTTTTTCAAAGGTTGATAAAATAAAATTTCCCCACTTTTTAAAATATCATCTCTTCCACTGATAACCAGTGTAATAAGTGGTTGATTCCCTGAATAAAATTGCAATATTGCTTATACTATATTTATAGTTTTGTACTCACATGTATTTACTTTACCAATAATATTCAACTGAATATCTCATTAGCTTGGTTTACATATTAAATAATAATCATAATAACAATAAATATGCAACTTAATCTATACTATATTATTAAGTATGGGATCATTGGAGTAACTATTTTAGAGGACACTAAAATATTTAATTTCATAATTACCCTTTTTACTTTACTAAAATCTCATGAGTCACTCTATATTTTACATAGAAAAAATCTAAACAAAGCTTTCTTTTTAAATCGAACAACTCTTCTAAATTGAAAATAATTTTGTGTTACTTGTTTAGTATTATTTGATCAAATTAACAATAACACAAGCAATGCGCGTGAATCTTTTACTATTTAATAATGAAGGATCTTTGTCGTATGGAGCACCAACAGTCAGGCACGTGGAACGTACTCAGGTCGTATTCATATGCTTGAACACAAGTCAAGCCTTTTCCACTGTAAATCGGGCATTTGATTTGCACCTCTCCCGCGCAAGCATGCGCAAGACAGAGCTATTGACCAATCATTTTTACAATTTCACAAAGTACAACTCAATGTAAGCTCACTTATACCATTTTTATTTTCTCATGTTCCCTAGTTTCAATTCATACAAACGATGAAAAACTCGTTTACATGCACAACCCAATATATATTATATATATATACAATCCAACAAAATTAATGTTAATCGACAAAATTAATGTAAATCCGTTTATAATGTATTTCTACATATACACATATATATACATATACATATATATATACATATACATATATATACATATACATATATATATATATATATATATATATATATATATATATTTATATATATATATATATATTAAGTGTAGGCAAATGATATTTTTTTGTCATGTATGTCTGCCTATTTGTGATTTTGATCTATAATATTATTAAATTTTAGTGTTACTCATATATATTCTATTATTTTGAAAATTTCAATCTTCGTATCCAAAATAAACCAATTTTCCCCCATATATATCACCATATTAGAAAAAAGAAACTAGCATAACAAAAACTCAGGAATAAATTTTATTTTAAAAAATTTACTCTAAGTTCTTATATATATATACATATTATATCAGTTTTGATAGGATGCACGCCTACCGTGAACACTTATGTGAGCATCGATGAGATGCCACTCACTTATTGGATGCGCAATTTTTCTATATTTCTTCACATCCAATGGATGAGTGACACATCATCCGTACTCACATAGGTGTTTACGGTGGTATGCAGGGGGCGGATCTAGGATTTCGACACTGGGGGGGGGGGGGGGGGCGCTTACAAAAGACAAACAAAAATTTAGAAGGGAAAAGACAAAAATTCTACGGGTTATATTGAACAAAACATCAACCGTACGTTTCTTAACAAAAGTATTTCTAACTAAAAGGAATTCGACGTTCCTTAAAGTTTTCAAAATCTTCAGTGATAGTATCAATACAAATATTTTTAGCAATTTCTCTTTCAATAAATGTCGATGTTGGTTCAATAAATCATCACATGCCTTTTCTTCAATACGATGGGGTGATGATACATTATCTTTTCCAATATGGCATTGGAAAGAACATTTTTTTCCACTTCGAATCTTCTTCCAATTATCAAATACATCAACTGTAAATGCAGTTTGCTTCGGACATCCAGATGGCTTGTTAAAGATAAAGCATGGAAAGCAGAAAGCTTTATCTTTTGCTAGGGAATACTCTAACCAAGGAAAAAGCTCATACCAGGACGATTGACACTTGCGAGGATGAAGATTGTTTTTGTTTAGTGGGTATTCTGAAAGTATTGGCTGAAATGCTTTCAGATTTAGATAAGCTCGACGAATTTCCTCTTGCTCATTGGGAGAGTATTCCCATATTTGTCGACGCAATCCTGGATCACGCTCTAACAAGTTAAGATCAACCCCGATATTTTCAACCTTTCTAAACTTTTGAGACTCAACCTCAGGTGGAAGATTATCATCCGAGGCCATGGACTGAGCTGTAGAGTTGGGTGAATCTAATTGATTTGGTATCTTCCTCTTAAAGAATTTATCAATTGTACCAGATTTTCCCATTTATGAAAAAAAAACTACACCTGAAACAATAAATAAAATCTGATCGTTTAAATCAACTAACATCATAACACAATAAAATCTCATAAATCAAACATGAATTCAATAATCCATAAGTTCAAGAGGATGTAGAATTACCTGCTTTCTGAAAATAAGTATTAGTACTGTCAATTATTTCCAGCAATAATTACCAAAAACGCATCTGAATCCAGTTGTTAGCTGACCCGGGACGGCGGCTCGCCGAAGAAGACGCCGGAGCTTTGCCGGTGACTGGAAATAGTGAGGAAATCAATCTGGAAACAGGTGGAACAAATTACAAACTAATTAATTACAGCAATAAAACAAAGAGCAAAATATTAAAAGATGGAACAAACTAATTAATTACAGCAATATAGCCCACGAAGAACCAGATGGAAGATCACATCGACGAGCAAATCTACGAGATAAATACGAAACAATGTCAGTACAAAATAAAAAAAATCGATACTCCGAAAAAATTGATAAGAGTATAACAACTACCTGATATGGACGAAATCGGTATATGTAGAAAAATAGCGACGGTAAAGCATGATACCGTCGCTATATAGCGACAGTGGTGAGAAGCCCGTCGCAATATAGCGACGGTTTTGACAAGAACCGTCGCCGATCTGGATCGGCGACGGGTTTTGCAAACCCGTCGCTATATTGCGACGGGTCTAACCTAACCGTCGCTATATCGTTATATACTAAATTTTTTTTTTATTTTTTGGGGGGGTCGTGGCCCTCGTTCGCCCTACACTAAATCCGCCCCTGGTGGTATGTGTACAGCATATCAAAATATATATATACACACACAAAACAAATGCCGTAGCACTATGAATGCCTGAAATTGATGTGGTCCAAAAATTATTCCAGCCCCCATAAATGAACAGATACATAAAATCTTTATGGGTATCTAACAAGAAGCCGTAGTCTAGGAACAGTCCCATCGTTGATTTTAACACAAAATCTAGTGTAAAGATTTACATTTTTAGTACATCATGTGTGAATTTTCTATTTACTCCCCAAAAAAAGTGGTAAATTATTATGACAGTGGATCTACGCTGAGATTAATACTTTGGGTAGTCTTATCGATTCTTTTGGCTTAGAGAGAACACAATTACTAATGATCCGTACGTGGCGCTTGAATCGTTTTACGACTTAAAATATTTGAGTTGAACGATTACTACTAACTATAACTTTTAGTTTTTTCATCCTATACATGATTGATAAAATATAATTGTTCATTTATAAAAGAGCAAAAATTATTTTGACCATTGGTTCATTGACAAATTCGTACATAAAATATTGTGAATAAATTAATTAGTATATGATCTAACTAAAAAGTCAATTTTACTATTAAAATAAATTACTTTTAAGTCCAATTATTTTTATTAAATTCAGCTAGATATATATTTTATTTGTTAAGATTATTCATTGGTTAAAATATTTTTAATAAATAATTATCATATTTTTTGTATAAAACTGTTATAATTATTGAATAATAAAAATATATGTTCAATTATAATAAAAGTAAAAATTATAAATGTATAATATAATGATTTTTTATATAAATAAATCGTATAAATGATTAAAATATATTTTAAAATATTTTAAAAATATTATAAAAATATTTTTATTCATTAAACTCTGATAATTTTTTGACAATTATATCATTTTTTCGATATGATACTAATATTACACTAATATGTTGTTGATGTGTAGCTGACATCTGTTACTTGTCGTGACACATCAGTATTCTCGATGAAAAATAATTAAAATAAAAAAAAAGAAAAATTATATAATAAAAATTGAAATTCGATAACAGGGAAAAAAAATCCCCTCGATCGAAAACACAATAAATTAATTATTCACACTCTCCCCGGCCAGCTAACAAATTAGATACATATATACTTTGATCCACCAACCGACAAAATATATCAAGCCGTTCTGATGATGAAATATTAACCAATAAAAGCGACACCATCATTAATTCGATAAATTTTAATGAAACATTATTGCTTTTTAATATATAAATATTATCGAAAAAAGTTATTAAATTTATTTAATCTTGGCAGCTACGAGTTCCTCCAATGAATGATATATCATATATTATTTTATCCTCTCTTTTTTTCAATGTTCTAAAAGAAGCGTAAGTGTATTTAAACTTGAAGCTGACAAAAACATCCAACTTCAAAGACAAGCAGAAAAAACAGTCAAAATGTAATTTGATCGAATTAAGCATAATAACGCGTTTAATTAAGCGTGCTTAAGCACAATTAATTGCATATGTTTATTATTTAATTTTTTTATTTTGAAGGTATGTCTTTTTATTTTAAAATAATAAATTAGGTTTATAATTTAGATGTTTATTTTTTAATTTTAATTATGATGAAGTGTGTCTGACAATGATTTGACTAATATTCAATAATTTTTAATGTCGTCTAGTTGCAAAAACAAATAAAGATTGTAATTTTGAGATTTTTATATTTTATAAATATGAGAATTAATGTTTCGGAATTAAATTTACCATATTTATGTATTATTTTAACTATTATTGGTTTGAGATAATTACAATTACACTAAAGATAAAAAATATTTTTCACGCATAAGCACGTACTAATCTCGCTTAAGCTTGAAAAACTTGAAGCTCGACATCTACGGTTCGGAACGCTTTTTAAAACCTTGCTTTTTATGCATGAAATATAAGGAACATCTAATTGGGATTTGTCGCCATTTTATATCTCTGTGTCCCTTTTTTTAAATCAACATCATCATGATTATTATGACCTAGAACTCCTCTTTTTGCCCGATAATGGGTTTTTTCAGTGTAAAAAAGGATGACAGATATAGTGACGGTGGTAAAAACTATTGCTAACGAAATTAGTTTCGTTTTAACGATAGGTTTGTCCATCTCAAACATGTTTATATATATATATATATATCCTACCCATAACAAATTATATATATATATATATATATATATATATATATATATATATATATATATATAATTTGTTATACGGGTCAATCCTACCCATATTCACAATAAAAAGTAATATTCTTAACATAAAAACTAATACTTTTTCATGGATTATCCAAATAAGAGATCATTCTCACAAATACGAACTGTGAGACCATCTCACATAAATTTTTACCATATAGTTAATATGACACTAGATCATGTTAAAGATAGCACTCAAACCTAAAAAGGATTTAAAGTACAAAAGAATCTAAAATTGTTGCATTATAACCAAAGTTTGTCCCTATTAGCTAGAGAATCAAAATCTTATATGGTACAATTTGCAGAATTGATTAATTATCTTTTTCTTTTTCCGATTGAGTGACAATTGATTTATTCGGTACATTTAAACCATTATTCAAAATTCAACAATTATTTCTATTCCCATAAAAAAATAGAACAAAAGTGAAATGATTTATTGCCATAAATGTATTATAAAAATAGACCAATATTCTAGATAGAATATCAATTAATTATTGTACAAATTGCTAGTCCTCTTGATACAATAACTTGATCAGTATAATTATCCAAGAATCAAATGGAATTAAAAATTCTTTGTCCCGGTGACAATATCATTCTCGGATCAAACTTTGTTTTCATTTCACGAAAAGAATCCCATTTGGAGCCGAAATGCTTAACCCAATCTTCCTTGGATTTGTAATGTGGAAGATACTGCTTAATCTTCCTCCCACTCTTTTCACAAAATTCAAGTATCTCATTGTTTAGTTTTTCATAATTCTCCACTTCATCAGGCATACTTGAATGAAGTAACCCTAGGGTGTAGAAAATTTCCTCGTCCGGTATAACGGCAGACGTCCGGTCATCCCATCTGAAGGAAAAATAAAACGTATCGACATAAATTTTATTTCAGCCATCTAATAAACCAGAATTAGGTGTACGTTAGGGCAATAACGTTCATGACTTCTCTTATACTTTTATCATTTCTTCTATCAGAGTGCTGATATTACATCAGATATTATAAAAAGAGTATTGATCTTTGCTTGTATACCGAACAAGTAAGTTATTACACAAGAGCCTTAATTTGACTGATCAGAGGACTAAATCAAATTTAATCAGGCTAACAGGGATTGTAAAATTTACTATTTATCCTATAGAAAATGTTATATCAATTTATGGAATAGAAATTATTAATTATATTTGTAAGAGCTAGAAAAATATTTTACTTGATTCTGTTAAAAGGGTAGAAAAGGATGGGTCCTGAGATGGTGTGGTTGTGTTTCCTAATGATTTGGGCAAAGACAGCATCATTGAAATCCGAAATGGCTGACTTGGGAACAAACAGATTCAGCCATGGATGAACTTCCGAGTTGTGGTTGTCTCCGATCGCGACTCTCTTTAGAAAATCGATCACCGGCACATCTTTCTTGAACATGAAATCCGGAACAAATTCCAAATCTTTTGCCATAGTTTCGAGTTCCTGAGAGTTGATGAAAAACAACCACCACACCAAGAAAAAAAAATTTGTTAGCTGCATGCATGTTGACAAAATAGTACTCCGGTCCCGAAAAATGTACGGACATTCGAATTCGTGACATTAACTATGATACCATTTGTGACATTAAACCCATATATCCAAATAATAATGTCAACAGACAACAGGAACATATGTTAATCTTCACACATTAAATTCTTACAAATTATTATACATACTAGACAGAAAAAATAGTGTTCGTGTGTGTGTATAAGTGTATAAATGTTTTGAATGTATACCTCATCAATGGTGTCTGCGGTAAGATCATTGTAATATTTGACGATTTCGACGGAGTAGAGGAGACCTTGGTTGCTCTTCAATAAAGACCTGATTTTGGATTGATGAAAGGAAGAGTAAAAGGAAGATCTCCAGTTATTTGGAGGGCTATTGTCTGTAATAAGAGAACCTTCCACATAGTTCGGACCATTACTATCCGAGGAGATTAGATGTTCTTGATCTCTTGTGAATTTTGAGAAATCGTTGTAAATCAATCTCACCCATTTGGCCTAACACACACAAAAAAAAACATATCAGAAAATTCCGTCGTTTCATGCATGCATGTATCGATTAGTGTTAATATTTCGGGACGAGAAATTTAATTGATGTATAGGAATATGTTTGAGTCCATGAATCAAGAAGATCCAATGACTTTTTATGTGCTTACCCTTGATGGTGCTTTATGTAGGAGAATTCTTGCTCTGGTAATGATGCCAAATTGTCCTAGACCACCTAGTACAGCAAAAAATAACTCAGAATTCATGTCCTTAGAGCAAGTTATGAAGTCTCCTGTGCCTGAATCAAATACATGAAAAAGAAAGAACATTAGTTACTTAGCAAGGGGGGGGGGCGGGGGGATATAAAATCTTATATATCAATTATATCGAACTTTTTAAGAAAAGTATGCATAATATTTCTTTTTTTTTTTAGTTTACGTAAAATTGCAATTTTAGTATATAACCTGACATATATGGCCTTTAGTTTCGTAGTTTGTCAATTTCTAGTTTTAATTAAGTAACTTTAATTTTGTTTTTTTTTTTGTTTTTTTTTTTTTGGGTCAAAAGCAACTAACTCATTCGAATATTATTTATTTGACATTAATTCTCTTCTACATAGCTCATATAATGAGAATAAACTCATATTACATTGATCAAAGTAAATCTAAACAAAAACAAAAGAGAAAAATAAAACAAAACGAAATTCAATATTTCAAAATAAGAGAAAAAAGCTTGTCATTTCTTTTTATTTTTTCTTATATAGATTTTAGTGTGTGTATAATATAGGCTTTATATTCTTGTTATATGAGTATGTATTAGAGTATCGGTTCAAATAAGCTATATTTGATAGATCGAGTGAATTCGGTGTGAAAAAATGACCTAACTAAACAAAAATCCGAGTTGGTGAATGAAAACCAAATGTTAACAAATTAAAAGATCAAAACTAAAAACAGACCAATTTATGAGACTAAAATTATAATTCTTCGTTTAATTTATAATATGATTATAGAGACGATTATATTTCAATTCATATTAAACGTGCATGCAAAAATAAAAATAAAAATAAATCACATGCATACAAAAAAAAAAATCCATCACGAAAGATTCTTCCATTCACATGATAAATCACTCAATTCAGACTGACTCCAAACTCATCAGTCCAAAAACGAAATACCTTTTGTGACTTTGTACCTAACACATGCAAAAATATTCCTAGACAACTTTAATCCATAGAATCTCTTTTTTTTAAAAAAAAATGCAAATCGGTCGTTTATTTCTGCATATGTAATATTTAGCAAGTCATGCACGTACAAAATTAATTTTAAAAACATTCATAATTTTCTTAAAATATAACTTTTTTAAAAATATATTAAATCTTCTTCATCGTCACTTTCCTAGATCCGAGGGGTAACTCTCCCTAGTACTGTTGTCAATGTTGGCCCACTGAACATTCTTATAAACCAAAGTAAAAGTGAAGAAAGCAACCATTCAAAGTGTATATATCATGAGAAAAATATGCCACCCACTTATTATATACATACATTTACATATAATGATTACGATGTTTCACGTGAAAAATGACTAAAATCGAAAAAATCTATGAACTTTGAATTGAGTCAATGAAACTATATAACATAGATAAAAAATAGAAAAAATTATCCATTGGAAAGTTATAACTTGTTATATCACATTTTTTATGGACCGACTATCATGTATTTATTGATCTATAGATACAATGTATCACGCATATCGTTACTGTTTCCTATTATATGAAAAAAATTAACCTACCCCATTAAAAATATATAATACAAAAAGACATTAAAATAAAATAAATTTTACCTGTAATAACATCAAGTTCATGCACATTGCTGATCTGAGGACCATGTAAGAAAGATTGCCCACTGATTCCTCCATTCGACAGTGTTCCTCCTACGGTCAAGTACAGATAATCTGTCCAAGAAACCGGCGCCAGCCCGTGTTCTAACGTCGCCTCCAAGACATCAATCCACCTTTGCTCACCCCCGACGTCTGCGAAAAACCCTAATGCGGGGTTCCAGGAGACCCTAACCCCGACCCCGACACCGGCCCCATTTCCAGCCAGGGAAGTCATTTCCACCACCACTCCGTCCGCCGCCATCGGTTGCCCTCTCACAGAGTGGCCGCACCCTCTCGCGGCGACGGAGAAGGGAGTCGAGAGGTTGTTCGATAGCTTGACGAGACTGATTATCTCATCGATGGTGGAAGGGTAGAAGACTGCGGATGGGGTTTCTCGGACAAGGTTCCCGTAGTCAGCAGAGGCTTTCGAGGTGGATTCGGGGTCTGTTCGGAGATGCCCGGCGATATCTTTTCGCAGGATTTCATCTGGGAGTGCTGTAGCACATGGAATAATGATGAAAAACATGAAGATGAAATACGAAGGGAGTATCGGAGAAGGGTTAGCTGCAGCCATTTTCGAGAAGCTGTGAATGGAGAGATGGAGGTTGATTTTACAGGGGAATTGTGTGGAAATGGAGAGGCTATTTGTAGAGGAAAAACAAAGGGTTGCATGGAAGAAGCTGGGGAGGTGAATCCTGGGGCCTGGGGTTAAAAATCTTGGACATGTGATGCATGAATTCATATCAAAGATACGAAAGGACAAGACTTTAAGATGCCTTTTTTTTTTTTGCCTCTGTTCTAAACCATGATGACATTCCCATGACATCAAATTTAATTGTTTTTATGTAGTTGAATTATATAGATGTACGAGCAAACACAATAATTAATATATATATATATATATATATATATATATATATATATATATATATATATTTAAAAAAAAAACCTATGATAGGGAGAGACTATTATTGTAAAACGGTCTAAATATGACATTTGATATTCATTAGAAAAATAAGTAAACATACATTAGAGTCAAGTCAAGATACAAATAGAGGATTGATCGATCTATTGGGCACTCACTATCAGCATTTACGTGCGCACAACTGAGATGACATTTACGTATTGGATTTACACTTTCATCACATCTAATAGATAGACTTTACCTCAACGGTCCTCATATGAGTGCCCATATTGGGTGTCCAAAAAAGATCAATTCTTAATACACACATATATATAGTGGATATATAGATATAAAATATAATCAATGATGTAAATTTTTTTTATAATGTTACTTTATGTCTTATATAGTTTATTGTAGATTTTCATATATCATGATCATTAATATATGTACAAGCTAGGGTGACTAAAATTTTCGTTTATCCATATTTGTGATGCATCATTCCTTCTGAAGAATCGCAAAATTCGTGGTTTTGAATTTTTAGTCCTATAAATGGTTCAAATTTTGAATTAATCTGATTAATTTGTCTTTTTTTTTCGCTTTTAATCCATTTCATTTGTGTACTTCGCTGACTTGACGTCAACTTTGCCGACATAGATGATGGAAAAATCCAACCTTTAGAACTAATATAAAATTTTGATGGTTTATATGTTAAATGTCACGTATTAATTGGACTAAGTTCTTGAAAGTTGTATATATAGATTTGGATAATCTCTTCTTGAGTTAGATTTCGAGATAAAGTACAAGCCCATAATATTAATATGGTATCAGAGTCAGGTTAACCGTAATTTTTTTTTATTATCCTTATAGGCCATTTGTCAGTGTCTTGTAAACTTCACACTATAGTTATTCATTCATGAGCATGAGAAAGGAGTGTGTAAGATGTTCAAAATCGGATGGATTAAGTTCTGGTGAATTGTATATATGAACCTGAACAATCTTCCCGCTTAAACTAACTTTTGTGATGGAATTGACTCATATCCATAATCTTAATATCATCATATCCAAATTAAAGAAAAACCAAATCAACTTACGAAAGGGATTTTGTAAATTTTCCAATCATTCTAATTCCACCTCTCTATATTTGAATAATATTTCAAGATGCCGTACAACTTTCATAATTAGAAAAAATTAGCTATAAGGCTGCCAAGATATTTCTTTCTTAGGGGAAAAAAAAACTTTTCAAAAATGAAATCATGCAAAGTTTTTGTTTGCGAGAAAAGATGTATCAAATCCAACATGAAATGATTGCGTAGGCGAATATACATAATGGTTGAGATTCGATTCGCAAGTGTTGTACGTGCACTAACAATCGGGACCAAGGCTAGATTTCAAAGCCACCCACAGAATTCCTAGTTCTTGTGGGCATGGTGATTTTGAAAGGTTAAAATATTATTGAATGTTTATAAATATCAAACTTGGAAAATTAAAACAATATTTATTCTTCTTGGGATAATTTTTGGTACATCAAATGTATATTGTTATAAATCACATTACACAAAATTGAGAAAAATTAATTTATATAAATTTGCTCGGGAGCTAAGTAACATCACAACCAACGAGTCAACGACATAACAAATACTCTCTCGGTTTAAATGGCGGGAAATTATAATTTTGGTTGTGTAACTTGACTATTTTTCATCTATAGCCTTGTGAGTTTTCGAGTCGCAGTTTTAGTGTGATTCAGTGTTTATTTTCACTATTGTCAGCAATTTCAAGCATCACGTCAGCATTCTGATAAAAAAATGATAATAAATACCAACTTACAAAACGCAAATTAAACTTGAAAAGTTAAAGATTAAAACTTGAAAGTGATCAAGTTACACTACTGAAGAGTCAATTATATAAACAAATTTCATATTCGATTTACTGCATCAATAGTGAAAATTATTATTTTTGACATAAAAATAATATTTTTCGTAAGCCTGATCGGATCAGAGATCTGTCTTACATAAATGATCATTGAGACGGTTTCACATGAATTTTATGTTTGAAGTTACCTAACTTGCAGGTATTAAAAATATATATTAAGTCCAGATATTTTTTTTTTGTGAAAAGATTGAGTGCAGAATTTTTAATATCATAACATTTATCATATATAATTTTTTAATTTATCAAAAGTTTTCGTCGGTGGTCATATGTCTTAAAATGCACAATATTCCAAACCCACGTTTAAATCGCTTCCAAATATGGATAATTATTACTCCACAGTCCTGTAGTCCACTATGGTCTATGAGCCCATGAACTCAAGGAATGCCTTGAATGCGTGCTTTTAATGAAAATGATATTTAGTGGTGTAATAAATCAAGTCAGGTCGAAAAGATTTTATGTATATTCGAAATGATAGAACTTGAGTCCATGTTAAATAAATATATTTCAAGCTTTCATTTTCAAGTAACTTGTGAACGTGTTAGAATATTTCGTGCCGACCTCGAACTTGAGTCTTGATTTGAACCAAATTCGAGCAAGAATATTATGATTTAGAGTTTCAAATTAGACTCAAGCTCGAAAATATATAATTCGAACCAAATTTGAACATTAAAATTTCCTTCATATTCGATTCGATTATACCCTTAGCCGTTATCCATAACACGAATGATGTGATCCGGGTAAATCGGGTGAGCAAATTCGGGGCAATCTACCAGATTATGATATAAGTGTTGTGTGTTAGGAAAGTGAGCAAGGGAATGCAATTTGTGATGAAGTTATTCTTCTGTCAAATGACCTCAACCGTGACTTGCAAACAAGAAGATGAACTCGTGAATGGGCCGGAGAGTGTCCGGCATAACCACTCCGATGCTTAAGTCAGCAGATGAAGATGAAATGTAAAATGGCTGTATATGTGATGATATATGTGAGTGCTAGAGTTCAAAATTCCAGAATCCGTAAATGAAATGTATAACTGTTATTTATAGGAGGAAATCTCATGATTACCTAGTTTTCAGTGTCCACCTGCTAAGCATGGTAAGGTGGCGGCCCATACACTGTTTCTGATTACTTCCTTGACACACCAAACCCATGTAGTTCTGACAGTAATGATTGTAAAGCATGAGGTAGTTCATACTGATATACTCGAGTGTGGTGCGTTTCTCGAGGTAGTCCGGGTAAAAGTTCTCGGGAGCTTGCACGAGAGCTCGGGCTCCTGATTGCCCGGGTAGAACATATCCCGTATAATCTCATGCCCGGCTGCTGAAGAAATTAGTCTGCATATTGACTCTGATTTGGACTATCCATTTAGTTTTCCGGGTCATTCACGACCTGAGCTCTTATGAGGGTATCTACTAACAAACTTCTTAGGTGGGAAAACATTTCTGATTGCAAAATCTGTTTCGCATTTGAGAATTATAATGGTGATGATGGCAATAACTAA
Source organism: Primulina eburnea (assembly GCF_022965805.1). Classification (NCBI taxonomy): domain Eukaryota; kingdom Viridiplantae; phylum Streptophyta; class Magnoliopsida; order Lamiales; family Gesneriaceae; genus Primulina; species Primulina eburnea. Next base: position 4,601,900 of record NC_133117.1, on the reverse strand, counting down.
AGAATCAATGAAACAAATCAATTGAGATTTGACGTATCAATTGAGTCATGTATGAAGGGTAATATTCAGACAAAAGAAGTGGAAACATGCCCATATTTTCTTTCTTTCTTTCCCGATTGTCGTAAGATTACGCTTTTGTATGTGTTCGAAGGGACAACGTGCAGATCTCAAAAGTCAAATTCTAACCATTATTGCCTTGTCCATCTTTCCCCACGAGAATACGTGGTACATTTTATTTGTACCTTTCTCACATGTTTTGTAAGTTTTTTAATTGCTTAATAGCTATTTATATAACTTTTTCGGGTTATAACTTAAATAGGCATATATTACGACAAGCGTGGGACTAGACCAAGATCTCTTCGTAACGTGAATAGTAGTATACTAAAACTTAACTAGATTTTCCTAAGCATATAAGCTTGATGTCGTCCAATCAAAGATAAAAAAAAAAAAATTTAAATGAAACGTTCAACTCAAATCTTTGATGATTTGACTCAAAGATCACACGGACAAGAGATTGGTTGTACTTTGCAAGCTTACGTTGTTGAGATGTGTACCATCTCCAATAACTACAAGGAGAAGGATGCAGTGTTTCACGTTATTTTTCTTCATGTAGGGCCGTACGATCGATTCAGGGATAAATTTAGACAAGCCAGAGGAGCAGTTCTTTGGGGGTAAAATTATTTTAAATTTTGAAGATAGAGAAAATTACGTTTCGTATTTTGGTTTTATTATAATGAATTTTTCATTTTTACTCATTTAACTTGTATGTGTGTTTTATTTTTGGTTTTTTTTTTGAACCGAGTTCATCATGTTTTTCGATCAAAAAATGACAATAATAATACAAGTTATAAGCCTAAAATTGGGAAGAAAAAAATACAAGTTACATGACTAAAAATGAAAATTCACCGTAACATGACCAAAAAAAAGCATAAATGTTAAAAGATTAAAAATGAAAATTCACTGTTAACAAGACTAAAAATAGAAAACAAATACAGATTAAAGGATCGAAACTGAATTTTTTTAAAAAAAAAATAATACGATTTCTGGGATAAAATATAATAAATAAAAAAACTTTATGGAAAGTGTTGAAAATTTGATTAATAAAAAATACTTATGAGGATATTAGTATACATTTATAATATAAATGGAAAATTATGAAACTTCCATTTTCCATTTTTTGTCTTGTTGTCTGTAATTTACAATCTTAGTTTATTTTTTAGTTATTTTTCATCTTAATACTAACATGATATCTGAAAATGCTGGCGTGCCACCGAAAATTACTGATATAGTGACAAACATTGCTGACTTGTATGATGTTCTATGTTGATCTTTTAGTTTTGATTATTACAAACAATAACTTGTTGTGTTAGATCAAACTACTGTTTGCTCCGTATTTTAGGCACTCAAACACTTCAGTAGAATCCGTTCAACTGATCTCGCAATGTTAAGCTACGCGTTCGTCTCCTGCATATTAATCTATGGCAAACTACTCAACTGGTCACTGTATCCAATAATATCTATAAACAAACACATCTTATAAGGATCCTTTACCTACTTTTTAGAAACATTGATTGATTGATTGATCGATTGATCATACCCAACAAACATGATATTAGAATATTAGAAGTTTTCCACAAAATTCAATCAACAGAGCTAGTTATTTTATGCTGTCAGTGATCGTTTTTTTTTTTAATCATATTTGGTATATGCATATCTGCTCATTAAATGAAAGGCACCAGAAAGCAAGAAAGGGCGACATCAACAATGTTTTTGCATTAATGCTCATTTAATGATTTACATTCGAACATTGAACAGAAAAATACAAAAGATAATATTAGTAGAGAATGCCAAGAAGAGCATATCAGATAGACGATTCAAGCATGCATTCTTAAAAAGGCTTACGAACACTTATCACTTTGATACTTACTCACTGCTCATCAGCTATCGTTCCAAATAATATTATTCAAATCATTAAGGATCTTCAAGGGTTTCTGTCAAACTATTGGATTGTTTCTTGCCAAGATCATTTGAGAAGTTTCTCGACAGTTTGAGTCGAAGGATTAATAATCTTATATCTATATTCGTTGTTAGAATATGTGTGTCTCAACTGTTGTCCTAAATTTGAAGCGGGTTGTTATAAGTTTTGTAAAATCAAAATCTTAATTGTGTTATTTCCTTACAATATTTAGTTATCTTGTTTAAATTGTCTTATTTAGTATAAATTAGTTATAAAATTCATCGGACCGTTTCACACAATTTGTAATCGTACCGTTTTTTAAGAAGTTGAAAAAATCTGATCTTGATATTTAACACCATCAAGACCGATCACACTATTTGACAGGGTTTAATAGAAAATTTTAAACTTGTTTATCCACATCTCTCTAAATTCTAACTCGGTCATAATATTATGTTAAATTTCGATTGAAAAATGACTAAAATTGAAGAAGAAAATACAAATAAGAAGAATTAAGTTAATTCAAAGATAATATAACCATAACAAAAAAAAACGTATAAGTTACATAACTAATAATATAATTTTCCTAAATATAAAATTTTAAACTTTGATTCTTAATGGAAATATTAGTATTTTTTTCTCATTTTATTTTTAAAATTAAGATAGTCCCAATTAAATCATTTTCAGTCCTCTCGAAAATAAATTGTTGGTCAATTTGAAATTCTAGATGATTGGACTTCATGATAATTTCATAAATTACTCTCTCACGTGAGAAGCCCTTGATATGACATATGAAAACTGACTAACTAAAGAATCTCAACGAAAACAATTTAGCATAGGTGCAATATCTATACGAATAGGACTAACTAGCCGATGCTAGATATGATACAGTCGTATAAAATCTTTTGAGAAAGACCAAGATCATACATATTAATAAATAAGTATGTATTTTGTGAGACGGTCTCACGAATTTTTATCTGTGAGACTGTCAATTTTAATGATATTCATAATAAAAAGTAATACTCTTAACATAAAAGTAATATTTTTTTATGGATGACCCAAATAAGATATTTGTCTCACAAAATACGACCCGTGAGACCCTCTCACACAAGCTTTTTCCTTAATAAATTCGGTTTTCGACAAAAATAAAATGCGATTTAAAGAAATGACTATATATTTGTATGATTTTAATCACATGCATGTTTCTTATAAGCTCAATCATACATATATATTGTCATAAATGATAAAAAAAACAATTTAACCAGTCGATGTATACGAATCTTGGGGAAGTTGGTGAAAAATCCCCAATCAAAACATTTCTTTGGGTTCACTCCATACCCACAAAATTGTGGTACTATGTCATACAAAATGTGGTACACTTCATGTGGAAATGTGGTATTAAAAAAGTACCAAGAGACTGAACACAAAAAAAAATCGATGGCTGGGGACTGAATGCCAATTTCCCGACGAATCTTCGACAAAGATAATATAAGATATCACAGTAAAGTTTAGAAAAAAAAAAATTAGCAAGATTTTTGTGGGAAAAGTCCATATATTAGGTGGTAGCTAGTGAAGATTAATTCAGTTAAATATTTTAAAATTTAAGGTTTCATATGTGAAGGAAGTGTCGCATGATTCCCTTCAATATTTCAAGGATTTTGACCTTGTACATCGTATGCTCCAATAGAGCTAAGACAAGGGTAGCCCACAAAAACTAGTGGTTGGTTAATCACCTTTCACATCAATTTGTTAATTAAAAATAGAGTCGTGTAAAATATATTATAATGGTAATTTTTTTGTTAAATATTTGAAAATGTAAAAAGAAAATGTTGTAAGAATCTTGAAATGAATTTGGGGTGGATTGGAAGGTGCACAAAAATTGGAAGGAGTGATTTAAATTTGAATTGATGTTCTTAGATAAAATACAAAAACTTGTGTGAGACGGTCTCACGGGTCGTATTTTGTGAGACATATCTCTTATTTGGGTCATCCATGAAAAAGTATTACTTTTATGCTAAGAGTATTACTTTTTATTGTGAATATCGACACGGTTGACCCGTCGGTCTCACAGATAAAGATCGTGAGACCGTCTCACAAGAGACATACTCTTGATAAATATATTTGAATTTATTGTTTACAATTAAACAATAGTTTAAATCTTAAATTCACGTCTTAATTATTTACATATCATTATGATTATTGAGTTAACTCAAAATTCATTCTAATTAACATAAAAGATTATCTAAACATACTTTAGATGAATTTTTTTTAAGTATGTAGTCTTAATTCTCCAAACAATAAAAATATATATTTAAAATTCATACATCCAAGCACAACTTTACTAATTTAAAGTTAATTTGATGATTGAAGTCATTTTTTAAATGGCGGATCTTTCGTAATATATTTGGATTAAATCGTTTGAAAAATCATTTGAAATTATGTAACGTAATCTTATATTATCTAATTCACGCAAATTAAATATTAAAAAATTATGAAACCTCCTACATACATAAAACTAAAATAATTTTAAAATCTATTTTTTGTCCAAAATCTTGTTGTGTATATTCCAAAATCATTATATCTATATGTGAAAAGCAATTAGATAATCATATCCCAAATCAATTTCACGTGCTAAGTTAGCAAATTATTGGCATTATAGACAAGAAATTATTATGTTTCAATGCATGCGTGCATAACATAGGAACAATTATTACTTTTGCCCTTTTATTATTGCACGAGGGGCTTACCTTGAGATGTCACACAAATATTTAAAAATCAACCCTTTTGAGACCAATAAAAATAAGAGAAAATCGCTTCTTCTGTTTTCGATCATGTATGTTTGTCTCTTTGCGATATTGTTCATCTTTGTTATAAAATTTCAGTTTTAGTCAAGGATATCCCAATTTTGGTAATTCTAGTATTTTTTTCATCGTGATTGTTGACGTGACAGTATACACATCAGCGTCACGTCAACATTGCATTCATATCACGTAGAAAAATTGAATAAAACTGTCAAAAAACAAATATACGAGACTAAAACTGAGATTTAACAACATAAATTATCAAAATCGCAAAAAAAAATATATATAAATGACCAACAAAACAATTTTCCCAAAAAATAATCTTTCATTTCTTGAGTTGGCAATGTATTTCTCTCCACGAACATAAAATGTTTTTTTTATTTATATTCCTATCTAAAAGTATATATAGACCAATTCGAAAGGAAAGACGAGACACTCCGTGAAGCAAATCAAATTGTACAAATAAAGTAATACGAATATTTCGAGTTATAAAATTTGACGATCATACATTTTCTTTGGTGTTTTACTTTTGGACACAATGATAATTCTATTTAGGCTTTATATGGACTTTGGTAGCCAGGTGGGGCTTTGTTGAAAACAGTTCTAAATGCAAATTAAAACCACAATATATACTATAAGGCCACACACACAAAATAATTAGAGCCGTCAAAATAAATTGAGTCCTCGGATCGGTACGCCCAGTCAAATAGGTCGGTTAGGTTGGAAATTTCTCATCTCTCCTAAATGAAAGATACTGGGTAGATCCGTCTCATCGATTCGTTTTGACCACTCTAATAATAATGGAACCGAAATTTCATTTTCGTTGCAATCAAAATCGAATTTTTTTTTTTTCCAGAATGTTCACAATTTCGTATTTGTTTCTCAGTTTTAAATTCATCATAACATCCCTCAATTCATTGATAATGCAATTGATTCTAATATTGGTATCTTAAGTAAGAACGATACAAGATAAGTAGATTACAACAGATACATATATTAATGTGAAGGAAAGAAAATCATTTAAAGCATAACCCTCATGAAAAAAGTAAGTTTATATGCTTTTCGGATGAGTATTTTGCACAAGACTAATTTAATATGAAACAAAATAAGTTTATATAGGGTCAATCTGTTGAACATAATTTGTCTAGTTTTGTTTATCTGACTAACTTGATTTATAGGCTGTGCGTTAAAACCTAGATTTTATCCAATGCATCAAAGGGTAACGTACAGTTGCATATTCTCACGTGATAAAAAAAAACAGTAAATTTATGTGAACCCATTTTGACCATTGGTATATATTTTTTAATATTTCTGATTTCAGATTGTGAAAAATGGATTTGTAATATGTCTTGTCGTAAAAAAAAATATTTTCCACACAAATAAAAAAAGAAGAAGTTTCATTAGCTAATCAGTTTGATTTCGGCTTCACCTAACGATCGATCATAATCGTACATCGGTTTGGGCCCAAAAGAAATGGGCTTTAGAAAATGGTCCAAATTCTAGGCCCATTAAAGATCATTTAGAGTATTCACATAAAACTCGTGTAAGACGTTATCACATATCAACAAATTTTCAATTTAACTTAATTCATGAAAAATTATTATTTTTTGTATTAAAAATAGTGCTTTTTTATTTATGTATGGATCGAGTTGACTCATTTCATGAAAATAAATCTGTAAAACCGGCAAACAAGATATTTACTCGTTTATTTAAGTATAATTCATCGATTCTTGTTTATCATTTAAGCAATAAAAACCACGTGGTGACACATGTATGTCTTTATAAGCAGTGACGGATCTAACACTGCTATTTTTTTTTTAAAAAAAAAATAGCACCATTTTTAAGGTGCGATCAGCTTCCGTGCATCCAAAAATTTTGGTAAAAAAACTATAGTAATTGCAATAAATTAGTGTATAAAGTGTATGCAACACCCATTGCATGAAAAGTTGTTCGCCACTTTTTTTTTTTTTAAAAAATAAGTATTGTAAAATGACATGTGTAAAACTGTTAAAACAAAATAAATTATTAATATTTTATTAGTGTACGCATATATTAATTTCTAAACTCTTGCTTGACGATAGATTCAGCTATAGTTCGAAAGATTATCCTATTCGAAATCTTCGGATCTATGTTTATTTTCATCTCCCCCAAGCATTCCAAATCTTTTTGGAAATTCTTGCTCCCATTGGACCATTTGTATCTATATGCATTAGGATCCGCATTCATGGAATTATCGGTTCGAGAAATCAAGATAAGATGATCAAACCATTTCTTCCGACTCTTTTTCAAATTCGATAAATGTTGATAACATATTTCAATATAGTTGTAATATGAACTTCTAGCAAATTAATATCGATCTATTTTATCAAATTTTTATTTAATAAAAGTTACCTTTGAAAGTACATTAATTTTTTTAAAGAAAACCTAAGGATCCAAAGTAATATTACTTTTATTTTAACTATGTATCATATTTACCCGTCTCACGAAAATAGATCTATAAAATCATTTCATAGTATATTTACTAATTTATTTAAGTATTATTCATCGATTCTCATTTATCATTTAAACAATAAAAAAAATCATGTGATGACACATGTATATCTTTATAAACAGGGACAAATCAACATTAGGCCCGTCATAGGTTAGAGAATGGAGTACACACATCGCAAGAAAAATTTGTTGGCGATTTATTATTTATTATTTTTAAAGAAATGTTGTAGAATGATGTGTGAAGTTGTTAACCAAAATAAATTATTAATGTTTTTATTAGTATATAAAATATCTTACACATATATTAATCTGTAAATTTTTTATGAATGTAATATGAATTTCAAACAAATTAATATCCATCTATTTTATCGATTTTATTTAATAAAATTTAATTTTGAAAGTACGCTTAAAATATAATAAACAATAATTTAAAAAATGAAAATTTTGAATTTAAATGAAACTGGTCGATAGATCTCAAGTGTTTCAAATAAACTTTGAATCCTTAGTTTTTTTAAAAAAAAAAAAAAATTGACCAATGTCATTTTGACAAATATTCTCATATCAATATTTTAGATTTGATTTATTACTTTAAGTTAAAACCCAATTTTTAAGGCACAAATTCATTGGATATATAATATAATGAGTGTTTTTTTTTTGCTATAAATAATTTATCACTTTAAAATTTAAGCTCACTCAAATTTATATTATATTATTAAGTTTGAAACCCTGTAACTAATTTTTGATATCATTGTATGCTTTTAATAATTATATATATTAACAAATTGTTAAAAATTTAATCCAAGTCATATGTAGCTTAACAAATAGAGTTTTTGTAATGTCCGAGATTTGAGTTTGATACTTTTGAATTGATATATATTATGAATAAGGTGATGGAAGAACATACGTTGGGAAACGACGTTGCCAAATTTGAGTTTATTGGTAAAGGGAGACCGCACCCGCGCCCTGTTTTTTTACCGTACCCGCGGTAGTTGGGCAGTAGGGTATGATATTAGTACAATAGAGACGCCGCACCCGCGGTACAAAAGTGAGCGCACCCGCGGTCGTCTATTTTGAAAATTTGGAAGAAAGGCCGTAGGCTCAGCGCACCCGCGGTGCAACGTGTTTTATGAAGAATAAGCCACTTGCCCCTTTTCATGCATGAAATGTTTATATATATATAAATCGGCCCTTTTCTTCTCAGAACAAGAAGAAAACGGATATCCAGGGAAAGCTTTGATTCTTGATACTGGAATTTGATTCGCGAGAAATCCGACTGTCTGATTTTGAATCCGACTTCGGTACTGTGTTCCTATCGACGTCGGCTACAACTGGACGTAAGTTGTGTTATGTTTTGATATGTTTTGAAATTATGATGTTGTTGGAATCGAATACACTTCATATATGATGTTCTTGACATGTTAGACATCGTAGAATCAAATACAGATTGAAAAACAGACTGATTATGGAATTGTTATGAATTTCAGAGTTGATTGGGTTGAGATATGATATCAGATTTGTATCCTTATTGATCATGAGTTGCAGGAATTGATATGTGTCGAGTTGTATTGCTGGGTATATTGAAATTGTGCAGTTATACCGTTGAAACAAAATGTGATTTAGTTCTGATTATATCCAGTACCGATTGATTGGGATATTGATATTGTATTCCTCGTTATTGTCATTGCCAGACTGAGTATTGATAGACTTTGCGTTCGAGACTTCGACAGATTCAGAAAGACAGAAAGAAAGGTATAAATTAATGTTGAGTTGAGATTGCACAACTCGAGTGAGGTTTGACTCGAGTTTCCCTAAATCACATACTTAGTGTATTGAAGTGATATTTGCAATTAATGATATTGATGTGTGTGGTCTATTGATTCATAGACAATGGATGGGTGACCCCCTGGGAAGTCCTTGTGTTGCACCCTTTTTTTTTTTTTTTGCCCGTATAGGCTTAGCTCAGTTGGTCAGCAGCAGTGAATCTTGGAGCAATGACCAGGGATCGAGTCTCGCAAGCGGTAGTGTGGGAGTTAAATTCCCTCCAATGAGGGGGAGCTCCTTGTGCACGGCGTAGCATAAGGTCTAGCTGTTGTTGGTTGGCTGAGTCACCATGATTTATCTCCTCTCACATTCCTGTCGGGCCGGGGATGAGAGGCGCCTAAGGTGGGCGATTTCACCTTTTGGAGCAATGTATTGAGTCATAGACTGATTCGTCTAGCTATCGGCTGATTCGCCTAGTAACTGTGTAACGCCCCATATTCGACGACTGTCCTCACTGTATCAAGACGGGTCTTTCCAGCGTGCTTATGTCCTCACTCACATGCACCCTGGGAAACTTCCCAGGAGGTCACCCATCCCAAAATTTCCCCAAGTCAAGCACGCTTAACTTTGGAGTTCTTATGTGATGAGCTACCGAAAAGAATATGCACCTTCGTGATATGAGTAGTACAAATCAAATCTTTTAAGCCCTCTTCAACTGTACAGTCCATTACATTGAACAGTCTCGGAATCCCTCTCCTTCCGGTGTAAGAACGGTTCATTCATGTTCCCTCCACCTAGAAGCCTGCCAGGAGCCGCTCATTGTCCGTGCAACTGATGGCACCGGCGATCACCCCCCGCCCTCTTCGACCCCGGGCCTCACATGCCCACCAGCTTCCGCTTGGTTCGTCCTCGAACCACACCGTACTCGGAGAGGTCGGCTCTGATACCACTTGTAACTCCCCAGATTCGACGACTGTCCTCACTGTATCAAGACGTGTCTTTCCAGCGTGCTTATGTCCTCACTCACACGCACCCTAGGAAGCTTCCCAGGAGGCCACCCATCCCAAAATTGCCCCAAGTCAAGCACGCTTAACTTTGGAGTTCTTATGTGATGAGCTACCGAAAAGAAGATGCACCTTCGTGATATGAGTAGTACCAATCAAATGTTTTAAGCCCTCTTCAACTGTACAGTCCATTACATGGAACAGTCTCGGAATCCTTCTCCTGCCGGTGTAAGAACGGCTCATTCATGTTCTCTCCACCTAGAAGCCTGCCAGGAGCCGCTCATTGTCCGTGCAACTGATGGCACCGGCGATCACCCCCGCCCTCTTCGGCCCTGGGCCTCACACACTGGCTGATTCGCCTAGTCATTAGCTGATTCGTCAATTATGTGGCCGATTCGCCCAGACACTGGATATATGAATTATATCGATGCCGTTTAGGAATGGAGTCATTCCTATCGACTGAGATTCGATATATTTGTCAATATCCAAACACCGGGATCCCTAGATTAGGAATGAGTCGAGTCTGAGTCTGAGTGTGATTCATTGTTTGATATTGATTTATGTTTCTGATTTGATACATGTTAGGAATATCTGTTATATGCTTTTATATTGTATATATGATTGCATGTATACATTGTTTATACTGGGATGTATTTCTCACCGGAGCTATCCGGCTGTTGTCTTGTTTTTATGTGTACATGACAACAGGTAGGGCAGTATCATGATCAAGAAGAGGATGAGAGATTCAGGATTAGCGTGGAGATCTGGACTTAGATTAGAGTGATTTTCAGGACTTGACATAACGACTGAACTTTAATTAAGTTAAATAAATGTTGTGCAAGATTTGTACTATTACACTGACACGTGTATTAGATCTATTATCTTATGTTTCCGCACTTGTATATTAAAAAAAAATTATGTCCCATTATTACTTAATTGTTAACTTTGATCTTAATAACAATTAAGTATTGAATTAGGTTCGGGTCCCCATAACAGTTTTGGTTTTCTAAGCATCAAGTTGTAGGTTCAATTCCTAATTTTTTCTTTTTTTTTTCCTCATTTTTTTTTATTTTTTTTAATTCATATATCAAAATTACAATGTTGTCTCTCATTATTTCTATAATTACATTTTGATCCTCATTTTACTCTAAACAAAATCTATACTATCTATACTATATTATTAACTGTAAAGATATGATAATAACTACCTAGAGAGGACACCAACTTTTTTTTCAATTTTACCCTTATATGATACTAATATTACTTTTGTTTTTATTTTTTAAATTTCAACACACACTTTTATTTTTATTTTTTTTATTTCAACCATTCAAATATCAATTTAATCACTCCATAATTTGTCAAATTTCACTTTAATCCACCGATAATAATAAAAAATATTATATACACACGCATCGCGTGTGCAGAATAACTAATAAATTATAAAAAAATATTATACAAACACACGACGCGTCGATGCACTAATTAAATTTATGTATCCATCCTTTTTTTTTATAACCGTCCCTTTTTATAAGGAACTGAATATATGTAAAAAAATTGGCTTACAATTCACCAACCTACAAGATCTCGAGTTTGTAAAAAAAATTATTATTATTTCTAACCGTCCCTTTTTATAAGGAACTGAATATATGTAAAAAAATTGGCTTACTATTCACCAAACTACAAGATCTCGAGTTTGTAAAAAAAATTATTATTATTTCTAATAGAAGATATTTGTAATTCTCAATGATATATATTATCTTGTGAGACTCTTAAAATAAATATTTTAAATGATACCGAAATATTTAATTTTATAATTATCATTTTTATCATACCAAAACTCGTCAAATCATAATATATTTTACATAAAAAAATCTAAACAATTTTTTTTTAAATCAAACAATTTTTTTAAATTAAAATAATTTCATATTAATTATTTAATATTATTTAATTAAATTAAAATCATAATTATAACATATATTTTTACATATTTTCCAAAGATTCGTTTATTTGTCGTACCATTTCATTTCACGTAGTTCAGTTTCAGCTCTCTGGAAGTTAATCGCCGTCTCCGGCATGGCCGCCGCTCCTAGAATCCTTCTCTCCGGCGATGTCCTCGGCCGCATCGGCCAGCTTTTCAAGCGTGTTTCCTCTGTATGCAATACACCTCGACACTCACTCACCGTCATCATACACACACACATTTATCGATTCCAACTCCATTAAACTTTCGATGTATTGTCGCCATCTCAACTTTGCAGGTGAACAAATCGGCAGGTCCGTTCGATGCGTTGTTTTGCGTTGGTCAGTTTTTCCCTGAATCCCCGGACCAGCTCGAGGAGTTCAACGACTACCTCGAAGGACGCTCTCAAATCCCTATTCCGACTTACTTCATCGGCGATTATGGTGTTGGTTCCGCAAAGATTTTGTCTGCTGCTGCAAAAAATTCGGCAAACCTAGGGTTTAAGATGGATGGCTTGAAAGTCTGCGAGAATTTGTATTGGTTGAGAGGCAGTGGAAAGTTCACGCTACACGGTATGTAATTACCTACTCTTAAGTCTTAACAATTCTGCCTTTTTAATTTGAGTTACCTATTGAATACTTTTTGCTCGTGGTTTGAACTGGTTCTTCAATACGTTCTGTGTATGTATGGCTTTTTTTAGTAGGATGAGTTTTTAAGTTTAAGTGCTCGAAATGTAGTGCTGCAATTTGACGACACAGTAATTAAAGAGATGGACGTAACAAAAACGTAACTAGAACTGTTTGTCTCGTGAAGCCTCACCTCATGAGATATTGATGTGCTTTACCAATTATTCGAATCCCTATGGCTACTAACCAAATGTAACAAATGAAGTTAAACACCACATTTATCCTTGTATGTGTTGTTTATAGTCCTTTTAATCGTAGGATGTTTCTGTTGGGTGTAGATGAAAGTTGTATACCTGGACTTTTTAATGATCATATCAACAACGGCACTTTGTGTTGAGGGTGAAAAAGAAGAAAGAAAATTGAAAAAAGAAAAAATAATTGATGTTGGGGTGTAAATCTAAGTCAGACTAGCTTCAGTAGATGTTATTGTTTTTGTTTAAACTGCAACGGGCTTGTGTCTTTGGACCCTAACAGCCTAACTTCACAGGGCATATTAGATAACAATGTTATTTCCCTCAAATCTCTACTGGAAGTTGCATAATGTTTTCAATTTAAAGTGCCTGCTTTTTAGTGTAGATTTTCTTCATGCTTTTCCCTTGTCTACATTTTTTTGTAAGTAACCTTAATTTATTTACTTTTTGATTTTTGAAAGCTGATTAGCGCTTGAAAGTTATGGTTCAGGCCTTCAAGGGGTTGTATCATGCATATCTAACATTTTGCATCCTGTGCTAATATGAAAACTCGTGTTCAGGTCTTTCTGTGGTGTACTTATCTGGTAGGCAGTCTGCAAGTGTTCAACAATTTGGGACTTACAGTCAAGATGATGTTGATTCACTGAGGGCATTCTCCGAGGAGCATGGAATTGTGGATCTTTTCTTTACATATCCTACTTATAAACATAAAGTTCTTGATTATTCTTTCTCACTATCTCTCTCTTTCAAATTCTCCTCTTGCCACGATCTTTGCTTCCTTCACTTGATTTTACTAATGAATGGCCCAAAGGGGTCACAAATAGAGCTGCTGCATCTGAAGCTACTTCTGGAATATTGGATTCATCTACTGGTGACCCCACCTTATCAGATTTAGTATCAGAGATCAAACCACGGTAAGGAATGTTTAATTTGCTCATGTGATATTGTTTATCCAGAGGATTTTGGTAAACTCATGAAAAGTTTATGGTTTTGACTTTAATACCTATGAAAACCAAATTAGAAACATAACGAATCAAAAAGGCAAATCTAAAACTTTGGCCATGTGTATCCAAATGAGAAATTAAGATAGGGTCTACCAACTAATAGTTTTAGTTCGAGAAAAAAATTCCCTCGAAGCTTTGTAGAGATCCACATTGAGAATTTCCCAAAAATCAATCCTGTAAAAGAATGGCTGGTATTATGAGGAAAAAAATATAACTTCTGAAACAGCATGCGGAATGCAGGTAACACGTAGTATTGTGTAAATTATACTGGTAACTGTTCTAAAAGAGTTTAGTAAGTTTACTGTCTAAGTGTTTAGTTGGTAGATTGTGGCAGTGACAGTTTTAGCCCAGTCAGCAGTGCTCGCAAAATCTCTGAAAAGTGAAATGAAAAATCTTTGAAAAGTGAAATGCAAAATCTCTGAAAAGTGAAATAAGTCGAAGAGTAGGTGTTTGGAAAACACGTGTGAAAATGATTTTTGTAACGTTTTGCTATGATACGGCAATATTTGCCCTTGACATAATTTCTAACATGAGGTCACTTTTATGGTAGCTACCATATTGCAGGGACAGTTGGTGTCTACTATGATCGGGAACCTTATGTTAACGTTGGTGCTGTCCATGTGACTCGTTTTTTAGCCCTTGGGTCAGTTGGAAATAAAAACAAACAGGTTTTTGTTCTTTTTCAAATTTTATTCTATCATTTCCTCACATGTGACTTTCTGCTTTGTATGTTTCTAAATTCTTGCTGCACTTATAAATTCTGGATTTGCAAACCTGAAGAATGTCATGTAGAGTGTTATGCTTTTTATATTTTTTATGACACTAAAGCTACTATCACTTGATAATTTTTACTTATGATTCCAGAAGTTCCTTCACGCGCTTTCACCTATGCCAGCATCTATGATGTCTGCTGCTGAGATTTGCACAAAGCCGCCAAAAACTACTTTGTCTCCTTATTCATTTTCAGAAAATGCCAGCTCTGCTGATCAAGGAGTAAAAAGATCTGGAGACAGTAGTTCTGATACACAATATTGGCGTTATGATGACTCTCGCAAAAGACCGAAACATGGAGATGGTGATGGTGAGAAGTTGTGTTTTAAATTTGTATCCTCTGGGTTGTGTCCAAGAGGAGAGAAGTGCCACTTTCGTCATGACGCAGAGGCAAGAGAACAATCTGTCAGGGGTGTGTGTTTTTATTTTTTAAACAAGGGAAAATGTGAAAGAGGTCCAGAGTGCATCTTTAAGCACAGTTTACTAGAAGATGGAGAAGGATTTTCTGGAAGGAGATCTGAATCTGGCACTGGAAGCTCAAACAGGTACAAGATTGTTGAAGTTTTGTTCTATAGTTACTTTTGAATTTACGTGGAGCTTAAATGCCGATGGACAAATGACTTTAAAATTCGTTAGATGAAAAACTCTTTAGTTGTGGATCAAAACATTACTGCAAATGGTAGAAGTTAAGTTAAGCCCTTTCACATGATTTTGATTCTCTGTAAGAATCATAAATCCAAAATGAAGTATCATTAAAAGCTTGAAATTGGACAAGGTTTTGATTTAATAAAACCCAGCAGAAATATAGAATCTTATGAATTTGTTAATTTGATCTAAGATCCGTATAGATCATAGTTTTGACTTAAAAAGTCTGCATAGCTTTATGCAGCACTGGCATGCTATATTGTTTTCTTGTGGTTCTTTCCATTTCTGGCGTGACATAAATCAACAACTATAAACATATTAGTGTATCAGGTCCAAAGAATGCTGGTTTTGTTTGTCAAGCCCCAGTGTGGAGTCTCATCTAATCGCCTCGATAGGAGAAGATTACTATTGTGCACTCGCCAAAGGACCATTAGTCCAAGATCATGTGCTCATAATACCTATTGAACATGTGCCGAGCACACTTACTTTACCCCCAGAATGTGAAGCACGCATATCTAGATTCCAGAGCAGCCTTAAAGCTTACTTTAAGAGCCAAGGGAAAGTAGGAGTTTTTTTCGAGTGGATATCTAAACGTGGAACACATACCAATCTTCAGGTATGAAAAGTTATACTCTTTTATCCTGGGCACGTTTTACTGATAATTGCTGGTAGTATGGCTTGTCCTGTTGCCCATATGTACCTGGAATAGTCCTGTTTACTTTGTGTTATGTCTTTGTTGCTTGTGTTTTGTTTTTCCATTTGACATTGAGTTTATATTCTCGACTTCACATCATTTTCCCTTATGTACATTGACCAATATATACATGAATGTCAACTGCTCATTAGCCATCAATTTATATAGGTTATTGGCTTTAAAGTTTTATGAAAAATCTCTGAGTGATTCCTCTAGTATTTTTATGATTTTTAAGACTCCATTGGTTTATCTTCTTGCAGGCTGTTCCTGTACCATCATCTCGTGCAACTTCTGTCAAAGATATTTTCAATTTAGCAGCGAAGAAGTTGGGTTTCAAGTTCACAACAGTTGAAAGTAAGCTTTTATTTTGACCTCAAGTGCTACTATCAACTCATAGATACCTATACATATAACTGAGATATGAAACTAACCCTAAATAGTGGAATCAGAGTTGTTATTAGGCATAAGATCATGAAACAGATGCAAGTTTAATCGCAAAGACCGTCATATTTCGCTGTATAATTTTAATAAATAAAACCTAACAGTAAGATGAATGTAAATTGTGAATCTGAATTATTAACTTGAAGATTCAGACTGTTGACAGCCAAATTGGAAGCAGTCAAGCATCATTGACTGAAATAAGTGTGTATTTGGAAACAAAGGTCATTGCCATATGTGTAGGAAGGAGTCCAATAATGTGATTCGTATCTTGAAAAATATAGTTGATTCATTTTGATTTACTTTTAAAAAAGGGTGATTGGAATTATGTTCATTGATGCGTAAGTTGTTGGTTGCAATTTGAACACTTCATATATAACGCCCTTACCCCAGCCATTACTAAATATACTATAAGCATGCACAATTAAACTTGATAACAATAATTAAATAGCGAAAACCAAATAACTTAATCATCTTACAACCCAAACGAAATCAGAACAATGATTGCAGTCTTAAACGTTAATACAACCGATATCGAAATCATAATCTTGCACGAGAATATTAGAAACCAAATAAAACCTTCATTGGATCACCACCGAAAACCCAACTACTCTAGTCAGTGACTTGGCCGAATGAACCGTGGAATGGAATGCCCATGATAAAAACAAGGACGTGAGCGACAATCGCCCAATACGAGTATGTACGAGTATACAAAGCAATATGATTCATGTGAAATGCAATACGCTCGGTATCAAGGATCAAGTCAAGAATCTCATGTTCAGTCTAGAGATCTATAAGTGTGTAATCTAGAATATATAGGCATGTTTTGGCTCCCACACAGTGTTTTCAAAACCAGGCCGGCTCGATCGGGAACTGGTCTTGAGTCTAGTTTGAAACACCTTAAAAAACCATTTTAGCGGTCAAACCGGTCAAAAACTGGTTGAACTGCCTATGAATGCCGGAAAATCGGTTCAACCAGTATTTTGAATTTTTTTTTGAAAAATTAATTTTTTAAATCGTAAATTTAATATTTTGTTCTATATGTACATAATTATTTGGAATTTAGACTTCGTTAAAAATATTATTTTAGTAATTATATAATTTATTTAATTTATTGTTTTTGTTTTAAAAATATATATAACTATAATTGGAATTTTGGATATATGTATATAGTTATTTAGTTTTTAAACTTTGGTAAATATATATTTTTTGTATATTTATATGTATCTTATACGTATGTTTAGATTTTAAACTTAGATAAGTATATCTTTTTTATTATTTATACACATTTAAAATATATTATTTATTATATTATTATTTATATAATATAATGGCTTTTTGGTCTGACTATCGGTGTTTAGCTTCGATCATCGATCCGGTTGATAAGTATATATTTTTTTATTATTTATACACATTTAAAGTTCTTCCTAATGATTCTTAATCTTTATTTAAGGTTTTATGATTATGTCGGTGTTTAGCTTCGATCACCGATCCGGTTGATTAAGTATATATTTTTTTATTATTTATACACATTTAAAGTCCTTCCTAATGATTCTTAAATCATTATTTAAGGTTTTGTGATTATATTTGTGTCTGTCGTCCGTCCGTTGATGACGCCTCGATCTGCGTGTCCCTCGAGTCGACACTAGCTCCGAAGCTTCCCGACACTGTAATGCCCTTGAAACTTGCTAAAACATATAAGGTATATGAAGTTAGAATAAAGTGAGAATTGGAGAAACACCGTATATTTTTTATAAATGTAGAGTCAACAAGGATTAAAGAGTCTACAAGGATTAAATAAACAACTAAGGAGATAAGATAACTTAATCCTAGGAATTTAAAATACAAAGATACAAATAAAGAGATAAAATGATGGATAAGTTCTTATCCAACTAAGTAAATATGATCAACACTCCTTCTCAAGGGTATAGATTGATCATTCCCAGCTTGGAACAGAATTCATAAAATGTTGGACGAAACATAGCCTTGGTTAGTATGTCTGCCACTTGTAGTTGAGTAGGAATGTAGGTGACAATAATAATCTCATCCTCAATCTTCTCACTAATGAAGTGATGGTCTACCTCAACATGTTTCGTCCGATCATGGTGTACTGGATTATTTGATATGCTGATAGCTGCTTGATTATTACACAACAATTCAACTGGGAGATTTTCTTCCACTTTTAACTCGGTTAGCAATCTTCTGAGCCACATCTCCTCACAGATCCCATGGGCCAATGTTCAAAATTCAGCTTCCGCACTGCTGGGGGAAACGACAGGTTGCTTCTTACTTCGCCATATCATTAGGTTTCCTCGTACAAATGTGCAATACCCTGATGTGGAATGTCAGTCTGTAGGGTATCCAGACCAATCAGCATCACCGTAGACTTTAGTTCTTCGGTCTGTAGTTTTTCTGAGTAGAAATCCTTTACCAGGAAGCCATTTGAGGTACCTCAACACACGATATGTAGCTGCCATATGTTCCTCAGTCGGGTTGTTCATCATGTAAGATCAGTGACGTTCCATGTATTGTTATTTTCCAATGCCTTTATTTCATCAAGGACTACAATTTTCCAATTTGGATCATCTAAAGCATGATCTATGGTGGGGGGAATTTGGACCTGATCTAAATTGAAAAGAAAAGCACAATACGTAGGTGAAAAACGTTCAAATGAGATGAAGTTGCCTATAGGGTGTTGTGTGTATGATCGAATTCCTTTTCGTAGAACGATAGGTCTTTCATCAAGGCTATCAACAAGATCACTGTTGTTGATCCCATGAGTATCAGTAATGATTAATTCTTGTGAGTGTGTACCTGCATTTTTTATTGGGGAGATTTCATTAACAGTCTGAATTTGTGTGGGTACTTGTATATTCTCTTGACGATGATGGTTTCTTCCAGAATTGGTATGAATTGGCTCATGGAGGTTGAGTTTTCTAGGAACCGGTGGTGGATCTGCTGGCTTAATATTAGATGTAATAGGCTCTATATAAGGAATGGATGGTATTGTGGATTCCCAACTGCTCGGTTCATTGGTGGTTGACAGTCCAAAGGAAGATCTTCTAGCCTCAAATTGAAGCCAATCACATACTTTGATCTCTCCCAACTCTCATGTAATTGATTTCTGAAATTATGATGTAAAGATCTTCCTTTGGACTGTAATATTTGAACAGAATTTTGCATCTAAATCTCAAACTTCCAACATACCATTTTCGAAATGACCGTTATTATTTTTAAACCCGCCTACACTTGCTAGCAACCGTTAATTCAAATCCGCATATAACCGTTTTCCTGATTCCTTGATATTTTTCATCCTTTCTTATTTGTCTCATCTTTAAGATACTTGTCATTTTTTGCTGCTGCTTGTTCTACATGTTGATCCTGGGTAAAATTCTCATGTGCAGTAAATGAGTTTGGGTATTATGGAGACTTTGGTGTGTTCGAAGTTGGGGGCTTGAGTTGTATGCTATGTGCTGGTCATTGGCCCCGCTTTCCAATTCCCGAATTATATCTCCAAAATATTATTGGTATCATGAAATATTCTTGAAAACTGCTGACTGTGCTACAATCTGTGGCTACCATTATGGCTTCCCTTGAGGTTGATCAACCCGAAAATTACCTTCTTAATTAATGGCCTGTGGTATTAGCAATTACTAGTGAGTCATGACATGAAGGAACAAGCAGATATCAAGCGAGTGCAATGAGCCAAAACTTGAGTGAGGAAAAGTATTGAGTACTAGATTTTACTTTGGGCACGACAAGATAGATGAAGACTCTTAAATCTTTGAAAGCTTGTACAGGACTAGGATGTCTTGCCCTCCCAGTGATTATAAACTTCTATATTTGTTAATTAATTTCATTTCTTATAAAAACATAGTCAAGGAAGGTTTAACTTCATTTTTTCGTGATCTAATGATGCCAAGACTCCAAATATAGTACCCCCGGGACAGGTATCCTCTAGAAATTCTTTCATTGGAAAAACAACAATTTTACTCTTTATCCAATGTTAAACTGGATAACAAGCTCTGTAAAGTTATTGGTACTCAAAGATAATTGTTCTAGACCTTAATAAGAATGGAACACCTCTTGCCCTATCAAGTGCTTCTATGGTTTTTCTTCCATGTTAGTTCGTACATATCAGGGCTGCTAAGAATGAACGTAAAGTTGTATGTTTTTTTATCATTAACACTTTCACTTCATCTCTTTCTTTATTTTCTATTCAGATGATAATAGTTCTGAAGGACGGAAATTACTGCAGATGCATCTCGATAAGAATCAGAGTTTATTTTATGTGGAAGCTCCTGGGGGAACATTCATGTCACATGTCATCGAGGAGAATGAAAAATTTCCTGCTCAGTTTGGTCGCGAGGTAAGAATATGAAACTGCTACAAAACAAGGTTTGCAACTTCTCGGCTTTAAAAGTTGCGTTGAACTCTAAAAACACTTTAGAAGTAATGCCATCAAATTATACTGTATACTTGTTTCCAACCTCTTTCTGCAGGAACACAAATCCAATGTTGCTTTTTACTGTGTGTACGATATCATATCCCGTATAACACAATTGCACGATTCACGTAACACTGGATCCTAATCTGGGCCCGATCTTTTAAAAAGCGATACAAGCTTGCTAGTGCTTGATTGAGTTCAGTAGACCAACTTACAACTTAAAAAATCCGCGCTAAGAAAACTATAAGTTTCTTATCGTTATCTTATTTTTTTAGTGAAAACACATGCTTTCCCTCCTATGTGGTACATTTTTTTCGGATTTTTTCAGCATTCTAATATCAGGTTGCTTTTTAGTGGACTGCTCATTCAACTTGTCAAAACCTAGATGCAAAGTCGGCCCCCTTTTATTGACTTCCACAATTTCTGTCAACTCGACAAACCTAGATGCGAGATCAGCTCCCCTTTTTTGGGAACTTCCATAATTTCAACTTCATCTCCGAACATGAAATTTTGGTCATCTTAACTTTACAACATTTGATATTGTAGGTTCTGGCTGGGTTGTTGAATATAGCTGATAAGGCTGATTGGAGGAATTGCCAACTGACCAAAGATGAAGAAACAAAAATGGCTGACGATTTTAAATGTCGATTTGAGGAGTATGATCCAAACCACTGATACAAGAGCAAGTAAGTCAACCTCTAAATACAAATATACCTTTTTTTTATGACAACAAGGGAGTGGGGGTATTATGCTTTTACTTGCTTTCGAACCATGTCCTCTCATTACCATAAAGAGTTCTTGGTCTCAAGTGAGATGGAAAGGCATTTTCTCTGTTGTTAATAATATTGAATTATATATACAAATGTACACTATTTATTTGCTTTATGCTAGCCCAATAGTAAAGATGAACAATGAAATTCAAACATTGAATTCAAATGTTGGAGAGATATCCGTTGGGACGTTCTCTTCTATCTATCAGGGACTATGCCAATCCAACCACCAGGTGGTGGCTATAAGTATACTTTTCATTTTTGTTTTATTGTAATTTGGTTGTTTTTATTGTTTTAAAATATATAAATTTTGGTTTGGTGAACATAGTTTAACGTGGGAACTCCTTTATTAATTTAATCATATTTCAAATCCATATGCACAAGTAAATAATACATGATAAATTATATACTGATAATTGAGAATTAAATGTAATTAGTTGTGGATAAATAATCAATCCTATTACTTACAAATAAGTGTTGGGACTATGAAAAAAATAAGAAATACGAAGGATAAATTTTTTTATATCAATATAAGTTGATTTAATATTTAATTTTTTTAAGCACTGAATTAGAAAAAAGATTTGGCATAATCAAATATTTAGGGAATGTCTCTACATATATGTGTGCGCGTCGTGCTACATCACGTTGGTTATTATTTCTTTTTATCTTGGTTCCAAAGATATGACGTGGCATATTTGACATAGGTATCACAATGTGTTCCAACACGGTTAGTTTAAGATAGTCGTATCGCAAAGATAATAGAATAGGTCTTTTGTGAGACGGTCTCACGAATATTTATCTGTGAGACGAGTCAAGCCTATCGATATTCACAATAAAAAGTAATACTCTTATCATAAAAAGTAATATTTTTTCATGTATGATTCAAATAAGATATTCGTCTCACAAAATACGATCGTAAGATCGTTTGACACAAGTTTTTGTCAAAATAATGATTAAATAAATCTTTCTAGAGTGAGTCTCACGTGAGACCGTTTTACGGATCATAATCTGTGAGACGAGTCAACTTTACTCATATTCACAATAAAAAGTAATATTCTTAGCATAAAAAGTAATATTTTTTCATGGGTGACTTAAATAAGAGACCCGTATCATATATACGACCCGTGAGATCGTCTCACACAAGTTTTTGCCATCTTTCTAACATAAGAAATGTGTAAATTGAGGTGTTCGTGTAAGAACATAAATCACATAAATTTGGTCGAAATCACAACCATTTATTCCCCGAAAAGTGGCGCAAATCACCATAAAATTTACAATACACGGTTGGATGGGAAACACGAACATTCTATCACATATTTATATTGTTTATTAAGCCACAACCACGTATTAGAATAACGAAATTACTTCGGTAAATTTCACAGCTATTGTAAGGCCTCGAAAAATAATGATATTAAATAAAATAATATATATTATGATATTGCGTCATAATAATATATATTTAATATTATGGTATTAATATTATGATATATATTATGATATTGTGTCACAGCTATCTAATATTATATATTAAATTATGATATTTAATATATATTTAATATTATGATATATATTATGACATTGTGTCACAGCTATTTAATATTATGATATTAAATAAAATAATATATATTATTGTAAGGTCCCGAAAAATAATGATATTAAATAAAATAATATATATATATATATATATATATATATATATATATATATATATATATATATATATATATATATATATATATTGTGACAAAAATGTATAAATGTACATATATTTAGACAAATGGGTACACTCATGTATGCATATATACATTTACATTCGTATTTAATTTGACAAAAACTTTATAAAATATTATATATATTATTTACTTATATAATAATAATTAGAATAAAGTATATAATCATAAAAAGGTGAAATGGTGAATCAAATTTCGACCGTAGAGTAAACGCAACTTGCCTTTGTAATCATTCTATAGCTTATGATAATCCTTGCAATATGTCCTCACAATCAGACAAATTGTCCAGCCTCACCTTTAATTATAGACAAAGATAAGATTTTGTTTCCAAAGTCTTCCTTTTGAAATGATGGCTCTATATTGTCTAAATAAGCATCATTAGTGTAAATATTTCTTTATATATTGCTGCTGTTACTAATGTTTGTTAAACAAAGACGGCGTAATAGGAATATGACAAAAACTTGTTTAAGACTGTCTCACATATCGTATTTTGTGATACATATCTCTTAATTGGGTCATCCATGAAAAAATATTACTTTTTATGCTAAGTGTTACTTTTTATTGTGAATATAGTTGTTGGTATATGTTAGTGTACATCCGTAATTAGCCCATGTAATGTACTGAAGTTGGTACATGTACCCATGTATTAAAGTCGCATATTAGCTTTAGGGTTTTACCGCTTTTGAACTCACGTTTCTTTGAGCTTCTATATATGGGTGCTTGTACAGACTTTTTGAATTAATTCAATAGAAGTTGGATTCACCATTTTCCTACTTGGAACGGTTGTTTGTTTAACATTGTATCAGAGCCACATCTCCCGGGAATCATGTTCGCGAGATTCATCGCCAATTTTTCTATTAATCGTCTTGGCTCGCAGCTAATTTTACATTCAATCGATTGAGATCGTTGAGTACTTCATTTTTTCCTTGCACATCCGTTTTTATCCAGCTCCAAGTTGATAGATCCATGGCAAACAATAGTAATTTCAACGATCTCCTGTTCTTGCACCCATCCGATGCTCCAGGTATGACTATTGTTGGTGAACGATTGACAGGGGTTGAAAATTATGGCATTTGAAGTCGTGCTATGTTAATCGCACTTCGTTTTAAGAATAGATAGCGATTATTGACAGAAAACGTGTGCGCGACCAGCTGTAGGAGATGTTACCTTGAATCAGTGAGAAAGATGTAATGCATTGGTATTATCTTGGATTATGAGTTCTGTTTCGAAAGACATTTTTAGTGGAATTGTATATTCTAATGATGTTTCTACGGTTTGGTTAGACTTGAAAGATCAATTCGATAAGGTGAATGGCTCGTGGATTTTCTCTATTCACCGAGATCCTGGGAGATTGACACAAGGAAACAACACAATTTCAGTGTATTTTTGTAGGCTGAAACAACTGTGAGATGGATATAGTTCCTTGGTCACCTTGCCTTCGTGTGAGTGTACTGCAGCGCGAAAATATGTCGAGCATGATTAGCAACATCGTTTATTGCAGTTTCTGATGGGCCTTAATGATAGCTATATGGATATTCGAAGCCAGCTTTTGATGATGATGCCTCTACCAACACTTAGTCAGGCGTTTTTGTTACTTTCTCAAGAGGAATCTCATCATTTGTTGTCCTCGGTTGATCAACCTGCTTCAGTCTTCTACTCAAGACAAGGACAGAGCGATGAGCGAAGGAAAGATGTGCTTACATGTGAACATCGTGGATGGAATGGACATGTCAAGGCTCATTGTTTTAAGTTGATAGGCTATCCTCCAGTCCACAAGTTGTACAAACCACAACAAGATAAATGAAATTTTAAACGATTTAGTCCAGAGTTTGACACGCCCAAGATGAGGGTTGTAGCTCACAATGTTGATGGAGAAGACAATGAGTCCTCACCAAAGACCATTACAGGGGTTGTCTCTAGCTTTACCCCAGCTCAATATGCTGAGATATAACAACTACTGGGAGGTACCACTCTACATTTATCAAACACTAACGCTGCTAAAACTCTGGAAGCATGGGACACCAATGTTGTAAACATGGCTGGAAAATCTCCAAATGGTGCTCAACTTCTAGTTAGTGCTAAAGGGTCCGTGGCTGTTTTATACAACATTCCCATTCATGATGTGCTTTATGTTCCCAACTTTCAATTCAACCTTCTCTTTGTTTCCAAATTCACTACATCCCATAACTACTATGTCACATTTTATCCTCATTATTGTACATTTCAGGACCGTAAAAATGGGAGGATAATTTGGACTGGTAGGGCACAACATGGACTTTACCACTTATCAACAACACTATCCCAGCCTTCTCAAGTTCAAGTTGCACACCATATAACATCTAGCATACCACAGTGTAATACTTTAATTTCTTGTACCTATGTTACTCAAGATTTGTGGCATCAAAGACTAGGGCATATGTCATCTCTAGAATGCATTTGTTACTTATTCTGTCAAAGAGCATAGATATGTCTCATTGTGGGATTTGTCCTAAATCGAAACAAACAAGGTTTATTTCCTAAAGTTAGTTTGTCCAAAACTTCTTCTTTGTTTGAACTTAACTAGTACTACATATGAGCATTTGGGGCCTTTTTCGAACACCAACCTATAATGGAGAAAATTATTTCTTAACAATTGTAGATGCTTTTTCTAGAGGGACATGTGCTTATCTTATGCAATACAAATTGGATATTCTTAGACTTCTAATCCAGTTTCTTGTCATGGTTTTTACTCAATTCTCCTTGAAAGTCAAAACAATTCGAACCGATAATGCTTCTGATTTCTTTAAATTTGAGTGTGGTTCGCTGTTTATGTTGCTTGGGATTTTTCATCAAATCTCGTGCCCATATACTCCTCAACAAAAAATGGGTGGTTGAAAAGAAACATCGTCATATTCTTGACTTGGCCCGAGCTTTGCACTTCCAATTGTCTGTTCCCCTCCATTTTGGGGAGATTGTGTCCTCACTGCAGTATACCTCATAAACGTACTCCCAGCCCCCTCCTTACCAACAAAAGTCCTTTTGAAGTCATTTTTGGCAATACCTCTTAATATGCGCATTTGAAAGTCTTTGGTTGCCTTTGTTATGCCATATCTTTGCATCTCACACACAAGTTCTCTCCTAGAGCTAAGGCTAATGCGTTTTTGGGCTATTCCGTTCTTCAAAAAGGATAAAGGGTAATGGATCTTGACACCAAGTGATTTTTTGTTTTAAGGGATGATGTTTTTCATGAATCTCATTTTCCATTTGCTAAAAAGTCTCGGCCCAGTTCCATATTTCCTGAATCCATTTCATTATTCGGTCCTTCCCATTGGAAGATCACAATTTGTCAGATGACCCCATTTCTTCAACTATTCCAGCCCACACACCTCCAATCCCCTTGAGGATATCCTCTCAAATTTTCCAGCCACCCATTTGGACAAAAGATTTTTCTTGTCGCACATTGTCTCACGTCTACACTACTCCTTGCTCTTATCCCATTTCCAACCATATCAACTACTCAAAATTTTTTCGGTCCTATCAAAGTTTTTTAACTGCACTTTCCTTTACCACCGAACCACGATCTTACCATGAGGCCATCATGGATCCTAGGTGGAAGCATGCAATGGATTTAGAACTAGCAGCTCTGGTCTCTAACCATACATGGGATGTTGTTGATTTATCTCCCTATGTCAAGCCAATAGGGTGTCGATGGGTGTATAAACTGAAATTCTCGCCCAATGGAAATGTTGATAAGTTTAAAGCGCGGTTGGTTGCTAAGGGCTATACTCAACATGCTAGAGTTGATTTCCATGACACATTTTCTCCTACAACTAAAATTACCACCATCCAGTGTTTCTTCAGCATAGCAGCCATTCGAGGTTGGAGTTTATTTCAAATGGATATTGCTAATGCTTTTCTCCAAGGGGACTTAGATGAGGAGATCTTTATGCAATTGCCCCTCGGTTATCACGTTCAAGACCAGAATAAAATTTGTCGACTCTGCAAATCCTTTTATGGTCTTAAACAAGCCGACAATGGAATCAAAAGTTTGCTGCTGTGATAATTGAAGCAGGCTTTGCGCAATCTCAGCATGATCATTCCTTATTTACTCATCATGATGCTCATACCAATATTATTTTAGTGGTTTATGTTGATGATATTGTCATCACTGATAATAATATGGATGCATCTGATGCCTTAAAGATGTTCTTACACTCTAAACTAGAGCTTCAAGACCTTGGTCTTTTAAAGTATTTTTTGGGGATTTAAATAGAAAGTTCTACCGGTGGCATCCTCCTGAATCAACGAAAATATGTTTTGGATCTTCTTGCTGATGCAGGGGTTCTGGGAGCCAAACCTTTTGATACCCCAACTGAACAGCATCAAAAGCTCACTTCCCATGAATTTGATCGCTTGCTTCCCTCTCCATTAGCTGGTGTCTCGGATAGTGTACTTACTGATCCACACTCCTATAAACGATTAGTTGGCTGATTGATATATCTCATCATTACTAGACTCGATATATATTATGTCATTCAATGTTTAAGCCAATTTATGAACTCTCCTAAACACTCACATATGGATGCTGCCATGCGGTTTGTAAAGTACCTCAAGGGATATCCTAGTATGGGCATTTTTCTGTCCGCTCACAACGCTCTGAAGTTATCTGCCTATTGTGACTCGGATTGGGCTTCCTTCCCCATGTCTCATCGATCACTAACAGGTTTCTGCATTAAATTGGGTGATTCAATGGTGTTATGGTGAACTAAAAAACAGAGTACCGTTTCAAGATCTTCGGCCAATGCAGAGTATAGAGCCATGGCTACCACCTCGTTTGAGATAGTTTGGATACAAGGTTTGTTGTCTGATATGGGGGTGTTGTTTACAGAGCCTGCCAGGTTGTATTGTGATAATCATGCAGCTTTACACATTGTTGCAAATCCCATGTTTCATGAACGCACGAAGTACATCGATATCGATTGTCACCTCATCCGCGACAAGATTAAAGCTGGTTGTTTTCAGACGGCCTACGTTGCTTCCTCACATCAGCTCGCTGATATCTTCACCAAAGGATTGGGTACCGATCAACGTCGTTTTCTACCGTCCAAGCTTGGTGTCCATAACCTGTTCCAAGCTTGAAGGAGGTGTGTTAGTACAAGTTAGTGTACATCTGTAATTGGCCAATATAATGTACTGAAGTTGGTCCATTTACACATGTAAAGTCGCATCTTATGGTTTTACTGCTTTTAAACTCACGTTTCTTTAAGCTTCTATATATGGGAGGTTGTACAAACATTTCCAATTAATTCAATAGAAGTTGGATTCACTATTTTCCTACCTGGAGCAGTTATTCGTTTAACAATAGTTAACCATATCACATAAGAAAAATGTATGTTATTTTTGGGTAATATAACTTCGGGTAATATGCAACTGGTACTCGTAAAATTTGATATTTGTTGAAAATGAATTAACTGACATTTATTTGCCTTCGTGGTTTTAACGGGAAATTGGCCTTCAATCTCCAGCCGTCGATTTTTTTTTGTGTTCAGTCCCTGGGTACTTATTTAGTACCACATTTCCACATGAAGTGTACCACATTTTGTATGACATAGTACTCCAATTTTGTGGGTAGGGAGTGAACCCAAAGAAATGTTTTGATTGGGGATTTTTCACCAACTTCTCCTTTATTTGTGGCATTTTTATAAACATCGATGCATGAAAATAAATATATTTACACACATATTTTTATATAAAATTAGCATTGATCTATGTCATGGCATTGCATGACATTTTGAGCCTCGATCCTATTTATGGTCATTTTGATATCGCGTGTATGATCGAGGTAATTGTTGAGATGATAAGGAGTTGTCACTAGCCCGAGAGATGTTGTAGGCCGATAAGACGCAATATGTCTGTAGTCCCTGAAGAGCTGACCAACACATGGTAGTAGACTGGTGGAGTGGTCACTACGGCAATGTAGCCAAGCTTTGCATGTTGCTCGAGCTATTATTACTCTGCAATTACCGATTGTGCTTTTCTCGTTATTTTATTTACCCTTGCATGTGGATTTACTCTTATCATGCATTACATTCACATATCATTCATTTTAGTACACATTATTTTTATTTCTTTTTTTATATATTGGGTTATTATTCACCCTTTCAGAGGCAATTACTGTTTTGTGTGTGGATGGTAATCATGGCAGCACGACGTCCATAGTCCAACTGGGTGATGAGTGGTCTAAGCAGAGCACTTATAATGTAATGTTCATATATGGAGTACTGGCGATAATAGAGGAGATAAGGATAAAACCCAATCTATCGTACTTCTCAGTGAGAGTTATATGGTCAGTGTATATGCCTCTCCAAGCGTTGTGTGTGTATATATTTATGGTTGTTACCCTAAAAATTTGAATGGTGTGATCTCGATTATTATAATTTATATGGTTTTGATAACAAGAACGCATGTGTTTCAGATTTGTAAACATGAGGATGTGTGTTCAAGAAAGCACACAAATTTAAGTAATTTTTTTTAATATGAACTTTTTAACGATCCAGAAAGATTAATATCCTTAACTTGATTTGATAGTACATTACAACCTAAGCTAGTGAATGCGCAGAATGCAGTTCAACATTAATGGATTTGCCTCACTTATTTATTGATCTACAACTGTGGTAGGAATAAGTATTGGTGAGGTGTCAAATGCCAATTCACACGTGCACACATCAATATCTCAAATCCCATACTCAAAAAAGAATTGAGTCAATAAAATAATTAATTATTTTATTTGAAAAAATAATTAATTACGCTTCTTTATCTTACAATTTTTGACCATCTATTGTTAGTTTAAGGACTAATAATTATTTTTGCAAAAGTTACTCATTCCCAATAGAAAAGGCTGACTTTCTCATGATTCCACCTTTCTTTATTTTTTAAAAAAAGTAAATGAAGAATTTTTGTTCCAATATGCAAGATTTAGTTAAGTTTCTCTTACACCATTCATCTAAACAATAAACTTTAATAGTTCTTTCTATTTTTAGATCATCTCCAATCCAACGTCATTGTAGACGTCGAGGATGGTGTCGCGTAGCGCCAATGACCTCATATTCACCTGTTTTATTATTTTGAAACATTTAAATAAGACGTCGATGATGGTGTCGCGTAGCGTCAACGACCTCGTATTCACCTGTTTTATTATTTTAAAACATTTAAATAAGACGTCGAGTATGGTGTCGCGTAGCGCCAACGATCTCGTATTCACCTGTTTTATTATTTTTAAACATTTAAATAAATTTAAAAATGATTTGATTGAATTATTATTATACAAATGTGTTATTCACTACTTGAATTCATTTATTTAGTAAGTAAATATTTTTTTAAAAAAAATTAGTTCCTCTCTGAATTTTCACTGACCGATGCAGCATTGAGGTATTTTATTAATTTATGTTTTTAATTATGTCCATAATTTTAAAACTAGCCCAAATAATTAAATTGATGAATGTGTAAGTAATTAAATTCATTTGTTTAGTTCTTAATAACTAACTAAAGTACTTATTTTATTCTTTCATCATTTATGATAAATATTTATAAGCATTATATATGTTTATAGGATAAGCAATGCTATTAATCTGTTAAAAACGGTAACTTTTGGAAAAACGACGAAAACTCGATCTCACATCTTATTTATTTATTATTTTATGATATATAAGTTGTTGAAAATATCAATACTTGAGTTGTTATTAACACAATTGAATAATTAGTTGAATAAATGAACTAAACTATTAATGTAAGCTACTTAAATGTAAATAATCTTTTAAAAGTTATTGAATAAAAAATTTGTAAATAAAATAATAAAGAATATTATGTGAATATCTTTTTAAAGTAAAGTTTAAAATTTATTGATTGAAGATAAATTTTATATTTATTACATAATTATGCTTTTTTTGAATCTAAATTCTGCGCTAAAATTGAGTTGTTAATTGAATTTGTCCATGATACATATCAATTGACCAATCTTATCCATTTTAAAAGCATAATAATGTGTGACTGAATAAATTTATATAATAATATCAATCGTGATTATGATATTTTCGCGTCATTTTTTTTATTAAAAAAGTTCATTGTGCAGTCGTGTTTATATATATATTGAAGTTTTTATATAAGAACCATCAAATAATTGGGTTTAACAAAAAAAAGTTTGTGAAATATTTCAATGAGGCTCTAATTATGACATCTCTTTCTTTCTTTTCATGCAACTATCTCATTAATTGGCTATTAATTGCAATCAATATCAAAGAAAATCTCCTCTCTTTCTAGTCAAGAACAGAATAAATAATATACACTATTTTTTCATCCATAAACTGAAAATATAATAAATAAATTTGACAGAATCACTCTCAGATATTCCATCTGTGTCTCTCATGTGTGCATGTGAGTGAGGAGGGAGAAATTCATAAAATCTTGAACAAAAACAAACATGGCTGTCGCT
Source organism: Primulina eburnea (assembly GCF_022965805.1). Classification (NCBI taxonomy): domain Eukaryota; kingdom Viridiplantae; phylum Streptophyta; class Magnoliopsida; order Lamiales; family Gesneriaceae; genus Primulina; species Primulina eburnea. Next base: position 4,570,087 of record NC_133117.1, on the reverse strand, counting down.
GTTTTACCAGCTACCAACACTCGTTAGCAATAAGACTGTTCATTTTTTTTTTCTTTGCCAGAAAGGTTTAAATATTGGTAGCTTTTTGTACGCACTATTCTTTAAGTGCACATATGTCAGTGGAAACGGTTGTTTCTCACTTGTTTGATTGTTCTGCCCGGAAAATTTTGAATCTTTTATTCACAGCTGCCAAATCTTGTTATTATCTGGTTCCAATTTCTGTAATACCCATTTAATCAAGAACTAGAAAAGATTGTTTTTTTTTTTTGGGGTTTATTTTCATGGCATCATCGAGTGTTTGGATTGCGTTTTGCTAGGAACCGACCCTCCTTATTTCGTGTCTTGCTTACCTCTCACTCTTTCTGCCAGTGGGTCTCCATCTTTAATCTAACCACTTTTGTTTTTGCTTGAAGACATCTATCTTTCTTGCACTAATTTCTGAAGATGAATTGTTCTTTGTGAGGAAGATCAGTTTTCTGGGCTTCCCTTATTTTGGTGTTATGTAGCTTCTTGATGAATGGATTTTCATTGAGATTGAGTGGAGGGGTTTCCCTTTCTCTTGTTTGGATTTTTGAGTGAGATGGGGGTGGTGATGCTTCAAGTTCTTGGATTGGTGCTGAAAGCCTGTGCCTTTTCTTGTTTTATGGTGATTCACGCACTTGCTGGTAATTCTTTCAATTTGTTCTTGCTTGATATTTTATCCAAAGATCCGAGAAGCTTTTGTTTTCCTCAGTGTTTGGAACAAATTATTCGATTGTTCTAGTTTGGAGGCTTGCCGCTACTTTGATTTGGTTTTGGCAACATCAAACTATTAATGCATTTCATGATTTAGAGGAATTAGTTGTTTTTGGTATTTATTTTTTAAAATTCTTTAGAAGTAAGGGTGGAAACTGGATATCAAATATGATTTGTGAATTATGAATTTCACACATTGCTCAAAATCTTCACCCATTGTTCATTCCTGAACTTTTCCATGTTCTCAAGTTTGTTTGCCAAGACCAGTTCTGTAATTTATGTAGATAGATTCGTTGCACCGAATTGGAATTTCAGTCTACCACCGCTTAAAGATTTTGTCGGTGAATTGTGAAGGATGCAGACCATTGAATTGCCTCAAATCTCTTGATGTAGCAACAAATGCCTTCAAATTTTTAGTGGCCATTCTTCTAATTTTGTAAGCTTGGCCCTTTCGACAGTTGAAAGATTCTGCTAAGCTACATCGGCCATAGGCTTATCGAAGTTCAATGCGTATTCTCCAAATCTATCCACCCGTTAGTAGATATGTGCATATTAAATTTCAAAGACCTGGCTTGTATCTATACACAATTCATTTGTTCCATCTCCCGGAGTGCATAAAAATTTGGTTGCGACTCCATTCTCGAGAAAATAGAATTCTGGATTATTGGCCATGCAATGTATGATATCTGCTCATTTTATAAATTCTAATGCAAAATTCCTTGTGCTAGTTATTTTTAGTTTATATTGCTTCTGTTTTGCATATTCATAATTTTGCATCTTTCCTTATTTTCTGAAGGTTTACAAATTGGGGAACGAACGCCTGGCCTTTTGTATGACGAAAATATCCTAATCAGCATAGCACCTGTTGCAGATCCTCCATCCTATGGTAGCATTCGTATTCATAAATGTACTATCATTTTCAATACGTCGTTCGATATTAAATTAACCTGCAGATGAATCACCATTTCAGGGACAGGTTTCCAACCTCCACTCATAATTCCTCCTCGCAGCTCTGGACCGGTACCTCAATCAACAAAAGGTCTTGACTTTTCCCCAAGCCCAAGTTCTCCTTCAACACCACCTCCTACTATTCTTGTTCCTCCCACCGCATCTATTCAGCATGCTGTCCCAGCCATGCCACCAGTACCTCCTCCAGAGAATCCTCCGCACGCAGAACACCCTCCCTCTCCCTCTATGTCTGATAATCCAGGTAACTAGTTATAACTAGTAATATTATAAAATCTTGTCAATTTGTATTGGTTCGATATGATTTAGATTTTCATTATGCAGTACCGAGTATGCCACCTTCTATTAGTTTGCCGTTGGAACCAAGATCTCCGCCGCCAAATTCTCGTCCAGCTATAGCACCCGAAAATAATGCTCCCCACTCACCAATAGCTCCTGAAAATAACGCTCCCCACTCACCAATAGCTCCAGGTTGTTCAAAGCTGAGGATTTGTTCTGATCTCATCATTCTTTACCCTGCAGTTAAATTCACTTAATATTGGGTATTTTGAAATGCAGTATCAAATGCATCAGCTCCAACGAGTATCTTAGGCAGTCCGCCACCCTCACACTCCTTTTTACCTGAAGAACCACCTTCCCTTCCGCCTGGTATGAGTTTTGTCCTCTTACATTATTGTTGAAAAAACCCTTTGAGTAAATCTCAACCAAATCATTCTTGAAGATGATTGTCTGACGAGTTGATCACGTAGTGCCAGACATGTCTTCACCTCCACCTTCTCCTGGAAATTCCCCATCTACTGATCCAATATTACCTGAAGAACCACCGTCCAGTCCACCAGGTGACACTTGTGTATTTTTTTTGAGTTTATCAGCACAGTTGCTATTGACTCTTCCAGTTCAGCTGCATTGTTCATCAATTTGCTACTATATAGCTAAGTTGAGCTAAATGGCTGAATGTTGCCTTGATCATTTTTCACTAAAAAAACCTTGAGTCTCTTCTTTGGGTCAATTCCATGCTGGAACGAGTCATAAAACTTGTGGAGTAAGCAACAATTCATGGAAGTTTAAATTTGATATCGCTCGAGTATCTTGCAAATATGCACTTCCATGGATAAAGAACAAAAAGTTCACTTTTATCAGTATTTATGAATTCTGTTTTGAATCAGAAACAATTTTTAGTCACAGTTGGTAGAGTTATATTTCTTGAAAAAAATGCTTTCCAGTCTATGATATTACTAACATCTCTATTGAGGATATTATTAGTTCAACTGTTTTGCTGTCCTTTCTGGCAGAACAAAGTGCCTCTCCTATATCAGCTACTCCTCCAAGTGTAACAGGTGCTATACCAATTGCATCACCCGGAAATAATCCGGCCATCCATTATGCACCTATAAGCCATTCCCCATCGGAAGGTTCGCAAAAAATTTCTATTTTCTAATGATAATCTGGACATATAGTAAATGGACTCTTAAGTGTAAGTTATGTGCACCTCTTCTGGTTCAGCTCCTTCGACAAGTAAACTGCGTCGACATTCTATTAGTGCTCCTCCTCATCCATATTCCGAGTTGGCTCCAGGGCCTTATCCAATGAAAAAGTCGCATCATTCAAGGGCTTATAACAATGCTCCTGCTCCATTGTTCCATATAATCCCTCCTACTTCAAGCACACAATGTTTGTTCATACTCCCAAAAGTTTTTTCTGATGATATTACCTTCATACTTTATTTCTGATGCATATTGTTTCTCCATTCAGCTCCAAGCTCAGGTCCAATGGCAGATTTCTGGCATTATGCTCCACCACCCACAACTGCAGGTTGTTCATACTCTGTCTGACCACAGCTTACCATGACGTTAATGTTGTTGTGCTTGTAAGTCTAATAATGTCAAATGACAGGCTCTTCTCAATATGCATCTCCGATTCTTGCCCCAATTCCTTCCTTAGGGAATCATCCTCCTCCTATATTTTCTTTACCTCCAAAATCTCCACCCGAGCCTGCCAAAGGTAATTGTGTCTGTTTTTGCCCTTCCACGTGGTTGAAAAGCTGCCTTTGTGTTTTGTTTTCACTTTACTATGAGTGATTGAACGAGTGTTGTCATCGTGTTGAAGTTCCGTTCATTTCTCCTATAATGCCCCCCTCTGGGTCAACAACAAAAGGTCCAAACATGCCGCCACCGTCCCCGTTGCAAGAACTGCCACCTCCACCTCCTCATATAGGTAAGTTTTTTCACCAAACTTCATTTTTCTTAGGAAGAAAAAAAATAACTTTTTTGTGAATCCTTTTTCAAAAAGATTATCTGCGAAAGATACTCAATTTTCTCTGGTGCTTTAGTTATTATCTGTCAACGAACTCAATCATTTATTTGATTTAACAGCTTGTGCTCCTCTGACGTGCACCGAGCCATTAACATATGGTCCTCCTGACTCTCCCTGCATCTGTGTGCTGCCAATACAAGTGGGGCTCAGCCTTACTGTAGCTCTGTACACCTTCTTTCCTTTAGTTTCAGAACTCGCAAAAGAAATTGCTACTGGAGTATACATGAAGCTAAGCCAAGTTCGCATCATGGGAGCAAATGCAAATGCAGTTAATCCACAAAAGACCATCGTTCTTATTGATTTGATACCTCTCGGAGCAAAATTTGATGACACAACAGCATATTTAACATTTCAAAGATTTTGGCACAAGCAAGTGGTTATAAGTATGTCACTGTTTGGTGATTATGATGTACTATATGTGCGATATCCAGGTAATGACGTGGGCCTAGATTTTTTTTTTTTTTTTTTGAAAAGATGTGGACCTAGTTTTCTTGAATGGGTTGTGTTTGTGGTTTGACCTTACCATTTGAGTTGCCACCTCACAAATCTTAGGTCTTCCCCCTTCTCCGCCTTTGCCTCCGTCAACCATTGGGATTGTAGGAAGTAACCCATACCCTGGTCATGACAATAATGCAAGAACAGTGCATCCCTTTGGGGTGGACGTAAGGAGAAATCAGCATAACGATGGACCAAAAAGAGGCATTCTGGCATCAATTATTGTATCTGCCTTCATAAGTTTTGTCTTATTTTGTGTTATTGCATGGGTTTTCATGTTCAAACACAGAAAGCTTGGCTACCTATCTAATCCAACTCCACCAACTACCATCCGTTCCCTCGCAAAATCATCAGGTAGAGTATGTTTTTTTCCCTTCCTCTGGCATACATTCATCAGTGGTTGTAAGCATCATAGTGACACTAATTCCATCTGAAATTTTTCTATGAACTTCTAAAAAAATATTTAAAAAAATTAGCTGAGGAGAATATATAATGCATATGATGTAGGCAGGGCAGTATCTATGATCGGAAGTGGCCCCAGTTCTCCTTCTTTGTCTTTGAGTTCAAGTATTGCAGCTTATACTGCCACTGCGAAAACATTTAGTTTAAGTGATATAGAGAGAGCAACTGATCACTTCAACGAAAAGAGAATACTTGGCGAAGGTGGCTTTGGAATTGTTTACAGTGGCATGCTTGAAGATGGGACCAAAGTTGCGATGAAGATGCTCAAGAGATACGATCAGCAGGGCGGTCGTGAATTCTTAGCGGAAGTTGAGATGCTCAGCCGGCTTCATCATAGGAACTTGGTCAAGCTTATTGGTATATGTGTTGAGGATCGTACTAGATGTTTAATGTATGAATTAATACCAAATGGCAGTGTGGAATCTCATTTACATGGTATGAACTTTTGATATCTCGTCAATTTATATTTCTTTCCATTAGATGTTCAATATTTTATTCCCATACTTGTTTTCAGGCATTGACAAGGAAAGTGCTCCACTTGACTGGAGTGCCCGGCTTAGAATTGCCCTTGGAGCTGCTCGAGCTTTAGCATATCTGCACGAAGATTCAAGCCCCCGAGTCATACACAGGGATTTCAAGGCCAGCAACATCTTACTGGAAGATGATTATACGCCAAAAGTATCTGATTTTGGTTTAGCTCGTACTGCATTGGAAGAGGAAAACAGACATATTTCGACCCGTGTCATGGGAACCTTCGGGTATAACTCGTTTCTAATATCTCTTGTTGAAAAAAACTGATGTGATCCTTAAATAGAAAAGATGAACCCACCTCCTTAGCACTCATTTTTATGGAAAAACATAATGTCCTTGCGTGCACGCATCGTCCTGTTGGGGAGAAATTGTAGCATCATTTTTTATTCTTTTTGCATTTTTTTTTTGTTTTCGTATCAATATTTTGAGTTTTAACCGCTATTTATGCATCATACCAGGTATGTAGCTCCTGAGTACGCAATGACAGGGCATCTTCTTGTGAAAAGTGACGTTTACAGTTACGGCGTAGTCCTTCTAGAGCTCCTCACGGGGAAAAAACCCATAGACTTGTCTCAGCCACCCGGTCAAGAAAATCTAGTTTCTTGGTCCCGCCCGCTCCTAACTAGTCGAGAAGGTTTAGAGTCGATCATCGACCCATCCTTGGGGCCCGATTTTCCATTCGACAGCATAGCGAAAGTTGCTGCTATTGCTTCAATGTGTGTCCAACCAGAGGTATCACACAGACCCTTTATGGGAGAAGTTGTTCAAGCCTTAAAACTGGTGTACAACGAGTGCGAGGAGACGAAAGAAGAAGACTTGTCCATAGATATTGAAGCTAGGAAAAGTACTAACTCGGATAGATTGCCCCATCTTTTACTCGATCAGTCCCCGGTTTCTGATTATGAATATAGACTCGATGCCGACAAGGATCTTTCCATGTCGGAGCTTTTGAGTTCTACAAAACCCGGGAGAGATGATTCAGAATCTTTTAGGTGGAATTCAAGCTCCGGACCTTTGAGAACAAGCAGAGCTAGTCATGTTTGGAGGACGATGAGGCAACTATCAGGGGGGAGCGTGAGCGAGCATAGGATGTTCCATCGACTGTGGCCGGGATCTCATTAGTGTTTCATTGAATCATTCTGATGTTTATAGCTACTGATTTCTGAATGTTTGGTGCAAGTAATTAGTTAAATTTTGATCCCCTTTTTGCTCGAATTCATTTTGAATCAAGACTCGAATTTTAATTCAACTCGAAGTACTCGAGAATGTTCGTGAGCTACTAAAAAAATAAATGCTCGAAATAAATTTATTTAATATATATAATATATTTAATTGTATTATATTAAAAAAATATTAAAACTCATGAATTACTCACAAACTATCGAATAAAATAATTTATGTTCAAATTAAACTCGAATATATTCGAGTTCTGTTCAAATTCAATAATCTCGATATGTGTGCTACACACACTTGCTTAGCATCAAACTAATAATTTTATGATTTTATCCCGAATTAAAATATCTGATTTTATTCAAGTTATCCATCAAATTAAAACAAAGAAAACTGAAATTAGTTTGAGTTATTTTTGTATCCAACTGAAATAATTATTGATGCTTATAAAACGTGTTGCTATTGAGAAGTGCGTTTTTCGTTATTAAGAAGCGACTTCAGGACTCTCTCTAAAGTCAACATATTTCTTTTCCATATAATATAATATTAGTAATAGTACTGCAGCTTTAAACCCTCGAAACAAGAAATGGTAATCTTGAACTCATCAGCATTGATCTCCACTGTTTTTTTTAATTGATTTTATGTTTTTTCGGAATATTGTGAAGCTAATTTGGATTTGATTTTCGCAAAAAAGGCTCAATCTGCGAAACCGATCTCAAGCCCAGTCCCGGACGCTTGGTACCCAACGCTCTCCGTTTTTATGCTCGCCATTGGCCTCGTTGTTACCGCCTCTTTCTTCATGTAAGGATTTATTCACTTGATTTTGTATTCTGTTGTAATTTGGTGGGTTGAGTTTGGATTTTTACAGAATGTTTGTTTTTTTTCAAAAAAAAAATTAGTTGCGGGGTTTGGATCTGAATTTTAGCACAGCTTGTTTTCGGTGGCATTTTCTGTTTATTTTGTCTGGGATCCATGTGCTTGATGCATATAATTTATATAGCTGTTGTCTGCATGGGATCGCAGCCACAAATTTATTTGTCTACACCTTGTACGATTTTGTAGAAAAAGTTGCATTATTTAGTTTATGATGTACAAGTGTTTTTTTAATGGCTTTGTAGAGATACCTGGATTCTCCACCATTTGTGTTTTTCTAAAAAAATTAATTTAGTGTTTATTTTGGGCTGTTTGGTGTGGACTGTGGAGCTTGTTAAATTTCCATAATTGATGATAATAGTAGAATTCCACCTTAATAGCAATGTTCTAAATGGCGATCCTCGATCGCACCGCCTATGCATGAGGCGGGTGTTTTAGGCGGCCCAAACAATACGGGGTTGGGGAGGCGGCTCAAGGTGACTCGAGGCGGCGAGCAGGCGAGCTAGGCAGACAATCAAGATTTTTAAGTTGTAGTCAACAATTTTAAAAATCTAGTCAACAATTTTAAAAACCTGGTCAAAGTCAACCAATTTTAAATATCAAAACTCTAACACGCCTCACTTTATTTATTTTATTTTTGGTTTTCACTCTCAACTCTAAAGCCTCAACCACCACACAAAATCTGCCACCCGCCGCCGCCGCCGACAGAATATTTAAGTTAGGCATTGCATATTTATTAGTTATCATATATTTTTTTTATAATATTTCAGATTTTGTGATTTCAAAAATCAATTTTTTTTATAAAAATTAATTTATTATTTTATTATTGATTTATTGTTGAAGATTAATGACGGAAAAAGATAAACAACCGGAGTTGGAATTTAAGCCAAAGTCTAATGATATTGTTTGAAAATATGGGGTGTTGTATGATAAAGAGAAAAAAGATTGGATCACATGCAAGTTGTGTAAGAGGTTTATTAAAGGAGGAGTTTATAGGATGAAGCATCATATTACGGGTATTGTAGGACAAGTTGAAGCATGTCCTAAAGCATCCGATGAGGACAAAAAAAGAGTGAGCCTATCTTGAACATAGCAATGATAAAAAGCGTCAAAAGGTGGAAGAACCAAAAGAAGAAAGAGCGGAGGTAAACATATGTGTTGATGAAGAGGATGGTGATTGTGAAGTGATGGGAGATAATTCAGAAAAAAGCCAACAAATCTTAGGTCTATTGATAAGTGGACATCCGCAATCGATCCAACAAAGGCAACATAAATGATGCCTTGAAGTTAAAGTTTACAAATGATGTGCATGAGTATGTTGCTAGATGGATTTAAGAAACGGGGATTCCTTTTCATTCAATTAACAATCAAAGTTTTAGACAACTTGTAGAGGCGAGTGGCCAATTCGGCTCGGGCTACAAACCTCCAAGTCAATATCTTTTAAGAGAGCCACTTTTGAAGCAAGAAGTTGAGAGGATCAAATTTTCTCTAAAAACATGAAGAGTGGATGAAAAATGGATGTTCCATAATGACTTACGCATGGACCGATCGCAAGAGAAGAAGCATTATGAATATATGTGTTAATTGCAAGATAGGCACTTCATTTCTTGGTTCTATTGAAGAATCCATGGAGACACACACCGGGGTTTATATATTTGAGTTTGTTGAAAAATATATCATTGAGATTGACATGCAACATGTTGTTCAAGTAGTGACGGACAATGCCACAAACAATATGGGGGCGGCAGATTTATTGAAGGTAAATTTTTTGGACCTCTTGTGCGACTCATACAATCAACCTCATGCTTGAAGCAATTGGAAAACTACTCAAGTTTAGCGGAATACTTGAGAAAGCAAAGGCCTTGACTATATTCATCTATGCACATAATAGAAATTTGGCTATTATGAGGAAATATACCAAGAAGAGTGATATTGTGAGGCCCGGGGTGACTAGATTTGCTACTTCATTTTTGACTTTGGAAACTCTCAAAGACAAGAAAGATCAATTGAGACTCATGTTTACATCTGATGAATGGAGCAAAACAAAGTTAAGTAGTAGTGTGAAGGAGAAAGCGGCGGAAGCGACAGTAACAAGTATATCTTTTTGGAATGGTGTTTCTTTGGGTTTGAATGTTTTCACCCCTTTCGTGAAGTTTTACGTCTTGTTGACGGTGATAAGAAGCCCTCAATGGTTATTTGGTGCTCTTAAACAAGCCAAAGAAGATATTAAAAAGTCTTTCAAAAAGAGGAAAATGCCATCCCTATTTTGAAGATTATTGATGAGAATTGAGAAGTCTAAGGGTAGACTTGATAGTCCTTTGCTTTATGCCGCTTACTTGTTGAATCCGTTTTTTTACTTCAAAGATTCAAGCATATCAAATGACACCAGTGTCATGAATGAGTTTTTGAATTGTGTTGGAGATAATTTTTGCCACTGACGAGGACATGCAATCTAACATTGCTAATGATGAATTGCTGAAGTATAAGAGTAAATCTGGAAACTTTGGAAGAAAAATTGACGGTCGCGGCATATGAGAAGGTGGATGTGTAACATGACTTTGACCCGGGTTAATCTTTTTTCCTTTATTTTTATTCATGTCAGTACATGTATTTTTTTTACCCATCTTTGTTTTATTTATTTTTTTCCTCTTTGCTTTTTTAAGTTGGATGGTGGTCCAATTATGGTGGTGACACTCCAAACTTACAAAAAATGGCAATGAGATTTCTCTCTTTGACAAGTAGTTCATCAGGGTGTGAATGAAGGGGTAAATATTGAGAACTAATTCATAAATTATGTTATCTATCATTTTTTATTATTATTAACAATGGTTTTAAATTTTTAGATACATACTAAGAAGAGGAATAGGCTTGAGACATCAAGATTGAATGATCTTGTATATGTCAAATTCAATGCCAATCTTATGAAAGAAGAGTAAAAGAGAAATGGGTGGAGATCTGTTTTTATCCTCTCAAGCTAGTGAAGCTCAAGGTTGGCTTGTTGATGATGGTGATGAAGACGAGGTCGAGCCGGGTTCAGGACTTACTTGGAGAATGATAGCGGAGGCCTCGAGAGCGGATGAAGTGCTATATCCAAGGAGGAGTGCAAGGAACATCCCCATTAGAGAACTTGACGAAGATTTAGATAAATCGGAGGAGGAGAATGAAGAAGATGTTGATTTTGAGTCCGATGATGAGAGGATCATGGATGTAGTAGATTGTGCATATGTAGATGATTTGGAAGATTAGTTATGTTTAGTCTACTACTTGTTCTAATGATGGATAATTGATTGAAACTTTGATATTATATTTTGTGCTCAAACATTATTTAATTGCACATTTTACATAAAAAACGATGAATATTTGTGATTATATGGCATGATTATCTATAAAAAAAAATTACTTAAAAAAATTCAACCGCCTGGGCGGCCGAGGCGGTAGACCGCCCCGCCACCGCCTCCCGCCATTTACAACCTTGGCAGTGGCTGATGAGAAATTTGCGCGTTAGCAGTGACAAAATCTACATTTTGTTAAAATTTTACATGATTTTGAAGCTATAATGACACAGTCTACCCTTCATGTGTATCTATGTGGAATTATGCCTAATCTTGTGGATGATCTCGACAGTATTATGGATCTAATGGGGTTGATGGTTTTGGTGCATGATAGTTTCTGCATGCAATTTATCTTTCTTTTACATTCATACCTTGTGTGTTATGCACCACCAGAATTCATTCTGTTTGATGGTTTCATTGTTCATTCTTTCTTCACGCAGTATCTCTTTCTTTAAGATCCATAGCTTGGGCGTTATACAGCATCTGGATTCGTTCTTTTTTTTTTTTTTTTAATTTTAATAAACTACAATTTTATGTTAAGCATCGACTGTATTCATTAAGCTTTGTGATGGTTGTTGTCACTTGATAGTTTTTATCTGTTATATATTAAATGGGTAGAAACTTTCGGCTTAAATTTAAGTAAACCATGATGAATATTAGCGGAGAGTTATGATATTATTGAGTTTAGGAACTTTTCTAAGTGAACAAGTTTCAATTTTTACGTTGTCATTGGCATAAATGTCGATCTCATCCCAGGCCAACACAGTAATACATTAGAATCGAAACATATAGCAGAGTCCTCCAACCTTTGGTAATGAATGTGGCCTTCCAGTCCTTCATAAAATGTCCCAAGATTTGATGGTATTCTACCTTGAATTGAGCTGGATATAGCGGATATTAAAACAGGCCTGAAGAAGTGATGGATTTATTTTTCACACCTTCAAAATTAGTGGTTGTTAGGTTGTGAAATCGCCTTTTTATTTTTTTTATTACTTTGGGAAGAAATCTGTCACTTGAAAAAATGAAACATTATCTGTAGGCAGGCGGTATCTAGGAGCAATCTCAATCATCAATTATTTTCTAGTGTATAAAGCTATTTCATTAGTGAAGTAATGTCTTTTGATTATGTGCTCCTTTGTCCTTGGCATAACCCTATTGTTCTAGTGCATGTTTCTTGGCTTGCCATAGGCTGAAGGCCACGATTTCGTAGTTTATATGATGAACATATAGTTAATTTAAGGTGAAATGTGACGTAGGAGGCCATCATATTTGCACTGAAACTGATGAACGTTACATGCTATCTAAAATAATTAATATCATGATTTCAGATTTTAGAATACAACACTTTAGTGGAGTAGTTTATATAAGACGCATGTCTGGCATGCACCTAGGCTCCAGGATATCAATGTGCCTTTAATAAATATGGCAAAGCTATATGATCACCTCGTCTTAGCAATCGTCTTATTTGGCATTTACGTGCAGCTACGAGGCCACATCCTCGAGGAAGAACCGTAGTCTTGCAAAAGAACTCACTGCCGGTGCTGTCGCATCTGTCTTCTTGGTACGTCTATAAGACTCATCTTATTCTCACCGTTATATTTTTAACTTTTCCGTTCGCTGGTGATATCGAGTTTACCATCCTTGGGCAGGGGTTCGGATCTTTGTTCTTGCTACTCTCTAGTGGAGTCTATGTTTGATTTCAGAACGTCGAATTTGCTCGAAAAAAAAACCATATGTTGGTGAATGTTGATGCCAATATTTATGATTAATTCACATTTCCTCCCATTTTGATACTAGAAGAAATTAAAATATCCATTCTCTGTTACTGACAGCACGTTCTATACAATTCAATAGATTGCTTCAAGTTGCAGCACAACCGTAGTTCCTTTAAATTTTTTTTTAATTATATTCAAAAATAATAATTTGAATTAAGCATTTGATATTTTTTAAAATACATTTAAACTCGTAGTTTTTAGTTGTTCATGATGCATGTCAAATATTTCATTACTTATTAAGCAATTTCAAATGCTATGCGGATATGGGTGGGTGTTCGGTCAGTTCAGTACGGACTTAAACGAGTTTTCTAAAATCGAATTGAACATATTTTTTTTTATAAAACCGAAAACTGAATAAACCGAAAATATTTAAAATCGGTTAAGTGATATAATTAACCGATGTTTCGGGAAAAAAAAGGTTAAATGAAGTCAACTAGAATATAAAATATTGAAGTCTACTGTCTACAACAAAAATATATTAATAATATTATTTAGTTTATATAAAAAATTTATTATATAGATTAAATTAATTAACTTGTCTTTTAAATCAAAAATTGAAATTGAGCGATATTTTTTAAAATTAAAATCGAATTTCTGAATTAATCAAATCGAATATCTAAGTTCTTGTCAGAATACCGGAGAGTTCTTGTAAGAAAGCTTAAATCATTCGTTAACTGATATTTTTTTAAAAAAACTTAATGATTATAAAATTTTATGTCCAATCGAAGTGCATTTCACAAATTTCAAATATTCATCACATAATTTTAGTAAACTGATATTTTTTCTAAAAAAAAATATTTAATGATTGTAAAATTTTATGCTACGGTTTGCTTTTAATTTGGAGAAACAAATTTTCCTACGTGAAATCAAAACAATTATATCTTTATTCTCGTTTCTCAAAACATAAATAATTAATTATAGAGTAGGTCTCTTGTGAGACGGTCTCATGAATCTTTATCTGTGAGACAAGTCAAACCTACCGATATTCACAATAAAAAGTAATACTATTAGATAAAAATAATACTTTTTCATGGATGATCCAAATAAGAGACCCGTCTCACAAAAAACGATCGGTGAGACCGTCTCACCTAAATTTTTGTCTTAAGTATATAATTTGTTCTCTATATTAACAATATGTTTCCCAAAAAGAAACCAGACAAATTCTTATCTATTTTATTTAAAGATTTTTTTTAAAATTTTTTGGAAGGATTTTAAATAATAGATTTCAAATGACACTCCGTCGTTGATATATTTGAAATTCATCGCAATTATTATTGAAATAATATATATTTTTTTGGAAAAGAATTAAAATCCATTTCAATTTTCTCCATCCAAACAAAATGAATTTGAAATTTACGGTATCAAATTAATCAATCCAAGCACCCCAAATTCTAAAAATAATCATACGATTAAATGTTAATTTTTTGTAATTGGGTAAAAGTTTGCTAAAAAATAATTAATTTTAAAAAAAGTTTTTTAGTCAAAGTTTTTAGTCCCAATTTCTTTAATGAAGGAATGCGCCAAACAGAGCCTTGATGACGTCACCTCCGTACCATTTTCACCGTGCTCCTTTTTTAAATTCTCACTAACTCTGGAAATAACACCAAAGCGAGAGGGAGGGAAAAATGGAGGCTACGCCGACTACTGAGCCGAAGAAGCGTGGGAGGCCCAAGGGTTCCACCAAATCCAAAGGAGACAAGGAGAAAGACTCAGGCGGTGGGGGAGGGGCGGCGCAGCCCAGAATGAGAGGCTCGGGTGGTGAAAAGAGAAATGCCGCCGCCGAAGAGAGCTACGCGCACTGGAAGCTGCTGGTGCCGGTGCTGTACGACTGGCTCGCGCATCATAACCTAGTTTGGCCGTCTCTCTCTTGCCGGTATAGCTTTCTGGAGTTTTATTCTTTTGGTTAGGGTTTTGTGAGGTCTTCGTTTGCAGTCAAATGTTTATTGAAAAGCGAGTGTATGTGTTGTTTGGAATACTTCATGATGTGATTTTATGTGGAAAAGTGTATGCGTGGATGATTAGTGTTGCTTGGGGTTAAACTGGTGAAATGGTTTTGAATTTGCTATGGACAAAAGGATTATATGTGCTCATACCATGTGATTGGGTTTCGGGAACTTTATTTTTTGCAACTAGCGATGTTGAATTCATATTTGGTTGCGGTATGGTGATTCCCACATTCTCTTGCCTCCAATAAGCAGTAACTTGATTTCTCTACATCTGATAGAAATGCGGGCCCAAGTTGAAACTTTGGACTTTTTTTTTGTTGGCTGGAATATCTGTAATGTCCGTAGGCTGTATTGTTCAGTTTGTGCTTGTTGTTTTTCAATTTATGATTAACAATTACACGTTAAAACAATGTAATGATGGTTTACTATGATGTTTTTTAATGGTCACAGTTGGGGCCCAGTTCTTGAGCAAGGAAACTACAAGACCAAACAGCGTCTTTATCTATCTGAACAAGTAAGCATTCTCATCTTGTCCATGAATGCTTTTTTTCCTTTTTTTGAAAAAAAAAATTAGTTCCACGACAATTTTGTAGTACTAATGCCTGCGATTTATATCGCGTGAAATTGCTATCGATTGTGCAGTTGACAAATGGTTGTTTCCCAGACTAAATATTTTGGAAGAAACAAGGATCCCTTCTACCCTGTGAATGTCTGAACTGAAATTATATACGACTGTCAACCATTACAACTGAGTTCTAACCATATGATTGGTTTATATCTTATAATTATGTTGGCGGTCACTTGTATATGTGGTGGACATATTTGCAAAAATTGCATATGGTTCAGTTTGGAGTTGTTTGGGGGGAAATATTTGGCCTGCTTTTAGTGTGGTTCTACAAGATTTTCCAAGACAGATGTCATGTTCTTTCATTTCTGTTTTGACTTTAAAATTTAATCATTATTAGTCATGGGTAACTAAATTTCATGCATTGCTCTACCATTGAATTGACATTTTATTCCTGTAATATATTTTTGGCTATTTTTCCTCCGATGAATACTGGCTATATTATAATTGTACAATCTTTTTTCCTAAACGCGTGGACTACTATTAGGGATATAAATGAATCAAACCGCGCCGAACGGTATGAGGCTCGAGTTCGGCTCGTTAAAGATTTATCTAGGCTCGAGATCGATTCGAGATTTTATTATGAGGTTCAAGCTTGATTTGTTTTGAAATTACTAAGCTTGCGAATAGCTCGAGCTTGGTTTGATAATAGTTCATATATCATGTTAAACGAGCCTTACTCGAGTTTGGTTCGTTTTCGAGCTCTTTAAGCGGGCTCTTTAAGCCTACATAGAGCTCGAGTTCAAACTTGATTCGAGCTCGTTAAATATATAATTGAGCTCGAACATA
Organism: Primulina eburnea; assembly: GCF_022965805.1. Taxonomy (NCBI): domain Eukaryota; kingdom Viridiplantae; phylum Streptophyta; class Magnoliopsida; order Lamiales; family Gesneriaceae; genus Primulina; species Primulina eburnea. Next base: position 4,554,075 of record NC_133117.1, on the reverse strand, counting down.
CACTAAATGTATCTGTATGAATAAATGCTAAACTAAGACAATTTTTTTAAATTCATTCATAAATAATCAAAACAACAAACTTAAAACCTAAAAAATCATAAACGAAACATATAAACAAACATGTTTGTGAACTATAAACGAGCCGAGCTCAAGCTCGCAACACACATAAACAAGCCGAACTCGAGCTCGCGAACAGGATCGCGAGTTTATAAACGAGAATGTTCACGAGCTCTCGAGTCAAATATTCTTAATTTTGAGCTCAACTTGATAAGATTATTGAATGATCTTAAAGGAGCTTTTTACTGAGTTGAGCTCGAATAGCTCACGAGAGTTTTGGTTCATGTACATCCCTGTCTGCTATGGAATTTAAAAATAAGATTATTAAGAAAATGTTTGACTTATATAATAACTATATATATAGTCGTTAATCTGTGGGGGTATTATTCTTAATCTCAATGAGGCTTAATAATCCTCAATATTCTAAAGTTTAGATATATGAGGAAAATTATATTGTATGGAGTTCAATAGATACTTTACAATCTATTGAACAAGAATATATGTCAAAAATTATAAATATGGATTACCATTAATTTTATTTAACCGTGGATGCATAATCCATAGAGTTTCAAGTTTGATTCCATCCTTCTGCCTACATATAGGGGCGTTACCTCCATGATAGAATCAAGAGCCCAAATTTAGCCACACATACATGGAGCCCACTAAATTTTTTAAAATCACATATGTGTGTGAATCTTGTCCATCCAAACCAGTGCCTCCACATGTAGCATCGAAGCAACCGAGTTTCAATGCTTCATGGGCATTTGGAGCTAAAAAAATTGATATTTTATGTTTTTTATTTCCTAGCCGGTGCTGCATCCTCATTCTTAAAGTTCCACTTTTGGTGCTTGATGGTTTCATTTGTTTTTTTGTTGTCTAAATAAATGAAAAATTACTGGCACATTGATTTTCCTTTCCAATGGAATTTTCTGGATCTTTTTTGTAGCTGAATGAATGTGACTATTTTAAATTTACAGCTTTTGCTTTGCGTTCCTTTATTTGACATCATCGAGCTAATTGCTTCTACCTTGTTTATGCCTTGATCAGACCGATCACACACAACCAAACACTTTGATTATAGCAAATTGTGAAGTTGTCAAGCCCCGAGTTGCTTCAGAAAATCACATTGCTAATGTATGTACTTCATTTACTGTTTTATGTTGTAATGTTTTTAGCATAAGGTTTCATGTTGATTTGGTTTATTTTATTCTGAATTACTAGTTCAATGAAGATGCGCGTTCGCCGTACGTCAAGAAGTACAAAACTATCTTACATCCAGGAGAGGTATCAACTATCTGAATCCCCTAAAACTATGTGCCTGCATGACATGCTTATTTATTTATATTCATTGTTTTGAGATAATGATCAATCCTGATTCTTAAATTCACTTCATGAGAAGTCCATATCATCTTCCTTGACACTTGAAGATGATATTCCATGAAACCTCTGAAAATTTTAATTATTTTATCGCATGTATTGTTTTTATGGTCACTATAGAAGTTTTTGTCATTGTATTCATCATCAACCTTTGACAACCAGTTCACATAAATGGTTATTTATCAGGTGAACAGAATCAGAGAACTGCCTCAGAATAAAAATATAGTAGCAACACACACTGATTGTCCTGAAGTAAGTGTTTGTTCAAGGTTTATGTTTTAATTTATTTGAACATGCTTTATATTTTGTTTGAACATTTAAAAATTGTTGGTTCTTTGTTTCTTATCAGGTTCTTATTTGGGATGTTGAATCCCAACCTAATCGACATGCTGTCCTTGGAGCTGCTGAATCTCGTCCGGATTTGGTGCATTTTTTGTTTCTTGAATTTTATTTTAATCTATTTACTCTCTCTCTCTCTGCGTTGTGCACCTAATGCTTTTCAGTAGAACACCATGTGCTGTATTCTTGCTTAAGTTGTGGAAAACTTCAAACTCTGTGACTGTATATTTCTTCTAATGTTAACTTACAAATTTGAAGTGTCAGAAAATTTGTCGGTGGAAATTAAATTACTCACAACAAAATTTCTTTTTGAGATTTTTTTTTGGGACATACTAGTGGTACTGAGTCAGATATAGTTATATTCTCAATATATAATCCTCTACTCTATGGCAAAAAGTTACCTGTAATTTTTCGGTAATTCCCAAAATAGATGAGCCTCTTAGTCTCTTACATCTATATAATTCCTAGTGACTCATAGATTGGACTTTTATTCCTTTGCCATTTAAGCCTCTTGAAAATTGGTAGGCACAAGACTATACAGTTTAGTTATCGGAGTTGACTTTTATTGCTCATTTTTTGAGATTGGGAGCACCAAACATGAACTGTTTGTTTCACTAGGTGTTGTCTGGACACCAAGATAATGCAGAATTTGCTCTTGCAATGTGCCCAGCTGAACCTTTCGTACTTTCTGGAGGTTTGAACTTGACTTTTTTTAATCTATGTCTCTCATCTGAGCTTTTTCTAGGTTTTTTAGTAAAGTTTTATAATGATGAGGTTTCCAACAGGGAAGGATAAAACTGTGGTACTGTGGAGTATTCAGGATCATGTTTCATCTCTGGCCACAGATTTAACCCAGTCTGCTGAATCCACCAGTTCAATTGTGAAAGCTGCTGATAATTCTCCCGTTGGTCCACGTGGAATTTTTCAGGGGCACACTGATACAGTTGAGGACGTTCAATTTTGCCCATCAAGGTAGCTTACTCTTGTGATTGGATTGTTGATAATGTTGAATACAACAACTTTTTTCTAGGTTTACTTTATTTATCGATCTCCTGAATTGGATGGGTGATGTAACTTCAATCTTACGAATATGATTGGGTTGAGTTAAACAGCTGCAAAATCTTAAACTTCAAAGTAAATTTTTTCTCTTATAACTTGGCGATTTTCTTTCTATTTAACTCATTTTATTTGCCATTGCTTTCCACCATGAAAAGTTTTGTCTTCGTACTTCTCTTTTTTCTGAATATCCTGATATAGCTTCTGGTTATGTCGTTGTGTGGCTGACATATTTGTTGCATTGTTAAGTTCGCAGCAGTTTTGTAGTGTCGGAGATGATTCCTGCTTGATACTGTGGGACGCGAGGATTGGCAACAGTCCGGTTGTTAAGGTTTGGCAGATCTTTTTTTTCATTTGTTAATAGGACTTGCTTTACTTCCTTTTGGATATTAGACTTAAAGATTGTTCGAGCATGCAACATCAGGATGTTTTCAGGGTTTGGAAATAGGTTATTTGGTGTAATCTTAATGACATGTTTTTCTTAATTTGAACTTCGCCAATCTCGAATGGTCTGGATTCCTTGAGCATAAGAAATGAACTAATTCACGTTTCCTTAATTACCATAGACCACCTCATTTAGATGTTTATATTTTCATAAGCATAGTTGCTTCCCAGATTTTATATTTGGTTTGATCGTACATCCAGTAGAACTTATTTTAATATCTTATTTTTTTTTTGTAATGTCATCGTTTGTCCATGTCTCATCAGTCAACTTCAATTATTTTTTATTTGTTTTTAATTATTCATACACGGTTATTTGAACTTTGCTAGAAGGCAGAGCTCTTTGGTGTTGTCTTATGTTGATCTTAGTGTGAAATATGAAAACTTTATGTTGGTTGAAAAATACCGGTTAGAGAAGTTCAAGGTTTGAAAATTCACTTTGTCATGATGCATGTTTTTCTTCTCTCTAATTTTTTGTCCTTTGAATTGTGTTCCTTTGATAGTAATTTCTATTGTAGTTTGTTTTAGTATTTCACTCAACTGGAATATTTCTTGAATTATTAGGTTGAAAAGGCACATAATGCTGATCTTCATTGTGTAGATTGGAATTCTCAGGATGAAAATTATATATTAACTGGGTATGTGTTTGTCTATCCCATGATTGTGAATGTCAATATTACCAGACATTAGCAACTTGATTCATTAAAAGAATGTTATTCTACTTTCTCATTATTTCAGGTCCGCGGATCACACAGTTTGCATGTTTGATCGCCGTAGTTTAACCTCTGATGGAGTTGGATCGCCTGTCCATAAATTTGAAGGTCACACTGCTGCTGTTCTTTGTGTCCAGGTATTTCATTTGTATTTTCATATTGTAAATAACTTTTCTATGATGCATAACTAATACATGGTTTATCGATATATTTTTAATCCTGAATCCCTGATGCATAATTCAAATTTTAGTGGTCACCTGACAAGCGCTCAGTCTTTGGGAGTTCAGCGGACGATGGATTGTTGAACATTTGGGACTATGAGAAGGTGATGAAGCTCATGCTCTTAGTTAAATTCACTGTGGTTTAAAACTTCTATTCAAAGATTTTGGGCACTTTCTTTAGAAAAATAATTTTTATATGTGAACAACGTTGATGTAAATATCTTATTGGTCGGAAAGCAGTAAAGCACCATTATTAGATCAACTTCCTACCTGCCCTGCATCCTGGACCCTACAAATCTGCTCACAGATGGATCTTTACGTGCTCTTTTTATATTTTTTATTAATCTGCAGGTTGGTAACCAGGAAGAAGCTGCGTCCAAATCTCCTAATACTCCATCAGGGCTGTTTTTCCAACATGCTGGACACAGGTTAGACTCTTTCTCTTCTTAGAAAATGAAAATTGAACCTGTCAATCATTTGGCGGTTATATTTATATGGTAGATGTACATTTATTTCCTGTATTATAATGTAAATTAGTTCCATGACCCCTTTCCCCCAAATTCTTCAGTTAATGCGTTGCAACAATATGTGAAGTATTTGGCAACCTTTTTCTCAATAATAATTATTTTATGCTTTGCTACAATGGATGAGAAGTATTGTTTACAATCTTGCCGGATCTTATTTTCAAATTATTTAGAAGCGCTTTTAAAATGTTCCTCTCAGATGACTTTGTTTGGTCTATCTTTGGTAGTATCTAGCTGTGTAATAGCATAAACATTGTTTGAGGAACTAAATTTATGTGTTAGAAGACGATCAGTAAACTTTTCGATTTAAGGTGACACGTCCTAGTAATTGAGGAAGAATGTGATTGTGGTGGGAGAATAAAATTGATAGAAGAAATACCATGGCTATATGCAGATGCCTTTCTGTGAAAAGCAGGTTGTTGAAAAATCAAACTTGTCCTATTTAACAGAAGCTAGACACTTGAAAACAATGTCTGCATTCTGTTTTTTGGCTATATTTTCCCCTAAAATGTCGTATGCATAACCGATAATCTAATAATTGTAGTGTTATAGTAAGCGGGCTCTTTGATATCGTACAATTTATGTCATAGAGAGAATGTAATTTTGTTTCAATGATGGATTTCCTCTAAAAACTGTTATCGTTGTTCCAGGGACAAGGTTGTTGACTTCCACTGGAACGCCAATGATCCATGGACAATTGTTAGTGTATCGGATGATGGGGAATTCTCTGGTGGAGGTGGTACCTTGCAGGTGATATTTCAATTTCTTTTCCGATGCGCAAGTTTTTCACTGACCTGCGGTTGGTTTCGTGTTTGATGGTTTTATGTTGGTTTGGCATAGCTGTGGCGAATGATAGATTTATTATACCGGCCCAAGGACGAAGTTCTGGAAGAGCTTCAACAGTTCAAGGACCATGTCATTGAGTGCGCCAAGACTTGACAAAGCCCAGCATTCAAGGGTACTGTAGTCTCTTTGTTAAATTTGTTAGATGAATTCGGATGGATGATGTTGGTTCTAGCTGCAGATTTTCTAGTCTTAATGTTCAAAATTCTGTCTTCCTACTTTGCGAAATGCTTGGAATAGGATGTAACTCGAACTTTAGATTTCGTATTCGTTTTAACCGAACCAACTTGGCTAAAAAAATTTGGGAGCTGCCAGATTCCTGATGGACGGTAATCGCAACATGATTTTTATTCATGAAAAGTTACTGTTTGAAGATGTCGAGTGAGCTGCTGTTTGCTTGTTTCCTATGAAATGTATGGTTTTTGGTTTTGAAATGGCATCGTTTTTTGAAATTTGAAGAACTATGGCAGAGGCTTGAATGAGTGTAATTGGCAATAATCTTTCTATTTTTGTATGGTTGTTTCAAATTTATTTATTTTCATACCCTTTAGATTTACATTTGGAATGGTGAATTTTATGATTGGTTCAAATATGAAATTCAAAGAAAATAACCAGCAGTTAAAAAAATCATTAATATAGTGTATTAAAAAGCTAATTGATATTAGTGTTTGGGAGTATGTCGTATGGTGCAGTTTTTTGTAATAAAAACCAACCAAAAAAGGAAAGTGAGAAAATAATATAAAAGTGTTAATATAAAAAAGTGATATTTTCATAAATAAATAATCATTAAATTTTAAAAATGGTAGTCATATTTTTAACATAGAAAAATAATATTTTCGTAAATAAATAGTTATTAAAATGTAAAAAAATGTTACATGTTCAATTTCCTCTTTTCATTTTACGCTTTCGGCTCGAAAAAATTTGGGCCAGCCCATCAATTTTGGAAACAATGGTCCACAGACTATATACTTGCCCCATCTTTCACAAATCGTTATTTTTGGCCCAAATTGCATCACACCGAACCTCACACTACGTAATTTCTTCAAAAGGTCGAAAGCTAAAATCAAATCTTAATATAAAATAATCACTAAAACTAGTAATTTACGAGGTGCTTTAAGAATTGATAAATCATTTGATTTTAAGAATAACAAATAAAATAGAATAATTAATCGTGGAACCAATCTTAATAAAAAAATAATCGCTAAAACTATCAGGAAAATATGTACCAAATATTGTGTTAAGGATGTTAGCACTTTAAATCAAGGTTCTAAAAAGCGTGAAGCGTCCCGAAGTGCGGATGTCAAGCTCCAAGCTTTTCAAGCTTAAGCGAGATTAGCACAGCCTTAAGCATGAAAAAACTTTTTATTTTTAGTGTAATTGTAACTATTTCAAACCAATAAATAGATAAAATAATACATAAATATGATAAATTTAAGTCTGATGCATTAATTCACATATTTATAAAAGCATAAAAATCTCAAAATTACAATCTTTACTTGTTTTTGCAACTAAACCATATTAAAAAATTCTAAATATTTGTCAAATTATTACAAGACATGCTTAATTATAATTAAAATTAAAAAATAAACATCTAAGTTTTAAAACTAATTAATTATTTTAAAACAAAAATACATAGCTTCAAAATAAAAAAATTTAAAAATAAATATATGTGATTAATTGTACTTAAACACACTTAATTAAACGCCTTAATTACGCTTAATTCGATCAAACTACAGTTTAACCGCTTTTTTCCGCTTTTCTCCGAAGCATGACGTTTTTGTCGAGCTTCAAGCTTAAGCGGATTTTTTAAACACTGCTTTAAATAAAAAGTTTTATGTTGTACACTTATGTATATCCGAGCTCGACTTGATTAGAACTTGAGTAGTCACTCGGCTTGAACTCGGTCAAAAACAAGCTTGAGAGGGCAATGATTCAGATTATCCTATTAGAGGGCAATTTTCATTTCCTTAAAAAGAGACTAATAATAGATGATGATTAGCAAAAATTATTTATAAGGCTGCTATCGATTTCAAATTCATAAGCAGATCCATTTGGTTATTTAGGTAAATATACTTGATAACGAATTTTAAATGAAATCATTGTACTTGATTTCAAATTCATCTCATTCAGCATATATAAGATATAATTATGATCTATCTAAAACTCGGTAGTGTCGATGCTACCTGTGGGGCAGTGTCCTCACAGGATCTGGGCCGTTGATTTTAAAGAAATTGGTGGACCCCGCATATGTGTGGTTAAAACTGGACCTTTGATCTCCTCATGGGTTCAGTATCCCATGAAGTAAGGTGAAATATTCCCAAAAACTCAAATAAATTCCGACATATCAAATGAATTTATTTCTACAAGAAGTAAGTGGGGCAGCTTGTTTTATGTAGCAAGAATTTCAATAATAGAGTCTCGAAGAACAGCTCTGTTGATTTAGACTACTCGATGTCACCCACATATGTCGCCTTTGTCAAATCCCAAACACAACTCTTGATTAGATTTGATCTTCGCTTGCTAGGTCGATTTGACCTTTTTTGTTGACAAATATCATTTTTATTTTATATTTTTTTTCAACGTTGTTGATTTACTGTTAGATATCGTTTATGTTTGCAGTTCTACATCAGTATTTTCAATTGAAAAACGAATAAAATCGTTAGAATTTTAAAATGTATAAAATCAAAACCAAAAATCTATAAATTATATGGATCATTTTCTCACTCGATCCTCTTATAGAACTTGAAATCTTTAGACCTAAAATATGTTGACTTTGTATATATATATTTATTTAATAAAGATGGATCAACTACGTGTATTTCATATCTTTCTTGAAATGTGGCGATGCACTATATCTATAGACAAAAACTTGTGTGAGACGATCTCACGGATCGTTTTGTGAGACTGATCTTTTATTTGAGTCATCCATGAAAAAATATTACTTTTTATTCTAAGATTATTACTTTTTATTGTGAATATCGATAGGATTGACCCGTCTCACAGATAAAGATTCGTGAGAACGTCTCCTAAGAGATCTAATCCAAATAATTAAAATGAAACAAAATTGGTTATTTTTTCAGCAGGTGGAAGATATGGGGAACCCTAAGGTCGATTGTAGACCAAACTTTCCATTAAATTTATATCAATTTACACTACATATATATTTTTTGAACATGCCGAATTTTAAAACATGATATAATAATATGGTCGCCTTCGGAGCGATGAAACTTAATTTGTTTTTAAAATTTCAAGGCTTATTTTTCGAAAATGAAATAGAAGATAATGTAAATATTGTAGGCAACAAGAGAGCGAAAGATTTGGTCGATATCGTCGACAACATTTGGTATCAAAGAAATAATTGAGAATTTTAAGATGGTTTCTAAAGAAATCCATGACACCAAGTAGTTTTTGGCTCATACGTGTAGAAGAAGACCTATCAATAATAAAACCTAAGATAGAGAATGCATGCAAAAACACCTCTAGTCTCTACTATGCTTGGTGTCTCTTAGTTAAGGACATTTTGGAAGCAAGCACAAGTGAATCTGATTCCCAATTTAATAACAAGATATGGGGTCCTCGAATTTACCAAGATTTCATCCAGCTCATCCCCTGTCCCCAATTATATTCACCATTAATGCCCACCAAGATATTCTATTAAATAATAATAATTATTGAGTTACAATAACTGTAACTATCGGATAGAGCGATCGAATTATGACATCTGTTATGTTATATAGTTTAAAAGATTTGAGTTGTACTATTATCAACAATTATATCTTTTGTTAAAACGACATACACTCAATCCTACAATCGATATCAGAGGCAAGGTTATAAGTTCGATTCTCATTGATTGTAAATAGTGCAATTATTGGGAGATATATGATTGAGGTGTAATCATTGTCCATGTGAATAGAGAATAACGACACTTGATCTATTACGAAGTTTATAAGATTTGAGTTGCAACATTACTATCAGTTATAGTTTTTGGTAAAAACGGTAAACTTTGTTCCTACAATAATAATAAAAAATATTACGTGTAAAAGAAATTCATGGATTATTGATTGAAAACTTATATCCCTTGTGTAAAAGGAACTGTCCTACTTGCCCATAAGGGTAAAAAAGTGCCCTACTTGCTCATGTATATGAGAAAGATTATTAGTTGCTACATAAAAGATAGGATTTAGTTACAACAGTATATATAGCTTGAATATTTTTAACGATAAATAAATATAAATGTAAGTTACATAACATTTTGATAATGGCGTCACATTGGTTAGTATGTATCAAATATTGATTTGTCAATTTTTCATCGTATCAAAGACTATATTGTCACGTCCTGAGACTATGGTTAGTCGACACAGACGTTATTTAACAATCACACAATTGAAAACAACAAACCTCGTAATACAATATAACGAAAGCCAATTTATATCGTAAATTCTAAAGAAATAATATTATATTTACAACATAATAACTTAAAACGATAAAATAATGCGAAAGTGTTTTACAACTTAAATAAAACGTAAACTTAAACTACTTGTAGTGTTTATCAACTTGAGTCCAGGTTCCTGATTTCAGGTGTTCGATTTGATACACACAACAATTAAGAACACTCGAACGAAAATAACAACAGAGCACACAAGACACACAAACACGAGATTTACGTGGTTCGATCAAGAATGCGATCTACTTCCACGAGAGGTGCTTTCACTGTATTGAATCAATTAAGTACAATGAACTCTTCTCGGATGATATCAGAACTCTTTCACCATGTACCTCTTGCCACTTATTCTCTCTGCTTATTTATATAGCCAACCACCTTGGAACATTCCCACTTAATGTCCATAAGTCGACCTCAAGTGTCTGTCCTGATCTTGTTCAATAGCTCATCCCTAACCAACCAACCAACTTATAGTTTCCTTAACTGATTCACTTATAACCGTCCACTTGGATAGCTGACTTGGATTGCTGACATACCACACTACTGTTCTCGTGAATCACCAGCCTTATAACTGGTCTGACTCTTCTTCTTCGATATGTTTTTCAGGCTTATCTAAGGAGGATAAAGTAAAGGATGAGTGATATGGTCGTCACTCAGTAAGTGAGGGTTGTTCGAACACATACAATAACATACATAAATTTCGAGAACAACATGATTCATATCATCAACATATTTTTGACCTAGGCATTGAGATTCTTTTATTTTTATGGTTTACTGATATCAATCCCTAAGTTTTACTCTTCTAAGGAGGCGATGCCGTATAACGATTACAATCTCAATGTGTAAGAGCCATAACATATTGATATTGGGATTCTCACCTATATTTAGTTGAATCCTCACAGTTTCAACACATAAGACATATGCTAATCGTATCAAAAAGGTGATAGAAAAAGAATTGCACTATACTAATTTTTTTTTTAAAATGATGCATAAACAAAATTCATACTTTTAAAACAAGCCTACTTGCCTCAGATCTAGATGAAAGAAACATGGAGGGTTTCGTGTACTAGGATTTTCGAACTTTCCCTTGGGTCTGAACTACAGCAGAGCTTCGCTATTCTCCAGAATTTGGAGAGAAAAATTTCGAAAATGTGGAGTGTTTGAATGGTGTGAAAATTCGAGTGGTATAGGGTGGTATTTATATGGGTGATGTAAAAATCTTACTATAATTCGGTTGATATTCCTTCCAAAATTTTGAGATAATTATTCCATAATTCGATATGCTTATTCCACAGATAAAATCATGCCAAAAAAACGTGTATACTAGGTATTGAATTTTGAAATTTACTCCAAGACTGGATGGTTGAGCGTATACGATTTTCTTATGTAGATTCATAATGTATCTGGACCGTACTGTAAATTTGCTAGCTTCCTTGTTGAGAAAACTGTCTTGTATGCAATATATCCTTCCAATTAGGTTTATATCCAGTAGGTTTATATACAGCCTTAATTTCGAGTTTACTGTGTATTTTCCACTAGATTTCGAATTTCATGTATTTATTGGCTGGAAATTTTTTTTGAATACCATGTATTAATCAATATTTTCGAATTTATTATTATTTGCATAATTCAAAAAAAATATCTTATATATGTATGTGATCAATTAATAATTATATCTCCCAAAAATATTGTCACATTCCTCCCCATTTGTTGGAAATTTCGTCCTCGAAACTTGAGTTTGTTTGTTCTCCAAATAGGTCGGGATATTCCTTATGCATCTTCAACCTCCCAAGTTGCTTCTCGCTTCGTGTGGTTGGACCATTGCACTTTGACATAAGGAATAACACGTCGCCTAAGCACTTGCTCCTTGGTGTCCTCGATTCTGATGGGAATTTCTTCGTACTTCAGTTCTTCTCCCAAATTACTTTCGATCATGAGTGTTTCTACTTCCAACACATGACTTGGGTTTGAGATGTACATCTTTAGTTGGGACACGTTAAACACATTGTGGATTATTGACATGTTCGGCAGTAGAATCAATCTATATGCCAGCGTGCCCTGTTTCTCCAAGATTTTGATGGTTCCACATATCGGGAGTTTAGCTTTCCAGATTTTCTGAATCGAACAACCCCTTTCATCAAGACTTTCACGTAAGCATTCTCGCCAACGTTGAATTTTACAGGCCTTATTTTCAGATCTTCTCAGCTCTTTTGTCGATCTTGAGTTGCCTTAAGTTTTTCTCTCACAATTGAAACCTTGTCCAATGTTATTTGTACAAGTTCGGGTCCTATCACAGATTTTTCTCCCACTTCATTCCAATATAGGGGTGATTGACAATTCTTTCCACAGAGCTTCATATGTGGCCATTCCAATGCTGTTGTGATAGTTGTTGTTGTATGCGAACTCGATTAAAGGTAAATGAGTGCTCCAATTGTCATTGAATTCAAGGGCACATGGTCGCAGCATATCTTCTACAGTTTGTACCGATCTCTCAGTTTGACCATCGGTTTGAGGGTGATAAGCTGTATTAAGAGTAAATTTTGTTCTCATGACATCTTGGAAGCTCTTCCATAAACGTGAGACGAACCTTCAATCTCTGTCATACAGGATGCTCATTGGCACTTTATGCAGTCGCACAATGTTGTCTATATACACTGTAGCCAACTTGTCAAGAATGTAATTCGTGCGGATGGGTAGGAAGTGTGCGGATTTTGTGAGCTTATCTACGATTACCAATATCCCATCATGACCTTGCCTTGACTTTGTTAATACCAGCACAAAGTCCATAGAAATATGCGCTCATTTCCACTCGAGGATTTCTAAAGATTGCAGTAATCCTCCAAGTCTCTGGTGCTATTCTTCGACCTACTGACAAACTTGATACCTGGAGATGAATTCTGCCACATCTCTTTTCATTTTGTTCCACCAAAAATTCTTCTTAAGATCTCGGTATTTTTTGTATTCCATGGGTGAACGGAGAACTTTGACTTGTGTGCTTCCTGTTGGAACTTGTAAGTTTTAGAGTTTGACAACCAAATCCGCAAGAGAACTGAAGAACCAAAACTGATCGAACATAACTAAGAGATTGAAACTGAAAAAAGACGAATAAGTTCTGAAATCGATGACTCAAAGATCAGTAAACAAAATAGAAATTAGAAATGAAGACTTCACAAAAATGAACTGGAAAGACATATATCAACTGAAGTGTTCATAACTGAGGAGACATCAGTTAGAACTGATATAGTCCAATTTAAGCTAATATCAGTTAAGCCACATCATCATTTGTATTAGCCGATAACTGATGGTCCGTACCAAAGCAGAACAATTTGATACATCGTACCACTATCAGAAAAAACATCTACATTGGACTAAACGATTATTCAACGGATATTAATCATTAAATGCATTCAATGTAAACGTTGGAGTTGAAGACTATATATAACTGATCGATTCAGCTGAAGAAGGATAGTGAAACACGCAAAACGAACTATCTACAATCATCAATCAGTCGTGATACAATCTCAAGCATTTTTTTAGTTTATAAATCTCATATTATAGCTCTCATTTTTTGTATTTATTCGTAGCATTCAGGTATTCTAGAGCTATTCAGTTATCTATGGAACATTGTTGAAAAGCTAAAAGTTTCAGTTTGACAATGTATAAGTCCAACTGAAGTGTATTATTACAATCTGTATTAATACATCAAAGTCTTTTAGTGAAAAATTTATCTTAGAGTCAGATAAAAGGGATGACGTATGAGCATTTGAAGTCTCCGAACATCCATAAAAACCAGTGTGTTTTACTTTCTTGTCCACTCATTTTCCGTGGCATATCAATCCAAGTATTCAATCTGCATTTCAGTGTAGTTCCGAACTATCATTAATTGACTAATTTACATTGAAAAACAAGATTTCAGAATTAGTTCAATCAAAAAACTGCTTCACATTCCAAAAGATTTAAAAAATCCAGAATATTTATTCAACCCCCTCTTCTAAACACTCAAACTGCATTAACCAATCCTAACACTTCCGTAATTACTTCTTGGAGAAGGCTACGCTGTCAGGTACGCACCACCGTCCTTTCAACCTTAGGACCCCTTTGTCGTTGATCTAGAGATCTTGAGACATTCCTCTTTCGACTTGTTCTTTTAGCTTAGTCAGCTCTGGGACTCGGTCCTGATTCAAATGATAGTTTCTTCCAGACATGGCTGGGCAGAGAGTGAAGCTAGGGTAACCTTACCTCCAGTCTTCCTACTTAAAACATCAGCCACTTTGTTTGCTTTGCCCCAGATGGTATCTTATGGTCAGTCATAGTCCATTAAAAGTTCAATTCCTAACACTTCCGTAATTACTTCTTGGTGAAGGCCATGCTGTTAGGTACACATAACCCTCTTTTCATCCGTAGGACCCCTTTGTCGTCGATCCAGAGATCTTGAGACTTTCTTCTTTCAACTTGTTCTTTTAGCTTAGTCAGCTCTGGGACTCGATCCTGATTCAAATTGATAGTTTCTTGCAGACATGGCTGGGCAGAGAGTGAAGTTGGGGTAACTTTAACCCCAGTATTCCTGCTTAAAGCATCAGCCAGTTTGTTTGCTTTGCTCTGGATGGTATTTTATGGTCAAGTCATAGTCCTTTAAAAGTTCAATCCATCACATTTGCCTCATATTTAATTCTTTTTGAGTGAACAAGTATTTGATGGTATGTGAAGATTTCATACTTAACGCCATAGAAGTAGTGTCTCCAAATTTTTAAAGCAAATACAATCGCAGCTAGCTCCAGATCATGAGTAGGGTAGTTCCGCTCGTGCGGTTTCAACTGCCTTGATGCATAAGCATTCACCCTTTCTTCTTGCATGAGTACGCATTCCAGACATTCCTTAGAAGCGTCACTATAGATGGTGAAATCCTTATTATCTGTGGGCAAGATTAATACCGGCGTGGATGCGAGCTTTTCTTTCAATATCTGAAAAAATTTATCACACTTTCACTCCAAATGAACTCGAAATTTTTATGCGTGAGTTTTTTTAGTGGTACGGTTATCGAGTAGAACCCTTTGACAAAATTCCAGCAGTAACCTACCGATCCAAGAAAGCTCATGTTGCCAGTGGCTTCGAAATTAAAATTACAAGAATTTAATATTTTCAAGAATTTAAAATATTTAAAAGTTTAAAATTTTCTTAATTAATCTAAATTCTTCTTCTCTTGGAAAAAAAATCCTGGATTCATTATTTTCATCATATAAAATTTATGAATCTAGATACTTAAAATTATAATAAAAAAAATATGCTTAATTAAGTTTTGATTCATCAGACTTAGAAAAAAAAAACATATTCAGATCAATCTAATACATATAAAAAAAGAAATCCAAAACTCTGCTAGAAACAAAAATTTGAAAATATTTCGAAGACCCCATGAAAATGGTTGTATCTTAACCATGGAAAGCGGTCTTATGCTATTGGACCCAACAGAAATTTGTGCTCTCTTTCAAATTTTTAAATACGTATATTTTTTGCAATAGGATTTCACCAATTTAATAATAAATTTTATATAAACACAAAAAATTCCATCAGATTATCTCGACGATTAGTTTTGTGAGACGAATATCTTATCCGACCCGACACATGAAAATGTATTATGTTTTATAACAAAAGTATTAATTTTCATTACATATATGAACAAGGTCTAATCGTCTCACAAATATGAAACCGTCTCACACGAGACCTATATTTATATAAATAAGAATAACAATCTCTATTTACAAATCCACATTTACTTACTAACAGTGTGAAATCATATTCGAAACTTGGATCAATTGAAAATTATTATTTAAAAAATAATAATTTGTTTATTGATAAAGGAAAGAGACAATTACATGTAATTATATAAAGAAATATATTGTTTGAAGTATATGATATATGATCGAGTGATAAGTATTGCTGGTAGGAGCCTGTATTTCAAATCTCTAACATCTTCATGTATCCAAAATATCATATTTCAATCGATCTACTAAAGAGACGACATTTGCTCTCCAACAATTCCCTTGCAAAAATAATTTCACCACCAAACAACCTATGAATTAATGTCGAATATGCAATTTGACTCTTAGATCGACTATACAATTAAACACTTCACATTTTTATTAGATGTAATAAATACTAGAGAGCGATTGTGATTGTTTCAACGTCTGTATTTGTAAGGCCCGAGAATTTGATTACCGTAATCTGAAATGATTTGGGTATAATTACCGTAATCTGAGATTAATCTGAAATGATTTATTGATTAATCAAGGTAATTATAGACGGAACAGAGTGGACCGGGAAAGACGGGAAAAGACGCGAAATACATGTGCAAGGGTGTGTAGTCGCGCACATGCGCGACGGGATGCACAAGTATGCGCGCATTGGGCAGAATGTAGTGACCCGTTCCAGAATCACCTACTAATCAAAAACTAAGCATGCAACTAACTTAATTAACAATAATCAGAGATAACAGCGGAAATAGTCAACAAAAAACCGATAAACTAAACCAACCAGATACTCACGTCCTCCTCCTGCTCCTCCTGAGCTGTCCAACCTGAGGCCTGCCCCGTGGAAATGGGGTGTCCAAGAATAAACAAAACCGAGGACGTGAGCGATAAGAACGCCCAGTACAAAAGTATGAGTATACAGACCTATATGAAATGCACATGCTATGATCATGATACCGGGGTAGTCAAGAAACAGGAGTCACAAAAGGATCTCAACAATGCTCAGTCTAGAGGCGCCAAGTGGATAGTGCCGCGCGGTCCAACCTCTGGGTCACTGCATCCACTACAAGACAGACGTGGACCTAAAATGTCCCGGACCACCGAAGCCCTCCCGACCCGTCGGCCACTGTGTACTCTCGGTGTCCATGCGTCCACAAGACAGGGCTGAGCGGCCCCAAGATATAGCTTATCTCGAAAGAGATACAGCTCAACAGTAAAGGCTATCTCGAAGAAGATACGGCTCAACATGAAATGCAACGTGCAGTAATAAACGTGACATAATAGCATGCATCATATGACATATATCAATGCACCACATAATCATGCAACACATATAAGAATGTATACTCAACCAGGATATCTCGGATAGTACTTTCGTACCTCTATCACAGCAAGCCTATCCTTACGCAACACCGCTAATCAGTTCTAGAACAAGCCTACGCATCAAAAGCATACCCAATGAACAATACTACCATGCTATACTAGCAAAACCAGTACTACCAAAGGTTTAGGGTTTACCTTCGTCCGTCGACAGCCCTTTGATGTCGATTGCCTCGTAACTCAGGCGCCGCTACGCTACTACTCCTGGCAGCTCTTGGCTATCGCTCGACCAACAACTAACCCTAGAAACCTTCCAAATCCTCTCAACTATGAGGCAAAACTCAAGAAATTGGCAAGTCAAAAATGAGAAAACCGAGCACTATTTATAGGCCATGTTCGGATCCTCCGAACACCACTTCGGAACGTCCGAACGCTACGTGTCCATTGGCTCTTGACAGCTCATGATCGGATCCTCCGATCATACACTTCGGACCGTCCGAACATGCACGTGTCCAGCTGCTCTTGACACCTCATGATCGGATCCACCGAACCTACACTTCGGAACGTCCGAACTCCCACGTGTCGATCAACTCTTGACACCTAATGATCGGATCCACCGAACTCACTTCGGACCTTACGAACTCTTCGGTGCTTCCGAACCATCTTCGGTCCGTCCGATCATGACTCGGTCAAAATTACACCTTAAACCTTCTTAATCACCATTACTCCGTTAATTACCCAATTTGGAATTCGGGCTACTACATTCTCCCCCCCTTAAAAACGATTTCGTCCTCGAAATCAAGCTTAGAGAATGAACAAAACGAAATAACAACATCATTACCCTCAAAATCTAAGGGACAACCCATCACTAGACGCTTGGCTAAAACCGAATGACCCATCGGATTAGAAACGGAAAGAATGACATCTAGAGAAACATGCGGTAACTTATGACGCTTAACAAATCGTCCTGGTCACCCCAACGACCTACACTTCCCTGACTACTCTCATCACCAAAGTGGTCAGCCATTGCTACAACATAGAATGGGGAAACTAGTAAATTGGTCAACGGAAATCCCAAAACAGAAATCTATATCCCAAAATCGTATGCATGCTCTGATACCATAAATGTAGTGACCCGTTCCAGAATCACCTACTAATCAAAAACTAAGCATGCAACTAACTTAATTAACAATAATCAGAGATAACAGCGGAAATAGTCAACAAAAAACCGATAAACTAAACCAACCAGATACTCACGTCCTCCTCCTGCTCCTCCTGAGCTGTCCAACCTGAGGCCTGCCCCGTGGAAATGGGGTGTCCAAGAATAAACAAAACCGAGGACGTGAGCGATAAGAACGCCCAGTACAAAAGTATGAGTATACAGACCTATATGAAATGCACATGCTATGATCATGATACCGGGGTAGTCAAGAAACAGGAGTCACAAAAGGATCTCAACAATGCTCAGTCTAGAGGCGCCAAGTGGATAGTGCCGCGCGGTCCAACCTCTGGGTCACTGCATCCACTACAAGACAGACGTGGACCTAAAATGTCCCGGACCACCGAAGCCCTCCCGACCCGTCGGCCACTGTGTACTCTCGGTGTCCATGCGTCCACAAGACAGGGCTGAGCGGCCCCAAGATATAGCTTATCTCGAAAGAGATACAGCTCAACAGTAAAGGCTATCTCGAAGAAGATACGGCTCAACATGAAATGCAACGTGCAGTAATAAACGTGACATAATAGCATGCATCATATGACATATATCAATGCACCACATAATCATGCAACACATATAAGAATGTATACTCAACCAGGATATCTCGGATAGTACTTTCGTACCTCTATCACAGCAAGCCTATCCTTACGCAACACCGCTAATCAGTTCTAGAACAAGCCTACGCATCAAAAGCATACCCAATGAACAATACTACCATGCTATACTAGCAAAACCAGTACTACCAAAGGTTTAGGGTTTACCTTCGTCCGTCGACAGCCCTTTGATGTCGATTGCCTCGTAACTCAGGCGCCGCTACGCTACTACTCCTGGCAGCTCTTGGCTATCGCTCGACCAACAACTAACCCTAGAAACCTTCCAAATCCTCTCAACTATGAGGCAAAACTCAAGAAATTGGCAAGTCAAAAATGAGAAATCCGAGCACTATTTATAGGCCATGTTCGGATCCTCCGAACACCACTTCGGAACGTCCGAACGCTACGTGTCCATTGGCTCTTGACAGCTCATGATCGGATCCTCCGATCATACACTTCGGACCGTCCGAACATGCACGTGTCCAGCTGCTCTTGACACCTCATGATCGGATCCACCGAACCTACACTTCGGAACGTCCGAACTCCCACGTGTCGATCAACTCTTGACACCTAATGATCGGATCCACCGAACTCACTTCGGACCTTACGAACTCTTCGGTGCTTCCGAACCATCTTCGGTCCGTCCGATCATGACTCGGTCAAAATTACACCTTAAACCTTCTTAATCACCATTACTCCGTTAATTACCCAATTTGGAATTCGGGCTACTACACAGAATCTTTCGCGCACATGCGTGACGAGTAAGCGCGCACATGCGCGTAATGTCCAGAACCTCTCGCGCATATGCGCCGAGATGGTGCGCGCATATGCGCGAGGGACAATTGTGCGGAGACAGTAGGTCTCGCGCATATGCGCGGTGTCAGTGCGCATATGCGCGAGCACTCCAGTAGCAAGTTTTGGATAAAGCCTCCGGCGCATATGCGCGGTGTCAGTGCGCATATGCGCGAGCACTCCAGTAGCAAGTTTTGGATAAAGCCTCCGGCGCATATGCGTGGAGTTTGGGCGCGCATATGCGCCAGGCATGCAAAACGTAAATTTGCCACTTGGTTGTATGTGCGACGTGTATATGTTTATATATATATATAGAGATAAGGAACAAGCAATTCAAATTCTGAGAATTGAAGAAAGGGACGAGGTAGCTTACGCGCATATGCGCCAGGCATGCAAAACGTAAATACGCCTTTTTATTTCAATCTGTCCTTCAGATTTTGAATCCGACTGTAGTACAGTGTTCCTAGCGACGACGGCTACAACGTGACGTAAGTTTTGCTACGTTTTGACATATTTTGAAATTATGCTATTGTCAGAATTGAATAAGATTCATATACGATGTTCTTGTCATGTTAGACATCATAGAATCGAAGTCAGATTGAGAAACAGACTGATTATGAAATTGTTATGATTTTTGGAATCGATTTAACAGAGATTTCATATCTGAGGTGTATTGTTATTGAGATTATGAGTTGTATTGATACTGATTACGAAGTCTGGTATTATATTTGTGATGTTTGGACTGACGGGGTTATCGAGACTGTACTGTTATGCCCTCAAAACATCGATTGATTGATATTGATCAGAACAGGTATTGAATTGAGTTAGATATTGATATTGTGTCTGTTTGATATTGTCATTGCCAGATTGGAAATAGACAGAATTGACTTCGGAACTTCGTCTTCGTCAGAGCGAGAAGATAAAGATATAAATTAATGTTGTGTTGGGATTGCACAACTCGAGCGAGGTTTGACTCGAGTTTCCCTAAATCACATACTTAGTTTATTGCATTGATATTTGAAATTGATGAGATTGATGTTTGTAGTCTATTGATTCATAGTCACTGCATGTATTGACTACAGAGTCGTTTAGTCATTGGCTGATTCGCCTAGTCACCGGCTGATTCGTCTGGTTATTGGCTGATTCGTCTAGTTATCGACTGATTCGTCTAAACTTTGGCTGATTCGCTTAATTACTGGCTGATTCGTCTAGTTATTGGCTGATTTGCTTAATTCTTGACTGATTCGTCAATTCTGCGGCTGTTTCGCCCAGACATTGGATATATAAAATTATATCGATGCCGTTTAGGGATTGATTCATTCCTATCGACTGAGATTCGGTATATTTATCATTATCCAAACATCGGGATCCCTAGGTTAGAGTTGAGTCGAGTATGAGACGACGTGTTGTTTGAGTCGAGTCTGAGTCTGAGTGTGATTCATTGCTTGGTATTGATTTATGTTTCTGATTTGATACATGTTATGAATATTTATTATATGCTTTTATATATGTTTTATATGATTGCATGTGTACATTGTTTATACTGGGATTTATTCTCACCGGAGTTATCCGACTGTTGTCTTGTTTTGTATGTGTGCATGACAACAGATAGGGCTGGATCAGGGTCAAGAAGAAGATGAGAGAAGACAGTTACCGTGGAGATCCGGACTTAGGAGTATATCTGTTATATCACCTGAGATGTAGTGAAGAAACAGTAGTTATTATGATTTCTTGTTGTACAGGACTTGTACTTAGATCTGATTAGTGATCTTGTAAATGAGATAAGACTTATTTCATATGCTGCGTACTCTCGTATTTAAAAAAAAAAATTAGACCATGTTTATTATAATTGATTAATTATTCCCAGAAGGTGATTAAGAATTGAATTAAGTTCGGGTCCCCACAATATTAATAATATCAAGTATCATGTTTTAATTGAAGCCAGTCCGACGACCTTGTAATAATTACATCACCTTACAACCTGAGTATCCAAAATTTAATATAGGCTTCTATACTAACTATAGAATTAACCACTAGACCTTTCTACGTTTGTGTTAGCGTTTTGTATCAATAATCAAGTCTTGTGATACGATTTAGTCCGTAAAAACAAGATCTTCGAAACACATGGTTTGTCTTGGTTTGGTTTTCGTACATCGCACCAATATCGGAACTATTGCCTTTACTCTTGGATTGAACACATAAAAATCTCTTGGCAACAACATGCTATTGCCTCTTAGAAAAAAATGAAAGTTGATAGTAGGTGCAAAAAAGTTAAGCAATAAATGGCATGCAACATGATTGTTTTAATCAACATGTCTCAACCAAATATTGGAGCATTAACGACTTCTCAAGCCCAATAATGAATCCAATATTGAGATATATGCTTCAAAGTTCCATAATACATCCATATGTAATTGCTTGGACTCTTTTATCCAAAACATACCTCTTACACTTTATTAAAGATTCTCAAGGCACTTGAGAAAATTTACAATACATCCACACAAATATGCGAGTGATGGATCCAGGGACACAGTAAAAAAAAATCGCCCTAATTTACTGTCACGACATCGACTTTATTTATCAACCACACATTTGAAAATAACAAGCCTCATATATCAAAGTCTAGAAACAACTAGTTTATAAATCATAATCAACATTGTTGTTGCAATGTAAAATTTTTTAAAAACACAAGTGTCTTAACTTGAATTAAATAAAACCTAAAAAAAAAAAAAAAAAAAAACTAAATGGATTTCTTGATTCCTCTAGGTTACCAACCTCAAAACTAGTCTTGTTGTTGTTTTTCTTCTATTTAATCTTCAAACTTATCTAGGAAGACAGAGTAAGGAGTGAGTGATATGATCCTTCTTAGCAAGTGAGGTAGTTTGAGCACATACATAACAAATACACATGATCTTCGAACACAACATATCATACATAACATAGTTCGTATAAAATATATCATGACCATAAACATAAACATAAAATTGGCTTAGATGTTGATATTCTTCAACTTTCCACGGCTTACTGATATTAATCCCTAATTTATATTCCTCTAATGGGACGAGTCCATGTTACATTTACAATCTCATCATGCAAGGGTCATAAATTTATTGTATGTTATGATTTTGACTCATATTCGGTTGAATCCTCACAGTGCCAAAACATATGGTGTCGTACCACAAGAAGGGGAAGAAGATGAATCATGCTCGATCAAAACTTTCAAAAATGAACTAAGCCATAAACATTATAGTTTTAAAACAATCCAACTTACCTTTGAATTGACTGAAAAATTCGAAAACCAAAGAAAGATCACTCAAAAGACACTACGAAAATGCAGCGGCACTTCGATCGAAAAATTATCCGTTTTACAGAATCCTTTGCGACTTGTTTAATTGTTGGATCGAACTTAAACTTGTATAGTGCGTCCACAAGTAAGTCAAATACGAATGGTCGAAATCGGGTTTGGAAGTTGTTTTGACATGTTTACGGATGAAAAACAATAATTATGTTATTCACGTATAGAATGTGAGCAATTTTATTGTGAAAGCTCTATATAAAAACATAACAGTTGGATTTGGCATAATTTTGGATATGCTATTCAGAACATACGATAGTGTATTCCGAACGGTGAAGATTGAATTCTATGCAATGGAGCGATGTAAATAATTTTCCAAACATGGACAACACTTCGATGACTACATCAACACTTTGATCAAAACTTTGAACTTTTTCATAAGGTGGCTCTATAAATTTTCAGTATTTCTTGCTTCATAATGGTGTGATTTTTGGGTGGAGGGTCCTTGGATATTTATAAGAAGTCTCGATGGCTTGTGTTGCCCTATCTACCCTTGATTAGCCCATCCTTGTAATGGTAATTAAATATTAAATCATAGTAAAATTCCTTTCATTCTTTCATGGTGGTGGCTGAATTTCTTGTCCGGAGTTGCCTTAAAAGGGCCAAAATATAGGCTTAACAAGCTATTAATGTGGCATGCATGTACTAATTTAATGGGATTGCAGCCAAATATCACGGGCTATACATTCCTTCTTCCTTATTGAAAGTTTCGTTCTCTAACATGAGTTTACATTATCTTAAAAAAGGTATGGAAATTTCTTCCACATTTTCTCTTCCAACTTCCATATAGCCTTTCGTTTGGTGTGGTTAGACTATTTCACCTTGATGTATGTAATGGTGTGTTTAAGTACTTAGACTTTGGTGTCTACAATCCATATTAGGACATATTCATATTTCAGCTCTTCTCCCGTGTAACCTTCGATCATGAGCAGTTCAATTTCTAGAACATGGCTTGAGTCCAGGATGTATTTCCTTAACTGATACACGTGGAAGACATTGTTAATCTTTGACATATCTGGTGGCAATGTTAGTCTACAAGCCAATGTGACCACTGTCTCTAGAATTTCGAATGGTCCTATGTATTGAGGAATCATTTCTCCAGTTTTACTGAATTGAATGACTCCTTTCATTGGTGACTTTATATAATTCTTTTCACCAACGGAAAACTTTGCTGGTCTTTTGTTCAGATCGGCCAAAATCTTTGCCAATCTTGTGCAGCTTTGAGTCTGTCTTTGATGATGACCACTTTGTCCACTTTCGCTTGGATTAGTTCTAATCTAGTTATGTCTCTCTCCCCTATTTCGTCCCAATACAGTGGTGATCGAAACTTCCGTCCATACAGGGCTTTATTGAGACATTCCCATACTGTTGTAATAATTGTTATTGTAAACAAACTCTATCAATGGTAAATTTTCGCTCCAATTACTATTGAAGTCTATGGCACAGGACCTTAGCGTATCCTCTAGGGTTTGAATCGCTCTCTGTTTGGCCATCAATTTGAGAGTGATAAGTGGTACTAAGAGTAATTTTCATTTTCAAGACTTCTTGAAAGCTTTTCCAAAAACGTGACACAAATTTTGGATCTCTATCTGACAAGATGCTTCGTGGAACTTAATGTAGCAGCAAAATGTTATACATGTTTAGAGTATCCATTTTTTCAAGATCGAAATTAATGTGGACGGGTGACAAGTGCGCATATTTTGGGAGTCTATTTATGATTATCCATCCCTTCGTGACTCTGTTTTGACTTTGGCAAACTTATTATGAAATCCATTATATTCTCATTTCCATATGGGATTTCTAGAGGTTGAAATAATCTTCTCGGTCATTGGTACTCAGATTTCACCTGTTGGCATACCTGGAATTTAGAGACAAACTCACTGAAATTTTCTTTCATTCCGCTACACCATAAACTTTCTTTCAAATCCTTATACATGCTTGTACAGCTAGGATGGTCTGTCCAGATTTCACAGTTCGCACCATAGAGTTAGTGTCTATAAATTTCCAAAGCAAAGACCATTGCTGCTAACTCGAGATCGTGAGTAGGGCATTTTTGCTCATGCAACTTCAGATATCTTGATGTGTGATAGGCTCGTAATAGTTAGTATTTTTATTTTCATATTTCCCATTATTCCAACCTCCGATATGTTTAATTGATACATCTTTTTTGTGTAATTTTATTGTAGGAGGAACTTTTACGGTCTTGGAGCAAATTTGAGTTAAAAAGGTGATGTTTATCACATTTGAAGTTTCAAGATAGAGTTTTGAAAGAGAATGATCAAACCAGAAGAGGTCCTGGAACAAGGCGTGTCCACGCTTTGTGACTATTCTTCAGCTGCCGGCATAACTAAATATGAAGTCCGAAAACTGCAAAGACAATATCATATTTAAGACTCCTAATTATGGTATTTGATTTGTGAAAAATAATTGAAGAGATATCTATTCTTATTGAGAGAAATAAAGATAAGATAGAGTTTTATTCCAAAAAAACTCTATCATATCTTTGATATGATTTTTAAGGGTTATTATTTGTATTAATGGGCTCCTCTCCTTGGCCCAATAACTACACAATATACACGTTCTACATAAGGCGGCACAATCAATTTCTCCCCAATCACCACAACTCACGTGAAGAACAAGGAGAAAAGAGGTCAAGGATTTTCTCTCCGATTTTCTCCACAACTCTAGGCTAAGTTTTATTTTTTATTCAAGGGATATTTTTACTGTTTAATTTATCACTGTGAGGTATTCGTTCTTAGATTTAATATGCTTGTTATTCCAAGTATTTGTCGATTTATAATTTAATTCTATGAAAGTTGTATCTCAATTAATCTGACAATTTAATTCGATATATAATTTTCTACTGCTATCCATGAATTCAATGATCCGTAATTATCATGAACGATTGGTATATGAGTAGCGATAGATTAGGTGTGTTGTACTATCATAGAATGTTTAATCTAAATAAATTAACAAAACTGGATTTTTGTCAATTGCAGCTATCTCGGTTGTAAGATTTCAGTATTAACTGTTTTCACAAATCTAAAAGCTATCTTTAATTAATATGGAACACTATTGTGGGGACCCGGACGCTAATCATCTTCTTAATCATCGTTGGGAATAAATAATCAAGTATAATAAACAGGGTCTAAATTTTTTTTTTTTTTTTTAAATTACACAGCGGAAACATAATGTAATTAAATTCAAATTACATGTTAAACATAACATACAATTATTGTATGATCTAAAATAATCCGACTAGGTTCAACTATAAGTCAGTGCTGAACCCTAAGTTGCTTCAAAGTTCGAATCTCCACGCTATCTAGTCCAGCCTCGTTCTCTTCTTGACCCTGATCCTAGCCCACCTGTTGCCATGCACACATACAAACAAGACAACAGCCGGATAACTCCGGTGAGATATAAATATCCCAGTATAAATCATGTATACATGCAATCATATAAATCATATAAGAGCATATAACAAAAATCATATCCTATATCAACATCATGATATAAATCAATATAAATCAATTACAAGAATAAATCATATTCTAAACATGTACCCTAATCAGGAACATAATTCAATATCAAGAATAAATCCTATTCTAGGCATGTACCAATATCAGGAACATAAATCAATATCAAGAATAATTCCTATTCTAAACCTGTACCAATATCAGGAACATAATCAATCTCAAGAATAACTTCTATTCTAAACATGGACCAACATCTGGAACATGATCAGTATCAAGAATAATTTCTATTCTAAATATGTACCAATATCAGGAACATAAAAGGACAGGAACCATATTCAGGAACATAAATCCGTATTAATCAATACCATAAGATATAACTGTCACTCAATCCCGTGACTCTACTTTTTAGACTAGACTCAATCCTAGTCTAGGGATCCCGTTTTCCAGATGTGGTATTCCTATATCGAATTTCGTAAAGGATGGAACCATAATCTCTATTGCTCGATATAACCAGTGCCCTGGTATTCCTATATCGAATTCCGTAATAGAAGAATTCCAATACCCTTTACTCGATATAACCAAATATGGTGTTCCTATATCGAATTCCGTAATAGATTCCATTACTCGATATAACCAAACATCCAGTGTCCTGACCTAACCGTCAAGGACTGTAGCTCTATCGCTAATATCCTATCTTGAGACATCGTGCCATGTGCCATGGCGATACCACCATGATCGAGCCAAACTTGTACAGTGAATAGTCCCGAAATTTGTTTTATAAATGAAAGCTCGATTTAAAATATCGCAAGTGCACGATAGTCAAGTTATAATAAACGTACGTGAATACGAGTATCGATCCACAAGGACTGCGTTACACTATTCTTATTTTCACTTAAATTTCTCTAGCAACGATAGATGGAGTTGGTGATTAAACTAAAGTGAATTTAATACTAAAATGATTAAAATGCAAGAACAAATAATCAAGAAATCAATGATTAAATTGGATGAAAATCAAATGAGAAACGAATTTGTTGGGAATTATCAGTTCACCTACCACTCGTGTTCAGATAATTAGACTCGACTTTTACTCGTGCATTCGACGGAATTCCCTAGACTAATCAATATACTCTGTCGAGCTATATTAATACTAATCATAAACATGCAGTAATCAAGTGTCCTCAATTATTTAACAGTTCACGATTGCATTACGTTCTATGGAATCCACTAGCTTTCATCCGGGTGAACTATTACTATCGACACGTACCCAATTCCGTATGTCTACTAAAATTGTAAGTCCGTGGTTTATACTATGCGATCCTATTGTTAATTAGTCTGTCGAAATCGTTAACAACATGCAATAATCAAAGGAAGATAGCTAGGCTTCGCTTGAAACAAGAAATAACAATAGCATAAACAAATCACTTGTAAAAATGTCAAGAAATAATGTTAAACAACGAGTATGGGTAGGATCCCCTCAAATCCCAACAAATTTAGAGTTTAGCCAACCAAATTCATACTAAAAATCAACAATCTATGCAAGAGAATAAAATACTGAATAATAAAATACTAAATATGACGATGGAAGATGGCTGCGACGCTTGGAATTCTCGAGTTCTTCGAAAGTCTTCCTTACTCCTAGCCTTCTCTCCCAGAAAAAATGATGAAAATATGATGTGTCAGTCTGAAAAACGGCGCCCAATCTCGTGTATTAGGTTAGTGGTCTTGGATAGAGTCCATGAAAATAGAAACAAATCTCGCAGAATCTTGCTGGATCGCGTAACTCGCTAGGGCGGTAGGTTTTGACCGCTGGGGCGAGTGACTCTCGAATAAAAACTTTGAGCCTTCTCTCTAGTCTCGCTGGGGCGGCCACTTTTGACCGCCCGAGCGAGAGATCTTCTGTTAAATTCTCTGGTCCAGGCTAGCAGTCTCGCTGGGGCGGTCAGTTTTAACCGCCCTAGCGAGAGGTCTTCTGTTCGATATCCTCGGTAAGACTAGAATGCTCGCTGGGGCGGTCAGTTTTGACCGCCCTAGCGAGGCTTCTTCGTTGTTGTGCCCATTTTCTGCTATATTTGGTTCCATTCCTACAAAATACCACAAAACACACGAAATCAGTCATATGCTAAATAATGCAAACAAAATGCAAGAATAAACTAGAACAAGCTAATATGATGTATGAATGCGACTCGAAACCAACACTAAAAACACGTAAAAACGAGTTCTATCAACCCCCTCATACTAACCTTTTGCTCGCCCTCGAGTAAAATAGGTTAAAGCACGAGATTCTAAACAGACAAAATAAATAAAAAAAACGAAATAACCAACACCAGAAAAAGTTAATGGTGAGTTAACAATTTTATGTTCGTGCCTCAGTAAATTTTTTCACATCATAATCAAGTCATTTCACAAATAAATACTCTTTTTCATCTACAAATAAGTCTTGGCACTAATTCGAACGTGTGTGTGTCATGGTGGGTCTAGTCATTCGTACGTCAAATAGATCAATCGTCAAGTTATGCAAGTCACTCAATTAACACTTCAATACAAATCTCACTAGCATGCATCCCCGTGTCCATTCATCACTAACCATCATTTTGAACTTTAGTCAATTTTTAAGTGCATAGAAGGGTGTCGAAAGGAAAGAAAATAAGCTCAAGTGGCGAAAAGTTGGGAGTACATCGATCATTTTCATTGTGCAATTGTCAAGACTGTGTGTCAGACTTCCTCGACTCCTTACATCTCC
The DNA here is from genome assembly GCF_022965805.1 of Primulina eburnea. Taxonomy (NCBI): domain Eukaryota; kingdom Viridiplantae; phylum Streptophyta; class Magnoliopsida; order Lamiales; family Gesneriaceae; genus Primulina; species Primulina eburnea. The sequence goes on along the minus strand of NC_133117.1, from coordinate 4,524,824 downwards.
AACTTTTAGCCTAGGAATAGAATTTCATTCCTTTTATTTTCGGCTCCCCCTCACCTTACATCTCCTTTTTTCACAAAGTTCTTTTTACAAGAACTTTGTTATTTCAACATTTTGATGCACAATTTTCACACATGTACTCCCTAGGCTAAGAATATATCTTTTTGGATTACAGCTGGTTAGGAGTACTGTATTTGAATTCAGGATATTGACAAGGGGGCATATGTACGGTTCAAGGTCAGTCAAATGCTATCATGCACGATCTCAATTAGTGACTTATTTCCACGGGTTTTCATGCTAAATCAATTCATACGTGATGTCTTTCAAGTTAACCAACAAGAATTTCAAATTTCACCATTATTCCTACAAAATTCTAGGCCCCACACATATGTGCTCAAAAAGTTCAAAATTTGCACCAAAACTCATGTTTCAACAATCCAGAGTATCATTCATGCATTGACCCAATCAATATTTCTCAAAGCAACATCATCATCGGCTCATAAATCATGTCAACTCACCATAAACGACTCACAATCTAACAACGAAAATACACCGATTTAAAAACCCAACTAACAAACTAAATAACTGAACAAACAAACAAAACAAACTACCCGACCCCCTCATACTAGAGTTGTGCAATGCCCTCATCGCACAAAACGAAACAGACACGAAAAACAATAACAACTTATGAATTCAAATGCAACAATAGAAAATGCAAAAGAAAAAGAAAGGGGAAACAGTGAACTCCCCTGATCAAAACTCCTCCTCCTCATCATGCTCAGGTGGTGGACTGCCCTCGTCAGCTGCAGGCGGCATAGGATACGTGTACTGGAAGTGGAAAGGTGGCGGGTATGCTGGAACAGGCGGCCGGCCGGAAGTGTCTAAGCCCAAGTGAGTCGAGATGCCCTGCACCAAGTACTCGATGTTCAGAGTGTGGGCTTGGTCGATGGCCTGATAATGAGTCTGGTAGGTGGCCCAAGCGCCCAACTCGTCGACTCGGTCTCGAATGGCACGGCGGCGTGGCTGCGGTGGTGGTGGATGTCCGACGACCGGCGGTGGTGGAGCGGCTTGCACGTGACCGTAAAATACATCAGCGGGCAGCTCATCCCGTCTCTTCGCGTACTTGGAGGTATGCAGAGCCTCATCGATGGATCTCAGTGGCGGTAGCCACTCATCATCGTGCGCGAAAATCACACCCGCGCGGGCACATAGCTCAGTCACGATAGTGGGGAAATAAAAGGCTAAATTGTTGCAATTGATACAGATAGTCAGCTGCCCGAATATGAGTTTGCCCACATCAATAGGCATCCCGGTATAGATCGCATAAAGAACCACCGCCCTATCCCGCTGTACATCACTCGTATGCCCTACCGGCATCAATCTCTTCGATAGAAAGGCATACCAAAGTGCCGCCTCCACCTTCAAAAATTTCTCAAGAAACACCGTATACGTTCCCGGCTGCTTCCACGTAGTGCCCGAATAACACAATGTGTGAATGATCAGATCGTAATCCGGATTCAGCACCCAAGCCTGGAATACCGAATCATCCACTGCCGGTAAACCCAACAAATCATTTATCGTTTTAGGATCATATGGGACTTGACGTCCCCTCACCCTAGCCTTATTTTCAGTCCCTTCCGGGGCGTTAGCGTAAAACTCACGTACAACCGGCACCACAGCCGCATTCGGTTGTGCTAAAAAATTCGTCCACCCTCGTCCTTCGAGCGTTTGGAAGCCATGGTAAGAGTAGAGTGCACAAGTAATATGAAGTCGCCGGAAAATTTGGAAGCTCGCCGGAACGTGAAGAGGCGGCGGCGTGGGTGGTGGTCGGAGAGTGTAGATTTGGCCGGGAAAATCGCGTCTTGGGCTTTGCAACAATGGAGATTCACAAATATACCTGTAAATTGGCAAGAAACCACGTCAATCGCTTCAGATCTGGAGTGGAGGGGCGAAAATTTGAGAGAAAAGTGTAGGTTTTGCGAGTGGGAGAAGAGAGAAGGGAGGGCGCAGCTTTTAAACATTCGCGACTCGCTAGGGCGGTCAAAAGTGTCCGCCCTAGCGAGAGTCTGTCTGCCCGAAAATTACGAGTGCTCGCTGGGGCGGACAAAAGTGTCCGCCCTAGCGGGAGAACCTCGGTTTTAAAAATTTTAAAAAGACGCGAGTGTTCGTTAGGGCGGTCAGTTTAGACCGCCCGAGCGAGACATCCTCGACTAAAATAATTTTGAAAAGTTGTAACACTCGCGGGGGCGGTCAAGTTTGACCGCCCTAGCGAGGGATTTTCGGGAAAAAATGTTTTTGAAAATTTCGATTCCTCGCTGGGGCGGACAAAAGTGTCCGCCCTAGCGATGCATGCTCGGCCAAAAATCCATTACAAATTACAACCTCTCGCTGGGGCGGTTAAAATGAACCGCCCTAGTGAGGTATTTTCGAAATCATTTTGAAAAAAAAAATTTTAATGCAAATGCCATGCAATTATCTAAATGCAAATGATGCAATTAATTAACTAACGAAAAGAATAAAATAAGGAGTAGAAGTAGTTCTCAATTTATCGTCTAGAGCTCGACTTTTCACCCATGTCCTTAACGACTGTCTTGGAGCCGAGTGACTCCAATTTGTGGCTCAATCGTGCCACCAATATAGTGCTTTAATCTTTGGGCGTTCACAGTAAACGTCCCTTCCTTGCCGTCATGCAACACCACTGCACCTGATGGGAACACCTCGGCTATAACGAATGGTCCTGACCATCTTGACTTCAGCTTGCCCGGAAAGAGTCGTAAGCGAGAGTTGTATAACAACACCGCTTCACCCACTTTGAATTCTCTTCTTACAATGTGTTTATCATGGGCTCTTTTGGTGCGTTCCTTGTAAGATAGGGCAAGATCATACGCTGTACCTCGGAACTCATCCAACTGACTCAACTGCAACAGTCGTTTTTCACCTGCAAGAGCAAAATCAAAGTTCAGTGCCTTGGTCGCCCAATATGCTCTATGCTCTAATTCTACGGGTAGATGACATGCTTTACCAAAAAGTAACCTATATGGTGTAGTGCCTATAGGTGTTTTGAACGCAGTACGATAAGCCCACAAAGCATCATCTAACCGAATGGACCAGTCCTTTCGATTCACATTAACCGTCTTTTCTAAAATCCTCTTAATCTCTCGATTGGACACTTCAACTTGTCCACTAGTCTGAGGGTGGTATGGAGTGGAAACTTTGTGGGTGACACCATATTTGCCCATCAGTTTATCAAAAATTTTGTTGCAAAAATGGGTGCCACCATCACTTATGATTGCACGTGGTGTACCGAATCGATTAAAAATGTGTTTTTTCAAAAATTTTAACACCACTTGTGCATCATTCGTGGCACAAGCCTCCGCCTCCACCCATTTAGATACATACTCTACTGCCACCAAAATAAATTTCTTTGTAAAAGACGCAGGAAAAGGACCCATAAAATCAATCCCCCACACATCAAATATTTCACACTCAATAATGTTATTCAAAGGCATCTCATGACGGTTAGAAATATTACCTGTGCGTTGGCATCTATCACAATTGAGAACATACAAACGAGCATCCTTAAAAAGAGTTGGCCAATAGAAGCCACATTCGAGTACCTTAGATGCCGTCCGTATGGGTCCAAAGTGACCACCTACCTCACGGTCATGGCAGTGGTTCAGAATTTGACTGGTTTCCTCCTCCGCTACACATCTCCTTATCATGGCATCTGCACAGATTTTAAACAAAAACGGTTCCTCCCAAAAATAATATTTCACGTCAGAAAAGAATTTCTTTCTTTGGTGAAACGATAAATTTGGGGGAGGTGTGCCAGTGACAAGAAAATTTGCGAAATTGGCATACCAAGGGCACGCATTTACCTCAAACAATTGCTCATCAGGGAACCAGTCATCTATATCAGTGTTAAAGCCATTAATTCTAACATCCTCAAGCCTAGACAGATGATCAGCAACCACATTTTCTACACCTTTTTATCTCGAATCTCGAGATCAAATTCTTGCAATAGTAAAATCCACCTAATTAACCTAGGTTTCGCATCTTTCTTAGCAAGCAAGTATTTTAGGGCAGAATGATCTGTATACACAATCACTTTAGACAGAACAAGGTATGAATGAAATTTCTCAAAAGCAAATACTATAGCAAGTAGTTCCTTTTCAGTAGTAGCATAATTCAATTGAGCATCATTTAAGGTCTTACTTGCATAGTAGATGGTATGAAATACCTTGTTCTTCCTTTGACCCAGCACCGCACCAACAGCTGTATCACTAGCATCGCACATTACCTCAAACGGTAACTCCCAATCAGGGGCAGTCAGCACAGGTGCTGTCACCAAGCTCTTCTTGAGTACTTCGAATGCCTGCAGACAAGTAGAATCAAAATTAAACTCAACATCTTTCATCAACAAAGAGGATAAAGGTTTAGCAATTTTAGAAAAATCCTTAATAAAACGCCTATAAAAACCCGCATGGCCTAGGAAACTTCGAACTCCCTTTATCGATGAAGGTGGTGGTAGATTTTTGATCACTTCCACCTTGGCCTTGTCGACCTCGATTCCATTCTCCGATACTTTGTGTCCTAACACAATCCCCTCTTGCACCATGAAGTGACATTTCTCCCAATTTAACACCAAATTGCTCTCTTCACATCTAATGAGCACCAAATTCAAATTTTTTAAACATTCATCAAATGAAGAGCCAAAAATAGAGAAATCATCCATAAAAACTTCAAGAAAATTCTCAATCATGTCATGAAAAATAGCGGTCATGCATCTTTGAAATGTAGCAGGTGCATTGCATAGACCAAAGGGCATACGCCTAAACGCAAAAGTACCATAAGGGCAAGTGAAAGTAGTTTTCTCTTGGTCCTCGGGGGCAATTGTGATTTGGTTGTATCCCGAATATCCATCCAAAAAACAGTAAAATTCATGACCGGCTAATCGTTCAATCATTTGATCAATAAATGGCAAGGGGAAGTGATCTTTACGGGTTGCATCATTTAATTTCCTATAATCCATGCACACACGCCAACCCGTAACGATTCTAGTGGGAATCAACTCATTTTTTTCATTGGTAATAACAGTAATCCCACCCTTTTTAGGCACACATTGTACAGGACTTACCCACGCACTATCAGAGATAGGATAGATAATACCTGCGTCCAGAAGTTTGATCGTTTCAGCTTTTACTACCTCTTGCATCTTTGGATTGAGTCTCCTTTGTGGTTGTGCTAGAGGTGAGTACTTATCTTCCATTAGGATTTTGTGCATGCAGATCGAAGGACTTATCCCCTTGATGTCCGAAACTTTCCAAGCGAATGCTCCTCTATGCTCCTTAAGGACTCCCAAGAGCTTACTCTCCATATCGTCTGTCAAAGAAGAGGAAATAATAACAGGCAGTTTATTATTTTCTCCTAAATATACGTACTTGAGATGTGGAGGTAGTGGTTTGAGCTCCAAAGTGGGTGGCTCCTCTAGGCTTGACTTTTGAGGCACTAAATCTTTTCTATCCCCCAATTCCTCTAGTCGAAGCCTCACTTGCTTTCTCCAAGGTGGAATGGCATTCAAATGAGCTACCATCTCCATCCTTTCCTTGTCCAGCTCGTCCTCCTGTTTTTCAGTAGTGAGAGTAGCCTCCAATGGCTCTTGCAATCCATCCTGCACAAAATCACAAACAAGAGAATCTAAGACATCAACGCGAAAACAACTATCATCGTGCATTGTGTGCTTGAGAGTATTAAAGACATCAAAAATAATTTCTTCTTCTCCAACTCTCAGTCTCAATTTTCCCTCGTCAACATCGATCAGTGCTTTCCCTGTAGCCAGAAATGGTCTCCCTAGGATTAAAGGCATCTCCAAATCTTCCTCCATATCAAGTACTACAAAATCTGCAGGAAAAATAAACTTATCCACTTTCACCAAGACATCTTCGATAATCCCACGTGGATACTTGACAGATCTGTCAGCCAGCTGCAATGACATCCTAGTTGGCTTGGGTTCACCCAATCCCAGTCTCCTAAACACAGAATACGGCATCAAATTAATACTCGCACCAAGATCACATAGAGCTTTATGAAAATTAATATCACCAATAATGCAAGGTATAGAGAAACTCCCTGGATCTTTTTGCTTAGGAGGCATCCTGTTTTGAACTAAAGCGGAGCAATTTTCAGTCAAGTTCACAGTCATATGATCTTCTAGCTTCCGCTTGTTTGCTAAGATATCTTTCAAGAATTTTGCATAACTTGGCATATTCAGTAAAGCATCAGCAAAAGGAATGTTAATATGCAGTTTTTTGAATATCTCAAGAAATTTACCAAATTGTGCATCTAACTTAGCTTTTTTCAGTGCTGCAGGAAAAGGTGGGGGGATAACAATTTTACTCGGTGCAATAGGTGTAAAAGTAGAGTTAGAAGACTTACCTCCTTGCTGTTCCACCTCATCCTCACCTTGCTTGTTCTTTTCCTCCTTAGACTCAAGTGCCTTTCCACTGCGCAATTCCACAGCTTTCACATGCTCTCTCGGGTTAGTCTCCGTGTTGCTTGGCAAAGTTCCTTGCTCCCTATTAGCAATTAACTTAGCCAATTGTCCAATTTGATTCTCTAACCCTTTTATGGATGCATCCTGATTCTGAAATCTCGTCTCGGTTGCAGAAATAAATTTAGTCATCATTTGCTCTAAATTTGACTTCTCCTCCCTAGGCGGTTCTGGCTTGAATCCTTGGTGCATCCCATGTGGTGGCCCTCTTTGTTGGCGGTTTTGGTTGTTTTGACCTCCCCACGAAAAGTTTGGGTGATTCCTCCATCCCGGATTATAGGAGTTTGAATAAGGGTCATTTCTAGGACGGTTCTGGAATCCCACGTGTTTTGCTCCCTCAGGCACATAGAATGGATTGCCATCTTGGCAATCCTGCACGTCATGCTCACCTCCACACTTATCACAGAAAATCTCTTGCAGACGCATAACCGATCCACTCGCACTCATCCCATCAATCTTTCTGTTCAAAGCCTCCAACTGTGCTGACACCGCAGACAAATCAGTAACTTGATTAACCCCCGCACCTCGTTTCTGCCTATCAGAATGAGGATGATAGCTGCTAGCAGCCATCTCCTCCAATAATTCATATCCTTCCTCAGCCGTTTTTCTCAGCAAGTTACCACAGGCAGCAGCATCTATCATGGTACGGTTAGAAGTAAGCAGACCGTAGTAAAAAGTTTGAACAACTAACCCAAGAGGTAGCTCATGGTGTGGACATCTCCTCAATAAATCCTTGTATCGCTCCCACGCCTCGTAAAGTGACTCAAGCTCATATTGAGCAAAAGTAGTAATGTCGGCTCTCAGCTTCATAGTCTTCGACGGAGGAAAGTACTTGGTCAGGAATGCCTTCGCCATATCCTCCCATGTAGTGATAGACCCTACAGGCAAACAGTTTAACCACGCCTTAGCTTTATCTCTTAGTGAAAATGGAAATAAACGCAAACGAACAGCATCATCAGACACAGCATTAAACTTAAAAGTATCGCAAATTTCAAGAAAATCAGCTATATGAGAATTAGGGTCGTCAAGTGCACTTCCCCCAAATTGAACAGTGTTTTGAATCATCTGAATGATAGCTGGCTTGATCTCAAACTGGTTAGCTCGGATGACTGGTCTCACGATGCTTGGACGTGCTCCCTCAAGAGACGGTTGTGCATAATCCATCATCGGAATGCGACGTGGTATCTCAACTTGTCTATTGTCACGCTGTTCCTCTCCACGTTCTTGCTCGTGTCTTTCCATCTGTTCTTTGAGTCTTTGTTGCTGTCTTCGTCTGCGGAAAGTTCTTTCGATTTCAGGGTCAAATTCAAGCTCCACGTCGAGTGATCTTCGCATGCACGACAAGAAAAATCTGCAACAGAATAGGAGTATCAACTAACAATAAAATAAATAATACTAAAGAATTTAAATGAAAAATAAAAAATTGTGAATCAACAGTCCCCGGCAACGGCGCCAAAAACTTGATCGAGCCAAACTTGCACAGTGAATAGTCCCGAAATTTGTTTTATAAATGAAAGCTCGATTTAAAATATCGCAAGTGCACGATAGTCAAGTTATAATAAACGTACGTGAATACGAGTATCGATCCACAAGGACTGCGTTACACTATTCTTATTTTCACTTAAATTTCTCTAGCAACGATAGATGGAGTTGGTGATTAAACTAAAGTGAATTTAATACTAAAATGATTAAAATGCAAGAACAAATAATCAAGAAATCAATGATTAAATTGGATGAAAATCAAATGAGAAACGAATTTGTTGGGAATTATCAGTTCACCTACCACTCGTGTTCAGATAATTAGACTCGACTTTTACTCGTGCATTCGACGGAATTCCCTAGACTAATCAATATACTCTGTCGAGCTATATTAATACTAATCATAAACATGCAGTAATCAAGTGTCCTCAATTATTTAACAGTTCACGATTGCATTACGTTCTATGGAATCCACTAGCTTTCATCCGGGTGAACTATTACTATCGACACGTACCCAATTCCGTATGTCTACTAAAATTGTAAGTCCGTGGTTTATACTATGCGATCCTATTGTTAATTAGTCTGTCGAAATCGTTAACAACATGCAATAATCAAAGGAAGATAGCTAGGCTTCGCTTGAAACAAGAAATAACAATAGCATAAACAAATCACTTGTAAAAATGTCAAGAAATAATGTTAAACAACGAGTATGGGTAGGATCCCCTCAAATCCCAACAAATTTAGAGTTTAGCCAACCAAATTCATACTAAAAATCAACAATCTATGCAAGAGAATAAAATACTGAATAATAAAATACTAAATATGACGATGGAAGATGGCTGCGACGCTTGGAATTCTCGAGTTCTTCGAAAGTCTTCCTTACTCCTAGCCTTCTCTCCCAGAAAAAATGATGAAAATATGATGTGTCAGTCTGAAAAACGGCGCCCAATCTCGTGTATTAGGTTAGTGGTCTTGGATAGAGTCCATGAAAATAGAAACAAATCTCGCAGAATCTTGCTGGATCGCGTAACTCGCTAGGGCGGTAGGTTTTGACCGCTGGGGCGAGTGACTCTCGAATAAAAACTTTGAGCCTTCTCTCTAGTCTCGCTGGGGCGGCCACTTTTGACCGCCCGAGCGAGAGATCTTCTGTTAAATTCTCTGGTCCAGGCTAGCAGTCTCGCTGGGGCGGTCAGTTTTAACCGCCCTAGCGAGAGGTCTTCTGTTCGATATCCTCGGTAAGACTAGAATGCTCGCTGGGGCGGTCAGTTTTGACCGCCCTAGCGAGGCTTCTTCGTTGTTGTGCCCATTTTCTGCTATATTTGGTTCCATTCCTACAAAATACCACAAAACACACGAAATCAGTCATATGCTAAATAATGCAAACAAAATGCAAGAATAAACTAGAACAAGCTAATATGATGTATGAATGCGACTCGAAACCAACACTAAAAACACGTAAAAACGAGTTCTATCACACCACTATCCGGCACTTCTGTCACAAGATAACTCGTCTAATACCTGTCATCTAGTATCAAGAGAACAAGTACATCAATCAACTTAATGCAAATATCAATGCAATAAGGTAAAGTATGTGATTTAGGGAAACTCGAGTCAAACCTCACTCGAGTTGTGCAATCCCAACTCAACATTAATTTATACCTTTATCTTCTCGCTCAGAAGAAGAAGAAGTCCCGACTCTGTCTCGGTCCATTCCCAATCTGGTAAGAACAGTTGAATAGGTATAATATCAATACACAATTCAATTCAATACCTGTTCTGATTAATACTCAAATCAAAACACATAATCTGATTAATGTCAATCGACATACGGTATCACAATCCAATCCAAATCAATACCGAATCTGATCAATATCAACCAACTGATGTTTCGACGGCATAACAACACTGTCTCGATAACCCCGTCAGTCCAAACATCACAGATATAATACCAGAACTCATAATCAATATCGATATCAGTCATAATCTCAATAACCATACATATCTGATATGAATTCTCAGTCAAATCGACTCCAAAAATCATAACAATTACATACACAGTCCGTTCTTCAATCTGACTTCGATTCTATGATGTCTAACATGACAAGAACACCATACACGAATTATATCAAATTCCTACAACATCATATTTTCAAATGATACCAGAAATCAATAAAACTTACGTCCTGTAGTAGCTCTTAGCGAGAGGAGTACAGAACTGCGTTTGGATTCAAATTCTGATAATCGGATCGAACAAAATCTCAAATTAAACTCAAATAAAGCTTAAGGGAATTTGAAGGGAATTCTCGCTGATCTTGCTTCTGAATTCGTGAAGAATGAGTTGTATATATATCAAGTTATATGGTGGTGACAAGTGTCCCACTAAATCCAATAATGCACTTTAGCCCCTGAATTCTTCACTATTTACAATTTGGTCCTCAAAACTCTTTTTAATTCCATTTCAATCCTAATTAATCACAAAATTTATGGAATTTAATTCATACTTCCAAAATTCGTAATTAAATAATCTCGGATTAAAATGATATAATCTCGGGCCTTATAATTCTCCCCCTCTTAGATACGATTTCGTCCTCGAAATCACAGGTAATCAAGTCAGATATCAACACTAAACGTATACAAGAGGTAAATCAGAAAACTTATCTCAATGAATCAATTCTGAAATTTCAATCTCATATCAGATTCTGTCTTTCAGATATTCTCATTGACCTACTGACAATCTTACTATGTTTTCAACAACAGGATAATCTTCATTCTGAATTCTCTTACTTCTACTGATTCTGATTCCAATCTGGAATAAGAATTCACTAAGTACAATGTCATAATATTTCTCCAATCCTTCTGACAGAATCAATCTCGTATTACTGGCTATACAACGTCCGTATAACCCAATCTACAGCTCATCACATATCAGGACCATCAGCTATTATCAAATCTGTTTATCTCAATCAAAGACATATACTGTCTTCAGCTTCAAATACCAATCGTCATCATCCGACGTTGGTTTCTTAAATCTGTCCATTCTGAACTGTCTTAATAATTATTGTCATACAGGAATTCATACAGTGACAATAATTCATAACAACTAGTGCTAACATCCAGCACTAAAGCTGTATAGTGCTAATATCCAGCACAAAGCTGTACCAAAATCTTCCAATATTTGGTTAGTACATTCTGAATGTCTGTCAATCTGTAAAACAATCTAAAAGAAGCTCATGATATACTCTATTACAGGTACCAAATCAATCAAAAGTCACAATCTGATATAATCTGCTGTGGCATTCTGATCTTTCTGACCACTTTTCTGACATCGATCTATGTCAGTTGGTCATGTTTGTACGTTATCTGGTACAAACTAATAGATATAGATTGAACAATCTGTCAATCATAATCATATCATATCATATCTGGAAAGTATTGAAGTAATCTCATTATGAAATTCATCGAATTATACTCCCCATTTCTCGTCAGAACTATACAATTTCTGTAATAAATCTTCTGATTTCTATCTTTCTGTCTTCATCAGTCAACGATTTAGACATTTCAATATAAATTCTGACATGACTGATTTCCTCTGTTTATATCAAAACTGTCCATTCGAATTATCACACATTTCCTGTTATCAGAATAATACTGAATCTACTACTGTGCGCATTTGACAATACCTGTCATTCAAATTCGAATATCTGACCCAAACAAATCAGCTAATAATATAAAATAAAACATTACCTACCTGGTATTCGGCTCTGACACACTGTTCTAACTATCAAAATCAAGTTCTGAACAGTCTGATTCAATTTCTGAACTGCTTATCATCTCAACGGTTCATAACAATCGATATCAAACACAGACTTAGAATGATAATAATATCAGATCAGATTCAAAATATCAATACGCAATACTGATCTAATAACTGCAAAAGACGCAATCTCTGACATTTCTGACATCTCTGAAATTCTATCATATTCAATGCCATTCTCAGTCACTGATCCCTGTCTCAACAGTACTATAATTCAGTCAGTATACTATCTTCAGATATCATAGACTCTGAATACAATCTGTCACAATCGAGATTCATATCTGAACAATTCTGTATACCACAATCTCAGTTCCCAGAATATTCAATTCAATCATACGCTGCGAATATATCAAAATGTCATAGATAAAACGAGCATAATGTCTTCAGAATATTACTGAACACAGGATTCATCAACCCATCATTGGAACTGAAGTACTTTCCAGAGAAACATATAATCAAATGTAACTCTAACTTTTAGACAATAATTCTTTCAACTGATTTCTCACTTCTTTCAATTCAATCAGTATCGGTCTATAATAAATTATAAAATGAAACCAATACCTGGAATCAAATCAAAGCTGAAATCACTTTTCCTGATACAGAACCACCTGAAATCTCATCTGAAGGACTATAGCAAACTTCTTGCTATTAGTAAATCAATTCATGATAGGCTCAGCTTCAGTCATCAACTGAATACATAGGGAATTATTCCATTCCTTTCGATAGTCATCGAATCATACATAATACGGATATCAAGGAATTCAAAAATCAAGAATCCTTACCGTATATCATTTATTCCTTGGCCATTTCAGGTCCAAATCTTACCATCTCCTGGCAAGAATCTATCATAGCTCTGTACTTGTTCGATATATCAATATCCATTATGCAGTCATCATCAGACAATACAAGTACAATCTAGTCTAATTCAATCTTATTCTCAACTTACTGCAGTATATGACATATCACAGAATATCACTGATATTAAATTCTTTCCCCAAAAGGTATAAAAGTCAATACTACAGTAACACAGACTCAACAGGTAAAGCGTATATCAGTGCCACCCAATCCAGGATAATCATACTGATTGCATTAGTATATATCAATACATATGCATCATAATCCTAAAGGAACAATACCTGCCACTATATCATCAAGTGTGTCCTGGGTCTGTTCCTTGATCACCATATCCAGATGATCTAGCTCCCTGAAATCCTCGGGAACCTCTCAGTTCTAGTACTCCTTTGGTTGTAATCCACCAACTTCTGACAGCTTCTCGTAACTGAGGGAATACCAGTTTAACTCTCTGTTCATCTGTACAATCGAGTAAATCAAACAGTATTTCTATGTCATCAAACCAGTTTTCATACTCTTCAGACGTCCCGATACCACTCAGAATCGGCGGCTGAAATAACTGAAACTCTTTCAATTTAATTTACATCTAAATTTCTGATACATCTATCTGATCAGACGAAGTACTACCCCTTTCTGAAAATCTTCTACGAGGTATATCTGATGATCACAGGAATCAGTAATCACAAGAGATAATCAATCCCAATCCCTTTCTGATCAGCTTACCTTCTGATCAAGAATTGGTTCTGATTCATTTTCAAATCAGATATATTACCAAATCAATTCAGATATTCAGGTAACATACATTTAAACGCAATAAAACATGCTGGCATGCTAGCATACTCAATGTAAATCAACATGATACTATATCACATGCTAGCAATCAAAAGCAGGAAAGAAAACTCAGTCTACCCCGCTCACTCTTTTCTATCTCAGTGCTAAGGAACCTACAGTTCAAGGACCTACAGCTCTGATACCACCTGTTGTGGGGATCCGGACGCTAATCATCTTCTTAATCATCGTTGGGAATAAATAATCAAGTATAATAAACAGGGTCTACATTTTTTTTTTTTTTTTAAATTACACAGCGGAAACATAATGTAATTAAATTCAAATTACATATTAAACATAACATACAATTATTGTATGATCTACAATAATCCGACTAGGTTCAACTATAAGTCAGTGCTGAACCCTAAGTTGCTTCAAAGTCCGAATCTCCACGCTATCTAGTCCAGCCTCGTTCTCTTCTTGACCCTGATCCTAGCCCACCTGTTGCCATGCACACATACAAACAAGACAACAGCCAGATAACTCCGGTGAGATATAAATATCCCAGTATAAATCATGTATACATGCAATCATATAAATCATATAAGAGCATAATCATATCCTATATCAACATCATGATATAAATCAATATAAATCAATTACAAGAATAAATCATATTCTAAACATGTACCCTAATCAGGAACATAATTCAATATCAAGAATAAATCCTATTCTAGGCATGTACCAATATCAGGAACATAAATCAATATCAAGAATAATTCCTATTCTAAACATGTACCAATATCAGGAACATAATCAATCTCAAGAATAACTCTATTCTAAACATGGACCAACATCTGGAACATGATCAGTATCAAGAATAATTTCTATTCTAAATATGTACCAATATCAGGAACATAAAAGGACAGGAACCATATTCAGGAACATAAATCCGTATTAATCAATACCATAAGATATAACTGTCACTCAATCCCGTGACTCTACTTTTTAGACTAGACTCAATCCTAGTCTAGGGATCCCGGTTTCCAGATGTGGTATTCCTATATCGAATTCCGTAAAGGATGGAACCATAATCTCTATTGCTCGATATAACCAGTGCCCTGGTATTCCTATATCGAATTCCGTAATAGAAGAATTCCAATACCCTTTACTCGATATAACCAAATATGGTGTTCCTATATCGAATTCCGTAATAGATTCCATTACTCGATATAACCAAACATCCAGTGTCCTGACCTAACCGTCAAGGACTGTAGCTCTATCGCTAATATCCTATCTTGAGACATCGTGCAATGTGCCGTGGCGATACCACCACTATCCGGCACTTCTGTCACAAGATAACTTGTCTAATACCTGTCATCTAGTATCAAGAGAACAAGTACATCAATCAACTTAATGCAAATATCAATGCAATAAGGTAAAGTATGTGATTTAGGGAAACTCGAGTCAAACCTCACTCGAGTTGTGCAATCCCAACTCAACATTAATTTTGTAGTGACCCGTTCCAGAATCACCTACTAGGCAAGAACTAAGCATGCAATTAACCTAATTAACAATAATCAGAGATAACAGCGGAAATAGTCAACAAAATAATGGTTATACAACCCAATCGAAGTCTAGAATAACTCAAAATGAAATATCCAATACAACCATATCGAATCAAAACAATACCGATAAACTAAACCAACCAGCTACTCAACGTCCTCCTCCTGCTCCTCCTGAGCTGTCCAACCTGAGGCCTGCCCCGTGGGAATGGGGTGTCCAAGAATAAACAAAACCGAGGACGTGAGCGATAAGAACGCCCAGTACAAAAGTATGAGTATACAGACCTATATGAAATGCACATGCTATGATCATGATACCGGGGTAGTCAAGAAACAGGAGTCACAAAAGGATCTCAACAATGCTCAGTCTAGAGGCGCCAAGTGGATAGTGCCGCGCGGTCCAACCTCTGGGTCACTGCATCCACTACAAGACAGACGTGGACCTAAAATGTCCCGGACCACCGAAGCCCTCCCGACCCGTCGGCCACTGTGTACTCTCGGTGTCCATGCGTCCACAAGACAGGGCTGAGCGGCCCCAAGATATAGCTTATCTCGAAAGAGATACAGCTCAACAGTAAAGGCTATCTCGAAGAAGATACGGCTCAACATGAAATGCAACGTGCAGTAATAAACGTGACATAATAGCATGCATCATATGACATATATCAATGCACCACATAATCATGCAACACATATATGAATGTATACTCAACCAGGATATCTCGGATAGTACTTTCGTACCTCTATCACAGCAAGCCTAGCCTTACGCAACACCGCTAATCAGGTCTAGCACAAGCCTACGCATCAAAAGCACCCAATGAACAATACTACCATGCTAGACTAGCAAAACCAGCACTCCCTAGTACTACCAAAGGTTTAGGGTTTACCTTCGTCCGTCGACAGCCCTTTGATGTCGATTGCCTTGAAACTCAGGCGCCGCTACGCTACTACTCCTGGCAGCTCTTAGCTATCGCTCGACCAACAACTAACCCTAGAAACCTTCCAAACTCTCCAAAATGAGAGAAAACTCAAGAAATTGGCAAGTCAAAAATGAGAAATCCGAGCACTATTTATAGGCCATGTTCGGATCCTCCGAACAACACTTCGGAACGTCCGAACGCTACGTGTCCATTGGCTCTTGACAGCTCATGATCGGATCCTCCGATCATACACTTCGGACCGTCCGAACATGCACGTGTCCAGCTGCTCTTGACACCTCATGATCGGATCCACCGAACCTACACTTCGGAACGTCCGAACTCCCACGTGTCGATCAACTCTTGACACCTAATTATCGGATCCACCGAACTCACTTCGGACCTTACGAACTCTTCGGTGCTTCCGAACCATCTTCGGTCCGTCCGATCATGACTCGGTCAAAATTACACATTAAACCTTCTTAATCACCAATACTCCGTTAATTACCCAATTTGGAATTCAGGCTACTACATTCTCCCCCCCTTAAAAAGATTTCGTCCTCGAAATCTAGGCAAGAGAATAAAACACCATTGTAATACACTGCAAATATTCTTCATTACAACTGTATAACAATTACATCCCAGGCTGATCCTGGTTCAGCGCAAAAACCTGACCTTGGGCACGAGGTCGAAGATTCGAACTACCCACTGCCTGACCCTGTCTCCTCTGCTGAACAGTCGTCTGGGATCCAGAACCAGATCCTGCTCCACCTCGCAGCTGAGGACAATTCTTCTTGAGATGACCCATCTCTCCGCACTGAAAACAAGCTCCTGCTGCTAATCGGCATTGCTCCGATGGATGGTTCTTCCCACAATGCGCACAAGACTCCTTCTTCTCACCAAAGCGAACAACACCGCTAGACCTTGATCCAGATCCAGAAGAAGAAGAACCAGATTTCTTGAAAGACTGAGGTCGAGGGCTCAAAACACTCGGAGGTCTAGAAGAAAGAATAGCCCTACCACGCTGGAGACTGATCTCTGCTTGACGACACCGGTTCACCAACCCATCGTACGAAGTAGGATTATCACAGACAGTGACTCGATCAAAGATCTCCTGGTTAAGGCCCTGAAGGAAATGATCGTACTTGGCTTCAGAACTGCCACTGATATGAGGAGCGAAGGGTAACAACTCAAAGAATTTCTGCTGATACTCATCAACAGACATACTCCCCTGCTTCAGGTTCAAGAGCTCAATCGTCTTGGCCTGGCGAAGGGCTGGAGGAAAGTACAGCTGCATGAACGCTGCACGGAAATCGACCCAAGTCGCTCTACCCTGCGACTGAACTATCGGCGCAGAAGTTGATCGCCACCACCTGCGAGCACGGCCCTCGAGAAGAAAACTAAGGGTCTCCATCTTCTGCTCATCGGTGCACTGGAATGCGCGGAAACAACTCTCCATGCGCTCTAACCAATCCTCCGCATCATCGGGAGTCTCACCGCCAACTAAAGGCTTAGGCCCCATCTGCATGAAACGATGCATATCGAAACGCCTAGGACCATCCCGACGATGACGATGCTCACGATGACGTCTATGATCGTCCTGGTCACCCCATCGACCTACACTCCCCTGACTACTCCCGTCATCAAAATGGTCAGCCATCGCTACAAGATAGAATTGGGAAAACTAGTAAATTGGTCAACGGAATTCCCAAAACAGAAATCTATATCCCAAAATCGTATGCATGCTCTGATACCATAAACGTAGTGACCCGTTCCAGAATCACCTACTAGGCAAGAACTAAGCATGCAATTAACCTAATTAACAATAATCAGAGATAACAGCGGAAATAGTCAACAAAATAATGGTTATACAACCCAATCGAAGTCTAGAATAACTCAAAATGAAATATCCAATACAACCATATCGAATCAAAACAATACCGATAAACTAAACCAACCAGCTACTCAACGTCCTCCTCCTGCTCCTCCTGAGCTGTCCAACCTGAGGCCTGCCCCGTGGGAATGGGGTGTCCAAGAATAAACAAAACCGAGGACGTGAGCGATAAGAACGCCCAGTACAAAAGTATGAGTATACAGACCTATATGAAATGCACATGCTATGATCATGATACCGGGGTAGTCAAGAAACAGGAGTCACAAAAGGATCTCAACAATGCTCAGTCTAGAGGCGCCAAGTGGATAGTGCCGCGCGGTCCAACCTCTGGGTCACTGCATCCACTACAAGACAGACGTGGACCTAAAATGTCCCGGACCACCGAAGCCCTCCCGACCCGTCGGCCACTGTGTACTCTCGGTGTCCATGCGTCCACAAGACAGGGCTGAGCGGCCCCAAGATATAGCTTATCTCGAAAGAGATACAGCTCAACAGTAAAGGCTATCTCGAAGAAGATACGGCTCAACATGAAATGCAACGTGCAGTAATAAACGTGACATAATAGCATGCATCATATGACATATATCAATGCACCACATAATCATGCAACACATATATGAATGTATACTCAACCAGGATATCTCGGATAGTACTTTCGTACCTCTATCACAGCAAGCCTAGCCTTACGCAACACCGCTAATCAGGTCTAGCACAAGCCTACGCATCAAAAGCACCCAATGAACAATACTACCATGCTAGACTAGCAAAACCAGCACTCCCTAGTACTACCAAAGGTTTAGGGTTTACCTTCGTCCGTCGACAGCCCTTTGATGTCGATTGCCTTGAAACTCAGGCGCCGCTACGCTACTACTCCTGGCAGCTCTTAGCTATCGCTCGACCAACAACTAACCCTAGAAACCTTCCAAACTCTCCAAAATGAGAGAAAACTCAAGAAATTGGCAAGTCAAAAATGAGAAATCCGAGCACTATTTATAGGCCATGTTCGGATCCTCCGAACAACACTTCGGAACGTCCGAACGCTACGTGTCCATTGGCTCTTGACAGCTCATGATCGGATCCACCGAACCTACACTTCGGAACGTCCGAACTCCCACGTGTCGATCAACTCTTGACACCTAATTATCGGATCCACCGAACTCACTTCGGACCTTACGAACTCTTCGGTGCTTCCGAACCATCTTCGGTCCGTCCGATCATGACTCGGTCAAAATTACACATTAAACCTTCTTAATCACCAATACTCCGTTAATTACCCAATTTGGAATTCGGGCTACTACAAATTTATACCTTTATCTTCTCGCTCAGAAGAAGAAGAAGTCCCGACTCTGTCTCGGTCCATTCCCAATCTGGTAAGAACAGTTGAATAGGTATAATATCAATACACAATTCAATTCAATACCTGTTCTGATTAATACTCAAATCAAAACACATAATCTGATTAATGTCAATCGACATACGGTATCACAATCCAATCCAAATCAATACCGAATCTGATCAATATCAACCAACTGATGTTTCGACGGCATAACAACACTGTCTCGATAACCCCGTCAGTCCAAACATCACAGATATAATACCAGAACTCATAATCAATATCGATATCAGTCATAATCTCAATAACCATACATATCTGATATGAATTCTCAGTCAAATCGACTCCAAAAATCATAACAATTACATACACAGTCCGTTCTTCAATCTGACTTCGATTCTATGATGTCTAACATGACAAGAACACCATACACGAATTATATCAAATTCCTACAACATCATATTTTCAAATGATACCAGAAATCAATAAAACTTACGTCCTGTAGTAGCTCTTAGCGAGAGGAGTACAGAACTGCGTTTGGATTCAAATTCTGATAATCGGATCGAACAAAATCTCAAATTAAACTCAAATAAAGCTTAAGGGAATTTGAAGGGAATTCTCGCTGATCTTGCTTCTGAATTCGTGAAGAATGAGTTGTATATATATCAAGTTATATGGTGGTGACAAGTGTCCCACTAAATCCAATATTGCACTTTAGCCCCTGAATTCTTCACTATTTACAATTTGGTCCTCAAAACTCTTTTTAATTCCATTTCAATCCTAATTAATCACAAAATTTATGGAATTTAATTCATACTTCCAAAATTCGTAATTAAATAATCTCGGATTAAAATGATATAATCTCGGGCCTTACAACTATCATGCCCATTTAATTATTGATAATTTTTGACTGAATGTTGAGTTTGGTCAATTAAATTAGGAAAACACAAGGATTTTAGCAGCTATCCCTATAATTCTAAGGTTAATTACTTGTAACTGCATGAATAAATAATATGTTAGTCGATGAATAGTGACATAATTGAATAGTGAAAATCTCCTTGAATCAGAGTTTGGTAATTTAATTCTCGTTTAGATTTACTATTTTTTATTGCTTTCTAATTTTAGTTTTAATATTTTATTTTGTTCTTATCAATAAAACCCCCTTGTTATTTATTTTTCCTCGAAAGAAATTATCCTCCGTTCCCTATGGATTCGACCATGCTCACCAATACACTAGTTTTATTTAAAGAGTAAGCATTTAAGTTTGGTGGCACGACGACATCACACTAATGTGTAAGCAATGACTCTTCCTTCTTGTACGAGTAAGCATCTGAGATTTTTCTTTGATGTGTGGTTGTAGATGGTAAAATCCTTGTTCTAAATAGGCAATACCAACATTGATGTATATGCAAGTTTCTTTTTTAATAATTGAAAGCTCTTTTCACATCGATGAACTTTTGGTAATAGCATGCTAATCTAAGAAAGCTGCTAAATTCGGTCACATTCTTAGGTCTCATCCAATCTAGTTAGAATCACTTCTACCTAATTGGATCCACTAATACTCTTAATTCCGAGACAACGTGACATAAGAAAGATACTCCTCAGCCATAATTCGCATTCTGAACTTGGAATAGAGCTCTTACTCCGTTAATGTCCATAAAGCAAGGTGGAGGTGCTCTTCATGGCCTTTCTTGTAATAGATAAAGATGTCATCGATGAACACCACTATAAATGTGTCAAAGAATGACTTGAACACCTTGTTCATTAGAACCATGCAGGATGCTGGCACATTCATCAACCCAAACTGAGGATCTTCATGGAGGATAAAATTTGCTTAACAAGTGTGTATATAATTAATTTACGAAGTAATATTTTACAAAAAATTGCTAAAACATGTCATGGACAAAAAGTTAATTTGCTTGACATCTACCTTAATGTTTGTGTCAGTCTCACATGTCATTAGTTTTTTATATGTTGAAAAGAAATTACGGGATCTTGAACTCTAGATCCCGTCTTCTTAATAGAATGTGTTAGGTTATAAACTCAAGATATTTATCATCCTCAAAGACTTGCGTATTTGGTGGTATAACATCTTAGATTTATGACTTAACCTCTTGGAATTATCAGTCACTCTTTATTAATTTAATATATGTTGTGGGACATTAGTAAGATTGTCGATCTCTTGAGAAGTCGACGTCAGCGGCTATCTGCTCTAGACATCTTTCACTCAATTTTCATTATTAAGTGCATTTATTATGTACTTTAGTCCAATCGTCAATGATCAGATGATAGTCTTTTTCTAGATTGCTCATTTCACTATGTCGACTCTCAAAGATGACACAATGATATGGTGTAAATCTAAAAAAGATATCGTCTCAAAAAACTTATCCTCATATAATATAAACTCTTGGATTTATAAATCTTGATAATATAATATATACATTTACGACAAAATAGTGGTGTTAACGTGCATGGAAAACATCGGCCCCACACGCTAATTCTGCATTAAAAAATACCTCCCTGAAACTTTCACCACGGAGAATTGAGGAACCCAAAGACAATAAAAATAGAGAGTAGAATTAGACTCGCCAGCCAGCAGTGCCAGCAGAATTAATGAAGATCAATACAGACTACTAGGAGGTGGCCGGGTTTTGCGGATCCTGTCCAGTCTCCGAAGCTGGTAGAGTAACTCCAAGTGATACAAATGAGATCCTATGCTTCTTTATTAGTATTTGTTTAAATATTATTATCATCATATTTTTCAGTAAAAAAAAAAATTCAATCACGAGTCAACTTTGCTTGTTTTCGAGATGATCAAGACGCTACAATGAATCCTCATATCGAAAAAAACCATTTAATTAATGAACATGAAAATGAAGTTTCTTGAATTTCATGTCCCCATCGATCTCTCCTTTTCACTAGAGCAAAAACACAGACAAAATACTATATATCATCCTTGGATCTTTGCCAAAATCAATTGTAGCAACCAGATTGAATCAGCTCTAATAATGCAGCAGCAACAAAGTAATATTTCATACAACACAATGATAGTGCTCAAGAAGCCTGTTGGCTTCCCTTAGCCCACTATAGTAAGCCCCATGAGTGGTTGAGTAATGTGTTCTGTGTGTGGCCTCTCCAGCAAATAGGATTTGCAATGGCGGAGATTCAAGATTGGTGATTTGGGGCAATGGCTCAGCCAATGTATCTATGTCATCTATACTGGATCCGACCGCTACATAACTGTATGATCCCAAGAAGAGTGGATTTGTGCCCCATTGAGTTCTTAAAACTTTTGAATAATTGAAATGGTTGGGATTAGGATTCGTGTTCTTTTGGGATTGGGATTTTGTTGGTAAAAAGTTCGAAATGGTTGTGGAGAACCCGTCGAGGATTTGGTCGTCGGTGAGGGATTCGAGTGCGAGAGCCTCTTCTCCGGCAAACCATGACAAAAGGACCTTTGAATTGTTGTAAATTGGAGATATGAAGGATGTTTTTCTGATCCACTGAGGAATCTTGGGGTTCCTTAACTCGGAATCCGGGGGGTGGAACACCATTTCCAAGAAGGGGAATTTTGTTGGATTATTGGTCTCTTGATCATAATTTGAAGAGGGGCTGAGTTCCAAGAACACCTTGTTCACAACTCCATAACCGAGCTTCGAAATGGCTCTAGCCTTTGGACTAGGCAATGGCGGATTAAACAAATCAGAATCTTGACAAATCCCATGTTTAAGAACACCAAGTGAAACTGTGACAATAACATGATCGGCCAGAACGATCGACCCATCGCAAAAATGCAGCTTCACCGGTCTGTTTTCGAGGCCATTTTCCATGCGCAGAAGCTCTTTCTCGCTATGAGCAGATCGCCACTCGATTTTCGTAACTTTGCGGTTCAACTGAATCATTCCAACTGGCAACACGGAAGCTAAAGATTCGAGCACACTAGAGTAACCTTTAGCTATAGTAATCTCGTCCCCTGGAAACATTACATACTCTTTCTCCGCAACATAATCAAGATTGCGCAAATCCCCCGCGGATGTATAAGTTCTCTGTATCCCCTCGTGCATACGAAAAATGGATTCTTCAAGCGATTTTCTGCTCCAATTCCCAACTCCATTAACACCCTTCTGATCCTTCAGAAGCCCCCAGTAATATTCAAGACCATGCCTCAGAAAAGAACCCACACTCAGATTCTCAGACCCAAGTTTACAACGCTTCAACACTTCGCAACAAACCCGAACAGAATCTTCGTCCACGGGTTTCCCCTGAACGAAATCCATCAAATTCTTGAAAAAACCCGAAATGGGCTCGACGAGAGATTTGTTGAGCTCATACCCACCTTCTGCAATAGTGACGGGATCTTCAAGAATCACATCCATGCACTCCCACGGCTCCTGAGAGTGAAGTAAACCTTCTTCTTGCGCGATTTCATAAATCGGGCTGCCTCCAACTCCATGGATCCAGGTAGCCCCTTCCTCAATCCTGTCACCGCAGAAATTCGAAGTGTTGATTCTTCCGCCGATTCTGGCTCCACCCTCCACTACTGAAAGCTCGAAAAGCTGCTTCGAGTTTGCAGTTGTGTAGAACTTGTTAGCAGCTGCTAGGCCTGCCATTCCTGCACCAATTATCACTATTCTAGGCTTTTTGCTCACCATTTTTGTGTTCTTTTTGTATGGTTTGATCACACCGATCACAGTTTCAATAATGAGAGAGATTCTGTGGAGAGTGAACTGAAATTTGTGTGATTTTTTGTGAGGCGATGATGAGTTACTGGAGAGGATATATAAAGCTTTACTTAGGTCAAGTGTTTGCCTAGTTGAGCTTTTTCTTTAATTCCCTTTTCTTTTTCTTTTTCTTTTTTAAATTTTATTTATCTAATAAAGACATGGCACTACTTTTCTTGAACACTTCACTTCACTTACCACTCTTTAATACATAATTTTGTAGGAAAAAGAAAATCCATCCATCTCATTTATCTCGATTTTCGCGTCGTTACAATCTTCACTCTTTTCAACTTACAAGTTTTTCTGTGATAAATATGATAATCAAATCCATAAATCCAAACGCAGATATCATAAAAAAATATTTGTATTCACCGTGTGACAAATTTTACAACATATTTAGAGTAGCAAGAATTCTAATGGCATTCGTGATGTTTAGTTTTATTCATCAAGCGCATTTATGTGTCTCGGTGGAGCAATATTTGAAAATGAGAAGGCAGACACGGAAGATATAATTAGAAAGATTAAAATCACCATATTTCGATGTATTCCTAGTTCGATTGATGCATTAGTATAGATCATTGATTATCTCGGTAACATACGTTGTATTTATTGCCTTGTGCTGATGTTCAGTGTAGTTGTACATGTACCATCTTTTTATCTGATTTAAATGAAGTAATTTTTTTTAAAATGTACTATCTTTTTATCTTATTTTAAATGTAATAATTTTTTTTAAAAAAATATATAAGGTTTGATGAAGCCCTCCACCAACCTCACATGTGAATGAGTGAACGACGGCCCACCAAACTGAACATACTGAATGGTTCTCATTACTCAATCATCCCTCCAATCAATACCAGTTACCCTTCCTAAACACACACACAAGATTTCAACAACTTGATCTATACCAATTGTCTAGTCATGAATGTTATATTCCCTATTTTATATTTTAAACAATTACTTTTCTTTTAAATTCTTATATATTTGAAGACGTGACGGATTTTTCTATCCTACGCATGGAAAAATATTTCTCTGTTACGACATGGTGAAGTATCAGTCATAGAACATCAACACATGATGTCAACTTCCATTAAAATGTAATGATTATGTTATTTGATGGTGTTGAGATATGTTGAGAATTAACCTAACACAACATGCGGTAAAACGTGCCGTTCTTGTATATAAAAAACACAATTAAAAAAAAAAAGGAAAGTAGATCAAGATCTCCATAAATACATTGTGATTGTGAAAATAAGGTGAACCTAGTTTCTTAAATTTAGTCTATGCTTGCCTATCAATGTTTTGAAAAGAAGAAGCAAACATACATAGAACATGGAAAAGAAAATCAATGAGTTCTCTCAACGAGTTATTCTCGACATGAAACAAAAATTGTAATTTTCTTATGAATAAACCAGTTACAAATACCTTTGAAACCGATTAACCAAGAAAATTATATTTGAAAGTTATCTCTTAAGATAAATTTTTTTTTGAGTAGGTCTCTTAGAGACGGTCTCACGAATCTTTATCTGTGAGATGGGTTAATCTAACTGATATTCACAATAAAAAGTAACACTCTTAGTATAAAAAATTTTATTTTTTCATTAATAACTCAAATAAGAGATCCGTCTTATAAAATACGATCCGTGAGATTTTCTCACATAAATTTTATGTTGGAATATTGATAATCAGACATCTTTTCGCAACATTGGAATTAACTTTTAAAATTCTGACTGAATCCATAGCAGTGCAACCTGTCAAACTTTTATAGGGTTTATTTTCAGATTCTCTTCTCCAATAGATTCGTTCAACCTTTTCTTTTGAAGGGTACATCATTACATCTGCCCTACATATGCTTAATTTTATACATAATATTCTTCTTAAATTTTTTTCTTGAAATAATATATAATCTTTTTCCAGTAAATCGACTCGTTCCGATAACATATTACTATGGAACATGAAAAATATAATTTAAACATATATACCAAAACACACAAAAAAAAAAAAAAACTAGTGCTATTTGGTATCTTTATTTTTGAATGAACCGCCGAGAACTCGATGAGTGTTGGTTAACGTGCATGCATTAATCTTGAATTAATATTTAATAACAATAAATTATAATTTAATTAGTAGGTTTTTTGTGTGAGTTTTACGGATGACAGGTCAACTATGTCAATACTTACAATATAAGTAATATTTTTGGTATAAAAAGTAATATAATTTTTAATAGATCACCAAATAGGAGACTTCTCTCACAAAATTGACTCGTGATAATTTAAATACTGATTAAGACTACATGGCACCAATTATTTTGCAAGTCTCCATAGCATATAGGCATATATTTTATCAAGTTCAATCTCTCTCAAATCAGTGTTATTGATTAAATCTTCATTCTTTAATAATAATAATAATAATAATAAGAATAATCAAAAGCTTATCCTTTATGTAAATCTTCATAGAAGGCAGTGAAGATATTTTAAGCATAGTATATTGATTTAAAATGTTTTAAAAGGCATAATTAAATCCTAAAATAACTTGATGCTACGAAAATCTTATCTATTAATGTAATCTTGATAGTCTTTCACCATGGAGCCTACTATTCTTTAAAATTTAGAGTGAGTCTCATGTGAGACTGTCTCACGGATTATAATCTATGAGACGGGTCAACCTTATCCATATTCACAATAAAAAGTAATACTCTTAGCATAAAAAGTAATAATTTTTCATGGGTGACCCAAATAAAAGATCGTCTCACAAATACAACCCGTGAGATCGTCTCATACAAGTTTTTGCCTAAACTTTATGTGGTAAATTCATGCAACACTTTATTCTTTGTATCTTTATTAAACAATGTCACCTGTTGTTATAAGGGTGAAATACTGAATATTTAATAATAAATACATCAAAGTCCCAATTCAAATCATTCACTTTTATACCTAAATTTAATTTTTTTTAAAAAAAAAAACCCATGGGGTTAAAACTTTTGATTAATCCATGTTATTGTTATTGGAGAAATGGACTCAGTGGATATGAAACTTGTCCCCATTGCCAAAGAGGTGATCGATTTTTGAAATATCAAATATATCTTGCAAAATCATAATCTTCTTTTGTGAAGCAACCACTAGATGTTACTAGAAGTCTACACCTCACTCGTTTAAGTATCCGATGATTCTATCTATATGACTCAATCTAGAGTGTGACTCTGGTATCTTTGTTGTGCAATAGAACTCGCATATCACTACAATGATTTGATATTGTACACTTTAGAATTAAGCTTTCATGGATTTGTTTTTAAACTTTACCCAAAATGACTTATACCAATGGAATTATGTTTTATGTTATAAACTCGTGATTTACCTTATATATTTTTCTAATGTGAAATTTTGATTGTTTTTGAATTTATGTTTAAATAGATCTATCGAATTACAACTTAAGTCAGAGTATACACACACACACACATATATATATATATTATATATATATATATATATATATATATATATATATATATATATATATATATATATATATATATATAGATTAACACTTAACTCTGGACAAAAAAAATTCCAATTTGTAGAATTATACATTGATAATTAGAATAAAAAAAGATATTATCTTACTTAATGTATTTAAATAATGCTATATTAAATATCAATTATTAGTTTTGTCTTAAACGACATTGAAACATTTATGTTGTCAAATAATATTGTTGGTAAACTTCAATTTAACTTTATTATTTCAATTACTTATATTTTTTAGTCAAAATATTTCATTTATATTTGGGTATATTTATTTTAAATGTCTTATGTTTTAAATTTCTTAACTATTAAATTTGATTTGAAGTCATAATTAATATCTAATTCTGTAGTTTACATATTTCAACTAAGAAAATGTTAGGAATATCAATATCTCATTTACATGATCTCACAAATGGTATGATTTTTATAATTCAGTGAAGTGTTTTTCTTTTATTTTTGATAACTAATTACATAAAATAATATCTTCTGCATCGTACGAGTGAAATATTAATAAATATACAAACGAGTGTTTAAATGCGGATTGAGCGTGTTACCGTATTAGAGAACAAAATGTTCGAATTGGTGACATCTTAATATGGTTTGAAACAAAAACTAATAGCGTGCAAAACTTGATAGAGTAGGTCTCTTGTATGACGGTCTGACGAATCTTTATCTGTGAGACGGGTCAATCTTATCGATATTCACAATAAAAAGTAATACTCTTAGCATAAAAAGTAATAATTTTTCATGGATGACCCAAATAAGATATCTGTCTCACAAAATACGACCCGTGAGACCGTCTCACACAAATTTTTGATAATGTGATAATGCAATGCACGATAATTTTTGGACATAAAAAATCAATAATAACGTAAAATATTGTTCTTTATTGGAAATATCTATGTCCAGTAAATGAATCCGATAGCTAATTTAGCAAGTGCTAACGAAGGGCTTGAGTAAAGAAAAATCTATTTCACTTAATTAAAATATAATATTGTCTCGACCTAATCGAATATCGATCTCTTCCATGCAATGGTTGGTATTGTTTGTTTTATTCGGAATAAAAAGTTAAGTTCTTTGTAGGTAAAATATAATATCATAAAAAATATATTTTAAATTATATAGATTTTAAATATGTATATAAATAATAAATATTATATATTTATTTAAACATATATATGTAAGATGTAAAATATATAAAAAAAAAAATAGTTATCAAAGTTTAAAACCTAAATAACTATATACCTATACTCAAAATATCAATTATAATTATACATATTTTTTTATAAAAACAATAAATTAAATATAAGTTATATTATTACTAAAATAATAATTTTAACGAAGTTCGAACTTCGAATAATCATGTATATATATAACAAAATTTAAGCGTTAAAAAATTAATTTTTCAAAAAAACTAAAAAAAAAATAATAAAATAGTTTCCACCAATTGAAGCCGTTCATAGCCGAGCTGATCGATTTTGACCTTTAAAACTGTTTTTATGGAGTTTAGGACCGGATCCGTCACCGATTTTCGGTTGAACAGCAGGCCGGTCCGTTTCGGTTATGAAAACACTGATGATAGCATGGCATAAATTATAATAATTTAAATTATTATTAGTGGTTTTGATTCTCCAAAACATCCTGATTAATTTTGCATTAGATATATGACTTAAGTGGATGCATCATTATCAAGACTTGATCAAGAACAAGTCAAATTAATCCTTGATTTCTCCAAATACTTAATATTGATCACAATATTTTTTTTAAAATATTTTAATTCCTTGTATACTGTCCCAAATTTTCTTGAGCACCCAATCTATTTCCCTCTACCTTGATAGCTTCAATTTTTGTGTTTTTACCCACAAAAAATCGTATGGAAGATCGTGATGAATAGTTATCTATGGGATCTCGAGCATTTAACATCTAGGAAAATTATATACATGCTAGATATATTTACTCGAGAGGTAAAAAGGGTTGGAACTTGAGACAATTAATCATATATGATACCTCATGGATAGGCTCACTACTCTTGGCACATTCCTAGCTCAAATGGAAGACAAGTCCATCAAGGTACCAGATATTCTCTTATAAATAACAGGTTTGAATGTTCAGTTAAATATTCACTATATTATTTTTCAATAGCACCTCTAGCTGCTCTTGATTCATATCCTCAGTTTCTAACTTGAGCGTCGGAGAGGTTAAGCCAGGACACCCTCATAACCCTCTTTTAACGGTCTTATTCGTGATTTCAGGCTCAGGACAATTCCAAAACTTGCGTCTGGACTAGTGACACTTGCTGGAATCGGACCTTAAATTTCCATGAGTATCAATATATTTATATATTTTTTATAAAGATGAAAAAAATCATTACAAAAACAAAATTTATAAACAAAATTAGGATTTTATTCTTCCTCAATTAAATCAAGAAATTGTTGTTCGACTTCCAAGATTTGGTTAATAGTTATTTATTAGTAAAAACATGTTACTAAATGTAAAATTGGACTGTATATTTGAGACAACCGAAAAATAAAATACAACTAATATATTTAGGACATAGATACATATCTTTCTTGACTGAAAGGAATACAAATAGGTAGCATTTGCTAATTTTTATTTTGAAATAATTTTAAACTCTACAAAATGAAAAAAAATGGTTCCACCTTACGTTTCAACCTAATTTCCACGTTCACTTAAATTAATTATTATTATTATTTTGAACTCGAATTATTCACCAGCCAAAAATAATTCTATTATTAACATATGATTATATCTATATAGCTCGACCAAGACAGTTGTTGGAAATTTTAATCAACTTTAGAGATCGGATAAAAAATTATGTCTCATGAATGTGGCAGTGTCTTTTGGCTCTCCATATTCTTGAGTTAATTGAAGAGTTTTAGCTCTTCATATTCTTGAGTTAATGGGAAGATTAATTGAATTAATTGAATTTACATGACTCTTAGTGTGCATTTTGAGGCTTATAAATAATGTATTCATTTCCTCATTTCAAACATATGAAAATTTTATCTCTTTCAAGCACTCTCTTGCATTTTATATTATTATATTTTCATTTGGCCTCCGTTAAATCTCGGTGATAAAGTAAAGATACGTTTTCAGTTCGTCGTAGTAGTGTCTCGTGCTAAGTCACTGCTAGTTGTTCTGTTGTATCCTGGGAAACAGACGTCCGCGGAAACCTCAAAGCACATACCGGAGAGGGCGAATCTGTTTTAAGGAAATTGTATACACTACAGGCCTCGGTTTGGTTTTGCTTTCTTTTACACAATAGTCATACTGTAAACATCACACTTGTTTCGGTTATTGCTTTATCTCTACAAGTTCGTTTCTACGCTACTGTTGTTAGCAATTATTCTAACAAACTTAAAAAAGATTACTCATTACGTGGTTTGTTTCAGATATGTCTACTGAAACCAACGTGTAAAGGGAAACTAGTTATGTTGTCTCCACTGTGGCTCAAGTTGTCCCTCATGTTACCTCAAGTGCTGCTGCGGTTGCTGTCCTAGTCAGTCACGGTGAAAAGCCTAAAAAGTTCACTGGTGTGGACTTCAAAAAGTGGCAGCAGAAGATGTTGTTCTACTTGACAATGCTGAACCTGGTCATATTCCTATCTGAGGATGCTCCTTAACTCGAGGAGGGTGGGGGAGATGTTGAATTTGTTAGTGCTGTGGAGGCATGGAATCATTCTGATTTCTTATGCCGAAACTATGTGCTAAACGGATTGGCCGATTCACTCTACAACGTGTTTTGCGAAAAGAAAACGGAGAAAGAGCTATGGGAATCCCTTGACAGAAAGTACAAAACCGAGAATGTCGGAGCCAAGAAGTTTCTTGTTGGACGCTTTCTGGACTTTAAAATGGTGGATTCAAAGCCAATTATCTGCCAAGTTCAAGAGCTCCAAGTGATTCTTCACGAGATTCACGGTGAGAGGATGATTTTGAGCGAATCATTCCAAGTGGCTGCTATTGTTGAGAAACTGCCACCAGCTTGGAAGGATTTCCAAAATTACTTGAAGCACAAGCGCAAGGAGATGAATGTTGAAGAGCTCATTGTTCGACTTCGCATCGAAGAAGAAAACAGGAGTTCGGAAAGACGATTGTTCTCTCCTATTGTTGCTAAGGGAAATGTTGTCGAGTATGGTCAAAGCTCGAAAAAGAGAACTTTTTCCTCCTCCAACAAAAGGTTGAACATTGGACCAAAAGGAGGCATTTCAAAGAAGAAGTTCTCAAGAAAATGCTATAACTGTGATGGCATGGGTCACAAGGCATATGAATGCAAGAAGTCAAAGAGAAACTGAGAGGTGAATGTGGTTGTTAACTTATCTCAAGAGGTTTCTAACATGAATCTTTGTGTTGTAATATCTGAAGTTAATCTGGTGGGTTCAAACCCAAGGGAGTGGTGAATCGACACTGGTGCCACTCGACATGTTTGCCTGGACAAGGATATGTTTGCTACTCTTGAGGAATATGTGAATGGGGAAAAGCTATTCATGGGAAATTCCGCTACTTCTGAGATCAAGGGTCAAGGAAAAGTTGTTCTAAAGATGACATCTGAAAAAGAACTGACTTTGAACAATGTGTTGTATGTACCTGACATCGGCAAGAACTTGGTGTCCGGGTCGCTTCTTAACGAGCATGGTTTCCGCGTTGTCTTTGAGTAAGATAAGGCTGTTTTGTCGAAAATTGGAATGTTTGTTGGCAAAGATTATGTTTGTAATGAGTTATTCGAACTCAATGTAATGTCTATTAAGCTCGTGATGAATAAAGTTAATACTTTTGCTTACTTTCTTGAGTCTTCTTGTTTGTGGCATGGTAGACTTGGACACGTTAATTATGATATAATTCATAGACTAATTAACATGAAAAGTATTCTTACATTCCAAATTGATAAACTACACAAATGTGATACTTGTGTTGGCAAAACTAACGAGATCATCTTTTCGAACAATTGAATGAAATAGTGAACCAATTGATCTAATTCACAGTGATATATGTGATTTAAAAGATGTACAAACTGGTGGTGAAAATAAATACTTCATTACTTTTGTTGACGATAACACGAAATATTGTTATGTGTATCTTCTTAAAATTAAGGATGAAGCTATTGACAAATTTATCCAATATAAGAGTAAAGTTGTAAACCAACTTAGCAAGAAAATTAAGGTGCTAAGAAGTGATCGTGGGTGGAGGTGAATATGAATTACCATTTGCTGAGTTTTGTGCTCAACACGGTATCAAACATGAAAGAACTACACCTTATTCTCCTTTGCAAAATGGTATTGCAGAGAGAAAGAATCGCACCTTGAATGAAATGATGAATGCGCTGTTATTAAGTTCTGATTTATCACAGAACATGTGTGGGGAAGCTGTTCTAACAGCGAACTACCTTTTAAATAAGGTTCCCCGAAAGAAGCAAGATAAAATTCCATAAGAGTTATATAAGGTAGAAGACCTTCCTACCGATAATTGCGAGTGTGGGGGTGTCTTGCGAAGGTTGCAGTACCCACTCCGAAGAAATTAAAGATAGGACCAAAAACTGTTGATTGCATTTTCATTGGATATGCTCAAAACAATAGCGCGTATCATTTTCTTGTACATGAATCTCAAATAGCTTATATTCACAAGAATATGATAATGGAATCAAGAAATGATTCGTTCTTTGAACACATGTTAACATACAAATCTAAGGAAAAACCAAGTTCATCTAAAAGATTATATTAGAAAATTGATAAATAACAAGAGCTTGATCAAGATATTGAACCTAGACGTAGCAAGAGAGTTAGGACTGAGGAATCATTTGGTCTGGATTTCATCACTTTCATGATGAAAAGTGAACCTCAAAACTTCAAGGAAGCAATGAGTTCATCTGAGGGATCTCTATGGAAAGAGGCTATCAATTCAGAAATGGAATCCATTTTACAAAATCATATGTGAGAATTATTAAATCTTCCTCCAGGAAGCAAACCACTAGGCTGTAAATGGGATTTCAAAAGGAAAATGAAATTAGATGTAACCATAGATAAGTATAAAGCCAGATTGATAATCAAAGGTTACCATCAACGTGAAGGGTTTGATTACTTTGACACATATTCTCCTATATCGAGAATAACCTCCATTCGTGTGATACTCGCGATTGTCGTCTTGCGAAATCTTGAAGTACACCAAATGGACGTAACTTTTCTAAATGGAGATTTAGAAGAGGAAATTTACATGGAACAACCTGAAAGATTTTCTATGACTGGGCAAGAAAACAAGGTTTGTAAACTGGTGAAGTCTCGATATGGCTTAAAACAAGCACCAAAGCAATGACAAGAAAAATTTGACAAAGCCATGATAGAAAGTGGATTTAAATTCAGTGAATGTGACAAATATGAATACATAAAAACCACTGAAAATGGAAATGTCATTTATATCTTTACGTAGATGACATACTTATCATTGATAGTAATTGATAAGATGATCAAATCTACCAAGAAGTTATTGAACTCAAGATTTGACATGAAAGATTTGAGCTTAGTCGATGTAATCTTTGGAATTAAAATTAATAGAACATCAAAAGGGCTAGTTCTAAGTCAGTCAGATTATGTTGACAAAATACTTGAGAAATTAAATAGGGATGACTCTGCATTGGCTAGAACCTCGATGGATACCAGTCAACATCTATCAAAGAATCGAGGTGAGAGTATGTCTCAATTAGAATAATCTTGAGACATTGGAAGTCTAATATACTTAATGAGTTGTATAAGACCAGACATAGCTTATGCAG
The DNA here is from genome assembly GCF_022965805.1 of Primulina eburnea. Taxonomy (NCBI): domain Eukaryota; kingdom Viridiplantae; phylum Streptophyta; class Magnoliopsida; order Lamiales; family Gesneriaceae; genus Primulina; species Primulina eburnea. The sequence goes on along the minus strand of NC_133117.1, from coordinate 4,490,639 downwards.
TAAAAAAATTGAGTAGATTCACGAGTAATCCAGGAGTTAAACACTGGAAAGGAATTATCATATTACTAAGATACTTAAGGTTCACTCGTGATCATGGGATGCACTATACTAGATATCCTGCTTTTATTGAAGAATACAGTGATGCAAATTGGATATCTGATATGAAACACTCAAAATCTACAAGTGGATTTGTATTCACTTTAGGATGTGCAACAATTGTGTGGAAATCTTCTAAACAAATTGTAATAGCCATATCCACGATGGAATCTGAGTTTATAGCTCTTGACATGTGTGCTTAAGAGCTGAATGGATGTGTCACTTCTTAGAAGATGTTCCAGGAGGGGAAAAACCATTGCCGACTATATGCATACATTGTGATAGCCAATCTGCAATTGGAAGGACGCAAAATAAAATATATAATGGTAAGTCTATGCATATACTTCGTAGACACAATACAATTAGACAACTACTCTCAACTGAAGTTATCTCTGTTGACTATGTAAAGTCAAAGGATAATATAGCGGATCCGCTAACCAAAAGATTAAACAGAGAGTTAGTTACGAAATAATCAAGAGGAATGGGGCTCAAGCATATAGAATAAATTGGTGCGAAGGAAAACCCAACCTACGCTGACTAGAGATCCTAAGAACTGGGTTTAATGGGACAACCTAATCGCATTAATTTGGTATATCACTGTGGGGGTTATCCCTAGTCCATTCTTTATGAAACAATGAATGTTGAGGATAAGCCTACGACTTTTAATGATTTTGATGAGAAGAATATAGAATCACATATGTGAGAGAGAAACGGGGCCGCTTCGAATGAATTGTAAGGCTCAATTCTAGACCCTCTCGCAGAACCAGGCGTATGTTCATGGCCAAAACGAACACAATCATGAGAACTGAATAGTACCAGGGAGTCTTGTGTGAAGTATATCTTAATTTACATAAACGGCAGAACAGTTCAAGGACATCATGTCTACTGGTCAGCTAGTGAAGCAAATATATATCATGAGGGAAGGTTCAAAGAATAACACCTACCTATCCTATGCAGGATTCAAATATAGAAATTTGTCACCAAGATCTGTATCAATTTTCATTCATGTGGGGGATTGTTGAAAATTTTAATCAAATTTAGAGGTTGAATAAAAATTATCTCATGAATATGGGAGTGTCTTTTGGCTATACACATTATTGAGTTAATTGAATATTTTTTGCTCTTCATATTCTTGAGTTAATGGAAGATTAATTGAGTTAATTAATCTTGCATGACTCTTGGTATGCATTTTAGGTCTTATAAATAATGTGTTCATTTCCTCATTTCAAACATATGAAAATTTTATCTCTTTCAAGCACTCTTGCATTTTATATCATTATATTTTCATTTGGCCTCCGTTAAATCTCGGTGATAAAGTAAAGATACGTTTTCAGTTCGCCGTAGTAGTGTCTCGTGCTAAGTCACTGCTAGTTGTTCTGTTGTATCCTGGGAAACAGACGTCCGCTGAAACCTCAAAGCACATACCGGAGAGGGCGAATCTGTTTTAAGGAAATTGTATACACTACAGGCCTCGGTTTGGTTTTGCTTTCTTTTACACAATAGTCATACTGTAAACATCACACTTGTTTCGGTTATTGCTTTATCTCTACAAGTTCGTTTCTACGCTACTGTTGTTAGCATTTATTCTAACAACAGTTTTTTGGAGTCCAGAGTTAAATTCGACTTAATTATAATAATGAGAATCATACTTTTTTTGTTGTTGTAATTTTATACTCCATCTATCACAAATATAAATTAGACATTATCTTTTTCACATGTCTCAAATATATAATTCAATCTCCATACTTAGTATTAATTTTCTCTATTTTTTTTTTATAAATATACATGTTAGGTTAAGTGTGCATGTGTGAGAGTAGTATTGAGATGAGTGAACTCTTGAGAAATTATCGTGCGTTAATTAGCTGATGTTGAGTCACTTGATTTGGTTGGCTAAGTGAGCCATAAAATAGTGACACTTGATATTAATTTGTAATATTGTCTCTGCTAGGGACATGAACGGAGATAGGAAAATGCAAAAAATTAATAGCTTGACACATTAGCACCCAAATACGTACACTCTGAGCTGCAACAGGTATAATGATATAAAGTTGTGTCTTGACTAACAACCAGAGCTTTTGACCTAATGATAAGCGTTTGATCTTAAAATTATCTCAATCCTTAAATATATTAAACATTTTCAACAATTTTTTTATCATATTAAAACAATCACTAAACACGAGTAAAATAAAAACTTTATTTGTAAAAATTGATGTGTCAATACATTTTCTTAATATATGTGAAAACTGTCATAAATCCAAATATATGAAACGGATAAACTAAATACCTTACATAATATTGAAAACTATATATATTGCATTACATGATATAGACTATGATAGCGTCTGATAATATCTGTGGAAATCGAGCCGAACAAAAACGATTGGATGGGGATAATCTATCCGTTTTCTTTTCTGTATTATTTTATATTTATAATAATTATTTTTTGCCCCTATTTTATTATATTTCTCTTGTAAAATAATAAGTGTCAGAGCTAGAAAATCAATTATAGGGGTGAAAAATGGTTTTTTTTAAAAAATTATAAATAATTATCAGAAATTATATATCTATATATATATATATATATATTATTATTTTAATTATCATAGTTCTATTATTAACATAAAAATTAGAGCAGCCATCTCGAAAAGATCGACTCAACAATGTATACTTTGGATATTCATTATGAGTGAGTCTCATGTGAGACCGTCTCACGGATTATAATCTGTGAGACGGGTCAACCCTACCCATATTCACAATAAAAAGTAATACTCTTAGCATAAAAAGTGATACTTTTTCATGGGTGACCCAAATAAGAGATCCGTCTCACAAATAATACCCGTGAGACCGTCTCATACAAGTTTTTGCCATTCATTATATTCAAACATAAGTGTCATACAAATTTCAGATAAGATGCAGCAAGCCGTAGTTCTCATATACAAATACACTTTCTTGAATTTCCATTATCTGTACTGCTCTCCGGAGAATGGCTCCTTAACTGCACAAATTTCATCCTCCATGTCCATCAAACCGGCTCGTAAAACTTGATCTAGCTCGAAGTAACACGTAAAATTCTGTATTCAACTATTAATCATTTATCCAGTAGGTATTGAGAAAATACACCAACTGATGTTTTCTGCATACTTTTTTTACACCGTTCTTCTAACTAGAGAAACTTTACTGGTGTCGCCTCCCCATTCTTCGAAAACTACCAACAGATTCCCGCTCGACTTCAGCCAAGAACGTGGTATATGATACCTGTTATTTAAACTTAATCAGAAATATATGCAGCATGTTGATTTCTATAGCGTTTTCCGATCAAAATCAGTATAATGTCTCACCATCTTTGAGACGGCTGTCCACAACCACTTTGGCATTTCTTCTCTGTGAATGTGCCTGCATAATTACAGCCACCACAGTTGCCTTTTGCAATGTATCCAGGCCAGTGCCTTCCTAGGCTTACACCGTTTACCCATATCTCGCCTTTTCCCATTCCTAACATGTCTAAAGCCAAAGGGTCGTTCCCTTCTGGTGCGTTAAACGTGGTCTAGAAAGAACAAACCAAAAACATCAGTACATGTAAAGAAATTATGTTTTATCGCTTCTTGGAGTGATCAAATGTTTGCTTACCTTGTACCATGTCAGAGGTTGCTTTTGAACCAAGAGGGATTCCTCGTTCCATTCGACAGAAGAACTTCCACTAATGGTATCGAGGCTGAGTGACTCGCCTTTTAGACCGACCTATTTAAGTAGAATCAACAAACATTACTCCAAGAATCATGCCTAGAATATTTACTACTTAAAGCTTCTGTTTTCCATGATATTGAGTGAAAAGAAAAAGAAATGAACTTAAAAATGGAGAAGTAGCAAGAACAGAACGAACCTTGTACGACCATCTCTGCTTTGTTAAATCTCTTGTCCCTTCGTTTAAACCGTTTAGAATGACCGGACCAAGAACTCCAGTATTCCACGTTTCGTAATGAACACCAACATTCTGAGACGATTAAAAAATAACTGATGTGAAATTTTAATCATGGATTCGAGTATCATTTATGCAAAATAAGAATGGAATAGGAAAACTAACCGGCAGACCAACCGCGACACTAAGTAAAGAGATTTTGTTGATCCCAACTTTTAAATTCACATTCCTGCTGAACGTTAGTTTAGGTTGATCCAGGCTCCCGTACACAGTTCCTATCACCGAACAAGAAATTTTACACAAATTTGTTGGACGCACAAGTAAGAAAATGCATATAGTACCTGATAATTGGCCGTTGATAAAAACGTGCAAGGCGTGGCCTGCTGACATGACCGTGAGAAGAGGCAACCGTCCATTCTTTAAGAAGGCTTCATCAGAAGCTATGTTAACTCTGTATTTATCACCAAGTTTTGCACAAAAACGTAAGAAAAGGAAAAATAGTTATAAATGGTACTATTTCCATAAAAACTTCGAACCAAAGATGCTAGTTATGTATATTGTAGATATACTTACTGAGCCAGGTACCACAGATAATCAGATGAATCTCTAGTGACATTTACTTGCTCCCACAAACCTTCCATAGCGAGAGTGTCACTGTTATCAGCAGAAGGCGTCTCTTCATTGTAAGACTGCCAAGATAGTCCACCATTCACAGGTATCATCTTTGCATCTGAACCTTTGGAGCTTATCTGCAACCACACAATACAATCATTTTCTTTCGAAGAAACGACTGAGTTTTGGAACTACAAAACCAATCAATTGTTGTCACACAAAAAAAGTATAGCTAATGATAACCGTGTTACTTAAATCTTTAAATTGTACAGCTATTTAAATGTTACATTCCATTCATTGTACAACACTGTCTAAGAGAAATAATGTCGATTTCTAGTCGATTGAATTAGAAACGAGGCAAAAGCACAACAAAACACAAGGGCGAAGGAAAATCTCATTACTCTTGCAGTGTTGTAAACAGCAGTTTTGCAGTCCGGAAGAATGCTGATAGACCAAGGTGGCAAATCATATTGGGTATTTCCAAAAGTTAGTTTTGCAGAATATGTAGGGTCGTAGTTGGAAAGAAACGCAGAACAATCCCCGGATTTTGTTCTAAAGACATGAACCTAAAAATGTACCAAGGAGCAACATTAGTATACGGATATAATTTGCCGAATATAGTTTAGTTTCAGCCTCCACTATATATGCGCAGCTGAATCTAAAATAGTGTTCAATTTTACCTCTTGATTTTTACCAGGCCATGACACAGTTGGATATGATGAAACTAAAGCCGGCTCACATTGCTTAATTGCTTTATGTAAATCCCTCAAGTGCCCATATTTTGGCTCGTTGACAAGTCCTAATACATACGGGATAATTTCAAATTATATAGTATCTGTAACCTATGATATTTAAGAGTGACAATAAAATGTGATATATTAGCATAAGATTAGGCATTTTTTGGGTTACCATATTCATCGATTGGAGCATCATAATCATAGCTGGTGGTAACAAAAAGGCCAGCTGCAGTTCGACCAAAGTTCGTCCCTCCATGATACTAAATCATAGAGATAAGATATAAATATGTAAGAAACATAATTCTTACACATTCAAGACTCAAAAAGCTTGTCTTCGCAAAGGACTGGAGGTTAAACTCACCATGTAATAATTGAAGTATGAACCATTGTTTTGGACAAACCTGGCTATCGAAAAAGCCAAGTCCTCAACTGGTCTGTGAGGAACCGCGCCACCATATTGTGCATACCTACAGAAAAATACATTGAAAAATATATATTTCATCAAAATAAGAAAATTTAGGATCAGAGTTTCTCACCAGCCTGTCCAGACTTCAGTCCACATTTTTGGTTTGTAAGGCCTGTTAGGACGGAAGCCTTCGCAATAGAAACCATTGCATGTATCTATCTGCAATACAACAAATTATCATTTTTCTTAACACGAAGTATAACAGCCCAACTATCTATTCCTATCAAAACTTCAAGAAATTGACTGATATTTTTAGGCATGTCTGAGCATATGAAAGGTTCAAAGCCAATAAACATAAAGACACGCGGGTCCCACATAACCGAATTGTGTCATGATCATGGATGTTATTATCAAGAACCAACATCAACTCATAACAGTAGAACAAATGTCCATCAAAAATGGAGAAAAGACGTGAAAGGCTCTCTTACAATGGGATCGGGGGCGGTTTCTTGTTTGCACATTATCCATGGAACACCTGTATTGAGTCCCACGGCCATTTTTGCAGCCCATGCTGTATAAGCTTTACCAGGAGCACCAATCTCCCACTCCACTGGTCCATACTCGTTTTCAATCTATAACATTTCAATATTAAAAAAAAAAATTAATGAAAAGAAATTAAAACACCACGACAAAAATCGAAAGCATCGACAAGCTAAGAGCATGATTGTTTCTACCTGCGACATAATTATTGGTCCTCCCTGAGGCTCAAACAAACTTTCCGACTTCATTAAGCTGACAATTTTTGTAACAAATCCTTGCATTGCCACCTTTATCATATTCAACCAATTAGTAAAACAATAACTGGTTATTTAAACGAATGATAAAAATTATCTTCATCTAAATTATTAAACCTTGAAAGGCTGATTATCCGTTCTGAAACGGATTCCTGGCACATATTTTAGCCAAACAGGAAATCCCCTGCATCAAAACAGGGGATGTAAATAGAGCATATAAAATAAAAAAATAACTCCCCCATCTTATACAAGTTCAACAAATTCAATATCCATTTGCATTGTAATATCCTAGAACCATGTTCAGTTCAAACCGTGAACCGAAACTGGAACCATCTCCTGAAAATCGAGACCAAGCGTCGCACTTTCATCTATAAAGCTTAAGCTCCAGTATGCATCGACAACTAAACTCATATAACAAAAACTTGCTGATAATTTTTTTTTATCTGTACAAATTAACTAAATCCTATTTTTATATTTTACCAAGAAAATGAAAGGATCTGTAGGAATATTTTGTAATATATATATATTTTAAAATATTTCATCTTAATTAGTTTACTAGTTTGATGATATCATACATACACTATTATTTGTCGATAGCTAAAATCTTAACTACGTATATGTAACATGATCAAACCGAAAACGAAACCGAAACCGAAACCGGATGTCTATATCATTTTGGTGAAAGAACATCAAAGCCCGTCGTGGACGGGCCCGACCTACGGGCTATGAGGCAAACCCTTTACTAGGAAGTGATCAAGAATCATATTTTTATCTAAATAATCCCAACATGGAATCATTATTTTCCAAAAAAAATCCAAACATAATTTAATACTAAAATTCTCATGATACCCAAAATTCCATTCTGCACAAACATAAGGTCCAATGCGAAGGTGAACGTATAGGCCGGCCTGCTGCACCAGTTTGATGAACTTGACAAGATCAAACCTCCCCTCGAAATTATACTGGACAAAACACAAAACAACAGATTGATTTACTCCAAGGAAACACTCATTTCTTCATGTAAATATGCTTAAAAAATAGAAGAAATACACAAAAATCAAAAGCATTTTTGGCCTTACATTTCCAGGAGATGGCTCATGCCCATTCCAAAACACGTAAGTCTGTATAACATCTAAACCTCCATCTTTGGCCTTCTGAATAAGATCAGGCCACATCTGTACAAAACAAACCAGCTCAAAATCAACAGCTAAAGACATTAAAGCTACAATTTTAGATGTTATTCAATAAGTTTTGCAATTTTTTTCGAATTTTTCGGTTGAGTTGGGCAATGCGGGTCACTTGGAAATTGGAATCCACCCAAATCAAGAAACTCATATATATAATTACACACACACACATATATTAGAAATGGTACCTCCGCAGTGCTTCTTGGGTAATGAATAGAACCAGAAACGAGAATTCTTCTCTTCCCATTAATAATAAAGGATTTATCATCATAAGAAACAGTGGCTGTTACTGAAGAACAAGCCAAAGAAAGCAAGAAAATATACACATAAATCTTGACTCTCGACATTATCCACATAGAACCCATTTCTCTCATTCAATCACAAAGCATAGTAAAAAAAATGGCCTTCTATTTCGTGTTTTTTTAAATCACCTTTTTGGTTCAAAATTTTCCCTCTTCAAACAGAAGAAACGAAGGAAAATATTAAAACGAAAACTTGCGTATCGTCCACCTCTGCTTTTTTGCTTCTTTCGAGAGTAATGATGCAGTTGTGACAACAACAATAATTTTAAAAAGAAGAGTTTTTTTTTTTTTTTCGAAATCTAAAAAGAAGAGTTATTTGCATGAGAAAATGGGAAACATACAACTGCTTTTATAATCATATAAAGCATTAAAAAAAATCAACTGTTTCTGGGAAGGAGGGTCTGCTGAGCGTTTCTGACAAGGAATTTAGTCTCATCCATAGAGTAATAGGTATATTTTCACTTTCTTCTTCGTGACATAAAAGTTTCGGTGGCATAATGAAAGAAGAGTGAATCTTTTATAAAATTTGAGTTGAATTCTATATCATTTGTAAAGCAGAATGTGTTTAATCTCACCATTGTTATTAGAAATATTCCATTTTCATGGGCGATAGAAATTCTACTAAGAGAACTATAATACATAACACTCAAGCTATATTTAAAATAAATTTATAATAGCTTACGATGGACTTCTAGAGCAACTTGAGTTAATCATTTTCGTAAAGCGAATATGAATACTTATAGTTCTTATAAGGGCCCATTCTGCAGTCACGCAGTCGCAGGCCCGGGCTCGGGGCGTGACAGAATGGTATCAGAGCCGGTCACGGGCATAGAACACCGAGAAATAAGTGTTATACGGGGCAAAGTGTTTCGTGTATGTGAGCCACCTCTTGAACTTGTGGGTCAAAGTTCTATATGACAGGAGCCACCTCTTGAACCTGTAGGAGCCACCTCTAAATTCTCAGCACTGGTGGATCGAGAAGTCAGGGCGTGACGAGGACGTCGCGTTATGAAGAAGGGGTGATTGTGATACCCTTGTCCCATATCTTAATGGCTTAAAATGGACTTCTAATGGCTTACCATTGTTCATGAGTTTATAATGGCTTATAATGGACTTCTATAGCAACTTGGGTTAATCATTTTCGTAAAGCGATGTCGAATACGAACTAGTTGTTATAAGGGCGTATTGTGCAGACACGCAACCGCCGACCCGAGCTCGAGATGTGACACAAGCTGTAGTACTATTTATAAGATTTGAGATACCTGACTATCATTTGTTATAATTTTAGTAAAACGCCAAACATTTGATACTCCAACTTTTAAATCTTACATAATTTTATTATTTGAGTTATTTTACTCTCCAATTTAACTATTTTTTTCTTAATATAATATGTATAAATTCTATAGTTTTACTTTTAAACTTCATCATTTACTACTTTTATTTTGGTATTCAAATAAAATACTACTTCTTCATATCCATTTGATATATTACAATCCATTTGATATATTACAACAATGAAATATTATTTTTCTTCATTCCTTTTTAGCATACACATTTCATTTCTCTAACTTGAACTATTTTTAGTTCCCCTTTTTTCAATTTTTTGAAATAAAAAAATATTTCTACATAAATAACTAAAAGAAAGGCATTTAGTATGTTATATTACATTTATTTTTCTTTTATTGAGAATTCGAATCTTTCTTGCCATCTTGCTTAACTTAAGAATCATTGGATTATTACAACGCATGCCTAACAACGTTCGGTCATACACTTTTGTTGTTTGGATTGGATTTTCTAAATTTAAAATTGTAATATAATAAATAACCCCCATTGACATAAACACAGAAATTTAGACAAAAAAACAAAAGTCCCCCAATTTCTAATTAGAGGTAAGTGGCAAATGGTCAACCAATACAATGAATCGAAAAACAAATTTGATTTAATTTCTTGATGTTCAATATTTTAATAATCGAACTATTATAATTCAACGATTATCCTCTCATCAACCAGAAAACCAGTTTTTAAAGAAATTGTATAGTATTTCATATTTGTGACTATAAAATCCAACTCGATTTGATTTTTAATCAATTTAAACTTAACACACCACAAAAATATTGTAGGACCGAGTGCTTACCGTTTTACCAAAAGCTATAGCTAGTGGTAATGGTGCAACTCAAATCTTTTTTTTAAACCGCACAGCAGCACAAGCATCATGGTTCGATCGCTCTGCCAAGCAAGGACAATTATTGCACCCAACAATCTCCCTCCCAATAATTGCACTCCTTGCAATCAATGGGAACGAACCCATGACCTTTGCTCTGATACCAATTGTAGGACCGAGTGCTTACCGCTTTACCAAAATCTATAGCTAGTGGTAATGGTGCAACTCAAATCTTTTTTTTTTAAACCGCACAGCAGCACAAGTACCATGGTTCGATCGCTCTGCCAAACAAGGACAATTATTGCACCCAACAAATATAGAGTCAAAATGATAATATTTTTTTAAAAAAAATATTATCTTATCCTTATTTAATGAGTATTTTAAATACAAAATATTAATTCTGTTGTTTACCTGGATAATTATTAATTCATAGAGTGGGGATGGTGTAACTAAAGAAAATTTGATTTAAAATTGACAAACAAACTAATAATAAATATGATACTTTGGAAAAAGTGATCATAATGCTTTAATTAGCTGTGGATATGAAATTTAATTGCTGATATTATGGTTTACCTAATTATTCGTTCTATGTTTGTGTCTAAACTCAAAAGAATTCAAGACATATTTAATATATTTACACAATACAATATAAATAAATTTATTTTTAATTCATAAATATACAAATTTATCGTTCCAATATATTTTAAATTTTGAAAAAACACAAATAAATTCTCCAAATGTGAACTCGATTTTTTGGGATATTAGAATTAATAATTAAAATTCTTGTTTAAAAGATTAATTTCTGTTGGCGATCTCATCACTGACTATGATAGGAGAGTTATCGACACAAGACGTTTGAAATATTGTACAGTTTAAAATATTGGAGTTGCATTGTTACCATCAACTATAAATTTCGGCAAAGTGCAAAACGCTCGTTCCTACAATTTCTTGAATTTTTTCTTTTCAAGAATCATATTTTTAATTAAATCATCAGCTCTCGAGAATTTCGATAATGAATTTTCTCGATTTAATGAATTTTCCAAGATGTTCATATATATATATATATATATATATATATATATCCCAAACATTAAAGTTCATTATTAATAACCATTATTTTTAATACAAAATTTGTCGTCGTGCCATCTTATTAGAATTTTTTTCTGCACTAAATTTTATTATTCAGATTATATTTAAATTTTAATAAAAAATTACACTTTTAGGATTAAAATATTTTTATGAACGGATGAATATTTATTTGGCAGGAGGAATCGAGCTAATAAACAAATTAATTAATTAGTTTCTATATTTGAGCTAATTATCAATTATTAATTACAATTTGGGTGAGTGGGCATTTCAAATTGTCATTTTCAGCTATCTAATTTTACTCCTCCAAGGCATTCTTTCAAACAGAAGCAAACACATAATTCAATAATTGATTTGCTTTAATTGTTTATGCATGCGAATGTCTTTCCATGGACCATGCCATCATTTTTAAACCACAATTTTAAATTTATTGCAAATTAAAATTTTAATATTCTCGTTTATGAGTCATAATGTTTTCGAGTTTGTCGCATAGAGTTTGCTTAAAATAATTTATCGGGTTAACATAATTTATGAGTTATTGTGTTAAAGCTCGAAAATTTAACCAATATACATTCGAATTGGAGAGCATGTGTGTGTTCCTATCACCAATATTTAAATTAATATTTTTCATTGTCTCTTGCTTTCTAAATTAATAATTAATTTGACAAAAATATTGTCATATGTGATGGATAGTTGATATTATACAAATGAGTGGGTCTTATGTAAGACCGTCTCACGGATCATAATCTGTGAGACGGGTTAACCCTATCTATAATTCAAAATAAAAAGTAATACTCTTAGCATAAAAAGTGATACTATTTCATGAGTGACCCAAATAAGAGATCCGTCTCACAAATACGACCCGTAAGACCGTCTCATACAAGTTTTTGCCTATACAAATTGTTAGTAATTTTATATTTTGGTCGTCAATTCTATCCTATATTATATATATAAATTAATATGTTTTTATAAATTATATGAATGTTTCGAAATAAATTTTATTTTTTATATTATTTTTAAGAGTAGGTTTCTTGTTAGACGATCTTACGAATCTTTATCTGATAGACGATCAATTCTACCAATATTTACAATAAAAAATAATACTCTTAGCATAAAAAATAATATTTTTCATGGATGACTCAAATACGATATATGTCTCACAAAATACGATCCGTGAGACCGTTTTACACAAGTTTTTACTTATTTTAATTATAGTTCCTTCCCAACACGAAATTATTGCTCCATTAATGGATATATAATGCAAATTACTTTGTTTTCAAACAAAAGTAAATAGTGATAAAAAGTCGTACCTAATCTGTTTAGTTTCAACTTTCAACACATCTTGTTTACGGCTATTTAATGCTCTCATGCAACATCATTATGACATATTTAAAAGAAAATATCTCATAATCATATCATATAATACCGATACGTGTAATAATGTTGATAATAGTGTATTTAATCGAATATTTTTCGTTTTATCAAAATTCATAAATAGTAATAATAGTACAAGAGTATGTGTCTTGTAAGACGGTCTCACGAATCTTTATCTGTGTGACGGGTCAACCATATGGATATTAACAATAAAAAGTAATACTCTTAGCATAAAAAGTGATAATTTTTCATGGATGACCCAAATAAAAGATATGTCTCACAAAATACGACCCATGAGACCGTCTCACACAAGTTTTTGTCATAATACAATTTAAATATATTTTATATAAAGCAATAAGTACTCGGATGATATAATTGGTATCAAAGCCAATTCATTTGTTTGATTTCCAAATTCCAGGAGAGTCATTGGTTTATTTATCACATAGAGATTTTCCATGAGCCATAATTGTTTTTGTTGAAATCTATTGTTTGAACTGTTTTTCGATTTTAAACCTTTGAGTTATATAATTTACATTATATATAATTTTTGATAAAATAACGAATGTAGGATCGCGTTATAAAAAATTAATTAAATAACAGTACAACTTCAATAATTCAAAAATATGTCTTTTGTGAGATGAACTCACTGATATATATATATAGATTGACTCGATTCATATTTGCGATGAAAAATAACATTTTTAACATAAAATAATATTTTTCACGAGATAGGTCGGTTTGAAGATCCATATCACAAAATTGACTTGTAAAACCGTCTCATAAGAGTTTATGTGATCATTCAAACAGTTCAACAACCCAAGTGCAACAATTCAATCATATTAGAGACAATTACTGCATCTCAACATATATGATTTGATTCGATGAAATCCAAATCTATAAATTCGAACAAAGACTGCATAAACTATTTTCTCTATTAAAAAACATCATTAAAAATTATATTTTTGTAAAATTTTTTTTAAATATAAACTCTTTATACATACTTTAATTTTGATATCAGTTTCGAATTCGATTCGAAATTTACAAACAAAATAAGACAAGTCCTATTAGATAATGTTAGTTGTAGGAAATAATGAAGATGCATGCACCTAATTACAATCTAATTAGGATTATACTTGCAAGTCAATTGGTTTGCTTGAGATTTATATTGGTTCAATTATTAAACAAGTATATCTTGAATAGAGAAATACTAGGGATATCATAATAATAATGCTGCCCCTTTTGATTATTATTATTTTTATAAAAAAATAAAAATGTTCGCAAAAATTATGTATTTTTATATGTTTTTGGACCACATGTGACGTCCATTTTCAAACATTTTGGCTAAGGTCAAATTATTTATATTTAAAATAGAAAAATAATATTTTTGATATGAAAATAATATTTTTTAATAGATGAATCGAATAGAATATCTGTCTCAGAAAATTGACCCGTGAGACCGTTAATGAATTTTTGTATTAGGAACAAGTGAAAACTTGTGCGAGTTTTTCAAACTTTTATTGTTTAATATTGACTAGACAATTGAAAATTTATAGAAATAAATGAAAAGTAATTTATTTGTTATTTTAAGGTGAATTTGCTAATTGTTTAATAACCTTTGCAATTATTGGATACAAATTTTTCTTTCAATTATGTAAAGAGTAAAAACATATTAATTGGGAAGTATGGTTTTTCAACTAATTTTGGTTGTAGTTGGTCACCACTTTACCCCTCATCATTGTCAAACAAAAACTATCGTGGGATTGTTTCACGAGTCAATTTTGTGTGACATATTTCAAATCCGATCTAACAAAATGAAAATTATCATTTTTTTTATGTCAAAAATATTACTTTTCACTGGTAGATATGATTCCGGTCGATCGATCTCATAAATATAAACGTGTAAGACAATCTCACAAGAGACTTGTTCTCGTCGTCAAGGATAATAAGCAGGTACACCTAAATGTGTTGTTACATAATGCAAACCGGCCCAGGCTCTTTGTTGGGCTGGATCAATAAAAATGTGATATTCGGGCCAGTTTTTAAAATTGTTTTCCAAAACCCATTGGGCTCAATTCTCAATGCATTGAAATGATAATCTCGAGAATTCCATAAATGGACAATTACCGACGCCTCTTGCCTTTTTGTTCCTACTTTCAAATTTATATCTTCGGTCCAAAATCAGGGGAACAAATACTATGCTGAACCACTGAACTCTTTGTCGATTTATTGAAAAATATAATTGATTACAACGATATAACTTAAATATTTTAAAAATATACAAAACTCAAATATCATATTGGCAAAAACTTATATGAGACGGTCTCACGGGTCGTATTTGTGAGACAAATCTCTTATTTGAGTCATCAATGAAAAATTATTATTTTTTATGCTAAGAGTATTATTTTTTATTGTGAATATGGATAGAGTTGACCCGTCTCACAGATTAAGATCCGTGAGACGGTCTCACATTAGACTCACTCTATCATATTTCGATTTCTTTACTCACCATGAACATTCATTTCACCCGATATATATCAACAGAAAAAAAAAGACATCGATTTTCCGTAGCCGATTTTCCGTAGCGTTATCTAGATATTTTACCATTCTCGAATAATCGAGACACCATTATTAAAATTGTTGACGACAACTCGTGTAATATGGATATTTAGTCATTCGATGGTACGTTTTGTTCCAATCTCCGAAAGACACTGGTTCGGGAAGTTTTTAGAGATCTCTCCATGAAAAAGAGGCAACAAAGATATTTTTGTCGTTAATAAATAATAACTATTTATGGTGAAATTTTTTTTTTTTTTTTAAAATTCCAAAACTATCATCTTTCACCCGTCTAACTCTGATATATAAATATTTAATTCTGTATAATATGCTTGAATTTTCATATTTTATGATTGTCAAAGAAAACATTTTACTAAATCTCGTGTCATATTTAATTTTGCAAAATATTGTAAATAAATCAATTCTGGGACATTTGTTAAGTTTGGAGAAGTTAACAAGTTAATCTTTAACTAGCTTGATGAAGTATTGTATAGAACTTCAACAATTTTTTAAGATGTCACAGTGTTTGGCAAAACTGAATGGTTTATTCTAAAATACTTATTTTACCTATAAGATTTTGTTAATTATCCTAGTAACAGTTGCATAAGTAGAAAAAAGTTTATTGAAGTTGAATTTAATAAACACTTATCTCCGATCAATAATTTCACAAAATAGACTAAATGAGCTAGCTATATTGTTAATTGACAAAGAAATAATCCAAAAATAGATTATACAAATTTGATATATATTTTTCATCTAAAATAGCTAGACAGTTATTATTTATGTAATTAATTTAAATATTTATTGACTTTTTTTATGTAACCTGTTGTTTCTTGTGTATTTATCATTTGCTAGCTGAATTTTAGCATTATTTATAGCAACAAGAGAATTCATTTTTAAATTTTCGCTTCAGGTACATTGAACATAGGTATGACTCTGTATGTATGTGTGTGTGTATATATATAAAAGGTGGTGGACCATATAATATATATATTGATTATTACTACTCATTTACTTTATTTTTGTGTAGAGAATCGTTACAAAAAGGAATTGAAGGAATTTTGGTTTTCTGCGTTTGAGGACAAAGGGGAAAAATTAAATATAAGATTGATGTAATTGACAAGACGAAGACTGTTAAAAGTTTTTTTTATCTTTTCATGAATTTCTTCTCAGCTAACAAATTCAATTATGCAAAAAATAAATAGAACAAAACAAATTCTATGACTAAAACAATTTTTTATGCCTCACGTCTCCGAAAGTTACATTATTATCAATCTCTACGATATGACATTTATTTCTTCTCAACAATTCCAATCCAAAGAATTAAACCGACTATCAACTTATAAAAATGAAACACATGATATCTGTTTGAGCAGGTCTCTTGTGAGACGGTTTCACGAATATTTATCTGTGAGACGGGTCAACACTACCGATATCCACGATAAAAAATAATACTCTTAGCATAAAAAATAGTAATTTTTCATGGATGAACCAAATAAGAGATCCGTCTTACAAAATAAGATCCATGAGACCGTCTCATACAAGTTTTTGCCTATTCGTTTATAGTCAATATACCAAAAATTATTGTCGGTAATAATGAGAAATTCAACTTTTTTTTAATCTCTCCCTCGACATAAAAAAAAAATTTACGGGGTCGGAGGTGATTTACCTGTCACGGGCCACCAATGCGCTTTGGCAATACTAAGGTGACCTGAATACAACGCAGCGCAGTATCATTCAGAAATCAGCAATTTCCATTCCAAATACTAATAGCAATTTCCATTGTATTAAAGAAGAAATGATTTGTGTATGGAACAAGCTAAAATGGTGTATAAATTTTTTATTTTTGAATTGGCCAACATTTGATTTTAGTGTAATAAATTGAATTTATATATATATATATATATATATATATATATAAATTCAATATATATATATATATATATCCGATTTCAAAGAAATGTTGATCATATAAAATCAATATATTAATAATATCTGATGTCATGTATACAAAGATGCCCAAAATCTATATCTTGCGATTGTTACATTAAAAAATATCCAAGATATCGTCTCAAACTTGAGATATTATAATGTCTAATATCGAAATATCTAAATTTTTTTTAAATGATTTGTAACTATTTTCAGATGTCGCATGGCGCAAATGAAGCGGTTTTTTCACGAAACAAATTGAATATATTTAAAATCAAATCAAGGTTGATTGAGGGTCCTTTTGGACAAATATTCTAAAAATATTTTTATGAAAAACTACAAATATGTGTTTGGATAAGATTTTTGTAAACGCTTTAAAAAATACTTTTTAAACAATGTCCTCCAAATATAGTTTTTAAAGAACAACTGACAGATGTTTTTTGATATTTTTAGGAAAAAACACTATTTTTAAATGAGAATTAAAATATTTTAATAGAATAATTATTCAAACATATTCTAGTATGGTCATAATATAGGCAGCAACTTACACTGGGCTCAAGAAAATATTAGAGTAGATGTCCTGCAAACCAATTGTTGGCTAGGGATTTTATTGATTCAGTTGTAATAAACAATATTTATTTTAATATAATTCATTATATCATGGTTTATTGTTTCTTTATCTGTATATCCATGTGGCAAATATAGATAAAGACCTTGATTATACTTTAATACAAATGAATCGTAATTCGATGTTGAAACTTATTTGTAAACACTGTATAATCTAAATTCATTCCTAGTCGATTCAACCACCTAAAACATGGATAAAGGTCGCTTGAGTTTGAGACTAGCATCTGTGATGTTGTGTACTGCGTTTCTTGGTAAGGGCATAGAGATGTCCAAACATGCAGATGGTTATTTATATGATGATTATACCAAACTACCCTCCCTCGAACTTTCTAAGTAGGTATCATTGAGAGGATAAGTCCGTGGTTATGATTGTACACCATTAGTCCTTACCACCCGGGACAACACTGAGGCTCTATATGCTAGGGCTGTAGTTTGACTCGTTTACCGGCTCCATGACAGTCATCAGGTGGCGAGGTTGGATATAGTTGCGACACATATAGGAGCCAGTGCACTGTAGTCGAGGTTCACCGTTGACCTACATGTGTGGATATCCTATGTGATCTGATGTAATTAATAATGCATGAAATCTCTGGCCAGAGTATGAGATGTACGTTGGAGAAGGAGTTATCCAATAGTACATGCGATGCCACTATTATAGTTATCACATAGTTATCGAATTAATATGCAACCCTCGATGAACCAATGGTTGCAGATTCGATCGGGATATATGAGATGAAGGGACCGTACTGTACGTTAATCATAATCGACTGGTTCTTGCAGGCACTATCAGTGATACCTAGGGTATCATGGGGCGATGCTACTAGACGCTCTTACCATGATCCGATGGATGCAATCAGAAATGAGTTCTGACATTCTTGATCAAGGTGTTGATGAAAAGAATGAGGCTAATTAGGGTAAGCCCGAATAAAGGATCAAGTCCTGAATCACAAGGAGTTGTGAACCCACAGCTAGCTGTATCCCTGAACCATTGAAGGTCACACAAGCACTGAATCATTTGTTCCCGTTGAGAGAATAAATTCAAGGAATTAAATTTATATCATGATATAGTAAATTCAAGGAGTTGAATTTATGATAATTAAATTTTGAGAAAATAA
The DNA here is from genome assembly GCF_022965805.1 of Primulina eburnea. Lineage (NCBI taxonomy): Eukaryota > Viridiplantae > Streptophyta > Magnoliopsida > Lamiales > Gesneriaceae > Primulina > Primulina eburnea. The sequence goes on along the minus strand of NC_133117.1, from coordinate 4,471,744 downwards.
ATTCAAGGAGTTGAATTTATGAGATAGTAAATTCAAGACGTTGAATTTATGAAATTTGGAGAGAATAAATTCAAGGAGTTGCATTTATAAAATTTGAGGATTTAATTTATTAAATTCAAAAGTTGAGTTTATTAAATATTAAATTTTGGAGGTGATAAATTCAAGGAGTTGAATTTATAATTTAAATATTAAATTCAAATGTTGAATTTATAAGGGATTTAAATTAAATGTAATCGGTATATGTATAATGGGCTTGTAGAACTACAAGACCAAGATACATATTATTATTAAGGTTCTTAATTGGACTTTAAAAGATTAATTAATTATACTAGTTGGACTAGAATTAGTTGGACTAGAATAATTAATTGATTAAGCTCATTAAATATTTAATTTAACTAGGTAAAGACACATGCGACGCACGTGAAAATACATTTCTATTATCAATAATTGTTGTTAAAGAAATGAGATCGGAAGAGATTAATTTACAAAAAAATTATATATTAATGATTTTATGCTATATTAGTCGATAGAAAATGAGTAATGCTAAATGTGCAACCAAATTTGTATAATAATTCTTACAATTCAAAAAAATCAATACAGAAATTTCATTTATAAAAATCTCATGATAAATTAAATATAAAATCACATTAGATAATAACAAAATCTCGCGATATAATTGTTATAAATATCGCATTACGATATATTGATTGTACCTTTAGTATTATCCGTAGGAAATTCAATGTAATATAATTTGTACTACATGTATTATAAAATGAGTGCAAAAATATTTGTTTAAAATTTTATGTGTTATAAATCTAAGATTATTCTTGAATGGATGGATTTCAATAAATTCAAATGTTTTTTTGTTATTTAGAAAAGTAACATCATAAACTTCAAATCCACTCATTTCATGTTTATATAGTAGTAATTCATGTTAATTATGATATTTCTCAAGTCCACCCAATAATAATGTTAATTATTTGAAATTTATTCTACTTTATATAAATAATAATATGTAAATAAGTAATGTGTATATTCAAGATTTGATATATTGTTTCATTGTTAACAAGAAAATTATAATTCTAATCCATAAATTTGAAATCAATTTATCCAAGTGCAATCTAAATAAATTAATAATTGTTGAAAAACATAGTAGTAATAAATATTATAATTTTGTATAAATTAGACATTGGAGAAAATATAATATAAAATTGATATCACAATAGCTATTAAAATTAAATTTGAGAGAAGCAAAAAAGATAATACATATCGTTGACCACTTATTTTACCATGTGTTATCGATTTATGAAAAATAAAAATATAATATAAATAATATATTCTAAACCTTAAATTAAATTATTGCGTCAAATGTTTTCTTATTTCATATTTTCAATTTATATTGCTTTCATGATTTTTTGTTGTCATCAGTTTTTCTTCTCTGTGAAAAACAATATTCTCGCCATCTTCATTAGCAAATCTTATGAGAAGAAATGTATATTCTTCTCTAGTTGATTCCTCTACAAATCTCCCCACAAATTAAGTGTTTTGTAAAAAAAAAAAAGTTTGTTTCATCAAGCAAATAAAACCAAAGAATTTTGTTATTTCAGTATTCTACAAATTATATTTATTTTTTGTAAATATTTTAACTTAATCTACAAGCAAATAAAATCAAGGAATTTTGGTTATTCTATCTTCTAGACAACTGACAAAATACGATTTAATTAATATTTTATTATATTTATAAAAAAATGTTCAACTCTTAATGATATAACATATCTATGCAATATGTTATTTAAATACAAAAATTCAAAATTACGATAACATATATTTTTTTATATTTCATACTATATTATTGGAAGTATTAAATTTGTATATATTAATTTTTTCTAAGAAACTTCTTGCATATATAACTCATTCAAAAGATTATAGATTTACAAAATAAAACAAATCATATTCAATTCAATATTTTGTGAAAAATACATGTTCACTTCATCTACAAGCAAATAAAAACAAATAAATTTGACTTTTCTTATTTTCAGTCATAACTCATAATGAGAAATATTGAGCAATAATGAAGAATTTTTGTAAAGATTTATTCATAATAATTTTAAAAATTTACCTTAAAAGATATGTCATTTCAAATTACATAAATCTATAATTGCTTTACTTATATCCATCCTTCATAAAAATACATCTTCGTCAATTGCAAGATCATCAAATAAGTAATTGTTATAGTTTATGATCTTTACAAAGACGAAAAATAGTTAAAATTAGTAAAACTGTATGTATTCAATCATATATTGTTAAATTTTAATAATAAAATAAGGCTTTGAAAAATATTAGTTGGATTTTTTTAAAGAAAAATAGATAGAATAATTAATACTCACGAAATATTTATAAGGTCATCTTCCTTCTATATCCAATAATGCTTTGTATCATTTTTGTAAAATGTAATTAACCGTCGAACATTCTTCATAACACCAACCCACATGATTTAATTATTTGGCTTCATTATTTTAATTCGTCGTTTTAAATTAATTATTCTCAGTTAATTCAAAATAGAGGATATTTAATATCATGTCCTTACACAAATTATGTTTTTTTGTGGAAAAAATTCACTATATTTACAACCAAATACAACAAAAGAATTTTGGTATTTCAATATTGTACAAACTAATTTTTTTGGGAAAAAAATTATTTTGGCTTCATCTAGAAACAAATAAAACCAATGATTTTTTGTATTTCAATATTCTCAAATTAATATTTTGCGGAAAAAAATATGTTCAATTCATCTACAAGAAAACAAAAACCAAAGAATTTTTGAGTTTCCATCTTCTTGGCAACTTGATCCTTGCCTAGTATACGTAGATTGATAATCTTGACATCATCATAATAATTGATTTTACAAAAACATCCTCACCAAATTAAAGATAAACTTCTTGCATATATAAAATCATTCAAAAGATTATAAATCTACAAAATAAAATAAATCACATTCAAATAAATATTTTTGTGAAAAACATTTGTTCACTTCATCTACAAGTAAATAAAACCAAACAACTTTGACTTTGTCTATGGAGAAGCAGTGAGTATTGCTAATGAATAAATTTTATAGAAAATTTATTTATTATAATTTTAAAAATTTAGATTTGTCAATATATATCTCTTATAAAAATAACATTCGTTAATTGCAAGAATCTCTCATAAAATAATTGTTATAGTTTCTAGCCTTTAAAAAGAGGAAAATATAGTTAAAATTGTAGGACCGAACGCTTACCTCTTTACCAAAAGCTATAGCTAGTAGTAATGGTGGAACTCAAATCTTTTAAACCGCACAGCAGCTCAAGCAGCACGGTTCGATCGATCTACCAAGCAGGGACAATTATTGTACCCAACAATCTCCCTCCCAATAATTGCACTCCTTGCAATCAATGAGAATCGAACTCGTGACCTTGGCTCTGATATCAAATTGTAGGACCGAACGCTTGCCGCTTTACCAAAAGCTATAGCTAGTAGTAATTGTGCAACTCAAATCTTTTAAACCACACAGGAGCTCAAGTATCATGGTTCGATCGCTCTACCAAGTAGGGACAATTGTTGCACCCAACAAAAATTAATACGAATATATTATTCAATCTTATATCGTTGAATTTTCATAATAAACCAATGCTTTGAACAATATTAGTTAACTTTCTTTTTCATAAAGAAATATAGATAAAATAAATATCAATGAAATATTTATTAGGATTATATCTGATAATTCTTGTATAATTTTGTAAATGTAAATAAATATCGAACTTTCTTCATGACACTAACCTTGTTAAAACAAAAAACAAAATTAGTTTAATTATTTGGCTTCATTAATTTAATTCTTCATTTAAAAAAAATTAATCTTAATGAACATAAACTAAAAGATATTTAACATCATATCGTTATACAAATTAAGTTTTTGTGGAAAAAATATTTTCACTTTATTTACGAAAAAATAAAACAAAAGACTTTTGTAATTTTAATCTTCTAAAAAATAACTTTTAGTGAAAAAATTCTTTCACACTTTATCTATAAATAAATAAATAAAACTAATATATTTTTGTATTTCATTCTTTTTAAATTAATATTTTTTTATGAAAAAAGTTTGTTCAACTCATCTATAAGAAAATAAAAATAAAAGAATTTTAAAGTTTCAGCTTTTTTGGCAACTTGATCATTATCTAGCATAAATGTAGTTTGCCAATTTTGTCCTTATCATGATAACTGATTTGACAAAAACATCCTCACTAAATTTTTCCTGTATGTACAAACTAAGGACAAAGTTGACAATACACAATAGAAAACTTTGACCTTGATTCACACTTTTATAATATGTATAGACTTGATCATTATCTAGCATAAATGTAGTTTGCCAATTTTGTCCTTATCATGATAACTGATTTGACAAAAACATCCTCACTAAATTTTTCCTGTGTGTACAAACTAAGGACAAAGTTGACAACACACAATAGAAAACTTTGACCTTGATTCACACTTTTATAATATGTATAGATTAACGAGCCCTAAGCTTATATATATGTGTATTAGGCTTAGGGTTAAATACAATTTATTCACAAATTTGAAAAACCCTAGCCTCCACCACCTTGATTCTTATTTAGAAACTTGCATCCAAGAGTTTCATAATTTGGCATGAAAATATTTGTAGAATCTTTAATTGATTTAATTATCTAATTAATTAAGTAACTTGAAGATTAGACATAATGATAAGGATTTTTTATCCTTGTTTTACGTGAAGGGCATCCAAAAATCTTTTGGCAAGTTTTTAATAAACTTTCAGCTCTTCCAATTTCAAGGGGTGCTCTCTCGAAAATTTTTTCCTTGTTGCAAGAAAAATTCGGATTAAGTCGATTTCTTCTTCGTATTCAATCTCTACGCAAAAGTTCTTCTAAATTTCTAGTGCAATTTAGAAGATGAACAAATCATCTAGTCGTGGACCTTATTAGAAGAATACACAAAGGAGAAAAAAAAAAGTTCGTAGGGAATTCATCAAAAGCTATATCCGCTAATCCCGGAATAGTTGGAGCCTAGTAATCTATGGTATATCGATTTACTTCCTATGAATATTTAATTGTTAAAACCATACAAGTGCCCAAACATATATACATCTTGAATGTCAAGATCTAAAATTTTTAAGACTTCCGCTGCGTTTAGACACGAGAAAACCGAGATCCAACATAAACAACATATGTATATATGCAAAATTATATATATTTTATAATTTTTAGACCTAAATTTTTATCTGCTAATACTACATGTCTAGTTTCACATACTAAACCCAAAAAACAACAGATTTTGTTTCCCTTTATAATTTTCAGACCCAAATTTTAGGATCAAATTTTTACCTGCTATACAGTAATACCCAGATAAATAGTCTATAAACTTTTGTACAATGCTTTCTCCTCACGAGATCATTAAGAGTCATTTCAATCTATATTACTTACCGTTTCATCTTCCATATTCTCTAATAAATCCATAATTTCACCAAATATTAGATTCGTTTTCTCTTTCAATGTTCGTCGATCAATATATTGTTTTTAAATTTTGTGTCATTTTTGCGATCGATGATGAATTCATGCTTATTTTTCGGCTGTAGATTTTATATTTTATATCAGATTTTGTTTTGATTGCTGGTTTAGTACGTGTTCTTCATCATTTTTACGACGTTTTCCCATCAATTAGCATGTGCTTCTTGCCGTGTGTAGCTTGTGTTTGAACATTGGAACACATTATTTATGGCTCTAATTAACCGATGTACTTTTTTTTTTTTGCTTTGTTAATTATAAATGTTGTTATCTACACTGAACCAAGATCCTGGCTTTGCAGTTGCTCTTAATTATTCTTAACTATAAAATCAATTTTTTTCAAATATTTGTCAAACATATTTTCAGTTCTAAAAACATTTCTATTGAATAGTTGTCCAAACACATATTTATTTCTAAAGAGTATGTCTCTTGAGAAACGATTTTACGGATCTATATCCATTAAACGAATCGACGAGGTCCATGCCTAGAGTAAAAGAATAATATTTTTGCATAAAAATAATATTTTTCATGGGTCAGATCAAAAATAATATTTGTCTCATAAAATTGACCGATGAGACGAATTAATATGAGTTTTTGTGATTCTTAAAACAACTTTTCAAACATTTTATAAATTTTTTGTGAAAAACAAGAGTATTTGTGTGTGAATCAGATTATTAAGATATGGTGTTGTGAGAACAATCATTGATTGACAAATCAATCAAATTTGCCAAGAAAGAAATAAGAGATAGGGCTGTGTCATTTGATGGTGTGGTAGCCATTCATTCCATACCTTAAATTCGTTTGTCTTTTTTAAGGTGAAAATCTGGTTGGTTGTCTTCAAGTCACGTGAATGGCTAACCCTTTGAGCCACTTGGAGATAATCGTTTCATTCTTCTTAGAACACAAATATTTTTATTTATAAAATAGAAAGATCAGAAAAAACAAATGTGATCTCATAAATTGGATTATGGTCCTCATATTAATTAGTCAAAATTAGATCTAATTAAGTATAATAGCTAGGCTTCTTTTGTATTTTTAATCTCTTTTTTTCTTAAGTATAAATATGGTGCATAATCTTGTTGACGTGGAATCGGACATTGCTAAAATATCCGTTGTCATGTTTGTACTACTGCGAGGAAAAAAAAAAAAAAGAAAGACAAAGTGTAAAAGATGGTTAAAACCTAATTTAGACCAACTTAGGGGATGCAATTTTTTTCCTCACTAAAAATACAAGTTTTATCGATGAAAATACGTATCGATCAACGACAAAATTCTTGAACACACTGCTCCTAATATACTTACATTCTCTTAACCTATTGAATGATCGCATTTCCTCCTTTTAAAGAGTTTGCCTGAGAACACTAGTCATTCAAGAAAGTTGCCTCCCTTTCCATTCATATGGTAATGGACCTAAACGCCTATCCTTCGCCTCCTCCTATTGTGCCAATTAAATATGATGATCAAGATCAAGAAACTCATCCTTTTGTGCCAAACAATCAAGCTTCTTCTTCTTCTTCTTCTTCTTCTTCTTCATCATCTTGTGTATTCTTCCATACAATTCAAGATCCAACGGGACGCCGTTACCGACAGCAGTTATGCCCACTTCAGCATCACCAGGTAAATGATCTACTTATCTAAAAGTTTTAACATGTCAACACTAAAGAAAATGGAAACAAAATTTTATATATGCATGTGATCATTGGTTTTGATCTCAGGACCACAACTATGGTTACAATGGAGGACCTTCAACGGCATACGAGGTCAAGTGGAAGAAAGAAGATCATGGAGTTCCACCGGAGATCGAATGGAGGGACGATATTAATCCAGTGAAGTGGATGTCATCTTCAATGCAGAAGATGAAGAAGAACCATGGTGGATTAGGCCTAAACCTAAGTAGCAATGGAACAATAAAGAAATCCTCTTTGGACACAGATTTAAGCAACAATAATTCCTCATATGACAGTATCCCAATTAGGGTTTGTTCAGATTGCAACACAACCAAGACTCCTCTTTGGAGAACTGGTCCTAAAGGCCCCAAGGTATTCATATTTATATTATTCTTTTAGGATGCATACATTTCATACAAAAAATAAAATTGGTTAAAACAATCCAATAAAAAAAAAACTTTACTTAATTTTGTTTGCAAATGAACATGGTATCTGTTAATAATGATACGAAGTTTCAACTATAAATTTTGTGGCTGTTTCATGTTCACAGTCACTTTGTAACGCGTGCGGGATCAAGCAAAGGAAGGCAAGACGGGCGGCCATGGCTGCAGCATCCGCCAACTGTGGTGTCGTTGCCACCGATAAGTCGCCGGTACTTGCTAAAATCAAGATGCAACACAAAGAGAAGGCAACAGGCAAATATCCGAAGGCTTCACTGCTCATGAAACGCAGCGAAATGGAGCAATGTGAGGCTGATATTGCCGGTGGATCTAAATCTAATATTGGACAGAAGAAGCTCGGTAATTTCGAGGAGTTGTTGATGAAGTTGAGCAAGAACTTGACATTTCACAGGGCGTTTCCTGAAGATGAAAAGGATGCAGCTATTCTTCTCATGGCTCTATCTTCTGGCCTGCTTCACGGTTGATCACAAGCAAGCAGGCACGGCCGGAACCAGGATTTCGCATTCATCCGTGGTATCAAATTTTTTAATCCAACTCTTCCCTGAAAATCGAAAGATAATCTAAATTTGACGTCCGATCAAATATAATAAGTTCGTAGATGTTAATAGCTCCAATAAAGCATAAGTTTCTAAATTTCTGGGTTGATTTTCATCTTTTTTTCCTTTAAATTTCTTGATTTAGAGAGTAATAAAGTCGATGAAATGAGCTAAATTTCTTTTGCTGTTCGAGTGAACGAGGTTTTTGTGTGGTGGCACGTAATTTAAGTTGTTCAGCTTGTCCCTTTTATTACATCAGATAATATTGGAGGAAAACACAAAATTAGCATCTAAGCCGCAAGTTTTTCATTTTTAGTTTTATTATCGGTCGATTTACAATAACAATGTCCGACTTCACATCAGTAATTTCTAACGATTTACAGTAATCGATATCCAAATGGGTAAATTATAATCGACATATTCGAAACTAGATTCAGATTTAATGGCTTCCTGATCTAGATGGTGGGCCACTTCGCTTATCGTTCTCCGCAATATGAAGTAACAATAGAAACTCCGGACTTTGCAACATGCATGGTCTGGATTTCAGTTATAAGATTTTTCTTCCAACGAAAATCCTCCACCGGTTGATTTATCGTATCTAAATAATTTTGAAATACTAAAACAGTAAGGGAGGTGAAAGGAAACCATTTTTAAAAAAGACTGTGTGTGTATCTTTTAAAATTACATCTCGTATGAGACGGTCTTATAAGTCTATATCAACGGAATAGTTGACATGGTCTATACTTAAAATAAAAGATAATATTTTTGACATAGAAAAGTCGTGAGACGGTCTCATCCTAGGAGTTGTGCATAAGATTTTTAGTAAACTTTTAATAGCAAATCAGTTGGGTAATGTAATGAGCTAAGGCAAAAACTTGTGTGAGACGGTATCACGGGTCGTATTTGTGAGACGAATTTCTTATTTGGGTCATTCATGAAAAATATTATTTTTTATGCTAAGAGTATTATTTTTTATTGTGAATATGAGTAGGTTTGACTCGTCTCACAGATTAAGATCCGTGAAACAATCTCAAATTAGACACACTCAATGACTAAACTCGTCATTCCAATGAGTGCCAACAAGCCTCTTTACTTCCTAAAGAAACGACGAAACTGAAATGAATTTGGGCCTCATGAGGTTGTTGGGCTTCACGAGAAAATTGTAAATCCAATATTATTTACAATTTGTAAAGTGTAAATAACATTATTCTTCGTATAATTACTAAAAAAATTCTTTTATGTTGTATTCAGATGGATGATGAATTTCAAATGATTAACTTGGGGAATGAATTTGAAATTGAAACAAAAATATATATTTGAGCAGAGTATAATTTCAAATCCTTCGTCATAATGTTGTGGTAAGTTTAATGTCTGTTTATATTGAATGCAATCTTTTGAGTTTAAATATAAATGATTGTGATCACACAGCGTGCATGCTCATATTTTATAGAGTGATGCTATTTGTACGTCAATATTTGTACATTAAATCTCACATCACGAAAAAAATAAAAAATTTAATTTCTTAAAATCTCATGATATATTGAATAAAATTCTCTTAATAATTCTAATAAAATATCACGATATAATTTATATAAATATCGATGTAGGATATATATAATGTATCTTTAGCGTTATCCTATTTTATATTTGGGGAAGGGAAATGATTTATTTTATTACTGAAATTGTAATTTTGGAAATTATTTTTGGAAACAAGAACGAGACTCTTTATTTTACGGTAAAACTAGTAATTTTATTGCAAAGAATCATCAATTACAAGATTAACCAACCAAGATGGAAATTCTCCATTCATCCATACAAATGATGGGGGAGAAGAAAAAACAAAAAGAGCCAAAGAATGAGCTACTTTATTAGCCGATCGTCAAACATGACTTAATTCAGAGATATTAGGTGCCTGAATACGAGCTATGATATCTGTCACACAAGCACCAATGTAGCTGGGATCCTCCTGATAGGTTGTGACTACTTGCACTGCTAATAGAGAGTCTCACTCCACTTGAACATCTTGAAAATCTTTTTCATAGAGGAGCTTGATTCCTTCCCATATTGCTAAAAGCTCACCATGTAAAACCGATAATGGTTGATTGATTTGTTTTCCAAATGCTAGCAACAAACGGCCTTGTAAGTCCCTAATCACCCCAGCGCTGTAATGTTGCTTATCCTCATTGAATAATGCATCCACATTCATCTTTAGGGTGGATCTACCTGGCGGTGTCCACTTTCTTTAAGAATTAGCACCCACCGACTGATTAGCAATTTTTACTAATTTCCGAGTCTTTCGGAACTCACAAAGCATTGTGGAACTCCAGCATATATTTTCAGCCATCGGTTTGCGCCTATCTCCATGGATAAAATTTTGTTTTTCTTTCCAGATGCCCCACGTGTTTAGCGCAAGATTCTCAAACTCCTCCTTGGATAATTGTTGTTTCAACCACATGCATATATCAAGGGTGCTGGTTTGAGTAGCTCCTCTAAGAAGATATGCAAAAGGCGATTTCTTCCACAAGTGTTTAATTGCAGCACAGAAGAATAGTGCGTGGCAGGTCGAGTCCATGGGAAAACTACACAGGGAACAAGATTCGCTAACCAAGACATGGTGCCGCAATAGATTTTGGTTAGTAGGAATACAATCATGAGAAATACTCTACCAGAATAGTCGCACCTTAGGTGAAACTGAAAGACTCCATATAAACTCCCACCAAGATTCGATGGGATGCTCCGATTGATGCTCCGGCGGGGAGAACAGCCCACGTTGAAGTCGACACCCATCACGCACCATATACTTGCCCTTGGCATCAAACCTCCAAAAAACAGAGTCACTTACCCATGCCGCTAGGATAGGAATCTTAAGAATTTCACCTGCTATATATGAGTTGAAACTGGTATAGATTAAATCGGCATCCCACGCTCCTTGATTTATTAATGCATTCACCGAAACCTCATTGTCCCTCATATCCAACGGTTCGTCAATCGTAGACTGCATGGTGGGGATCCATTTATCCTTAAAAACCTTAATAGATTTGCCATCGCCAACTCTCCATATCAGTCCACTAGCCAAAAGTTCTTTACTCCAGATGATAGATCTCCATATGTAAGACGGATTATTACCCAGCCTCGCGTCCAACACTGACTCGTGCCTGAAATATCGGCCTTTAAGCACACGGGCCACCAGGGATTCTGGGAATCGAATGAGCCGCCAAAGCTGTTTGGCCAGCAAGGCTTTTTCCACTTATATTTATCTGTGAGACGGGTCAACCCTACCGATATTCACAATAAAAAGTAATACTCTTAGCATAAAAAGAATATTTTTTCATGGATCACCCAAATAAGATATTTATCTCACAAAATACGACTCGTGAGACCATCTCACACAAGTTTTGTAAAATATAATTAGCAATTGACATTGTTTTGGGGATATATATTAATTTTAATCTGCAAATTCTATTGAATTGTTCCATGCCAAATAATGAGGGCATTTTTAATTATGGCAAAAAATTATCTGAGACGATCTTACGGGTCGTATTTTGTGAGACAGATCTCTTATTTGGATCATTCATGAAAAAATATTATTTTTTTTATGCTAAGAATATTACTTTTTATTGTAAATATCGGTATGGTTGACACGTCTCACGAATAAAGATTCATAAAACCGTCTCACAAGAGACCTACTATTTAATTTTCGTGGATCCAAAGATTCGGACTCGATAATTATTATTATAGATTTAAAATATCTAACTTCAAATTCATTTATCCAAACAGAACCGAAAGATCAAATGCTGAACAGTGGCATTGAATTTATACAGCCAGTTAAAAGAACTTTACGTAGAAAAGGCTACAAAATCTAACACTGTAAGTGACCCCTTTGGAGTCATTATTCATTACTCTGGCACATGATCCAATTTTCCACCACTCTCGAAAACTATATGATCCCCATCTCTTATCAGCTCTATATCTTCAATCGTCGCCCCATCTTGGGTCGAAACTTTAGACGGGGAAAAACCATACTTTTTCATGCAAATTTCGAGTAGTTCTTTGAAGCTCTGTGGTAGCAGCACGAGCTTACCCGAAAAATCTCCTTTTTCGGGGCAACTGATAGTCACTCTGGCTGAGTAGGCTACGGTAGTCACGGCATCTGCAGTATTCTCTGTAGATAAAAGCAAGTTATTCCCCCCAGCTTGTGCTGCTGACATGATCCCAAATAAAGAATTGTAGAAATTATTCATCCTTCGTCTGGGACGAGAGCTGCCCCAGGATCCATCATGTCCTGGAGACGTGCCACCATGAATTATTGGTAGAATAGTTGGCTCGCTTCTATGTCTTCCAACAAAACGAACCCCATGACGTCCTTCTGGAACCGAGGGGGTTGATTTGTCGTTGGATGATTTATAGGATTCAAAAAGTTGCTTAATATCATCATGACCTTGTTGATCAGCCAGATCCCTCGGCGACCAGCCATTCTCGTCCTGTTTATCGATATCTGCACCATGTTCGAGCAGAAATTTGACTATTTCTACGTTGCCTTCACCAACAGAAACATGGAGAGCCGTGTTTCCATTACTCCTTGGTTTAGTCACGTCGCCACCACAACGAATGATTTCCTTGATCAAGTCTAAATTATTTTGTTCGGCAGCTAAACATGAATATAGACCTATGTCACCAGATGTTAGTTTAGCACCGTTATCTGAGAGTAGCTTAATAACCGGTTTGTGCATGCCGACCATGGCTTCCCATAGCGGTACAATTCCGTCGGAGTCTGCAAACGAGATATTATGACATGTCAATCTAATACCATCTCCATTGGGGGAAAAAAGTACAAAATAAGTCAACTCACAAGTGAGACATGTTCAACAAATAAGTTAACACGTCCCTTTGAAGTGTGGGGTCAAATGATCTACAATTATGATACCATAGTTGTATATTTCTGCAAAGTGTCCATTTTAGGTAAAGTCGACGATAATAAAACTAATACAATTATTCGACAAAATGACAGATGATAATATTTAATCACAAAGCAGACTCCAGAAGTCAGCTTATTTGAAACCAAATGGAAAAAAATAATTGTGTTATACTATTCACTCCAACCATATATTAATGAAAAAACAAAATTATCTATGTGTATTTGTAGACGTGTGTATTAATAGAATAAGGAGGTTCATTGTCATGTATTCACCACATCAAGTCAGCTGATAATAATTCTGATCATGACATGAGGATAAGTATGGAAAGGTCAACCCAGAGATTTTAAGGAAATATAAACAAAAAAATAAAGTATGAAACTATTGGTAAGTGATTAAGTAAACTATTGCCCAATGTAGCATAATAAAAACCAAAACAGAGAAACTTTGTGGAATATGCATAAACGAAGGGGTGGTTCTTTTTAACGAAATACTAAAGTATCCGAATGATGTTCCTCGGAAAGGGTCAACCACGTGATTGATCACGTCTAAAAGTTATGAAATTTAGTTCGATGTTAAATGAACAAACAAATAATTGTGCACTAATGGTGGGGTAATTCGTAAAAGATCAGTAAGCCAAATGAATTTGATATAACAGGATTGACAATGATTTACTTCTAATTGTTGCAGTAGAAGGTGGCCTCAAATTAGCTATACCTGATGCTCAAGAACGAAAAGCCCCACATATGCTTGTATTGATTTATCTTGTAAGAGTAAGAAATTAAAGCTTGTTGTAATCATTAAAAAAACTTCGACAATTACCTCGGCAATTGGGATCGGCCCCAAAGTCTAGCAAAAGAAGCGCACAGTTTTCATTTCCTGTCGATGCTGCTATGTGCTGAACATACATACAATGCAAATTAATTAAGCAAATGTTCCAAGAGTTCTTAAGAAATATAAACTCATACTCACAAGTGCTGTTCTTCCATTATTATCTGATTCATTCGGATCTAGACCTCTCTTTAACAAGTGATGCAGCAGCAAGTCGTCTCCTCTAAGTGCAGCGAAACATAAAGTGAGAGGTAGGTCCATTCTTCCTCGAGCGAGCATGTTCTCAGTCTCTAGCAAAACCCCCTCCATCATGGGGTCCTTAAGTTCCTTCAAATGCTGATAAAAGAGAAAAATCAAATCTCATTGTGAATTTTTAACATCAAAATTTAATTTACCTGGTTTAATCTAAGCCACGACATAAAAAAAAAGTCAAATTTGTCAGAAACCTGTAGAAGATTGTTCATAATAATGGTCCCATCTCCAACATTGGCTTGAATAATGTTTAAAAATGTGGTACGATTCAACCGCAATAGCTGGCTCAATCTTTTGGTTCGCACTGTGAAGAGTTGAGGCCTATAACACAGTACACCTATCTCTCCACAAAGATCGCCATTTTTTGCCTCCCCATAAGCCTGAAATAATTTGCTTCAATTTTAATATGATTTTTTTTTAGTAAAAACATAAACATCTTAGATTAACGAACCTGTTCAACTCCGTTTTTCTGAACCATTAGATCCTGCAAAACGATAGATAGGTAATAAAAAAACGCATTAAAAGGTTGGATCAAGAAGCTAGCCCAAATGATTTTTGCTAGCCACAGCCATTCAAGTTTGATTTCAAGAAAATGTGAGAAAGGGAAAAGCAAAAGAAAAAGAAAAAAACAAAACAAAACTTTACCACTGCCCCAGTGACGAGAATATAAAAGTCGGTAGGAGCTTCATTCTGCAGGATTACGTCCTCTTTGGGAGGGAAATATTCAGCTTTCATCTCAGAGACCTTTTAGTTCAAAGAAGTATAAGGAGTGGTATTGATAACATATGAATGCAAAAAGGGAATCTGAGTTATGGAAAATCACCAGCTGGAAGATTAGATCATTGGACACTCCACGAAACAAGTATACCTTGTCTACTAAAGAGTAGAATAGGAAATGGGAAATACTCGACCGAATCGCCTTTGGGAGCGAATCGAGAGTCTCTTGCTGCTGCAGGCCCTCCGAATCAGTTCGGAACTTTAAGCACAAATGTGAAAGCATCTGATCCTGGAGGCGAACCGGCAGATGATTCCTTTGTGCGAAACTTGAGGCAGCTTGAATGGTATCTCTCTACTTAAACAAACCAAATTATTAAAGAACCATACCACATTAATCGTGTGCCTGTTAAGAAATTAGAGTAGCAAAATTTACTTACAAATTGTCGAGTCTTACTGGTCCCATGGACAACCAAATTTGTCATGTTCCCAATCAAATATGCGGTAAGTCCCAAGTTAAAAAGCATGTAGAAAATGTCGAATATCATCTCCCTCATATTTTCGGCATGCAAGTCTCCATAGCCAACAGTAGTAAGAGTCGTGATGGACCAGTATATCGAAGTGACATAACGAATCCACAGGCTTTCTTGAAGGAAATTTTCCATCGCTGCTCCGATCCATGTTTTTCTCGGATCATGGTGACGAGCGTAATTAGAGGCTAGTAGATAATAGAAACAACCAGCACAATGAACTGCAAAAAGAGTAACCTACACCGAGAAATGATAAAAGTTCAACAATACGAATCTCCATTTCGTTCACCCAAAATTTCCAAATGCATCTTGTTTGTGCTTACGCATATAAGCTTCGCGCACCGGACCCAAAAGTAGTTGAAATGTCTATCCTTCTCCAATCTGTTTAGACATGAAAATTAAATAGCTACACATAAAAAAGACACCACAGTCATTAATTCTTCACAATAGAACATAAATATTTTTTACCGTTTAAACAAGGCACCAACTCTTCTGAGACGCCATAGTCGAAGCATGTTGAATAAGCCATACGCCCGTAAAGGTTTTGGGGAGATTTTTTGTGCAAGTTCGGAAGGGATTGTAGATATGACATCGAAAACCAACCAAGAAGTCGTGTACTTCCAAGCAATCTGTTTCCGGTCATCAACCAGGAGATACGTAGATTTATCAAGGTAAGCTACAAAGAATGTAAGCACGATATCTATAGCAAAGAATCCATTAACAACGTTATCAATGATGGAGAGCGGTGCACGTGGTTTATCAAGAAAACCAAATTCAAAGGGAGAGACCCAAGCAGTGTAGACAACCAGAATAACGAGATAGGTCTCCCATGCTCTGCAAAACAATTAAAACAAAAAGGCCCGCTTTTTAGGGAAAAATGGGAGTGGAGGAATTTAATCATAAAACACATTTTGAAATGGGAATATAATACAAAAAGATTATCATAGGGCCAAACCAGAGTTGCTCCCTGTTTTACCATCATTCATTATGGCGAAAAGTCAACTAAATAAAAGAATACAATCGGTGGAATATCCGTTAATGGGTGCAGTAAAATCTTGCAAGATTCACAAAGAAGTTAAAAAAGAAAATGGCAAGATATTCAACCATAGAAAAACTTTTAGAGTTCTGTATCTGGGAGCTTACTAATTGCATCCGCATGAATTAGGTGAAAAAGCTAACTTTTAACGATGCAACACACCACCTACATCTGCCAAAACAGCCTAACTTCAAGAATATTCAACCACTGACATAAACCAAGAGAGAAAAACAAGAATGTCACGGTCCAAAACGAAGACCATTGACCAGTAAAACACACGATACTAGAATCACAAAAAAAATACACTCACACGAAGAGGGAAAAAAAAAGAATTGCGTCGCATGAAAGGCCATAGTGTCAAGAAAAGGCACACAACCCGAACAACAGAACACATCCAAATTCACACAGAAAGGACCAAAGAGAAGAGATCTCCACCGCGTGAGATATCATAGTCTCAAAGAATACATCAAAATACACACTCAAACACACATGTATCTGGGTATCTCAATAAGAGTGCACGAAAACAAAGAGGGTTCTCGAAAAAGACAAAGATAAACCTGTAATGGCGATCATATGGCGAAATAATGAAAGAACGAAGCTTTACTCTACGGTTGCTTCTAGCGCCAAGAGAAGGAAGAATCCCAGTTGAGATGCTGTAGTGGCTTCCTTCTCTCGACAACTGTTCGATCTCTTGTAATTCTGCACCACCGCCGCCGCACATTGAGACCCTAAACAATCCTCCTCCGGCTTCGCCCCGGTTGCCATAGACCTCCCCCATTAACTGTGGCAGAGATTTTGGAAGCTTTCCCTTGTAACTTCGGTTCAATCTTGGTTGTATCTATATATATAGCGCAGTTTGGGTACCAAGGAGCCCAAGAAAATATTCAAAGCTACAATCTTGGCTCGTGTCCCCACACAAATTCACTCCCTACAAAAGTCTTCGTTTGACACCCACACAGCTCTTGGCATTGTATTATTATTATTATTATTATTATTATTATTATTATTTTGAATCATTATTAGAAGTAGTATGCACCAATTTGGTTACAATAATTGGTTTAAATATATATTTCACTTATTAATAATTTGTTCGTCGGTCGAATCGATTCGATTTTATACAATTTTATTTCAATTTTTGGTTTTAAAATATATAATCTGATATCTAAACCATTTAATTCGTTTTGATTCAGTTTCTTATTAAAAAAGTTTGGTTCTCTCGATTAGGCTTAGACATATAATTAAAATATATTTTAAAATATAAACATGTTTTTTTGGTTAATTTTTCTGCTAAAACTTGTACACTTAAAGTCTAAATGAAGTAAACAAATAATAATCAACTAAAATATTCTTAATTCACTAAATATTACTTTATAAATATATAATATATAATATAAATATAAATAAATTTAATAATTTAATTAAATTTCAGTTTTAACATTTTTATCCAAAATAAAAAAATCCTTTATTTATTTATTTCCAAATTCTTTCGTTTTAAACAAAAATTTAAGAGTAGGTCTCATGTGAGACCGTCTCACGAATCACAATCTGTGATACGGGTCAACCCTACCCATATTCACAATAAAAAGTAATACTCTTAGCATAAAAAGTAATACTTTTTCATGGATGATCCAAATAAATATCCGTCTCACAAAATACGACCCGTAAGACCGTCTCACATAAGTTTTTGCCAAAATTTAAACATCCTATTCTAAATATATATATATATATATATATATATATATATATATATATATATATATATTTATATACCATTAATGTTTGGATTTTTTTAGTGAAAAAAATATTCATTTTGGGAAAAACTTGTGTGAGACGGCTCACGAATCGTATTTTGTGAGATAGATATCTTATTTGAGTTATCCATGAGAAATATGATGTTTTATATTAAGAGTATTACTTTTTATTGTGAATATCGATAGAGTTGATTCGTCTCACAGATTCTCATAAGAGATCTACTCATTTATTTTTAGTTTTAAAGAAATATTATTGCTGAAGGTCAGGAGACATGTTTTCTGATTTACTGAATTTTTAAAAATATTACTTCACAAAATTATTTCGTGTTAAAAATCCTATGTTGGAAGATAATTAATTATGTCTTCTCCATAAATATAAAGAGAATCTAATCAGCATAAATTATTTATCTTGTATTAGGCAAAAACTTGTGTGAGACGATCTCACAAGTCGTATTTGTGAGACAGATCTCTTATTTGGATCACCCATGAAAATTTATTATTTTTTATGCTAAGAGTATTACTTTTTATTGTGAATATGAGATCTGTGAGACGGCCTCACATGAGATCTACTAATTGTATTATTAGGTATGAGATCTCTATTTTAATTAGTTTTGATCTCCAAAACACATTACCCTTTTAAAAAAAACCAAACATTATTTTCGAATTTGCTATCCAACTATGTTTCTCGAATTAGTATCAAATTTTATTGTGAAAGAAAGAAGTGAATTTTTTTAAAACCTAAAAAAGATTTTAATTCTAAAAAAAGTTGATAACTGATGAAGAAAGAGTGGGTTTAATCTATTTAATGAAATTATTGATTTATTTAATAATGGAAATAATTATTTTAAAGTATTCTTGCTTAGGGAAGTCAAAAGTAAGTAAAAGTAAACAAATCATTTAATTTTGCTAATAATATCTCTTTAATTCTTAATGAGATGATATAAGGCCGGTAACAATAATTTATGATTTATCTGTTAAAAAGGTCAATATTTGACTTTTAATATTTATATTGCTATAATATATTATGTTATTATTAGATAAGTGATAAAATTTAAAATTAATATAAGGTGAAGTGGTTATACTTTTATCGGACAAAAAGGCAAATGTCCTTCGGAATACTAAGTGGGTATATTATGTTTTTCCGTACAAGTCGAATATCTTCGAAAAAAAGTAAGTTTTTTGTGAGACGGTCTCATAAATCTTTATCTGTGATATGGATCAATTCTACCGATATTCACAACAAAAGTAATACTCTTAGCATAAAAAGTAATATTTTTAAATGGATGACCCAAATAAAATATTCGACCAACGAAATTGAACTGTGAGACCGTCTCACAAGAGTTTTTGTGTCTTTTGAGATAATTTTGATATTGTTGAACGCTCTTTATTTAAAAAAATCAACTTATTAATTCTATGTGATTCAAATATTGAACACACATCTTTGCTCCAAAAGGTGAAATCGCTCACCTTAGGCGCCCCTCATCCCCGGCCCGACAGGAATGTGAGAGGAGGTAAATCATGGTGACTCAGTCAACCAGCAGCAGCTAGACCTTATGTTACGCCGCGCACAAGGAGCTCCCCCTCATTGGAGGGAATTTAACTCCCACACTGCCGCTTGCGAGACTCGATCCCTGGTCATTGCTCCAAGATTTACTGCTGCTGACCAACTGAGCTAAGCCCATGCGGGCATTGAACACACATCTTTGCTAATATGTTTTGTGACCCACACATTGATTATTAAGAATCGTCGTACTTTAAATTAACGAGTGTAATTATCTGAATGCCCTGAAATACCAGTATAGAGATGTCATCGTCCTCTTAATTTGATAAATTCTTATTTCTTGGCTTGAAACCATGTGTTGAAGCACCATGATTTGCAGAAAAACCAGATGTTGCAAGTCACGAAGCTGAGGAATTTTGACTTTATGTAAACTAGTATTTCCCCGTGCGATGCACGGGATGATATTATTAAAAATTAGTGAAAAATGAGAACAATAATTGTTTCATCAATATATTGTTTAAAAGCAATTTTGTGATATGACACGTGTTCGACACATTTGAATGAGAACAATAATTGTTTCATCAATATATTTATCCAAATGGGTTGTGATTTTATTTACAAAATATCTTCATAATATACAAAACAACCTATTATTTCGAAAGAAAAATGAAACATGTAATCATAAGTAAATTATGTATAAATCAGAAAAGTTATTTTATTAACATTTACTATGTGTATTCCAAAACAATGTCGATAAATTTTATAATGTATCTTCTAATAAGATGTTTACTTTCTTTAGAATTGGTTTAATCATTTCCATTACGGGACATTTTATACTATCATATATACATGAACTTTATAATATAGAAGAAAATTATCACATTAGTAATACGTAATAATTAAAATTTTGTACAAATATAAGAATAATATTTTTTACTTCTCGATCATGAAAGATATATTTCAAACTTAATATCTGTTTTCTCGTTGTTTCCATATGTAGGTAGTTCATAACAACGAACAAATCTAAATTCAAATAAGACATCCCAAAAGAAAAAAATTATACATTGGCTGCTTTTGACAGAATTATGCCATACATTAACTCTTTCAAATTATGAAATCTCGAATGACATGCATTGGGTGTCAAATATTTCTGATTATTGAGGGTAATATACATGTTTATTGAGACTAGTATACATGTTTATTGAGAGTAGTTTAATGTTAAACATTTTAGACACCTGAAGAGTTGGCTAAAAGCCCTTTCTCATCATTCTGCCCATCCTGAGCAGGAACAAGAGCAAGGGCGGGAAGATCAGGAGAAATAAAGGAGGGAGGAAGAGCGAGAGTCGAGTGTTGGTTCTAAATCTCCTATTGTGGTAGAAGAGTTAGAGGAGTTGAGAAGGAAAGTAAAAGTGTTGGAAGGACAAGTCGGTTCTAAGAGCAGCACTTGAGTTGCGGTCAAGGGTTGCCCATTCTTTGATATCATCATCTGGGAGCCACTTGTCGGGCACTTCAAGTCGACGAGGATTAAGGATTATGACGGGAGTTCTGACCCTGAAGAACCTCTCGCCAGATTCGAAAATATAGTCATGCTACATTGTTATGGAGACCAGATTAAGTGTAAATTGTTTCTAACAACCCTGGTCGACTCGTTCCAGAGATAGTTCGAGGGGTTGGCACCTCGAAGCATCCAATCTTTTGAAGATTTCCAAAAGATATTCTTGCACCAGTTCAGCAGTAACAAGAAATATAAAAAGACTGTTTTTAGTTTGTTTGAAGTGAAGCAGGGCCCGGAAGAGACCTTGAGAACGTAGATCAGAAGGTTCAACCGAGTGGCTTTGGATAGACTTGTCAAATTGGGCCAGGCCCATCGGGGCGGCCCGCCCCCCTATAAAAATTGACCAGGTGGGGTTGATAAAATAACAGTTCGTTTGGAGGTGGGCTAAATGGGCGTCCGTTTGGATTGCAGGTCAAGACGGGTCGGGTCTAATGGGGCCCGCCAGATTAGCGTAAAATTTTATATTTTTAAGTTTTAATATTAAAATTATGCTATTTATATGTTAGTTTTTTTTTATGTTTTTTATATCAATTTAAATCAGTCTAGAAATTATTTATATGCTAGTTAAGTACCAGTCATGTTCCCTTTACATACACATGCATCTTTACACATGATTTATTTTTCTATAATAAAAATAAAATAATAATAATTAAATCAATATGATATATTTTTCAAGTAATTTTTTGCAAATTGCGATTGCACATTAATTTTTTAAAACATAAATAAGTTGTTTCATGAAATATAATTTAATTGTTATAATAATAATAATTATTATTAATTTAGATTTAAAAAATATTTATTAAGATGTTGTGGATATTTCAACAGAACTTACACGTTTCTTCTCATAAAGATACTTCTTTTATATATTTTAAATATAATGATATACTAAATTTATTAGCATTTTTTCTTAAAAAAAATAAGCGGGTCGGCTCACTTAACCCGCGGCCCAAGGTGGGTTGACCATTTAGAGGCCTGCTCCGCCAGCCTGTTTTGACATGTCTAGCTTTGGATGTCCCTGTCTCTGCCCCCGAGACAAAAACTACCGCCTTCACACATGGGTTGTAGGAGGAGATTTCTTTCAATCTCTAACAAAGAAGTTGCCTGGGCCCCGGAGACTTTGAAGATATCTTATCCTGAGCAGAAAAATACATCAACATGGAAGAAGCCCAAAATCAGAAGAGAGAAGCTTTGAAGAGAGCCAGGAGAGACTGGGTTGTCAGGCCCGAGGAGAGAGCTCATAAGAAGGGCGGTTCGGAGCATTTTTCTCATATCCCCTTGAGAATTGTCCGGGATCGGGAAATTCAAGAGTGTAGCTCAGACATGGCCCAACACCCAAGTTCAATGGCGCGATTGCCAAGACCAGAGAAACTGCACTCTTCATAAAGAATGCTCTCACGACATTATTGAATGTCGAACTTTGAGGAAAGAGTCCAATCGGCGTTCTATGCCAGAATCTAACACACAACGGGATATGCCAAGACAACCACCCTGGTTAGCCCGGCATCCCGGCCTAGTACCATTAGAAGACCGACAAGTGCCCCGAGTGGGAGTAAGAGGGAAGAAGGAAGCTTGCGGGAAAAAAAGAAGTAAGCAACTAGAAAAGAAAGCCTCCTCCCAGATTCGAGGAGTAATAAAGATGATTTCAGGAGGATCCACGGATGATGATTCCAACCGGACCCGGAAGACAAGGGGCAGAAGAGAGTGTCTGGAAGTTGATGGGAGGAGGAAGAACGAGCCGGTCATAAGCTTCGGTCCGGAAGATCTTAGGGGAGTCAACCTATCCCATAACGATGCTCTTGTTATTCAATTCAGGGTTGCCAATTATGATGTATTGAGAATTTTCATCGATAATGATAGCTCTGTCAATGTCATTTTCAAAGAACCTTTAGTGCAGATGGATCTGCAGGAGTACCAGCTGGAGGCAGTTGAGACAACTTTGTTTGGCTTCGCGGGCCATGCTGTTTACCCTGAAGGAGAAATAACACTGCCATTAACTTTGGGTATTGGATATTTACGAAAGACAGTCATGGCAGTCTTTACAGTAGTAGACGCCCTGTCTTCATATAACATCATCCTCGGACGACCAGCTATGAAAGAAATGAGGGTTGTGGCTTCCACTTGCCATCAGAAAATCAAATTCTCATTGCGAGCTCAGGTCGGGGAAGTCAGGGGAGATCAGCCTTCTTCTCGGAAGTGTCATGGGGAAACAGTCCAAGTAGATCAGAAGAAGGCAAGGAAGGAAGACAAGGGAAAGATGGTGATCCGAGCAGAGGAGGTGTCTGAGGAAAGGGAGGTGCATTTTGTTGCCGATGAGGAGCAGGAAATGGTAAATATTGACCCAGGGAAGCATGTTCGGGTGGCCCGAGATCTTAATATGTCACATGGGTAAGTCTCTTGGCCTGTTTAAAAGCTAGCATATGTGTTTTCGTTTGGTCTCATGAGGAACTAGTTGGGATCTCACCTCAAGTGGCTGATCATAAATTGAATATTATCCCTTGATCTTGGCATGTAAAGCAAAAGAAAGACATTTTGGCCCTGAAATAGATAAAGTCATCGATGAACATGTGCGGGAGTTGTTGTGGGCCTGCCACATTAGAGAAGTACAATTCCCAACCTGGCTTTCAAATGTGGTTCTTGTCCCGTAAACTACGGGAAAATGGAGAATGTGTGTGGACTTCCAGGATGTGTACAAAGCTTGTCCCAAGGATTGCTATCCGCTTCCCCGGATTGATCAATTGGTAGATTCAACTTCTGGTTTCGAGTTGTTGAGCTTTATGGATGCTTATCAAAGATATCACCAGAGGCCATCAACATTCAGTTGAATTTCAAGAAACAAAGACTGCCTTATCACCTCCGAAGGACAAAGAGCCGCCACCAATCTCTTTGTATAGCCCTTTCTCGATTGGTGCTGCCTGGGGGGTGTAATCAGAAACTCAAACGGGAATGTTGAGGCTTGCTTCATTATCCAGTCTCCCCTTTCCGGTAGATGAGATCCTACCTATGTGGGCACTACCATCACTTCATTTCAACTGGTAAGATCTTGTCACACATACAATTTCAAAAAAAAAAAATGGGTCCTATATATCATGGGCAAATCTTGGCCATCCATCCTATCATGGGAACAATACCCACATGAGTACGATGAAATAAACACCCCCTTTCCACGCTAAATGTCAGGCTTTGGAAACTGGCCTACAAGTTGCCCATGAGAAAGGATTCAAAATTTCTAGGGTGGAAACAGACGCATTGTTCCTAGGCAGCCTAAACGAAGACACCTAAAATTTAATCCCATTTTCATGGATTTGGAAGCTGGCCCTGCATTTATTTTTCTTTTTCTCTAACAACCATCCTAAAATAGTATCCTTTTTCCTCTAGAAAACCAACCATCATTTAATACCTGCGCAGGGCCCGGTGTCTCTCCCATCTCCTTCCTCAAAAAGACCGAGCATATGGAAAGCTTAACGCCCCGTCATTTTGCTTCTAACTCGTAAGACTCGAGAAAATTTCAAGCAACCTGCAGCTTTGATTTTTTTAAATAATTTTCTGATGCATGCACCAATGTCCATAATACACTTCACAAGTTCATGTTTTTGAATTCTTTACATATGAATAATGCACACACAGACTGACACAGGCTGGATCGAGGACTCAAAATCAAAAGAAGGAACAAGTACTCGAAATTAATATTTTGTGTACCTCTTATTCTTCATTGGTATTGGTTACTTTCCGAAGTGTTTGTTATATATGACATTTATCATGTTGGTGTAATTAGCTGCCAACCAGGTCAGATCGTCTGTTTGTTAGCAAGGAAAAAATCAAGAAAATCAGGCCGCTTAAGAAATTTATAATCCCAGTGCAACCAGCGGTTTGATTCGGTTTCCTTTTTCGCTTCCTGCGAGTTTTTATACATATTTAGCCACCCATTGCAGGGATGGATCGAAGCTTCGAGGATAAGGGCAACGTATGGTCATGGAAGATGAACATTAGGCGCAAAAACATCGGGTGATATCTGCGAGCACGTCAAGTCCAAGGAAATATAGAGTAAATAAGTACTGTATAAGATCATATCTATTTATATATTTTACGATACTGTAATTCATGAAAATTTTGGTCTTAGTTCAGAAAATGATCATACTCTTTGCATGTTTAGCTCAAATTCTCAACCGTTTTGCCGTTGTCTAGTTTCAACCACCGGATAGCAATGGAAGAACCCAAAACATTCTCTTTGCATGTTTAGCTCAAATTCTCAACCGTTTTGCTCGAGTTCTAGTCATTTTCATTGAGTGAGTCTCATGTGAGTCCGTCTCACAGATTAAGTCAACCATACTCATATTTACAATAAAAAGTAATACTTTTAACATAAAAAATAATATTTTTTCATGGATAATCCAAATAAGAGATCCGTCTCACAAATATGACCCGTGAGACCGTCTCATACAAGTTTTTGTTATTTTCATTTTATCCCTTCTATCCTGAATATCCCCCACTAGTATCACTATATTTATATATATAAATCAAATATTGACCAGTTAACATGAGTAAAACTCAAAACAAAGCAAGTTACAAGACTCAAATTATAATTTTCTCACATGGATTAGGGTCAGAGTGGATTCCAAATCCACACAACAAAAATTCATACAAACGAACAAATGAATTTGGAATTCATAGTTTCAAATACTTCCATCCAATCATCATTTTAAAATTTCCTACTACATTGTCCCCGATGGCCTCTGGAACGAATAAGGTCTCTGATTGGTACTGAGCTTGAACTAGATCGTTCGGATCGGTTAAATTCGGTTTTAGTTTTAAAAAATTTCATTTTTTTTTGGCTCGGTTAATTGAACCGTACGGAAAACTGATTTTTATTTATTTTAAAATCATTATATTTATTTATATATTTTTATTAATAAATATAAATAAAGACACTGAAAAAATAGAAATTCAGTTAAACTGCAGAGTCAAAAACTTGTTTGAGACGGTTTCACGGGTCATATTTTGTGAGACGAATCTCTTATTTAGGTCATTCATGAAAAAATATTACTTTTTATTGTGAATATCGGTAGTGTTGACCCGTCTCACAGATAAATATTCGTGAGATCGTTTTTCAAGAGACCTACTCAACCGCAAATATTTTGGCTTTTAACAAAACTAAACAGCAAAATTTGGTTCTGTTTTCGGTTCAGATTTTTGGTGAAATTATTTCCAGTCCGAATTAGGGAAGGCAACTTTCCCCCTGGGTTTGGGGCCCCGCGGGAAAAACCTGAAACGGGGATGGGGATCCCCGATTTTTTCGGGTTTGGGTTCGGGGATGGAGATTTTTTTAAATCCTCTCGCCCCGGAAATAATATCAATAATAAAATAATAGTATTATTAACATTAACAATATAATAATATTATTATTTTTTAAAATATTAATAATCTTATTATTATTAATATTGATATTAATATTAATATTATCTCTAATAATTATAGATAATAATAACTTTTGGTTTGAGAAAAAATCTTCGAATTCGTCATTGTCTTGTCATATTAATATTATTGAAACGGGGATGGGGAAGGGGATGTGAAGTTGACCCCGAAGTTTCGGGTTTGGGGATTCCCCGAACCCGAAAAAGCGGGGATCGGGGCGGGGATGGGGGTGGGGATGGAATTCGAGGATGGGGATGGTAACGACAAACCCGCCCCCATCCCGACACATTGCCATCCCTAGTCCGAATTAACATCCCTAGCCTCAACTTGCTTCGTACGTAGTAGTATACCAGCAACAAATGAAAAATAAATCATGCGAGCATATTATAACATGATGTCTACAAAGAATAGTAACAACAATATGAAAAGACGGTTAATGAGATGCTACTCTTAGGGAATATGATAATGTCTTAAAAATATATTCGAAAATTTCGTTTATCAATATATGTGAGGTCCACTATTTTTGAGTGGGTCTCATGTGAGACAGTGAGAGCGTCTCACATATCTTAATTTGTGAGACGGGTCTACCCTACCCATATTCGCAATAAAAAGTAAAATTTTTAGCATAAAAAATAATACTTCTTCGTGGATGACCCAAATAAGAGATCTGTCTCACAAATACAACCCGTAAGACCGTCTCACACAAGTTTTTGCCACTATTTTTTCAATAGACGCTACATGTGGAAATAAGCGTTCACGTGGTACTATCTAGGGGTGATCACGGTGCGGTTTTGCGGTTATTTTGAAAAAATTCAAACCGAATTGCCATATGCGGTCGGTTAGTATTTTGAAAAATTAATTGCGATTTTACATGAAAAATTAGCCTTGCGATTTTGAGCGGTTTCAAGCGGTTGCGGTCGGTTTACGGTTTTTTAAATGAAAATTAAAATATTAGAACATATATTCTAATTTATTTGAAAATAACAACAATATATTGTCTTCAAATATAAAATATAGTACAAAACATATAAAAATCAAAATAGATAAAACAATAATCAAGATTCAAAACCAAGGTAATAATTTAACAACACAACACATTCACAACAAAAATGACATTTATAATATTTTATCTTTTTTTTTACTTTCAAACTTCAAACAAAATATTGTAACAAAAGAAATAAATATTTAATAAAAGACTAATTTGAAGAATAATTAAGAAAAAGATAAGTTTTATTTGTAAAAATAATAATTTTGAATAGAGTTGTGATATAATGAATGATGACTTATTTATAAAAATATGTTATTTACAAATTATTATAATTTTAGGCCTAATATTATGACAAACGATTTCGGCGGTGCGGTTTGGTGCGGTTTTTGACCAAAAAAATAACCGAACCGCGTATGCGGTGCGGTTTATGATTAATATTTTTAATCGCGGTTTTTATAAAATATTATGAAACACGGTGCGGTACAATTCGGTTCGGGCGGTTCGGACGGTTAGTAAAAAAATTTGATCACCCCTAGTACTATCCTTAACCTAATTGATATGTAGGGCACAACTTCAAAGGCCAGACCAAACCATGAACAAGGATCAGTTCAACTATTTCCATCATACGGTGGCTTTGACAAATATTTGATGTGCACCATCAAAAGATGTTTAAAAAAATTCCACTTTGTTTGGCCAATACCGAATCTTACAAACTGCGGGAAAAGAGATCTCCAATCCACTCGAAAACGACGACTTAAACTCATATTTTCATCATGTTTATGCATAAGATCGAATCGACATTACATATATGTAGACATTTGACTTTAAAACAGGGTGGAAATCCAACTCAGAAAGCTCAATCTCCACCAACAATAACAACAATAATTGAAGAATTATTAGAGACAATGATGGTAACTCCTTTTTGAAATGTATCTCTCCAATAAGAAACAGCTGGATAGTGCAAGAGAAAAAACGAGATCAAGCATCAATGAACATCGATTGAATGGAAGCTCACTTACAGTACAAGAATTAAAGGATCTTTTTCGAAGATGGATCATTCTTCGTGTTCGAGTCCGCACTGACCTTCATGGTTCGCAAGAATGGTCTCGGCAGCCTTTGTGAGGAGCATCAGTACTTCCATTTCGTTAAATGCTAGTCTTTTTCCCCCTTTCATTATAACAAAAGGATTGAAACTAATCGAATGCATGTAAAATTGATCTTTCCATGCCGGTCAATAAGGTGGCTCTATCCACGGCCAATCCCGGCACCACATACATCCCTTTATTCGAGGTCTAACCCCCATATTTCTAGCTATGTTGATATCTTCACGGCTTACAGGGAACCTGATCCAACGGGGATACATGGGGGCAATCGGCTACACTCAAGCGAAAAAATTTTGAAACTTAGAATGTTATCTTTTCAAAACTACTAGTTTTGTTTCCTCAGATGTATTGAGCCGCCCCCTCGATATAATTTTTGGGTGCGTCTCGGACTTCCGATCCCCTCTGCGGCTGCTCCACCACAAATTCACACTGCAAACCATCGGCCTCAACAACTTCTCGAGATAGCCCTTCATCCCCAGAACAAACAATCATTTTCAGCATGGCTAGAAAAGTTTCACCAGAACTCTTGGTTGATAAGAACAGTAGAATAAATGCACAATTGTAGAAAAAAAAAAACTGGTACACAGATAGATACAAGTTGCAAAAGAAAAGTAAAGAAAACATGGATTCAAATAGGAGAAGTGTAATTATTCATTCATGAACTCATCATAGAGAAGTATTTGTACATATTCGTTCACAAATTTCACTTCATTCGTTAACTTAGCGTTGAGATCAATCATTTTGCAGGTTGAAATCTACAGTAGCAAAATCATAACCTCGAGTGACTAAAGATGAATTTGTTGGATAGCAAGGAATCTTTTTACATCAATTCTTGGCCGAGTGGCAATAGAATACCTTGAGCTCACACTTGGGCGAAATCGCCTTCAAGATCATTCTCGCGGTATCCTCCTGCCTCACTTTAGCCACCTCCTTCTCCACTAATACCGCCGCCACAATCCTCTCATAGCCACCGACACCTCCCGCCACATATGCCACCAATGCCGCCTGCACCGGACCTAGACTCGGATTATACGCTGCAGACTCGATGTAAGAACCCCTGTACACTTTCCCTTCACAATCCATCAGCGCCACCCCAGACGGGCAACCGCTGTAGGGAGCATATGCACTGTTAGCAGCTTCCAACGCCGATTTTCTCAACCGGGCTTCGTGAAGATCGTGTTTTTCACCATTGTCATTACTCAATTTTCCCACATTCGAATTCCCATCGCAACGATTTCTCGGGTTTGACGCATCATTTATTGTTGACAGATCCAACCGATTGTGATGGGATTCAAGGAGAAGAGGAGTTTCTTGATCCAGCAAATCATGCGGGCCGAACGGATTCGGTAGAATTTCTGGCAAGGGCTTGAAGGTGAGATCTTTAAGCCCACCGTTCAATTCAAGATTTTCTGTACAATCTTCCGAATCGGCGGTGATGTGGATTTTCAAGGAGGAGGAGAGGCGGAGCTCCTGCAAGAATTGCCGGCAGTGGCCACAGGGTGCCGCAGAGACGGCAAGCGAGAGGAGACGAGGGCAGCGGTGGACCGCAAGATTGGTGATAAGAAACTGCTCCGCGTGCACGGAGTGATGCAACGGCACCCCAGGAAATTCAAGATTGACGCCGAAGAACACACGGCCGTCGGAACCGAGTCCTACGGCGCCGACATGGAAGTTGGAGATGGGTGGGCGAGCTAATGACTGGGCAGAGTTGACGAGGTGGGGAAGAAGGTGCTGCACAGATGGAAGGCTCAAGGATTTGGCCATGGATTCTGCTTCTGAAGCATCTGTAACGAATTGGGATACCTTGGAATCCATGGACAATTGCTTGCAATGATTTTCTGAATAAATTTTGGAGGATTCGGGGAGAAAGATTGGGTCTTGAAGAATTGTTGGAGTGGGGGAGTAGCCATGGTGTGAAGGTGGTGGTATTTATAGGATTTTCCATTTTCAGCTGGTGGAGTTCTTTTACAATTGGAATTGGTGTTCATACATCACGTAATTTGGTCCCCTTTTTTAAAATTTTTATTTCATTATTATTTTTTTAGATTTCAATATATGAAATAATATTATTTTTTATGATAAATATAGATTTGATCGACATATCTCACGTATATATTTAGAAGGTTGGATGAAAAACATTATCTTGTTAAATAATTTTTGGCCTTCATTTTCATAGTAACTCTTCTCTGAAACGGTCTCATAGATCTATATTCGTGAGACAGAATCAATTCATAAAACTAATAATTTTGATATAAAAAATATTTTTTATTGATAGAACATATGTCTCATAAAACTAAATCGTGAGATAATTTTATAAGAGTTTTTATATTATTTGTAATAGACTATCAATTTAAACACAATTTGTAAGTACTTCGATTTCTTTTATTATCGATATAAAATATTTTAATTGAAATCCAAAAGCCAAGGTTTGCCAACTTTCTCATGCATTTCTGTATCCTCTCTCGTTTTTACGTAGGAAACACAAGTAATAACTTGATATTATTGCTATTAATTCCAATAGAAAATTCTAGTTTGGGTTATTTATATTAGTCTCTTTTTCATTTTAATATTTTATGTTGTTAAATTTAAGTTTTAACCTTTTTAATTTTTTTTTTAAATATTTTTATGACTTGGGGTGGTGTAGAGCCTAGGTGAAGTTAATTTGATACTAACGTAATAGTGGAGTGTATAGTGTCACGTTAGTATTTTAAATTTAAAAAAAATTAAAATTATCAAAAATTGAAATATATATGATCGAAACTCAATTTCGATAACATAGAAAACAAAAATTATGAAGACATAAATTTATATGAGATGTAAAGTAAAATTTTGAAATATTTTTAAATATCAAAAGAGAAAATATAGTTACATCTCAATTTGATAAAAATTAAATCACAAAAATTTTTACGATAATGTTTCATGGGTCAATTTTGTGAGATAAATCTCTCACTCGAGTCGGTTCATTAAAAGTATATTTTGTATTCCAAAAATATTTCTTTTATTTGTATATATGAACCAAGTCAACCGTTTCACAGATATAAATCCTTGAGACCGTCTAACATATATAAATCTTTGAGATCGTTTCACATGAACTTTACTCAAAAAAATATTATACAAACTTATTTGTGCCAAATTTATATCTCATTCATAACAATCATATTTCAATAAAATATTTTTTGTACTTATTTATACTTTTGATATTTGTAAGGATCATCTCACTTGTAATATAAATAATTTATTATAAAAACTAGTTTTAAATTTTAATATAATATCTATATTTTTTATAAAAAAAGTTATTCTACATAAAAAAAAAATTTTATCCAACAACTCATGTGAGACGGTTTCACATGTCAATTTTATTAAATATATCTTTAACCCGACCAAATTCATGAAAAATATTAGTTTTATACTAAAATTATTATTTTTCACTTTAAATATGAATCAAATTTACCTATCTCACGGAAATATATATATATATATATATATATATATATATATATATATATATATATATATATATATATTGTTTTGAGTTATATTAAATATGTTTAATCCAAAATAAAACCAAACCAACGGGAGTGAAGCAAAATCAATTCCTTGATATTGTGTAATTTCTCATGAAAATAATATTATATTTCATTAAAACAGAAATAGTAAATTTCGTAAGAAATTACACTCAATATATTATGAATTTTTAAATTTGTTTATGATAGCAAACAACATTGACTATCCAAGTTCTTTTGTCGGATTACCTCTAACTAACTTTTATTATCATTTTCGATAATAGAATGTTTTATCTGATTTTCTTTAAATATTTTAATGACTTAGGAAGATTCTTAGTAATGAAAGCTAGCTTTATGATATTTATTTATTATCTTTATTTTCTATCTTGTTTAGTATTTCCCCATAAACAATGATGACAAAAATTCGTGTGAGACGATCTCACGGATCGTAGTTGTGAGATGGATCTCTTATTTGAGATATCCGTGAAAAAATATTATTTTTTATGCTAAGGGTATTACTTTTATTGTGAATATCGGTAGGATTGACTCGTCTCACATATTAAGATCCGTGAGACGGTCTCACATTATACTCACTCAACAATGATAATATGAGTAAGATTTTTGTAAGATGATATACATATCTTTATCCATAATACGGGTTGATTAGGTCTATATCTAGAGTGAAATATAATTTTTTTCATAAAAAATAATATTTTTTAATTAATCAAATCGGATAAGATATCTGTATCACGAAATTGAATCGTGCCGTGATTAGTTTTTTGTGTAAAAATATTTGATGTTTGTGACATATATATAATTAGTTTATTTGAACTAAATTCAAATGTGGAATCAAAGTATAGGAAATATGTTTAACTCTATGTTTGGGGATCCAAATTTGTGAATGAATCGAACCAAATCATGTCTTTTTGTCGGGTGCAATATTGTTCTTGCTTGGCAGAGCGATCGAACTATAGTGCTTGAACTGTTGTGCGGTTTAAAAGATTTGAGTTGCACCATTACCAATAACTATAGTTTTTGGTAAAACAGTAAGCACTCGGTGCAGTTTTGTATATTTGATTTCAAGTTCGAATGTTACTAAATTTTCAATTAGGACAACGTAGAGAAAATGGCATTCATAAATTTTTTCCAGAAGGGAAAATTTGGCCTGAGCACGTCAATGAATCTGGTCAACAAATTGCAAGAAATAAAAAATATATATTTAAAACTTGTTAAATTACAAAATTTGGTTCCGTTTATTATTATTATTATTATTATTATTATTATTATTATTATTATTATTATTATTATTTAAGTAATACTAAAAATAAATTATTATAAAATAAAAACTTCAAAATATTTAATACATATAATAACAAAATAGAAAATTAAAACAAAAAATAATTGAATAAAAGATATAAAATGGAATAACAGAGGAGATAAGCTTCCACGTCATGGGAAACCTTTGTTTATTGTCAATAAGATGCGTATTGGCAACATAACCAAGCAATTCAATTCGAGGGAACTATGCTACTGCAAAAACTTATGTGAGACGATCTTACGGATCATATCTGTAAGACGAGTCTCTTATTTGGGTCATCAATGAAAAAATATTACTTTTCATGCTAAGAGTATTACTTTCTATTGTGAATATGAGTAGGGTTGACCCGTTTCACAGATTAAGATCCGTGAGACGGTCTCACATGAAACTCACTCGCTATGCTATTGCAAATGACATATATTTATAATTTAAATAAATATTTGTTGAATTATAAAATACCAAAATCATACATATTACGTACGGAAAATTAGGAAAATCGTTCGAAGAAAAACTCAATCCCAGTACAAAAAAATTGGGTTTTCGCTCATTTAATCCGGTTTTCTCCATCACGCCGATATGTTGCTAGATTTTTTACACTAAGGTGTAATTTTGAATGATTATATGACGATTTTTTAAATTTTCTTAGTATATAGTATGGAATTCTTATATGATTTTTATGTAATTATGTAAAAAAAAATGTATGAAATTTATGTGGCCTATTACATCCCAATAATTGATTGATGTTGACGAGCTATGTTGTAATTATTCCAGATAGAATTGAAGCAAGCTTTAGCAAGGAACTGATTCTTTTTTGTGGTTATCGTCAATATACAATTAGAGACACTTGTGTTGAATTAAATTTAATATAATTAAGTTAATGATAAGATGTTCGAGTCAGTAAAGTTGATGAACATTTTAATTAATGATCAGATTAGCAAGGAACTGATTCTTTTTAGAGGTTATTATCAATATGCAATTAGAGACACTTGTGTTGAATTAAATTTGTAGTACCGAGCGCTTGTCGCTTTACCAAAAGCTATAGCTAGTGATAATGGTGCAACTCAAATCTTTTAAACCGCACAACAACTCAAACACCACGGTTCGATCGCTCTATCAAGTAAGGACAATTATTATACCCAATAAAATTTAATATATTTAAGTTCATGACAGGATGTCCGAGTCAGTGAAATTGGTGAGAGTTTAATCAATGATCAGATTAGCAAGGAACTGATTCTTTTCAGAGGTTATTATCAATATGCAATCAGAGACTTGTCTTGAATTAAATTTAATATATTTAAGTTCATGACATGATGTCCAAGTCAATGAACTTGGTCAGGGTTTAATCAATGATCTCTTACCGACATTTTCTTGAGTCAGCATGTTGCATGGAGTTTGCTCTGTACGGTTTGTCTGACTAACGTGATTTACATTTTACGAACTTTCGTCCACGAGTTTATCAGTACACACACGAAAATAACGATTTTTGATTCCATGATCATGACTTATAATTTTTGAGTGGGTCTCATGTGAGACCGTCTCACGGATCTTAATCCGTGAGACGGATCAACCCTATCCATATTCACAATAAAAAGTAATACTCTGAGCTTAAAAAGTAATACCTTTTCATGGATGATCCAAATAAGAGATCCGTCTCACAAATACAACCCGTGAGACCGTCTCACACAAGTTTTTGCCATAATTTTTATAGCATTTGCTTTGCCTTGTAAAACTCAATTAGAAAAAGACTTCTGGTGGAACCCTCACTTTACCTGCCCTCGTGTTCGTTTTAGGTGTTGAATACTTGGATTTTGTACAAATTCCATTTGAGTATAATTCTTCAAATTTACTTGACAAGTACACGTGATTCTCTCACCTAACGGGGTTATTGATAAATAAACACGTGAAATATGTTGGAGGATCGACTTCTTGTTACTCTTTATCCGATAGTAATAATAATAATAATAATAATAATAATAATAATAATAATAATAATAATAATAATACAACTCAAAACTTTTAAATTAAAAAATAGATCGAACATTACGTATGCTTTACAAATCTATAAATAAAATATCAAATATGAGTATGTATTTTGAGAGACGGATAATAATAAATATTTTTTTTTCATGAGTGACCTAAATAGAATTTTTATCTCACAAAATTAATCCGTGAGATCGTTTCACATGAGTTTTTGTGTGTGTATATATATATATATTACTGAAACCGGTGCATATATTAATAAAATTTTACTAAGAAATATTTTAATTTTTTTTTAAAAATGAGAAATTTTAATTTTATGCAAGAAAAATTTTGGGCTTAACCCTGTGATTCGGAGGTGGATAGGGAAGATGGGGGCTATTATCGTCTAATTTAGGAGTTGAAAATTTTTTTTAAAAGAAAAAATAGTTCTCTAAATTTCAAATATTTTTCTTTCCTAAAATTGTTTAGTGGTTTTTTTTAATCATACTTGCTTACTGAATGGGCTCTTAAATGAGAGGCAACTGAAATTTGAGACCAACTATCCACTTGTTAGCAAAAACAATATTGGTTATTTCGGTAAAATCGATTCGGTTTCGGTTTCGGTTTCGGATTATCGGTTAAACAGAATTATTTTTTATTTTAATTTTTGTAAAAATATTTTTAGGGCCTGAATTATAAAATTTGTTTGGGCCTTGCCTTTTTATTTTGGTATGATCCAGATTTAATAAGGAAATTGTCACATTCATATGTTATATTTTTCAAGAAATAGTATATATTATATAATAAAAAAAATAGAAATCTTGATTTAAAAAACAATAACTTGGAAAGCAAAATATTTTTTTTACCCAAAAAACCGGTTATTTCAGTTACCGATGGAGATAACCGTTTTTTTACTTTTTCGTTTTCGTTTGTTCAATTTCAATAGTGAAAATCGACCTATTTGGTTGAGCGGAAGAATTTTTTCTCACCCCTGTTTGTTCACTGAAACTCGGAAGAAATAAATTGACATGAATTTTTAAGGTGGTGGTATACAAGCCCAATTTGAGTTAAAATTTTCATTTTTTTTCCATACAATTTTCATTTAAATTCGAACTTGAAATGTTAATTGGATTAGTTTGTTGTTGATTTTTGTATAAATATAAAAAATAGAGTATAAATAAAGATATTATGTATAGTATTTTGAAGAGATGCTACGTGATTATTTACATTGAAGCGATATGGTAGATTTCGATCTAGAAATGATAGTTTAGAGGATATTATTTGAAACAGACGTATAGAGCAAGTCTCATGTGAGACCGTCTCACGAATCATAATTTGTAAGACGAGTCAACTCTATCCATATTCACAATAAAAAGTAATACTCTTAGTATAAAAAGTAATACTTTTTCATGGATGACCCAAATAAGAGATCCGTCTCACAAATACGACCCGTGAGACCGTCTCACACAAATTTTTACCAATAACAGTGTAACAAAAAAAAAAGAGATATATATCTCCATTGGCAATGAAGTCAACATATATTTAAATGTTGGCAAAAACTTGTGTGAGACGATCTTACGAGTCGTATTTTGTGAGATATATATCTTATTTGGGTCATCCATGCAAAATTATTACTTTTTATACTAAGGGGGCGTTTGGTTCATGAGATTAGGTGGGTTTATGATTGTTAAACCCACCTAGTCAAGCGTTTGGTACGATTTTTTTTAATTAACTCAATCCCTCCTATAAATGATTAGGTTGTATAAGGTGTGATAAAATAATCACTCCCCATCCCCTAAAATTATTTATCCAACTCTTAATTCATCATATTTTTCCAATTTTACCATTCTCTTATATCCAAATTCACCGCCACGACCGACCACCGCCCGACCGTCGTCGCTGCCTACAGCCGGCCGACCGCAGGAATACCGTAGCCGCCGCCGTCGGTCGACCACCTCCGGCCGACCGCCGCCTACTGATGGCCGACCACCGCCGCAGCCGGCCGCCCGACCACCGTCTCTGCCGACCAACACACCGTCGCCGCCGCCGCCGGAGTAAAGAAGGAAAAAAAAGGCAATTTTGTCATTTCATCAAAAAATTCAACATTATCTAACTTAAAAATCATACCAAACATAATACAATTTTACATTATATATTACATTTCTATCACAATAATTTCTTTTATCATTTATATACTAATCATTAGTTTATTTTATCCTCCAAACCAAATGTAGAGAGTATTTTTTTTGTAAATATCGGTAAAATTGATCTGTTTCATAAATAAAGATTCGTAAGATCATCTTACAAAAACTCACTATTAAATGTTTTGATCCGACACAACGTTGATATGAATGTTCTAGGAACATTCTCATTTAAAATTATCAAAAACTAGAAAGAAAATATAATAGTTATGACAATACATATGAAATTTTCCAACTAAATATTAAATGTAGGATTTTAAACTTTGTAATATTTAAAAATTTTAATAAATGAAAGGAAGATGGCCACGTAACAGCATTCTTACCACCAAAAAGACCCGAAAAATTCCCAAAATCTCATGTGAAATCAGCTGTAAAAAACGAAGATGATTGGTATTTTACGTTCCCATGTGTTGTTTCAGGTAATCGTAAGTCTTATCCACAGACTTCACTGAGAAGATGAAGCGTGGGCTTTAATTTGCATGTGACTATAATAATAATAGTGATAATACTGTAGTAAAACAGAGAGATGGCTAGTATGTTGGGCATCAGACTGCAGTATAGGCCAAGAAATTTAGCGGGCGTTAATTTTTCTTGCCTACCCGCATTTACTTTCATCTCTGTTCCTCAATTTTCAGCGAGAATTAATGGATTTAAAGCATCTCGTAGGGTTTTGATTACTGCTGGATTGCCATTTTTTTCGCAGCTCATGAACATGGCTGGGAATCTTGCCTCTAAATCTTTCATTGCTTCGGCCAGGCAGAAGGGTGCTATCGAAAAGGTCAGATTTTTTAAAACAATTTCTTTAGATTTCGAAGTCTTTCTTGGTTTAAGAAGTTGGGTTTTTCTTGAATTGGGTTTCTCATTTGTTTGGTTTTTGAGTTATTGAGTCTTGATTTTTCTTTGCATTTTGTGTGAAGATGCTGGTTGAGATGTTCCCTTTTCTAATTCATTGGTGATGGCTTCATGTTTGTGAATATTGATCATGGTGTATCGCTTTCTTCCAACTTAGGTGTTGGAGAATGTGGAATGGCCAGAGAAATTTCCCTTCAAGGAAGAGGATTTTCTGCGTTTTGATGAGTAAAGTCTCGAGGAATCCGTTTGTTTTCTTGTATCACACTTCGAACACCATTTCGGGTTCATATGCTCTGTTTTATTTTACATGATTCGTACAAATATTTGATGAAGAAAATTTGTGTTTTCCAGGTCACCAGATACTGTGTTCTATGATAATCCACGTTTTGTGACTCATATTGACGATCCGGCCATTGCTGCTCTCACCAAGTACTACTCGACGAATTTTCCGCCAAGTGATACTCCGGGAGTAGCTGTTCTTGACATGTGCAGCAGTTGGGTGAGTCTTATCTTGCCTTAAACTTCATTCTCTTTGCTAAAACCATTGCACCACCGTAACACGATTCTTATATTTAATCTAGGTCAGTCATTATCCTAAAGGATATAAGCAATCCAGGATAGTGGGAATGGGATTGAATGAACAAGAGCTAAAGAAAAATCCAGTGAGCTCCATATCATAGATTCTTGCAGTTGAATTTATACTGTTCATCTAATTATATACTGATTAAACGCATCTTCGCTTGATCTGTTTCATACCAAACGCTTGCCATTAATCAAAGAATTCATTTGCTTCCATCGGTATCTCTGTAGGTCTTGACAGAGTATGTTGTGCAAGATTTAAATGTCAATCCTAAACTCCCCTTTGAAGACAACGCCTTCGATGTTATTACAAATGTGGTATGTTTCATCAACAGATTAACCGGTTATGGCAACATGATTCGATCCATTTTACATCGGAAGAAACAGTGTTTTAGAGTTTAATCATTGGATGTATCATGCATCCATATGTGTGTGAGTAGAGCGAGTACTTTATGAAACATACATGGTACCTATACCTTTAAGGTTACTTACTCTACATAAAGTGATTCGTGTAGTATGGCATACAAAGCTCATTCCATTCATTTTTTTTTATATTGCAAGCTTTTTTGATAGCTTTTGATTTACAGTAACGTTTAGGATGTCAATTTGTGTCACAGGTTAGTGTCGACTACCTTACGAAGCCTCTCGACGTTTTCAAGGAGATGTCCCGGATCCTTAAACCAGGCGGACTTGCCATTATGAGGTGAGAGTAAATTGATTTATGAAAGTATAAACTGCACCAGAACGTAAGTAGCAAGAAATTCTTGATGATATTAAGCTCCGAGCTTTATAGTGCTGTTATTGTTTGTGGTTGTTTAAATGTGTCTTATAATTTCAAATACATTTAGCTTGCAACCTTCTCTTTGTAGATTCCATCTAAGTTTGTGTATTATTCTTGCACCATAAGCTTCTCGAATCGCTGTTTCTGGACAAAGGCAATCTCAATATGGACATCAACTGGAGATGCTGATCATGCAATGATAGTTGGTGCTTATTTCCATTATGCCGGAGGTTTTGAGCCACCTAAGGTAATGTTCCATTGATTTCTGGTCTCACTGATTCAAGAATACATCAATTTCCGGTGATTTTTAGGATTTAACGCTATAGTCTATATTCAGGACATTATGATATCTTTACCACTGACATGGTTTCGATGGTCATTATGTTCAGGTAAACAATGATAACATCATTTTAATGTAATTCTTTTCAGGCTGTGGATATATCTCCAAACCCTGGTCGAACTGATCCAATGTACGTCGTGTACTCAAGAAAACTAGCAATCGCCTGACGTTGTAAACCAAATAAGTTTTGAGTAAGCTGGCTGGTGAGTATATGTAAACATCTTACACATAAAATTGCAATAAGAAGATCATTTTTCGACTTCGATTGTAGCCATGGAGTAGTTACTGCAACAACTTTTATAGAATATGAACATGTGATGGAGGCTCCACCTTTACATTTTACTTTTCCTTTTATGGTTTCCATTAAAGTTTTATACTTCACAGCACAAAACAAACCACAAAGAATACATACAATGCCCATAAAGAAAAAAAGGTACTGAAAAGCTACTACAAAACACAAGTTCTAAAGAGCGGAAATCTTAGTTTGGACACACCTTTTATTAAGCCCAGCCCTGTTTGTATCGGCGAAAAAGTTCTTCGGTTTGAGCATTCTTGTATGCGCTGCAAGCTATGAGATAAACCCATATCAGAACCACCACTGTGATAATTAGTATAATGTTCACTTTCCTCCATGTATGTCTCAAGCTCCCTAGTAAACCAGCTTTGCAAGAATCGCAGTTGTAGCACAACTGGCTGGGATCATTGTTCCAAATAATGCAGTCAGATGCTGCTGCAGCATTCGATGGCCCGATCCACGTTATGGGGTTCGAGTATTGGAATCCGCAAACCATTGGAGGCTTACAGCACCCTGACTGTAGTAAGAAAGAAAATATGCACAAGTTATGTGTGTGGATCTACTTCTCTTGTTCGTGGTAATTAAAGTGAAATCAAGAAATATGATGTCGGATTTACATCATTAGCGCATATGGGACACCTTTTTATGTAAAATGTAGAAGATTTTACGTCATTTCTTATTAACAAATTGCACTTATAGCCCAACATTTGTCAGTCGCTAATCAGAAATGGAAATAAGATTAGTGTCGTAGATGGCAGTATTACTGAACTAAAAAATGACGAAAAACAAACAAGATTACAGGCTGGAATTCGATCCCATAATCAAACTCCAATCAAACTAAGAAGGGACAGGAAAAAGGGATTCCATTAAGAGAATGTGGCCCCCAAAAAACAGAGTAAATACAGACAATTATGGAATACTTGAACAGCCTATATTTCAAATTTTCTTCTCGTGTAATCCTTAAAAAGTTAATATTTTACAGATTTTGCATTTGAATAAACTCCAAGAAAAATCAAAAACTTTTTTTTTCACCTGAATAGGAGAGAGATGAGCAGCAAAGAAATCAGCAGCAGAAACATACTCCTGGGCTAGCTTAGGGCATGTTTGGGTATCCTGCAAACAAGCCCTTATCTTCCCCCAGCTATCACTCCCCGTAACATGATCCCTCAGCCAAGACGAGAAGCCCTCCAGCCTGTACTCCCGGAACCCCACCCCAGGCACGGAGTACGCGCCATCGGGGCGCGTGACGATGAAAGCAAGCACAATCAGCACGAGAAGCCCCACGATAAGTATAGCCATGCACACCAAGTACACGCCCAGAAGCCCCTCCTTCTTCCAGTACGCCCCCACGAACCCAGTAAGGGACACCAGCAAGAACGCGATCCCGATGAAGATCAGCGGCCACCGGAGCCAGTGGATGCACTCGTTGTCCGTCTTGGAAGCCAGCCATATGCCGGAGGCCATTATCGGGATCGAGCACATCAAGGCCACGAAGTTCAGGATTGCTGTAATGTTGTTGCTCAATGCCATGATTTTCTTGGCGCTGAGTGTGAGGGAAAGTGGGCTTGGATTGCTTCGGATTTACTGTCGAAAAGATGAAAATCTTTCTTGTTTCGGGAGATTCTGATGTTCCCGACAAAGGTCGGCGAGTGGCAGGTTCAGAATACGCACTCTTAAGTGTGAGAGTTTTCGAGAAAGATATTTCGTGTACTGAAAGTCAAATATATTAATTATTCGTTTCTTTCGTCATAATTATATATACGAATTTTTTTTTTCGACTCGAATATAATATATATATATATATATATATATATATATATATATATATATTATCGATAGATCTGTAATTTTATTGACTGGAATAGTTTATTACAAAACTTGTCAAAACTCATCATTCATCCACACAAAAAATGAACGCCAGGGAAAAATAACATGTGCTACAAAATGAGCTACGTTATTAGTTAATCTATGTTCATGAACATCTGTAATTATTGGAGTCTTCAAACGATCACTCCAAGTATCTAAAATTTTGATGATGGACCGTGACCGCATGTATTGTCAATAAAGAATATGATGAAACTTAGATAAATTTCTTTTATTTTTTTTAGTATATCTTTATTTAATTTGAAAATTTTAATTAACAAAACATTAAAGATAACAAATTATTTATATAAATATTTATAATGTAAAATTAGAAAGTTATTTATATAATTTTTTATTTTTTAAAAAGATTGTTTGACATATTTTTCGATCAATTTATATTAGATAAATGATAAAGATGATGATATATCATTGATTTTGAGTTAAAATCTTATATAGAGAAATTAAATATGAAAATAGAAAAGAAAAGTTAGATATTTAGGTGAAAAAAAAAACCGCCTAAGCATCATCTAGCCAGTCTTCTAAGCACTAGATGGCTGGTGGCCGCCCGACTACCGCTTACCGTTTTTCAGAAAACTGAAATTTAGAGATATTAAATAACACATCATGAAAGAAGAAACATTATTATTTTGAGTTTTGATACTGCTATTTGACGAGGTCTTGAGTGAAACAAATTTAGCCTTGCAAAATCGAAAAATGGGAAAAGTCTGAAATTTTGATATATTTATTTGCAATTTTATTGTGTTTAAAAAAATAATGGTTGAATACTAAAACATTAAAATTTCAATTTCTTTTATCACTGAAGAAACACGAGATGTAGTTATCAATACTTATAAAGCAGGTGTTGAGATGGTCTAATGGAATTTTATTTGTAAGACGGGTCAACCCTAACGATATTCACAATAAAAAGTAATACTCTTAGCATAAAAATAATACTTTTTCATTGATGATCTAAATAGGAGTTCCGTCTCACGAAATTGATCCGTGAGACCGTCTCACGAAAGTTTTTGTGATACTTATATCATAATGAGATAAGGTAATCAATTTCATCACATTATTGTACATGCTCTTAAGCCTCGACTATTATTTGGTTTTGTGCAAATTCAAAGTGATTCTTGTACTATCTAAGCACACACATCACACACATGTGGTTGCCACAAAACAAAAACACAAATTTTCAATTTTAGTGATTTTATTCAAATTAAATATTCCATCCAAACAAAATTAATTGCGAGAGAATGTGCTCCACTCGCGGTAGGTAATACCTTTTTGATAAATGGATCCTATTATGAAAACATGTAGGGGCCACGTTGATCCAACGGATGTGTTTGAGTAAATCTCCAGGTGTGTTACTTCAGGCCAACAGGAACTAATTTTTCTGTTTCTTCTACTCCAAATCAAGAGAAAAGGTAAGCCAGATGGGTTTTTTTTTTACCGTTTTCTGTGGATGTTGCGTTTAGATTTTGTGAAGTTTTGCATTTTCTTTAGTGCGTGTGTGTGTGTTTGTTGAAAGTGTTGATTTTTATTGGTTCATGAGCAGGGTTATGTTGATACGAACACTGCTTGATTTAGTTCAGGCCCGAATCTTGTCATTTCTTGCGTGTGATTATCAGAGGTTCTGCAGTAAGGACTTGTGTAGAATTGTCAGAATTATGTTGGACGAGGGAAAAGATCTTGATTTTTGAGTGAAGAAAGCTGCAGAAAAGCTTCTTGACTTGGTGTCTGTGTCTAATTATCGATGGATTTCTCATTTGAATTTGGATTCTGTAGAAGAACATGTGGAGGACGAGTTTCAAAGGGTGCCGGATTGGCTTAGGGATGTTGCTAGAGACAATAAGCCATTGTTTTCTTGGCTTCCTATTTCGCTGGATGAATTAAATCTTGAAACACCCTCTAGCGTGTGAGGTGGTCGTGAAGATGAATCATACTTTGGTCTGAACGAGGAGAAGAAAGAGGGATTTGGATGAAGTGGCAGAAGAATATGATGTGGAGGGAATGGCCACTGATGAGCCTTTAGATGCTAATGTTGAGATTTGAAAATGTGGCAAAATCTCTTGAACACCGACTTTTATATGTGGATTCTGCTACAAACTGTGGAATTGGCCAAGGAAATTCGTCAACTTTGCGTCAGATACGAATGAAACTCTTTGGCAGTTCTAAATTTGATTGCACCATGGAATACAGATGATGAGACTTCTTCAGTTTTAATTTCCCATTTGCCTTATGGAAATGAAGGAGATGTACTTG
The DNA here is from genome assembly GCF_022965805.1 of Primulina eburnea. Taxonomy (NCBI): domain Eukaryota; kingdom Viridiplantae; phylum Streptophyta; class Magnoliopsida; order Lamiales; family Gesneriaceae; genus Primulina; species Primulina eburnea. The sequence continues at coordinate 4,426,968 of NC_133117.1, read as the reverse complement.
ATCCTAGTCAAATTTTATGCTCAGTTATTCTTCCTAAGTTTCTTGCTCTTCGTGAACCTTTGGCTCGTGTGCTAATGGATTCCACAATAGAATACTGCTAGGTGCATCAGAGATCTGCTGAGTATTCCCTTTTATTTCTATTGATTCCATGGAACGATTGAGTCAACAATCTGATTTGTGATGTAATTTCGTATTTCCTCATTGTGACAAAAAGTGCTTTGCAGATATAAAGGAGCCTTGAAGTTCATATGCCTTCCCAAATCCCAATCACCGATGCCTAATTAAAGATGAACTGGTGTGGACGGAATTTTTGTTTTGCTTATTTCAGAACATCTTGAATCTTAATGTTAAGTTGACTCTAGATTCAGTCGATTTCCGAGTATGTGAAATTGCAGAGAAGTATTCAAAGTTTTTGAAATTTGGCAATTTCCTTTTATGCTTTGTCAAGAAATGTGCTCCCTTGTAGGGGCCTCCCAAGCTTTTGGTAACTGCAGTTGTCGCGAATATTAGTACCCTCGTAACCAAATCTGTATTATCAAAATTGTCTGGCATGTAGCCTTTCTTGGCATTAATAAAAGTTTCTGCATGTGCTTTGTGATCCCATCATGCTTATCTGGAGAGCTCTAGATTGAGTTCTGTATGGTCCAACATGTTTATCTTGCTAAACTTTTGTGATGAATACCCTCCTGTAAGGTTTATTTTTGAGAGGCCATATTTCTCCTCTTAAGATGTATCTTGACCTAGAAATCTATGGCTGTAATGATTAGGCTTTATGGAAAATAACATAGGATTGATATTATGATTGAAATAAATACCAGTTTTGATTCCATGTGCGAAATGAAACAATGAAGAGTATGATTTCTGTTGCAGTACAGGCTTCATGAATTGCCATCAGCATTAGTTCTACACACTCAAAGTAAGAGACTAACGTATTATGATCCCATGTCAGCTCCATCAGAAATTGTTGAGTGACCAACACCCAGTGTTTTCGAGTTTGAACTTCTCTTGGGTCTATGATGTACTGTTGGTAGATTCATTGATAGGGAACACAAAGGAAGGGGTGGCCGTTGTGGATAACGTGGTTCCTATTCACATTATAGGTTGGATTAAAGTGTGTACGTGTTGAATAAGTGAAAACCGTTGAGAGTGGGCTGCCATGAACATTGGTTTGTGAAGGAGTGTCCAATATTATAAATAACATCTGCTAAGTTTGGAAGGCTCTTTGATTTTTTTTTTTAATGAAGTGAATTCATTAAAAGATGTAAAAAGTTTTATAGTACAAATACGCTGGGCATCCCCAGGAGATAACCACAATTCATAAAACCACAATAGTCATACAAACGCAATTCAAACTCTACTAATCAGTAGCCAATAAAATCATATACGCTTCGGGTACACTTCGGTAGGTGTGAATTTTAATCTTGGTGAGGATAGCTTCAATGTTTATCTTCTCTTTTTCGAACAAGACATTATTTCTGAGATTCCAGACATGGTAAACTGTAGCTGAGAGTGCCGTAATTCTCATCTTTGTCAATACTGAGTTTCCTTTGTAATTATTCCTGAATGCATTAAGAACTGTGTTGCGTGAACCCATAATCTTTCTCATGTCCCACCATCTTCGCACATTGTCCCATATAAGCTTTGAAATCCTGCATTTGAAGAATAAATGTACTACGGACTCATCTTCTTCCATGCAGAGTTCGCACCTACGATCAGAGAGAAATGGCATTCTATCTCGAGTCATGAGCTTCGAGTGTGCAAACAACCAAAGCATAAAACGATGCTTAGGAAGAATGTAACTCTTAGCCAATATAGGTTTCCACGGCCATGATCCCTTAGAATGGACAAAATAATTATATGCTCTAGAAAGCCCTCCACTCGTACCAAACCAGCTTTGTAACCGAGCAATGGCAGCGCCTGTGGATCCATTGAATTTGATAATCTCATCTCTAATGCACAGAATATTTTTGATTAACGGCGAGTCATCCTGCTTTGAACACCAATTCCACACATCTCCAAAACAACTATACACATGGTTCACCCATCTAATCCACAGACTATCTTTCTTTGAATGAATATTCCATAGAGTTTAGCTAACAATGCATGGTTCCAAGCTTTCAAATCTTTCAACCCCAAGCCCCCATCCACAAGTGGTTTACATAACATTGACCAAGCAATAGGTGGGTGATTCATTGGCCAAACAAATTTGCGACATATTGATTGTATCGAATGCAGAACACAATTGGGAATGGGTAAAATGGATAGCCAGAAGCAATCAATTCCTTGAATAATAGATCTAATCAACTCAATTTTCCCAGCATATGATAAAGAGTTTCTAGGCCAAGAACTCACCTTCAAATTCACATTGTTCACGAGATCACTGTAATCCGCCGCACAAAGCCTCTTCGCTGCAATTGGAATCCCTAAATATCTGAATGGTAAAGCCCCAATGGTAAAACCCGTGAAGTTCAATATATCCTGCTTGACATACTCATCAATGCTAGCCATGTAAATGTTCGATTTCGACGAGTTCATGCGAAGACCCGCCATGTTTCCGAAATTTTCAAGGCATTGCATAGTCATGAAAACACTTTGTCTATCCCCATATGAAAACAATAGTAAATCATCGGCATAAGCTAAATGGGTTATCCTCAAGTTGGCACATTTAGGGTGAAAAGTGTAGTTCGGTGATCGGGTCATTTTCTTCAGCATACGTGACAGTACTTCAATACATAATGTAAAAAGAAGAGGGGAAAGTGGGTCACCTTGGCGAAGACCACGCTGACCTTGAAAGTGTCCATGGTAATGGCCATTAATGACAATGGAGTAAGATGTCGTAGTAACACACTCCATAATCCACTTAACAAATCTGATGGGGAAGTTTAATGAAATTAGAGAATCGTGCAAAAAACCCCAGTCAACAGTGTCATAAGCTTTTTCCAAGTCGACCTTCAAAATACATCTCGGAGAACCCGCTTACGGGCGTACTCGCGAATCAATTCTTGGGCCAAATGAATATTATCAACAATAGATCGCCCTTTGATAAATGCTGCTTGAGCCCCATCAACAAGATCACCCAAACACCCTGTCAACCTATTCACAAGAATTTTAGAAATAAGCTTATAAAATACCGTGCAACAAGAGATTGGTCGATAGTCTTTAACCGTAGTAGGTGCAACTTTCTTTGGCACGAGAGCTATGATGGAATGGTTCCACTGCTTTAGCAATTTTCCACTGGAGAAGAATTCTGAAACTGCATTACAAACATCCTCCTTAATAATAGTCCAACAACTCTTAAAGAATTTTGCTCCAAACCCATCTGAGCCCGGCGCTTTATCATCATCTATATCATACAAAGCTAATTCAATCTCAGAGCTATGATGGAAGGCTCTTTGATTAAAAGGCTACTCTTTGGGTTTGGACTCTGGTCTAATAAAATCTCTCTTCAGTTTCATGTACACCATACCTGGACTTTTACTCTTATCAGCTAAGATATGTGGAGTACATACGGGAATTGGAAATCATTATTTAAGCGCAGTGCTGTTAGTTCATGTTGAAATGACTCTGGTGACGTTTTTCAGTGTTCTACAGAATTGGTTTACAAATATTTGCCTCTGACACCTCAAGGAGAAAAATGTTCAACAGTTCTGGAGACACTTGGATAAAAAAATTAAGCATTGAATGCTGTTAAACGAAGATCTTAAGACACTTAAAGAGTTCAAACATGCTCATACTTTACACCTTAAACACCCAAACATTGACTTTATTAAGGTTAAAGTTAAGGAAGCAGAGTACAGCAGCTTCACTTGAACTTTGAGCCACAAAAGAGAAAAAAGAAAAAAAAGAGGTAACTGAGAGAAAGAGTGACACAGCACACACGGGGTGACATGACAATTACATTGATGGACATAAGAAATTTTATCAGTCCTCTGTGGAAAGAATGCTTTGATGTCCATTGACCGAATCCTTCAGGGACTGAAACCGAAGACCCTTGTCTCCAAACTTGGTTTTCATATAAAGATTAAGATAATCTTGGAAGCAGATGCAATTGGGAAGTAATAGCTTTGGTGCCGGAGATATTATCGCATCTCCTGCAGGGTTGTAGAAGGTGGCAATGGAGAGCCGGTTACCATCCTTCATGGCCATAACTCGGTGTGTAACACTCTTGTACACTCCATTGCTTAATATTTCGATCTGATCACCAATATTAACAAATATCTTGTTCTGCTTGGAAGGCGGGATTTTTACCCATTTCCCATCTTTGAAGAACTCGAGACCCGGGACTTGGTCATCTTGGAGCAAGAGAATTATACCCCCAGCATCTGTATGCTCTCGAAGGCCTCTAATAAGTTCAGGGCGTGGGCATTGAGGGTATATTGCCACTTTTGTTCCCACATAATTTCCCTGACTTCCTGAAAATGCCTTCATAATGTGATTCTTCTCTATTCCCAGGTTCTCACACATCAACTCTGAAAGCTTTTCCGCCAGCTTAATTAGCTGATCGATGTATTCTTCCATTGTTTTTCTGCATATAAATTGCAATAATTTTCCAGATGACACTCGAGATGGTAGTAAAATTTCAATAAAGTTAGATGTTATCTATCTTGTTTGTTCTTTGAGAGAATCTTGAATGTTCATTTGCTAATTTAATGACTCACATGAGGTCTATCGAGAGGCCGGTAAGTTCATGGATGTTAGAACTCGGGCGATGCTTTATGAAGAAGGTGCTTTCCCAATCTTTTTCCTTGATAAATCCATTGCTTTCCAATCTCTTTGCCATTTCTGAGCTCTCAAACTCATCTTTCATATTGTTTTTATAACGCAGATTCATCAAGTGCTTCACTCTCTCCATGAGATCTTTCTCAACTCCATGGTTATCAACCTGCAGGTAGCAAACACCTCAAATTTGAAAGAAATGCATGAATACCCAATGAAGATAATATGTAAATCATTTTCATTACCATAAAGAAACCCCATTTCTCACAAGCCTCGTGGAGAAGTGCCATCATTTCACTTCTCTTCTCACCGTCGAGGCCGTTGAGGTCAATCACAGGGATATCCATCTCCTTTCTTCTTCTTCTTTTAAAATCAGAGAAAGGATGTCTTATTTTAACTGTGATTCTGAATGAGTTAGATGTTCTAACTTGGAGGAATATATATAGGGCATCGACGAAGGAGTAGTAGGCATTTTTTTGTAGGTCGATATCTAAAGGTAATCTATGTAATCAGTGTACATATCTCGATGTAATGGAGAAATAAACCATTTTTATATTAGAACAGTTGATTCTAAGGAATGGTAGTTAAAACCTTGCTGAAAGGAGAGTTATTTGTTGCATTGGGAAGATCACAACAGTTAAAAATAAGTCCATGTTCAGATCACCACCCCCTCCATGTGGTTTTAGTTGATTTTCAATTATTTGACTTGCAAACAAATCTATCGTGTGCCTGCCATAGATCTTTGCTTGTGGGATGTCTTTGCTTTCAGAAGTGGCGAACAACAAGTCCGGACGGCATGAAGTACAAGTGCAAAATCTTATTATTCGAAAAACATAAGTTCCATCTTATAGGATACGCAGCGCATGAGTCAGGGTAGCAGTATAACGTGCTTGGACAATACGCCCTCGATGCATAATAACTGTTGAATGGCTTCGAAATACATTGGCTCGATCCAACGACGAAGACCATTCAGTCATAATCTTACTGGATGTACTCCTGTGATTGTATTTATTATCCCTACTCAAGTCATATTGTTTGATTGGATTCTACACTCATGTGATTCCTTCCCACCCGGCATATTTTTACATGTAAACTGGGATTATTATATGCTTTCTGTTGAGTATTATTTACTGTAGTTGATGGCTTCTTGCATTTTAATTCATTAGTTTGGGATAAACTAGGTGCAGTGTGCCATTGAATGAGGTGCAACAGCTAAGGGGAAATGAATCCAAGTTGTTTTTCCAATGGGCGCTTGGGGATTGAATTTAAGAATAATGTCGTTTATTTCCCCATACATCGAGAAATGTATGTGACTGTAGGACCTCGCATAAGACATAATATGGAGCATGATAGGTTTGGAATCCTGAAGCACCACCACCAACGCAACCGCGCGTCTGTCTGTGGTGTGGTAAGGCACCACCATCTTGTTCCTACAGCCAACTCCGACTTGTCAGCTTAGTTATTTTAAGGAAAATCCATAAATCACATAATCTACGATAGACAAAATCTGTTTTTTAATATATTTCTTTTGGTTTCTAATATATATAATTTTTAATCTAATATACATATGTCAAACAAAGTATTAAAAAGCCTGAAGTATGAAAAAGATTCAACAAGAAAATGTGTAGGTCTTTAACTATAATTTTAATTATATCACATAAACATATAAAATTTAAGAATAAAAACGATAAATCTTAGAATTAAATTTTTTAAATTATTTAATATTTAAAATATAGAAGTTAACTTTTATTAAAAAAATATATCAAAATTTAATTTGAAATAAAAAATTACAATTTATATATTTATTCGCATTTACTATTGTCAACCTTATATTTAACCGTTTATCTAACATATGAAGTATTATGAAAAATCGTTCGATTTATTCCATGAAAAGAGATTCCTCAGATTCCTCAATCATCAGGATGTAAACCTCAATAGTAGATTTATTCCCATGAAAAGCATATGATTCCTTATTCATATCGAGAATCATAAATCTTGGTACGATGATTTTTTTTGTCATATTTGATATAAAAGGTCGAATAGCGGCTAGAGTTTGGAGTGATCAAATGTTGTGTTAGCTCGGAAAATACATGAAGATGACCAAATAAGTTTTCTTGTAAGACGTTTGAAAAATGAAAGTACAAATAAACAGGCGAGAAACCACCGGAAATTTTCCGATGAGACAAATAAACAGGCGAGAAACCACCGGAAATTCAATCTAGGCGATTTTTTAAAATTGATTTTTATAATATGTAGTAACATTATATATTAATATCTTTAAATTATTTTTTATTTTATGATAATAAATCATTGTTTGATACAAATGAAGAGAACATGATTTAAAAAAATTAGATAAAGTTTTTTATTTTAGGATATTAAACCAATGTTTAATTTAACTTAATATCATTATAGCGAACTTCCTCTTTTTCGGATATAAAATCATTGTCGTGAAGTTTTTCCACTCTAGATCGTAAAAGAAGATGAAATTTGATTTGGTAGAACAAGCCAATAAATCACATTTCTAGTTAAACTTTGATTTAGAGCATTTACAAAATATTAACTTTCAATTTTTTAATTTAAATAAAGAAAACCAAAATAAACACATAAAAAACCCTAACCACCCGGGCAACCTCCCACCTTACCCACCTCCTTGCCACTTAATTGTGGGTTGTGGCGGGTTACTGGCCACTCCGTTCAACTCCTCTAATTACACATAAAATTGACTGCTCAATATATTCATTCTAATATTACAGAGCCCGTAGCCTATTAATACCCTTCATCGTGTGGGCTTTATAATTTATATTTTCTCTCTCAAATAGAAAATCAAAACCCAAAAATTATCATAAATTATATTACGAATATTTATTTAATTTATATTTTCTCTCTCAAATAGAAAATCAAAACCCAAAAATTATCATAAATTATATTACGAATATTTATTTAATAAAAAGCACCAAAATAACAATTTATACTTCAAATACGAAAGGGCATTTTAGACAACTTAGTCAATACTTTTTTTCTTTAATATTTAATTCACATCTTGGCCATTAAAAAAAATAAAAATCCAAACATATATAATATATTAAATCAACCTCAAATCATTAATAAATTATGTCTAATTTTTATCATGATTTAACATTAAAAAATTGTAATGATAATTCATAAGGTTCTGAACACTGAATACTTATGGACAGTGTTCTAAAAAGCCCGATTAAGCTTGAAGCTCGACAAAAACGCCCCGTTTCGGAGAAAAGCGGTTAAACTATAATTTGATTGAATTAAGTGTAAATAAAGCGTTTAATTAAGTGTGCTTAAACACAATTAATCGCATATATTTTTTTTTAAATTTTTTTTACTTTGAAGGTTTGTCTTTTTATTTTAATATAATAAATTAGATTTATAATTTAGATGTTTATTTTTTTAATTTTAATTATGATTAAGCATGTATGATAATGATTTGACAAATATTTAGTATTTTTTAATGTGGTCTAGTTGTAAAAACAATTAGAGATTGTAACTTTGAGATTTTTATGCTTTTATAAATATGAGAATTAATGCATCAGACTTAAATTTATCATATTTATGTATTATTTTATCTATTTATTGGTTTGAGATAATTACGATTATACTAAAGATAAAAAACGTTTTTTTCACGAAAAAGCCAGTGCTAATCTCGCTTAAACTTGAAAAGCTTGGAGCTTCATATCCGTTTTTTGGGATGCTTCACACTTTTTAGAACCTTGTTTATGGACCTTTTACTAATTTTTAATAAAGGAGAAATAATAATACATAAAATACAAAACATAGAATAGACAAGAGAAAGAAGAATATGTGGATATAATTTAAAATGAAGGATATAAATTAATTTGATTTATAAGATAAAAATATCAAACATAGAGTGGCCCATAAGAAGATTGCAACTTGTTTTCTTCCGCAATAAATAAATTTTAATATTTTTGTTTCTTTTTATCATTAAATGAAAGGAACAATATATGATGAAATTTATGGGGTGTGTGTCACCACACAAACCACACCAAATCATATTTTTGTACAATTCTGATTACTTTTTAAATAATTTTCTTTAGTTAGAGAGAAATTTGTTATAATTAAGTTTCGAATCTGAAACTTTGTCATAAATTTGAGACTTTCACATCAAATGAGATACAAATTAAACAATCGGCCATCTCTATGGATTTGAAATGATAATAAATTGAAAATTTATACGCGATGAAACTTCATCTCACGGGAACAGATTCATCTTTATCAAAATTTTTGAAATCTTTCATAATCCTAAGATAGATATTTTTCGCGAATATTAATATCACGAGTCAGGAAAAATAAACAAGTACAAAAAAAAAATCCTAAAACTAAAAAAAAAATCACCATAAATTCTTGATTACAACCACTAGGTTGTTTCCTCTATATTACTCATAGTTCATAATTATATTTTAAAAAGAAAACCAATATTCATGGGATGATATATGCAATATTAATAATTGTGGGGATATCAATTATAATAAGGTGGTTGGTTGAGGAGGGGTGAAACTGAGATTTTCTTTATACTGAAGAGTCGCTGTATCTCAAAAAGTTGCTATTAATATTAATAATAATATATTAAGAAAAGTGCACATAAAATTTGGAAACATGGACCATTTTTTTAAAAAATTAAATCCCAATTATTGGATTTTTTTTTTTAAATGGTATCAAATATAATAAAATGGTAAAACGAATTTTAATGTCTTACAATAAATGTTGTAATGTTAAAAAATAATTTAAAACAAAACTCTAATTATAAGAAATTTCTTACTCAACTCATGTGGGAAAGAACAAACAAAAACTTAACAAGGTTTATTAAAATTTTAACTATTCATGTTTTTGAAAAGATTTAAATATTTCTTATATTAAAAGTTTAAATCGTAAATGACTACCCAATATGATTAAATAAAATTAAAAGAAGCTATTTCAAAACATATTTAAAACAAACATATTTCACTTTACATATTCAAATTTTTCTTACATTGAACGAAGAAATTTTTATAATTGAATTTCAAACGTGAGACCTCGTTAAACTTGAAAGTCAGGTAAGTCCATAGCCTACAAATCAATAGTATATATAAATAATTTTTCGATTTAGATCCGATGTTGTGCACAAAACAACTGTTGGATCAACAGTAGACCTCATGTGAGATCTATATGATCTAACGACTGTACAGTACACAACATCATGTTAAACACAGTAAAAAAACATGGAGTGGGTCTCATGTGAGACCGTCTCACGGATCTTAATCTGTGAGACGAGTCAACCCTACCGATATTCACAATAAAAAGTAATATTCTTAGCATAAAAAATAATACTTTTTCATGGATGACCTAAATAAGATATCCGTCTTACAAATATAATCTTTGAGACCATCTAACACAAGTTTTTGCCAAAAACATATTACAATATCATGTTGTGCACATAGATTATCCAAATCGTTAATTTTTAGGGTAGCCTTGATGTCCAAAGAATGGCCAAGTGCATGAATATCCATTAGATGACAAAATTAACGTCCTTTTTTTGTAAATTTTTTTTTTGTACTGTCCATTTCTTTAAAAGCCATCAATTAATGAGATCTTCTAGTTTCACCAGTGGTCCTATTTTTTGGTGGTCCAACTGTCAAATTTGCCAGAACGAATGTCCTTTATATATCATATGAAAACAAATCCTTGACCAATATCCAATAATCTTATTCATGAGGGAATTACATTTTTGTATGGTAACATTCTAGTTTTCGTTTTTAGACTTATCATAGATACATTCACAATTTTAGTCTACTAACTTAGATTTTTTTTTCCTTCCAATTTTTACGCTTTTTGAAATAGAGAGCAGAAGAGGTTTCAGACATGTACCACGATTTGAAACAACACTTTTTGTAGAAGGGAATGAAAAGAGACATTTTCGATTTTGTAAAACAGTGCCTCCCATGCTAAATGATATAAGCCGAACATCAGAGACCATCAGGGCTTCTATAATAGGCCTATTAAGATTTAGGAACTTAGTATCATTAACCCTCAATTTTCAATATGATCGTTTATCTTCTTTCTCGTCACTCATCAGTCGATGTTTTCTTTTCTTTTCTGTATATATTTCTTTAATACGTTTTCTTTTCTTTTCTTTTCTGTATATATTTCTTTATTTTTTTTTGAAGATGATTGGTGTTTCATTCGAGCTGGTTGACACCTTGTTATCATTCTTATTACTGAATATTCCGTTGGTCGGTTCGGTTATTAGATCTTTTGGATGATTAAAACCGAAAACCGAACCGAAAAACCAAATTTCATAAATTTTAAAACCATAGTCGACCGAAAAATCGATAAAACCGAACCATTTAAACCGAATTATTCGGTTCGGTCGGTTTTTTTCGGTTTTTCGGGTTTTATGACCACCCTTACTTGAGTGGAAATGAGATAACATCACCATTGATTTTATAAGTGGATTTTCAGCACTTCCAAGAGACCATAACATCATTTGGGTAATAATAGACCGTTTTACCAAATCAACACATTTTATACATGTCCATAAAAAATATTGAGTAGAAAAGTTTGTTAGTAATTCCAGTCGTCATTCCGTCATTTTCTAGTTTCAAAACAAGACTATGATGAAAAAAAATACTAAAATCGAAGAAGTTCAAATTAATTTACTAATATTATAAATTGACTATCGTGACAAAAAATTTAAAAAAAAAACATACAAACTATATGATGAAAAATATAAATTTTTATATATTTTTTATGCGGAATATTTTCACCCATTTTCACAATCAATATTATTACAAAAACCCAATTTTTTTGAAAAGGTAAAAATCCCATTTCCATAATCGACATTGTCATAAAAATGAACTTTTATTTTATTTCACATATGGAATCTAAATTTTTTGACACTTTATTATTATTATTTTGTCATATGTGTGACTTGTCGGGAGAAAATATTTAGTCTGCCACTTTTTCAGAAAAAGAAAATAAAAACGTTACTGCAAATACTTATTGAGATTTATTACATGCACATGTGTGCAATAATTAATTTTACAAAATATCGTACGAGTTCACATGCCAATCCTAGATCTTGCCGTCAATCAATATATATGGATTCCAAATTGTAACACATTTGGTATAAAAATAAAAAATTTAAAATGAATTTATATTGATATATAAATGGTTTTTATAAAAATTTGAATTAAAAATTTTTGTAAAACGAACACGAACACAAAATAGTTGATATAGAAGTCCATCCTACAATTGCGTTTACATTGGTTTGGGATCGAGACTTGACACAAATACCAAATAGTAAAGAGAATAATTTTTTCAATAATTAAAATTTGAGACATATATTATTCTATGAAATTGGGGTTTATTTGTTCACATTTACATATAAAATATTCCAAACATGATGTAAAAATTTATCCATTCTAATAATTTGAAATCTAAGTTTTAACACAAAACTTGCATGTGACCGTCTCACAAATCATTTCTGTCATACAAATCTTCAACTCGACACAGTACATAAAGAAATATTACTTTTTCATTATTGATATGGACATAGTCAATCCATCTCACGAATCTCACATAAAACCTACTCAAGTTTTAAATTAAAAATATCGACTCAAAAACAATATAAGGTGTCCCCGTCTATGACATTATAAGCAATACTACCATGATGATGATAGACTCACGCAAGACAATTAAATTCATCAATCAATAAAATCTATACACATGATTCATTGTATCTAGACCGTGGTCCATATGTTGTTTGTCGTTTCATCGAAAATTATGGCATATGCAAGACCGGTCTTGTAGCTCAGTTAGTTTCATCCGTCGCCCCTTATCTCTATACCAGGGTTCGAATTTTTTCGGGCATGATTGAACTTGGTGTTTTGTAGTCGTGGCTAAGACAAAAAGTCCCGCAGCCCCTCTAAGCTGGTGGCATGCAATTTTTCACATCAATTTGTGTGATCCTTATATGGCCTACGTTAGTTATCATATATTATGGATTATATTTAGCCAGTCATTAGAAAATCTCCTAACTTTTTTAGGGTGTATTTACATGACCATGGAGATGATTTTTTTAGAATTAGACGCAGACAATATAACTGTCTTCGACTAGATTAATCCTATCGATCGAACAATTAAGTCATAATTCATTGGTTGATTGTATCATTAACGATTTCTTTTGTTGGTACGAGGAACTTATTATGAATCCATGATTTCTGCTACTTCCGTTATTGCTGGTGGATTAGCCGTAGGGCTTGCTTCTATCGGACCTGGAGTTGGTCAAGGACTGCTGCTGGTCACTACTGGTCACTAAGAAAAAAAATTAAATTTCGACGTAATTATCTTCAGATATTATCATTTTTCTTGTTGAAAGGTGGTCAGAGTTCAAATCACTTGGCAGAAATTAAAGTTTGGACGTATTTATCTTTTGATACTGTTATTTTCTTGTTTATAGAGTTGAGTTTCCGGAGCAAGATTAACCTGGAGGAACCCTATATGCTATCCGAGTAAATGATCGTCAACAAGAACGTTATAGTGCGTCATAGATTCTTATCCAAAACTCGTATCATTTGAATTTTGATGATGCCATGTGAAATGCCAGAGCTCAAATGACTTGAGCCCGAGCTCGAGTGGCTCAGACAACAAAAAAAAAAATAGTACTCGAACTCCATGGAGTGTGATTTTCTGGGGTTGAATGGTAAATTTTATTCAGAAAGAAGCTCTCAAATGTTTCGAATTTGAAAGCAAATTTATATGGATAAAATGTATTCCATAAACTGCTTGAATGGTCAAGGCTCAAAGTTCATTAAACTGAAAAGCCAAAAAAAGCAAGTACTTGTCATGGAAGTAATTAAGCACATATATTTTCCATTTTTTGGAAAATTATTCCTCCATTGATCATGCTGTAACATCATGAACTTTCAAATAAGAAATCAGATAACCCGAATAGATTCCATTAAAAGAGAAGAAGGCGGAGATCCATTCTGCCCCATTGAAGTAGTTGGAGCTGTGCCTGAAAGTGAAAGATCCAATTCAAGATGATCAGTTGCATCTGGAGAGTTCGAACTTTTCGACATACCCGAAAGCTCATCGGTGTTGAAGTTCATAGATTCATAAGCCCAAATGACATTTTTCTGGGAAGCATTGTGAAATGGATTCATGCAGTCCTCGTGAAATCCTCGACTCAATTTGGAGGAAGTTGCCTCCAAACCGGGCATCATGTTCAGTCTGATGCACTAAACTGATATCTCCAACCTACATCAATGTATGCAACATTAGAACTAATAATACGACAGAAGATGTAGAACAAAGAGAAGTCATATATAATATACGGGCTGTTTTGCGCTCGTTTTACCATATCGAAAAGGCTAGAGCGTCGTTTTTTCTGGTTGATGCTGCCCTGTCTGAGAAAATACTTCTGAGCATGGCTAGCAACTTGAGTTGGAGTCCTGGAAGTCACAAAGTTTCTTGAAATCCCTCTCCAATCTCCTTTCCCGAGCTTCTCGAGTCCGAGTAGGAACATGCGATGTTCCTCTTCTGTCCATGGAACTCCTAACAAACCAAAATCAACAACCAAACATCAATGAAACATGAAAAAAGTCGAAAATTACCATACAATGTGATCTGAACCATCACTACGTACCTTTCTTTCTTTCGGGTGCTCGATCTAACGGGCCATCGGATTGGTAGCCAGTGGATGTCTTATCAGAATTCTCACTGATGGAAAACATCGACGAAGATAAGGAGGTTGAAGGAGATAAGGGAGATATAGAGGATAAGCAATCCAAACTAAGGCTTTTCTTGATACGAGTTGAAGAGACGGAGGAGATGTCAATTTGCACACCAAAAAGCCTAACTCCACCATTAGGCTCTTTGGAAGAGTTGTTGCAAGTTCTTGAATTGTGGCCAATATTCCCACAATGTGAGCATTTTCTGCCCATTTTCACCCGCATAACTTCAAAACTTTCGCTGTCGAAACACCGAAAACACTCGTCCAATGCACCCTAGGTGTTTATTTTGTGAGATAGAGAAGGAGGGAGGAAGGATACTACACTAGCTAGTGTGTGTGTGTGTGTATATATATATATATATAAGTTTACATGATTGGATAGATATTGTTTTATATTGGATATTTTTTTTTACCCAACTTGGATCCCACAATTTATAGCAACTAGAACCAAATCTCATCTCACTCTTTTATTGGTAAAAAAAGGTGTTGTATTCTTGCAAGGAAAAAAAATCATCTTTGACCTCGCATGTGATATAGTATTGGGTCATGTAGGTCATCAATGTTTAGTTGTAATCGAATAAAATCGGAGTATAAACATGACATCGATAATATCGATATTTTTTTTATGACGTGTGTCGACATCATCTAACGTAAGGCCAGCAATGACAAGTGCCGATATCATCAATGTTTGATACCTCAACGAAGAAAAGACGATGATGAAAAGAAAAACACATTTATTGGGCTAAGATTAAATTTAATTTTGACGAATTACATTAGCCATTAACAAAATAGACAAAATTAATTACTAAATTAATATTCAATTTTCACAATGTAAAATTCATCAAATAAATTAATGTGGATATAATGAGATTTTTAAGGTGTGATCAGTATCAGGTGCTTGTATCAAATATAAGAATGTAAGACAATTTAAAGCATTAGAAAATTCTCACATGATATATTGTTCTCTCGTCGTGTCCACTTTTGTATCTACCAATGAGTTGACACTCATCTATATATATGTTGTTATCTCACGGTGTCCACTTTTGTATCCACCAATAAGGTGACATTCACCTATTTTATACATATATATATATGTGTGTGTATATATATATATATATATATATATATATATATATATATATATATATATATATATATATATATATATAATCTAATCTAACATACATATATATATACATATAAATATACCACTTCAATTGTGAATTTCCTTATATGTCCTTGTTCATTTAAGTTGGCCAATTAAATTATTAGGTTATCTTAAGGTTTTTTTTTTTTGTAATTCATTGTTCATCTTAAATATTTGGATATTAATACACATTCCTCTTTATTTCTTAAAATTAAGGTTTTTTTTTTTGTAATTCATTGTTCATCTTAAATATTTGGACATTAATACACATTCCTCTTTATTTCTTAAAATTTATGCCAAAAAAATTATTTTTTTACATTTCCTTGTTCATTTAAGTTAGCACATTAAACTAATATGTCTTTTTAAGGGTTTTTTGTGATTCATTGTCCATCTTAGATAGATTTGGATATTAATTCACATTCTTCTTTATTTTCTAAATTTTATGTAAAAAAATTATTTATTTACATTTCTAAGTCAATTTTTGTGATTCATTGTCTATCTTAGATATATTTAGATATTAATGCACATTCTACTTCTTTTTTCTCTCTCTAAATTTTAAACTAAATTTATGATATAATCTTTAAAAAAAATTAATCAAAATAATACTTATAATAAATATGAATTATATTGATAGTTTATTATCATTTTTTAACTGAGTATTACATATTATTTTATTTATATATATATATTTTTACTATACATATTTATTTGAGTGGTATTATGTTAAAATTTTATTTTTCTTAAATTATTAATCACCAATATTAATTTATAAATGATTGATTCTGATATAAAATTAATTATATATAATATGTATTCTAAAAAAACATAGAAATTAAATAAAATCAACAATGTGTTAAAAGTTAGCAAAGCAACAGTGATATTTACCTTAATAACAAGTTTAATGATTTTATTTTAACATTATTATGATAATTTAGTAAATTAAGAGAATTTTATTTGATGTTTGTCTTAAATAAATTTAAGAGAATTTTATTTGATGTTTGTCTATGTGGCCAATTCTATCCTACTCCAGGTGAGTTACTCCCTTTTACTTTTTTTCTTACACATGTCTTTTTTTTTTTAAATTTTTATTATTACATTTCACACTACTTTAACAAAAAATCAACCAAACTAATTTTGTTTCATGTATATAACATGTGTTATATTATTATTCTCAAATTTTAAAACTTAATATTTTATATTTAAAAATTACGTGAAATTTTTATTTGATAGTAAAATTTTTACGTTTGAGGTTTGAGATTTTATTTCTATTATTTTTATTTTTGTGCTAGAATCATATAAATTGTAAAAAATCAATATTTTAAAATTTAATTATTATAAGAAATTCTATGTTCTACCCATTTATAAACACTAATAAAATTATTGTAGCTATTTTAAATGCTAGACATATATATATATTATTTAGTGACAGGGAGTAAATCTCTCGGAGTAGGATAGAATTGGCATTGTCTATGTATACTCTATTTAAGTAAATTTTAGTTTTGATTTTGGTAAAATTCACTATTCTTTTAATTTTATTTTTATTATTTTTTTAATTTTGAATGATATATGAATGAAAAATAGTTTTGCTGATTTATCATTTAAGAGAGCTGTATTATGTCGCGGATTGAAAAATGTCATATAAATAAGTGAATATATATGATTTATTGTCATGATATATTTTTATGTATTGTGTTTCGATATATTTAGATTGATAAATACTTATAAACATGATGTTATTCAAACGACTTTAAACATTATCTAATTCTCGTTATTATATTTTTTCATTATTAGTCACCTACGTGCATCGCACGTGTACATTCCTAGTATATATATATATATATTGTTATACAAAATGTATGGAATAAACAGAAAGGTATACTAAAACCAACGAACTAGTAGTATGAACAAAACAGTAGCACAATGCTTAAAATAAAGCAAACCGAGGCCTGTATGAAAATACAGTGTCCTTAAAACAGATTCGTCCCCTCCGGGATGTGCTTCGAGGATGAACTTGGACGTCTGTTTCCCAGGATACAACGGAACAACCAGCAGTGACTTAGCACGAGACACTACTACGACGAACTGAAAGCGTACCTTTACTTTATCACCGAGATTTAACGGAGGCCAAAAGAAAAGCTAACAATATGAAATGCAAGAGAATACTTGAAAGAGAAAAGATTTTCATGCACTTGAAATGATGAAATGAGCACACTATTTATAAGCCCCCAAAAAGCATACCAAGAGTCATGCAAGATTAATTAACTCAATTAATCTTCCCATTAACTCAAGAATATGAAGAGCCACAAGTTTTCAAGTAACTCAAGAATGTGGAAAGTCAAAAGACACTCCACAATAATGAGCCACAACCAACTCAAGAATGTGGAGAACCAAAAGGCATTCCCACATTCAAGACATGTAATTTTTATTCAAATTTCCAACAATCCCCCACATGAATGAAAATTGATATACATCTCGGTGACAAAGTTCTACAGTCGAATCCTGCATAGGATAGGTAGGTGTATTCCTTTGAACCTTCCCTCATGAAATATATTTGCTTTACTAGCTGACCAGTAGACATGATGTCCTTGAACTGTTCTGCCGTTTATGTAAATTAAGATATATTTCACACAAGACTCTCCCTGATACTATTCAGTTCTCATGATTGTGTTCGTTTTGGCCATGAACACACGCCTGGTTCTGCGAGAGGGTCTAGAATTGAGCCTTGCAATTCCTTCGAAGCGGCCCCACTTCTCTCTCACATAGGTGATTCTATATTCTTCTCATCAGAATCATTAAAAGCCGTAAGCTTATCCTCAACATTCATTGTTTCATAATAGGAATGGACTAGGGATAACCCCCACAGTGATTCTCCAAATTAATGCGATTCGGTTGTCCCATTGAACCTAGTTCTTGGGATCTCCAGTCAGCGTAGGTTGGGTTTTCCTTCGCACCAATTTATTTTATAGGCTTGAGCCCCATTCCCCTTGACGATTTTGCAACTAACTCTCTGTTTAACCCTTTGGTTAGCGGATCCGCTATATTATCCTTTGACTTTACATAGTCAACAGAGATAACTCCGGTTGAGAGTAGTTGTCTAATGGTATTGTGTCTACGACGTATATGCCTAGACTTACCATTATACATTGTATTTTGTGCCCTTCCAATTGCAGATTGACTATCACAATGTATGCATATAGCCGGCACTGGTTTTTCCCATCCTGAAACATCTTCTAAAAAATGACGCAGCCATTCAGCCTCTTCACCACACTTGTCAAGAGCTATAAACTCAGATTCCATCGTGGATCTGGCTATTACTGTTTGTTTAGAAGATTTCCACGCAATTGCTGCACCTCCTAAAGTGAATACAAATCCACTTGTAGATTTTGAGTCTTTCATATCAGATATCCAATTTGCATCACTGTATCCTTCGATAACAGCAGGATATCTGGTATAGTGCAGCCCATGATCACGAGTGTACCTTAAGTATCTTAGCAATCTGATAATTGCTTTCCAGTGTTCAACTCCTGGATTACTCGTGAATCTACTCAATTTGCTCACTGCATAGGCTATGTCTGGTCTTGTACAACTCATTAGGTACATCAGACTTCCAATGACTCGAGAGTATTCTAATTGAGACATACTCTCACCTCGATTCTTTGATAGATGTTGACTGGTATCTATCGGGGTTCTAGCCAATGCAGAGTCATCGTTATTGAATTTCTCAAGTATTTTGTCAAAATAATGTGACTGACTTAGGACTATCCCTTCTGATGTTCTATGGATTTTAATTCCAAGGATCACATCGGCTAAGCCTAAATCTTTCATGTCAAATCTTGAGTTCAATAACTTCTTAGTGGATTTGATCATCTTATCATTACTACCAATGATAAGTATGTCATCTACGTAAAGACATAAAATGACATATCCATTTTCAGTGTTTTTTATGTATACACATTTGTCACATTCACTGAATTTAAATCCACTTTCCATCATGGCTTTATCAAATTTTTCGTGCCATTGCTTTGGTGCTTGTTTTAAGCCATACAGAGACTTCACCAGTTTACATACCTTATTTTCTTGTCCGGTCGCAGAAAATCCCTCAGGTTGTTCCATGTAAATTTCCTCTTCTAAATCTCCATTTAGAAAAGCAGTCTTTACGTCCATTTGGTGTACTTCAAGATTCCGCAAGGCGGCAATCGCAAGTATCACACGGATAGAGGTTATTCTCGATACAGGAGAATATGTGTCAAAGTAATCAAACCCCTCACGTTGATGGTAACCTTTAATTACCAATCTGGCTTTATACTTATCTATTGTTCCATCTGATTTCTTTTTCCTTTTGAAAGCCCATTTACAGCCTAGTGGTTTGCTTCCCGGAGGAAGATTTACTAATTCCCACGTATGGTTTTGTAAAATGGATTCCATTTCGGAATTGATAGCCTCTTTCCATAGAGGTCCCTCAGATGAACTAATTGCTTCCTTGAAGCTTTGAGGTTCACTTTCCATCATGAAAGTGATGAAATCCGGACCAAAGGATTTCCCAGTCCTAGCTCTCTTGCTACGTCTAGGTTCAATGTCTTGATCAAGCTCTTGTTCTTCATCAATTGTTTCATATAATCTTTTGGATGAACTTGGTTCTTCCTTAGATTTACATGGAAACATGTGTTCAAAGAACGAAGCATTTCTTGATTCCATTACCGTATTCTTGTGAATATCAGGTATTTGAGATTCATATACAAGAAAACGATACGCACTACTGTTTTGAACATATCCAATGAAAATGCAATCCACAGTTTTTGGTCCTATCTTTACTTTCTTTGGAGTGGGTACTGCTACCTTGGCAAGGCACCCCCACACTCGCAAATATTGGTAGGAAGGACTTCTACCTTTCCATAACTCATATGGACTTTTATCTTGCTTCTTTCGGGGCACCTTATTTAAAAGGTAATTTGCTGTTAGAACAGCTTCCCCCCACATGTTCTGTGGTAAACCAGAACTTAATAGCAACGCATTCATCATTTCTTTCAATGTGCGATTCTTTCTCTCTGCAATGCCATTTTGCTGAGGAGAATAAGGTGCAGTTCTTTCGTGTTTAATACCGTGTTGAGCACAAAACTCAGCAAATGGTGATTCATATTCACCTCCACGATCACTTCTTAGCACCTTAATTTTCTTGCTAAGTTGGTTTTCAACTTCACTCTTATATTGGACAAATTTGTCAATAGCTTCATCCTTACTTTTAAGGAGATACACATAACAAAATTTTGTGCTATCGTCAACAAAAGTAATGAAGTATTTATTTCCACCACGAGTTTGTACACTTTTTAAATCACATACATCACTGTGAATTAGATCAAGTGGTTCACTATTTCTTTCAATAGTTCGAAAAGATGATCTCGTTAGTTTTGCCTCAACACAAGTTTCACATTTGTGTTGTTTGTCAATTTGGAATGCAGGAATGCTTTTCATGTTAATTAATCTTCGAATTGTATCATAATTAACGTGTCCAAGTCTACCATGCCATAAACAAGAAGACTCAAGCAAGTAAGCAAAAGTGTTAACTTTATTCATCACGGGCTTAATAGCCATTACATTTAGTTTGAATAAACCATTACAAACATAACCTTTGCCAACAAACATTCCACTCTTTGACAAAACCACCTTATCTGACTCGAAGACAATGCGGAAACCGTGCTTGTTAAGAAGCGACCCGGACACCAAGTTCTTGCGAATGTCCGGTACATACAACACATTGTTTAGAGTCAGTTCTTTTCCAGATGTCATCTTCAGAACAACTTTCCCTTGACCCTTGATTTCAGAAGTGGCGGAATTTCCCATGAATAGTTTTTCACCATTCTCAGATTCCTCAAGAGTAGCAAACATCTCCTTGTCGGAGCAAACATGGCGAGTGGCACCAGTGTCGATCCACCACTCCCTGGTGTTCGAACCCACCAGATTAACCTCTGATATTACAGCACAGAGATTCATGTTCGAAACCTCATGAGCAATGTTCTCTACCACATTCGCCTCTCGGTTTCTCTTCGGCTTCTTACATTCAGATGCCTTGTGACCCATACCATCACAGTTGTAGCATTTTCCGGAGAACTTTTTCATTGACACGCCTCCTTTGGGTCCCATGTTCAACCTTTTGCTGGAGGAGGAAAATGTTCTCTTTTTCGAGCTTTGGCCATGCTCGACAACATTTGCCTTAGCAACAACAGGAGAAAATAATCGTCTTTCCGAACTCTTGTTGTCTTCCTCGATGCGAAGTCGAACAATGAGCTCTTCCACATTCATCTCCTTTCGCTTGTGCTTCAAGTAGTTTTTGAAATCCTTCCAAGCTGGTGGTAGCTTCTCAACAATAGCAGCCACTTGGAATGATTCGCTCAAAGTCATCCCCTCACCGTGAATCTCGTGAAGAATCACTTGGAGTTCTTGAACTTGGCTGATAACCGGCTTTGAATCCACCATTTTAAAGTCCAGAAAGCGACCAACAAGAAACTTCTTGGCCCCGGCATCCTCGGTTTTGTACTTTCTGTCAAGGGATTCCCACAGCTCTTTAGCCGTTTTCTTTTCGCAAAACACGTTGTAGAGCGAATCTGCCAATCCGTTTAGTACATAGTTTCGGCACAAGAAATCAGAATGATTCCATGCCTCAACCGCACTAACAGATTCAACATCTCCCTCACCCTCGTTGAGTTTAGGAGCATCCTCCGTGAGGAATCTAGCCAGGTTCAGCATCGTCAAGTAAAACAGCATCTTCTGCTGCCACCTTTTGAAGTTCACACCAGTAAACTTCTCGGGTTTTTCACCGTGACTTGCTGGAACAGCAACCGCAGCAGCACGTGGGGTACCATGAGGGACAACTTGAGGAGGGACAACATGAACAGTTTCCCTTTGCACGTTAGTTTCAGTAGCCATATCGAAACAAAACTCGTTATAAGTAATCTGTTTTAAGATTGTTATACAAAATGTATGGAATAAACAGAAAGGTATACTAAAACCAACGAACTAGTAGTATGAACAAAACAGTAGCACAATGCTTAAAATAAAGCAAACCGAGGCCTGTATGAAAATACAGTGTCCTTAAAACAGATTCGTCCCCTCCGGGATGTGCTTCGAGGATGAACTTGGACGTCTGTTTCCCAGGATACAACGGAACAACCAGCAGTGACTTAGCACGAGACACTACTACGACGAACTGAAAGCGTACCTTTACTTTATCACCGAGATTTAACGGAGGTCAAAAGAAAAGCTAACAATATGAAATGCAAGAGAATACTTGAAAGAGAAAAGATTTTCATGCACTTGAAATGATGAAATGAGCACACTATTTATAAGCCCCCAAAATATATATATATATATATATATATATATATATATATTATGCCTAAAAATTATTAATTTAAATTTCTAAAATAAATTTAATGATTAATTAATTTTTAAATTTTAAAATTTCGTATTTGAAAAAAATATAAAATTAAATAAATTTGACGAGTCCACGAGTCCAATATAATATGAAACATATACTTACACAAATTTTTAAGAATTATTAATTGAATAAAAAATTGATAATTGATTTTTAATTGAATAAAGATTGTTAGATTTTAAATTGTGAAAAATATTTTTTTCTTAAACATTATTAATATAGATTTTGAAAAGATTAATCAATTTTAAACTTTTTAATTTTGTATTTAAAAAAATATAAAAAATAATTTTGGGGTTCACGGGCCGGAGCCAATGCTTGGAGGGTCGGGTCTCTTATTATACGAGTATACGATTTTTTATTATAAATTATATAACAATAGTTCGTTGAAAAATTTAATGCAATATTGTATACTTTTGTTTAAAATATGGCCGATTATAATTAAAACTTTTGGTGGAGCTTTCAATCACTTTGAACTCGAAAATTTTAGATTTGTTAAAGTATATTTATTTGTTATTACAATAAAATATTTTTTTTGATGATTTCTAAATTGTAATGAAGAAGGATAGACTTTTCCTCTGAAATAACGTGATATTTACAGAACAACAATCATGGATATGTTTCACAAGACAAGACACCGCTCCACCCTTTAATTTTCTACATTAATTGATTAGTTATTTTAGTTCATCCAATGTTTGACTCTCGATACAAAAACTTATGTAAGACTATCTCATATGTTGTATTTCATGAGACATATATTTTATTTGAATCATCCATGAAAAAATATAACTTTTTATGCTATGAGTATTACTTTTTATTGTGAATATTGGTATATAGTTGACCTGTCTCACAGATAAAAATTCATAAGATCGTCTCACAATGACTTACTTCTGATTCAAATTTTACCAATAATTAAAGTCGTAAATTATTATATTACGCATGTATATTAATTTATCATCCTACCTCATTTATCATCGTATCCCAAAGTTAAACGCTGTTAATGAGTCCCGATTAATAAATCGAATATGATACACCAAATTAGATGTTACATTTGGACTGAATGAACTTTCTCGTATAATTTGACTTGGAGAAACCAATTTAGCAACATGGATTTCAAAGTTTAACAAAATAAAAAATGTTCATAATTCTATTGATACAACTCATACCCAATGCACCTAGTCCGAGCTAAACCTCGAGTCTTGAGAGAGACATGTCCTATAGTCGACATTTGAGTAGTGATACGTTAACCGCCAGAGATACGAGGAAGACGCCTCAAAAAAGCCATGCACCTTTCTCAAAGGAGATCGAAAAATGGACTACATGAGGATCGAGTCTGCAGGAAAACCGAAGTTGTTTTGAGCAAAAGCACAAAGAGAAACAGCACTAGATGTGAATTGAGGTAGTATTTGTACTTGTCAATGGAAAAGAATGGAAAGAAAGAACCTGTCATGTAGTATCAAGATCCATTCCAGGACCTATATTTGCAGATGCCACGTCGCTCTTCTGAGAAGGAGTCTCGAATGGATTTTACCATATAACAAACTGCTGAGACTTGCTTCAATTCAGCATCCTTCTCCTGAGATAAATTTTTGAGATAAAAATTGTTCTTGCAAGAAGATCATAGCAGAGAAAGTGGGAAAATATTAAAATAATACATTTCTAGCAAGTCCAAATACCAATTCAGTCAGACGGTGTTCGAAGCTCCTCATATTTCCATCACTTGGCATAAATATTTTTCTATAAGCCGCTCGCAAGCTCTTTATCTTGAAGAGAACAGGTTGTGAGATAAGGTATTAAACAAATATATATGCCGTTGATTGATTGAGAAAGTAGATGTGAGATGCTACTTACCTTCATTTCTCAACTGTACCGATCAGGCGATTAACAAAAACCGGAACAAAAGTGACGGCCATTTTATTCTGATGGGTGACCGTGGACATGAAAGAATTTTGCTAGATTGGAAATGACAGAATTTGGTTTTCATTTTCATAATTGTTTTTACCACGTGTAACTTAAAATCAAAGAGAATTAATCTTTATTATTATGAAGAAAAAAGCAGCTCCGGAGTCAAAGGTGGCAAAAGGAACTACATGTGAAGGAAAGTTCCATCTAATTTTAGTTTGAAGAAGGTATGAAAAGTCAAATGCAGGTAAAAATTTACAGATACTGAGACTGAAACTGTAATGGAGAAACAATCGAAGCATAATACATATACATTCATCCAGTGCACAAGGAAAAATGATTATTGATTACTTAAACCAACCTCTAGAACTGAAAACCCACGACGGCGCAGACCTTCTAGATTTAATCCACGCAGTTCAGCTCTTTCACCAGAGACCATTGTGTACCTTGGTACATCTTGAGAAACCTTCAAAATCCATGAACAAGCACTGGTTAAAAACCAACTTTTTGTCATCAAAACAGCAAGTCTGAGACAAATTCAAATGAACTAGGTGGAGAAGACGATGCGTTCATTTAAAGCTCGAGTTCTAAATGAGCCATTTTGGAATGTTGGTGCAGATTTTGCATTTTTAGGCTCAAGCTATCGAAATGACTATTTCTTCAATTATCAAGCTTGCAGGTTAAAAATCAAATATATTGATATTGCAATCAGTGGTGTGATGTACACTGCAATACAGTAATATCGCAATTTTCTGTTCTCGACTAGGACTAAATATGCAGGCACGAGTAGTGTTGGCTGGATTAGCAGGTGTTACAGTCCAAAATATTCATGGGGTCACAGAAAATATTGGAATGTAAATCTAGAAAATATTAATTTATAAATATGACGGTTCTTGAATAATTGTAAAGATAAAATATTTGGAGAGGGGTGAGATGTAGATCCTCTTTGACTATCAGTTTATGGTTGTGCTGAGTAGAATATGGGATTTCAATTATTGTAGATATGCATAAAGGATTGGATTAAGGATCATCCATGCACTGCCCAACTTTATGCTGTTTTTTTTTTTAAATCGTGAGACGCAATTCTGTGATATTTATAACTCGTACATAGGTGTTAGTGGGCAGTATGGAGTGATACACAATATGTCTTTTTCTAGTCGAGTTTTGCTCAGCGTAGTGGTTATCAGCTCCATATAAGATACTTTAGTTCAAGTTGAACTCCTCAATTCATTTCTCTGTGTTCAATTTCAGACAGCTTGTTGGAGATCAGTCTTCAGTCACTACATTAACATTCAAAAGTATTCAACTTAAGATAACTCTTATTACTTACTTGATTGTGATTAGCTAGATCAATTTCATTCATCATTTAATCTCTCAGTATATCTTCCAAATTAAAGAATAATGATTGCATTCAAAATCACGGAGATCCATAAGAGTTTCATGCCCTTCAGAAATGGGTTCTTGGACAGGGACTTTATGTTCAAATTACTTAATTGCTTGTCATTATCAGTTTATCTATTATAACATCTAACTCCCGATGTGTCAAAACACTATATGAAACAGACCAAATCCCTCAGCGTCCCCAAGTCAAATGAAATAAGAGAAGATGATGTGACAAAATTGACAAGATTAGAGAACGATACTCACCACAGAACCACCACCTATGAAAGAAAAAGAACCAATATGACAAAACTGATGGATGACACTTGCCCCAGCTGTATGAGTGTAGTCCTACAAATAAATCATTCATACCACCTTGCAATCCCATGAACAAGCTAATTCTGTCTGAGAATATTGAGACAAATGCAATGACAAAGGGGAAAAAGACAAAAAAACTAACCTCCACGGTAACATGTCCAGCCAGTAGAGTATTATTTGCAAAAATATTGTTATTACCCACTTTGCAGTCATGAGCTATGTGACAAGATCCCATAATAAGATTGTTATCGCCAATCACCTGTTCATGAGATTATTATGATAGTTGCTGCAGCAACTAGAAGAAGGGCTCTTTCACATTTCAAAGCAAGGTATGAACAAGCAAGAGTAGCAAGTATGACATACTGTTCTGTCACTAGGCCTTGAAGATCGATGGATTGATGCATGTTCTCTGATCTCATTGTTGTCACCAATTTCAAGGAAGCACTCAGTCCCTAGCTAAGATGATCAATTAAACTACTTTAGAGACTGGCGAACAAAAAAAAGCAACCATGAACCCCGTCCCAACCAAAAATGGCAATTCAATCATACAGTAAGAGCAAGAGCAAGAGCAAGAGCAAGCGCATGAGATCATCAAGCACGACTAGGTCAAACTTAGAAAAATCATAAAGGCAGCAAGTGCGACTAACCACATTCCACCAACCTTGTATTTCATATCTTGGCATTTAATCCCCAACACAGCATGATGACCAATAATATTGTTACATCCAATAAATGTTCTACCTGGAAGATCATCCCCGACTATTGCACCCCTGCCACACACAGCGGACACTAGAGTTAAAATAGAATGAAGGATATAACCATCACCCAGTTTAATGCCACAATGACAGCTTACATCATCAAAATACAGTCATCCCCTAGTTCTGTATGTCCAGAGACATGGCTCCCAGGGCATAACTTACAAGCATTCCCCAACTTCACCGAAGGGCCAACTGTACAAAAAGGGCCAATTGAAACACCCTACATTATGACAAAGATTCAGCAAACTTCACTCTCCTCCAAATGTATCGAAGACAAAGTTAAAATTGCACTTTTAAGGATTCTCAAATCTTTGCCAAACCCTGATTTCAAAGGGATGAACTACCAGACATCTAAGCCACCACCTCTCGAAAACAATCGAAATGACGAATTACAACACCCAGAAAGCGAATTTCATACCTGGCCCAGAACCGCTTCCGGATGAACAACCGCAGAGGGGTGTACGAAACTTGGTTTTGTTCCTATCCCAGTGCAGCTCAATCCCTCTTCTTCCTTAGCATCTGCGAGCAAAAACAACTACGTAAATCAGTGATACACTAAACCCACAAAAAAGCTTCGTGTGCGCGTTGGATGAATGCGAGCGAGTAGCCGAATATACGAAACTGGAGAGTGAAGTGCAGAAGAATCGGAGCTTGCTGACACCAAAAGAAAATGGTCTGCGAATTCTTAGGAGTGAATTCATATGGCCTCAATTTTGAGCAGGTTTCCAATCGTATACGCAGGTGGAGTGACGAATCGAGCTCAATAACTTGTGATGTTGGGAATACTTCAATACACCTATTTCTTTCCCCATTTCTCGAGGCTCGTTCGATCAAGATATCTTTTTGTTGCAATTCTCGATTACTTCATCCGAATATCAAATTGATCAAGAGCTTTGAACATCAGATAAAACAGTTCTAACATTTCAACCAAAAATATCAGAATCTAAGGGAGAGTGTCCAATGAGGGTTTAAATTTATGAATTACTAAACGGCAAAAACACGGGTCGTATATGTGATACATATTTTATTTGAGTTATCTATGAAAAAATATTATTTTTTATGCAAATTGTATTATTTTTTATTGTGAATATCGGTAGAGTTGACCCGTCTCACAGATTAAGATCCGTGAGACGGTCTCAAATGAGATCTACTTACTAAAAATGGTTGGTCTTTTATAAGACGATCTCCGTTTCACAAAATTGATTCGTTAGGCCGCGTCACATGAATTTTTGTCCACTAAGAATGTGAAAAAAATAAAAGTAAGTAGTTATTAAAATAAAAAGACAAAGATAATTGAAAAGTTGATAATATTTGATAAATAATTTATTCTAATTAGAACTAAAATCATTTTAGTAGAATAAAAACCACAAATTTTTAAATTTCAATTAAATTAACAAGAAATTAACGCCTTTAGTAGAATAAAAATCATCATACCACAATTTTTTAAATTTCAATTAAATTCACAAGAAATTAACGCTTAATCTGAGTTTAAGAACCTCACAAAACCGATTTTTTTAAGTCAAAAGTCAATAATCAATTTTTCAGTGATTACAAGTGGAAACCGAGTTTATAAAAACTAAAGAGTGAATCTCATGGATCTTAATTCGTGAGACGGGTCAACCCTACGGATATTCACAATAAAAAGTAATACTCTTAGCATAGAAAGTAATATTTTTTTATGAATGACCCAAATAAGAGATTCGTCTTACAAATATAACACGTGAGACCGTTTCACACAAGTTTTTGTCAAAAATTAATTTGAAAATAATCGATATCGTGTATTAACCGTGACATATCTAATATCATGTATATAGGACAACATGGCACCGACATTACCATTTGTGTAAACTTACTATATATATATTTTTATAAATAAAAAATACCATTTTTCTCAAATTATAAAATATTTTATTTTTGTTTAGTAAAAAATTTCATTAGACTTATTTTTATAAATTTACATCTTAGATACCATCTGAGGCTTGGAATCAAAGAGGAATCTGATACGTGGCATTGTTTTACCAAACTTTTCCTTAGTGGCTTTCGCACACATGGAGGTTATTGGTTTCCAGCCTATATACCATCTTCAACTCAAATTGAGCTAAGAAAAGGAGAAATTTAAACTCCAGAATAATAATGAATATAAGATTCTTATTTGGAATTTTACGAAACATAAAAGGATTTACGAAAGATATACCAAAGAAATTAAACAACAGAGGATTTATCGAGGGCCCAAAGAATCATAAATTCATAAAAAATCACCCATAAACGCCTTAAACGCCATTTCTCGGCTAAGCAGGCTGAAGGGCTACAACATGAATTTACTTTTCCCGGATAAACTCGAACCTTGTGTTAATCATTTCCTGGTTCATCTTCTTACCTTATGTTCTAACCAAAGACTCTTATATTACATTAGATTCCAGAAATTTAAATAAATCTTTTATTATATCAATCTGATTCCAAGTTACAAATAAATATAGATCATGTCATAGTAAGGAAAATAATTTAGCACGAATACTTTAGCCTGTCATTCAGGCTAATCACTGAAATATTTAAATTAAAAACAAAAATAAAACAAAAATAAAAGCAATAAACTTACAAGGTTGTAAGCAGAAACTTCAAACTTTTATTGATTACTTCAGAAGGGTTGTATACAAGAGAGAGTAGAGAGGGGAGCAAACTCGACCGTGTCCTCTAAGAACACAGAAATAGCCTATATATAGATAGAAGAGCCGGACATCAAACCCCGGATTCCATCTCCAAATAAAAATAGTAAATGCTTTATTAAAGCAAAAGTAACATGGTTACAAAATTCAAAAAGTAAATAGTGATATGCCACCCACTTTTTGTCATGATATGCCATGATGATGTGTTATTCCACCAACTCTTGAATAGTGAGATTCCACTTTCAACGATTCTAGTCATCTTTGGTATTATCTTTGAGAGATTTCTTCAAACTTTCAAATATATCCTCAATTTGAGATAATTGAGGAATATCCTCATCTGGATCCTGTGCATCATGCATCTTCATTAGATGTATGAATTGATTATTACTGGAATTCTGAAGCCATTGATTTCTGATCATGATTGTCTGATTTTGAATCGGAGCATCCCATATTCTTATAAAGATCTTTTTTCATTTCATCAATGTAGATTTCTACCATCTTCTCTTTAGAATAGATCTCTGAATATTTTTGAGTCAAAATTTTAAATGGACTCATTGCATCTTTCTCTTTTTGTTGTTGATTCAACAAATCTTTCTGATATGAAGAAATTTTTTCTTCCATTTGAAGTAAGGTGTCATGACCATGAAGTTTTCCAGATACTGGATCTTCTCGTAACATTTTATCCCAAAATTTTGTAGAGCTAGTTCTCCATAGACAAGGGATACCTTCATCTGTATAACCAAATTCTGGCTGCCATTTCCAGATCCATGGAATACCGAATTCCATGAAGAATAGACATAAAGTCTTTCCATCAATCCAATGTTCAGAAAAACTTTTTGTAATAATTGGTGCAACATTCAACCAAGTATCGAATGGTTTTATAAAAACCTCTGGCAAAATCTTTGCTGATGGACCAAATATTTTCCACCAAATAAAAAACCAATTTGGAATAGGATAATGGAAAACATTTTCACAAATCTTAAGAAACCATGTATGTTTCCTTTTTTCATTTTCATATAATAAAGTTTTATTAAAACTTTCAATATAATCCCAGAAATTGAATTTAAAACTGGTTTTATGATTTTCTGAGTAAAATTCTTTTTCAACCAATGGAGATATACCCCATTCTTCAATAGATATAATCTTTTTGATAATAAACTTAGAGAAGTTATAACTTCCTTTTTGTTGAGTATTACTGAAAAAGTGAGTAATATCAACACTTTTTGTGGATATGAGAAGATTCTCATAATATCCTCTTTGCTTATAAGCACCATATACATATGATGTATTGGTAAAATATCTTTCCATAATAATCCAAGGAGTTTTTTCCCATTGGATATCTTTTTCTTCTATAAGAAGAATTAATTCTTTATGTTTTGACTCTGTATAAAGAGCTGTATCATTATCATCTTCTTTGATGATATTAGCATATGATGCTGAAGACTGAGAATCAGAATTATTTTTCTGCTTTTGTTTCAAGAATTCTTGAAATTCATTGTATAACTCATTCTGCTCAGTATTACTGGCTGATGAACTTGATAAGTTTTGGGCTATTAGCCTCTGTTTTCCATGTTGTGCTATAATATTAGGGGGTTTTCCCCTACCACCTCGCCCTCTATAAGAGGACTCTCCTCTGCCTCGAGAGTACATATCTGTAGATGAAAACATTAAGATAAATATTCTCGAGTTAAGAAATCTGGTAGATGATTATCTTCACCTTTTTTATAAATGATCTCAAAATCAAAAGGAGCTAAATGAGCCTGCCATCTAGCAAACATTTGCTTAGACACATCATGTTTAAAATCTTTATTAAACATAAATTTTGCAGATTTGCAATCAGTTTTTATAATAAACTTTTGATTATATAAATCATCTTGAAATTTTAAAATACATCTAACAATAGCTAAGATTTCTTTTGCTACTGTGGAGTAATTTTTCTGAGCATTATTCCACTTCCCAGAATAAAATCTTATAAGATATTCTTGTTTTGTTTGAGGATCTTTTTGTTTTAAAATTCCTCCAAAACCTATATCTAGAAGCATCAGTTTCTACAATTTTATCCCATAAGGGATTTGCCAACATAAGACAAGGAAGATTTTTAACTTTATCTTTAATAATTTGAACAGCTTTAGTATGCTTATCTGTCCAAGGTAAAGGATTTTTCTTTAGTCTATCATATAAGATAGCAGAATCTTTAGTAAGATTTTGAATATAAGGAGAAATATAATTTAAACTCCCTAAGAATCTTTGTAACTGAGTTTTATCAGTTATTATATCTGGAAATTTTGAACCAAATTCAATACTTCTTTGAATAGGAATTATTTTTCCTTTTTCAATCATATGACCAAGAAATCTAATATTAGTTTGAAATAAAATCATTTTAGATTTTGAAATAACAAGACCATTTTGAATAACAATATTTTTAAACATTTCTAAATGTTTAAAATGTGTTTCAATATCATTAGAAAACACTAAGATATCATCTATATAAACAATTATAAAATTGCTATAGTTATAAAAAATGTCATTCATAATTTGTTGAAATTCTGAAGGGGCATTTTTAAGGCCAAATGGCATTACTGTCCATTCATAATGTCCTATTGGAACATTAAAAGCAGTTTTATACCTATCAGATTCTTTTACCTGAATCTGCCAAAATCCTGATTTTAAATCAAATTTGGAAAATATAATTGCATGAACTAATCTAGTCTAATAGATCTTTTTTATTAGGAATAGGATGCCTAATCCATTTCAAAACCTTATTAAGAGGTTTATAATTTATTACTAATCTAGGAACTCCTCTTTCCTGTTCAGAGTGTTTATTAACATAGAAAGCAGTACATGACCAAGGAGATTGAGAAGGTTTTATTAAACCTTTGTCTAACAAAGAATGAATTTCATTCTTACATAATTCTAAATATTCAGAATTCATTTGACAAGGACGAGCCTTGGTTGGAATATTTTTTTCATTAAAATTCTCTTCATATGGTAGAGAGATAATATGCTTCTTACGATTCCAAAAAGCATTTGGTAAATCATTACATATTTCTAAAGAAAATTTATTATAAATAATTTTTATTTTTTCCTGTAATTTAGGATTCTGTAATTTTTCATCAATTGTAAGAAATTTTATTTCTTCTTTTAAAGAGTTTATTTGAAAGATTTTTCTTTCAATCTGTTCTTGTAGTTCATTTAAAATTCTATGAACAGGTTTAGTTATAAACTGAAAAGAAATAGGATTACCTTGATAAGTTCCTATTATACCTGTTTCATCAACATGAGTTAAAGGATAAATTTGATAAATAAAAGGAAGACCAAGTATTAGTTGGCTTGAAATATCTTTTGCTAATAAAAAACTGGTTTGAATACAGTTTTTATCTTTGCAAATATAAGCTTTAGGTAATTTATAATTTATTTCTAAAGGTTCTCCTCCTGCATGAGAGAGAGAATGAGTAGTTTTATGAAAATATTTTGTAGGAATTAATCCTTCTTGTATAACATTTAAATCTGCACCACTATCTATCATAGCAATGAAATTCTTTTTATAAGAATTATCAATTAATAAAGTAATATTAGTATACCATTTTTGAGATATTATCATACTCAAAACAGATAAATGTTTCTGATTATTATCAGGAAATGAAATATCTTGAATATTTTCAAAACTTTCAGAAATTGAATTATTATGATTTTCAATGACTGAAATACGATAATTTAAACTATTATTATTATCATGTAAAAATTTTATTTGTTGTTTAAGATTATCAATCTCTTTAACTAAATCCTGTATAGTAACTGGATTTTGTTGACTATATTTTTTCTGTAAAAGATATTTAACTTCTTTCATAGAATATGCTTGTTCTTGTTTAACAAGAATATTATTTTCATTATTACTTGTTGAAGCAGTATTCTCCATTTGATCTATAATAGTAGATTTTAATATTGGATCCTTAATCATCTTAAGGAATTCTAGAATATTATTGTTAGTTAAAACATTAATATTTAAATCTTGAAATTGAGACATAAGTTTATAAAACTCATCATTTTATTATTATTATCCTCTATAGGATTTATACAATATTTTCCTTGAATACAATTATTGCATTCTTCTAAATCAGAAATATCTGATTCATTATCCAGAATTTCTTCTGAATTATAGGATTCTGAAGAATTCTCAGTTTCACTATCAGAATTATTATTTGAATCCATTATTATTTTAAATAATGTTTCTTTTAGATTATCATCTATATCTAAATTATTAATTTTGTTTTTAGCCCAACATTGATTAGCATAATGTCCTGGCTTTTTACATTTTCTACAAATTATTAATTTATTTTTGTATTTATCTTTTTTCCTATCAGCTTTAGCTGATTCACGAATTTCTTTTCTTTTCTTTTTTCTTTCTTTTTGTCTTTCAGACAAATGTCTTTTCTTATAAATTTTATCATCCTTATCTTTAATTTTCTTCTTACCTTTATTAGGTAAGTCCATACCAAATTGATCACAAAATTTACCTAATTGTTTTTTCTCTAGTAAATTCTGTCTCTTAATTTGATTATTTAATTTTAATTCATTACAGAGAGCTAAACCCTCTTGAATACAAGTATTAATCAAATTACCATAAGTATAATTATCATAGGATATATTTATATCATCCTTTCTTAATACTTTTCTAACTCTCTCAGCAAATAAGAAAGGTAAGCCATCTATGAATTTAGCTTTCCACAAACTATTATTACAGTCTGGAATCTCATAAATTCGAGATAAGAAAGTATCTTTATACCATCTAAAATCAGTAAGTGTTTTACATTTTAGATTACTTAATAAAGTTCTAATTTGTTCACTATTATCAGTGAATTTACCTGTGAAATGTTCAATCATAGTTAGTATTAATGTATATACTACATTTTCTAATTGAATATTATTTTCCATTTTTATGGAATTAAAGATTTCATCTTTTTGAGAATAATTTAAATAATTATCCCACCAACCTTTAAGTTGGCCAGTAAATCCTGCTGTTATCATTTTAGCAATATTCTTATCAGTATTACCTGATGATTTACACACAGTACTATACATTAGCATTCTGTGAGCAGTATTATAAATTTGCCTATCACTATAACCATCAATATTCCATTCATAAATATTTTTCCCATTATAACTATTAGAATAAATATATTCATTTTCTTCAATGAGAACATCCATGGGAGTAGGTTTATTATAGTAATATTTGGATGTAGTGGGTCTATCAGCCCATTTGATTTTATTAATTTCATCTTCAGAATGATTATTATCTTATCTAATTCTTCAAATTCTTCATTAAGAGTATTTAAATTAAGATTTCTAAATTTTTCTTCTAATAATTTTTCTATATCAGAAACAGAAGATTTAAATTTAAAATCCTTATATCAGGAGGGGATTGAATAGATGAAGTAGCAACAGAAACAATATTATTTTCTGGTTCTTCTATATGAACATCTGGTTTAATTTTATTAATAGCTAAAATAATTTTATCAATACGATCTTTAAGAGAATTTATTTCTTCTCCTATAATCGTGAGATATAAATTTGTATAATTTTGTTTTTCAATTATCTGATTAATATGTTTAACAGTAATTTGTAACATATCATTCTCAAATAATTTTGAAAAAGCAGTAAAATTTAAAATTTTATTATTCTTTTCTATTATAAAAGATTGTTGAGGAGGATAAACAGATTTTTGAATCTGTCCTGAAGAAATTTTATAATTTCTTTCAAGAATAGAAATATAATCTATAATAAATGTTTTAAAAAACCAAGGAACAAAATGTATTAATTTATTCTGGTTTTCACAATATTTATAAAATGTCGAAACAATATATTCAAAATCTTCTTCAGAAAAACTTTTAAAGTACCAATTTCTGAAAGATTCCCATTTGGGTAAATAAAATTCTGCATTGATCTTTGCTCTAGCAGAAGATCCTTTAGTAAAATCAATTTTTGATTTACTATCCATTAAATACTAAAATTCATTTCTGAAACTGTATCAGTTTCTCTAACTTTTTGAAAGTTACTTTTATGAACTATATTATTTTGATTTATAATTAAATCATCTACTGTATTAGTAGATTCTAATTCTTCTCTAACTTGAGAAGTAGAAGCTCTAGAAGTTTGTGGTATATCTACCATATAATTTTTTTGGTATATCTTTCGTAAATCCTTTTATGTTTCGTAAAATTCCAAATAAGAATCTTATATTCATTATTATTCTGGAGTTTAAATTTCTCCTTTTCTTAGCTCAATTTGAGTTGAAGATGGTATATAGGCTGGAAACCAATAACCTCCATGTGTGCGAAAGCCACTAAGGAAAAGTTTGGTAAAACAATGCCACGTATCAGATTCCTCTTTGATTCCAAGCCTCAGATGGTATCAGAGCCATGGAAATAGTCTGGTTAATAATTTAGCACTTTTTATTCAAATGAATATTTTCAGTATGAAAGAAACTGTTCATAACAGTTTAAATGAAGAATATGATTATTCTGAAAATTTAGATTTATTGAATAAATGGACTATTCCTAAGATAGATTCTAAAATGATCTATAAGTTAGGAACCTTTGAAAGAATTGGTTTTAAACAAGTAGTTAAAACTACAGAATCATCTGTACCTCTTCATAATAATGAAATGGTAATAAGATTATTAAATAATAAAGATATTATGCCTTATATGAAAAATTATAAATTTATTCATATAGGATTAATTCAAATTGCTTTTAGACCTTTAACATTAGAAGGTTTACCAGAAAGCTTCATAGCAGCTTTAAGAGATGGAAGAAATTTGAATTGGAAACAATCCCTTATGGGAATAATTCAATCTAGTCTGGCTCATGGTCCAGTTTATTTTGATGTCTATCCAAATTTATCTTTATCTTTGTCTGATCATAATATATTAGATTCTTTAACATTAAATGTTAAAACTCATGGTTATAATTATACTCCTGGAACAGAAGTTATATGTATCTGTTATCGTATTTATTATAAACCATTATTTACACTAAATCCTATGTGTAAAAGAATAGATAAAAAATTAAATGAAACTATTCTTATAGAAACTAATTTTAATAGATCTAATATTACAACTCGTAGATCTATAAAATGGGAAGAAATAGAATTTCCAGAAAACTGGATAATTGAACAAGCTGTTCCTAGAAATCCTATAATAAATAGAGATTTAGAACAAGTTATACAAACTAATGAAGGATCTGTTCAAATACAGTTTAATAATGAACAAAGAAGATTATTACCCTCTTCTGTTTATGCTAGATCAAGATCTAGTCACTCTTTTATTTCTCCTCTAGATTATATGGTAGATATACCACAAACTTCTAGAGCATCTACTTCTCAAGTTAGAGAAGAATTAGAATCTACTAATACAGTAGATGATTTAATCATAAATCAAAACAATATAGTTCATAAAAGTAACTTTCAAAAAGTTAGAGAAACTGATACAGTTTCAGAAATGAATTTTAGTATTTAATGGATAGTAAATCAAAGATTGATTTTACTAAAGGATCTTTTGCTAGAGCAAAGATCAATGCAGAATTTTATTTACCCAAATGGGAATCTTTCAGAAATTGGTACTTTAAAAGTTTTTCTGAAGAAGAGTTTGAATATATTGTTTCAACATTTTATAAATATTGTGAAAACCAGAATAAATTGATACATTTTGTTCCTTGGTTTTTTAAAACATTTATTATAGATTATATTTCTATTCTTGAAAGAAATTATAAACTTTCTTCAGGACAGATTCAAAAATCTGTTTATCCTCCTCAACAATCTTTTATAATTGAAAAAAATAATAAAATTTTAAATTTTACTGCTTTTTCAAAATTATTTGAGAATGATATGTTACAAATTACTGTTAAACATATTAATCAGATAATTGAAAAACAAAATTATACAAATTTATATCTCACGATTATAGGAGAAGAAATAAATTCTCTTAAAGATCGTATTGATAAAATTATTTTAGCTATTAATAAAATTAAACCAGATGTTCATATAGAAGAACCAGAAAATAATATTGTTTCTGTTGCTACTTCATCTATTCAATCCCCTCCTGATATAAAGGATTTTAAATTTAAATCTTCTGTTTCTGATATAGAAAAATTATTAGAAGAAAAATTTAGAAATCTTAATTTAAACACTCTTAATGAAGAATTTGAGGAATTAGATAAATAATAATAATTCTGAAGATGAGATTAATAAAATCAAATGGGCTGATAGACCCACTACATCCAAATATTACTATAATAAACCTACTCCCATGGATGTTCTCATTGAAGAAAATGAATATATTTATTCTAATAGTTATAATGGGAAAAATATTTATGAATGGAATATTGATGGTTATAGTGATAGGCAAATTTATAATACTGCTCACAGAATGCTAATGTATAGTACTGTGTGTAAATCATCAGGTAATACTGATAAGAATATTGCTAAAATGATAACAGCAGGATTTACTGGCCAACTTAAAGGTTGGTGGGATAATTATTTAAATTATTCTCAAAAAGATGAAATCTTTAATTCCATAAAAATGGAAAATAATATTCAATTAGAAAATGTAGTATATACATTGATACTAACTATGATTGAACATTTCACAGGAAAATTCACTGATAACTAGTGAACAAATTAGAACTTTATTAAGTAATCTAAAATGTAAAACACTTACTGATTTTAGATGGTATAAAGATACTTTCTTATCTCGAATTTATGAGATTCCAGACTGTAATAATAGTTTGTGGAAAGCTAAATTCATAGATGGCTTACCTTTCTTATTTGCTGAGAGAGTTAGAAAAGTATTAAGAAAGGATGATATAAATATATCCTATGATAATTATACTTATGGTAATTTGATTAATACTTGTATTCAAGAGGGTTTAGCTCTCTGTAATGAATTAAAATTAAATAATCAAATTAAGAGACAGAATTTACTAGAGAAAAAACAATTAGGTAAATTTTGTGATCAATTTGGTATGGACTTACCTAATAAAGGTAAGAAGAAAATTAAAGATAAGGATGATAAAATTTATAAGAAAAGACATTTGTCTGAAAGACAAAAAGAAAGAAAAAAGAAAAGAAAAGAAATTCGTGAATCAGCTAAAGCTGATAGGAAAAAAGATAAATACAAAAATAAATTAATAATTTGTAGAAAATGTAAAAAGCCAGGACATTATGCTAATCAATGTTGGGCTAAAAACAAAATTAATAATTTAGATATAGATGATAATCTAAAAGAAACATTATTTAAAATAATAATGGATTCAAATAATAATTCTGATAGTGAAACTGAGAATTCTTCAGAATCCTATAATTCAGAAGAAATTCTGGATAATGAATCAGATATTTCTGATTTAGAAGAATGCAATAATTGTATTCAAGGAAAATATTGTATAAATCCTATAGAGGATAATAATAATAAAATGATGAGTTTTATAAACTTATGTCTCAATTTCAAGATTTAAATATTAATGTTTTAACTAACAATAATATTTTAGAATTCCTTAAGATGATTAAGGATCCAATATTAAAATCTACTATTATAGATCAAATGGAGAATACTGCTTCAACAAGTAATAATGAAAATAATATTCTTGTTAAACAAGAACAAGCATATTCTATGAAAGAAGTTAAATATCTTTTACAGAAAAAATATAGTCAACAAAATCCAGTTACTATACAGGATTTAGTTAAAGAGATTGATAATCTTAAACAACAAATAAAATTTTTACAGGATAATAATAATAGTTTAAATTATCGTATTTCAGTCATTGAAAATCATAATAATTCAATTTCTGAAAGTTTTGAAAATATTCAAGATATTTCATTTCCTGATAATAATCAGAAACATTTATCTGTTTTGAGTATGATAATATCTCAAAAATGGTATACTAATATTACTTTATTAATTGATAATTCTTATAAAAAGAATTTCATTGCTATGATAGATAGTGGTGCAGATTTAAATGTATACAAGAAGGATTAATTCCTACAAAATATTTTCATAAAACTACTCATTCCTCTTCTCATGCAGGAGGAGAACCATTAGAAATAAATTATAAATTACCTAAAGCTTATATTTGCAAAGATAAAAACTGTATTCAAACCAGTTTTTTATTAGCAAAAGATATTTCAAGCCAACTAATACTTGGTCTTCCTTTTATTTATCAAATTTATCCTTTAACCTATGTTGATGAAACAGGTATAATAGGAACTTATCAAGGTAATCCTATTTCTTTTCAGTTTATAACTAAACCTGTTCATAGAATTTTAAATGAACTACAAGAACAGATTGAAAGAAAAACCTTTCAAATAAATTCTTTAAAAGAAGAAATAAAATTTCTTACAATTGATGAAAAATTACAGAATCCTAAATTACAGGAAAAAATAAAAATTATTTATAATAAATTTTCTTTAGAAATATGTAATGATTTACCAAATGCTTTTTGGAATCGTAAGAAGCATATTATCTCTCTTCCATATGAAGAGAATTTTAATGAAAAAAATATTCCAACCAAGGCTCGTCCTTGTCAAATGAATTCTGAATATTTAGAATTATGTAAGAATGAAATTCATTCTTTGTTAGACAAAGGTTTAATAAAACCTTCTCAATCTCCTTGGTCATGTACTGCTTTCTATGTTAATAAACACTCTGAACAAGAAAGAGGAGTTCCTAGATTAGTAATAAATTATAAACCTCTTAATAAGGTTTTGAAATGGATTAGGCATCCTATTCCTAATAAAAAAGATTTATTAGATAGATTAGTTCATGCAATTATATTTTCCAAATTTGATTTAAAATCAGGATTTTGGCAGATTCAGGTAAAAGAATCTGATAGGTATAAAACTGCTTTTAATGTTCCAATAGGACATTATGAATGGACAGTAATGCCATTTGGCCTTAAAAATGCCCCTTCAGAATTTCAACAAATTATGAATGATATTTTTTATAACTATAGCAATTTTATAATTGTTTATATAGATGATATCTTAGTGTTTTCTAATGATATTGAAACACATTTTAAACATTTAGAAATGTTTAAAAATATTGTTATTCAAAATGGTCTTGTTATTTCAAAATCTAAAATGATTTTATTTCAAACTAATATTAGATTTCTTGGTCATATGATTGAAAAAGGAAAAATAATTCCTATTCAAAGAAGTATTGAATTTGGTTCAAAATTTCCAGATATAATAACTGATAAAACTCAGTTACAAAGATTCTTAGGAAGTTTAAATTATATTTCTCCTTATATTCAAAATCTTACTAAAGATTCTGCTATCTTATATGATAGACTAAAGAAAAATCCTTTACCTTGGACAGATAAGCATACTAAAGCTGTTCAAATTATTAAAGATAAAGTTAAAAATCTTCCTTGTCTTATGTTGGCAAATCCCTTATGGGATAAAATTGTAGAAACTGATGCCTCATGATATAGGTTTTGGTGGAATTTTAAAACAAAAAGATCCTCAAACAAAACAAGAATATCTTATAAGATTTTATTCTGGGAAATGGAATAATGCTCAGAAAAATTACTCTACAGTAGCAAAAGAAATCTTAGCTATTGTTAGATGTATTTTAAAATTTCAAGATGATTTATATAATCAAAAGTTTATTATAAAAACTGATTGCAAATCTGCAAAATTTATGTTTAATAAAGATTTTAAACATGATGTTTCTAAGCAAATGTTTGCAAGATGGCAGGCTCATTTAGCTCCTTTTGATTTTGAGATCATTTATAAAAAAGGTGAAGATAATCATCTACCAGATTTCTTAACTCGAGAATATTTATCTTAATGTTTTCATCTACAGATATGTACTCTCGAGGCAGAGGAGAGTCCTCTTATAGAGGGCGAGGTGGTAGGGGAAAACCCCCTAATGTTATAGCACAATATGGAAAACAGAGGCTAATAGCCCAAAACTTATCAAGTTCATCAGCCAGTAATACTGAGCAGAATGAGTTATACAATGAATTTCAAGAATTCTTGAAACAAAAGCAGAAAAATAATTCTGATTCTCAGTCTTCAGCATCATATGCTAATATCATCAAAGAAGATGATAATGATACAGCTCTTTATACAGAGTCAAAACATAAAGAATTAATTCTTCTAATAGAAGAAAAAGATATCCAATGGGAAAACTTGATATTTTACCAATACATCATATGTATATGGTGCTTATAAGCAAAGAGGATATTATGAGAATCTTCTCATATCTACAAAAAGTGTTGATATTACTCACTTTTTCAGTAATACTCAACAAAAAGGAAGTTATAACTTCTCTAAGTTTATTATCAAAAAGATTATATCTATTGAAGAATGGGGTATATCTCCATTGGTTGAAAAAGAGTTTTACTCAGAAAATCATAAAACCAGTTTTAAATTCAATTTCTGGGATTATATTGAAAGTTTTAATAAAACTTTATTATATGAAAATGAAAAAAGGAAACATACATGGTTTCTTAAGATTTGTGAAAATGTTTTCCATTATCCTATTCCAAATTGGTTTTTTATTTGGTGGAAAATATTTGGTCCATCAGCAAAGATTTTGCCAGAGGTTTTTATAAAACCATTCGATACTTGGTTGAATGTTGCACCAATTATTACAAAAAGTTTTTCTGAACATTGGATTGATGGAAAGACTTTATGTCTATTCTTCATGGAATTCGGTATTCCATGGATCTGGAAATGGCAGCCAGAATTTGGTTATACAGATGAAGGTATCCCTTGTCTATGGAGAACTAGCTCTACAAAATTTTGGGATAAAATGTTACGAGAAGATCCAGTATCTGGAAAACTTCATGGTCATGACACCTTACTTCAAATGGAAGAAAAAATTTCTTCATATCAGAAAGATTTGTTGAATCAACAACAAAAAGAGAAAGATGCAATGAGTCCATTTAAAATTTTGACTCAAAAATATTCAGAGATCTATTCTAAAGAGAAGATGGTAGAAATCTACATTGATGAAATGAAAAAAGATCTTTATAAGAATATGGGATGCTCCGATTCAAAATCAGATCAATCAATGGCTTCAGAATTCCAGTAATAATCAATTCATACATCTAATGAAGATGCATGATGCACAGGATCCAGATGAGGATATTCCTCAATTATCTCAAATTGAGGATATATTTGAAAGTTTGAAGAAATCTCTCAAAGATAATACCAAAGATGACTTAGAATCGTTGAAAGTGGAATCTCACTATTCAAGAGTTGGTGGAATAACACATCATCATGGCATATCATGACAAAAAGTGGGTGGCATATCACTATTTACTTTTTGAATTTTGTAACCATGTTACTTTTGCTTTAATAAAGCATTTACTATTTTTATTTTGAGATGGAATCCGGGGTTTGATGTCCGGCTCTTCTATCTATATATAGGCTATTTCTGTGTTCTTAGGAGGACACGGTCGAGTTTGCTCCCCTCTCTACTCTCTCTTGTATACAACCCTTCTGAAGTAAATCAATAAAAGTTTGAAGTTCTGCTTACAACCTTGTAAGTTTACTTGCTTTTATTTTTTGTTTTTATTTTTGTTTTTAATTTAAATATTTCAGTGATTAGCCTGAATGACAGGCTAAAGTATTCGTGCTAAATTATTTTCCTTACTATGACATGATCTATATTTATTTGTAACTTGGAATCAGATTGATATAATAAAAGATTTATTTAAATTTCTGGAATCTAATGTAATATAAGAATCTTTGGTTAGAACATAAGGTAAGAAGATGAACCAGGAAATGATTAACACAAGGTTCGAGTTTATCCGGGAAAAGTAAATTCATGTTGTAGCCCTTCAGCCTGCTTAGCCGAGAAATGGCGTTTAAGGCGTTTATGGGTGATTTTTTATGAATTTATGATTCTTTGGGCCCTCGATAAATCCTCTGTTGTTTAATTTCTCTGGTATATCTTTCGTAAATCCTTTTATGTTTCGTAAAATTCCAAATAAGAATCTTATATTCATTATTATTCTGGAGTTTAAATTTCTCCTTTTCTTAGCTCAATTTGAGTTGAAGATGGTATATAGGCTGGAAACCAATAACCTCCATGTGTGCGAAAGCCACTAAGGAAAAGTTTGGTAAAACAATGCCACGTATCAGATTCCTCTTTGATTCCATCTTATTCATATATATTTATTTATATTTTTGAAATTTTAA
This sequence comes from Primulina eburnea, assembly GCF_022965805.1. Classification (NCBI taxonomy): domain Eukaryota; kingdom Viridiplantae; phylum Streptophyta; class Magnoliopsida; order Lamiales; family Gesneriaceae; genus Primulina; species Primulina eburnea. Next base: position 4,382,696 of record NC_133117.1, on the reverse strand, counting down.
ATTAAATAATTATATAAGTCATATCATAAAAAATTATTATAAAAACGATTTTAAGATTTAAAATTTTAATGTAATCTCTATGAATTCATGAAAAAAATTGTTTTCATTGACGTACGCATCGTGCATGCATATTAATTTTTTTTTGATAATTTTTGTGTAAAAAATATGTTATTTTATTAAGATATGATACTTATAGATTAGATACGATTTACTTAGATATTTTGAACTTTTAGATATACTAGAGATACGTTATAGGAAAAATTGAAAAAGAGAGAGAGACACACACACACACATATATATATATATATATATATATATACTAATAAAAGATGTACATACATTGCATGTGTTATTATTATTTTTAATTTGATTAAATAATACTAAATAATTAACACGAAATTATTTTTGATTTAGAAAAGTTGTTCGATTTAAAAGGGAAGTTTTATTTTGATTTTTTTATACTTAAAATATGGAGTGACTTGAAAAGGTTTTTAGTAGAGTAAGAAAGGTAATTATGAAATTAAATATTTTGGTGTCCTCAAAAGTAGTTATTCTAAGGCCCCACACTTAATATAATATTATATATATATATATATATATATATATATATATATTATGAAAATTACTAATAAACTCACAACAACAAAATTATCTAATAAATATTATGAAAATTAAAACCGTAAAGAAATTTTGGTATCACATTGACATTCAATAGATGAGTGTCAACTAAACGACATATACAAATGTTGACATAGTTGGTGGACATAATGTAAAATCTGATAATTAGTTTTGTTATGTTGTCCTCCAATCGTGCCCACTTCTGTGCCATCATTGATGTGACATTCACTAAGTAAATGTAGAATTTTAATATACTTTATCGCGTCTAATAGATGAGTATCAGTTCAATGATATACACAAAAAGTTAACATTTCAAGAAAATCATCAATTTGGGTCTATAAATAAAAAATAAATCAAGAAATTTCATATTTATTTATTGACAAAAACTTGTGTGAGACGGTCTCACGAGTCGTATTTGTGAGACGGATCTCTTATTTGGGTCACCCATGAAAAAGTATTACTTTTTATGCTAAGAGTATTACTTTTTATTGTGAATATGGGTAGGGTTGACCAGTCTCACGGATTATGACCCGTGAGACGGTCTCACATGAGACTCACTCTTATTTATTTATATATGAGAAAATTATAATTTCAGTATTATATTTATTTATTTATTTGTAATTTTTGTCATATATAATGTTCAATATCAATATCACTATTCATGTATTTTTCAATGTTTGCCAACTACACGCATCAACATTTTGTTGGAGCCACCACATGCTACACATATGTGTTTTTTCATATATTATATTACATACATATATATATATATGTATGTATAATATATCTTACCATATATTAAATTTCCTCCTAATAAAGGCAAAAGATTTGGTGTTATGCACTTTTTTTATATTTTATTATATATTAATAAAATTTCAATTTTTAATTCAAAGATTGTGCATGCCAGTGGGTAAAGTTTTCTTTTTACAACATATCATAGTTTTATTCCTTACACTACCAAATACCAATCCTCTTATTTACCATTTTTTTAGTTTATTATTTCGAATTTCATTTTAGTTTTTTTATTATTTATATGATTTTTTTAATATAAATCACTTTAATTTATAAAAAAAAATACTTGGATAGCAGTAACCCATGCTAGTTGAACTAATTATCCTCACTCACGCTGTTAACAAAAAGCAGGAGAGGAATACACGGCCACCGGGTCCTCGAAACGACACCGACTTCCCCGATGCCAGCGGGAGAGCTCCTCCACCCTTCGCCGCCACCCCCGCTGCAGGGGTCGGCGGAGGAGGAGGCGTGGGTTTGGAACCAGATCAAAGCAGAGGCTCGTTGCGACGCCGAAGCCGAGCCAGCTCTAGCCAGCTACCTCTATTCCACCATTCTATCTCACTCCTCCTTGGAGCGGTCTCTCTCCTTTCACTTGGGAAACAAGCTTTGCTGCTCCACTCTTCTCTCGACTCTTCTCTATGATCTATTCCTTGATATCTTCTCCAATGACGCTACCCTCCGCTCCGCCAGTGTCGCCGACCTACGCGCCGCCCGTTTCCGCGACCCCGCATGCGTTTCTTTCTCTCACTGCCTTCTTAATTATAAGGGATTCCTCGCTTGCCAGGTATAATTTTTATTTTTTTCGTTTTTATAATTGCTATTTTGGCATTCCAAGCTTGCCTCTAAAATTTTTGTGGGGATTAGGAATTTTAGAGCTCTTGAAATCTTTATTAACTCGATTTTTTATTTGACTGTTCATGTAATTTGTATTTTAGTTGTTAATACTGAGAGCTGACAACTCCAAGAAAATTTTGGTGTAGCTGCTATAGCATAACAGTTTCCATTCTCCAGGAAAGATTTTCATAGTTTGATCATTCACCATTTTTTGTTTTCAGTTTAGAATTGGTTTAAAGTGTAAGTTTTCCCCCTTTTTCAGTCATTGATTATGCTCTTTAATTGTCCATTTGGTGGATATCTTTCTCCATGTATTAGGCGTCAATACGTCAAATATACGTAAAATTTTCAGTATCTTCAGGCTGAATATCGGCAAATTTTGAAGTCTCGAGTTTGAATTCAAATTTCAAGCTCGAGCTGCGGAGTTCCACTCGAAAAACTTTTGATCATGTTTGTGATTGGTTAGAGTTTGATAATTTTGGATATGAATATAGTAATATTCGAACCGGCTTAAGAAGCTTGTAAACCAGCTTGAAGTGTTTGCATCAGTTCGTGCATATGATTAATCGACACACAAACTGTGTGTCCACTTGAAACTTGTGGAACAGAATGTTGATCCCATAACTTGATGCTAATATCTGTGATAAGCTGCAACCTTTATACTTCAAGCCACTTCATTTCCTTTGTATCTGCGATGTGCTACTTACAATTGATCACATATTTCTCCGTGTGTTTTACACGCAAGGCCACGCTCAGAAAATTAAGCGGGGAATGAAAATTTATCTGATGGCTGAATTCACAGTTATCGCATATTTTGTTGGTTAAACGCATTATCGATGAGTCAATTGTTTACCCCTTGAATATTTGTCGTTGGTGGGATAACTGCTTGCAAAACCGTGGACATAGTGAACAACCTGGAGGACTAATATTTTGGGAGGTCTAGCTTGATGGACCAAGCATGCTTTTAAGGATGAATGAATCATAGGGACCATTAGGAGTTTATGTCACTTGTCATGGATGAAGTAAATAAGATTTAAAGTTTTTTGATGCCGGGGAAATAAAGTTCGTCTTATGTATTTAATCAATTTATTATGCCTGAACTCAAATTACGATGGCTGTTTTTCTGATTGAAAATTTGAATCTTTTACTTGCTACATTTGTCCATTTCTATTTTTACTGCCCTCTTGATGTCTCGTTTTCTGCTAAATATTAGAAATGAAGTCATCGTATTTACACTCTCAGGCTCACAGAGTGGCTCACAAGCTCTGGTCCCAATCCCGAAAGCCTTTGGCCCTCGCACTTCAATCCCGCATTTCGGACGTCTTTGCAGTTGATATCCACCCAGCTGCCAAAATCGGAAAAGGCATCCTTTTTGATCATGCAACTGGAGTGGTAGTCGGGGAGACTGCTGTGATTGGAAACAATGTATCCATTCTTCACCATGTGACGCTAGGAGGAACTGGAAATTTTGGTGGAGACAGGCATCCCAAGATTGGTGACGGGGTTCTGATTGGTGCCGGGGCAACGATATTGGGGAATGTGAATATCGGGGAGGGGGCCAAGATTGGTGCGGGATCAATGGTTTTGAGAGATGTCCCTCCAAGGACGACAGCAGTGGGAAATCCGGCGAGACTGGTGGGAGGGAAAGAGCAGCCGACGAAGCACGAGGAGATTCCTGGGGAGTCTATGGATCATACATCATTTATATCCGAATGGTCGGATTATAGTATATGATTTCAATATTCCGTTATCATATCAGTACTGTACTAATATTAGGTGATTTCTAATTCTATGAAGCACTCCTGTTTTGGTCATGAATTATAATAAAAATATAGTTGATGATGAAGATGATGCAAGTTTAATCTTTTATAGTATTTAAAGTCTTTTTCTAGAGGAATAAATTATCATGGGATATTTTGAAAAAGGCGTTCTGTATTTGCATCAAAATCTTTATTAACACTTTTTTTGATGCAGGAATCCGTAATTATTATCTTTCGTTGTATATTGGATACACTTTCGAATTAAAACAATAACTTGTAAATTACGACAGTAAGAAATATTTATTCTTTTTAGTTATGCAATATTTAACCCAAAACTCTATTTTAAAACAATTCTACTTTGAAATAGTGTAATTTTTGTACCAAATACAATATTCATGTCCAATTTTTACTTCAAATCTTATTCTAAAAAAAAATATTCTTGAAATATTTTATTTTATTTATTTAATTTTTTTAGTTATTAAATGTATATTTTTTAAATTTAGTGCATTTTATATTGTATATATTTAATATTATATTTTTAATAATTACGATAATATTACATTTGGAAAATATTTTGGTGATTTTGGAGGATCTGGATCCGATTTTCCAAATTATTGATGATTTAGTTTGTTTATCTTTTATTATATTTGTGTTTAAATTATCTGATTTCGAATTCGTATTTTTATTTTAACTGTGTACTTGAATGTTTAAATATTATTCAATAAATTTGTGTGTTAGATGTTTAATTATAAAATTATTTTAAAATATATTTATAAATTTATATAAATAAATATCTAATTACTAAAATAATAAAATAATATTATTTAAATATATCTAATTATTAGCGCAGGGTTCCCTGAAAATAGCGCAGCTTCCATTGGAGAAGGCCCTTGCGCAACGCCATTTTTGGCGCAAGGGGTTGGAGATGCTCTTAGATAAGGGATTTGTTATAATCGAGTTTCGAACTTGATGATTGATCTCAAATTTGAGACATTAGTTCTATATTGATGTATATCATATATATTTAGGGAATAAAAATACATCAAAATTAAAATCAGAAATAGTTTTTCTTTTAGTTATCCATCTTAAATAAATTTGAAATTTTATGTATAATATTTCTTTTAAAAAAAGCGTATGTATCACGTCAAGGCTTTCTCCCCTCCACACCTAAATAAAATTGAAATTCCGCGTACAATTTTTCTTAAAAAAGAATTATTATAATCCCTCAAGGCTTTCCACCCTCACTACCCTAAATAAATTTAAAATTTTGTGTGTATTTTTTTCTATGAAACCTATGTATCATCCCCAAGGTTTCTCCCTTCCCCATCTTAAATAAATTTGAATTAAGTGAAATTTTTCTTTTTAAAAAAAATGAGTAGGTCTCTTGTGAGACGCTCTCACGAATCTTTATCTGTGAGACGGGTTAACCATACTGATATTCACAATAAAAAATAATACTCTTAGCATAAAAAGTAATATTTTTTCATGGATGACCCAAATAAAATATCCGTATCACAAAATACGACCCATGAGATCGTCTCACACAAGTTTTTGTCAAAAAATCATGTATCACCCCTCAATGTTTTCTCCCCCCTCACAACTTAAATAAATTAAATTTTAAATAAACATGTTTGTACATTGTGTGAAAGTTAATAGTCGCACGAGTATTGCACGAGAATGTGTAACTTATATATTAACTAATATTTTGTGGAAAACATAAACTATACTTAAAAGGTACAAACTTTGAGTTATATGTAAGCCTGATGTAAATGTAATCTTTACATTCATTATGGATATATTCCATAATATATAAACACTGGAAATTATACGAATTCAAACAATGCAACCTTTTGGTACAAAAGAACAAGATCCAAGCAAATCATGCATGTATACATAGGGACGGAGCCAGAAAATTTATAAAAGCGGATTGGCATGGAGAAAAACCTTCGGGAGTGGAACAAGTTTTTTATAAAAAATTAAAACTGCTCATCTGTTTTGAGGATACAATTTACAAGCATTGCCTTCTAGCTTTTTCCCTCGGCTCAAATCCGGATGTCACCTGATCAAACAAAAAACTCTAAACCTCTTATTTTCTTCTGTTGTGATGATATAACTCGGATGGACTTTCAAATTTATATAAGGTGATGGGGAGAGAGATAAAAGAACGGTCGATACATAATTTTTTCTTTTTAAAAAAAGTACACGTAAAATTTCGAATTTATGTTGTAAAACCCAAGATTTTAAGTTATCGTTTTATCATGACAATATATTTTGGATATCAGATTTTTATTTAATTTTAGGATATGAGATTTTGCAAGATTTTAGTGAATAATAATATCGTGTATATTATTTAATATTAAGCAGATAAAAAGCTAAGCTTTGAGATAATTTTTGATACCGGGATAAAAATCAAGCATGTGATAATACCAATCCTAGAATTTCGAATTCAAAAGTTTGTATACCACATAAATTTCGAAATTTGGTTGGGTGAATATTTAGATCACGATTTTGATGAAGATTTGATTTATAATTCAAACACACAAAAATTCTTGATCACGATAGTAGCCAGCCCCTATAAATAGGAGGGCCACCTGACTCAAAAACTCACACCTCATATCATAGCATATTTTCGAGAATCCTCTCTAGTTTCTTAGGATTTTTCGAGCACAGCGAAGCGCTGCCGCAGTCCAGCCACCGTAGTTTTTCAAGTTTTCTTCAAAAATTTAAGGTAAGTGGGCTATTTTAATGTTTAAAATTTAGGTTATGCATATGGGATTATTTTCGAAAATTTTGAAAGAAAAAAATAGTCGAGTATAATTTTTCTTCTACTTTTGTGTTGTCATACGATTTTAAAAACACTGTGAGGAATCGACCGTATATGGGTGGGAATCCCAACCATGACGTACCCTTACGCGGTGGGGGACATAACCGCTATACGGCCTCGCCCCCTTAGAGGAGTAAAAATTAGGGACTGACGTCAGTAAACCATAGAAGGTAGATAAATCGCAGTGTTTGGAAAAGTTATGCAAGTATGTGTTTTTTTGAAAATTATGCATATTGTTTTATTGTGTTCGATATTCCCCCGCTTGCTGAGTATTCCCAAATACTCACCCCCCTTACAACCTTCCCAGATAAGCCTGAAGAAGAACTCGAGGATGAGGAGTCCGAACAGTTTTGGGGATGGTGAACGAAAGAAGAATTTAGTTTAAGTTATTTTTTTTACGTTCCGCATTATAAACTCTGTCGTTTTTTTTTTTGTTATTCCATTATTGTAAAGACAATATTTATTTCGGTTGAAATATGAATTATAGACTGGTTTCGGTTTAAACTGTGCTACGAAGGCTCGTTGTTTTCAATTGCGTGATTGTTAAACGACGCCGGTGTCAAACCCGAGTTTCGGGGCGTGACATTTAAGTGGTATCAGAGCCGCCAGGTTCAAAATCCGAGTGGAAAAATCGAGTTTCAAAAAAAAAAAAAAAAAATTTCGGCCAAACAGCGCCTTAGCGCGCCGCCGCATTCTTCCGCCGATTCCGGCCGCCTCAGGTATCTTCTGTTCGATCGGAGACCAGTTCCGAAATCTTATCAACGAGACGAACAAAAGCCCTCAACTAATTTTTTATTTCGCGTTCGTATGCGACGAGAATTTTAGATCTACCATTTCTCGCATAAACCCTAAATCGCCGAAACATTGTGGTCCAATTACCCTATCAATCCTACTTCGATTTTAAATTAAATTTTACCGAACGATATAAGATTCATGGGTAACGTGTCCCCTTAATCAATTTTGAAATCGGATAACCCAATCGAAAACGCCCAAATTCGAGTTTAGTGAGCGAGTTGCGCGATTTATCCGGCGAAATCAGGTGACTTTCCGACCGATTCTGGACGTTCCATCACCGGTTCCGTGACCATGACCCTGTCGCCGACATGGGCCTTTATTCCGACCGTACTCCGGCGAGTCAACTCGGCCGAACCATCGAGTCAACCCGCCGATTTCTCCTATTCCGGAAATTTTCGGAAATTTCAAAAAAAAAAAAAATTCACATAAATTTCAATACCCTGCTCTATAAATTCTTGATATTTATTTTGTCCTATATTTTTTTATATATTCTGAGCATTTCCTTTCTTTATTGTTCCCAGGAAATTACTCGTACGCGTCTCACCGCTCGTAAGAAAGTGACCCCGATTGCTCTCATCGAATCGATTCAGTTGGATGGTCACCAATCTTACGCGCACACCCAGAATATTATGCGTTCTAACGGGTGGGCCCTCAGGAACCATGAGAAAACTATCAGAAGGATGAGGGCTACCAACTTCAAGAGGAGACAACAGGTGGAGGACCTGACGACCAAGCTGGAGGTAAAAGAGAAAAGAATCAATGAGGTCTTTGAAATGTTCAAGCTCGTCAACGAACATAATTCCGAGCTTCGAGACTCATTAGTCACAGCATTGGGTCAAGCTAAGCAGGCAAGGGAGGAAATGGATAGGCGCACTACAGAGTTAACTGAAGCACGACAGAGAGATAAGCTGAGGATTGACGAGTCATGGGACGTGGTCATGCAACTATCGGAGTGTAACCAAAAGTTAATCAAGGAGGTAGACGAAAGGAAGGCAAAGGAAAAGGTGCTCATTCAGAAGAAGGATGCAAACTACGCGCACGCAAGAAGTGAGTTGGATATTGCGATAGGAAAGTTTCTGACCCACAAGGAACAGATTGCTGAGTTGGAATCAGAAAATCAAAACCTCCAGATGCATCTTGCAGAGTTCTTGGACCCAGAGATGCCAGAATCCGAGGATGAAGAAGCCCCACCTGACGTACAAGAAAATAAATGAACATGACCAATCTAGATGAAATAAAAAATGTACTGAACAAAAGGAAATGTAGCAACAACGGAAAGAAACTACTAAAAAGAAACGGTCCACTAAACGTTCTAATCTGCTATCTCGCCATTCCTTACTGCTACGTCAGGTGAGGCTTCTTCATCCTCGGATTCTGGCATCTCTGGGTCCAAGAACTCTGCAAGATGCATATGGAGGTTTTGATTTTCTGATTCCAACTCAGCAATATGTTCCTTGTGGGTCAGAATCTTTCCTATCGCAATATCCAACTCACTTCTTGTGTGCGCGTAGTTTGCATCCTTCTTCTGAATGAGCACCTTTTCCTTTGCCTTCCTTTCGTCTACCTCCTTGATTAACTTTTGGTTACACTCCGATAGTTGCATGACCACGTCCCATGACTCGTCAATCCTCAGCTTATCTCTCTGCCGTGCTTCAGTTAACTCTGTAGTGCGCCTATCCATTTCCTCCCTTGCCTGCTTAGCTTGACCCAATGTTGTGACTAATGAGTCTCGAAGCTCGGAATTATGTTCGTTGACGAGCTTGAACATTTCAAAGACCTCATTGATTCTTTTCTCTTTTACCTCCAGCTTGGTCGTCAGGTCCTCCACCTGTTGTCTCCTCTTGAAGTTGGTAGCCCTCATCTTTCTGATGGTTTTCTCATGGTTCCTGAGGGCCCACCCGTTAGAACGCATAATATTCTGGGTGTGCGCGTAAGATGGGTGACCATCCAACTGAATCGATTCGATGAGAGCAATCGGGGTCACTTTCTTACGAGCGGTGAGACGCGTACGAGTAATTTCCTGGGAACAATAAAGAAAGGAAATGCTCAGAATATATAAAAAAATATAGGACAAAATAAATATCAAGAATTTATAGAGCAGGGTATTGAAATTTATGTGAATTTTTTTTTTTTTGAAATTTCCGAAAATTTCCGGAATAGGAGAAATCGGCGGGTTGACTCGATGGTTCGGCCGAGTTGACTCGCCGGAGTACGGTCGGAATAAAGGCCCATGTCGGCGACAGGGTCATGGTCACGGAACCGGTGATGGAACGTCCAGAATCGGTCGGAAAGTCACCTGATTTCGCCGGATAAATCGCGCAACTCGCTCACTAAACTCGAATTTGGGCGTTTTCGATTGGGTTATCCGATTTCAAAATTGATTAAGGGGACACGTTACCCATGAATCTTATATCGTTCGGTAAAATTTAATTTAAAATCGAAGTAGGATTGATAGGGTAATTGGACCACAATGTTTCGGCGATTTAGGGTTTATGCGAGAATTGGTAGATCTAAAATTCTCGTCGCATACGAACGCGAAATCAAAAATTAGTTGAGGGCTTTTGTTCGTCTCGTTGATACGATTTCGGAACTGGTCTCCGATCGAACAGAAGATACCGGAGGCGGCCGGAATCGGCGGAAGAATGCGGCGGCGCGCTAAGGCGCTGTTTGGCCGATTTTTTATTTTTTTTTTTGAAACTCGATTTTTCCACTCGGATTTTGAACCTGGCGGCTCTGATACCACTTAAATGTCACGCCCCGAAACTCGGGTTTGACACCGGCGTCGTTTAACAATCACGCAATTGAAAACAACGAGCCTTCGTAGCACAGTTTAAACCGAAACCAGTCTATAATTCATATTTCAACCGAAATAAATATTGTCTTTACAATAATGGAATAACAAAAAAAAAACGACAGAGTTTATAATGCGGAACGTAAAAAAATAACTTAAACTAAATTCTTCTTTCGTTCACCATCCCCAAAACTGTTCGGACTCCTCATCCTCGAGTTCTTCTTCAGGCTTATCTGGGAAGGTTGTAAGGGGGGTGAGTATTTGGGAATACTCAGCAAGCGGGGGAATATCGAACACAATAAAACAATATGCATAATTTTCAAAAAAACACATACTTGCATAACTTTTCCAAACACTGCGATTTATCTACCTTCTATGGTTTACTGACGTCAGTCCCTAATTTTTACTCCTCTAAGGGGGCGAGGCCGTATAGCGGTTATGTCCCCCACCGCGTAAGGGTACGTCATGGTTGGGATTCCCACCCATATACGGTCGATTCCTCACAGTGTTTTTAAAATCGTATGACAACACAAAAGTAGAAGAAAAATTGTACTCGACTATTTTTTTCTTTCAAAATTTTCGAAAATAATCCCATATGCATAACCTAAATTTTAAACATTAAAATAGCCCACTTACCTTAAATTTCTTGAAGAAAACTTGAAAAATTACGGTGGCTGGACTGCGGCAGCGCTTCGTTGTGCTCGAAAAATCCTAAGAAACTAGAGAGGATTCTCGAAAATATGCTATGATATGAGGTGTGAGTTTTTGAGTCAGGTGGCCCTCCTATTTATAGGGGCTGGCTGCTATCGTGATCAAGAATTTTTGTGTGTTTGAATTATAAATCAAATCTTCATCAAAATCGTGATCTAAATATTCACCCAACCAAATTTCGAAATTTATGTGGTATACAAACTCTTGAAATTCGAAATTCTAGGGTTGGTATTATCCCATGCTTGATTTTTATCCTGGTATCAAAAATTATCTCAAATCTTAGCTCTTTATCTGCTTAATATTAAATAATATACACGATATTACTAAAATCTTGCAAAATCTCATATCCTAAAATTAAATAAAAATCTGGTATCCAAATTATACTGTCATGATAAAACGATAACTTAAAATCTTGGGTTTTACATATGTAATGTCGGGGAACAGGAGAAAAGTATGGCTGGGTCGTAGTTCTTTCTTAAAAAAAAATCAAACATAAAATTTCTAATTTATTTAATATAACGAGGTTTTATCATCGTTATTATGATTTTAAAATAGATCAAATATTGAATACTAACAACATTTAAATCAAGCGTTACAAAATGGTGAATATTCATTCATTGTCACGTCCCGAGCCCGGGCTCGGGCCCGAGTAACCCAAGTTGCTATAGAAGTCTATTGTAAGTCATTATAAACTCATTTTAAATCTTTCATTTTTAAGATGTGGGACAAAGGTATCACAATCACCCCTCCTTCAGAACGCGACGTCCTCGTCGCGGCCTGACCCCTCGATCCATCAGCACCGATAATCTAGAGGTGGCTCCTACAGGTTCAAGAGGTGGCTCCCGTCATGTAGCACTTTGCCCCGCAGGTTCAAGAGGTGGCTCCCACGCACGTAGCACTTTGTCCCGCATAGCACTTATTTCCCGGTGTTCCATGCTGGTGACCAGCTCTGATACCATTCTGTCACGTCCCGAGCTCGGGTCCGAGCCTGCGTGACTGCACAATGAGCCTCTATAGCAATTACTTCGTATTCGTCCTCGCTTTACGAAAATGATTAACCCAAGTTGCTATAGAAGTCTATTATAAGCCATTATAAACTCATTTTAAATATTTCATTTTTAAGATGTGGGACAAGGGTATCACATTCATTTTCCCAGAAAGGACTTTATTAATTAATCTATAATATAAACCCTTAATCGAATTATATAGCTTGATTTATAGGTAACTTTTACATTTTTTCTACATATTTCATGTAATAATCCAAAAAAGTTGCATCTTTCTGCAATAAATAAATACTGGACAGTATACCTGTATAATGGAGATCTTCAAACTCTGTGCAACAGAAAAAAAACACGAAAATCTTTGGTACAAAAAAACAATATCCAAGCAAATCTTGTATACAGAGCGAAAGACCCCGAAAATCTATCACTGGTAAAGGGAGAACTCGTAAAATATTCTATATTAAACCAGAATAACTTCTCCGTACGTATAACGAACAATTGGATTTGCTAAGTAATCAATCAAACTTTGAATTCAAAGCAAACTAAATTTGAATTCAATGAACATCATTTTTGAATTATAAACACGTGTTGATTAATAAAAAAATATTAAGTTTGATTATGTATGTAATAATGTTTTATTTTATTTTTTCTAAATTTCATTTATATATACCCATCAATTTTTCATTTCAAGATCACACTAAAACGCAAAATCCTTCCAGCTACAATCATAAGTGTAGAAGTAAGATAAATGATTTAGTGTGAGACTTTTTAAGGATTTTTTTTATCCTTAGAAGGAATATGATTAGTGAAAAGAAAGTGAGCTGAGCGATAAATACTTTGTATTCTCAATTCTCTTTTATTTGTTATTAATAAAGAAATGATCTCTTTGAAAAGTTTAGAATGTACGTAGTATAATTTTGGGGTGAATCATTATAAATATTAATGTTCATCTTATTCAAGTGTTGATATTACTTGTGATGTTCCGCTAAGATATTATCTCGTTTATTTCTCTAATATCCCAACATGATTATGGTGGCTCCATTGAGCAGTTTATTATTCTTTATTTTTAGAAAAAATACACATCAAAATTTAATTTTCTTTAAGATGGGGTAACCACTAAACAGTCAATTTGAGAAAGGGGTATGAATGTAAATGAGCCGAATACTATCACGTTCGAGCTTTGCTCGTTTAAGTTATATATAGGCCCAAGCTCGGCTCGAACTCGATTCAAACTTTTATTATTAAGCTCGAGGTCGACTCATTTGAAAATTAATGAGCTCGCGAATAGCTCAAACTCGGTTCGTTAATAGCTCGTTTATCATGTTTAACGATCATAGCTCGAGCTCGGCCCCTTAAGCGAACTCGTTTTTGATCTCGTTAAACATGCTCGTTTTTAGCTTGTTAAATAAACATTTTTGGAGGTCGTTGAGCAATTTTAGTCAAAAGACCAACAAAGATATGAGGAATTAAGAGATATGCTTCTCATTTATAACATTTCAATATCTTATATTTCACTAAAATAACAATGTGAGACAAAAACTCATGACTCAACTGTGAGGCCCGGGGTCGAAGAGGGCGGGAGGGTGAACGCCGGTGCCATCAGTTACACGGACAATGAGCGGCTCCTGGCAGGCTTCTAGGTGGAGGGAACATGAATGAACCGACCCACACGGGAATGAGAGGGATTCCGAGACTGTTCAATGTAATGGACTGTACAGTTGAAGAGGGCTTAAAAGATTTGATTTGTACTAATCATATCACGAAAGTGCATCTTCTTTTCGGTAGCTCATCACATAAGAACTCTAAAGTTAAGCGTGCTTGACTTGGGGCAATTTTGGGATGGGTGACCTCTTGAGAAGTTTCTCAGGGTGCGTGTGAGTGAGGACATAAGCACGCTGGAAAGACCCGTCTTGATACAGTGAGGACAGTCGTCGAATCTGGGGCGTTACAAGTGGTATCAGAGCCGACCTCTCTTAGTACGGTGTGGTTCGGGGACGAACCAAGCGGAAGCTGGTGGGCATGTGAGGCCCGGGGCCGAAGAGGGCGGGGGATGAACGCCGGTGCCATCAGTTACACGGACAATGAGCGGCTCCTGGCAGGCTTCTAGGTGGAGGGAACATGAATGAACCGACCTACACGGGAATGAGAGGGATTCCGATACTGTTCAATGTAATGGACTGTACAGTTGAAGAGGGCTTAAAAGATTTGATTTGTACTAATCATATCACGAAAGTGTATCTTCTTTTCGGTAGCTCATCACATAAGAACTCTAAAGTTAAGCGTGCTTGACTTGGGGCAATTTTGGGATGAGTGACCTCCTGGGAAGTTTCTCAGGGTGCGTGTGAGTGAGGACATAAGCACGCTGGAAAGACCCGTCTTGATACAGTGAAGACAGTCGTCGAATCTGGGGCGTTACATCAACAAGCTAGCCAAAAAAATAGCTGATACCCCTATAAGGGCCCGGGTCATGGATGACCCAGGAAGTTTCATTGGGTAGCCCGTATAGAAATCAGGAGGGCGATTATTACCTACACGACTGGGCACTTCATGCATAGCCGGGTATTTACTTACCTCCCGGACAACTAGGGACCGGGTTTTCATGCTAAACCCGAGGGCTCAATACCCGAGTAACTTACTTAGAGGATCTTATAGATTATAGGGAAGAAAGCGACTGGGCGGGAAGTCAACGTCTTTAGCCTGAACGTATCCCCAAAAATATTGAGAAGAAAGGGACTGGACATGCAGTCAACGTCCCTTATTCTTGGAGTACCCTTGAAGCTATCGGGAAGAAAAGGACCCGACAGGCCGTCAACGTCCGAGGGTACAAGTAGTAGGTGAGAACGCGCATCAAGGTAACCCTAGCTTCTCCTCCTATAAATAGCAGGTATAGTTGACATTTTACAGGTCTGAATTTTCTCCATTCTCAAGCATTCATACACATTGCTTTAAGCTTCTTCCTTGACAAGCCTGCTGACTTAAGCATCGGAGTGGTCACGCCGGACACCCTTCCGGCGCCCATTCACGAGTTCTCTTCTTGTTTGCAGGTGTTGAGAGAAGTCGTTGCCCATACTCAAATTCCCAAACATTATAAATTATTGATTTGACCCGGTGGAGCTTCTGACCCGGCTCACCCATTTCATCGAGGTCACATCAATAGCCAAGCTCGATCTCACGAACATGCTCACGAGCTTACGAACCAAAAATCGTACAGCTCAAGCTCGGCTCGATAAGCTTAACGAACGATCTCGAACAAGATTTTTATCGAGCCGAACTCTAAATAGCTCGGAACAACTTGATTCGATTACATTTCTAAAGAAAGGGCTGAAATGCATTTTAAAATTGGAAATGGTCAAAGCACATTCAAATTGCGTGATAAATTAATTTCTCACGACTCTCATCAGCTTTAGTTGACTTGGCCAGGTTCGAGAATATGGCTATGCTGCACTGTTACACCGATAGGATCAAGTGTAAAGTGTTTTTGACTACGCTAGTGGATTCAGCTCAGAGGTGGTTTGATGGGTTAGCTCCATTAAGTATTAAATCATTTGAGGATTTTCAGAAAGCCTTCTTACACCATTTCAGCAGCAGTAAGAAGTATAAGAAAATTGCTTACATTTTGTTCGAGGTGAGACAAGGGCCGGAGGAAAGTTTGAGGATGTATATCAAGAGGTTTAACAAAGTGGCTTTGGATGTGCCTACTTGTGCTGCGGAGACAAAAACTACTGCCTTCACTCAAGGCTTAAAAGAGAGTGAGTTTTTCAAGTCATTAACGAAAAAAGTGCCTGAAGATTTTGAGGATTTGTTGTCTCGGGCAGAGAAGTATATCAACATGGAGGAAGCCCAGAAACAAAAGAGGGAAGCCATCAGGAAGGAAAGAGAGGACCGGGCGCCTAAGCCCGAGGAGAGAGGACCACGGCGGGGTAATCCAGGGCACTTTTCCCCACATGTGCCTCTGAAAATTATCCGGGAGAGAGAGGTACAAGAATGCAGTAGGGACCCAGTTCCCGATCACCCGTTGTCTCAGCCCGAGAGAAGTGGATTTTGTACTAGGCACGGAGTATGTCAGCACAGTACGGAGAATTGTAAGGCTTTAAAGAGAAATTATGTTCCACCCGGCAGTCAGGGATATAATCAATCGGTCAATAGGTCGAGAGGTCCACCTTGGACCCCCCGGCCACCAGTACCTAATGCTCGAGTAGACTCAAGAAACAACCCGAGGAATGATATGGGTAGGAAGAGGGAGCCAGAACCCGAGAAGAGGAGGCCTTTGTCCCCTGCTGCTGGACTGATTAAGATGATATCGGGAGGATCTACCGATGGAGATTTAAATCAGGCCAGGAAATCAAGAAGTAGGCGGGAGTGTCTGGAGGTGGAAGGATCTAGGAGGAATGAGGCCGTGATCAGTTTTGGTCCGGAGGATCTAAAGGGAGTAAACATGCCGCATAACGATGCCCTGGTCATCCAAGCTCGGGTGGCCAATTACGACATTATGAGAGTCTTTGTGGATTCCGGCAGTTCAGTCAATGTGATTTTCAAAGAGGCCTTAGTGCAGATGGATTTGCAAGGGTTTAAGTTGGAAGTTGTGGAGACTGCCCTTTTTGGTTTTGCTGGACATGCGGTTTATCCGGAGGGAGAAATTGTTCTGCCACTCACTCTAGGCTCCCGGGACATCAAGAAAACGGTCATGACCACCTTCACGGTGGTGGACTCCCCATCATCTTACAATATCATTCTGGGGAGGCCGGCCATGAATGAGTTGAGGGCAGTAGCATCTACTTATCATCAAAAGATCAAATTTCCAGTGGGAAGCCAGGTGGGAGAAGTTCGTGGAGATCAACCCTCTTCCCAAAAGTGTTATGTGGAAGGTATCCGGGCAGATCAAGGCAAGTCGAGAAAGGAGGGGAAGAAAGCCAGGGTGGAGGAAATGTGGAAGGGCGGAGTGGAGAAAGGAGAAGTCCACTTTGTGGCAGAGGAAGAGCAGGAAGCTGTGGAGATAGGACCAGGCCAACAGATCCGGGTGGCCCGAGACCTCGATATATCCACTCGGGTCAGTCTACTTAACTGTTTAAAGACTAATATTCATGTGTTTGCCTGGTCCCAACAGGAATTAACGGGGATTTCGTCCCTGATATCTGAGCATCAATTAAACATTCTCCCGGGGGCTCACCCGGTCAAGCAGAAGAAGAGGCACTTTGGTCCCGAGAAGGACAAAGTTATTGATGAACATGTGAGAGAGTTGCTGCAAGCAGGCCACATTCGGGAGATACAATTTCCTACATGGCTCTCGAATGTGGTGCTGGTACCCAAAGCCGCCGGGAAATGGAGAATGTGCGTTGATTTTCGGGACCTCAACAAAGCTTGTCCCAAGGATCATTACCCATTGCCCCGGATTGACCAGTTGGTGGATTCCACCTCAGGCTTCGAGCTGCTCAATTTCATGGATTCCTATCAGGGATATCATCAAATTCCCTTGGCAAAAGATGATCAAGACAAGGCCAGTTTTATCACCTCGGGAGGTACATTCTGTTATGTTGTGATGCCTTTCGGGTTGAAAAATGCAGGGGCCACATATCAGCGTTTAATGGATAAAGTTTTTGAGAAGCAGCTGGGAAGGAATCTGGAGGTTTATGTGGATGATATTCTGGGAAAGTCGAAGGAGGTGATTGATTTTATTGCTGATTTGGAGGAAACCTTTACCACTTTGACATCTTATGGAATCAAGCTCAATCCTGCTAAATGTATTTTCGGAGTCAAGAGTGGTAAGTTCTTGGGCTTTATAGTGACAGAGCGGGGAATCGAGGTCAATCAAGAAAAAGTGAAGTCCGTCTTATGTATGCCTTCTCCCCGATCTGTCAAAGAAGTGCAGAAGCTGACCGGGAGGATTGCCTCTCTATCTCGGTTTATATCTCGATCAGCCCACAGAAGTTATCCTTTCTTTCAGGTCCTCAGAAAAGCCCAAAAGTTCGGATGGGATGACAAGTGCGAGCAGGCTTTCCAAGATCTTAAAAATCATCTGGCCGAGCTCCCAGTTCTGGTAAAGCCTGAGCCTGGGGATAAGTTGTTTGTCTATTTATCCACTACTGAATATGCTGTCAGCTCTGTCTTAATAAAGGAAGAAGGCTCAGATCAAAAGCCTGTCTATTATGTCAGTCACGCTCTAAGAGGTCCCGAGCTGCGGTATAGTGAAGTGGAGAAGATGGCCTTGGCTTTAGTTGTGACTGCCCGAAAATTGCGACCTTATTTTCTATCACATCCTATTATCGTCCTTACTAACAGCCCGCGTGGAAGAATTATGACTCACTCTGAAGTATCCGGGCGGATGATCAAATAGAATGTGGAATTGGGGGAATACGATATTGAGTATAAGCCCCGGGTGGCCATAAAAGCGCAGGCTTTATCCGATTTCCTATCTGAGATGGTTCAACCTGCTGAGGAAGAGATATGAAGGGTGTTTGTAGATGGGGCTTCTTGCCTGGTTGGATGTGGAGTCGGAGTCGTGATAATCTCCCCATCGGGAGAGAAGACTAAATTGGCAGTCAAAATTGATTCCCGGGTAACAAATAATGAAGCAGAATATGAGGCTGTTCTAGCCGGTATCCGAGTTGCCCGAGAAATTGGAGCGGCCAAGATTATATTGTATTCCGATTCACAGTTGATTACTCAGCAGATCAAGGGCGTGTATGAGGTCAAGGACGACAAAATGCTCAAATATTTGCATCTCATCAAAGCCCAGGCAATTGTATTTGTGGATTGGAGCATCGAACAGATACCCCGAGAAGAAAATGGAGAGGCTGATGCCCTAGCAAAAATGGCTGCTTCTTTGTCGGAAGACAGCACCCGGGAGGTTTTGTTTGTTTCCCGAGTAGTTTTAGCTATTGAAGAAGAGGAAATGTTGACAATACCCGAGGATTCTTGGATGACCCCTCTGATCAAATTCATCTGAGACAATGAATTGCCCGAGGAGAAAGCTCGAGCACAGAAAATAAAAAGACAAGCCCCCAGGTTTGTTCTCTTAAATAATATCTTATACAGGAGATCATTCCAGGGACTATTGTTGAAGTGTTTGAGCGGGAAGGAAGTGATTTATGTTCTTCAAGAGATTCATCAAGGATGCTGTGGTGAGCATTTGGGAGGAACATCTTTAGCTCGGAAAGCGATGCTAGCCGGGTTCTGGTGGCCGACTCTTCACCATGATTCAGCTCGAGTGGTCCGGACTTGTGAAGGCTGTCAACATTATTCAAACTTTCAACACAGCCCAGCCACTCCTATGAAGCCTATTTGGGCATCTTGTCCTTTTGATCAATGGGGTATGGATATAGTCGGTCCATTCCCGGTTGCCCGGGCTCAGAAAAAATTCTTGTTGGTGGCTGTGGATTATTTCTCTAAGTGGGTGGAAGCCGAGCCCTTGGCTAAAATCACCGAGCAAGAGGTTTTAAAGTTCTTATGGAAGAATATAGTATGTCGCTTCGGCATACCCCGTCGATTGATTTCGGATAATGGAAGACAGTTTCAAGGAAAAGAAATAACATCTTGGTGCCGGGAAATGAAGATCACCCAGTCCTTTACTTCTGTTGCGTACCCTCAGGCCAATGGGCAGACAGAAGTTGTAAACAGAATCATTGTGCAGGCTTTAAAGACCAGACTACAAGGCAAAGGAAAGGACTGGGTAGAAGAATTGCCTAGTGTACTATGGGCATACAGGACTACTCCCCGGGCACCTACTCAAGAAACTCCGTTCAGCCTGGTATATGGATCTGAGGCCATCCTTCCTGTTGAGATCGGTCAAACATCTGCCTGGGTAGAATCTTACCCGAGCAACAACGAGGATAGCCGTGCATTGGAACTTGATCTATTAGAAGAAAAGAGGGATCATGCCATGATCCGGATGGAAGCATATCGAAACCGGGTCATGAAATCCTACAACAAAAGGGTCCGAGTTCGAGACTTGCAGATAGGGGACTTGGTTATGAAGAAGGTTAATCCAGTTGGGGACGTGGGTAAGCTCGAAGCTCGATGGGAGGGGCCTTACAAAATCATTAGGAGAGTTAGTTCAGGATCTTTTTACCTGGAAGATGCTCAGGGTAAACTTCTTAAGAGACCTTGGAATGTACTTCATTTGAAGAAATATTATGCTTAGCCAATGTATAGATGTAATTTTCACTTTGAAGAAATAATAAAGGATCGTTTTCCTCATACTTTTGTCTACTATAAGTGATAATACCTAAAACTGAGGAGAGATAAGCCCAGGGTACTACTCCCTGGCTCGGGGCTCCGTACCTCAACCATTCCAAAGTCCCGGGACCTGTTTCCCGGCCTGAGGTTCCGCACCTTAGTCTTACATAAGCCCAGGGTACTACTCCCTGGCTCGGGGCTCCGTACCTTGACCATTCCAAAGTCCCGGGACCTGTTCCCCGGCCTGAGGTTCCGCACCTTAGTCTTACATAAGCCCAGGGTACTACTCCCTGGCTCGGGGCTCCGTACCTCGACCATTCCAAAGTCCCGGGACCTGTTCCCCGGCCTAAAGTTCCGCACCTTAGTCTTACATAAGCCCAGGGTACTACTCCCTGGCTCGGGGCTCCGTACCTCGACCATTCCAAAGTCCCGGGACCTGTTCCCCGGCCTAAGGTTCCGCACCTTAGTCTTACATAAGCCCAGGGTACTACTCCCTGGCTCGGGGCTCCGTACCTCGACCATTCCAAAGTCCCGGGACCTGTTCCCCGGCCTAAGGTTCCGCACCTTAGTCTTACATAAGCCCAGGGTACTACTCCCTGGCTCGGGGCTCCATACCTCGACCATTCCAAAGTCCCGAGACCTGTTCCCCGGCCTAAGGTTCCGCACCTTAGTCTTACATAAGCCCAGGGTACTACTCCCTGGCTCGGGGCTCCGTACCTCGACCATTCCAAAGTCCCGGGACCTGTTCCCCGGCCTAAGGTTCTGCACCTTAGCTTTTCATTAACCTAGGGCACTACATCCTATTAAGTGTCCGTTCGTTCCAGGCATTTACATCACAGATATCCATTTAAAGTGCGGAAGGCTAATACCCGCTCACATAATTTGGTATCTTAGTTAGTTCTCAACACTTGGAAAATTGTGAGATTTGTTAGAACAAGAATATCCTGATCATATAAGGATCGAATGCTGAATTTTTATAAATATTGCAAAGAAGGATAAAAGGAAAGAAAATATTGCATTACTACGAAGCCCGAAGGCAGAGAGTGAACTTAAAAATCAAAAGATTACAAGCCTATTCTATATCAACAGGGCTGGTTTCTGGCTCTTTCTCCTCCTCGGTCGGCTTCTCTGTTCGCTCTGCTTCTTCCACTCCAGGTTTTTCTTCTTCCTCCCCCTCTACAGACTTCTCCTGCTCTTCCTCCTCTCCAGGTTTGCCTTCCCCTTCCTCCTCTTCGGATGCATCTTCATTGTCTCCCGCCCCGGCTCCTGCAAGGGATGCAATGGCTAGCCTGAAGTCTGGGAAGTTTGCCTTATCCTCAGGTATAAGCCCAGCTTCTTTAAATTGTTGGCGACATCTGTTGAAGCTGGTCTTAAAGAAAGGATAGGCTCGATCCTCAACTGCTGCCTTGAATTCTGAGGACTCCAGGAAGGAAATCCTCAGTTGCTCCTTCTGGCTCTCAAACTTGGCCAGGGCCACCTCCGCTTTCTCAGCCCGGGACATCTGTTGTTCTATGGTGTCCATCAGGGAGAGGTTCTTAACTTCAAGAACCGAATTGTGTCCTCGGAGAGCTTCCTCCCTGACGTGACCTTCATTTATTTCATCCCGGGCTTTGGCCAGCTCCGCCTGGGCAGACTCTATAGAACCCCGAAGGGTAGCCACCTCTTCCGCGTAAACTCCCTTTAACCGGGCCAGCTCCGCTTGAATGCGCTCGTGCGCTTCTTGAATAGCTTGAAGCTGAGGAGCTTGTCGATTGGTCAAGGAGGTCACCTCTTCGTGGGCCGATATCATCATGTGAGCTCCCTGTTCAAAAGAGAAGGTAGATCAAAATAGATAAAAATAATAAGTGAGGAAAAAGAAAGAAGAAGAGAAAAGAAGCTTACAGCCAGAAGCATGTTCACGCCCTCCTGGTACCGAGGGGTCGGCGGCACACCCTAGAGGAAGGCCTCATCAACAGGAAGGAGCATCTGCTTAAATAGGTTTACTCCGACTCGGGAATCTTTTTCAGTAAAGAAACTAGCCCGAGCAGAAGGTGCTGAGGGGAGGGACCCTTGTAAGGACTCTTGGAGAGATCCTTGGGGAAAATCTTGAAAGGGCGCCTGGTCATAACGCAGAAGGGGAGGTGTGTCTGACTGGTGCGCTTGAGAGGAAGCTTGACCCCCCTCTTGGTCATCTTCGCTAATAGTCAGAACCGGGATGGTCATCATTTTTCGCTGCCTCTGGCGAAGGGGGAGGGTATCTTCCTCCTCTTCTCGAGACTCAGGTGCCGCTCTCTTTGATTCAGATTGTACCCGGGCCGTCTTCCTTACCTTGGCCGCCGCATCCTCAACTCCCTTTTCAGCAGCAGCCTTCCGGGCTGCCCTCCTCTTCTCCTTGGCTGCCTGTTCGGCTGCCCATTTCTTGGCAAAAGCCTCTTCCATTGAATCTGCATAAAGAGCAGGAGGAGGTAAAATACGAGTGTAAATATAAAGTAAGAGAGAAATTGCATAATGGATAAAGGAAAATTACCGGGTTGAAGACCCGATCCAGCAACTTCATCGATCACTCGGTCAATCGGATCCTCAACCCGGCCACTTAAGTGATGGGTAACTAGTTGCTCTTGGGTAATAAAGATGGAGGAAGAAAACTTTTTACCCTCTACCAGGGCCAGGCTTCGGGTATAAAATTCCTCAAATTTATATGCCCGGGGAAGTTCTGGTTGAGCAGGAAGAGAGTCGAGGAACCCGGTTGGGCAATCAATAGCACCCGGGAGGCGAATGAAAAAATATCTTCCTTTCCATCCCTTTTGAGAGGAAGGGATATGTAGTGACCCGGAGGAGTACCGCGCGGCACTATCCACTTGGCGCCTCTAGACTGAGCATATTGAGATCCTTTGTGACTCCTGTTTCTTGACTACCCTGGTATCATATCATAGCATGTGCATTTCATATAGGCTTGTATACTCATGCTTTTGTGCTGGGCGTTCTTATCGCTCACGTCCTCGGTTTTGTTTATCTTGGACACCCCATTCCCACGGGGCAGGCCTCAGGTTGGATGGCTCAGGAGGAGGATGAGGAAGACATTGAGTAGCCGGTTGTTTTAGTTCTTCAATACTGTTTTGTTTCGATATGGTTGTACCGCATATTTTCATTTTAGTTTGAATTGTTCTGGACTTCGATTGGGTTGTATAACTATCGTTTGTTGACCTTTTCCGCCATTATCTCTGATTGTAATTAATTAAGTTAATTGCATGCTTAAATCTTGATTAGTAGGTGATTCTGGAACGGGTCACTACATTTATGGTATCAGAGCATGCTTATGATTTTGGGACATAGATTCTGTTTTGGGATTTTCGTTGACCATTTTACCATTTTTCCCCATTCTATCTTGTAGCGATGGCTGACCACCTTGGTGATGAGAGTAGTCAGGGGAGTGTAGGTCGTTGGGGTGACCAGTACGATCGTAGGCGTCATCATTGTCATCGTCGTGATGGGCCTAGGCGTTTTGAGATGCACCGTTTCATTCAGATGGGGCCTAAGCCTTTAGTCGGTGGTGAGACTCCCGATGTTGCTGAGGATTGGTTAGAGCGCATGGAGAGTTGTTTCCGTGCATTCCAATGCACCGAAGAGCAGCAGATGGAGACCCTTGGTTTTCTTCTCGAGGGCCGTGCGCGAAAGTGGTGGCGATCGACTTCTGCGCCGATAGTCCAGGCTCAGGGTAGGGTGACTTGGGCCGAATTCCGTGCAGCTTTCATGCAGCTATATTTTCCTCCAGCTCTTCGCCAGGCAAAGACGATTGAACTTCTGAATCTTAAGCAAGGGAGTATGTCTGTTGATGCATATCAGCAGAAGTTCTTCGAGTTGTTACCCTTTGCTCCTCATATTAGTGGCAGTTCTGAGGCCAAGTATGACCATTTCCTTCAGGGTCTTAACCAGGAGATCTTTGATCGAGTCACTGTCTGCGATAATCCTACTTCTTATGATGGGTTAGTGAACCGGTGTCGCCAGGCAGAGATCAGTCTCCAGCGTGGTAGGTCTATTATTTCTTCTAAACCTCCGAATACTTTGAGCCCTCGATCTCAGTCTTTCAAGAAGTCAGGTTCTTCTTCTTCTGGATCTGGATCTCGGTCTAGCGGTGTTTTTCGCTTTGGTAAGAAGAAGGTTTCTTGTGTGCATTGTGGGAAGAACCATCCATCGGAGCAGTGCCGATCAGCCGCGGGAGCTTGTTTTCAGTGCGGAGAGATGGGTCATCTTAAGAAGAATTGTCCTCAGTTGCGAGGTGGAGCAGGATCTGGTTCCGGATCTCAGACGACTGTTCAGCAGAGGACACAAGGTCAGGCAGTGGGCGGTTCAAATCTTCGACCTCGTGCCCAAGGTCAGGTATTTGCGCTGAACCAGGATCAGGCTGCAGATGAGACAGGGAGAGTCATAGCAGGTACTTTTTGTTTATGCAGCATTCCTGCTTTTGTTCTTATTGATACCGGAGCATCACATTCATTCATTTCTGCACGATTTGTTAAGCGTCATAAGTTACCGTATGTTTCTCTAGACGTCATTCTTTCCGTTTTTACTCCGATGGGTCATTCGGTGTTAGCAAAGCGTCTAGTGATGGGTTGTCCTTTAGATTTTGAGGGCAACGAGTTGACTGCGAATCTTATGATCCTAGAGATGGAAGATTTTGATTGTATTCTGGGTATAGACCTGTTGACTACCTACCGAGCTACTGTGGATTGTTACCAGAAGCTTGTTCAGTTTCGTACGACTGAGAGCTCTAGTTGGTTTTTCTATGGTGAGGGAGCGCGACCTCCGATGCCAGTGGTATCTGCTCTGAAAGCATGTCGTGCTTTAGAGTCGGGCGGGGAAGGCTATCTCATCTATGCGATTGATTCATCCACAAGTAGTGTTGATACAGATGATATTCCAGTGGTTTGTGAGTTTCCTGATGTTTTCCCAGATGAGATTCTTGGTTTTTCTCCGATTAGAGATGTGGAATTTGGCATCGAATTAATGCCAGGGACTACACCGATTTCTCGTGCCCCCTATCGTCTGACTCCGTCAGAGATGAGGGAATTGAAGCAGCAATTGCAGGATCTTCTTGATAAAGGTTATATTCGCCCGAGTGTTTCACCTTGGGGAGCTCCAGTCTTGTTTGTCAAGAAAAAGGATGGAGCGATGCGATTGTGTATTGATTATCGCCAGCTGAATCGTGTGACAATCAAAAACAAGTATCCATTACCTCGTATTGATGACTTGTTCGATCAGCTTCAGGGTACCTCTGTTTACTCCAAGATTGACTTGCGATCGGGTTATCATCAGATGAGAGTAAGAGATGATGATATTTCCAAGACTGCATTTCGTACTCGATATGGGCATTACGAGTTTCTAGTTATGCCATTCGGATTGACAAATGCGCCAGCGGTGTTCATGGATCTGATGAACCGAGTCTTTCGGGATTTTCTAGATCAGTTTGTTGTGGTTTTCATCGACGATATCTTGATTTATTCTCACACTGTGGAAGAGCATACCCACCACTTGAGGATTGTGTTGCAGATTCTTCGCGAGAAGCAATTGTATGCTAAACTGAGTAAGTGCGAGTTCTGGATTAATCGTGTAGTATTCCTTGGTCATGTGATTTCCAAGGAAGGAGTTTCTGTGGATCCTAGCAAGATTGAGGCAGTGCTGAATTGGTCACGTCCGACGACAGTGGCCGAGATCCGTAGTTTTCTAGGCATGGCAGGGTATTATCGTCGCTTCATCGTGAATTTCTCTCAGGTAGCTAGACCATTGACGCAACTTACTCGGAAGGATGTTCCATTTGAGTGGTCATCTGAGTGCGAAGATAGTTTCAGAGAACTTCGTCGACTTCTGACTTCTGCACCTGTTTTGGCGTTACCGTCAGGATCTGATAGTTTCAGTGTTTACACCGATGCCTCCTTTCAAGGCTTAGGGTGTGTGTTGACGCAGAATGGTCATGTGATCGCTTATGCTTCCAGACAGTTAAAATCTCACGAGGAGAAGTACCCTATTCATGATCTAGAATTAGCTGCTATTGTGTTTGCGCTAAAGATCTGGCGTCATTATTTGTACGGTGTTCAGTTTGAAATCTTTACTGACCATAAGAGTCTTAAGTATCTGTTCACTCAGGCTGAGCTGAACATGAGACAACGTCGTTGGATGGATCTACTAAAGGATTATGACTGTGTGATCAAGTACCATCCAGGTTCTGCGAATATCACAGCCTATGCTCTTAGTCGCAAGGTGAGAGCCTCTGCACTTCAGACCAATGCTATGTCTAGTGCTGTCCAGGATTGTTGTTCGTTGGGGTTTAAATTCAAACATCGGAAAGGTATGGAGAGCATTCGTGTTGCTACCATTTTATCTGAGCAAACTTTGTTCACTCGGATTCGAGATGCTCAGATGTCTGATCTCAAGACTCAGAGATTAGCTCGGTTGGTTGGTGGAGATAGCAATTTCCATTATCAGTCTAATGGTCTTCTGTGTTTGTCTAATTGGGTTGTAGTACCAGAGGATGATACTTTGAGGGAAGAGATCTTGTCTCAGGCTCATCGAAGCAAGTTGAGTGTTCATCCGGGAAGCAACAAGATGTATAAAGATTTGTGGACACTATTTTGGTGGAAAGGGATGAAGCGCAGCATTTATCAGTTTGTCTCCAAGTGTCTAGTTTGTCAGCAGGTTAAGGCAGAGCACCGTCGACCGGGAGGATTATTGTTGAACTTACCTATTCCTGAATGGAAGTGGGAGCATATCGCGATGGACTTCATTACTCACTTGCCATTGTCTTCGAGGAACAGTGATGCTATTTGGGTAGTGGTGGATCGACTCACCAAGTTTGCTCATTTTCTGCCATATAACCGTGATTTCACTTTCGATCGTATGGCTCGATTGTATATTCAAGAGATTTTACGTTTGCATGGAGTGCCAGTCAGTATTGTTAGTGACAGAGATCCTCGTTTTACCTCACGATTTTGGGGTAGTTTCCAGTCAGCATTGGGTACTTCACTAAGTTTGAGTACGGCTTATCATCCAGAGACCGACGGTCAGTCAGAGAGGACTATCCGTACACTTGAGGATATGTTGCGAGCTTGTGTTATGGATTTCGGACCCGCTTGGCAAGAGCAGTTGTCTTTGATTGAGTTCGCATACAACAACAGCTATCATCGTAGTATTTGGTTGACACGCCTGCCGGGCAGGTGTCAAGTGCATGGTAACTGTTGGACACGTTCATGCATGTAAGGTGAGGTGTCTTTGTGCATGTTGCCTAGCGACAGATGTCCGGATGCATGGGATTTGGTTGACACGTTCATGCATGTAAGGTGAGGTGTCTTTGTGCTTGCTGCCTAGCGACAGATGTCCGGATGCATGGGATTTGGTTGACACGTTCATGCAGGCTGAGGTCTATAAATAGGCCATGGGATTTCTCATTGTGGAGGGGGTACTGTGTGTTTAAATGCAAGTTTTAGCTCTCTAGAGCAGCCCAGAAAGGGAAGAGCAGCCCGGGAAGGGAAGATCAGCCCGGGAAGGGAAGAGCAGCCAGGAAGGGAAGAGCAACCCGGGAAAGGAAGATCAGCCCGGGAAGGGAAGAGCAACCCGGGAAGGAAAGATCAGCCCGGGAAGGGAAGAGCAGCCCGGGAAGGGAAGATCAGCCAGGAAGGGAAGATCAGCCCGGGAAGGGAAGAGCAGCCAGAAAGGGAAGAGCAGCCCGGGAAGAGAAGAGCAGCCCGGACAGAGCAGCCGGGCATAGCCGACAGTCCGAGAAGGGCAGTCAGGGAGCTCAGTTTTGTCTTCAGAGGGCTGACGACGGACTAGACCCGATTGATAGGATTTCCTGTGGACTAGGATTGCTTTACTAGAGATACGAAAGTACTATCCGAGATATCCTGGTCGAGTATACATTCTTATATGTGTTGCATGATTATTTGCTGCATTGATATATGTCATATGATGCATGCTATTATGTCACGCTTTATGCTGCATGCTGCATTTCATGTTGAGCCGTATCTCTTTCGAGATAGCCTTTATTGTTGAGCTGTATCTCTTTCGAGATAAGCTATATCTTGTGGGGCCGCTCAGCCCTGTCTTGTGGACGCATGGACACCGAGAGTACACAGTGGCCGACGGGTCCGGAGGGCTTCGGTGATCCGGGACATTTTAGGTCCACGTCTGATCTTGTAGTGGATGTAGTGACCCAGAGGAGTACCGCGCGGCACTATCCACTTGGCGCCTCTAGACTGAGCATATTGAGATCCTTTGTGACTCCTGTTTCTTGACTACCCTGGTATCATATCATAGCATGTGCATTTCATATAGGCTTGTATACTCATGCTTTTGTGCTGGGCGTTCTTATCGCTCACGTCCTCGGTTTTGTTTATCTTGGACACCCCATTCCCACGGGGCAGGCCTCAGGTTGGATGGCTCAGGAGGAGGATGAGGAAGACATTGAGTAGCCGGTTGTTTTAGTTCTTCAATACTGTTTTGTTTCGATATGGTTGTACCGCATATTTTCATTTTAGTTTGAATTGTTCTGGACTTCGATTGGGTTGTATAACTATCGTTTGTTGACCTTTTCCGCCATTATCTCTGATTGTAATTAATTAAGTTAATTGCATGCTTAAATCTTGATTAGTAGGTGATTCTGGAACGGGTCACTACAGGATATCATCAAGAAAGCGGGCATTAAGCCGGGCAGAAAGGGAAAAGGCATTATCTCCTAATCTACAAATAAAAAAGTAATGAAAAACTTTGGAATTCATTACTAGATCATGTATCCGGAAGAGGACAAAGACTGAAGCCATGATCCGGAAAGAATTGGGATGGAATTGATTAATAGGTACACCAAAGAATTTGGCAACCTCGATATAGAATGGGGAGATAGGGAATCGGAGACCATTTCGAAGCTGGTCCCGGAAAAAAGTAATATAACCCGAGGGGGGTTGATCAGCCCGGTCAGAGGGATCGGGTATGATAATAGGGTAAGAAGAAGGGATGGCCCCTAGGGTTCGAAGTTCCTCCTTTGCTCCTGGACGCAAGGAGCTTGGCAGAGAAGAAAACCAGGGAATCTCTGGGATCTCGGTGGAAGGACGGTCGGAAGCCCGGACCTTGCCTTTACCCTTGTCTTTTTTAGGGATCCGGGAAAGGCCCGAAGAAGAAGGTTTAGAGGGTCTGGAAGAAGATGGGGGTTTCAAGCTTATAGGTTTTCTGGTGGTATGGGTAGAAGGGCGGCGAGAAGTGGGAGAAGGAGACGAATCAGAACGAAGAGCAGTAGATTCATACCCCGCCGAGCCTCGTGCATTAGCCCCGGAGGTGGAGGAAGTAGAGTTAGACATGAGGGAGAGAGAAAACTTACAAGTGCGGTGGAAGATCGTCGGAGCAAGGAAATTTTGAATGCCGGAAACTGCGAGAAAAGAATTTGCAAGGGCTTCGCCGAGAATGGTGATTTGAAAGTGATTTTTGGAAAACCCTAGGGTTGCTATATATAAGGGATGAAGGACGATCTGGACCGTCGACTGAAAACACGTGTGCGGTCTCGATGCGCCTCGGAAATCGCAACGGGCAGAATGAAAGGACGGCTACGCAGATTGAGGCGTCATGATGGCTTATCTACTCGGAATGCGAATCGACTGTGGCGGTTGTTCAGTGGGGCCCATATCATTTTAATCCTGCGTCAATCACCTAGGGGTATGAAGTGTTATCTTACTTTAAGCCCGGGAGGTTTAAGGCCCCGGCATTTTGTTTTAAGCCCGGAAGGTTTAAGGCCCCGGCATTTTATCTTGAGCCCGGGAGGTTTACGGCCCCGGCATTTTTATGTTCTGAGTTTTGAAGGTATCGGACCTCGGAGGTATGTTTTGAAGGGGTATGTTATAAAGATCTTATGTTCGAGTATAAAGAACCTAGTTTTTAGGGATTATCGTATAGTTGTTGTTTTAGTACGCATGAATCGACGAAGAAGTCTGTTTGCAGATAGTAAAAAGACAATGTACGTCAATAAAAATATTCACTACATAGAACATCAGCGAGTTGTTATAATGTTAATTCTCGCAGATACTTCATCTTGCCACTCAGTTATCCAGTTGGTTAACTCGTGAATACGAAGATTGACAAAAGACTCATAAGTCCTTATCTTTTCCAGCTGATGCCACTCCTCCCGAAGCATCATATGTAGCAGAACATGATCAATAACCAAGTCTGTAACTCGGGCCACTGCAAATTCTCGGACATACTCCCTCGCTCTTGCTCTTTGTGCCCGAGTAGGGACGAGACCGTTACGGTAGGTAAAGTCCAGATCGTGAACTTTGTCCCGCACAGTCATAACCTTCACCCATACGCGTTGCTCGAGCCTTCTCTTCAGCTCCTCTAGACGAGGACGCATGGCATCCGTCACCAAGACGTGAGTACTGCTGCAAGCAGTAGATCCGCTTGAACTAGACATACCGGATTAATAATCACCTTGTGGTTTGCTACCGTTTTATTTATAGACAAGCGTCTCTCAGTATGGGGAAGCCAAAAGATCCCAACCAGTCGAAGCGTTTCCTTTGTTGTTTCAAAGCAGGAGTTGATTGAAACCGTCGAATCTAAACACGTGGGCAGTCAGGATATCCCTTGAAAATCGTGCTAGGAAGGTGAAGGGGCATTGAAGGTTACCAAGGCGCCCGACTGATACATCTGGGAATACGGAACGCTCTCATTCGGTGAAAGTTTTAATGATGAGTTGTATAACATCCTGATACCACGTGAGTAAGTCCGGGAGGTTTGAGGCCCTGGCACATTATTTTAAGTCCGGGAGGTTTGAGGTCCCGGCACATTATTTTAAGTCCGGGAAGTCCGGGAGGTTTGAGGCCCCGGCACATTATTTTAAGTCCGGGAGGTTTAAGACCCCGGTACGTTATTTTCAGTCCGGGAAATTCAAGGCCCCGGCGTTTTATTCCAAACAGAGCTCTAATACTTTATTTAAAGTAGGTGAGATTTTTGTTCCGGATGATCCAATCTAAGATTTACGAATTATATTCGGTTTTTCATTGATTAACGTGCGAAGAAGAAAATGAAACAAATAAACACATTTTATTCATAAAGGAATCGCTCGTGCCTAGCATCAATTATTAGTACACCTACGACATCCTGCCACTCGTGGATCCAGTGGGTTAGTTCAGGAGACTGGGCGATGTTAAAGGACTCAGAGGATGAAATCTTTTCCAGTTGACGCCCTTCCTTCAGCAGCATCGCATGAAGCAGGACTTCGTTAGTAGCTAGTTCTGCAACATGGTTTACTTCGAGCTCCCGTTTGTACCTCCTTGCCACCGCTCTTTGTGCCCGGGTGAAGGCCAAACCCTCTTGGAGCGAGGCATTAAGATCTTGAATCTTATGCCACGTGGACATTACCTTCGACATGACCAACTCCTCAATGGTCCTCTTCAGATCCTCCAGATGAGGATGTAGGGTATTGGGCGCTGGGACGTATATGCCACTGCAGACCGTAGATTCGCTCGAACTTGCCATGTCGAAGGTGTTATTTCTTACCTTCCATTGCCTTCATGTATTTATAGGCACGTAGCATTTATTATTGAGGTAGGCGAAGAGATTGTTACGAATATCGAGGTACTAAAGTACTAGTCGTCAGAAGAGGAAAGGACACACGCGATTATCGAGGCGTCAGACTCATTCATTCCCCGAAATACGAAGCGTCTCCAGGAAGGAATTAAGGCTGACACCTGTCATCATAACAATCGGGACATCCAGGTAAGCGGGGTAACATTTCTCTTGAGACCGGGAGGTTCGAGGCCCCGGTATATTATTGCAAGCCCGGGCGATACGACGCCCCGGCATGTTCCTTTTAAGTCCGGCGGATATACTTGAATCGAACATATTAAGGTATCCTAAATAATCCTTCTCAAAATGATAAACGATGGTGATAGTTGGATGGAATAGACGTGTGTCATTAATGCACTAATCAGTACGAAGCAACGTTTTCTACGCCCGAGATGTCGCACCCCTAGGTCTTTTCGATAAGACTTGAGAAGATGGGGCCCCGGTATTCCCTCCGCAACCCGAGAGATGCGGAGCTCGGGCATCCTTTTTGTTAGAAATACGAAATCCTCACGTCTCCGTTTGTTACTTATTATTAGTTAATCTTGTCAGTTGAGTGGTGCAGCCCGTGGGATATGCATCAGATAAAATAGTACAAAGACAGTAAACTCGTATAATAATTTTATTTAAAGAAATTATTGCGGATTACATCGAAATATGCCTCATCTACAAAGGCTTTCCATAGATACATCCAACGTCTCACTTCTTGTGTAGCCCTTCCTTCGTAGCTCTTGGTGTCAGTGATATCGTTGAGAATGTTCCTCTCTTTACGGAGCATCAGTTCGTAAATTTCGCCAGCAGCCGGGGAGTATTAGCCTCACCACAGTAGTAGAGAAGTTGTAACTCCTGCAGTGCCTCCCAGAAGGCAAGAATCTTGTGAAAGACCTCCTCCTCTATTTCCGTCTTTTGTCTCTCCGCAGACGCATTCATGAACTCTTCCGCCAGATCGGGGACGTTGGGATCGCTAGTACCTGCCATTATATCTTTCTAGCAACACTTTGCTGGTATGATGGCGGATCGGTAAGGCAGTATTTATAATAAGAACAAATTAATAATGACCGTGGATCTTCAAGATGCCTGAACGGTTGAGATAAGTTTTGGAAATTGTGCCGGGAGGTGAAAAGGCGTGCACAACTGTCGAGGTGTCAGACTTATCCATTTCTCGAGATATGGAGCGTTTTCTAGTAGGAATTAATTTTGGGTGCATCTCATTGTAACGAATGCGAAATTCAGGGACGCTGGATAACAATTCATTCGGGTCCGGGAAACAAATCATCCAGGCGTGACATCTCCTCTACGGGATATTTGAAGGCTCCGATGCTATCATACACCATGAATTATTTCGCACCAATCGGGACAGCGACTGAGACTCTAACCCGACTATTTTAGGGATGGGTGGTGATACCCCTATAAGGGCCCGGGTCATGGATGACCCAGGAAGTTTCATTGGGTAGCCCGTATAGAAACCAGGAGGGCGATTATTACCTACACGACTGGGCACTTCATGCATAGCCGGGTATTTACTTACCTCCCGGACAACTAGGGACCGGGTTTTCATGCTAAACCCGAGGGCTCAATACCCGAGTAACTTACTTAGAGGATCTTATAGATTATAGGGAAGAAAGCGACTGGGCGGGAAGTCAACGTCTTTAGCCTGAACGTATCCCCGAAAATATTGAAAAGAAAGGGACTGGACATGCAGTCAACGTCCCTTATTCTTGGAGTACCCGTGAAGCTATCGGGAAGGAAAGGACCCGACAGGCCGTCAACGTCCGAGGGTACAAGTAGTAGGTGAGCACGCGCATCAAGGTAACCCTAGCTTCTCCTCCTATAAATAGCAGGTATAGTTGACATTTTACAGGTCTGAATTTTCTCCATTCTCAAGCATTCATACACATTGCTTTAAGCTTCTTCCTTGACAAGTCTGCTGAATTAAGCATCGGAGTGGTCACGCCGGACACCCTTCCGGCGCCCATTCACGAGTTTTCTTCTTGTTTGCAGGTGTTGAGAGAAGTCGTTGCCCATACTCAAATTCCCAAACATTATAAATTATTGATTTGACCCGGTGGAGCTTCTGACCCGGCTCACCCATTTCATCGAGGTCACATCAATAGCCAAGCTCGATCTCACGAACATGCTCACGAGCTTACGAACCAAAAATCGTACAGCTCAAGCTCGGCTCGATAAGCTTAACAAACGATCTCGAACAAGATTTTTATCGAGCCGAACTCTAAATAGCTCGGAACAACTTGATTCGATTACATTTCTAAAGAAAGGGCTGAAATGCATTTTAAAATTGGAAATGGTCAAAGCACATTCAAATTGCGTGATAAATTAATTTCTCACGACTCTCATCAGCTTTAGTTGAATTATTTAATGTCAATAATAAATGCCATGCCATGCCATTGCACAATTAATGCTTATATATATATATATACACACACACACACATATATAAATTACCTCTGTCTGACCAAGATTTTGAGATCATCTAACGGTTTTTTGTTCCTTCTTTGTATTTTTTATATATTTGCAAAGTAAAAATTTAAGAACTGTGTTAGCCAATGTGATTTATCCAGGACAAAAATTTATGTGAGACGGTCTCACGGGTCGTATTTGTGAGACGAATAATGACAAAATATTATTTTTCATACTAAGAATATTACTTTTTATTGTGAATATTGGTAGGATTGACCCGTCTCAAATAATAGGATCCGTGAGACGGTCTTATATGAGACCCACTCTTTATCCCGTGAGTATCAAAAGATAGTTGTTATAAGTTCTATCTTCATGAAAAAAGGTAAAAAATTAAGAAATGTCAAAACTATATTTTTTTTGACCAAAATCATTTTCAGAGTGAATGGAAATTAGAAATTTGAAAATTTGGACTTTAATACTCATTAAAAGAGTATCCAACGAACTTGAGCAGATGAACCTCCAAAGCCAAAAAATCTGTGACTTTTCATTCAGAGGCATGGAGCTCTCGTGAGATCTTCTCATTCATCATGTGAGTAGTTTTAAAGAATGAAACATGTCATAAAAACTCTCACCGCTGTTCGATTTATAAATATTCAGGGCAAACTACCGATCATATGTTCGTCAACCTGGTTAGCAAAATCCACTGTCGAGCTATAAATCACGAAAAGAAATGAAGGACTTCTCTCTGTTTCTGCTCAAGAATGCTCTCGGTGCAAAGATGAAAAAGGGGTTCAGAAACTTTTGCAACAGTGACATCTCCACCTCCACACTAGACCAGAACAAAGCAGCCGATCGTCATGCGTTGGTGGCACAACCAGTACTTGTTAACTCTCCGTCGTCCCGGGAGAGCCATCCGACGCTGGAGGAGATGATATTGAAGTTAGAGATGGAGGAGAGAATGGCTAGAAGATCAAAGGTACTCAACGACGGGGAAGTCGTGGTTCAGCATAGAATGTCGTGTGTAAACAGCTCGGATATCCTGAGAAGCGCGAGAAACGCCCTGGATCAGTATCCTCGGTTTTCGCTTGACGGGAAAGACTCCATGTATCGGTGTTCATTCGCGAATTTGGGGCAGGTTGAGAGAACTGACCAGATATTAATGCCTGGTCGGGAGAGTGTCATTTGGTGCAGTCCAGGGGTGGTGGCCAAACTTATGGGGCTTGATGCGATTCCGGTTCCAGTAAACACTAGGAATATTATTAGGAGGGAAAGGCTGATCGGCGCCATGTTGAAGAGGCAGAAATTGAAAAGAATGGCAGCTCATGGTCATCAAAGCAGCAGCAGGAAACATGAATATTTAGAGATCGAAAAGGAGACCCGCGATGGCTTCAGATTCAGATAATGTTTGCGGTTTCGGCATGAACCAAGGATGTATCTAGAAAAATATTCGAGCTTGGGCTAAGTGAGAAAATATGGGGGTGCGGGTTACTCCTGTGTATGATACAAAATAATTTTTGTATTTTTTAATGGAAAACTATTTATTTTATTTTTTCACTAAAACATAAAAAATTATTACAACACGATCTTGTAATAATTCTGACGTTCGGAAGGTAGTTTGAGTGAATAAAGTTTAGAAAATAAAAAGTGAAAAATATTTTTTATGGATGCATTTTTTTGATATAAAATTATATTATGTTTAACCAAATCTACATTATAAGTTGAATATGTCACGCTCCGAGATCGAAACAAAAAATCCGACATTGTTTAACAATTTACATTGAATACAATAAGTCTCGAATCAAATAACCAAAACTAGTCTATTTCATAATAGAACATTATTGTTACAAAATCCATTAATGTGGAAACGATTCTTATAATAAAAGAGTAAAAAAATGCGGAAGCGATTACATACAGGTATGGAATCTCGAAGCACGAGAGTTGGTCTTTGTATCTTTGGGTTTCTTTACCATTCCCAGAATTGATTCCGCTCTTCTTCCTCCACCCGTTCTTCATTCTTATCTAGAGAGGAGTAAAGGGGTGAAAGTTTTGTGAAACACTCAGTAAGTGGAAGCCGATCAAATAAAAGAATAACAAGTTATACATATTCGTAAAGTGATCATTTTACATAACATAAGTTGAAACAGAGCAGACAAAGTTCAGAATTTTATTGAACTGGATGATCAAATCATATCTGAATAGAACCTTCACTAGTAGAAAAATCGCTTTTTACTTCGCGTATTCAATTAAGTAATACGGTAGTTAATTGCCGAAGTATATGGACGTGAAGTAATAGATGTACCTTTTACTTCGCATAATAACCGAAGTTGTATGCTTGAAATTACTGAAGTCTTTGGCCGGTTTTTGAGAGAAAACCGGTCCCGAATTGGACCGGTGCCGAAGTAAGAAATGTGTTTTACTTCATTGATTTTTGTAAACAGTGAAGTAATAGATTATATATAACTTCGTCTTAATTATTATTTAGCGAAGTAGTGTATAATATTTTATTTCACAATTTACATTGAGTGACGAAGTAATTCATCTGGAAGACTTCGTAGTTATGTCTTTTGAACACATCTCTACTATACTACCATGGTTTGTCTTGAATCTTGGGCTCTTTCTAGGGTGATCTATTCCTGTAAATGAGCTCCTTTTAGGGTCTTTTCCCGCATCTGAGCTCTCTCTGGGGCCTTTTGTGATGTCCCACATCTTAAAAATGAAATATTTAAAATGAGTTTATAATGGCTTACAATGGACTTCTATATCAACTTGGGTTAATCATTTGTAAGGATCGTGTACCGTATTATCGTAAATCGTATGTTGATTATCGATAATTTATGAAATTGTCATATGATTATGTATTCGATGTATATAATGATAAGGAATTGAGAAAATGAATATTGTATATGAATTGACGTTGTAAGAGCTCGATTGGATAGGCCGGACGCCAATATAGTACAAAACCCATAATTGGTACAGAACATGTGGCGCCCGAGCGGTAGAAAATTACCGCCCGAGCGCCAGGGTATATGAAGGCATGTTCTCGGACAGAACTTGCCGCGCCCGAGCGGTAATTTGTGACCGCTCGAGCGCGGTGCATTTGAGACTCGGGGGCAGAACCTCTCGCGCTCGGGCGCGAGAATTCTACCGCCCGAGCGCGGTAAACGGTGGATGATAAGAACGAGGTTTCCTCTTTCTTTCTTCATTTGATTTCAGCAGCTTCGAGAGAGAGACCCGAGAGATTTCAATTTTCTATCGCCCGAATCGACTTTGAAACGCTGTCTAAACGCGAAACAAATTATATATTTGTGATCGTCGCGTCGAGAGCTTCTGACTGAGGTAATTTTCTTCTAGTTCCCGCAACTTTAAATACCAAAGTGCTGGAATAGCATGTATTTGAAGTTGAATTTCTGATATGTAGTAGAATAACCGACAAGAAACTTATATCTGAAGTCGGAATTGAAATATGATATGATTATGATTTGATATGAATATTTGAAGTTTCAAATGATATTTGAAACTCATATTAATGATTTTGGAATATGTTATTGATTGAAATGAGTATGTAATTGATGTAGATAAAGTGTTATCTTCAAGCTACATCAATTGGAACGAAGAATTGAGGTATGTTGCGATCGGGTAACATACGACATGTCTCTGTATTATATGATATATGATTGGATTGATTGGATTGGATTGGAATACGTGTCTATGTGCCTACTTGATGATTTGATGTGGCATACATGACATTGAGATTGAGTATCGATGTACAAAATAAATGTTTTGTTAACACACATCATTTTATGCATACATCGATACATGACATGCACGTTGAGCTATGATCCTTGGATACCCTGATATGATTTGATTGGATTCTGGGGTTTGTGAACACAATCGCTATGCCGGTATTATATGACCCGTAAAGCATAGACAATTGTGGCCCCATATGATTGGATATGAGATGTGGGATTGATGGCGCTTCGTCGACGCTATCATATATGTATTCCCATATCGGCCGGTGTGCCAGCTCGAGCATTGATTTGATTTGATAGCGATTCGATTGATTCTGACATGTGCTCAGTGGATGGGCATTTGACCTGATACCTCCACGACATACATGCATTGCATACCATATATCATTGTTTAGATATTTGTGGTATATATGATTGGTTGTTCCATACAGAACTTTGCTCACCCCCAAGGGGGGCTGTTGTTGTCTTTGTGTGTGGACAATGACAGGTACTCCAGGGTATCAGGAGACCGGAGAGGGTACTTCTGGAGGGAGTCACTGTTGAGATGAGGTTTATGTTTATGTCTTGTTCCCAGTATATATGTATATGTATCTATATACCGGGGCATGTCTCGAGGATATGAGATGTTTGTATGTGATTTGTTTTGATTATGTGTGGGCGTGTTTTATGATTTGAATTTAGATACTATTTTTAGTATTTAAAATATCAGAAGAGATATTTTGGGCTCATTGTAAAGAAATTTTAAACTCGTTTTCCGCTGTGATTACTTAACCCTAATCAAATTGTGTTGTAATAACGATTAGGAGCTAAGGGCCCCACACAGAGTGGTATCAGAGCATAGCTGGGAATGCTCTATTGAGTCTTGTGTACACTTGAATAGGCACAAATGAATTGTGCGTATGTGTTTGACTTATTTGTATTACTTGCTCTTATGTGATTTGATTTGAGTAAGTATCTGATGAGATTGATGACATGAGATGATGAGATTATGAAATTTATATGAAATTGTGATATTCATCTTTTGATTTGTAGATGGATCACACAAATGAAACTGCGAGTAGCAGTACTGAGAGGATTGTTGGGCAATTTGAAGGATTGTCCATGGATGTTGTGATGGCTCGATTCCAGGATTTGAAACCACCGAAGTTCTTTGGCACTGAGAGTGCTGAAATAGCTGAGGCCTGGCTGAAGGATATCGAGCACTTGTTTAATATTGTTGAATATTCCAAGGCTCGGAGACTGAAACTTGCATTGTATCAGTTGAAGGACCGAGCTAAATCTTGGTGGGAAGCCGCTGAGATTGGATTGAAAGAGGCCGGGACTGAAGTCACATGGGATGTCTTCAAGGCCCAGTTTTTGGAGCAGTATTCTCCTCCTTCGTATTATACTGCTCAGGAGAATGAATTCAATAATCTGCAGCAGGGAACGATGACTGTTGCAGAGTATGCTTCGAACTTTTCTACTCTGTTGAAGTATGCACCTCACGTGGCTGGGAATGCGAGGGCAAAATATAACAGGTTTGTAAATGGTTTGCACCCTGTTTTATATACATATGTTGTTTCTGGATTGCCTACCAGCTACGCAGAGGCAGTTGAACGAGCTAAGGCAGCCGAGGCTGGGCTTAGGCGGGGAGGTCCACAGTATACTCCTCCACCTCCGGTGTCAGCTCAGCAGCCTACTTTGCGACCGAGGGGTAAAAAGTTCAAGAAGACTGGCTCTGCTTCTTCGTCTTCTTCGAGCTCTAGTGGATCACAGAGAGGGAGTCATGTGATTGCTCCCTATTGTAGCCATTGTGGGGGTAAACATACTATCGAGCAGTGTCGAGGTATGTTTGGTACTTGTTATCAATGTGGGCAGGAAGGCCATTTCTCTAGAGTATGTCCAAACAGGGGTACGACTTCTGCTCAACCCCAGCCAAGATTTAGAGGTGGCCCTAGTACGATGAGATCTGCTGCTCCTGTTCCATCTTTTCAGCAGTCGAGTGTCCCACGATATCGAGGACCGGGTGGTCAGAGTGCCCAAGCTCCTCCTCAAGTGAGAGTGTATGCCATGACTGAGGATCAGGCGAGAGAAGCTCCTGGAGGGGTGATTGCAGGTATTTGCACGCTTTGCGATTATCCTGCACGTGTATTATTTGATACAGGAGCATCTCATTCATTCATATCTCATGCATTTGTTGCATCTCACGATATTGAGTGTACCCCGTTGTATGATGCTTTGTCGATAGCCACGCCAGCAGGAAAGATTATTTTGTCTGAGAAAGTTGTGCATAATTGTGTATTGATATATGAGGATAATGTGATATTTCTGAATTTGATTATCCTCCCTATGCACGACTTTGATTGTATTGTTGGCATGGATATCTTGATGACAAATCGAGCTACTGTTGATTGTTGTCACGGAGTGGTTCGATTTCGACCGATTGATGGACCCAAGTGGAATTTTTATGGCAAGGGTTCCCAAGCCAAAATTCCATTGTTATCTTCCTTGAAAATGTCTCGATTGTTGACTAGCGGAGATGAGGGTTATCTTATCTACGCTATTGATATTTCGAAGAAGGAGTCTTCTTTATCTGAAATTCCTGTTGCGAAAGAGTTTCCGGATGTATTTCCCAATGAGATTCCTGATTTTCCTCCTCATCGAGAAGTTGAATTTAGTATTGATCTTGTGCCGGGGACTACGCCTATTTCTAAAGCTCCCTATCGCATGACACCTTTGGAATTGAAAGAATTGAAAGAACAATTACAGGATCTTCTCGATAAGGGATATATTCGACCGAGTGTATCACCTTGGGGAGCTCCAGTTTTATTTGTTCGAAAGAAAGATGGTACGATGCGAATGTGTATCGATTATAGGCAGCTGAATCGGGCTACTGTGAAAAATAAGTACCCACTTCCTCGTATTGATGATTTATTTGATCAACTTCGGGGTACTTCTGTATACTCGAAGATTGATCTTCGTTCTGGGTATCATCAAGTACGAGTTCGAGACGAAGATGTACCCAAAACTGCTTTTTGTACGAGGTATGGCCATTATGAATTCCTGGTTATGCCTTTTGGTCTTACGAATGCTCCTGCTATCTTTATGGATTTAATGAATCGTGTCTTTCGAGATTATCTAGACCGATTTGTTATTGTTTTTATTGATGATATTCTTGTGTATTCGAAATCGAAAAAGGAGCATGTTGAACATCTGAGACTGGTACTTCAAACTCTTCGTACTAGTCATTTATATGCCAAATTGTCCAAATGTGAATTCTGGATGGACAAGGTTGTATTTCTGGGCCACGTCATTTCGAGACATGGCATATCTGTTGATCCTGCGAAGGTCGAAGCTGTATTGAATTGGCCAAGACCTACGAATGTTCCTGAGATCCGTAGCTTCATGGGTTTAGCAGGATATTATCGTCGTTTTATTGAAGGATTTTCGAAGATAGCTAAACCTATTACTCAACTGACACAGAAGAATCAGAGATTCATTTGGTCAGATGAATGTGAAGCTAGTTTTCTTGAATTGAAGACAAGATTGACCACAGCACCTGTGCTTACTATTCCCTCAGGTACCGGAGGATTTGTGGTTTGTACAGATGCGTCTGGTAAAGGTTTGGGCTGTGTTCTGATGCAACATGGCAAAGTGGTTGCTTATGCGTCTCGTCAATTGAAATCTCATGAAACATGTTATCCTGTTCATGATCTTGAATTGGCCGCCATTGTATTTGCTTTGAAGATTTGGCGCAATTACTTGTACGGAGAAAAGTTTGTTATCTATTCGGACCATAAGAGTCTGAAATATCTCTTTTCTCAATCTGATTTGAATATGAGGCAACGCAGGTGGATGTATCTCCTGAAGGATTTTGATTGTGAGATTAAATATCACCTTGGATCGGTGAATGTTACTGCGGATGCCCTGAACCGGAAAGTTTATGATTCTGTTTTAGCTTCTGTCAATGTCGCAAAAGTACACGAGGATATTTGTACTTCTGGTTGGACTTTTCACTCGAATTGGAATTCTGTCACTGTCTCA
This sequence comes from Primulina eburnea, assembly GCF_022965805.1. Lineage (NCBI taxonomy): Eukaryota > Viridiplantae > Streptophyta > Magnoliopsida > Lamiales > Gesneriaceae > Primulina > Primulina eburnea. Next base: position 4,340,634 of record NC_133117.1, on the reverse strand, counting down.
GCATTGCAAATTGAGCCGAGTTTGATATCGAAAATACGAAAGGCCCAACGAAGCGATGCTCAGATCCAAAAGTCAAAAGAACTTGTATCTGCTGGACATCAGTCTGGATTTCAGATTTCTTCTGATGGTTCTTTACGACTTAATGGTCGGCTGATAGTTCCTGATGATTCTGATTTGAGATCTGCCCTTCTTCGAGAAGCACATTGTAGCAAATACAGTATTCACCCTGGAGGTCGGAAAATGTATTTGACATTGAGACCTCAATTCTGGTGGAAACGTATGAAGAAGGACATTGCTGAGTTTATTTCTAAATGTCTTGTCTGCCAGCAAGTGAAAGCCGAGAGAATGAAACCTGGAGGATTGCTCCATAGTCTTGAAATTCAGAAATGGAATTGGGAACATATCGCTATGGATTTTGTGACTCATTTACCTCGTTCGCCCAAAGGCTGTGATGCTATTTGAGTTATTATTGATCGGCTTTCGAAATCTGCACATTTTATTCCGTATGAGCGGACTTATCCTTATAAGAGAATGGCCCGTTTATACATTGAGAATGTTGTGAGACTGCACGGTGTGCCAGTCTCGATTGTATCTGACCGTGATCCCAGGTGCTTCTAAATTCTGGGGTAGTTTTCAAGAAGCGATGGGTACGCGTTTGGCTATGAGTACTGCTTATCATCCTCAAACTGATGGCCAGACTGAGCGTACGATTCAAACATTAGAGGATATGTTACGTGCTGTTGTAATGGACTTCAGAATGGAATGGCAAGACGCCTTACCATTGGTTGAATTTTCTTATAATAACAGCTTTCAGACGAGTATCGGTATGGCACCGTTTGAAGCTCTATATGGGAGACGATGTAGATCACCGTTATTCTGGGATGAGATTGGTGAGAGACAATTGACTGGACCTGAAATGATACAGGAAATGAACGATAAGGTTCAGTTGATTCGGCAGCGGATGAAAGCTGCTCAGGATCGTCAAACGAGTTATGCGAATAAACGAAGACGACCCTTGGAATTCCAGAAAGGTGACAGAGTATTTTTGAAAATATCTCCCTTTAGAGGCACTGTTCGATTCGGCATGCGAGGGAAGTTATCCCCTCGATATGTTGGTCCGTACGAGATTCTAGATCGAGTTGGTGATCTTGCGTAGCGATTGGCATTGCCACCAGCTCTATCTGCTATTCATGATGTGTTTCATGTTTCTATGTTGAGGAAATATGAACCTGATCCATCACATGTACTTGCACCTGATGAGGTGGAACTTGATCCTTCTCTTTCCTATGTTGAACAACCTGTTCGCATTATGGATCGAAAGGAAAAGATATTGAGAAACAAATCGATTCCTTTGGTACGAGTGCAATGGACACGACATGGTGTTGAAGAATCAACGTGGGAATTAGAGAGCAAGATGCGAGATTCGTATCCGCATTTATTTGATTCTACGACATCTGTTCCATTGTATTCGATGTATTCTGATCCATTTACTGATTTTAGTTTTGATATGTACTATAACTGGTGACATATGTATGTTTACCCATGTTATGTATATAGTGATGTTTGAGATTTCGAGGACAAAATCTTTTAAGTGGGGGAGAAATGTAAGGACCGTGTACCGTATTATCGTAAATCGTATGTTGATTATCGATAATTTATGAAATTGTCATATGATTATGTATTTGATGTATATAATGATAAGGAATTGAGAAAATGAATATTGTATATGAATTGACGTTGTAAGAGCTCGATTGGATAGGCCGGACGCCAATATAGTACAAAACCCATAATTGGAATATGTTATTGATTGAAATGAGTATGTAATTGATGTAGATAAAGTGTTATCTTCAAGCTACATCAATTGGAACGAAGAATTGAGGTATGTTGCGACCGGGTAACATACGACAGGTATCTGTATTATATGATATATGATTGGATTGATTGGATTGGATTGGAATACTTGTCTATGTGCCTACTTGATGATTTGATGTGGCATACATGACATTGAGATTGAGTATCGATGTACAAAATAAATGTTTTGTTAACACACATCATTTTATGCATACATCGATACATGACATGCACGTTGAGCTATGATCCTTGGATACCCTGATATGATTTGATTGGATTCCGGGGTTTGTGAACACAATCGCTATGCCGGTATTATATGACCCGTAAAGCATAGACAATTGTGGCCCCATATGATTGGATATGAGATGTGGGATTGATGGCGCTTCGTCGACGCTATCATATATGTATTCCCATATCGGCCGGTGTGCCAGCTCGAGCATTGATTTGATTTGATAGCGATTCGATTGATTCTGACATGTGCTCAGTGGATGGGCATTTGACCTGATACCTCCACGACATACATGCATTGCATACCATATATCATTGTTTAGATATCTGTGGTATATATGATTGGTTATTCCATACGGAGCTTTTCTCACCCGCAAGGGGGGCTGTTGTTGTCTTTGTGTATGGACAATAGCAGGTACTCCAGGGTATCAGGAGACCGGAGAGGGTACTTCTGGAGGGAGTCACTGTTGAGATGAGGTTTATGTTTATGTCTTGTTCCCAGTATATTTGTATATGTATCTATATACCGGGGCATGTCCCGAGGATATGAGATGTTTGTATGTGATTTGTTTTGATTATGTGTGGGCGTGTTTTATGATTTGAATTTAGATACTATTTTTAGTATTTAAATATCAGAAGAGATATTTTGGGCTCATTGTAAAGAAATTTTAAACTCGTTTTCCGCTGTGATTACTTAACCCTAATCAAATTGTGTTGTAATAACGATTAGGAGCTAAGGGCCCCACATCATTTTCGTAAAGCGAGGACGAATACGAAGTAGTTGCTATAGGGGCCCATTGTGCAGTCTCGTAGCTGCGGGCCCGGGCTCGAGGCGTGACAGAATGGTATCAGAGCCGGTCACCGGTATGGAACACCGGGAAATAAGTGCTATGCGGGGCAAAGTGCAACGTGCATGAGAGCCACCTCTTGAACCTGCGGGGCAAAGTGCTACATGACGGGAGCCACCTCTTGAACCTGTAGGAGCCACCTATAGATTCTCGGCGCTGGTAGATCGAGTGGTCAGGCCGCGACGAGAACGTCGCGTTCTGAAGGATGGGTGATTGTGATGTCCCACATCTTAAAAATGAAATATTTAAAATGAGTTTATAATGGCTTACAATGGACTTCTATATCAACTTGGGTTAATCATTTTCGTAAAGCGAGGACGAATACGAAGTAGTTGCTATAGGGGCCCATTGTGCAGTCACGCAGCTGCGGGCCCGGGCTCGGGGCGTGACACCTTCTCTCATAGACATGCTTACTATGAGACATTTTCCTTCACGGGCTTTCCCTATGCACCATCATTCCAATAATAACAAACAGATTTATCTCATTGAAACGGAACTAATGAATCCAAGGAATCGAATCAGAATGAAGCACATGGAACGAATTGGAACAAAACTTAACAAAATATGCATAAAAAATCTTATAGCAATGCATATGAATTAAACATACAATAATAGCTAGAAATTTAAAACATATATAAGTCTTTAAAACAGTACATAAGCTCACTTACAGTAATTCAAAGGTGCAGTTTTGAACTTAATCGAAGATTGGACGAATGCTTGGCCGAACATGGACAAGACAGGACTTGGACATGACTTGAACAGTAACTCGAGCTGGTGTTTGGACATTATATTCACTCGTGCACATTGCTGTAAGGTTGGAATCGGGGTAGAGAAAAGGCACTAGCAATCTGCCTCACACGAATGGTGTATGGCCGGAACAAGGCCGAGTGCTACATGATTTTAAGTCTAAAATAGCTAGACTTTGATGGTTCAATTCAAGGCTATCCTTGGCCCAAATTCTAGTGAAAAATTTGGACAAAGTAAAGTCTTAAAGATGAACTTGATGCTGTACAAAAAATTGCTTGGTACATATTGGTACTACATGGGTGACTGAAATTTTTTATTTGTGTGCCTCAGAAGTTACCTGTTATCGGTGTCTAGTATACACAATTTTTCTTTCATCCACAAAACTCTCTTTTCATTAGTTTGAAACTCTTAATTTTTGTCAGTGAAGATTTTTGTCTTGTTATAGTTTAGCCGATTCTTGCAAACACGATTGCTCTAACAGTGAGGCTAGGATTACCTTCCCCATGTCTTTTTGGCTTAACGCAAGCTATCTTGTTTGCCTTAGCCGAATGATAGTTTAATGTTAGGTCATAATATTTCAAGAGTTCGATCTACCATTTCTGCCTCATGTTCAATTCTTTTTGTGTAAAAATGTATTTGAGGTTTTGTTGATCGGTGAATATATCGCATTTGGCACCGCATAGGTAGTGTATCCAGATCTTTAGCGCAAATACAATTGTTGCTAATTCAAGGTCATGTGTTGGGTAATTTTGATCATATGATTTTAATTGCCTTGATGCGTAAGCAATTACTTGCCTATTTTGTGTGAGCACACATCCCAAACCTCCCTTTGAAAAATAACTATAAATTATTAAATTCACGTCTTGTTCAGGGAATACTGACACTGGGGTAGAAGAAAGTTTGTTTTCCAGGATCTTGAATTTTTTCTCACACCCATCATTCTAATTGAATTTGTTTTTTTTTTTTTTGTGAGCTTGGTGAGAGGAACCACTATTAAAGAAATCCTTCAACAATTTTCTATAATAGCCAGCCAATCCCATAAAGCATCTAACTTCTGTTACATTTTTAGGTTGAGGTCAGTCCATGATTGTCTATACTTTCTTGGGGTCCATTGATACAGACATTTCAGAGATTATGTGACCTAAGAAAGTGAAGCTCTTTAGCCAGAATTCACATTTCTTGAATTTGGTGTATAATTTCTATGAGCGTCTGTAGAGTGAGTTGAACCCGTTCCTTGTGGTCTTCCTTACTTGGTGAGGATGCAAGAATGTCATATATGAATACCACCACAAAATTGTAGAGGAATGTCTTGAACACTCTATTCACGAGATCCACGAATATTGTTGGAGCTTTGGTAAGGCGAAACGATATTACTGTGAATTATATTATCCATATCTTATCCAGAAAGATGTTTTAGGAATATCATCTTCCTTGGTTTTTAATTGATGATAGTTTGACCTCAAATCAAGCTTGTAAAAGACCATAACTCCTTTAAGTTGATCGAAAATGTCTTCTATAATTGGAAGACAATATTTGTTCTTGATTGTGATCTTATTAAGTTCTTGTAGTTGATACACAATATTATAATTGCATCCTCCTTTTTATAAATAAGACTGGAACTCCCCAAGGAGAGGCACTTGATCTGATTTGCTTCTTGTCTAATAGATCTTTGAGTTTTTTTTTGTTTTTATCTTCTTTTAAGTTCAGTCAAAGCCATTCGCTTGGTTGAATTTTATATTTTTGCAGCACTAGGTATCAAGAAATTTCGAATTCTACTTCGCGGTCCGATATCATTCCAGGTATTGCTTCAGAAAATTCTCGCACCACTGGAATATCTTCTAGCTTGAACTCAATTCATTCTTTACTTTACTCATCATTGATTGATAGACTTCTTCACCAAATTTCATAGCTTTCCAGGTCTGGGAAGCACAAAGGAGGGACTTTTGTTCCTTGACCTTACCATTGCATATGATTTCATCTTGGTTCGGAGTTTGACATTTTTACCTCGATAATCTACCATTCTATTATTCTTGACTAACTAATCCATTCTTAGAATGACGTCAAAATACTCTGTAATAAGTTAAATCAAATTGGCACAAAATCTATGCATATTAATACTAATTTTACTCTCTTTTGAATTGTCATAATTACTATCTCAAAACTTTAAACTAAGATATAATTTTATAACTTACTCAATGTCAACCTATTGACTTAAATCCCGAGAAATACAACTTAGTCGTTAAATAAAACTTCATTCGAAATTAGGATTTGCATTTTTTCTATTTTTTAAATCAAAGTCGTGTTAAGTTAAAAGTTTATTTACTATGACATAACGATTTTATTAGTGAATTGCTAGTTAAATCAAACCCTAACCAATCTATTATATATATTGCCCTTTTCTCATTCTTCATTTGTTTTTTTTAAAATTCATTCTACATTACTTTTGACGGCGGCTTGTGCGCCGATCTCAGGCTAAACGTAAAAATTATAAGAAACTTTTTCTTTCTATTAATTTTCATAATTTTCATTCTTCTCCTATTCGTCATTTCGATAATTCTTTTCCTGTTATCTTGATTGAGATTTATTTCTTCTGCACCAGTATCAGATCTTGTGATTTTTCAGGTACAAATATTGATTTCATATGTACAGTTGTATCTCATGGTCTTTCAATTTCTCATCAATTTAATTTTTCTTGTGTCACTCATTTGGATAAATTTTTTCCAGATCATATCTTGATTGAGATTTCTATGCGCATGTCACTACCATCAAGTCTGATGGTTTTCAGGTACGAAAAAAGAACTCAATATAAATTTGATGATACTTTACACAACCAATCAAGCGCTTTTAATTACAAAATCTATGTTAAAAAATAAACAAGATATTTTGTTTTTCCATTTTGATAAATGTCATTCTTAGAAACTTTGAAATATTTGTAAATATTCTATTAGTTAATAACATTAATGACCATGTGTGCCTACATTTCTTAATTTTCTGGAGTTATCCAATGCATAAAAATTTGCATAATGCTTATTAATTTGTAACTCCAGTTAATTTTGTGTTTTTAAATTAAGAGTTTTTATTTTTCCAAAATATTAACCAATAAATTAGTTACTCATTCTCGTGCTATACATGTGCAAGTATTGAACATTTTTTTTCTTTGATTAGTCTCATTATTATTTGAAATCTTATTTGTAATTTTTCTAAAGAAAAGTAACATGTTTAACCCAAGGCTTAGTTACAAAATATCTTAAATTAATTTGAAATTTTCTGTGTAATTTTTCTAAAAAACACTATGTCTTACCCCTAATAGTTTTCTCCCCTCTCTCATCTTAAACAAATTTGATACTCATCCTCGTGCTATACACGTGCAAGTATTGAACATATTTTTCTTTGACTAATCTCATTATAATTTGAAATCTTATTAGCAATTTTTCTAAAAAAAGTAACATACGTCACCTCAAAGCTTACTTACTCCATATCTTAAATTAATTTGAAATTTTATGTTTAATTTTTCTAAAAAAAACTATGTCTGACCTTCAAGAGTTTTATCCCCTCCCTCATCTTAAAAAAATTTGATACTCATCCTCGTACTATACACGTGCAAGTATTGAACATATTTTTCTTTGATTAATCTCATTACTATTTGAAATCTTTTTTGAAATTTGTCTATAAAAGTAATATATCTCACCTCAAGGCTTATTTACTACTTATCTTAAATTAATTTGAAATTTTATGTGTAATTTTTCTAAAAGACACTATGTCTCACCCCCAAGAGTTTTCTCCCCTCCCTCATCTTAAAAATTTTGATACTCATCCTTGTGCTATACACGTGAAAGTATTGAACATATTTTTCTTTGATTAATCTCATTACCATTTGAAATCTTATTTGAAATTTTTCTAAAAAGTAACATATCTCACCTCAATGCTTCTTTACTCCTTATCTTAAATTAAGTTGAAATTTTATGTGTAATTTTTCTAAAAAACTATGTCTCACCTTCAAGAGTTTTCTACCCTCCCTCATCTTAAACAATTTTGATACTCATCCTCGTGCTATACATGTGCAAGTATGAACGTATTTTTCTTTGATTAATCTCGTTACTATTTGAAATCTAATTTGTAATTTTTCTAAAAAAAAAAGAAAGTAACATATGTTACCCCAAGGCTTACTTTCTCCATATCTTAAATTAATTTGAAATTTTATGTGTAATTTTTCTAAAAAATATGTCTCACCCTCAAGAGTTTTCTCCCCTCCCTCATCTTAAACAATGTTGATACTCATTCTCGTGCTATACACGTGCAAATATTGAACATATTTTTCTTCGAATAATCTCATTACTATTTGAAATATTATTTGTAATTTTTCTAAAAAAAAAATGTAACACGTCTCATCCTTAAGGCTTACTTACTCCATATCTTAAATTAATTTGAAATTTTATGTGTAATTTTTCTAAAAACAACTCTCACCCCCAAAGAGTTTTCTCCCCTCCCTCATCTTGAACAAATTTGATACTTTATGTATAATTTTTCAAAAAAAAAAAACCACGTCAAACCTAACTGTTTTTTGCTCCCCTCTCTCTCCATAAATACATTTGAAAATTTAAGTGAAATTTTTCTAAATGAATTGTAGGTTTTAATACAAGAGTTTATGGTTTTTGAAAATTATTAACTAATATATAAATTACTCATATTTGTGCATTACTCGTGCAAGTATACGAGTTCATACATATCTTCGTATATGTGAAATCTAATTTGAATGCTTATTTTTTAAGTTGAATCTCAGTAATAATTTGAAATTTTATCTTTAGTGTTTTTTTTTTTTGTTTTTTGTTTTTTGTTTTTTAAAAAAACTATGTTCCCTCCTTCTCATGCGTTTTCTTTAAAAGCTCCAAGCACATGCACTTATGTTTCAAATCTACGATTTGTCACGCCTCGAAACTCAGGGTTGACACCAGTGTTGTTTAACAATCAAATAATTGAAAACAACCAGCCTCGTAGCACATCACATTATAAACCAAAACCAGTTTATATCATAATATCAAATAGAAATAACATTGTCTTTGCAATCAATTTTAAATAGTAGTGCGGAAGAGTTTTACAATTAATTAATCATAAAATTCAAAAATCTATCTATTTACTGATCTTGCACATCACCAGCCCCAAAACTGTTCGGACTCTTCTTGCTCAACCTCTTCTTCGGTTCTATCTCGGAAGGGATAGTAAGGGGTAAGTATTTTGGAAAATACTCAGAAAGTGTTAGTCGAACCGAGCACAATACAACAACATGCATCAAATTTCGAAACACAATTCATATAAAAAAAGACTCATATCACATATATAACATAGACAAAGCACTGAGATTCCTCTACTTTCTATGATTTACTAATATCAGTCCCTTATTTTTATTTTTCTAAGAGGGCGAGGCCATACAACTGTTACAATCCTACCGTGTAAGGGCCATGAAAATGTCATATTGGGATTCCCACCCATATACAGCCGAATCCTCACAGTGCCCAAAACCATATGCCAACCAACACAAGAACGGAGTAGAAGAAGAACGTGCACTTGACCACATTTTTGAAAATGAAATAAATAAGCATGAACTAAATTAATCTTTAAAACAAGCCCACTTACAGTATTCTTGAATGATAAAACGTAGGTGCACGGCTTCATGGATTGGGTCACTTCTGGCTTCTTGCTTGGGCAGCGCTTCGGTTTACTTTCTAGCCTAATTCTTGGATGAACACATGCATAATTTCGCCTCAAATATTCTGCTGGAAATTTTGAATTTTTTTTGCAGTTATGGTTCTCGAGTTTTAGGCTGTGAGGAATGCTAGGATTGATGCGGTATATATAGGTGAGGGGAAGGGAATCCTGCCATAACCGATTGATTTTCTTTCAAATATTTTGAGATAATCCTACCATGATTCGATATGCTCCTTCCCTAGTTAACAATATGTCAATTTTCAAAAATATCTTGGCCACCAAGCATATAATTTTTGAAAATGGAACCCTGGACTGGATGGCTACACGTATTCTGGTTTCTCGTACAGGTTCGTGATGCATCTGGACTGCATTGCAAATTTGCTAGCTTCTTTGTTGAGAAAGCTGTCTTGTATGCAATAATATCTTCTAAATATGTTGATATCCATCTTAAATTTCGAAATTAATGTGTATATTTTGTATTGGATTTCGAAATTAAGGTTATTATTGGTTGGGAACAGATTTTTTAGTTCCATGTATTATTCATTATTTTTTTCAAAATCTCTATGATTTTCAACTTTGAAAATAATATCTGTACATTTTTATTAAAAATTAAGGATTTTACAACTGCCCATAATTTATGGGTTTTCACACGCTCTGCAACACAATTGTTTGTGCATGCTCCACATATGAGCGACATCCACCGATGTGCATAGAAAGACTATTAACTAGACCACCTGGCGCATTGCACTTAATCCATTTGCCAACTCTGATTTTTTCTTCCATCCATATGTTCTCCAAACAGTCTGCCAGTGTTACTACATATCGGCATTCACCCCCTCACGGAGGTTGAGGCCTCCTGCGCCAATTATACAATGTCTTCAACAAGTGCATTCCAAGTTTAATTAACTATTGCCTGTGTCTAGTCAAAACAATATTTTTTTTTTGAAATTCAAATTTTTAAAAAATTATGTTTTCTTAACTCGAACTCCTTGAAGAATAAGTCCCTCATCTTCTCGTCCACATGATTCCAAGAATGTCCCTGAAAAGCATTCTGCAACTCTGCAAATTTCATGGTGATGTAGGTAGAGATCTTACGGCTATGCAGAAGAAACCTGTTAATAAGTTTAAAAATAAATAAATATATAAGAAAAGTACTATATTGCATATATATATATATATATATATATATATATATATATATATATCATATGATTCATATTATTTTGTACTTAAACTTAGTCCTTTCTGATAAAGAGCAGGAAAAATATAATTAAAAAAATAAAAGACTCGTTTAATTAAAACTTACTTTTCATGAATTGTTATTAAATATTTTACTTTCCATATTTTTATATGTTTTTGCCGTTGGTACATAATCATTTTATATTTTTACGATAATCGTCTCATATAATCATGGATTATTTTTTTTCAAAAGTAGGATTGCATTTTTTATATTTTTTTAAAAATAGAAGTCGTGTTAAGTTAAAAGTTTATTTATTCTGATATAACGATTTTATTAGGGAATTGCTAGCCAAATCAAACCCTAACCAATCTATTATATATATTGCCCTTTTCTCATTCTTCATCTGTTTTTTCTAAAATTCATTCTACATTACTTTTGACGGCGGCTTGTGCGCTGATCTCAGGCTAAATGTAAAAACTATAAGAAACTTTTTCTTTCTATTAATTCTTATAATTTTCATTCTTATCCTATTCGTCATTTCGATAATTCTTTTCCTGTTCATATCTTGATTGAGATTTATTTCTTCTGCACCAGATCTTGTGATTTTTAATATTGATTTGATATGTACAGTTGTATCTCATGCTCTTTCAATTTCTCATCATTTTAATTCTTCTTGTTTCACTCATTTAGATAAAAAAATTTCCAGATCTTCTTGTGTCACTACCATCAGCTCTGATGATATTTTCCAGGTACGAAAAAGAACTCAATATAAAGTTGATGATACTATACATGTTATAAAATTTTTGTGTTCACATCTAATTTGTCAACCAATCAAGCGCTTTTAATTAAAAAATCAATGTTAAAAAAATAAACAAGATATTAGGTTTTTTTTTTTCATTTTGATAAGTGCCATTCTGAGAAATTTTGAAATATTTGTAAATATTCTATTAGATAATAACATTAATGACCATGTGTGCCTACATTTCTTGATTTATGGAGTTATCCAATGCATAAAAATAGGAAACTACTCCGAATGGGTTGGTGTGGGAAATCAATAAACTTTGCATTCCTTCAATTTCTACATCATAGAGTTTCCCACACTCAATTTTCCTCTTGTCTAAATAGTTTATAATTTGAAAATTATTAATCTAATATTAGATTAATGTTTTTTTAGGAACTATATACCTATATTCAACTGAAATTAATTTCCACTTTGAAGTGTAACTTTTGAAATTTTATGTATAATTTTTCTAAAACTACTCTCAACTCTGAGCTTTCATTCATACTCATGGTTTGCTTGGATTTACCTCTGCATCATGCTTATTTAAAACTAAATTTTCGTTAATAAATAAGCTTTTCATCGTGGTGCAATAATCGTAAAAATACTAACTTCTAATCATTTATGCATGTCCATGTTTCTTGTATAACTTCAATTTGGGATTTTGTGATGTTAATATTGTTTGAGTCTCTCAATAAATTGATACTAAGAAATTAAAATAAACTTTTTTTTTGTCAATCACAAAATATCAGCGAAAGATTCATATTAATTTATAATAATCTAAAAAGATATTAATATGTGTCCCTAAACTTTTTCATCAGCATAAATCAATGGAGTTTGATTTGAATTCTCACGCTTATACCAATACAGCACAGTTTCCTACTTTTTAAGTGTCACAACTTTGGGCAGTTAAATAATATACAAAAAAGTAATTTGAAATCTTATTTGTAATATTTATACAAAAAAGTAACATGTCTCACCCCAAGACTTACTTACTCCATATCTTAAATTAATTTGAAATTTTATGTGTAATTTTTCTAAAAAAACTGTCGTACCCCCAAGAATTTTCTCTCTCTCTCATCATAAACAAATTTGATACTCATCATCGTGCTATACATGTACAAGTTTTGTACATATTTTTCTTCGATTAATCTCATTATTATTTGAAATCTTATTTATAATTTTTCTAAAAAAAGTAACATATCTCACCTCTAGGCTTACTTACTCCGTGTCTTAATTAAGTTGAAATTTTATGTGTAATTTTTCTAAAAAAACTATGTCTCACCTTCAAGAGTTTTCTACCATCCCTTATCTTAAACAATATTGATACTCATTTTTCTAAAAAAACTATATCTCACCCTCAAGAGTTTTCTACTCTCCCTCATCTTAAACAATTTTGATACTCATCCTCGTGCTATACACGTGCAAGTATTGACGTATTTTTCTTTGATTAATCTCATTACTATTTGTAATCGAATTTGTAATTTTTCTAAAAAAAGGTAACATATCTCACTCCAAGGCTTACTTTCTCCATATCTTAAATTAATTTGAAATTTTATGTGTAATTTTTCTAAAAAAAACTATATCTCACCCTCAAGAGTTTTCTACCCTCCCTCATCTTAAACAGTTTTGATACTCATCCTCCTGCTATACATTTGCAAGTACTGAACGTATTTTTCTTTGACTAATCTCATTACTATTTGAAATCTAATTTGTAATTTTTTTAAAAAAAGTAACATATCTCACCCTACGGCTTACTTTCTCCATATCCTAAATTAATTTGAAATTTTATGTGTAATTTTTCTAAAACCACTATATATGTCTCTCACCTTCAAGAGTTTTCTACCCTCCCTCATCTTAAAAAAATTTCATATACATTCTCGTGCTATACACGTGCAAGTATTGAACGTAGTTTTCTTTGATTAATCTCATTACTATTTGAAATCTAATTTGTAATTTTTTTGAAAAAAAGTAACATTCTCACTCCAAGAATTACTTTCTCCGTATCATAAAATTAATTTAAAATTTTATGTGTAATTTTTCTAAAAAAACTATATCTCACTCTGGAAGAGTTTTTTTACCCTCCCTCATCTTAAACCATTTTGATACTCATCCTCGTGCTATACACGTGCAAGTATTGAACGTATTTTTCTTTGATTAATCTCATTACTATTTGAAATCTAATTCGTAATTTTTCTAAAAAAAAGTAACATATCTCACCCCATGGCTTACTTTCTCCATATCCTAAATTAATTTGAAATTTTATGTGCAATTTTTCTAAAACCACTATGTCTTTCACCTTCAAGAGTTTTCTACCCTCCCTCATCTTAAAAAAAATTCATACACATTCTCGTGCTATACACGTGCAAGTATTGAACGTATTTTTCTTTGATTAATCTAATTACTATTTGAAATCTAATTTGTAATTTTTCTAAAAAAAAGTAACATTCTCACCCCAAGGCTTTTTTTCTCCGTATCATAAAATTAATTTAAAATTTTATGTGTAATTTTTCTAAAAAAAACTATATCTCACCCTCGAAGATTTTTCTACCCTTCCTCATTCTTAAACCATTTTGATACTCATCCTCGTGCTATACACGTGCAAGTATTGAACGTATTTTTCTTTGATTACTCTCATTACTATTTAAAATCTAATTTGTAATTTTTCTAAAAAAAGTAACATATCTCACCCCACGGCTTACTTTCTCCATATCCTAAATTAATTTGAAATTTTATGTGTAATTTTTCTAAAACCACTATGTCTCTCACCTTCAAGAGTTTTCTACACTCCCTCATCTTAAACTGATACTCATCCTCGTGCTATACACGTGCAAGTATTGAACGTATTTTTCTTTGATTAATCTCATTATTATTTGAAATCTAATTTGTAATTTTTCTACAAAAAAAGTAACATATCTCATCCCAAGGCTTAATTACTTCAGATCTTAAATTAATTTGAAATTTTATGTGTAATTTTTCTAAAAAACTGTCTCACCCTCAAAATTCACCCCCCACTAATCTTAAACAATTTTGATACTTATTCTCGTGCTATACACGTGCAAATATCGAACGTGATTTTCTTTGAATAATCTCATTACTATTAAAAATATTATTTGTAATTTTTTTTTAAAAATAACATGTCTCACCCTTAAGGCTTACTTATTCCATATTTTAAATTAATTTGAAATTTTAAGTGTAATTTTTCTAAAAACAACTCTCACCCCCAAAGAGTTTTCTCACCTCCCTCATCTTAAACAAATTTAATACTTTATATATAATTTTTCTAAAAAAAAAAACTAAACCACGCCACACCTAACTCTTTGCTCCCCTCCCTCTCCATAAATACATTTGAAAATTTAAGTGAAATTTTTCTAAATGAATTGTAGGTTTTAATAAAAGAGTTTATGGTTTTGGAAAATTATTAACTAATATATAAAATACTCATCTTTGTGCATTACTCGTGTAAGTATCATCTTTCAATCATATTTGCACGAGTTCGTACAAATCTTTGTATATGTGAAATCTGATTTGAATGCCTATATTTAATTGAATTTCAATAAAAATTTGAAATTTTATCTTTAACTTTCTTTTTTTTTTTTAAGAAAAACTATGTTCCCTCCTTCTCATGCGTTTTCTTGAAAAGCTCCCAGCACATGCTCTTATGATTCAAATCCACGCTCTGCAACACAATTGTTTGTTTAAGCTACACATATGAGGACATATGAGAGAAATCCATCGATGTGCGTAGAAATACTATTAACCAGACCAGCTGTCTCACTGCACTTGTTCAGTTTTCCACACTCCGATTTTTTCTTCCATCAGATGTGCACCAAAAAATCTGCTAGTGTTCCTACACATCGACATTCACCCCTCATCGGGGTTGAGGCTTCATGCGCCAATTACACAATGTCTATTTATATAGATATGCAACAAGTTCATTCCAAGTTTCCTTAATTATTGCCTATGTCTAGTCGTAACGATATTTTCTTTTGAAATTAGATTTTTAAACCAATTATGTTTTCTTACCTTGAAATCCTTCAAGAATAAGTCCATCATCTTCTCGTTCACATGATTCCAAGAATGTTCCTGAAAGGCATTGTGCAACTCTGCAAATTTCCATCCTCGTGCTAAACACGTGCAAATACTCCATATCATAAATTAATCTGAAATTTTATCGGTAATTTTTTTTTTTAAAAAAAACCGCCTCACTCCCAAGAGTTTTGTCTCGTTCCTCATCTTAAACAAATTGTAAAATTTTTGTGTAAATTTTCAAAAAACCAAAACCATGTCACACCTCACCGCTTTGCTCCCATCCTTCGTCATAAATACATTTGAAAATTTAAGTGAAATTTTTGTAAAAGAATTGTAGCTCTTAGTACAAGAATTTATGGTCTTGGAAAATTAATAACTAATATATAAGTTGCACATATTTATACGTTACTCGTGCAAGTATTATCTTTCAATCATATTTGCTCGAGTTCATACAAATCTTTGTATATGTGAAATCTGATTTGAATGCCTATAATTTTAGTTGAATCTCCATAATAATTTTAGTTTTCTCCTGTTCCTCATCTTAAACAAATTGGACAATTTATGTGTAACTTTTCGAAAAACCAAAACCATGTCACACCTCACTGCTTTGCTCCCATCCTTCGTCATAAATACATTTGAAAATTTAAATGAAATTTTTCTAAAAGAATTGTAGCTCTTAGTACTAGAGTTTATGGTCTTGGAAAATTATTAACTAATATATAAGTTGCACATCTTTATACATTACTCGTGCAAGTATTATCTTTCAATCGTATTTGCATGAGTTCGTACATATCTTTGTATATGTGAAATCGGATTTGATGCTATAATTTTAGTTGAATCTCAATAATAATTTGAAATTTTGTCTTGAATGTTTCATTTTTTAAAAAATAAAAACTATATTCCTTCCTTCTCATGCATTTTCTAGAAAAGCTCCCAGCACATGCTCTTATGTTTCAAATCCACGCTCTACAACCCAATTGTTTGTGCATGCTTTGCATATGAGCGACATGTAATGACCATGGGCTATCCCGATCTTGGGCTCCCTCGGGGGCCTTGTCCCATCTTGGGTTCCCACTGGGGCCTTTTCCTCACGGGCTTTCCCATGCGTCATTACTCATAGAACTCTCCAGTCCAGGAACTGGAGCTTGTGCCTCCCCAGACGCATGGGAAAGCCCGTGAGGGAAAAGGCCCCAGTGGGAAACCAAGATGAGACAAGGCCCCCGAGGGAGCCCAAGATCGGGATAGCCCATGGTCATTACAAAAAAAGGCGCCTTTTTTTTGTAATGCACATGGGCTGTTCCCGGTTGGACTGATGCAACACGGTTATCCCATTACCCATTACTCATAGAACTTCTCCAGCCCAGGCACTGGAGTTTTTACCTTCCCCAGTATTAGAACCCAAAACCTCCTGTACTTTGGAAAGAGGATAGTTTGAGCATGTAATTAATGCTAGAAGTGTTATTATTAAGGTAGAAGGTCGATGTTGTATAATTGAGTTTTATGGATTAACGTTATTCGAGGTTTAAGATTCACAACGATTTCACACCCGGGATGCACTTGTAAATAATAAGTTACGTAAGCTTAGTGCCGTAAGATAAAGATTCGATTCCAGGATTTTAGGCTAATACTACTATGAGGTTGAAATAAGGTGTAACCTTTAAGCGTTCTACTGAGAATAGTAGTCGATCAGTAAATTTTGGTGCTAAGATCTCCTCAGTCGAACTGCATAAATTCTAATATAATAAGTCGATGAATATTATGAGTATAAGAAAAGTAAGGTGCGATAAGTTTGGACATCCATCTCTAGTATGAGAAACTGTGGGATAAGTAAAAAATTCGGGGCTATAGTTGAATAGAACTAAATCACCATAAGTTATTTTAAGTTGTGATTCACAAACGAGGACTTTGGTAGACAAATTTATTTAGGATTGAGGAGACGTAAGGACAGCTTAATATTTATCTTATCAGAGTAGCGCATCGGAAGCGTGGATTATTAAGATTCTAGAATTAAGAGTCTAAACTTTTTGTTTATCAATGATAAGCGAATTTCGAGGACGAAATTTCTTTTAAGAGGGAAAGGATTGTAGAACCCGTAAATTGAATTGCGTATAAGCCATGCATAATTCCTAGTATTTAAATTAAATGATTTTTATTGCATCAGTATTTAATTGTTTTTCTTTAAATTAATTTATTTATTTTACGCAGTAGTTTAATCGTCATCTTTTCAGTATATTAGTGAGGCCGAACTGGAGATGGAGTATTGAGATAAGTTAATATAGTCATGTTTAATTATTTTATGCATTTTATGCATAATTCATGCATGATAGGATTTGCTTCACGAAATTTTAAAGGTTCGTGCATTAGAATTTTAAGTTGCATTTCACGTTCGAGCGAGGATCGGAGACCGGAGAATTTCCAGGAAAAATTATTTATTACATGATTTGTTTTTTTAAAATTAAGTTATAGCATTTTTAACTGTATTTTTCAAAATGGAAATTTTTGGGATATTTTTACCCGCATGACTTTATTTTTAGCGGTACGCAAATTTCATCGATTCGGGAGACTTTTTAATAGTTCGGCTAATATTTTCAAAACTTTTTCAACTCGATATATTTTTCGGGAGCGTGTTTGGATTTAATGGGCCTATTTTTAAGCTTATTGGGCTTAATTATCTTTTTAAACTTTTAATTATTAAATTAAGGCCCATTAACATTGTGTTTACTATATAATTAACACCTAAACTCTAATTAACCCTAAACCTAGTCATTTGCCTCCGCACTCAGCCGACACCCACTCCCCCAGCAGCAAGGTTTCGGCTAGCATTTTCGTGCAAGAAAAACTTCACCCGGGTCTCCCTCCCACGTTCTGGTTCTACAAACTCATCAGGCACGCTTGTTATTTCTGTTTCTGCATCATGAACGTCCATATTAATGTTGTGTGTGCATATCTTCAGAAAATCATCCGATCTAATCAGGGACTCGAGAGATCCTTCGGTTTTGCACTATATTGTTACATTTCTGTGTTGTGTTGCTCACGGTTTCTTGTTGTTGTGCGAAGGGACTGTAGGTTGCTGGTGTGAGGGGCCGAGACATGTCATAGTATGGAAGGGAATAGGGATGGAGTCGGGTCTGGTCAGAACTTGGAGTAGCTTGAGTAGGGTGTTCCATTTTGGTTCGGTTTTGATATGGTTTGTGTGCAAGGGGATAACTGGCAGTGCAAAGGCCCGATTGTGCCACGTACCAGACCTTGATGGGTCTGAGTTTGGTACAGGGAGAACTAAGCACCTGCTGGAACAGCCCCAAGCACGAACCGAGTGTTGTTAAGGGTTGATCGCGGCGGTACTCCTTAGAGTCTAGCAACCGTGGGCTTTGCACAATCTGCATGGGGAGAGTGGTTTTGCTCTTGGGTGTTCCTTAGTGTCTGGTATAAGTCCACAACAGGTGGTTCATGGTGGAACGAGGGGTTTAGCTTTAGTGTGAGATTTTGGGAGATAAGGGCACATGAGGGAATGAATGAGGTAGGGCCGAGAGTTAGGTAAGGTGGAGTTTCTTTTTTATTTTTAGCCGAGAGTTTGAGCTGGGTAGGATAAATTTAGGATCATTTTTAGTGTTTATAAGATGGAGTAAAAAAGTTTGAAAAGATTTGATTAAGTTTCGAGGTGATTCTGGTTAAAACCGGGATCCTCGGTCCAAGTTTTAAAACGAACCGATTAAGTTTGAGATTTTGACTCGATGTTACGTCTAGGAATATTTTAATAATGTTTTGGGATATTTTAAGGAGTTTGGTAAGCTTCGGGTCAATTTTAGAGGTCCAGGGGTAAAATTGTAATTTTTGAGTTTACAGGGGCAAAATGGTAATTTTGCACCCGGGTTGAGATTTTTGTCCTAGCAGCGCCCTGAGCACGAATCATAATATTTTTAATGTTCATGCATCACGTTTACGATTTTTTTATGCTATTATAATAATTATGGTGCATGCTTAATTTAAAGGAATTTAAGTGAGGAAGTGAAGAGCACTCTGTCTCCGCCGCGTCGCGTCGTTATTTTGTTTGTTTTCAGTCAAAACAAACCAAAGCATGTTTATATCTTCTTTCACTCTTCAATCAAGTCATATAGATATTTTTAAATATCGCAAGTTCATGATTTTAATGCAAGAAGATCGAAATTGTTCATATTTAATTCAGTTATTTAATTATATTACATGCAAAAATACAAATTTTGAGATTTATGCGATATTGCTTGTGGTCGCTTTACTATCATGCTTAAGTCCGGTCCCCAGTATCGGCCCGGTCACCAGTTACCGGTTAGTTCAGTTGTTTCACCCAGTACTGTGGCAGTAGTCTGATCAGACGTAAATCCGATCCCCAGTATCGGTCCGGTCCCCAGTATCGGTCAGCTCCGTTCAGTTCAGGGACCACTTGCATAGACCATAATCTCACCAGAAAACTTTTACATGCTATTTCAGTACAGGGCTCCAAGGATCAAACATTTTTACCATGATTTTCAGTTCAGTTATCCACGTATTATAATGGCTCAGAACATGATATTTTATCCCATGCAAATTTTACTGTAGTATTTACTTGCTATTTACGACATATACATGTTGAGTCTTTAGACTCACTAGACTTGATTGTTGTAGGTACTGATGATGTTGGGACCGAGGGCGGGGACCAGTGAACTAGCTTGGGTCGGCAGTAGTGGCACCCGAGGACCTCAGTTTCAGCATTTGCAAACTTTATTTTTTTATGCTCAAACTTTTTATCGCTTGTTGAATTATTTTAAATTGTTACTTTGCAAATATTTACTTCCGCTACTATTTTAATCATTTAACATTTTTGTCAGTTTGTCTATGAATGAGACTTTTAATTATTTAAACGAAATTTTTAAATTTCCCGCAATTTTTCAAGTAAGGATTTTCGGGCCGTTACACGACATCCATCGATGTGCATAGAAAGACTATTAACTAGACCAGCTGTCTCACTGCACGTGTTCAGTTTGCCACACTCCGATTTTTGCTTCCATTCAGATGTGCTCCAAACAGTCTTCCAGTGTTCCTACACATCAGCATTCACCCCTCATGGAGGTTGAGGCTTCTTGCGCCAATTACACAATGTCTTCTTGTATAGATCTGCAAGTGCATTCGAAGTTTCATTAATTATTTACCGTGTCTAATCGCAACGATATTTTTTTTTGAATCAAAATTTTAAAAAAAATATGTTTTCTTACCTTGAACACCTTCAAGAACAAGTCCCTCGTCTTCTCGTCCACATTATTCCAAGAATGTACCTGAAAAAAAATTGTGCAACTCCGGAAATTTCTTGGTTATGTAGGCAGAGATTCTACGGCTATGCAGAAGAAACCTGTTAATAAGTTTAAAAATAAGTATATATATATATATATTAACAAAAGTACTATACTGCAATGTTCACAATATATATATCATATGATTCATATAATCATTTTATTTATGAATTCGTAAGGTACAAATAAGTGTGACCCAAAATACTCAGAAATAACAAAAATTCACCGTCATGAAGAAAAAATATTCATTCCTTGATTTCAAAAAACCAATTCTTTAAAATTTGTATCTAACACAATCACAAATTCCACAAAATTCTCATCAACGTGCGGGTTAAGTGATACTATACATTTATTAACTTATATATAAGTTACTCATCCTCATGCGATACTCATGCGCATATTAATTTTTAACATTTATGCGCGTCTTTTGTTTATTTTATATATATATATATATATATATATATATATATATAAATATATATATATATATATATATATATATATTTTTTTTTTTATATGAGATGTTATACAAAAATTATTAATTTATATATAGGTTATTCATCCTCGTGCTATATGCGTGCATATATTAATTCTGCACACATATGCAAAAAATGTTGGTCGAAAAGGTAATTCAATCAAGTTTTTGTAAATTGGGAAAAATAATCAATCTGTATTTGTGTTTACAATTTTTAATAAATTGCTCGTTAATTAAAACTTGAACCATATATGTTAAACTCTTCAAGGGTTGATCTCAATTATCTGTACCATTTGTGCAAGAAATTGGTTTCACACAAACTTTTTAGGTTTAAAGGCCATTGATAAATGAAATGGGAAAAAATAAATTTTATTAATTTTTTTCCTTTTAATAATAACGTTTAAACCAATATATATTTGTTTACATAATAAATAATTTTTTTACTTAAACTTAGTCATTTCAGATAAAGAGCAGGAAAAATATAATGAAAAAACTATAAAACTTACTTTTCATGAATTGTAATTAATAAATATTTTGCTTTTCATATTTTTGTATATTTTTCTCTTTTTGTCATAATAATTTCGATATTTTTTACTATTTTCGTCTCACTTAATCATGGATTTTATTTTTTTTGCAAAATTAGGATTTTCCTTTTTCAATTTTTTTAATATAAATCATGTTAAGTGAAAATTTTATTTAGTCTGATATAAAGATTTTATTAGGGAATTCTACCCAAATGAAACCTAACCAAGCTATTATAAATATTTTGCCTTTCTCATTCCTCATTTTTTTGGTCTAAAATTCATTCTACACTTACATTTGACGACGGCTTCTGCGTTGATCACTGGCTAAATGCAAAGTACTATAAGGAACTTTTTCTCTCTATTTCTCATAATTTTCATTCTTCTCGTATCCCTCATTTCTATAACTCTTTTCCAGTTTACATCTTATTCTGCATTAATATCAGGTCTTGTGATTTTTTAGGTACAAATGTTGATTTCATATCTATAGTTGTATCTCGTAATCTTTCAATTTCTCTTCATTTTCATTATTCTCGTGTCTCTCTTTTGAATAATGGTTTTTTTTTTCTAATAATATTTTGGTTGAGATTTTTTTATTATAGCAGATGTCACTACTATTAGATCTGATGATTTTCAGGTACAAGTAAGAACTCGACATAAATCTGATGATACTTGACATTTTATAAAGTTTTTGTGTCCACATCTAATTTGTCAACCAATCAAATCAAGCTCTTTTAATTGAAAAATCTACGTCGAATTGAATTTCTTGAAGTATATATATGGTTAAAAAAAATAATCAAGATATTAGGTTTTTTTTTCATTATGATAAATGTCATTCTGAGAAACTTTGAAATATTGGTAAATATTCTTTTAGTTAATAACATGAATGACCATGTGTGCTTCCAATTCTTAATATTTGGAGTTATGCAATGCATATAAATAGGAAACTACGCCTAATGGGTCGGTGTTGGAAATCAATAACCTTAGCATGCATGCCCTTCATTTTGTATATGATAGAGTGTTAGGATCGAGAATGTGTTTAGAGGGGGTTGAAAAAAAAATTAGCTCAATATTTTTTCCATTTTAATACAACATATAGGCCAATATATTTTTGTTTACATAAATAAATATTTTTTACTTAAACTTAGTCTTGCTTTTCATGAATTGTTATTCAAAAATATTTTATTGTCCATGTCTTTTTATATGTTTTTGTTGTTTGTACATAATCATTTCGATATTTTTACTATTTCCGTCTCACATAATCATGGATTTGTTTTTTCAAAAGTAGGATTTTCCTTTTTCCTAAAAAAATAAATGTTAAATAGAAGCCGTGTTAAGTGAAAAGTTTATTTATTCTGATATAACGATTTTATTAGGGAATCGCCACCCATATCAAACCCTAACCAATCTATTATATATGTTCTGCCTTTCTCATTCCTCATTTGTTGTTTAAAATTCATTCTACATTTACTTTTGACGGCGTCTTGTGCGCTGATCTCTAGCTAAATGTAAATTCTATAAGAAACTTTTTATTTCTATTTCTCATAATTTTAATTCTTCTTGTATGAGTATCCCTCATTTCGATAACCCTTTTTCAGTTCATATCTTGATTGAGATCTATTTCTTCTGCGCTAGTATCAGATCTTGTGATTTTTCAGGTAAAAATGTTGATTTCATTTGGATTTCTTGATCTTTAGATTTATCTTCATTTTCATTCTTCTCATGTCTATTTGGATAAATCTTTTCCAGATCATATCTCAGTTGAGATTTGTTTATTCTATGCGGATGTCAATACCATCAGATCTGATGATTTTCAGGTACAAATAATAACTAAACATAAATTTGATGGCACTTGAAACGTCATAAAATTTTTGTGTCCACATATAATTTTTCATCCAATTAAAAAATTCTAATTAAAAAATCTAGTATAGGAGTGAGGTGATTTCCATGTTGAAGCATACATCCCCCAAATTAAACCTCAATTCCCCTTATCCTGTATATTTTTTCTAGGTCCATTCCCCTTACAAAATAACTTTCTCGGATCTTGACTTTTGTATAATGCTTATTAATTGTAACTCAAGTTATTTTTATGTTTTTAAATTAAGAGTTTTTTTCCCAAAATTTTAAGCAATGTATAAGCTATTCATCCTCGTGCTATACATGTGCAAGTATTGAACATATTTTTCTTTGATTAATCACATTACTATTTGAAATCTTATTTTTAATTTTTCTAAAAAAAAGGAACATGTCTCACCCCAAGGTTTACTTACTCCATATCTTAAATTAATTTGAAATTTTATGCGTAATTTTTCTAAAAAAAACTATGTCTCAACCCCAAGAGTTTTCTCCCCTCCATCATCTTAAGACTTATTTACTCTATAAAGTAACTTGTCTCACCCCAAAGCTTACATTCTCCATATCTTAAATTAATTTTAAATTTTATGTATAATTTTTCTAAAAAACTATGTCTCACCCCCCAAGAGTTTTCTCCCCTCCCTCATCTTAAACAATTTTGATATTCATCCTCGTGCTATACACGTGCAAGTATTGAACGTATTTTTCTTTGATTAATCTCATTACTATTTGAAATATAATTTGTAATTTTTCTAAAAAAGTAACATATCTCACCCTAATGCTTACTTTCTCCATATCTTAAATTAATTTGAAATTTTATTTGTAATTTTTCTAAAAAACTATATCTCATCCTCAAGATTTTTCTACCCTCCCTGATCTTAAACAATTTTGATACTCGTCCTCGTGCTATACATGTGCAAGTATTGAACGCATTTTTCTTTGATTAATCTCATGATTACTATTTGAACTCTAATTTGTAATTTTTCTTAAAAAAAGTAACATGTCTTACTCTTAAGGCTTACTTACTCCATATCTTAAATTAGTTTGAAATTTTATGTGTAATTTTTCTAAAAACAACTCTCACCCCCCAAAGAGTTTTCTCCCCTCCCTCATCTTAAGACTTATTTACTCCATATCTTAAATTAATTTGAAATTTTATGTGTGATTTTTCTAAAAAACTATGTCTCCCCCCTCAAGATTTTTCTCCCCTCTCTCATCTTAGAGTGAGTCTCATGTGAGACCGTCTCACGGGTCATAATCCGTGAGACGGGTCAACCCTACCCATATTCACAATAAAAAGTAGTACTCTTAACATAAAAAGTAATACTTTTTCATGGGTGACCCAAATAAGATATCCGTCTCACAAATACGACCCGTGAGACCGTCTCACACAAGTTTTTGCCCTCATCTTATACAATTTTGATAGTCATCCTCGTGCTATACACTTGAAGGTATTGAACATATTTTTCTTTGATTAATCTCATTTCTATTTGGAATCTTATTTGCAATTTTTTTTTCTAAAAAAAAAATATATCTCACCCCCAAGGCTTACTTTCTCCATATCTTAAATTTATTTGAAATTTTATGTGTAATTTTTCTAAAAACCTATGTCTCACCCTCAAGAATTTTCTCCCCTCCCTCATCTTAAACAAATTTGATACTCATCCTCGTGATATACACGTGCAAGTATTGAGAATATTTTTCTTTTATTAATATCATGACTACTTGAAATATTATTCATAATTTTTCTAAAATAAGTAACATGTCTCACCCCAAGGCTTACTTTCTTCATATCATAATTTAATTTGAAATTTTATGTGTAATTTTTCTAAAAAAAACTATGTCTCACCTTCAAGAATTTTCTACCCTCCCTCAACTTAAACAATTTTGATACTCATCCTCGTGCTATACACGTGCAAGTATTGAAAGTATTTTTCTTTGATTAATCTCATTACTATTTCAAATCTAATTTGTTATTTTTCTAAAAAAAAAGTAACATATCTCACCCCAAGGCTTACATTCTCCATTTCTTAAATTAATTTTAAATTTTATGTGTAATTTTTCTAAAAAACTATGTATCACCCCCCAAAGGTTTTCTCCCCTCCCTCATCTTAAACAATTTTGATATTCATCCTCGTGCTATACACGTGCAAGTATTGAACGTATTTTTCTTTGATTAATCTCATTACTATTTGAAATCTAATTTGTAATTTTTCTAAAAAAAGTAACATATCTCACCCTAAGGTTTACTTTCTCCATATCTTAAATTAATTTGAAATTTTATGTGTAATTTTTCTAAAAACTATATATCACCCTCAAGAGTTTTCTACCCTCCTTGATCTTAAACAATTTTGATACTCGTCCTCGTGCTATACATGTGCAAGTATTGAACGCATTTTTCTTTGATTAATCTCATTACTATTTGAAATCTAATTTGTAATTTTTCTAAAAAAAGTAACATGTCTTACCCTTAAGGCTTACTTACTCCATATCTTAAATTAGTTTGAAATTTTATGTGTAATTTTTCTAAAAACAACTCTCAGCCCCAAAGAATTTTCTCCCCTCCCTCATCTTAAGACTTATTTACTCCATATCTTAAATTAATTTGAAATTTTATGTGGAATTTTTCCAAAAAATTATGTCTCCCCCTCAAGATTTTTCTCCTCTCTCTCACCTTATACAATTTTGATAGTCATTCTCGTGCTATACACTTGAAGGTATGGAACATATTTTTCTTTGATTAATCTTATTTCTATTTGGAATCTTATTTGTAATTTTTCTATAAAAAAAAAAGTAATATATCTCACCCCCAAGGCTTACTTTCTCCATATCTTAAATTTATTTGAAATTTTATGTGTAATTTTTCTAAAAACCTATGTCTCACCCTCAAGAATTTTCTCCCCTCCCTCATCTTAAACAAATTTGATACTCATCCTCGTGATATACACGTGAAAGTATTGAGAATATTTTTCTTTGATTAATATCATTACTACTTGAAATATTATTCATAATTTTTCTAAAATAAGTAACATGTCTCACCCCAAGGCTTACTTTCTCCATATCATAATTTAATTTGAAATTTTATGTGTAATTTTTCTAAAAAAAAAACTATGTCTCACCTTCAAGAGTTTTCTACCCTCCCTCAACTTAAACAATTTTGATACTCATCCTCGTGTTATACACGTGCTAGTAATGAAAGTATTTTTCTTTGATTAATCTCATTACTATTTGAAATCTAATTTGTAATTTTTCAAAAAAAAAAAAAAGTAACATATCTCACCCCAAGGCTTACATTTTTCATATCTTAAATTAATTTTAAATTTTATGTGTAATTTTTCTAAAAAAACTATGTCTCACCTTCAAGAGTTTTCTACCCTCCAACTTTAACAATTTTGATATTTATCCTCGTGCTATACACGTGCGAGTATTGAACGTATTTTTCTTTGATTAATCTCATTACTATTTGAAATCTAATTTGTAATTTTTCTAAAAAAATTAACATATCTCACCCTAAAACTTACTTTCTCCATATCTTAAATTAATTTGAAATTTTATGTGCAATTTTTCTAAAAAAGCTATATCTCACCCTCAAGAGTTTTCTACCCTCCCCCATCTTAAACAATATTGATACTCATCCTAGTGCTATACATGTGCAAGTACTGAACGCATTTTTCTTTGATTAATCTCATTACTATTTGAAATCTAATTTGTAGTTTTTCTAAAAAAAAAGTAACATGTCTCACCCTTAAGGCTAGCTTACTTACTCCTTATATTTAATTAATTTAAAATTTTATGTGTAATTTTTCTAAAAACAACTCTCACTCTCAAGCGTTTTCTCCCCTCCCTCATCTTAAACAAATGTGATACTTTATGTATAATTTTTCTAAAAACACAAAACCACGTCACACCTAACTGCTTTGCTCCCCTCCCTCTCCATAAATACATTTGAAAATTCAAGTGAAATTTTTCTAAATTAATTTTAGGTTTTAATACAAGATTTTATGGTTTTGGAAAATTATTATCTAATATATAAGTTACTCATCTTTGTGCATTACTCGTGCAAGTATTATCTTTCAATCATATTTGCAGAGTTCATACATATCTTCGTGTATGTGAAATCTGATTTGAATGCCTATATTTTAAATTGAATCTCAATAAAAATTTGAAATTTTATCTTTAATTTTCTTTTCTTTTTTAAGAAAAACTATGTTCCCTCTTTCTCATGCGTTTTCATGAAAAGCTCCCAGCACATGCTCTTATGAATCAAATCCATGCTCTGCAATACAATTGTTTGTGCTTGCTCCACATATGAGAACATATGATAGAAATCCATCAATGTGCGTAGAAAGACTATTAACTAGACCAGCTGTCTCAATGCACTCGTTCAGTTTTCCACACTCCGATTTTTGCTTCCATCAGATGTGCTCCAAACAATCTGCTATTGTTCCTACACATCGACATTCACCCCTCATGGAGGTCGAGGCTTCATGCGCCAATTACACAATGTCTTCTTATATTGATATGCAACAAGTTCATTCCAAGCTTCCTTAATTATTGCCCATGTCTAGTCGTAACGATATTTTCTTTTGAAATTATATTTTTAAAGAAATTATGTTTTCTTACCTTGAAATCTTTCCAGAAAAAGTCCCTCAAATCCAAAGACAACAGATTTTAAACGTTGTAAAACTGTTGTGTATTGCAACGAAAGACTTCGGTTTAAAAACATTGACAAACTGTTGTCGAATGTGATAAAAGACTACGTTTTCAATAGCTACGACAACGGTTTATCACCGTTGTCTTTATATATCTACGACAACGGTTTATAAACGTTGTCTTTGAGTGAACCATTTGTCTTTAACAACGATTTTTTAGATCTACGACAACGGTTTTTCCCAGTCATTTTTAGACGGCTACAACAACAGTTTTTCACCGTTGTCTTTGAGAAAACTCTTTAACCATAGGGCTTTCAACAACGGTTTTTCATATCAACGACAACGGTTTTTCATATCAACGACAACGGTTTTTCACCGTCGTCGTTAGACGTCTACAACAACAGTTTTTCATCGTTGTCTTTGAGAAAACTCTTTAACCACAGGGCTTTTAACAACAGTTTTACAAGACCTACGACAATGGTTTTGCACCGTTGTCTTTCGAATATACGACAACGGGTTTTCACCGTTGTCGTTGAGGGCCCCTTTTAACCACAGGGGCTTTAACAACATTTTTTCGGAGCTTACGACAATGGTTTTCCACCGTTGTCTTCAGCCTTTTTCCTTGTAGTGTGTTTCAAATCCACGCTCTGCAACACAACTGTTTGTGCATGGTCCACATATGAGCACATATGGGCGAAATCCACCGATGTGCATAGAAACACTATTAACTAGACCAATTGTCTCATGGCACTTGTTCAGTTTTCCACACTCCGATTTTTGCTTCCATCAGATGTGCTCCAAACAGTCTGACAGTGTTCCTACACATCACCATTCACCCCTCATGGAGGTTGAGGCTTCATGCGCCAATTACACAATGTCTTCTTATATAGATCTGCAACAAGTGCATTCCAAATTTCCTTAATCATTGCCCATGTCTAGTCGTAATGTTATTTTCTTTTGAAATTCAGATTTTCATAGAAATTAAGTTTTCTTACCATGAAATCCTTCAAGAATAAGTCCCTCGTCTTCTCGTCCAAAACCATGTCACACCTCACTGCTTTGCTCCTCTCCTTCTCCATAAATACATTTGAAAATTTAAGTGAAATTTTTCTAAAAGAATTGTAGCTCTTAGTACAAGAGTTTATGGTCTTCGAAAATTATTAACTAATACATAAGTTGCACATCTTTATACATTACTCGTGCAAGTATTATCTTTCAATCATATTTGCATGAGTTCGTACATATCTTGGTATATGTGAAATCTGATTTGAATGCCTATCATTTTAGTTGAATCGCAATAATAATTTGAATTTTTATGTTTAATGTTTCTTGTTTTAAAAAAAAAAAACTATGTTAATTCCTTCTAATGCGTTTTCTTGAAAAGCTCCGAGCACATGCGCTTATGTTTCAAATCCACGCTCTGCAACACAATTGTTTGTGCATGTATGAGCACATATGAGTGAAATCCACCGATGTGCATAGAAACACTATTAACTAGACCAATTGTCTCATTGCATTTGCTCGGTTTTCTATACTCCGATTTTTGCTTCCATCAGATGTACTCCAAACAGTCTGCCAGTGTTCCTACACATCAGCATTCATCCCTCATGGAGGTTGTGTAACGTCTACTAATTTTAAAAGCGCGGAATTTTTTTTAAAAAACAAAAGCTCGCATTTTCGAAATGACATTTAAAAGCTCGCATTTTCGAAATAACATTTAAAAATGATCTTAAGTGTTTGACAATAAAAATAGTGCGTAAACATAAACGAGTAAAAATTGTGAAAATCATCAGCGTAGCAAAACCAGCGTATAAAAATGTTCATATCATCTCAAATCTCATAAAAACAAAATGCAGAAAACATGTAGTCCTCGGGTCGTGTCACCCCACCAGGTCTGTCTACTCAGTGTTCGGCACCTCCAGTCCTCTCAATAACAAGCTCACCTGCATCACACACGCCTAGTGAGTCTAAAGACTCAACACACTTGTACCATTAATAACAAATACATATACATAGCACACAGCAGTGAAAAATATCATAATCAACATATCTTTCATGAACTTAAAAGCATAATGTAAACGTGTCGTATAAAATCATGTCGTGTCAACTCATGTCATCTCATATCATGTCATCTCATATCATCATATACGTGTCAAAACAGCTCATCGTGTCATCATAAACTTAAACATTTTCTTTTAATTGAATTCAGTTAATTAGTTGTGACTTTCGTATCTGCTTTATCGTATCAGCTCTATCGATGGATCCATCTATAAAAACCGTGGTACCCGACGGCGAGGGACATCAGCGACAGCATTACCCGCCCACTGAGCCCGGGCCTCAGCTCATCATATCTCATGTCATCGTATACATATACATCGTCAGTCACAACCAATTCTCATCCTTAAAAAAATATCATCATTTTCATCACTTAATAAAAACATTCATATGCGTAACTTTTCCTTCAAAACAAGCATGCAACGTATTTATCATAATTGCGTAAAATCGTAAAATGATGCATAAACATTTAAAATATCACATATTTGTGCTCAGGGCGCTGCCAGGACCAAACTCTCACCCCGGGTGCAAAATGACCATTTTGCCCCTAATAACCCATAAATTATCGTTTCAACCCTGGACCTCTAAATTGACCCGAAGCTTACCAAACTCCTTAAAATCTCCCAAAACATTTTTATAAGTATTACTAGACGTAAACTCGAACAAAATCACAACTTACCCGGTTCGTTCCAAAACTTGGACTGGGGTCCCGATTTTAACACGAATCGGCTCGAAACTTAATCAAATTTTTCTCAACTTTTTATCATATCTTAAAAATACTAAAAGGTCCCTAATACTATAATATTGTCCTAAAAATCTTCGGCTGATATATCCCAAAAGAGACAAACATTCTATACTCAACTTGAAACACATGGCCCCCCCTAACCTTTCGGTCCCCTCTAATCCCACCACCTGTCCAGCCATTTAATCTCATTATTAAGGCTCTAAGGGACCTCCTAAACCAAGCCAAACCAACGCGCTTGCTGCTGCACGAAGCCATTTACAGAAGAGCATCGAATCTCCTCTACACACACGATCGAGTTACCCTTCCAATGATCGAGCTCCTCTCTCAACCATACATACATGGTTCACCTCTAACATCTTACTAAACCCTACTGGACGTACAAGGATCACGGTTACAGCCCCATGCCATCTAGAATATACCAACAGCTGCAAGTCTCCAAGGAAGCACTCCCCAAACCCATCGGCCTATGCACACAATGAGCTTTACTCGACCAAGGCTAGCCTCCAACCCTTAGGCCCTTTAATTCTTGATATTCTAAACTCCCTTGCAACCAAAACCCCGCAGCCCCTTGCACGGTACATTAAAACGTGAGTGGAAAACAAATTATACATGTATTTGACAAGAACAAACGGAAATCTTCATTGGTATGGCTGGATCGAGATATAAACACGCATATAACACATCACAGTATGTATAAGACGTAAATGATGCAGAAATAAGGGTACGGAGCGTGCCTTGTTGTGTGGAAGAAGCAGAACGATGCGAATGGAGACTCTAACAAATTCTCTTTGCAAGGACAAGCGAACCACCGATGCCTTCAGCTGTTGGAGTGTTGAAAACCGATTGGGGAGGGACTTTGAATGGAAAGAAAACGTGTATCGGCCGCATGGGGGTTACGGGATGTCAATGGTTTTCTTTAATAATAATTAGTTGATTAATTAAATGACTAATGGGCTTTAATATTATAATTAAGGGTTTGAAGAGGGTTTTAAGCCCGACAAGCTTAAAAGTAAGCCCATTAAATCCAAACGCACTCTCGAAAAATATTTCGTGTTGAAAACATTTTGAAAACATTAGCTGAACCATTAAAAAGTCCCTCGATTTGATAAAATTTGCGTACCGTTAAAAAACCAAATTCTGCGGGTAAAAATACCCAAAAATTCCCATTTTCGAAAAATACACTTAAAAATGCTTTAAATTAATTTATAAAAATAAATCGTGTGATAAAATATTTTTCCTGAAAATTCTCCGGTCTCTGGTCCTCGTTCGAACGTGAAATGCATCTAGAAATCTTAAGGCATAAATTTCATGAATTAAATTATATCATGCATGAATTATGTATAAAATGCACAAAAATAATTGAACACATAATTAATGAAATAAACATGCATTTACTGCTTTAAAACAATTTAATAAAATACCAAAAAATTTAATAAGTTGCATGCATGTGGTTCCCGTGGACTTCCAAATTTTCGGGACGTTATAGATTGAGTCTTCATGCGCCAATTACACAATGTCTTCTTATATAGATCTGCAACAAGTGCATTCCAAGTTTCCTTAATTATTGCCCATGTCTAGTCGTAATGATATTTTCTTTTTAAATTCA
The DNA here is from genome assembly GCF_022965805.1 of Primulina eburnea. Classification (NCBI taxonomy): domain Eukaryota; kingdom Viridiplantae; phylum Streptophyta; class Magnoliopsida; order Lamiales; family Gesneriaceae; genus Primulina; species Primulina eburnea. The sequence goes on along the minus strand of NC_133117.1, from coordinate 4,308,059 downwards.
GATTTTCATATATAGAAATTAAGTTTTCTTACCATGAAATCCTTCAAGAATAAGTCCCTCGTCTTCTCGTCCAAACCATGTCACACACCTCACTGCTTTGCTCCCCTCCTTCTCCATAAATACATTTGAAAATTTAAGTGAATTTTTCTAAAAGAATTGTAGCTCTTAGTACAAGAGTTTATGGTCTTGGAAAATTATTCACTAATATATAAGTTGCACATCTTTATATTACTCGTGCAAGTATTATCTTTGAATCATGTTTGCACGAGTTCGTACATATCTTGGTATATGTGAAATCTGATTTGAATGCCTATAATTTTAGTTAATCTCAATAATAATTTGAAATTTTATCTTGAATGTTTCTTGTTTAAAAAAAAAAAAAAACTATGTTCATTCCTTCTCATGCGTAAAAGCTCCCATCACATGCTCTTATGTTTCAAATCCACGCTCTGCAACACAATTGTTTGTGCATGGTCCACATATGAGCACATATGAGCAAAATCCATTGATGTGCATAGAAACACTATTAACTAGACCAATTGTCTCATTGCACTTGCTCAGATTTCCACACTACGATTTTTGCTTCCATCAGATGTGCTCCAAACAGTCTGCCAGTGTTCCTACACATCAGCATTCACCCCTCATGGAGGTTGAGGCTTCATGAGCCAATTACACAATGTCTTCTTATATAGATCTGCAACAAGTGCATTCCAAGTTTCCTTAATTATTGCCCGTGTCTAGTCGTAATGATATTTTCTTTTGAAATTCAGATTTTCATAGAAATTAATTATGTTTTCTTACCATGAAATCCTTCAAGAATAAGTCCCTCATCTTCTCGTCCAAAACCATGTCACACCTCACTGCTTTGCTCCCCTCCTTCTCCATAAATACATTTGAAAATTTAAGGGAAATTTTTCTAAAAGAATTGTAGCTCTTAATACAAGCATACTAACTTTAATATCATTTATGCATGTGAATGTTTCTTGTACTAATTCAATTTGGGATTTCATGATGTTAATATTGTTTGAGTCTCAATACATTGATAATGAGAAGTTAATATAAAACAGATTTTTTATTTGTTAGAATATTTACGTTTTTGTGATTTAACAATGTTGTTGATCCAATAGATAATTACATAGTTTAAATAAAACTGAATTCAAGAAAAAACCTGAATATTCACGAGCTAATCAGAGGCCTAGCGATTGTCTAGCCAAAATAATAGTTTATTATTCGAAGGCGAAAAGGTCACTGATAGCCAAACGGATCAAAAGACAACTGGAGGAACAATTTATCTCAAATAGATCAATCAGCCCAAATCAGCAAGCGTTCTCTGAAATTTTTAAATTTACCTAGTGTTAAGAGTCAGAGCACAGTCGAATTATCGAATAAAGTTCTTCATACTAAGAGTATTTTATTCGTTGAATGTCATAGTCAACGCACACTACCAAAGTGTACGATATTTCATAAAAGACGATGACATGACAACAAAAAATTCTGTATTTGGAAACATATACAAGATTCAAAAGACGACCATTTCAAGCAAATCCTACAAATAGATTTGTAATACAAGTTTTGGCGAAGAAAAGCTGCATAGCTATATTTTTTTCGACCCCTGAATTCCATCTATATTTAGTGACTAACATAATATATTCATCTACTAAACATATGTCATGTAATTCGATGCTATACAGAGCTTGAGTATATTTCTTCCTCTTCTCTGTATCTTGACTGTTAAAATAGTAAACCCCTATAAACTGTGCTTTAAATAGGGTAGTCATTTTTCTAACTATCTCACTAAGAGATTCTCTAGCTAGGACTGACTCTTTGGTTTCTAATGAAGTCATGTCCCAAGCAATTTTAACTGATCTCATAAGACTCATTTCTAGAAGTTTAATGAATCTTTCTCTATTGAGATCAAGTGTTCCTGCAGCGATTCTCATAATAGATGTCCAGTCATCTATGAGATATTCTATGTTTTTGAAATCAAGTACATCAAAGTTAAGCATAACCCCATAAGGATGTATATGTTCTAAAACAATTTTCCCATAGGGTGTTTGGTGCAAGGGAATTTCATTCCTCCTTGTCCTTGTTCCCGCTGGGTGTGATTCTCTACCAGTATAGAAATCAGGTTGAGATTCTCATATATTTATATTCTGATATCCCACACTTTCCCTTGGTGGTTCCTGAGAAGATGACCAAGATATAGAAGGTTGTTCACCTCCCGTTGTGTTCATCTTCAGATCTATGACCTTGAGATTTGCAAATGATTCTGCAAGGTCTTGTAGATCCTCGAGTCCAATCTTTTCTAAAGTTGTCATCAGATTAACTTCTTTTCTGAGATAGATTTAATTAGATTGATTATTTTTTCTTCTTTAGTTAAAGGTTTTTGCACGACTTTGGCATTCCCTTGTTGATGTAACAAGGGTTCAGTACCAAATGATGGTGGTAACCTTCCTTCTAAAGTTTTCTTACTAGAACTTGGTTGTTATTCTAGGATTTGAATTCTTTTTCGAATATCCTTTAATATTCCAAGAATTTCTTCTTAATTTCCAGGATTTTTTCCACATTTTGTGGTACATAATATAGTATATTGCCATAGTTCTGTACTGTCTTTTGAATTTCTCTAAAATCTCCGTAGAGTTTAGAGGAATCATGTACTATTTCTAAGAACATGTTATTTTGAATCATAAGTTTACCTTAGAACTCTGATAAGTTCCTTCTTGATATCTAACATTGGTTAGATCTTCCTGTTGCAAGTATTCCAACTTTTTTTTGGGATAGGTCCTGTAAAGAATTAATTTCGAACTTGGGTTCAGATTCATGTTAATTGAGAAAATTCTCATTCTCAAACATTTAATTACTTTATAATAATAAATTTGTATTTTTGAAATAATTTTACCTAGGCTCTGATACCATTTCTGGCCCCCGAAAATCAATCATTAGATTTTAAACAATTCAGGGTATTTTCATCATTTTTTATCTTTTTAGGGAGTTTAGGTTTGTAGATGTAGGAAGTTAAAATAAATTTGAGTTGGGGTTTGGGGATTTATAAACAATTTACCCTTTTTCTAATTACTTGAAAGTTGAAACCATATCTCACCCCATTGCTTTCTCCCCTCCCTCTATGTAATTACAAAGTGTACTTTTTATATATGTATAAAAAAAAAGATATTTAGCTTTTATTACAAGAGTTTATGTTTCTGACAAATTATTAACTAATATTTAAGTTATATTTCGTGCAATATTCGTGCAAATACTAACTTTCAATCATATTTTCACGATTTGTATCTTTGTAGATGTGAGATCCGATTTGAATGCCTATAATTTTAGTTGAATAATCTCAGTAATAATTTGAAATTTTATCTTTAATGTTACTTTTTATATATATAAAAACACTATTTTTCAAACAATGCTTTTCTCCATCCCTTTTCTTAAATAAATTGAAAATTTATGTTATTTAAAAAAATAAATAAACTGTCTGTCTGTCTCACCCAGGGGCGTAGCCAGAATTTCAAAATATGGGGGGCTAGAAAATAAAAAAATTAACTAGAAACCAATACAATATTTTCCACATGAAATAAAAATTAAGTACAAACCACGATTTTCGCAATATAATCATCAAATCTGGATAAATATTTTTCAAAAGTTCAAATCTTAATCATATAATAGAGTACGCATAACAAAAAAAAAAATACGACTTACGCCAAAAGATGGTAAGTTTGAGTTTTTTGGTTTTCAATATAGATCTTGAACTTGATGAAAGAGGATCATTTGAAGTTTTTGATAACTGCTCATTGTCTTTTTGGATGAAATAATCAGTAATGCTTCTTTTTTACATTTTGATTCATCTATAAATAAAAAAACCTATAAACGTCATTTTATTTCACCTAAAAGAATACTCTTCATTTAAATTAAAAGATTGAAAAAAAAAACAATTTTGTCTATCTTTTGAGTAATCAAACATCAAAAACACTAAACTGATAATTCATGGTGATAAGATTTCATAAAAGAATACAATTAATTTATTGCAAGTTTTTAATTTTGAACCCAGAATAGACCAAACTCATATGCAAAAACACTAGAAACTACAAGAATCTTGGGAAAAACATAAACCAATCAACCACAAATAATCTAAACTCGAAACCTAGCAAGAATCAAGAAGAATTATGCTTAAAAAAGATTAATTAAATTATTAGAAAGATATTTGACAAGTAACAAGAATTTAAAAGTGACGGGTAAAAAGAGTATAAGAAAGAAGGAGAAAATTGGGGGAAAAAAAAGAACAAGGGGCTGTGAGAGAGTTTTTTTACTCCAAAGAGATACCTGACAAGGATCGAAGGAGGTTGATAATTGGAGAGGAATTTCAATTTCCACGCCTAAACTGTGAAAAGAGTTTTTTTACTTTTTTTTTTTTTTCTTATTTTGTAATATATGGGCTTATGGCTATATATATATAACCAAAATCTTGGCTGGGCTTGAGCCCATCCCAGCCTTTACTGTAGATACGCCTCTGGTCTCACCCCGGGACTTTTCAACCCTTCCTCATTTTAAATAAATTTGAAATTTGAAGTGTAATTTTCTAGGAAAAGTTAAACCATGTCTTAGCCCCAAACGATGTCATACGATTACTTCTTTCTCACCCCACCAATACGTCCATATACATATTATCTATGGTATCAAAAAACCTCACATAGTCACTTTCAATATCCTCTCTTGAAAAAAATCATGTAAAACTATTATACCATAAAATAAGGGTGTTGTTATTTTCACACTTTGTGAATATTGTTTTGTGGGTTGAAAAATACAAGCAATCTTGATTTTGATAATAACAAACTTTTTATTATATTTCTAATATATTTACTTAAGTGTGAAGTTGTTAGCTCAAATTGGAAGCTGAAACTCGAAATCAAACAAGTTGAAAATCTGGCGAGCTGCAATGTCTTCATATTAATATCTCACAGCTCGATGATGAAAATAACAAGCCGACAAAAAGACTGAATAGAAAACTATAATTTCCACACGTCATGTTTCACGACATCTCCTCAGTTAGTTTGGAGGTGTACATATACGCAAAATATTAGTCGCAAGATCGAGCTGACGGAAACATAAACAACAATTAGCTCAGTCTGACTAGTTGTATTATATTGGTCATATATCTCTGCTCGCTTATTCAAATGGAAAACTTCCTTATGCGTACAAAGATAAGAGACCAATATAAAAATCATCTTCACAAGAGACCAATATAAAAATCATCTTCACAAGTCAAAAGTCTGAATCGGAACATAAGAAGCTGATAAACCACAATGAAATTGTTGGTTCTGCAATGAAGAACATGATCTAGATTGCCAACAGTCTCATCTATCGAGCATATATGTCTCATATGAAGTTGAGATTGAGAGATTCTTAATTAAATCGAAAGCTAAGAGAAAGATATACAACTTTCATGTTTATTTATTTTCCCAGAAATCGATGAATCAAGAGATATAATTAAAAGAACAGAACGACTCGACTTGAGCTGATCCGACAGCAGATCATACCAGACAATCAACGACCTAGTTTCGTAAAATGACCAGAAATACGAATTTGATCATTGCAATGTCAGAATCCATACACAATCTTTCTAAACGGTCATATTCTTATATCTAATGTCTATAGCATTCTTGGAGGCCATAAATACAACATATTGAAGATCAAATACAATATTTACATGGGGATTCAAAGCATGTGCATCCTATATGAAGAAATTAGCTAGAATTAGAGCAATCCCAAATGTGAGGATACATATTGGATATATACATACACTTTAAAATTCCTCACACACAATCACTCACACATATACATGATAGTTGAGCTTCAAGTTTAGATTATTGAGTATTCGCACAAATACATTAAAGATTATGTTGTAGTCTTGGCATAAAAAATGTTAAACATTATGCGGATTGTGAGGTTGGGGTCTGCATCGAGTGTGCTAGGAGTTTCTATTATGCAATAGATAAGTTCTAAGTTGAAATGAGTTTGTATAATAAGTTGTATAAATCAAAGCTTGTAGTGCATCCTTCCTAGGTAGAAGAATGAGTGACATAGGAGTTGTTAAACATTCATAAACAAATTTTTACCTATTTATTTATTGCATTTAAATATTAGTATTGTTTTTAAGATGCATTTTATGTGTTTTCAAATATAAAAATATTGTATACAAATTATTTGATAAAATCTTTCAGCCAAAATATTTTTATACATTCAACTTCCATATCTTTCAAAACGTTTTTCTAAATATTTAATCGGTTTTTATGAATAATTATTTTGAATCTCTTCTGCGTGGTTTGAAAACCAAACTCAAATTAATTCATCAGTATTCAATATTTCAAGTATTTTCCGCTTCGTCATTGCATGCTCCACGTATGACCGAGATCACCAATGTGCTTAGAAATACTAGTACCTAGTTTATAATTTGTTAATTAATAATCCGATAACAATTTAATTTTCTTATAAAAATATTATCTTGATAAATATTAAACTGAAATTAATGTTACTAATTAAGTTTCCATTAGAATTTGCCTAAGAAATATTAAAATGCGTGGATAATCAAAACTTAATTGTTGCACGAGTATCGCACGAGAAAAATTTGCACAACCATTGCACGAAGATGGGTAACTTATACATTAAATTCGAAACATAAACTCTTTTAAAAAAAGCTGTAAATGTAAGTTACAAATAAGTATAATCCAAAGGTAATTTGATTATTATTATAAATACTTTATGTCTCTACCATTAATCTGAACTTCCTTAAAATGATGTGAAAAACAAGTCACGTCCTCTTCTCTGGACTTCCATTCATACTCAGACCTCAAACCCTGGAAAGGAACGTAGTAAAATGTTAGGTGAGTGTTTAATGATGTGGGGCCCACACGGAATTAAATATTCAGAAATCACGAATTCCACATCGAAAGTTTCTAAAAATGAACGAGGAAAATTTGTTATAAATTGAGCCTTCCTTGTTTGTTTTTAGTATCCCAAAATCAAAAGCTTTTCAGCTTTGATAAAAAGAGAGTGCATAGAAAAAAAGAGTGTATTTTTTTCTTGAGTGCGGGAATTCTCTTTTGTGAGTTAGAGAAAATATTTTCTCGGTATACTCGAGGTTGGGATCGTGAGATATTGAGTGTATTGGTGTATACACTTGTTGTAATATTTCTCCCGGTTATAAAAGTTGCAGTGCTCCGTGGATGTAGCCTATATTGGGTGAACCACGTAAATCTTTGTGTTCTTGTTGGTTGTTTTATTCCGCATTTTTGGGTACTATTATCATCGTGATCGGCATCGCTTCGGGGTAATTCCCCAACAACTGGTATCAGAGCCTTGTTGTGAAAATTCTTAAGAATTCTGAGTATGCTCTGTGGTTGCAGCTTTGTCTGATCTTCCACATCAGAAAAGATTTTTTTGATTTTCTGTTAAGGCTAGAGAAGTGATGGCCGGAGATGATGGATCGGGACCGGGAATCAACAAGTTCGACGGAACAGATTTTTCGTTCTGGCGGTTACAGATTAGAGATTATCTGTATAGCAGGAAGTTGCATCAACCTCTATCTGGAAAGAAGCCAGAAAAGATGGAGGATGATGACTGGAAGCTTCTTGACCGACAAGTGTTAGGTGTAATACGATTGACCCTAACGAAGAACGTGGCACATAACGTGGCGGAGGCAAAAACAACGTAGGAGATGATGTCCATTTTATCGGACATGTACGAGAAGCCATCAGCAAACAACAAAGTACATCTCATGAAGAAGTTATTCAACTTGAAGATGGGAGAAGGTGCTTCGGTGGCTAAACACATCAATGAGTTCAACACGATTGTTTCACAGCTAACATCGGTTGAAATTAATTTTGATGATGAGATTCGTGCACTTATTCTTTTGGCATCTTTACCAAATGTTTGGGAACCAATGCGGGCGGCGGTTAGCAACTCTGTTGGGAAAAGAAAGCTACAATTCAATGATGTCAGAGATCAAATTCTTGCCGAGGAAGTTCGCAAGATGGATTCTGGTGAAGGAACATCATCAAGTTCTGCTCTAAATCTCGAGAATAGAAGAAGAGGCAGGAGTGGTGAAAAGAGTTTTAACCAATGGCATGGTGGGTCCAAGTCAAGAAATGGAAAAGACAAAAGCAACTTTGAAAAGAATGTGAAGTGCTGGAGCTGTGGTGAGACTGGTCACTTGAAAAGGAATTGCAAATCAACAAGGAACAACGCTAATGTTGTTACTGAGGAGGTACATGATGCTCTACTACTATCCATGGAAAGCCCTGTTGATTCTTGGGTTATGGACTCGGGAGCTTCGTTTCATACCACTGGTAATCGTAATGTATTCGATAATTACATTGCGGGAGATTACGGAAAAGTTTTCCTGGCTGATGGAAAACCTTTGGAAATAATTGGTATGGGTGATATCCGGATGAAGATGACAAATGGATCTGTCTGGAAAATCAACAAAGTAAGGCATGTACCAAAGTTGATACACAATCTGATTTCAGTGGGACAGCTTGATGACGAAGGTCATAAGGTGACCTTTGGTGATGGTTCTTGGAAAGTGAAAAAGGGAGCCATGATTGTTGCTCGAGGAAAGAAAACTGGAACACTTTATATGACTTCCAGTTTGAGAAAGAAATTAGCGGCTGTGAATGCTGGAGCTAATTCAAGTCTATGGCATAGTAGGCTTGGCGATACGAGTGAGAAGGGAATGAAGATGCTTGGTTCAAACGGAAAGCTACCGAAATTAAAGATCGTTGAACACAAGCTGTGTGAAGCTGTATTTTTTGGAAAGCAGAAAAATGTGAGCTTTTCAAAAGAGGTCAGAGAACCGATATCGGCGGATTTGGAGCTGGAACATACTGATGTATGTTGGCCATCTCCTGTGACATCCCTTGGAGATCACTCAAGATATTATGGCACTACTGTTGACGATTCGAGCAGGAAATTTTGGGTTTATTTTGTGAAAAATAAATCGGATGTTTATGAGACCTTTAAACAGTGGGAGTTAGCCATGGAAGATGTGATGGATTCGCTGTCATCCAGTCACATGAGGAAGTTGTCAGAACTTTCTGAAGGTAAAAAGGTTTTACAGAGCAAGTGGGAGTACCGGTTAGAACGTGACGGTAGCAAGCGGTACAAAAAAATACTTGTTGAAAAAGGTGAAAAGAAAGTCATTGGTTACACTGATATTTTCTCTCTGGTGGTAAAGTTAACTACTATCAGGACTGTACTTGGATTGATGGTAAAAGAAGATTTACATCTGGAACAGTTAGATGTAAAGACGACGTTTTTTCACGGTGAGCTAGATGAAGAAATGAATCAATCACACGGATTTGAAGTACGAGGGAAAGAGAAAATGGTGTGCAAACTTCAGAAGAGCTTGTATGGTCTCAAACAAGCTCCAAGACAGTGGTACAAGAAGTTTGATGGTGTAATGAATAATGATGGTTTTCTGAGGTATCAGGCTGATCACTGTTGTTATGTGAAGCTTGATGGTTATTATATCATACTACTGATATATGTAAATGATATGTTGATAGCAAGAGCTTGTCTGGAGGAGATTGATAAACTCGAGAAAGAGTTATCAAAGGAATTTGCTTTGAAGGATTTGGGTGCTGCAAAACAAATCCTTGGACTGGGGATCCTTAGAGATCGGGTGAATGGAGTCTTGAAGCTTGAGAAGATTCCTGAAAGCAAGAATCCAGCTGAGATGCTCACGAAGGCTGTTATCATTGAAAAACTGAAGTTGTGTTTGACTTCAGTTGGTCTCCTGGACTAACAAAGGAGGTATGAGCTGCTGCAATGATGGTGTGAAGACATGATTGAAATCAAGTCTTCAAGTGGGAGAATTGTTAGGTGAGTGTTTAATGATGTGGGGCCCACACGGAATTAAATATTCAGAAATCACGAATCCCACATCGAAAGTTTCTAAAAATGAACGAGGAAAATTTGTTATAAATTGAGCCTTCCTTGTTTGTTTTTAGTATCCCAAAATCAAAAGCTTTTCATCTTTGATAAAAAGAGAGTGCATAGAAAAAAAGAGTGTATTTTTTTCTTGAGTGCGGGAATTCTCTTTTGTGAGTTAGAGAAAATATTTTCTCGGTATACTCGAGGTTGGGATCGTGAGATATTGAGTGTATTGGTGTATACACTTGTTGTAATATTTCTCCCGGTTATAAAAGTTGCAGTGCTCCGTGGATGTAGCCTATATTGGGTGAACCACGTAAATCTTTGTGTTCTTGTTGGTTGTTTTATTCCGCATTTTTGGGTACTATTATCATCGTGATCGGCATCGCTTCGGGGTAATTCCCCAACAGTAAAATTCATTAATGAGATTATAAAATTAAATAATCTTTCAAGAAGAATCTTTTGAGGTCTCTTAGTGAAAAACATAAACTTATTTTTACATATTATCACTCATCCCCGTGCTACACTCGTGTGTGTATTAAATTTAAGTCATGTATGCACGAATTTATTTTTATAAAATGGATTTGAAACGTGTTAATTTTGGTTGAATCTCATGCATTAATTATAAAAAAAATGAAAAAAAAAATATTGGTTTATTTATGTACATCGTGGGCATAAAACCCGAAAAACCGAGAAAACCGACCGAACCGAATAATTCGGTTTAAATGGTTCGGTTTTATCGGTTTTTCGGTCGGTTATGGTTTTAAAATTTATGAAATTCGGTTTTTTCGGTTCGGTTTTCGGTTTTCATCCCCGAAAAAACATTTTTGCATGTAACATTTTACAGTGGCTCAACTAAATCATATGAACTGAAATTTTTATGTGTAATTTTAAAACTTTTAAAGTTCATGAGTAATTTTTTGTTGAAAAAAAAAAATACAGTAATGTCCCCCTTCCCGGCCTTAATGAATTTTTCCAAAAGAATAAAAACTCGCCCACATTAAGTAAATTTGAATTTTTGGCGAGTTATGAAGTAATATGTAAATTACTCGTACTCGTGCAATATTTGTGCAAGTTCAACTCAGATTTAATCACAAAAGTGACTTAAGTTTTCGTGTATCTGCCACAGACCTCAACTACTGAGGCCATCGACTGTATGAGTATGGAGGTGGACGGGGTGAAAAAGAAGCGGCTATATGGCATCGGTTCTCAGACATACGTCGCCTTCCCGGATGATATTTCAGGTCATGCCGGTCAGGCTACACGCACAAGCTCATCTACTGCTATTGCTCGTGCTGTTTCCACCACACTAATGATGTTGCGCTTGCGACTGCCTAGGCTGCAACTGTCTCCAAGAGATGTGAGAACCTGACAAAGGATAATGAAGCACTGCGCCAGGAGCTCGATGTTCTACGGCAGCAGGTTAGACTTGTGATAAGGAATGTACTTGTCTAGCTCCCCTCCTCTCCTTCGACTCCAATGGGTTTCCACACTTGAGGTGATTTCCACCTTGAATCCTAAATTTTAAATTTTATTCATAATTTTTCTAAACCCGCTATCAACTCTTAAACATTCATTCATCTTATTTCTGACAAAAATTTGTAGCTGTTTTAGCTCAGAAGTTTTCTTTTTGCCAAAAGATTCTTTAGTATGTAAGTTTTTCATCCTCGTGCAGTACACGTGCAAATACGGTTAAGATTTAAATTTGGATATAACTCAACTCCAAACGCTAACTCAAAGAAAATGGTTGTCCAAGTCTATACATAGAACTCACAAGAGATTTTATCCGACCGATGAGGGACAACTAACACACCCCCTTCTTGTCCAAGAATAAATATCTGAGCGTGATCGTTTACAAGACAATGGATGAGCCAACTATGGGTAGTCCAACACAAAACGGTGGAATCTGACATCTGATATCATGTTAAGATTAAGACTTTGACCTATCAACCCAAAAGCTAGCTCAAGTGAGGAGCAGTCTCCAAGTCCATATGTAGAAATCTCACACAACTAACAAATACCTATTGTATAAATTCAATATGAGATTTTAATACTATAATTTTTATCTGCTCAGTCTCATGAATACACTGATAAATTAGAAAATAAAACTACCTTTGTTTTATTAATTAAAAAATAATTGTATCATATTTATAAATTTTCCTGCAAGAAATCAACTTCAAATCATTTAACGCACACGTATATTTCACAGAAGTACCACAACTGAATGTTCTCCGACACTTGTGCATTCTAAAGCAAAAACTTGGCAAACTCCACCGGAAATACAGAATAACCGAAGCCAGTGATCTGAACTTCTTTGAGATGATGTGAGGAACTCCAATTATCCTCAAACCTCTGGAAAGGAACATGGTAAATTGCATTAATGAGGATAGAAAAATTAAATAATATATTCTTTCTCATGACAAGAAGAATCTTTTGAGGTCTCTTAGCGAAGAACACGAACTTTTTTTTTTTACAAATTATCACTCATTCTCGTGCTACACTAGTGCTGTTGGGAAAGATAGCCAAATTAAATAACTTTTCGTACAGCGGAAGTGTTGAATCTTTTCCCTTTAGCGATAATATCAGATCAAAGTATTTCCACGATATCAACAATGATAATAATTATGAAGAAAACGACACAAGGATTTTTACGTGGAAAACCCAAATTAGGGAAAAACCACGAGACCGAAGTCCAACAAAAGAAATCTCCACTATATCAATAATGGGTACAAATCGTTCCTACAACAATAGGAGATAACAACAACTCTCCCTAGAACAACTTAGGGGACACCAAGAACTTCAAGAATAATTATTCTTGGATGAAACACACGCAATCTCACTTTCAAAGTGGAACTAACATAACTCTAATCACATAGAAAATTCTTTCTGATGTGGAAGATCGGACATTGCCGCAACCATAGAGCATACTAAAATTTATCTAAATGACTAGGCTATACAACACTCAAATGCTTGTGCTTTTGGGATGTTTTTGGGATGGATTGAATGGATGCAAATGCATGGTATTTATAGGAAAAAATTTGGGGTTGGTGAAGTGTGAATGGAGGATGTGTGTTCAAAGTTTGGTAGCCAACTTTGAACCAAACTTTTTAAAAAAATTGTTTGAATAAAAAATGTGCTTGAAATGTCAACAATTCTCCCCCTCAAGCTTCATTTTGTAGATTCAAACAGACCTGCAATATTTCTACAGTTTTCCAGCTTTTCTTTGGACAATGACTTCGTAAACATATCGGAACCATTATCATCGGTATGTATCTTCTCAAGATGTAACAATTTTTCGTTCAACGCATCCCGGATCCAATGATACCTTACATCGATATGCTTTGACCTTGAGTCTAAACTAGAGTTCTTACTCAGATGAATTGCACTCTGACTATCACAGTAGAGCGTAAATTTGTCTTGTCTCAAACCTAACTCTTGTAGAAACTTCTTCAACCATAGTAGTTCTTTACATGCTTCAGTTGTGGCTATATACTCGGCTTATGTTGTAGACAATGCCACGCACTTTTGAAGTTTTGATTGCCATGATACTGCTCCCCCTGCAAATGTCATCAAGTATCCGGATGTGGACTTTCTAGAATCAACATCACCAGCCATATCTGCATCAGTATAACCTTCTAACACAGTTTGACTAGTTCCGAATCTCAAACAAAACTTAGAAGTACCTCTCAGATATCGGAATATCCATTTCACTGCTGACCAGTGATCTTTGCCAGGATTAGAGAGAAATCGACTTACCATGCCAACTGCGTGAGCAATGTCAGGTCTCGTACATACCATTGCATACATCAAACTGCCGACTGCTGAAGCATAAGGAACCCTCTCCATTTCTTTCTTTCCTTCTTCACTTGTGGGACATTGAATGGAACTTAATTTGAAATGACCTGCAAGTGGTGTACCAACAGCCTTTGCTTTATCCATTTTGACTCTTTCAAGAACTTTCTCAATGTATTGTTCTTGAGATAACCATAGTTTCTTATTGGCCATATCCCTAGAGATCTTCATTCCAAGAATCTGTTTTGCTGATCCTAAGTCTTTCATTGCAAAAGACTTGTTAAGCTCCCCCTTAAGCTTTTCTATCTTGCTTGGATCATGACCAATGATCAACATATCATCAACATATAACAATAATATGATGATATCATTCTGATCATATCTCTTAACAAATACACAATGATCAGAATTGGTTCTGCTGTACCCATGATTCATCATGAATGTATCAAACTTCTTGTACCACTGTCTTGGAGCTTGTTTCAACCCATACAAACTTTTGTTTAGTCGACACACCATATCCTCTTTGCCTTTAACTATGAATCCTTCAGGTTGGTCCATATATATTTCTTCATCTAGATCACCATGAAGAAATGCAGTCTTAACATCGAGTTGTTCTATTTCCAGATCCATACTAGCTGAAGTCCCAGAACAACTCTGATAGAGGACATCTTCACCACTGGTGAGAAAATTTCATCAAAATCAACACCTTTCTTCTGGCTGAAACCTTTCACAACTAACCTCGCTTTGTACCTTAGCCGTGATTTATTTTCTTCAGTCTTCAACCTGTAAACCCATTTATTTTTGAGTGATTTCTTACCTTTTGGTAGCTTTACTAAGTTGTAGGTGTGATTTTCATGAAGCGATTGCATCTCTTCTTTCATTGCTTCGATCCACTTATCTTTTTGTGTACTTGATACGGCTTCTTTGAAACTCTCTGGTTCTCCGTCATCAGTGATCATCACATACTCATGTGGGTTGTATCTCGTAGAAGGTACTCTTTGTCTGGTGGACCTTCTGATCTCTGTTTCTGAAGGTGGAGTTGAAGAGTTGTCTTGAGCATCTATTGGCTCAATTATCTCATCATGCTCAGTTTGTGTTTCTCCCCCGTGATCCTGAATTGTGGGGAAATAAACTGGATCTAAATTTACTGGAAATTCTGAATTGGATGATTGTAATTGTTTGTTGTGTTCCGCATCAGAACCAACTTCATCTTCGAGGAATACAACATCTCGGCTTTTAACAATCTTTTGATTCAATGGATCCCATAATCTGTATCCGAACTCTTCATGGCCATAACCCAAAAATATGCACTTTTTGGATTTGTCATCAAGCTTGGATCTTTCATCTTTTGGTATATGAACAAAAGCTTTGCAACCAAACACTCTCAAGTGTTTGTATGAGACATCTTTCCCTGTCCAAACTTTGTTAGGAACATCACCATCTAACGCAGCTGATGGAGAAAGGTTGATCAAATCAATTGCAGTTCTCATAGCTTCGCCCCAAAAGGAATTGGGCAATTTGGAGTGTGATAACATGCACTTTATCCTTTCACAAATTGTCCTGTTCATTCTTTCAGCTAGACCATTGTGCTGAGGGGTTTTTGGAACACTTTTCTCAAGCCTGATACCATGAGTTATACAGTATTGCTCAAACGGACCCCTGTATTCACCACCATTGTCAGAACGAATACACTTCAGTTTCTTTCCTGTTTCTCTTTCAACTTTTGCGTGAAAATGCTTAAAGACCTCAAGGACATGATCTTTAGATTTCAACGCAAAGCACCAGACCTTTCGTGAGAAATCATCAATAAAGGTTACAAAATATAGCGCACCACCGAGAGTTCTGTCTTTCATGTAACACAAATCTGTGTGTACTAACTTCAAGCGTTGAGTTTTTCTTGATGAAGAAAAACTTTGAAATGCAACTCTGTGTTGTTTTCCGGCCAAACAATCAACACAAGTTTCCAAATGCATACCAGATACTTCAGGAAGGAGTTTTCTCTTAGCCAAAGTTTCCATTCCCTTCTGGCTAATATGTCCAAGTCTCTTGTGCCACAACTCAATGGATGAGGTTTTTGTAGATGCATGAACCTCTCCATTTGATATTTTTGCTTGCATGAGGTAAAGAGAATTTTGCTTCATACCTCTAGCAATAATAAGAGATCCTTTGGTGAGTTTCCATTTTCCTCCACCAAAGTGACTGGAACAACCATCATCATCAAGCTTGCCTGTAGAGATGATGTTAAATCGAATATCTGGAACATGTCGAACATCTCTGAGAACGAGATGACACCCTGTATCTGTCTCCAAGACAATGCTCCCCATACCAACGACCTCAGTCAAACCTTGATTGGCCATTCTAACTTTGCCAAAGTTTCCACTTGAGTAGGACGCAAACATATCTCTGTGTGGAGTAATATGATATGAAGCTCCCGAGTCAATCATCCAATCAGTTTGCTGGTATGATATACTGACACATGCATCATCACCAAGGATGATAATATCTCCATCGGATGTAACTGCAGTCGTGTCTTTCTCTTCCGACTTTGTCCCATTCCTTTGATCTCTCTTCTTTTTTCTGCATTCTCTTTCATAGTGATTTGGACCTCCACAATAATGACACTTGAATTCTTTTCTGGTTTTGGACTTTCCTCTGGATTTGTCTCTTCTTTTATGAAATCCTCTGGTGTAATTTCTTCCTCGATTATCAACTATTTCTGTAACTAATGCCTTAGTTTCAGAGTTGGCTACTTGCTCCTTTCTTCTGGACTCTTCATTTAGAAGACAATCTTTGACTGTTTGTAATGTCAGTTTTCCATCAGGAGCAGAATTACTGAGCGACACCACAAGAGTATCCCAACTATCTGGCAAGGAGCTCAGTAATAATAGTGCCGTAACTTCGTCATCCAGGGTAATCTTCATGGTGATAGATTGGTTGATTAGACCCTGGTAAGCATTCAGATGCTCTGTCATATTTGCATTTTCTTTGTATCTCAGACGTGCAAGATTTCTGATAATCGAAGCTTTGTTCAAGGCATTCTTTCTCTCAAACATAGCTTCAATTTTGGTCCACAGAGCATCAGCTTTATTCTCGTTCGCGAAGTGATGAAATATACTGTGTTCGATAAAACGTCGTATGAAACCGACAGCTTTTCGATGCAGTATAGTCCATTCTTCGTTTGATATGTTTTCTGGCTTGGCACTATCTCCACTCAATGGCAAATACAGATCTTTGCAATATAGCAGGTCCAACATGCTTGGCTTCCATATGGAATAATTTGATCCGTTGAGTTTAAACATTCCTCCAATGGATTCTTCCATGTATCCTAATGTGGCTCTGATACCACTTGTTGGGAAAGATAGCCAAATTAAATAACTTTTCGTACAGCGGAAGTGTTGAATCTTTTCCCTTTAGCGATAATATCAGATCAAAGTATTTCCACGATATCAACAATGATAATAATTATGAAGAAAACGACACAAGGATTTTTACGTGGAAAACCCAAATTAGGGAAAAACCACGAGACCGAAGTCCAACAAAAGAAATCTCCACTATATCAATAATGGGTACAAATCGTTCCTACAACAATAGGAGATAACAACAACTCTCCCTAGAACAACTTAGGGGACACCAAGAACTTCAAGAATAATTATTCTTGGATGAAACACACGCAATCTCACTTTCAAAGTGGAACTAACATAACTCTAATCACATAGAAAATTCTTTCTGATGTGGAAGATCGGACATTGCCGCAACCACAGAGCATACTAAAATTTATCTAAATGACTAGGCTATACAACACTCAAATGCTTGTGCTTTTGGGATGTTTTTGGGATGGATTGAATGGATGCAAATGCATGGTATTTATAGGAAAAAATTTGGGGTTGGTGAAGTGTGAATGGAGGATGTGTGTTCAAAGTTTGGTAGCCAACTTTGAACCAAACTTTTTAAAAAAATTGTTTGAATAAAAAATGTGCTTGAAATGTCAACAAGTGCGTCTATAAATTTTAGTCATATATGCACAAATTTAGTTGTTAAAATTCTATTTGAATAATGTTAATTTTGTTGAATATCTTATATTAACTATAAGAAAATAAAATAATTTTTTTTTATGCACGTGCATATTTCGTGTAAAAATTGGACATGGGATTTGAATAAATTTATATATATATATATATATATATATATATATATATATATATATATATATATATATATATATATATATATATATATATACTAGAAATAATGTACGTGCGTTGAACGTAGGAAACATATGTTGAAGTAATTAAAATTTAAAATAAAATTAGTTAACTCAACAAAAGATAATGATAATAATATTGTAAATTTTGACAATTCGTGTTAGTTAGCATATGTAACTAATTTGATAAAAAAATATGTTTTTTTAATTTTAAAAAAAGATTTGGACTACTAAAATTTTTCTCATATTTGTTTTATCATATTTTGTTAGGTGCAATAATTGTCCTTGCTTGGTAGAGCGATCGAACCGTGGTGCTTCAGCTGCTGTGCGGTTTAAAATATTTGAGTTGCACCATTAGCACCACCTATAGCTTTCGGTAAAGCAGCGAACACTCAATCCTATAATTGGTATCAGAGCCAAGGTCACGGGTTCGATTCTCATTTATTGCAAGGAGTGCAATTATTGGGAGAGAGATTGTTGGGTGCAATAATTGTCCTTTCTTGATAGAGCGATCGAACCGTGGTGCTTGAGTTGCTGTGCGGTTTAAAATATTTGAGTTGCACCATTACCACCAGCTATAACTTTTGATAAAGCGGCAAGCACTCGGTCCTACATATATTTTTCTTTTGTTATTTGTCATATTATCTCAATAATGCATATATTTTATCATAATATTCAATTATTACAATCTTTTTTGACAATCAATGATATGTAATTTTTATTTATAATGTTGTTTGATTATTTATTCTCTTTCATGTAAATTGACAACAATTTCTACTCGATCCTTTTACTTTCCTAGTCACATTTAATTTATTAGACACTTATACTTAATAACATATAAACTACACATTATTATTAGGAGCGAACAAAATTTCGGTTACATCCAGAAAAATAATATATTTAATTTTTCTAATTGTTTAAATATCTTAATGGGAACATTTGTGTACACTTATCTTGAGAAAAATTAGTTGCATTTATAAAGTTTGAACGATAAATATAACTTTATAGTATATATTTAATTTGGAAACTGAATTCATTGTATATCAAACAATTCTTCCTTCTTCCATCTTCCATTTCTATTTTTTTTTTTTTTTTGTGTAAGCCAAAATAGTTAATATTTTTTATCTTTTATCTTCTCCAACTCAATGTAAAAAGTTATACAAAAACATTTATATCTAGAAAAATATTTTTATTTATTATTTTTCTTGTCTATATATTTTGTTATGTATGTGAACATATATTCTACTTCAGAGTAGGTCCCATGTGAGACCGTCTCACAGATTCTAATCTGTGAGACGGATGAAATCTACCGATATTCATAATAAAAAATAATATTATTAGCGTAAAAAGTAATACTTTTTTATGAATGACTCAAATAAGAGATACGTCCCACAAACATAACCCGTGAGACCGTCTCACACAAGTTTTTGTCTCTACTTCATTGTCTTAATTGTCATATATTTTTACTACATAATTTGTGTACATTGAAGATTAATAAGTTCATTTTGTAGTTTTTAATTACCTGAACTTAGGTTAATATATAAATATGTGATATACATAGATATAAGAATTTCCAAATTCAATTTATTCACAATTTTTCGTAACAAAGGCCAACTCAAAATAACAAAAATTAGGATTCATAATTATTTTAAATATGATATAAAAATAATATGTGGAAACTTTTTTGACATTTTAGTTGCAAAATACAATAATAAATGCATGTCGGTGCACTATTTCATTGTGGTAATTATAACTTTATTTAAATATCTTATTTCTCACTCAATGATCAAATTATTTCTTATTTTGATTATCACAAATCCAATATTTCATTTAAATGTTTTTGTTAATAAGATTATAATTCAGTATATAATAATATTTGAAAAATGTAGAATGCTTCTAAATTTAAAAATCGAGTAATATGTAAGGGATCAATTCAAAACTAAAAGTTGATGCAAACTGTTTCTTCTAGCTTTACAATCAAATAATATAGGATCGAGCGTTTGTCGCTTTATCAAAAGCTATAACTGATGGTAACTATGCAAGTCAAATCTTTAAATCATACAACAGCTCAAGTGCCTACCCATCGTGGATAATTATTGTACCAAACAATCTATCTCCTAATAATTGCATCAATTGCAATCAATGAAAATCAAAGTCGCGATCTTGGCTCTAATACAAATTTTAGGCTCAAGCTTTTACTGTTTTATCAAAATCTATAGATTATGGTAACAGTGCAAATCAAATATTTTAAATAGTATAACAGCTCAAGCACAACATTTCAATTACTCTGCCCAACATGATCGATTATTGTACCCAACAAATAAGTTTATGCAAATAACCTTTTCCTATATCATATGAATTTATAAGACATTTGAATAGAATATATATAGAGGACGCACCTATTAGAATTGAGGTGATCTCAAATCCAAAATTTTGGAATTTTATGAGTAAATTTCTAAAAATACCACACCCAAGCCCCAAACTTTATCTCAATTCTCTTTTCCCTGTTGTCAACTATTTTCATGGGATAATTTATTCTAGTCTGAATTGACTGACTTCAACTATATCAGCTGTACTTGAACTATTAGATTATCATAGTCGACGCTAACATCACTGCTCCTATCGCTATTACAGAATCGTACATGAGATTTTCACCTCATACGGCTCCTCATAGGTCACATTGTTTAAACCTCTGGTGGTGAACCAATTTCCATATGTTTTTCTTGAAGAAATACCAGGATTTTCTCCACCAAGAAAAATTGAATTCTCGATCGAACTAATCGCAGGTACAACTCCTATTTCCAAAGAGATGTACCAAATGCCACGATAGAAGTAAATGAGCTAAAGGAGTAATTGCAAGAATTGATGGATAAAGACTGCAATAGACCCAATGTGTCACCATGGGAAGCCCCAATGCTGTTTGATCACAAGAAGGATGGTTAGATGTGCTTGTCCATTGACTATGCCAACTTAATCGAGCTACTGTAAAGAATAAGTACCAATTTCTTTGTACAAATGATCTTTTCGATCAACTTCAGAGTACTGATGTTTCTTTAAAAAAACGATTTGCATTCTGGATATCATCATATGTGAGTTCAAGACAAAGATACACCAAAAAAAGCATTCTTAAAAATATAAAGTCATTTTGAATTCTAGCTAATGTTGCTTGATCTTACAAATGCTCATGCAGTACTTACGGACCTAATGAACCGTATTTTCAAATAGTTTCTTGTCCTGTCTTATGTCCGGAGTTGTTGATGCCGACGTTGTTTAACAAACAAATTAAATTCAAAAAACAAACTTGTTGTACACAAATCGCTTAAAACCAGTCTATTATTTCATTATGCAGTTCTTACGTAAAAAAATTTAAAACACGGAATATAAAAAATCTATTCAAACTAAAGATGTCAGCGAAAGATTAAAAATATGACCGTAATAACAACTTTTGAACATCTTCTTATTACCTCAGAACTGATCTCTACTCTCTTCTTCAAGTTATTCCTCGTTTTTATCTGAAAAACGAGGTAAGGGGTGAGCAAATAAGCCTTGATTAACTGATTGGTACACCTGATATCATTACTGCTATTATGATTTTCCTTGCATGGGATTTTGACGGAACGTACATGCATTCATATGTCATTTTTTACAATACATGTTTTTATTTTAGTCATACTATATATATTTGTTTGTTACTCACCCCGGTCATGATTATGTGTGTATATGGTAAATAGGTGATCGTGATGCTAATCGTATTGTTGGATGAACATGATGGAAGTGAAACCAGGAACTATATTGATGTATATGTCGACGGAGTACTTGCGTTAGTTGAAAAAATCTAGTATGAATTCCTGGCCTACTAATGGAGGAAGTAGCAGACCCATCCATCGTATCCATTCTCGTCAATATCAAGTGATATCCTCACACTGAATTTGTTGTTTGAGAAAAACTAGAAATCTTGATTTTGATGATAAAAAAACTTGTTATTGTGTTTCTAACATATTTACTCAAGTGTGAAGTTGATACATCAAGTTGGAAGCTGGAACATCAATTTCGCAACCGGTTGAATTCTGGCGAGGTGCGGTATTTTGAGCATATCTTACAAACCAAAGATCGAAATGACCTAAGGCCAAAACGGTTGGAAAGCCAACTCAATTATCTACAAGTCATATCTCAGGCTAGTTGGACCAGCTCGAATGTTATCTAGGTCAAACCGCTGATTGAATTTCAGACAAGACATTTCGGATTCTACAAACGGTTCAAAACGAGCAGTGTTAGTATTTTGCCCATATCTCTCAGCTGGTTGATTCAAATGACAATCCGATAACTTCCATGATCAGAAAACACATTTTGGAACAAGTCGTATCTCACGTCATTTGGGCAAAATCGAATGGTATCTAGTCCAAACCGGTTGTTGAATGACCAAACTGATTGCACAAAACAGCAATCAGTTGGGTATGAGCAGTTGCGGTATTTTGGCCATATCTCTCAGCTCGCTTAGTGGAATGAAGCGAATCAGTATGATTTGGAAAGATAAGACAATGATCTACAAATCATCTTCGTAAGTCAAAGTCTGAATCGAAGCTTAAGATGCTGATAAATAGCGATGAAGCTACTGGTTCTGCACAGCACACCAGTTGAGCTGCGATTGAGATGCTGACCAGTTTGAACTGCTGACCAGTTTGAACCGCTGATCAGTTTTCAACCACTGACCAATTCAACCACTGATCAGATGACCAGTTTGAACCGTTGACCAACCAGTTTAAGCTCGGGAAAAGGTCCAGCAAGGCGAATTTGACCGTTGCAATTTCAGAATCAGTACAGAAACTTTCTAAACGGTCATATTCTTATGTCACGTATATATCATTGTTGGAGCCTATAAATACAACATCTTGAAGATTAAACAAGAGCCTTTGAAGTGGATTCAAAGCATGAGCAGTTAGCATGAAGAAATTTGCTAGTTGAGAGCACAACCCCTTGTGTGATGATACATTTGAGATGTACACTATAAAGGATAAATTCCTCACACACAATCACTCACACATATACAAGAAAGTTGAACTTCAAAGTTTAGTTGAGTGAGTCTTCACACAATGACATTAAAGATTGTGTTTGTAGTACTGGCATAAGAGACATTAAACATTATGCGGATTGTGAGGTTGCGGTCTATAATCGAGAGTGTGCTAGGAGTTTCAATTAGGCAAGAGATAAGTGCTAAGTTGAAATGGGTTTGTACAAAGTGTTGTATAAATCAAAGTCTTCTAGTGGATCCTTCCCAATGGAAAGAAGGGGTGACGTAGGAGTTGTTAATCTCCGAACATCCATAAACAAATTTGTGTCTATTTATTTATTGCATTTACTTATCATTTTCATTGTTTTAGAGATGCATTGTTGAAGCATTTTATATGTTCTTCAAATACCAAAATATTGCATACCAAGTGTTTGATTAAAATGTTTCAACCAAAATATTTTTACTTATTCAACTTGCATATATTTTTAATGCTTTACAAAATCTTTGATCGGTTTCTGCGAAGGATTATTTCGAGTGTCTTCCGCTTGGTTTGAAAACCAAACTCGATTTAATTCATCGGTGTTCAAATTTTCAAGAACAAGCTATTGTAGCTTTTGAAAAAACAACTATTTTTTAAAGAGTTTATTCACCCTCCTCTAAACTCTTTTCCGATCCTAACAGAATTGTATATGCTCCAAGTAAAATTACGAGAATGAACATGATAAATGGGTATGCTTCTTTCTCCACTAGTAGGCTAGGGAATTCACACTGGAGTTTTTCATCAGACGTAAGTACTTAATCGACATACATAACAATATATAACTATATATTATTCATCCCTTGTGATACTATTAAACTGTTAATCAGTATATATAAATATAAATTATCCATCCTGTATACTCAAAGTCGTTCCTAACAATTTTTGAATATAAGTTTAACTTTATAAAGTTGCCCCTAAATCATAACATGTGTTTGTATTATTTTATAATCGTCACAACTTTTTCAAACTAAAGACAATGTAAAAACTTAAAAATGCGCAATAATCAAAATATTTATATTACAATTGAGTAATAAGATAAAACATGTACAAAATAATCAATATAAAACAATCGGCTCACAATTTTAGAGATAAAAAAATCAATAAAATTGTTCAGTAATTTCTTTTTCGATTGATAATATAATCAATCCATTCAATATTTTCGTCTGACATTATTTATTGGGAAAAAAATTTAATGAGCTTTAAATTTGAGAAACTTCGTTTTTACATTTACATATGTAACCAGGATAGGCAACAAGATTTTTAAAACCCATTGGCCTAATTTTGAGAGTAATGTGTACCAAATAAATCTATCATCTAGAAAATGATCGAGTTCTTGCTATTCTGAGAGTAATCAAGCTACCCATTGGCCTAATATTTTTTTTAAATATGAGGTCGAACATGAATCATACTAGATTTTACTAGATTTAAAAATATAATGATATCAACATTACATGTCGCACACAAAATGAACATGCATGAATTAAAAGTGAAGAAAAATGTGTCGAAAAAGGAATTCAATAATCAACTTTATATTATAATAACTCCCATAATTTTACAAAATTTGTGGGGAAAATATTTAACGTGAATGAAAATTGGGAATGGAGCTAGTCACATAGTGGTGTGACCTTTGTGATGAATTTAATGGTACACTTGTCTTCCAACTAGACATTATTATACACATTATCAATCGTCCGTACGTGCAATAATTGTGGATATTTATGTATTATTACAAGATTTTTGCATGTTTGATTTCACCTTTGACAATCCATTTGTTCTTGTTTTGCTATATTTCACCAGAGAAATTTTATGTGTGATTTATCTAAAAATATTATCCTCTCCAAACTTTATATTACTTCCCCTTCCCCATTCTAGCTATAAATGTTGAAATTGCATTACAGGAAACAGGTATCTAAATATAAGACAAGTCGATTCTACAAAAAAATAAAAATCTTAGATTGGAATCAAGAAAACTAGAGATAGAATTACAAGTCATAGGTGAGGAAAACACCTATCCAAAAAACCCAATATATATATAAATTGATCACCAAAATAATGTGAATTTTATGTGTAATTTTTCTGAGGAAAAAATCTCTCTGCCAAAGTTTTTCTCCCCTCACATTTTAAATAATTCGAAATTTTATGCGTAATTTTTTTAAAAATATATATATATGTATCACCCCGAAGGCATTTCTCCAATCTCCTCTAATAAATTTTCTAGGT
The DNA here is from genome assembly GCF_022965805.1 of Primulina eburnea. NCBI lineage: Eukaryota > Viridiplantae > Streptophyta > Magnoliopsida > Lamiales > Gesneriaceae > Primulina > Primulina eburnea. The sequence continues at coordinate 4,282,868 of NC_133117.1, read as the reverse complement.
TTCTTTCTCGTCTAATGATTACAGAACGATATTAGTTCTTGGATTATTACAAGAAATATTTTGAAATAATGTCCAAATTAATTACCTTTGTATCATTCTTATTTAAAGCTCAAATTCTGTAGTTTTTATATTGAAATAGGATGTTATGCCAAAAAATATTAGATAATATATAATTACTCATCCTCGTGTGATACTCGTATAAATATTAAATTTTCAGATTTATTCGTGTGCTTTCTTGTATAAATTCGATGTAGTTTTTGTCGAATCTCGGTATACTGATTATAAGAAATTAAAGTAATGTTGGTTAATTAATTAAACAATAACCAACTTTTTAGTCATGAGGAGCATTATATATAATAAGCTCATCCATTTGACCAAAGAATTTAAAAGTGTATGACCGAGCTTTTGTCGCTTTACTAAAAGCTATAGTTGATGGTAATGGTGCAATTCAAATTTTTTAAACTCATAGCAGCTCAAGCAACACGGTTCGATCGCTCTACCAAGCATGGACAATTATTGCACCCAACAATCTCCCTCCCAATAATTGTACTCCTGACAATCAATAGGAATCGAACTCGTGACCTTGGCTCTGATACCAATTGTAGGACCGAGCGTTTGCCGTTTTACCAAAAGCTATAGCTGGTGGTAATGGTACAACTCAAATCTTTTAAACCGCGTAGCAACTCAAGCAACACGGTTCGATCACTCTACCAAACAGGGACAATTATTGCACCCAACAAAAACGTATATCGATTTGTGCCCATAAACTTTGAAAACTATAGAAATTTAAAAGACGAAATATTCTGAATTTTAGTAATGTTTCTATTATTAAAAATTGAATTATCTACATATGCATTGACTCCCATTTTCAACTTTATTGATTACACTTAAATATTTCATTGATAATTTACATCTAGAATTATTGATTAGACGAGGATATTTCATAGATCAAACAAGCATCGTATATACCATCTTGGTGCTCTATGCGTGTATATTAAGTTTCATACAAACTGAGTCGACCCACGAACTTTTCGAGCCCCTTGCCGAGTAGCTCACCAACATTTTGAGTAATATCGAATAACAGACTTGAAGTCATAAAACTCAAAACGCTTCTGCTAAGGCTAATAACATTTCTGCTCGAGCTCGAACATAAAATATGAATAATATTCAACCAGATTCGATTCGTGAGTCATAAGAAAACCTTAAATTGAGATAACTTCAAATTATTGAGAACCTGTTATAATATACAAGTTCTTAATGCATCAATCTTGATATCCTAATGACTTATTTACAAGATCTAGATCTTCTAACTAAGGTTGCAGCACTTATTATTGCCATTGATGGAACATTTGCGTGGTAAAGAATAAGATATGAGACCTCCATGGCCCCAAGTTAAGGGAGATGGTCCCATATACAACGACGGAAATCAATACCATTATGGTAAAGAATTGCTATGGTTGAGTTTGAGATAATGGCTGCGAAGAAGGAAGAGACGTTGCCTGATTATTTCTTCGGTTAGCAGCGACCTCCGCGAAAGATTCGTCTCTTGGTGGAACCTGCAGGAATGCCTTCATAACATCATACACTGTAAATCCAATCGCGACAGAGGGGACAACCTGAAATTCGTAAAGATACACATTTTCAAACTTTGATAAATGAAAATGAGTCGAGGAGCAAAATATAAGTAAAAGTTTATGCTCGCCTTTAAGTAATTGATGCTAAGGCCAGAAAATAATTGCTTCCATCCTTGTGTTTGTGCAATCATCACAAGAGTTGCCATAGTTCCTTTCATTTCACTGCTCTTTGAAGTCGATAGCCTCTGGACCTGTGAATCCAAGATTTTACTTTTTCCTTGTACTATTTGAATTCAGGAAAAGTTACAGGGTAGCAATTGCCCCTGCTGTCCTGTGTAGCACGGTTATCGAAATGTAGCATATGAACTATTGCATGGTTTAAAAGATTTTATTTCCACTGTTATCATTGATAATAGATAACTTTTCTTGAAAAATCTACAAATAGTATCTGAACAAAAATCAGGCACTAAAAACTCAGTAGTTAGAAGTTCGAGCGATTCTGAGTAAGGGGAGGCGGAATTGCCCTCATTGCTTCATGACTTGCATCACATCTTACTTTGGCTACACCAGAACACATTCAATATTATAAAATTGATATTTAACTTAATAATCTCTGATTCAACAAGCATAATACCTGCATTTGCCTCCGGACAACATCAATAGGATAAGTGAAAGTCTGACCCAATAAACCTGCAATGGAGCCGCATACAAGTTTAACTGTGATATCCTTTTTGTGATTTTCGGGGACGTGGGTTTTCATTTCCTCGTAGAAGTAAAATTTCAATCCCGCATAGGGAAAGATTCCATATAGCGATGGAGCTGAAAATTCAACATGAAGGTTTAGAAAACAACCCATTAAATTTTCGAATAAACAAGAGGATCAATACAACATACCAGCACCACGGTAGAGACCTCGTACTCCGGCCTCCTTGTATGTCTTGGAGAAGCAATCACGGATTCCTTTATATACAGATTCCCTCATAGCAAGCCCTTCAACACTTCGTTTCAAGGGTTCAACAACCTGCACCATCCTATAAAAATCAAGCTCAATTTTTTTTGAAACTGTGGGTTTATTGGTAAAAGATCATAAAAAATTTGAATTTCCTGAGACAGATTTTAGGAATGCTGAGATTGATGACTGATAAACACTTGCCTGGTAAGCCAGTTTAGTTCGAACTAAATCAAGTGGATAAGTAAAAAGCACAGCTGTTCCTCCAGCAAATGAACCAGCAACGAGATCAAGAACAGGACCTCTCCCGACATCAGGAAAACCAAGGATGATCCATCTTCGGTATTCTTCATAGGCCATATAATGCAAAGCTGCATAAGGCACAATACGCACAACACTTGCTCCATTCCCTCTAACGATAAATCACATAATACTCTTTTATATAAATGACAAAAGTAAGCACTTCACATTCATACATTCAGAAACCAAGAAAAGATAAAAGTTCTACCTGTAAAAACCAAGTAATCCTTCTGTTTTTGCTATTTTTGTGAAGGATCCCGAAAGGCCAAGACTATGGAACTCATTTCGTCTCGTCTGAAAAATATAAAGGAAAAGTAACAAACTTGAGTCCCTTTACAATACAACCATTTGAAAGAGCATATAAATGCATAGATGGAAATTAACGGAGTCAAGATTCAGTATCAGCAAAAGCCAAAAACTCTTCCAATATGAAGTAACACATAAAGCAAAGAAAACAATTTCAACTTTCCAGACAGATTGCAGAAGAGTCACCATTTTTGCTCTTCATTAAACATAGTATTGAGGGGATAATATTTTTAACACAATCTGGTTCGACGCAACATTAATCCAATAACAAGCCCCCAATTATGCAACAAACTGACTCTAAATACTGTTCAAGGAGGAGCAAAAAGTATTGTCCAGTAGAGAAGTTTAAGTTGCATCTTGCATCAGTAGCTATGCACAGACTGATTTCAGTAACAGCCTAACCATCTCCAAGTTTTTAGTAGAAGTTCAGAGGCTTGATCAGTAAGTTGAGGTCAATCTTCTTCGTCAGCAACTTGCAACTCGGAATGATATTGGACTTATTTGTATCTCCTAAATTAAAAACAAGTAAGAAAACAACTAAAATGCTATGGGGTAGCATTTCCTAAATGCCGGCAATATCAAAAGAAAAACAATAGCCGAGTTAATTGACACTACATTATGAAAAGCAATCCGACTGATCAAACAGCCAAAAGTCGAAGGGAATACGTTATGCTGCTCCATTTGATACAAAATTGCTATTGATCCTCCATCTCAGGTTACTACAAAATTTACACAAATATACATATTTTGCTTTTCGAGAACTATACAAGTGCCAAGTGGATTCAATAACAATGCCTTCCAAGTTCCAACTTCCAGGTTCTTAATTCCAGCGCAACGCCATCGATAATCAACAATGCCAAGAACTATTGGAGCACCGAAACCGGAAATAATGCAAAACAATTAAAAGATCGAGACTCTGTTAACCATCAACAAACTCGCAAAACAACCTGTTCACATATCAATCTCATAACATCTAGTTCACCGTACCTACAAGTGATCATCTTCGAAACAACCAATCACAATTCCCACCCCCAAACCCATCCCCCCTTACAGCAAAGAAAAAGGCGGAAATTTTTCAAAGAAAACAACAAAAGAAATAGCATGTAGCCAATCGATCACCCAAAATTACAGTAATACAAGGACCTGGAACAAGATCTTGACGCGTTCGAGCGGCGCAACAACAGTCTTGGCAAACCCACCTGCCAGCCCACCAGCAACCAACTCCTTTGCGAAAACAGGCATCTCCCCAATTAACCCATTCAACACCAACCCCTTTTTCTCTCTTTCATCACTCTTCTCTCCCATTACACACAGGAAAAGAATCCCTTTACTTTTTTTCTGAATCAGGATTCATATACGGCATAAAAGTCTCCCTCTCTCTCCATATATACACACAGATGTTGAAGAAGCAGAAGCTGCCTTGGAAAGGAGAAAAGAAGCGGAATCCAAAACGCTTCTGACTTCTTCGAATCAGAAAAATTTTCAACAGCGACGAAAATTAGACCAGGAACGGTGTTAGAAATATTATTATCGGATTTTAATTCAGGTCAATTCCAGAAAATCATAATTATTATTTATTTATTTGACAATGTATTTTTTAAAATGTATTAAGAATTAAACTTGTTAATGAATTAATATACAAAATTCGAGCTCAATTATTGATGGATAAATAACCTCTTTTATTATATTTAATTCAATTAAAATGAAATTAAAAGTATGAAAATCACAATTGATTATAAGCCTCAATTGGACCCACATAATTCGAGCGGTTTTTGTCGGATATCCTGACTTCTCTATTCAGAGTTCACATGTCACATACACATTATATTAACACATATATTCTATCACATTCATTTTAATATTAACAATCATTATTTGTAGTTCTCATTGTCCACTCATTCATCTTATTCTTATTTCACATTACATAAATTCAATTTCAAATTATTTACAAAATTTAAATTATTATTATTTTATATAAATAATAATATGTTTTTATATTTTTAATACCTAAAATTATTTGATCTTATTTTATGAGTGTCATTTATTTAAAATTAAAATTTTATTATAAACATAAAATGAAACCGTAGAACATATAAAAATAAATAACACTTACATAAAAAATAATTTTCTAATTTTTTTCATAAAACTTATATGTAATTAATGGGGTGAGCCAAGCAGCCCGCTCCTTTCACTCTCCTTTCAAAAAATAATAATAAAAAAAGAATTAATGAATGTCCACATTATGTTGCACAAGTGAATGGGTGTTAACATGGGTATTAACACCAAAATGCTCTGTGTTTCAAAGGTAAGGTACTCGGTGCTCCATAATGGTAATGAAATAGGTCTGATATTACCACAAAGAATACTAAGACAAGGGGATCCACTATCATCTTACGTTTCAAGGATTCCTTATGCAAGTGCCACAGGGAGCCTCATGTATGCTACGGTCTGTTCAAGACCAGACATTGCTTGTGCATCTAGCCTAATTAGTAAATTTATATCAAAGCCGGGAAAGGTGCATTGAGAGGCAATAAATTCTTGATGTTTGTTTTTTGATCTGTGTGTGATACATTCTTGAGTGGTGAATCGTCACTGGTTTCTTGCACATCAAATACAATGTGCCAGCTAAAATTTGTTGACTCATTCCATTTTTTTAATGGAAAATGCTTGAAAATAATTTAATTTACATAACATTATCCAAAGTTGTTCAAACTTCAAAGTCTAGAATGAAATCCATTTGACATGAGAGATTTTTAACTTTTACGACTATCCATTGGATTAAGTACATATATAACTTCAATTTATCTCATTAACAGAGTTGAGCTTACGAAATTTAATTGAAAGCTACGCACACAAGCATGTGCATCTATCTGTTCTAGAATGAATAGCACAAACAACATGAAGCCTGTGTTTTATGCCAGTCTATGTTCGCAGAACGACTTCACATGAGTCGTCGAGGTTCATCTTGCTTAAGCGGTTGTTTATCTTTAACAAATACATTTGGCTCGTAGCAAAATAATTCTGTCTTCATTCTAGATACCAATTATAAGATCGAGTATAGGATCTTTGCTAACTCTTCCCCATCGCTCCATTCACAAACTTTTGCTTTGACAAGTTCCAAATTTTTTGATATGTGACCCCATAAAGGGAAGTTCTTTCTTGGCATAACGCAGTCTGCTGCAACAAGCTTCAGAGTTGGACAAAAATCATTCATGCCATCTCCTATGTATATTAATCTCTTGCTCCCAGTTTCAGATTGGATTCGATCAATCACATGACCCTACATTCAGAAGAAATTATGAAGATTACAGCCCGAGCGTTGACACAGAAGAACATGGTCGTATACTTTTATCATAGTTAGATCATACATAGTCTCCACACAAGTTAAATTTAGTAGAGATATGATTGGAACTTCATTTTCGAGCATTTGAAGATACTCTAGAATTAGTTGGCATAATCCAGCAAAATTACTATCGAGAAAAATACACATATATAACAAGTTTGGATTCCCCTGATACATTCTTGGTTACAACACCCTGAGGAAAGTATACTTACATCATTGCTGGAGAAAATCATAGTAATGTTGATACATTCCACTTTTTATTTCCAAACATATTGTTTCGATATCTTGTTTCATATATTTTGGTGACTGAAACTTTATATATTTAGATAAATGACATCCATCTACAATTTATGTTCCAGATGAGGTTCCTATATCTTATTCCGTGATCTAGTTGAATAACACATCTTTCCGTTTATGAGGACGAATCATTTGCCTCAATAGGAAAAGGAGATTGGAACACCATTTGGAACGAGAGAGCTGTCCTGGTGCTGATATGAACTTAAAACAATGTAATGGTTGTATGATAAGAAAATGCATAGAACAACAATTTCACTATAAGTGATACATTTAGACGATTCTAATACTGATTAAGCAAGATGTGACATGCCAATATCAAAAGGCAATAAATGGATTGTCGCTAGATTCAAATATAGATTACCTTACATAAATTAGGAGGGCAGAGGTTACAAGCATGAGATGAAGCTACATCATGGCATGGGAAGATTCTAAGCCTACCTCCGCTATCTACAAGAGCAGGGTTCGTTACGATCTCCGAGAAACAATGGTATATTCCATGATGTTCCAAAATAGTTTTGATGTAAAACATATTCGAGTCGCTAGCCACCTTTAAATCACATCTGTGGCCATGCAAATTTGACCGTCACACTTTCTATCTCAAATCAAGAGAATAATAGAATCCAAGATCTAAAGTCACCCCATTCACAAAAAGTTCAATAATAATAATAATGTAATTACCCAAGAGAATGAGCTGATTTAATCACGGAGATGACACGAGGATGCAAAGGAATCCCTTTTAAGCACTGAGCAATATCATCAACTGTTTTCCCTTGAATGTGAAGCTCTTCCAACATCCTATCCTACAAGAATAGAGGGTCTATTTTACAATCCAATTGTGCAAGAAAAGTTGTAGAGCAGAGTCCAAAATTAACTGAAAATATCTTAAGGGAAATGGACTTGAATAATGTTAGTAACATGATGCTAAAAAATCCCATGTATTGAATGATGTGCTTATACGCTAATTTTTGTGTCTTCACTTCACAATTTTTGTGACTTTTTTGTTCATTCTGATGACTAAATGAACATCTTTATCATATTGAAATTAGACATTTCTTTCTTCTTCTTCACTAATTAATATCTTAGAAATGAAAGATTTAGAAGGTAGCCACTGATACGGATGTGATCTTCTTTAGTTATCTGTATAATCAAGGATGTGAAGGACATGGAGTTTATCAATATATTTAAAATCACATCCAGTTCTCCGGCTATATTTTCCGAGTTTTTTCGCTGTTTCGAATACCCATGCTGGCAAGATTATTTCACCACAAGAACTTGGGTTCTTGAAATAAGGATCCACGAGTATTCCATGTTAACAATACAAACTCAAGAACTGCCACCACTTCAAAACCTCACCTAGCATGCCACTTCAATCATGAGCAAACAAAACCATAATAAAAACATTTAATAGAGAGAAAAACCCAAATCATACAAACAGGAAAAAAAAAAAAACCAAGCAAAGGATTCCACAACAACAGAATCATTCTCAATATATCTGCTAAAGGTCGAAACTTTATTATTTAATCAAATGGGTTTTCTAACTAAAGGAAAATGCATACACATCAAAGGATTTCGAGCAAATATAGAAACCAAATTGACATCGCATTTAATAGTGAGAGAGAGATGGCATACCATGAGACTATTCCAAGGCAAAGTGCGTCGAAGCTGAAGAAACAAATTCGTCAGACCCATATTTGTTATCACCCATCGGTCGCTGTCATCATCGATCAGCGTTCTGTCGAAATCAAACACAATCATTATGTTTTCAGCCATTTTTCGGCGGTTTCCGGCGTCCAGAGAAGATCGTTCCCGGTGGCGCCGCCCGCTCAATGCTTGAAGTTTCAACAGCGCCAAAAATTAATATATTTTTTAAGTTTGGGTTAAATTATATCTAATCTATAATTTATTGAGTTCAAATTAAATTACCTTATTTTTTTAATAATATTACCATAAAATAAGATCTAAAATTTTGATTATATGAAAAACTTAAAGATTTAATAAATTAAATTACTTACATAACTAAAACTTAATCTTTTAGTTTAGTAGAATTTAAAAGGAAAAAATATTAAGAGTACAATTTTTTTAACCAACTAATTACCTTGCTAATATCCTAAAAAATGTAATTTTTTTATAAATCATAATTGAAAATATAGATGAATATAGAGAATTCATAAGAGTTAATATTCATATGTTTCAATCACCTCGTTTATAAAGTAAAATTACAACATGTAAATCTGTATATTTATTATCTTGTCGCATTTATTTTGATCACAAAAATAAAAAATCTAAACAAATATGAATAATCATCTGCAACAAAAATATATCTATAACAATCTCCTTTATATGATTATTTTCATAGCAATCATTTCGTTAAATTATCGATTTGCAAGATGGATGTTTTTGAAATTCATCGGGACTCGACAGTTATTTTCGCTAAAATCTTGACGGTAAAATCATATGAAAAAATTCTAATAAAAAGTTGATGGAGGTGATGATTTTATAAAAAGATAAGTCGTGTTATCTCCGGTTATTGATAATCCCTTTATGTAAATTCAAAGTCTTTTGTGCTTTATGGTTGTCAGTGTTTTTTGAGTTGGAAAATAGTTATACATCACTAATGTAATTTGTGAGATATGATGATGCATAAATTACCCTAAGATATGATATTTCAAGGTTATATATCTTTTCTTCATCTTCAAGTTGGTAAAAAGATATTTTGATAATCAAATTATCAAACAATTATCAATGAATGTGATTTATAAATATAAAAGTATTTTAGTACTCATGGATAAATATTCTTTATAGGAAATGTTTATTCCATCATTCCAGATATAATTGTCTTTTTTAAGTCTTTCATAATAAATTTGTATTTCAAATATTCGATCATTTTTGTAAATTATTCAAAAGTACTAAGTCGAATATATATCATGTACTAAAGTCAGCTCATATTGTCATTTATCAACCATTTTTATTGAAAATTTTTCAAATTGTAATTCTAGATACTCATTATTTTTTATAATAACAAAAACACATTGAGGGCAAAATAAGTATATATAATTATATAATTTTGAACTCAAATAATTTGTGAAATCTTATATTTTAATATGCTTGTTATTCTTCGTGAATAAAACCATCCAATATGAATTCATTGAATTAATTGGTCTATAGTTTTTTTTTTCATTTACTTTAAAGTCAAATAAGATATAGTCTTGCAGGATATCGATTTCTTTCAGAACGACTAGCTTCCATTATTCTTGACATTGAGATATTTGTTCATTTTCTTTAAAGAGATTTTTCATACATTGTTCAACTAGAACTTTAATAAAGCTAGTCAGTATAATCGATCTTATACATAAGACCAAAGAATGTATATTGAGAATTAAACTTTGAACTTCATGTTCACTCTATAACACTTGAGATCGAATAAATAAAACGACAAATGTGTTCTCAATAATATTCTTTTAGCTTCTATTTTCTTCCCACTTGATGTTGGAAATAATACATTACAAGAATAACAAATGAGATATTTCTTCATAAAAATCTCATTGTTGTTAACTCAAAATACTTGATCATAAGATCCAAATATATAAAACACATTTACATATATAATCAATTGACATAATATTTATAAGACATGTTTCAAATATCTCAAAATATGATTGCATTTATTCTCAAAATCATGATCTTAATATTTGATTGGAGTCAAATAAATAAACTACACTAATATATTTATAATCATAAAATTAAGGCAAAAACTTGTGTGAGACGATCTCACGGGTCAAATTTTGTGAGACGGATCTTTATTTGGGTAATCCATGAAATAGTATTGCTTTTTAGGCTAAGAGTACTACTTTTTATGGTTAATATGGGTAGGGTTGACCCGTCTCACAGATTGAGATCCGTGAGACGGTCTCACATGAGACCTACTCTAAAATTAATATACATATAATCTATTTTAATCAAGATTTTCTTAATAATATATTATGTAAATTTTTCTCAATAAATATTTTTATAGATATCAAGTTGCTGTCGTGGGCTCACATTTATCGTTATTCTTTCGTTCTAGATAATATGCAGATTTCTGTCAATTTGATCTAATGTCAGTGGTATAAAATTTGATAAGCCGTAAATGAATTCATAAATCTTCTAGATCTTTAATTCAAAAACTTCATATTTATCGATCCAATAATTTTTAATTTCTTCATTAATGTCTTTGTGCACTATCAGTTACTTATTAACAATTTATACAAATTGTATGTTCAAGCCAATCGATTTTTTCAGAGTAGCCAATCGATTTTTTCAGACTCTGAAAGTATTTGTATCAATGATAATGTTGGGTGCAATAATTGTCCCTGTTTGGTAGAGCGATCGAACCGTGAAGCTTGAGCTGCTGTGCGATTTAAAAGATTTGAGTTGCACTATTACTAGTAGCTATAGATTTTGGTAAAGTAGCAAACGCTCGGTCCTACAGATACTTTTAGAGCATGATAACACTTTTAGAACTATTGATTTTTAATATCATATTTCTACCAAATCAAATCGATATTGGGTTCAAAAATTCATAAATGTAAATGTTTAACCCTATTTTATTATATCAATCTTAACAACTTATTTTATTCATCACCAACTAAACGATTTTCTAGATCTTTAATATGTTCATATCAACATATTAAGAAAATATAATTTTGATAGACATAACGAGGTTCACAAGCTTTAATTATATCGTGACCGGTAGATATCAAGAAAATATTTTTATATATTTCAGGTAGGATTTCACATAAGTAATGATATGAGATGTCGGTTCACATTGGCACAATAATTTATTAAGATGTATATCACTATATTTCGTGTCAGATATTATAATTTATATTCCACTTTACATGAGATAATATACTATTCTTCTTTGAAGAATTAATCAATCACAGTGTATCAACTATGTCCGTTGACAATAGCACAATCACTTCAAAAAATTAATTAGAAACTTTCAATATTAATTTGTCTTTTTTTTTATTTTTGTTTTGAATCAACAAAACAATATATAGGACTGAACGATTGTCGCTTTACCAAAAGCTATAGTTAGTAGTAATGGTGCAACTCAAATCTTTTAAACCGCACAACAGCTTAAGTATCATGGTTCGATCGCTCTACTAAGCAAAGACAATTATTGTACCCAACACAATATAATTAAAATATTTAATCATTATTTTGGAATAATTGAAATTGAGAGATTTGACGTACCTTTTCAAATTCTTATGTGTCTCAACTCTCAAGTATGTCTTTTACCTTCAACGATGACATTCAATATATCACGAATCTCGTTTTACATTGAATTTTTTTTCTACATTCGCAAAAATGTAAGAAAACAACATGTAATAAAATAGTTTATCATTCATTTAAAAAGTAATAGCACTTTAAAATAAGAGTCTAATTTCAATCAAAAAAAATTTGAAACAAGTAAAAGTTTATATGCCCAATCAAAACTGGAAAATATAAAATCCATAATCAAAATTTGGGAAATAATATCTAACAACCCAACATGTCCTTAAATTAAAGAAATTCTCAAATCAAAAAAATTATACCAAAGTGAATGACCAATTTTTTTTTTTGACCAGCAAAATTATATCCATTTTATTAATAGATCAAAGTTCACGGATACAAATTGACTAACCCAACAAAAAGGTATGGGGGAAGAAATAACAAATTGAGCTAAGGAATGAGCTATCATATTAGCAGAACGTCTCATGTGTTGGACACTTAAAATCCACGGCTCCCGTAACATATTGTTAATTTCTTGAGCACAAGAACCATTATATCCAAGGTCTGATGATGGATCCATGACTGCTTGCACGGCCATCTGCGAGTCCGAGAATATATACGTGTTTACCATTCCCTTTTGGTGAATTATCTTAATTCCTTCCTGGATTGCTAACAATTCCGCGTGGGTCACCGATAGTGGTTGATCAATTCTCTTACCAAACGCCAGCACCATATTTCCTTCATGATTTCGAACTACCCCAGCAATCCCATATAGATTGATGTGCTCATTAACAGCCGCATCTACGTCCAGCCGTAGATGTTGATAAGGTGGAGGGGTCCAGTCTTTAGTCTTCGCAACAGCTGGTTCGGGGGTGTTGGTCTGAGGAACCTTCCTTAGGGCCCAGAACTCTTCAATATAGCTGTCATTCCAGTGGAGCGGCCGCGATGGTGCTGCATCATCTGTGTTGTGAGTGATACGGAGCCTACCACACCAAGCGTTTCATGTTCGACAGGCAAATCTCTCAAACTCATCCTTGTTTAATTTGCTCATCATCCAATTGCATATCTCCAACGTCTCCCATCCCCGGACTTGCTTTAAGACTTGTTTAAAAATCTGTCCCTTCCAATAACCTTTGACCTCAGGGCAGTAGAATAGGGCATGGGCTGTAGAATCATCCCCATATCCACATAGTGGACATATGTTTAATGCCGGGACATGGTGCTTAATCAAGTTGCTGCCGGTGGGGATTAAATCCAGAGCTACCCGCCACCAAAATACTTTCACTTTAGGAGGTATCGTAAGTGACCAAAGAAACCTCCACCATTTCATCATTGGTATTTCCGATTGGTTTGCTGGCATGTCGTAAAGCCCAATTCCCATCCTATAACCCTCTTTCACTGAGTATCTGCCCTTGCTATCAAATTTCCAGTATCTAGAGTCCTCTCTCGGTGTTTGTGGGAGAGGGATTCGGCTGATTTCCTCCCCAATATAAGGTAGGACTGTGGCTCGGATCCCCTCATCGTCCCATACTCCATCCTTTATAAGAGTGGTCACCTTGAGCTCCTTTTGTGTATGAGAGTTGTTGTTCATGATACGATTGCAAACCTTAGGTACCCATTTATCTTGGAAGATGTGGATTGACTTACCATTTCCCACCCTCCAGTACAAGCCATCTTCCAAAAGTGTTCTGCTCCATAAGAGGGATCTCCATACAAACGATGGGTTACTGCCTAATTTAGCCTGCATAATGTCCACATGTTTGAAATATCGTGCTTTTAGTACTCGCCCCACAAGTGAGTCAGGGTTCCTTAGGATTCGCCAAATCTGTTTAGCAAGGAGAGCTTTATTGAATATCTCAAGTTTTCGAAAACCCATTCCTCCCTGGCATTTCGGTTTGCACATGTATTCCCATCTTCTCCAATGAAGCTTTCGACTTTCTGTATTAGACCCCCACCAAAACATGGCACATTCTCGTTCAATACTACTGAGAATGGATTGAGGGATTCGGAAGCATGCCATAGCGTACGTGGGCACAGCCTGGAGGACTGACTTTATCAACACCTCCTTTCCTCCTATTGAAAACAGTTTATTACTCCAGCTAGAAATTCTTTTAGCCAGTCTTTCAAGGAGATATTTAAATTGAGGTTTTTTAGATCGGGCCGAGAAGGTTGGCAGTCCCAAATAGATTTCATGTCCTTGTACTACTGGAATGGAAAGGCTTGATTTAATGAGGTCAATCACTTCTGCCCTTGTGTTCGGACTAAAGGAGAGTCTTGATTTTTCAAAGTTTATTAGTTGCCCCGATGCCCTAGCATATTGATTTAAGCAGAGTTGGATTTGCATGCAGTCTCCCTCAGTTGCCCTAAAGAATACTAGGCTGTCGTCCGCAAAGAACAGGTGTGAGAGGAGTGGACACGAGTTTGCTATCTTGATTCCTCTAAACCGGTTTCTCTCCTGGAAAGATGACAGTATAGCTGAGAGGCCCTGTGCGCAAAGCACGAATAGGAGTGGAGAGAGCGGGTCGCCTTGTCGAATTCCTCTTGTAGGAGATAACTTCCCGATCGTCTGCTGGTTTATTCTGAACGAGTAAGCAACTGAGTTTATACATCTCATTATCTTTTTTGTCCACATTGCAGCAAATCCTAATTTGTTCATCAATGCCTCCAGGAATTGCCATTCCACTCTATCGTAAGCCTTGCTCATGTCAAGTTTCAAAGCCGCGAATCCATGTTTCCCCTCTTTTCTATTTCGCATCCAATGGATAGCTTCAAAGCCCAGAATTATGTTATCAGAAATCAAGCGTCCCGATACAAAGGCACTTTGGTGCTCATCAATTATATCATTCATGATCGGCCTTAGTCTGTTTGTCAGTGCTCGGGATACGATCTTATAGCAAACATTACAGAGGCTAATAGGTCGGAATTCTTTCACGAGGAGTGGATTTGCAACTTTGGGAATAAGAGTGACCACTGTCTGATTCCAGTTATCCAAAGGGGCATCTTCGTTAAGGACTGCGAGGGCAGCTTCGGTAACGTCCCGGCCCACTATGTGCCAAAATTTCTGATAGAAAAGTGCTGACATACCATCCGGTCCAGGTGATTTATCCGGATGTATGTCAAATAGAGCTTTCCTCACATCCTGAGCCGTGAACGGAGCACATAACAATGAATTCATCTGTTGCGTAACTTTGGATTGCACACATTCCAGAATAGGAGACATGTCTTCGGGGGAGGGGCTGCTAGAAGCGAAAAGATTTGTAAAGTACTCAGTAATAATATCAGCCATACCTTGGGGTTCCGAGCATAGATCCCCATGTGCCGAGATCAGGCCCCGGATAGTATTTACATTTCTCCTTGAGGAAGCATGTGCATGGAAGAATTTTGAGTTTCTATCCCCTCCCTGAACCCAGTTAATTCTGCTATGTTGCCTCCAATACTCCTCGTCTTGTGTGACCAATTGCTCAAGTTCGGTCTCAAGTTCGTAAACTTGAGATGTAGCGTGTGGCCATTTAGCATGGTTTTTGAGTGTATTGATCTTGGCCCTCTTCTCTCTGATCCGTCGTGGTAAGGACCCCAGCTTGTTCTTTGCCCAATGTTGGAGTGTTTGGAGACAATTGGAAATTCTGTCCTGGAGAGGTATCAAATCATCATACGGCCTCCACCCTTGAGCAACTATATCATTACAATCGCTTTCCCGAAGCCAGCTACTCTCAAATCGGGAAATAAATTCACGCTTATTCGGGGTTCCCCCTGTTGTGGAGTTTTGACCACCCAAGCAAAGATATAATGGCCTATGATCGGAATGGAAATATTCTAAAGCCTGGACATGTGCTGTTGGGTATAGTAATCGCCACTCAAGAGTACCCACAAAACGGTCGAGCCTCTCTAGAACTAGTTGATTTCCCATTCTCTTGTTTGCCCAAGTAAACATCTCACCGCGACAATGCAGATCCTGGAGATCACAATCGTCTAGAGCATCTCTAAATCCTTGCATTTGTGATGTAGTTCTAGGATTGCCACCAATTTTCTCACTATCAAAACAAATTTCGTTGAAGTCCCCTCCCACTAGCCAAGGTAGACCTGCTAGTTCCCTAATACCCTTAAGGCGACGCAGCAATTCCCACGATTGAGCTCGATTAGCTACATTTGGGTTTCCATAAAAGCCTGTAAATCTCCAATTTTTAGTTCCCTCAATCACTGAGCAGTCAATATGTCCTGCAGAGAACGATGTAACTGTTACTGACAAAGAATCCATCCACAACAGGCACAACCCCCCACTTCTTCCAGCACAGTCCACTGAGAAACAGCCCGTGAATCCAAGTTGCATTTGCCAATGTGGTCTATTTATGTTTCTCCTCCTTGTTTCACTAAGGAAGAGTAGTTTGGGTCTCTTTTCGGCTACCAGCCTCTTGAGTTCGCGGAAAGCCCGTTGGTTCCCAAGCCCCCGGGCATTCCAGACAATGCAATTCATACCTCTCGGCGGGGTTGCGTAGCAACCACCGCCGTTACTTGAGTGTCTGTCAGCTTAATTTTCTTGGGAGAAGAATAGATAGTGGAATTCTCTCCATTGCCCGTCCTCTTATGTCCTATCAGCTTCGGGGTACCTGGCTTGGCCATTCTTCCCTTATCCGGGCTGCCTCTGGCTCTTCTCTTCCAACTTGTTGTGGTTTTCTTTGGTACATGGGTTTTTTCCTCCACCCCATGTACCCTTAGCTCCTCGGGACAGGTGGTGATCACCGAGCTTGAGCTAGGTATATTCAGCCCAGTTGTTTGCGTTTCATTATTCACCTCGCACAGAGCCGCCTGTAGATTTGGCTGGATAATGGTAAGGGGATCTAATATCCCAGGAGGATCTGTTACGAGGTCCAGAGGTTTCAGAGGTTCGGCCCCTTCCTTGTTGCATGTGTTTATTTGTCCTTCCCTATTGTCTCCGTCTGATTTACTAGTAGTAAGGGCTGTGTCTGGGTTGTTCTTATTGGTTTGGGATAGCTGGGTTTTACTTTTATTACCCCCGTTGAGTGGTGTCGCTCTTAGCCATGGTCCATATTCAAGATTCCATGTTTGTACTGAATCCCTGTCACATTCTCGAAATGGGTGTCCTATACGGCCACACGCGTAACAGAAATCGGGCAACCTCTCATACGTGAGTATGATTATCAAGTCATCCTTTGAACCACCCATGCCGATCCGGACATACCATTTAATTGGCTTCGTGATATCTATACGCACTCGAATCCTCGCATACCTACCCATGAAATTCCCATTCTCTCCACTATCCCGGTCTTCGATAACTCCAATCTGAGATCCAAGTTTATCAATGAATTTACGATGCATGAGCGCTGGTGGGAGATTGTGGCATTGAACCCATATCGAACATTCATCGAAACTCATCGTGTGTGGTTTCTGCATACCTTGGACTTCTTTAAAGATAATCAGATCCCTAAAGAAATTCCAAGGACCGTTCCATAAAGCCCTGCGTCTATCCATGACGGACGAGAATTCTAATATGAAAAGATTATCACCTAAAATCTGCGTCTTGATGGGTTGCGATGCTTGTAGTATGCGGCCGATTTGTTGTCGAAAGGTTTCTTTATTAACCGCTTTAGATGAGATTACCTTGGCGGCCAGGCATTTGGTAATATGTGCTTCACTGCTTCTGACGTCTTCTTCTTCTAATATGAGTGAAGGTTCATCGTCGTGAGATAGTTGAATTTCCGCGACCAATCTTGCTATATCATCTGGTTCCATAATCTCTGCTTTAATGTCGATTGTCTAGGTCTCCGTAAAGCACGATAACACAGACGAAAAAACCCTACACGCCGTAGGAAGAAACCCTACATACAGTAGGAAAAAGGCGGGATCCAGTGCATGACCAATTGATATAATATCTCATACAATATATTGACATTAGAATAAATTCATAAAATTTATAAATTATTTTATGTCATCAAAATAATTTATGTGATTAAAAAAAAACATACTATAATATTCTAAAATTCAGTTGAAGAAAAAATACAAGCCTAACAAAGTTAATAATAAATGAAATTAACCACGTAAAACCAAAAAAAAAAAAAAAAAAAGTGAGTCTCATGTGAGACCGTCTCACGGATCTTAATCCGTGAGATAAGTAAACCCTATCGATATTCACAATAAAAAGTAATATTTTTAGCATAAAAAGTAATAATTTTTCATGGATGACCCAAATAAGAGATCTGTCTCACAAATACGACCCGTGAGACCGTTTCATACAAGTTTTTGCCAAAAAAAAATTAACAAATCGATTATTTCTTTAATTTGATTTGTCTTTATTTTAAAATCTTAATAAATAATATTCAATATCAGCGAACAATTTTTTCCAAGGAATGAAATCATTCAAATGTTAATTCGAAAGTATACAAATATTTTTTACACAAAAAAACTTTGAATCAATTAATTTCACTATAAGAGTTCATGCTAGATAAATAGTTAAATGACTCAAAATTACCTTAAAGTAGTTTAATAATTAATTAACTAAATAAAATGAGTCAAATTTTCATAAATAATCTAACCCATATTGGGTGATTTACATATAGGAATAAGCTATCATAATTGTCGTTATCGAATATAAACGATTATATCAATTCATTGATTTACAAATTTTTTTAAAATGATGATGTTGCAGTCTCACTACCACACATTTATAATTTTTATTCAATAATCTATATAGTTTATCATTGAACATCAATTCACTATAGTGTGAAATAATATTTCATGCTTATTTAAAAACATTAACAATCAATATATGATTTGAATCAGCATGTCAATATTTTTTTTATATTTAAATCTTAGATCTTTAATAATCTTATTTAGGAATATTGACAGTTTTATATATTTATATCGATATTTTTTAAGAAATTATAATGAATTTCTCTATTTATAAGATCCTCAAAAATTCATTCAATCAAAAAGATAATCAATATTCTTCAAAATTTACTAAATCTTGGATCTTAAAGTAATAATTTGCATTAACGTCATCAAATTTTGCATCTTTTGATCAATATTTCTTTATAATATTGAAACACTTTGACATTTGATGTTTTATTTCAATAAATATTTATAGATTTCAGATCTCATATTATAAATTATGATACTTTATGGACATCAATATATAAATAACTATAATTGTGCAACTTCTAGAACACCAACTAATATCTCACAAAATTGAATATCGACAACATGTACTTTTCAGGACTATCAACACAACGAGACTTATCTTTTTTTCTCAATTGGTTAAAAATCGTACCGATAATGTGTTCTAAGAAATCATAATTAAAAAAATATAGTTGAATAGAGAGAATTCATATAATTTATATAAATCAAATGTCTTACACTATATAAATTATATCATTTCTAACACATAAGTGAGACACGTTCGAATACATTGAATACATCATATTACACGTATATGATTAAATATTTATCGAATGTGACATTATATCTAAACAATTTTGAACATAATGATATTTGGATATAGTAAACAAACGTAGAAATAGATCAAATATTTGGATATCATAGGTCAGAATCAATATATTTCCGAATTGATTTAGGGAATAGGGCCAAAAATTCTTTAATTTCTTCCTCTTTTCAAACTATTTACTATTTTGTTTACTTGGCTGCTTAAGACTTTGCGCGTACAAGAACAGGATTGGTGGCATTTTACCAAAACTAAGGTAGAAAAACTAAAAAAAATGATTATTTATTTTTCTTTACAAATTTATATAAAAAAAATTGTAAAAAAAAAATCAATAATCATTTTTTAAAACATTTGCAAATACTACTTAAGAAACAAACATTCTCGTAGAATTCATAAAAATTGAATTTTGAATTTTTCTTTTTTGATCAAAGGCAGTATGTAAGAAAACATGAGAAGATATGTAAAATAATGAAAACTTGGCACTTAAACAAAAATAAATTACGATAAAACTAAAAATAACTAGTTTTACGAATAATATTTTTTTATTTTTATGTATATACTTTTCTACATTTATGGGTATTAGTAGATTAAATTATAATTTTTTACAATATGAGAATAGAAAAATGAGATAATCAATGGATGACATTACAGTCAATTTAATTATCACATACTATCGAAATAATGCGTGATCGGTGGCTTGATGTAAGCTAGCACTTTTAAACAAACAAACAAACAAATAAAACAATTGTTTTTCTTATGGTCTCTCACTATATTTGTACACAAGTCTTTATATGGAAGTGGGAAAAAAAATAGTTATTTATAAATTTATATTCTACAGTTGAATACAGCTGATGAAAATCAGACAGGCCAGCCCACAAGAGTTGAGAAAGTCATATTTCTGTATTTCATCAGTGACCACCCCACCCATAAAACTAATTTTTCAAGCGTGGTTTGTAGGATATTGTGTTAGTTGCTACAAGTCCGCACTCAATGAGTAGAGGCAATGAATAATCTTCCAATGTCATATACAATAAAATGAAATCTAAAGAACCCAAGAAAATTTTGTGGTTTGCATGTGCAAGTTCTTTATCATATATATATCTAAAGATCTATTTTTAGAAGAAAATTGAAAATTCAATAGAGAAGTATATATGGTCTCAATGATTGAGCAAAAAAGAGTCACCATCTCATTTGCTCTGTATTTATTTTTTTATTGCTTTGCTGTCATCATAAATGTCAAGTCACATTTACACATCATACAAACAAATCAAGACTGCCTACAAATGAACGAATGATCCCACAAAATTCCCCACTCCCCAACCTTTATGTTCAATAAAGAATTTTGTCTCTATCTATAGCAACGATATCTACCCTACTTAATTACTTGAGCAACAGTAGTAGCATGTGGCAAATGAGTGAAAAAAAGAACTATCTTACCTCCAATTTACAGGGGTGAGAACCAAACTAATATTATCTTTGCGACGACAGACGAGTCTTGATCGGTTTTAGTTTCAATCCCATGCTTTCCGGAGAGAGGAGTTCAGGTGCAATACAGGATGGGCTCAATGGACTTCTAGGACTGCCACTGAATTGACTCGGCCGGTACAGACCGTATCCTGTGAGAAAATATTCCATGGGAACTAGCATTGCATGTGGTTGCTCCTCAGTCACCATTGATCCACATGCTTGTACCTGTAAAATAAATGTCAATTCATTCTCCCATGAGCACAGGAGGTCTGAGTGATGCCATGATTTGATATCTATCATACAAAGGAGCTCAATATTTCTGACAAAGATTTCTGACAAAGATGTTCAGATTTAGTGGAATAGATGGGAATTGATATTTTTCATCTAACTTTTAAAATGCGTATCTTTACACATAATTGGTAAATTGCTACCTCAACCAAAGCACTATATCTTCTGTCTAGTTTCGTGGTCATATAGAGGGACTCCGTATGAAAAGGAGAATTATCGCCAACAAATATCAGGGTTCGACATTTCAGTGTCTTCAACCCATCTGTGAGATCAGGTCTCCTGTTAATATTGAAAAGACGAAAAGTTCAACTATTTCAGAATCTAAACAAGACAAGACAAACATTCAGCCATGAAGAAAACGAAGAGTACGAGAAGCTAAAACCTTGAGCATCATTACCTATCTATAGCTTGAAGGAACCGCAACACATTTATGCTCTGCCTCTCATCAAGTAGCTGGAAAATAAAAAAACTCACAATCGTCACATTTTAAAACTCTAGAAAACAGTGATTTAAAGAAAACATGTAAAGCAGTAGGCTTGGGGCCAAAGATAACAGAAATTAGAGTACTCACTCTCCTGCAAGCTTGAACTATGTCTGATTCTGGAACATCGGCACCACCACGAACTTCCTGATACAAACAAAAGCAAATAATGGGGTTAAAAGAAAAAATATAAGTGCATTGAAGGGGTTAGCAGAGCGGCATTGGGTGAACAGAAACATTAATATACCTTGCTGAAGTAACGGTGAAGCAAGAATTCCTTCAGCAGACCACACATTCCATAATAATACAGCAAATTTGACATCACCTGCATAATTCATTATATTTGGACATTGATATCTAACTTGACATACAAATTGTCAAAACTGACCTGCATAATTCATTATATTTGGACATTGATATCTAACTTGACATACAAATTGTCAAAATTGATGGATAAAATAATAAATGAGACCTTATTACGTAGCCATTCTGTCCAAGACGGTGCTTTGCACAGAGGAGAAACAAGGATCAAACCAAGAACCCGCTCTCTAAATTTCATCTGGTAACATAAACCTCTATAAGTCACACAACAAAGATAAATTCAAGCATAATAGTAAAACTGTTAAAACTAAAACATACTGCAAACAATGTGAGGACATAAGCTCCAGCCATTACACCCATACACATAACTGCACCAAGCCTGAACAAAATAAAAACTTGCAGATTAGAAGCATATGGCTGATGACAAAATAAGCTCTCAAGTAGTGATGGTTGTCAATTGAAATAAATGCAGTCACTTGGTTACCTGAAATAGTTGAGCACTTCAAGAATTTGATCAGCTAAGTCGTCAACAGAAGGCACAGGATCATCAGAACAAACTGCAGCAGCACCCAACTGCAAGAACTCTTACCAGAGTCCCATTTAAACTTTCTGTGAGTAATACTGTTTGGAATCACTATAAATACACAAAAAGTTCAAAAATGTACTGCAAGAGGCAGGAGAAAATCTACTATGAAAGCCTACAACATTTGGCCGATTTACAAACCTCATGCCCAGGAGGACTGATGTGGTAAACACAGAAATTGTGAAGCAACAAAGTTGCAGCTTCAGGACAAAAGAACAATCCTTGAAAACAAGACATATCTGCCAATAAATATAGATTCAAGCACAATATATTATTAAATTGCAGACAGAAATGAATTATGAACACATAGATCTGAACAATAGAATGTTAAACAATGAATACATAGCAAACTCATCACTCACGATTTAAAGCTAAATCAGGATAAGTGACCAGAGCTGGTTTGTCTTGGTCTCCATAAACTATAACAGATACAGGACCATGGCCAGTTCGCACAATATGTTCCTGAGTCAAGAATATACATAACAGATAGTAAGCAATGCTTTACAATCACTACAAGTTTAAATCTTGACATGTAGGAAAATCAAGTGACCATTTATTCTTTTTCCTAAAACATAAAATTAGCTATGTACTAAGAATCATCTCTTAAGTTTTTATATCCATCAAGTGAAGGAAATGACCAGCATTTAAAAGAAACTATTTCATCCGAGGGCAGAGTTAACCATGTAGGAAACAAAAATTTTCCATTTCCCAATCATTCAAGACTTAAAAGTACGCTAAAGAATGAGTAGTCTAATGCTGAAAAGTAATGAAAATGATAAGATGATGGTAACTTCCGACAATAGCAAAAGAAACAAAATAGATAGAGTAATAACCAAGCTGTACTTGCCCAAATAGTTCAACAAAGAATGTGACAGGTGTCACAAGATGTTCTAGATGATTAAACAGTTTTAACTACTGCTATAGAAGAATAAAAAAAGAAACAAGGGTCACGATAGCCAATAGAATCTAGTCCTGATTTCCAACAAAGCATCTTGCAACCAGTAATTTCTAAACCTATTCAATTGGAAAAATATCTACTTAATTTCAAGATATATATAATCAAATGCTTATGGATAATAAATGTCTTCAGCTAACACAAGCTAATAATAACATTAGGCTACGCTCTCAAAATCAAGAAATATCAGCGAACACAAGCTAATAATGACATTAGGCTACGCTCTCAAAATCAAGAAATAAATCTGATAAAAACAGCTGTCATGATCAGCATTCATCATTTACATTTCAAGTAATAAAAACAAAGACAATATCGCCGAAAAGTTTCGAAATAAATGAGCTCAAAAATAGAGAAGATAAAGAAACTTGAACAACTGATTTCCAAAAGAATCACATTCATTTCCAGAATAGTCAGGACCACTTTACAGATAAACAAGAGCAATATGAATGAAGAAAAGACAACTTTTTTCAACCATGACAGAATTCATATGGCCGGAGGCAGACATCAGAATCAGATTCACAAGATCAACAAGCAGATCTAAAGTCACAAAAACCATGTAGCAAAAATGAATTCCTTACCAAGAATAAAAAAAAATTCCCAAAAAAAGAACCAAGTAAAAAAAAAGCAAGATTACAAAAATGCCGACACGAAAAAACGGCCTGCGACGGAGAATAAGGAATCCCAAATCACAAACCAACAGAAAGAAACCACGTAACGCATTCAACCCAAAGCCGGACCAAACAAACAAAAAAGCAACCTTCCCGCCGAGATAAATGGTTTCCACATCGAGGCAAACGGAATAGCCGCTAAATTCAGCCATCGCCGCAGCCTCCTCCCCTTCAGAAAGCACAAGCCACGCACGCAGCAATCTCCCTCTCCCTATTCGTTCCTCCCCCGAATTCTTTCTCGCAAAAACATGCAAGAAATCAACACTTACATATACACACACACATTTATTATACGTATCGAGAAATCCTCGCGCTTTTTAATGGCTTATACACGAAGCGATCCTCTCCCCTTTCATCTCTCTACAAAAAATTCTCTGAAATTAATTTCCCACCGACGCTTTGTTTCTCTGTATTTTCTTTCTACATAATAAAGAAAACAAATAAATTATAATGGAAAAAAAAATAATGTGTTGGGGGGGCATTTGTGTAATATGACGATATAACGGCTTCTTTGACAGCCCGTGAACGGAACTCTGGTCAAAGAATTTAACCGCAGTTAACAGCCGACAAATTTGACGGAATATTCTGACACCTGTCCTAATTTGTCGTCTCCCCTACAACGGCCACATACTTTTTGCATCTTTCTTAAGCGTGCATTGAATAATAACTATCTACGTTATAAATTTTTTTCATTAATTTTTTTTTTTTTTTTGTGTTGCTAAGGAGTTTTACGTTTGTTATAATTGAGTTTTCTACTCGAAATTTTAAAATTTGGGAAATTTTAAATTTTTGATACTAGAAAAACTAAAAGAAATTGATATTTTTTATTAAGAGAAAATTACATTTTGTCGATGTATGTTTGATTATTTTGGATTTTGGTCTATTAAATTATTAAATTTCAGTATTATTCGTGTAACTTTTGATTTTTGATAATTTTATTTATTTCTCATCAGAAATATTTATATGATATTATGCAAGTCAGTGTCGCATCAGTACAACATTGATGAAACATGTCATCACGTCTCAAAGAAAACTATTAAAAAAAAGAATTAATATTGAAATTTGACAACTTAAAATAATTAAAATTTGATTATATAAATAACAAAAATGCGAAGATATAAATGTGTCGAATCAAAAATGCAATTTTCCTATAAAACTAATAAATTTTGTGATGGTTTTTTTCCCCTTTATTTTTAAATGATTTTACCCAATAGCATATGACTTTACTCAATTGGAATTTAAAATAATTGGACTTTTTGGACAGCTTAATAGAATATATTTTTCAAGGTAACATGAATTTCTTTAATTTTGAAATATATTATTAGAGATTGAACGAGTTTACGAACTCGATTCACAGAAGCCAACTCGAACAAAATAGCTCGATTAGAATAATTTAGTCCAACTCAACTCATTTTTATTGAAAACTAGCATAAAATATTTGTTTGTGTTCAATGATCTAACCTCATTGACCATGCAATATTAGACATAAACTCTACATAAAATTCAAGTGGAATACATGTATTCTATATTCAAGACATGATCGATATCTTACAATAACTTAGGAATAATGACATCCATGATTACATATGCATGCATACATGTGTTTGCATGTATTGTATTTTAATTATATTTAAAATTTTCACATTTATCATGCCCTTACAACGTTTTAAAATAAAATTCGAGGGTCAAAATTATATTTTCAATTTACAATATTCGTGCTCTAATTTGAATGGAAAAATGATGACGTGTAACCAAAAATAGATAACATGAAGACGAGCATTACTGTGACATACAGTCTCACATCAACATTCTCGTTACTAAAATAAAATAGTTCAAAATATACAAGTTATTGGATTTATATCGTGATTGGATCGATAACATGACAAAAAATGAAAAATATACGAGTTACATGACCAAAAATATAATTTACTCAGCATTGGGACAACATACACTTTGATGGACATAAAAAATAAACAAATCTAAAAGTATATTGTTTAACAAAAGAATAGAGATTAATAGAATAATAACATGTCAAAAGGTTGACTGACAAATATTAATGCAGATTGGATGAAATTTGTATTATTATATGAGGTAAGCAGGTAACTAAAATTTAATATGATCATTAGTCCTCACGAACATGGCAGGTGACAAAAGAAACTTCCAATGAATGTATGGTATTTGGAT
The DNA here is from genome assembly GCF_022965805.1 of Primulina eburnea. Classification (NCBI taxonomy): domain Eukaryota; kingdom Viridiplantae; phylum Streptophyta; class Magnoliopsida; order Lamiales; family Gesneriaceae; genus Primulina; species Primulina eburnea. The sequence continues at coordinate 4,256,446 of NC_133117.1, read as the reverse complement.
CTGATCCCATGATAACCAATCAAACACTAAACAACTGCATTTTAATAAGATTTTACCTAAACGACAACATACAACATGTAAAAAAGACAGAAACTTGCTTGTATCTCTCTCTATGTTTGACTAAACATATTGGTAATATACTTTTTATTTATAGTCATTCAAATCAAATAAATGAAAATCAATTTTATCGGGAAAAGTAAGCGAGATGAGAAGAATTAATGAATCTATAGCAAAGTTACCAAAACTATTTCATTACTTGTTCATGTAAGCACCCTCAACTTCACACTTGTCCAGAATCTCATGTAACCAGGAAAAATATAGTGTGATGTAGCACAACCACATAGGCACGAAGCTAAAGGCAAAAGTCGAAAGAAAAACGATGACCGACGAATTCGTCTATACAATATATCTAAAGTTTGAATATCGGGGTAAGATGAGGTAAATCACTTCGAAGCCAGAAGTCACTGGAACCATTCGAAAATAGTTGTGATTCACATTATTTGGCTATCTACCCTTCCTCCCAGTCGATGTCATCGTCTTCATCATCTTCAAAAGCTTCTGCTTCTACATTTAAGTCAACTTTGTAATGAACAGATGTGCTACCTGAGACAAAGCATTAAGTCACATGCTGTCAAAGGTTCGTCAAAATAACAATAGGAGAAAATTACAAATTTCTTTGGGGTTTGGCCTAGTTTTACTATATTGCGGTTTGAGAGTTTGTGAAGAGACATTGTTCAGAAAATAGGAGCAGACAACTCAGAAAGGGATATTGACTTTCTTACCAGAACCAAGAAACTTCACAATTAAGTCCCAAAATAATCCTATGAATGTATTATTATTTACAAAAAGATGGCACTTTTAGATTGTTTATCTAAAGTCTTCAGCGAGCAATAAAAGTAAGTTCCTCAAGGAATAGGATCGACAGTTAAACTGTGTCAGCATCTAGTTCGCTTAGAATATTGGTAAATTCTTTCTTTAGCGCGTCCTGCCTATGTTCCTCTTAATATTCTAAATGACCGGAAAATCCAATTCTACTTGCTATATAAATACTATTACTCTATAAAAATTTGTAAAAAGATAAAAGGGAAAGAGTACGATGATATTTACCTGTAGAAGGGGCGGCCTCCTCCCATTCAACATCTTCTCCTTCATAATCATCACGTTTCGACTTGACGCCGACTTGGCGCTCACTGAGTGTTGAAGATACTTGTGCGGAGGTAGTAGCATTAGGTGATTCCTGTGTCTTGGCCATTTCCTCTTGATCTCGTTGGCGCTGAAGTATAGCAGCATAATAAGCTTTCACATATTCATCCTGGCAAAACAAAATGTATATTTCAGAGATAAAAATTCAACACCAGTATAAAATTTAAGAACAAACCCCATGTGAAAATTTTAAAAAAATCTCAATGAAAATCGATAAAACTTGTAAAAGCCAGATCGCACCTGAATATTCTTTGCTTCGTTATTTACAATTGTGGATTTTTTGTCATCCGAAAGTTCCCATTCGACCGATGACTTGCCACCCATATTTGCCTCTGGCTTGGTCTCTCCAAGTTGCTCTTTCGTATAATTCATTCCTTCCTTGATCATCCATGGTGGCAAAATTTTCACAGGTGTATTTGTATTAATTGATTTTATATTTTCTCCTTTCTCATCTTCTCCACTGAAAGCAACTTCAACCTGCAATACCCAAGCTTTGAGATATCCGTACATTAGTTCCTTTTGTAATGTTTATACTGCTCAGGCAAATGAGAAAAAATCATGGTTCAGGCTTATAGTATGCAGAGTAGATTGAGTAGGTTGATCAGGCTAGAAATCCTTGTATGCCTCAAGTGCCATATTTTTTAGGAGTTCTTAACATTGCCACTCAGAAATACAAAGAACAGCAGTACAAATATTGCAATGATCATCCCTTTCAGCCTACAGTAGTTGCAACTTAGAATCACAGTTATTAGTTTAAGCAGGGGTATGAGTAGGGCGATAAAACCAATAATATCATGTCAGCCTATCATCTATGGTTGGTCCTTTTTATATCCAAATTCGGTAATTGAACAAAATCTCTTTTGAATGATATCTAATCCTTGGTGAAGATACAGAGTCACACCCCTACAGGCACTCCAACCTGTGGTACAACCAAAGTCATTGTCCAACCTACTGGTTTTCCAACCCAGAATCACATATGCTTCAGTTATATTGTAGAATGACGAGAGTTTAGATGGGAAGATTATGTGCAATTGATAATCCCATGTTTGGTCTGTTTTTGAAGCTGACATAAATTATTTTAAAGCATGTGGTCACACATCCGAGTAATAGACAATCCTAAAACTATATGGACCTATCACATGCTACAGCCTGAACAATTTTCTGTACCACTGACCATCCTCCTCCCCCTCTCTGTTTAAATAGGTTAAATAAATCTGGGATGGGTTATTCTTAGATTTACACACGTATATAGATGGAGACATGTGTGTTGTTTGCAGGTGACACCACTGCATGAGAGTTTGCGAATTGCGGCTTTTAAGGAAGAGATTTATGCTGGAAGAAGTAATCATTGTGATGGAACCGACTGTTACGGGACAAAAGGGATGAGAAGGCAATAGAAAGAGATCAGACGAATACGAACGATATAAAAAAAAGAAAGAGATAAAGGACAAGGAAATAAAAAGTAAGAGCAGAATATAATCACAATTAATCCTGAATAACCAAATGCCTAAAGAGGTTCCCATGGATTTATATTTCTATTATTGATTATTCTTCATAAATATATTTCATTACCTAGCGATCCAATTAATTCTGTCTCAGGTAAATTAGCTATTTTTGACAATAATCAATAGGTTAAAATATGAACAAATAGGAATCTAGCTTATCAGAGCTCTTTAATGCAAGATTTGGATTCATAAGTACTAAGATTTGTCATGCAAATAGATACAGTGTTGCATCTTGAAAAGGATTTGGTGTACCAGGATAATTGACAAGATTAGTGTTAGGGTTGTCAACCGAAATCTGTAAATCCGACCATCTAGTCATAAGCATTAAATCCCATCCAATTGAATCCGGACCAATAAAACCCAATTTATATCCAGACAGGGTATTTTCTAATCCAGGTAAGTGGTCTGACTCTTGTCACCAATTACAAGAGTTAACAGATAATTTTAAATCCAGGTAAGTGGTCTGACTCTTGTCACCAATTACAAGAGTTAACAGATAATTTTTTGAATATTTTTTTATGTTTCCTCCAAATTTATACACTTACAATAATAAAAAGAAACAGGGCTAAGCCAAACCCAACTCGATGTATACCAATTTTTAACAAAGTGTGATATTCTTTTATATCATTTGGACCCGGTATAAGGTAGGGGGGCAAGAGTTGGCTTGAAATCCGGTTCAACCGATATGTTTACACCCATAATTAGCATAATGCCGACAATGGTTCCTTACTTCCAAATATTACAACTCCTAATACTTTCAACAACCAAAAAAAACTTCGTGCAAGTGAGCAAAATAAGGTACTACAGAAAGTAACCTTAGTCTCCCCAACATAAGGCATAGGAGTTCCACCAAACCCAAGACCTTGAGAAGATTTAGATGGATCATTGGAATTAAGGTCTCCATTTCCAGAACGGCCAGCGGCATTTGCTCGAAGTTCCCAGGCTTGAAGACTTCCAAATTCAGGAATAGGTAAATCCTTAACTCTTCCAAGTTGATCAATCAGTGGTTTTAGTTGATCCTGTACTCCAGCAAACTTTCTTAGTTTAACTAAAAACCAAGTGTATGGAGCACAACAGTAAAATTTCACAAGACCTGACAAGAGAGAAACAAAGGTTTTTTGTACATTCTTTAAGATCATACTCGAAATACCTTTTTCTATTGTGTAGTTTTCAAGAGAATGATAACTATCTGAAAATTGTACCCAGAAGAGTCCAGTTACATTAGCTATTTTTCATAAGGTTGCAATGCTTTTGATGGCAAGCCCCTGCTAAAACAGTTCACAAGCACTTAATCTTAAACTAGAACCTATAAACAGACTGGGCTAAATGTGCAGCTCATTAAATATGCCATAACAGAAATAAACAAGTTGTACAGAAGATATAATGGTGGTATGCCATAATTGCAAAATGCAGAGCATCAGTAGACTAGATTTTCGATTAAATAAACAAAAAACTGAGTAAGTTTCCAGCACCTTAATAATAAAAAGGAACAAATAATATGCCAAGTGTACTGGTTAAGAGTTGGGTACTTTGTTTGCAGCATGCTTAGAAACTCCATAGGGGTGTCCATTGCAATCACAAATTTGAATCAACGAGGATAGTTTATCACCCTATGCAAACTTTAATCCTTATAAAAAATAAATAATTTTGGTTTTTATAAAAATGCCACATGTACTTTGGAAGTTTCATAGCACTAGGAAGAGTTCGTGATTCTTCATTTTGTTATACACATACTCAGGAAGGTTGAGTGATGCCAACACGGATACAATATAAATTAGAAGAGAACAAACCTCCATATTTGTTAGCAAGTCTTTTAATTTTTCATGGCGACGTCTTCTGGCATTATCATCTGTATCTCCTAATTCTTGAGCAGTTAACTTGTCGCTCTCAGCCACTAGAACTCCATTGCAACTTTCACAGTGAAAGTACTCATCATATGGAGTAATCAACCGAAGTGCGTCAAGGGCCGTATATCTAGAGTTTTATTTCAGACATAAACAATCAAATTATTCTAAAAAAACATTGCTTAAAGGCTACAACAAAAAAAAAGGGGAGGGAAAGAGAGAAAGAACCTCTTACTGCAGTTTGGGCATATATACTCCTGCACCGTATTCTTGCTTTCCAGTTCATCTTTTAGCTTTTTTTTCATGCGATGTAATCTATACCTCACCACATCATATATCTGGAAGTAACACAATTATTTTAATACCAACTCAAATTAAAGTGTAGATGCACCCGTGACAGCCTATTTATACATGAAACATCATGCTAAACTTAGTGGCATGAAAAAATAGGCAGATTGCAGATAAAAAATACTCTGAAACAATACTGACGATCGACTAGGCTGAAAGTAATATCAGTACAAAAATATTCGATTTAACATCTAATAGTTTTCATGAAATGCAAGACAACAGAAACTTTAACACAAAAGGTTAATGCTTCTGGGAAAAGAAAGTGAATTTGAAATACCATATTTCATGAAGTACTAACAATCAGAAACATTTAAAAAAAGGTGAGCATTGGCCACATATAGCGATCATGCAATATTCTCATGAATTAACTTACAAATAAATGAATCCTTCCAAACAATAATACAGTGTATATCAGCAATGTAATATACATTATAACATTCATTGCGAATCTATTGTCTCTGAAAAATAGTTTGGGACAAGAAAGTGTACTAATAACTACCTTTATTAAAATAAATAGTTCGACACAATGTCTTGATTCTTTAAAAATATCAAATTAAATGTTCATACTTTTTTCTCTGAATAATATCAAGTTGATTCATACAAATAAAAAATGAGTGCATACTACAAATAATATCAGTTTATTACAATTTTCAATATATCTTCTAGTTATGAAGGCTTCAGAAGCTAAAAACCTGTGCATAATCAAGACAACAATATGAGTGTGTATGCATCTTAAGCTTTTCATCGCCTTCTCGCCCATTATGCTGACTGTCACCAGTGGCAGCCACCGCGGCATTGTAAATTTTTGCACCTTTAGCAGTCTACCAAATATCAAAGAGATATTAGTTTGAAGCAATACCCTAAACAAAATACAAAAAAGAACTGCAAATGAACATCCGGTGACCAACTCTACAATTCCAGTTTCAGAGACAAATAATATATCCTATAAAAAAGGGCATTTATTCACAAAATATGGAAAGCAATCCTAGGTACTCAGAAAGGTAAAAGAAAAGAAAAAAAGGATAAATAAGACCAAACCATGTTGACTTAGAGATTACTTCAGAATACAGGCTAGAAAACAAATGGCTTTCAGAATATAATTCATAGACAACTGTTAACAGGTCAAAGAGAGAGTAAACCAGCTATTTTGATGTAATCAGACAAGTATGAATGGTTAATCATTGGTGTGATCCAATCCATAAAAAATGATCAGTCTCATTTCATGGAAGACATTTTTTATTTTTTGGAGGGAAAAAAAACTTTTTCCTAATTCTTCTCCATATCTACCAGAGATATTTATCCACCAAGTCCCATTCACCCTCAAGTATCCCTCTTTACCTAGATGAAGTGAACTTCAATAACCTAGAGCAACAAGTACGTGCATTCATAGAAATGATTTCAAGAAAGAAAACCAAATATATAAGGCCAATTACATGATTCTTATTTGGCATATTGGATTAACACCTACTTAAAGAGAACTATTGGCTCTAATATGGACATATATATTCTAAATAGTGGTCAATTATTCTGGTCCTTCTCAATTAAGTTTTCCAACTGTATCTCGAAGCACCACATAAGTAAGTGCAATCACCATCTCTCTTCTATGCACGTGTACAAAAAAAATGGCCACACATGAATAAAGCTACATGAATCTACAAGGGAACATAACCAATAATCAGATATATGTATAACCAATAATCAGATATATGTGAGAATAAATACATACACACATTTGCGAGATTGTGTGAGCATAATGTGGGGGATATAATCTCTCCATATAAAAAAAAGGCCAAAAACCTAGGGAGGGAAAAAATAAAATAAAAGCTGAAGAATGAGATTTAGCAATCACAAAAGGATGGAACAAATAAAGAAAAAATAATGGCAGAGAGAGGATGAATTTGACCATAAAACTCAACCAGCAAATCTAACCTCCTTGCGATGATCACGAGTGACAAGTTTTTCTTCTTCAAAAAATCTTAGAGTTCGCCGAAGTTGCTTTGTGTGAAGCTTCAAGTCCTTGGCCAAATCTTCTTCCCTTACCCACTGACGTCTGAAACAAACAACAAACATGATGTTGAATACACATCAAGATGCCGTTCAGGTATAGAAGTCACATCCATAGTTGTCAAAAGCGTGCATTAATGCGCTTAGGTGTCCTGGAACTTAAAGCGCAAAGCGAAGTGCACGCTTTATTAAAAAGATAAAAATAAAATCAATTTATTTTAAAAAATATGAAATATATCAAATATTAAATCATCATCATTTTCATCTTCCAAGTATCAAAATATTAAAATGTGATGACAAAAGCAAAGGCAATGTAGGGGCAGAGGGTGGGGCATAGGCAACAAGATATTTGGGTTTCCCCTGCTCTAGTTTTTAATAAATAGAGGTTATCCTCTGTCAGATTTTTTAAAATAATAATAAAAAAAACTATTTTATCTATGAAGCGCAAAAAGCGCACGCTTCATGGAAGCCGTGCGCTTTGGAGCGCAGTGAAGCGCACAGCCTTCAGTACGCTTTGTGCTTTTGACAACTATCGTCACAACTTACAAAAGACCTTATCTTGCTTTCTTTAGATGTCCAGTTAGTTTTCGTGTTTGGGTATAGTAGGGGAAATGTGCTATAACTATTTTATTTTTAGAGGAAAAGTTGAAAAGGAAGCTTAAAAGACAACTTTTACTTATAGAAAACTGCTTCTTAAGCACTTTCTTAATCAAGTTTATTAAATCAAGTTCTACTTCCAAACATCACTTTTCTTAAAAAATGTGTATTTTAAATAAGGTACCCTTGATTACATGGATTCTCTATCCAAACGCACTCTAAGCCCATTAAGATTGGCATTACCCACGCAGCTAATATACAGTAAGACAAATTGAAAAATGAGTGTCGAATTAATAAATTTTAACTGCCAAATGCCAACATCCACCAATTTCATAATCTCAATTCCAAACTCACCATTCATTTTCCCCTTGAAGGCTTGAAAAATCAGAAGACATAAGCTAGATGCAGCATAAAACAAGATCCAAGTTTGGTAAAATTTTATACAAATAACTTTGATCAAGACTTCCACTCAAATCTTTTCAAAATTTTACGACAAATTCTTTTACTAAGACAGCTAACTTTAACTTTCATGTTAAATATAAATAGACATAATAATAACACACACATGGGTGTATTACACACAAAAAAAATAACGTTACAACTAAGGGCCTTGAGTAATATGTTGTGATTCCATATGGAATTCAGTAAAGTCACAGGTGTAAGTGTTATAAAACTCCATTTAGCCATAAAACACTAAAAAACCAATTGAACACTTTAGGACTTCCAGATGAATATGGACAGTAGTTCACTAAAATATCAAATCTGAAACAGCATCAATGTCTTTATCATGCCCTTTTTAATCCATGTACACCATATAGAAACTAACAGACTAAAATAAGGTGTATATGAGTCATGGAACAGAAAGTTATATTACTTTTTTATTAGTGAATAAAATATTTTGGGGAACAAGTATTATATGACTCACAATTTTGCGAAGCAATCATATTGAATAAACCCATGGGCCAACGATTTAATGTATCTCTGGGGCGTCCAATTTAAGAGGGGGTGAAACTTGTTTCTATTTTTACATGGATAACTACTACCAGTGTTCTAAATTGTGGCCCACGCGACAGCCCGTCATCGAAAAGGTGCTAGTCGGCCAGCCTAGGCAGCCTTAGGGTGGCAGGAATCCGGCTGTAGGCATGATGAAGGAAGAAATGATACAGAACTTCGGCTGTAGGCATGAGACTCTAGGCATGATGAAGGAAGAAATTACAGGCATGATGAAGGAAGAAATGATACAGATGGGAGATTTAGGATTAGAACGTAATTATATACAAGTATATGTGGGCCAGTTAACGGGCTTGCTTACAAATGGGCTTAGTCCCCACTAAAACAAATGAAGAGTTAAAAGAATGGACTGTTTATATTAGTTCTAACACGTATGTTCACTCCAGTGAGGAAAACATCGAAATCATGAATTCTCCTACCAAGCCTAGGCGTTAGGCACGGGTCTGGCGTCCGATTAGCGTTTAGCGAATTTTAGAACCTTAACTACTAATTTATTAAGTAGAATGAAGAATTTCTCATCCAGAAAAACTAGTTTACATAATCTGAATCTGTTGATTGTCCAGTACCTACCTCTATGATCAATGATTCAATAAAAAACGAGAAGAGGTCCTTTTAGAAGGTATATAAATCAGCCATCTGTATTGATATAACTGAGGAGACAGCGATTTTAAATTATCAAAACAAATTAATATATAGCTAAATTACTATGTCTTACTGGAATGAAGTGTTAGTCGAATCACAAAGCCATGAACTCTGTATCAATTACCATATGAAGGATTGATGATGATCATAGGTTCAAGAGCTCCCTTTTAGTTTTTTTTTCCAGGAACTCCTATCCTTTAAAAGTCCTATCTCCTAGAACCTGGGACTTAAAAATTAAAAGCTAGTAAATTTTGCATGAATGGCAACTATTCCCTCCTTGAGTGAAATTTAATAGCTCTCGTCTAGCTTCATTGTTCTCCAGTGATATACGGGCTTCTTGAATAACAAACAGTATGCTCCAAGACTTATCCCACACACTACCTACTGTTAGATTTGAGTCATTTGACAAGTCCACAGTGATGGAAGGGGTACACTGTTATTCAAATTTGTAAATCTAATAGATTTTTCCATATAATTTGTGTTAGAAGTTAGCAACTTTAAATAAACATGGTATTTATACTTATTCTAGACATATAACTTGTAATTCTGATACACGTATAAACTTTTATTTGTGATGCCATGTGCCACAAGAAATACTAACACACCATAGCTCTATATGTTCTCCCTTCAAACATCCTCTTGATGAAAAGCAAGACGTTAAAGGATATTTATGGTACACAATAAAATAGTTACAAACTAAATTTTGTGAAGTAACTTGCCAATGAATAAGTACCACATAAATTATATCAATAATAAACTACACCCAAATCACTAAAAAAACACAAACTTTGGCCAAAGAAGCTAAAACAGAAGAGTAAATACCGAGTAAGAGCATCAAGAATGACCACAGCAATGCCCCTGTTGTCACTTCTTCCAGTCTTGGGCTGGTTTTCTCCTTTCGTTGTTATGTCATCATAAAATGCTCTTGCAGCAAGTTTCACCAAGCTATCGATTAATATTAACAAAGAAAAAAGATAAATGTCACCAAAACTAAGAAACAACACAAGCGAGAACAAATAATTGAACGCAATGCAATCGCAAGGTGTTCATCGCGTTTACCGATTAAATGGCTCGATGCTACCCATTATGTTCTGATTTTATAAAAGGAAAGGGTCAGAGAGCTTCAACACCACCAAATCCCACCAGCTGTTTTATGCATCAATCGATAAGTAACACACGACTCTTCCTTCAACCGAAAATAATAATTCGACTAATCAGTAACAACGAATCAGCAAAAATATAAATCTATGACAGAAACGAGACGAGCCCTAGAACGATGAGAGATGCTGCGGGGCTAGAGAAACCGGGAAGCAGCTGCAGTACTATCAAGGTGGCATCTTCTGCGGACGACACAAGCAGCCCAGACAGCGAGGGATGGAGGTGGCGACCACCCGTTGAACTACGAACGCAGGGGAAATTGAAACACCGGAGGGGAAGCACTGTTGGGCAAGTACAAAATTACAGCAGGAAATTTTTTGGGAATTTTGTGTCCAGTATTTAAAGACAATTTTTACCCATAATAAAAAAATCAATTTTTTAGGTAATATTTTATTCGAAATGAAACTTTAAAAATTATAGGAAAAAATATATCCAGATATATAATAATTCGAAAAAATATATCCAGATATATAATAATTCAAATATTTTAAAAAAAATCCTAAAATTGGATGATAATATGAAATTACCATTCCATCACAATCCTAACTCGGCCAATAAAAAATTATAAATATGTCATTTTTAGGTCAAATTGTCTTTAAATCCTCGATCCGACTAAGGTTTGGGGTCCGTCTTTGGGGAAAAAATGTCTTTTTACTTTTTGATGCAGCAAAAAAAAAAAACTTAAACTTTCTAGACTTATATGTTTTTTCATGAATGAAAATCGATACAAAACATTAAAAATATAATATTAATATGATATTTGAGTATAAACTATTTCAAATCCGATACAAAAAATTTTGATTAAAGATTAGAACAACTATATTAATATCAAAATTTATTATACGTGTTTGCGTACTAACTCGAGAAATTTTAGGTACAAAAATATTAAATCAACATATTTGTAGATAAAAGAGAATTTACAAACTCTTTATAGATACAGTACAAGTTATAAATAAGGAGTACAAGTTATAAATAAGGAAGAAAAGTGTAAATTGGGCAACATAAATATTCAACTATACAATCCCTATAATTACAAATATCATCTCCTACAAAATTTCACAGATTCTATTGACTACTGCTCTAAATTAAGCTCCAGCAATACTTTTTGCCACCACATTTTTTTATACCTTAAAAGTTAAAAGATTTCCCCCAACAAAGTTACAATATATTGAAGTTGATTTTCTATCGTCACACTCCATGTCCCATCATTTTTAGGTTTAAATTTAATTTAAATAGTTTATTTGAACTGAACACTTGTTGTTTGGCTCGCTGGATACGATGATTAAATACGTATGATATAAAGATGATAAATCAATATACATAAATAACATCTGATTTATAACTCTAATCTTTATAGAGTTTGAGCAAAAAATAGGATAAAACAAAGATGTGCACGATTTGATGAGTAAATGAATCAAAAGCTTCATAGTGTTTTACTTTTTTGGTCTTTTGAGGTTTATTATTCTGTTTAACATAAAACGTAAAAAGTACACGAGAGTTTGTACGTATCATATTTAAATGTTGTTTCAAATGTTATAACATTTGGCACAATATGCAGCGGAATAATATAACACAAACAAATATATTAAACTAAAATAACTCGGGATTAATTGTGCACAAGTAAGCGGTGCCTCAAAGCAAAAAAATCACTAGAAAACACTTTTTAGTTTACAAAAACTGATCACTATTGACTTTAATGAAAAGCAGTTTTCTCAACCCTTTGAAAAAATAAACTGTTTTCTAAAATAACTATCAACACTAAAACGTATTCAAAAAGCAATAACACGGTGCCAAAAATTGGAATAGTAAATCACGATCTTCAGCCAACACTTTCCCGCTTGTTGTCTGCAGATGTCTCCAACAATCACGGCAACACGTGAAACAAACTCTTCAAATCATCAACATCTTTATGAATTGTTTTTCTCTGAAAAACAAGACGTGCTTAAAGTGCAAACAATACACAACCACCAAAGGTCGAACAACCCGAGAACCTCTTTCCTTAGCTTGGTTCTCTTATTTATAACTTACTTCTTTTCTAGGTTTTATCTTCAAAAGGAAAACTACAAGATATAGATATTAAGAGTTCTATTAGAAACAATCTCCTTTTAAATCAATAATATCATGTCATAAAAATCATTATCATAAATATCATATATCTAAAAAAGCAAAACCCTTAATTCAATATTTCATATAATCTTATTGATATTTTAAGGAAAAATTATTTCAATGAATAAATTATATCTTGAAATCCAAGCTTATTTTTGTTTTCACTGAACGATGAGTTTGAACTAATATCCCAAGTTGAGGGCTCATGCCCATGAACCAACAACCTCTTAGTAACTAATAGGCGAAAAATCAGGATTTAATATTTGGAAGGACAAAAAAAAGAATAAAACTACTACGATTAAACCATTAACATAATAAAATAGATCAATCTCAAAATAAATCAATGTCTTATAATCAGTATCGCAGTCAAGACCTCGAGCTCAAGCTCAATTCTCATTGATCGCAAGGAAAACAATTGTTGAGAGTGAGAATATTGATGGACAATAATTGTCTCTGTTTATTAGAGCAATCAAAATGTGACGTTTGAGCTGCTATAAGATTTAAAATATTTGAGTTTTACAATTATACCGATTATAACTTTGGGTAAAACGGTAAGTGATCGATCTTACATAAATCACCAAAATCATCAAAAGACAAATATACGTGACCAAAAATATAATTTCTCGAATAGGTTATCATACAAAACAGTTTGAGGATCAGCTGGATTCATCAAAGTAGAAAAAAAATATAGAAAATGTTTTGGGTAGTGCCAACAGAAGTTATTACAAGTGAATGCTTGTTGTAACTAATTGGTTCCCCGACTTTTTGGTAGTTGCAAACCAAATTGAAGTACACTTATACCGAATGGGACGTGACTCACGAGGATTGGGATGAAAAGTAATTAATAGCGTGAAACCTGCATGATTCATCACAAATCACGGTTTGCTCGAATGTCATTTTCACGGTTTCTTTCATGCTACCCAGATAGATAGTGTTCTTACTCACTCAACACATGACATGTGTGCCGAGTTGATAAATCACGGTCACTTTATCACTCAACACACGTATCATGTGCTCGGTCGATGATGACACTACTCAAATAGGTAACATCTACCAAGCCCCTTCCCACTTTGCGGAAGGCAAAAACTTGTGTGAGACGGTCTCACGGGTCGTTTTTGTGAGACGGATCTCTTATTTGGGTCACCCATGAAAAAGTATCACTTTTTATGCTGAAAGTATTACTTTTTATTGTGAATATGGATATGGTTGACCCGTCTCACGGATTATGACCCGTGAGACGGTCTCACATGAGACTCACTCTTTGCGGAAACCATTTTATGAAAACTTTTTATGCTTCCATGGCCTACTTATGGACACATTTTTATGGATTTTGGTCATTTTCTTATCCTAGTCGTTTGACCAAATGTCGTTGATAATTAAAATGAGATAGATAGCATCTAAAGTGCAAATACTGTCTCAAAATTGTGCATTTCTTTAAATACCGTGTTTTCGTTTATATTATTTGGGATCAAAACTATTTTGAACCCTTTTTTGTTAGGTTCTAAAGATGAATTAAAACCAAAGATTAAACGCGTTTATAGTTCATAAGCAGGGGCGGAGCAAGAAATATGGCTCCGACCGGACTAAAATTTTAAACTCTATAATTTTTTAATATATTAAATTGATCTACCCGGGTTAATATTATATTATTCCAAAATTATATAAAATTTACAAATAATTTTTTTTTAAAAAATTAGGTCTTCATAAATCTACGAATATTTTGATACATTACAAACAAAAGGGATTAAGGTTTTGTACGGGTTTTGCGATTTATTACTATATATTATTATTCCTGAGTTGATTCATTGCTGCTTTTTTATTATCTTAGTGGCCATAATGTATTTCACTCGACTTTCAAATGATTTCGTTTTCTTTTTTCTTTTATCCAAGTGAAAAAGTGTCGTTTTACCTATGACATTAATCGTGAGGGATTTAAGAACTCAACAGTGACAGTTGGAAATACATAAGAGGTCACTCACATTATAAAATCATGTAATAATTGGCTTTAATTAACCTAAGGTCATCTGTAATTAAGGGTAAGAAAAAATATCGAATATTCCGGTATTTTGTATTTATCGTACCGTAAAATACAACATATATCGAATTTAACAGTATATCGTGAATTTCGGTACGGTATAATATCATACCGAACTTTTGTTTTGACATCGGTATGACTTAAAAAAAATGCCGAAATGTCAAAAAAATCATATTTTTTAAAAATTATAATATAATGCCAATTTAAGTATCGTAACGAAATTCAAAAAATTTCGACATTTTGGTATGATATTAAAAAAATTCGATATTTCGATGTGAATAACACAAATTTTTTAAAAATTTTGGTATAGATAGTGTTTTATACCGATATCGTAACGAAATTTCGGTAGACCGAATTTTTTTGGTAAGAACGGTACGAAATTCATGTCATACCAAAATTTCGATATACCAACAATACGGTATCGATATTCATTTTTCAATACAAAACTTTTTTAGTATAGAATATCGAGTTTTTCAACCGTATCGAACCACACCTACCTGTAATTTAGTATGACAATAAAGCAAAAAGGCCTTATTTACACTTCAATTTTCCAACTTTATACCGACCCCCACAGTCCACGCTAAACATTACTATAAGGTTTAGTACACAACTTTTTCCAAACTAATTTAGGTGGAAAAATAATTAATATCATTGATACCTCTCTTCTTATTTTCATTCAGAAACCTTGATGGACCTGTGACCCCTCCACTCCACATGATAATACATTCTATGTTCCTCATTCCAATGCTATCCATCATAGAAAACTCCAAAATAGGCTAATTGGCTGAGTCGATAACAAATTTTAGACGGTGTGACGGATCTATTTAATTTTGTTTCTAATTTGGTGAACCGGCGGACTTAACCGGTTTTGACATCTCCAAATATAAAGTTTGTTTATATCACAAAACAACTAAAGAATTGAGACAAATGTCTTTAGCCTAGCAGTAGTCTCGTTGTAAATATAGCAACGATTCGGGATCGAGTCCGACCCCAAACCCCCACCCTAGAGTTTAAAAAAAAAAAACTCTAAGTGACAGAATAAACATGTCTTGTAATATATATGATTAGATGATATAATGTGAAATGTACGTAACATGAATCTTTTTAAAATTAATTATAACAAAAAAAAAAACACACATCTTATGTTACATTGTGCGTGTAATTGATATCAACGGCAGAGATTAAGCCACGTCACACTCGAATTTAATCACACAGTGTACAGAATCACAAAGCAAGGAAGAACAGCCCTTGGATTAAACACCAACAGCTCTTCGTCGAACCCGCTACTGCCCCGACCCACCAACGAATCGAACCCCGAATCCTCCTTGTCCACTATACCCGGGTCGCAACCTACCCGGCCCGCCACGACCCGACAGACAACCAAGGCCCGTTTCACGCTCATGAACCCGAACTCCTCCTCGATGTCCTCCGGTATCGCCACGTGTGCCGTCCAGCTTGTCGGGAACGTGGAGATTCCGTCCATCTTCGAAGAGAATCCAGACCTGATAATCCCGCAGACGCAGCAGTACTGGTGGTTGCAGATGGCGGAATCCGATAACTCACATATGAAAGTGGTGCAATGAAATCTCAGCAGCTCGTTCCCGTCTGCAATGCATCTTTCGTCCCTCGATGGCTTGATCTTGGCAGCTGCTTTCGACTTGACGAACTCTCTGTACTCTTCGAACTGAGTTAGGATCTTTGTGCTGTTGTGAATCTTCAGGATCCGGTGGATAACGGGGCATCTTCCTTTCTCCGGCCAACCCATTTTGAATATGATCCGGACGATGTTCTCGCCATCGACGAGCTCCGAAACCGGGTGCTTCGCAGACTGGTGCTGTTCAAGAAGAGCCAACTTCTGGAAGATTTCTCCGCAGATTGTACATGGGAAGATATCATCAGCGGGCAAGAACGAAGGATTATTGATCAGTACAGCGCTGTCATTTTCTTCCGTGGGGAAGACAATGGCCGGAGGATTCAAACGTAAGGATCTAGTGGAGGAAGAGGGAGATGGAATCGAGTGCGGATGAGGGATCGGATCGGACGAGGAAGAAGGGAGGAAAAAGACTAGGCGTCTGAGGAGAGAAGCAAGTTTTTTACTCGGTGGGGTTAGCTTCTTCTTGAAGTTGGAGAAGGAGGAAGCAGGGGAGAAGAGGTGGTGGCCGCTGCGGCCCTGGTGGCGGCGGGAGGTGGTGAAGAAGCAGCCGAGATGGAGGAGGACGACGAAGAACGAGAGGAAGTTGGAGAAGAATGGAGGGATTTTAGCCATTGGAGGAGCTAGTAAAAATGGATCGAGTACTTGACTGTAAATGATCAGTGGAAGAAGGATCAACAAATGGAAGAATAAAGATAAAGGTGTCATGGATTCTCACAGCATCAGAAATCTCTCGTGGACCATCAATTGGTAGACAAAAACTTGCGTGAGACGGTCTCACGAGTTGTATTTGTGAGACGGATATCTTATTTGAGTCACCCATGAAAAAGTATTACTTTTTATGATAAGAGTATTACTTTTTATTGTGAATATAGGTATGGTTGACCCGTCTCATAAATTATGATCCGTGAGACGGTCTCACATGAGATCACTCCAATTGGTAACCCTTTTCTTGTCATTGATTTGTATTTTTTCTATACTGCCACCTCTCCAAAATTATTATTATATTTATTATTCACGTTTTAGAAAAAAATAATTTTTTTTATTATCAGTGTTACTCACTTTATCAAATGATATAAAGTTAGGTAATAAATGATAATTCGAATATTTTAAATTATACAACTAATTACATATCTTATCCTAATAGTTTTTAAAAGTAGAAATGATTTTCGATCATCAACAATCTCGATTAGAATAATTATACTACCTTCCAACTTACGAGAATCAAGTATTTGACATTAAATCTGATATTAATTGTATAATCAGAATCTTACAGTTTTTATAAAAAATTATAGCTTATGATAAAATTACTGCTCAGAATTTTCAAAACGGTCCATTAGTAGCTCATTTATACCACTTGTGAAGGAGCTTAATTTTGATAGAGCTGGACAAGTTCAACTAATTTAGGAACTATTTTGTGATATCCTTATCCCACATCTTAAAAATTAAAGATTTAAAATGAGTTTATAATGAGCTACAATGAACTTCTATAGCAACTTAGATTAATCATTTTCGTAAAGCGAGAACGAATACAAAATAGTTGCTATAGGGGTCTATTGTGCAGTCACGTAGGCGCGGGCACGGACTCGGGACGTGATAAAAAAAAGTTCGACCAAGCATGAACACCCTCTAGGTTGAAATACCGCAAATAACATAAATAAGTGAATAATATCCACAAACAAAACCCAAATATAAAGTTATAAAACATCATGTACCACATCAACGAATATTCCTTGAGCATTATGACCAGTGGATTTGATTAGGACTCTTTTGGATTCTTTCCTCAATCACTTTCTATGGACATGTTATCCACATGAAAATTCAGGATGAAAAATCACGCAAAATCAGTCCTAAAAGACAGGCCGAGAGATTTGAGGAAATTTGGCAAGTAAATATTGAATGTGTTTGGATTAACTAGCATGAAGTATGTGCGAAATACGTAAATATAATTATATAATAAAATTTTAATTTTATAAAAAAATAATTTGAATTATTTTGTTATTTATCTGTGTTTATTCTCTTGTCATATTTGACGAATAAATTAATTAAGAACTTATATATATAACTTAATTTCAAAATTGCTTCTCAAATTAAAATTCAAGTTGTTGATTTTATGTTATATAATAAATATAATGAGCATAATATATAAAACGAAATGAACATAAACAAATTTTAATACATACATACACATATATATACATATATATATATACATATATGTATATATATGTATGTATGTAGGACCGAGCGCTTGCCGCTTTACCAAAAATTATAATTGGTAGTAATGCAACTCAAATCTTTTAAAACGTACAACAGCACAAGCACCAAGGTTCAATCGCTCTACCAAGCAAGAACAATTATCGTACCCAACAATCTCCCACCCAATAATTGCACTCCTTGCAACCAATGGGAATCGAACCCGTGACCTTGGCTCTGATACCAATTGTAGGACTGAGCGCTTGCCGCTTTACCAAAAGCTATAGCTTGTGGTAATGGTGCAACTCAAATATTTTAAACCGTACAGCAGTACAAGCACCACGGTTCGATCGCTCTACCAAGCAATGACAATTATTGCACCCAACAATCTCCCTCCCAATAGTTGCACTCCTTGCAATCAATAGGAATTGAACCCATGATCTTGGCTCTAATACCAATTGTAGGACCGAGCACTTGCCGCTTTACCAAAAGCTATAGCTGGTGGTAATGGTGCAACTCAAATCTTTTAAATCGTACAGCAGCACGAGAACCACGGTTCGATCGCTCTATCAAGCAATGACAATTATTGCACCCAACAATATATATATATATATATATATATATATATATATATATATATATATATATATATATATAAATACACATACAATTTTAATATCATGCACACCTACCGTGCACACCTTTGTGAGCACCAATGATGTGTCACTCACCTATTGGAATAATAATATTGATAATAAAATATAACACATAAAATTCAATTTAAATAATATTTAACCTAATGCGAAAATTTTTTACCTTCTGTTTTTAGAATTATATATCATAGATAATTAATTTTATATCATAATCGATCTTTTGTAAACTATATTGATGAATATGAATTTCTTGTTAAACACAATTTTGAAATAATAAACAAATCTACATATATAATGAAATACACATTTAAATAAGATTATATGATATATATCAAATAAAATCAAATAAACTCATACAATAATTATTAAACATAAATTTTAAGCTACCAGTATAATTTTCACTATAAAAATTTGAAATATAACCAAAGAAATAATATTTCGTAAAAATTGTTATTTTTTATATTTGTTGAATTAGTTAGTTTGATTTCAAAGTAATTAAATAAAAATATTAAAATATCATCTGTAAAAATTCTAATATTTTGACAAATGTTAATCAATGATCATTATAATTTATATTTATTATAATGAATATGTCTTTTATAGAAAATAACTTCCGTGTCTTTTAATTGCTAAGTAATATATATTTCATGCATTGCATATTTAGAATTTTGATTGATGATTTATTTTGACGAGCAAATGCATGTAACTTTTTAGTTATACAATTTAATAAAATAATCAATATAATGCTATAACATATATATTTGATTTTAAAAAGTATATAATTTAAATTTTTCACCAAACCTTCATATACAAATAATTTTTATATATATTTGTATGTGCTTAGTGCTTATATATGTATGTACACATACGGCTTATATATGTATGTTTATTAGACATTTCAAAGTATTTGTTTTCTATATCAAATAGGCCTTAATATTGAACATTTGAAATAGTTTGTTAATCAAGTTTTAGAGTTGTATCATAGTCAAATTATATACAATATTTATGCCCCTTACTTAATTGTGGATTTTTGTTTTATTTTCTTAAAATTTTATAAATAATTAAAAAATATAGAAAAATTATAAATCAAAAGATCACATACTAACAAATTTTGTGTATTGAATTTATAAATTTGTCTAAGATATAATTTTTTTTAAAATTGCTACTATGTCCATGTTTAAATATCAAATAAAATAGTCATACAATATGTGAGACGATGAAACTAATTGTTTAACAGTTATGCTTTAAATTTATATATTATGAGACATGATTTTGGAACTGAAGCCAATAAAATATTTTATTTCTGATATTGTTTTTGAAAACTATGGTCGGGTTTACCTTTAGACCCTTAATGCCTAAATCTTAAACATTTTTGTTAGATGTTTCAAATACTACGAAATTTTGTTTATTGAATTTGTAAATTTGTCTCATGTAATTTTTTTTTAAAAATACTACTAAAATGTTTAAATTTCTTATTATAGCTAAATTCCCCGAATTCTTTTAAGAGATTCATATTTTGAATGAAAATTTTTCATTCAAAAATATTTTTAATAAAATTATGTATAAAGAAAAAGTTTTTTCTCTAATGTATTTTTATTATCAAATATCTAATCAATTTTTACGAACATTATTTTCAAAGTTTTCTTAGTTGTAATTTTTAATAAAAAATAAAAACACTATTATGATCCTCATGTATTTAATGAATTCAAAAAAATAAATGCATCAATGAAATCAATAAGCAATTCACCGACTTCTATCAATTCAATATCTCAGATGTGACTTTAGATTTTATATAATTTTTTCACCAATGTTCATGTAATTAATACAAACAATACATAGTTCTTGTTCTTGGACAATGTAGTAAAATTACAATACAAAAACTTTAATTTGCTAATCATATGGTTTATGTATTGTGGTTTTAACCCCCGAGTAAACACTAAAAGATTCGAAAAAAAATCTCCAAATTTAATTTGTTTTCCCATTACTAGAACAAATTGTTCAAACATCATTGTCCAAATTCCAAACCACTGTTGGCTTTTCAATTTCATAAAAAGACTAAAATAATTGCTCAAAAAAGTATTAAAATTAATAAGGGCCTTTCAAAAATAGAACTAACTTAATTGACTCGATGATTTGCAGACTATTCTATTAGTAAAGTTGTTTATACCGTGGTAACAGCCACGGGTTCTATAATGATTAAAAAAAAGACTTCTTTACAAGATTTTACTAAAATTATTTGGGTAATGCTATGTGTACATAATGGGTTACATAGAGGCTTACACGTAATTATTAATTAATTATTAAATTACAATTAAACCCTCATCCTAAATTGATAGATTACACATTCCATTCATTATTTCTTCTCCTATCAATAATATTAAATTGTTTTTTTTTAATGCAAGTCCTGAGATTTATCATACAATTTTTTTAAAAAAATATATATTTTGATAAATATTATATTTTTCAATATATAATAAATAATATAAAAAATTAAAAGTAATGATTTTTAAAATTAAAAAAATTAATGATTGTAACTACAATAATAAATTATTATATTGCCAAAATTAGAATTTGACAAAATTTCATGACAATAGGAGAATTATTTCAGTTACATGACGATATGATAATATCCCAAATTTATTTTTCACCTACAATTTTTTTGTACTTATAGGGATTAGAAACAACATCCAAAACAAACGAAACAATTTACAATCTCTTTTACGAATCTACATCCAAAACAAACGAAACAACAAATTGGAAGAAAAAAAACTAACCTTAATTTACAGTAATAAAGATGTAAAACAGAGAGAATAGATGGTCGTCTTGATAAGCAATAGAATATTTCTATGATCTCGATTTTTTCTTCGTCTTTACCGCATATGGATTTGGAAGCGAGGGTTGGGAGAGGAGAAGAAAGATACGGTCAATCGATTTGGAGTGAGGGCTGAGATAGGAGAAGAAATAATTAATAGAATAGGTAGTCTATCAATTTAAGGTGAGGGTTTTATTTGTAATTTAATAATTAATTAATAATTACATGTAAGTCTCTATGTAACCCATTATGTACATATTATTTGAATTAAAGAACATTAATTATTGTACTTTTTTAAAAAAAATTATTAATGAAGAATGGTGTTGACCCTTTTTCCCTTTGTCCGTTTGAAAATGGAACTCCAAACCAAAATAGCAGACTGTCTCCGACGGCAGGCCGACCCTACACGGAAGGTGCGATGATCAGCAACGTCCCGACATATTTATTTTCAGCATGTAATCGGCAGATTCCACAAATAATTGGATACCTCTTCCAAATATGGGGTCGGCCATAAATCAATGGATCATTATTTTACTATTTTAATTTTGTATATCTGTCTTTTTTATTTTTGATGTTGTCAAAATCGAATCTAAATCATTTATATTTCAGTTTTCGGCAATTTGATTTATATTTTTAATGTAAAAATGTTGATATGACATTACATACATAAATATCAATCGATATAAAGTTCACTTACCGTCTATATCTCGGAAATAGTTTGTTGTAGAGCGAGGTTGATGAAGGGACGATCGAACTAGTTTTATTCCATCAAAATAAAACTATATATGTTTCATCGTTTTCGATTGTTCGTTATCTCCGCTTCATGAAATTAGAATAAAATTGTCTCTATCCAACAATTCTTTTTCTTTTTTGGGTCTCTATATATATATAGATTATAGAGAGCCATAGAGTACACTACTTAGTTTCCCACTCACAATACTTCAATTAGTGTAAAATGGGGTTGAATAAAATTCTACATACAAATGCAGGAGATGGGGAAACCAGCTATGCCAACAATTCAATTGTTCAAGTAATAATTAGTTATCTCTTCATTTCTTTTTCTTTTCCACCTCTATACATAATAAAGAAAATAGAAAACTCAGAAATTGGGAGATAATTCATATTCTTTGTTCTTATTCTCAAATGTTTCCCTCTAATTTTGCACATGCTAAGTATATCCCTCGAGCATTTTATTGTGTACTGATTTTGTTCAAGCTGTTAGTTGAACGTTAAGGGTTGAGAGCGAGCACATGAGAATCATGTGACTTCATTCTTTACCCCCGAAATTGAATGATTAACATTCATAACCCCCTAGTTTCGACGTGTGCCGCATCCTTAAGATTTAAGAATTAAGCGATGTAGATCGCGATGAAATTAGAAATGAAAGTATTGCATGTATGTTAGTTGCTTAAGAAATGAAATTGCATGTGATCAATCAATTCAATATGTCAAAAACTACATGTAATATTTGTTAACTAATGAATCTCATGAATTATGAGGACAATAAAATTTGACCTGAACACTTATGTATAGGACGAATTTGACTGTTTTCTCGACTTGAAAAACTCCGGCATACATAGATGGATCGAGCTCAGGAGCTTAAACGTTTGAAAATATGATTGTCGTGGAAAATATGAACCAATCTTTTCTATATTCTTTCTCAGAAATATGGAATATCAAAAACATGGCCAATATTAGATGAAACCCTAAAAAATATGCTTGATACCGAGAGATTCGAGGAATATTGCTGCTTCAAGATGGTGGATTTTGGTTGTGCATCAGGCCCGAATACATTGTTAGTTCTCTCCCATCTCATGGATACTCTACAAGATTTCTCCAGTGGATTTCAAGAAATTCAAGTTTTCTTAAACGATCTTCCAGGTAATATATTAACGTAAAATTCCTGTACTGAATTTCTTTACTCCAACACTTGAAGCCAGCCCTCAACTGAATCTGTGTGATTTTGTTACTGCAGATAACGACTTCAACAATTTGTTCAAATTGGTGCAGAGTTTCTACCAAAAGAAAGAAACTAAAACGAAACCGCTCTGCTTTATATATGGCTCGCCGGGATCGTTCTATGATAGACTATTTCCAAGCAATAGTATGCACTTCGTTTATTCTTCTTACAGCATCCATTGGCTCTCTGGGGTATGTACTAATACACACTTGTTGCTTACATTTTTTTCTCCAGAATGACTAAAAGACACGGTAATAAATTAAATCACCTATCTTACTCATTTGTCTTGCAATTTTAGCTCTTTCTTCATACGAGTGCTGATGTAAAGCTATATACGTCGACACCACATTAGCGCTAGATAGAAAAAGAAGGTATAAAATCACAAAAAGGAAAGATAACATATTGAAATTTTTGTTGGTAGAAGAATTATTGGTGGCAGACAAAGAATTAAGTGGTAGACAGGCTTTGTTGAAATTTTCACAATGTTGAAATTCCGAATAGAAGAAATGTTCGGACGAAACACATTTCTATATACGTTTTCATACGGACGAGGAGCTCTACAAAAATAGAACTCCCACCCCTCATTTCATTCATTCTATTATCAGTTCTTTTCTCTCATCTCATAACATTTAAGTGATTAATTTTATAATATATCTGAGGTGTTTGTTCTCCTGTACTAAGAGAATGTTTGTTGTCTTTGAAAATACAATGAGCGGTTATACATCATAAAATATTATAATAGAATTCTTTTCATTTTACAAGTGGTTTTTACCCTAATAATATTTATGGGTTTTTCACATAAATCTCGGTGTTCAATTTATTATTCATTTTCATATTTATATCTCTAGTTGCCGGACGTGAGACCAACAATTTTTACGTGTTTTTTAAGTAGTTTTTGCTTAGTAGTGTCGAATATCTTATAACTTCTATATGTACATGCACTGCCCATTGATATTATTAGACTTTATCTTTCAATTCTTATCTTGCATAATGATAGAACATATTTGGCATTAAAAATGACAGGTTCCCGAAGGACTTGAGAGCAATAACAAGGAAAATATTTACATAGCCAAGACAAGTCCCGCGAACGTATTGGAAGCATATGCAAACCAATTTCAAAGAGACTTCTTCAAATTTCTAAATATTAGAGGTGAAGAAATGATCCCCGGTGGGCGTATGGTGTTATCGTTATCCGGTCGACGTCTCGAAGATGCTTCTTCCATGGTTGAAAATGCACATTTCACAATTCTTGCCGAAACACTTCATGAAATGGTCGTCGAGGTAATGGTTCTATAAATATAAATAACATGTTTCATTTGAGGGGAAAAGAATCTGATCTAGTCACGCACGTATATGTCTAAATAATTTTATTATATTAGAATGCTTGTGACAAATAATACGGACGTGAAGGGTTTAAACTCTCAATCCAAAAACACTGTGTTAATGTGCATAAAATGACAGGGACAGGTCGAGAAAGATGATCTATATTCTTTTAACGTGCCTATATACATCCCGTGCCCACGAGAAGTCGAGACGATAATCGCCGACCAAGGGTCCTTCAAATTGGACAAGATGGACGTTTTTCCGGTCCCATGGGACCCTAGCCAAGACGAAAATTTCGAAAAAAGTAGATGCGCAAAATTTGCCGCGGATAGTGTTCGTGCTGTGATTGAGCCAATGCTGGCCAGCCATTTTAGCAGGGTCGTGAATTATGATGTGGTATTTGAGAAGTATGCAGAAAAATTGGCTGAGCATTTGTCTAAGGAGAAGCCATCTCACTTTACTATAGCCATTTCTTTAAGAAGGAAATGATAAGAAGATATATTGTATAAGGTCTATGAAAGGAAAAGATCAACCATATGTTACAAGTATTTTTTTTTTTTTTGAATAGAAATAGTTCCATAACTCAAATAATTGATAAGTCTGGAGATACAACACTGACATAATTTTTTCTATACCATGATACTGAAAATTCGATCCTGACCTCTGGCAGGTGTATACTATCCACTGCCCATCTGCTAGGATCGACTTAAACTCCATAATGCGACCATAAACTAATCTATATGTGTATCACCCTTTCTGACTACGGAAATGGAAGAAACAAGCTCTTCGCCATGGCCATTGCGATACGAGGCGTACTTAAAATTTATAACAAGGGGAAATCCTTGTTAAAATCGAGATTTTTTACTTCATTTGTTTTTCCAAAAAAGGTATTGTCAAGTGTCGTGCTTATATTGGAAGAGAACAAAACAGAGCACAAATGTGCTATCAACTCGACTACTTAATGAGAAAAAAAAGATGGATGAAAAAAATATAGAAAACACGCAAAGAGGAGTAATGATTATTTAAAAAGATGTGAAACGAGAGAATATATTTTCCAAAAAAATGGAAAAAAAAAACAAAAATGTGAATAATGTTTTGTATTGAAAAATGAAAGGGGGGGAATATTTTGGGGAATGAAATGGAACCAAGGCATAGTGTTCTTACTGCCGTGATTGGCTCCCACTTTTGCATCTAACCCAAAGAGAACAGAAGCAAACAGTTGTGATTTATAAAGAAAACATGCAAGTTCCACATTCTGTAAAAACTACTGAAACATACTCTTCTTCTCCATAGCTCGGCCAACCCCATCACTTCAGTGGTTTTTAAGCATCGAAAATTTGTTTTCTATTGCTTTTTTGCTGTTAATAAACTCCAAGAAAGAAGGAACTGGTGGTAGAACTGTCACCTGGGAAATAGGAGCATCTGATTTAATACTGATACCAGGATTGTCATCATAGGTTTGTGACACTACTGGATTCAGTGTCGAGGATGATCGGGATAAACCATCTGGTTTGGGTCCGACGACTTCTGATGTTGTAGTATCTTCGGCACCCAGTCTACTTTTCAGCTCATTGGGACTAGTGCTTGACAACCACCTTACAACACTTGCCATCTGTGACAAATAAAATGACTTCCCACTTTTCCCATACTTGTTATAGCATTCATTCTCAAGTTTCTCGACAGATGTGCAGAAGTCAATCCTGACATTTTGTTGTTTAAGGAAGCAGATATATCCGATGAATCAAAGGTATGAATCATGATCATTAGTTTTGGGTTCAATGAATCAAGAATATGGTTAAAGGCTCAATGGATCAAGAATATGGTCAAAGGAAGGATACCTTAACTCGTTGAAAATGTGTTGGTTTTGCTTCATTGCGTCTAGTAACTTTTGCTTTCCGGAGTCTCTTAATGTTCCAGATATGGCATTTTTGACAACTTTATTGACCTATCAATACACAGCATATGCTTAGTAGCACGCGCAGAGAGGAAAAAGGACCATATATGACTAAAGATAGCAGTCTGCTCAAATAAGTTGAGCCCTTGCAGGAAAAACATGAACACGATACCAACCTGCTTTTCTGAGTCATTTTCATGCCGGTAATAATTCTCTTCTGCCTGCTGCAATGACTCAATCCTGTCATTTAATCTTCTTTTCAACGATTTACTTGAATGTGCCACACTCTTTGCAATTTCAAAAGCCTCTGGAGTAAGCAGGTCAATAGAATGTCATGCTGAGGAGAAGATAAAATGGCAAAGCATTCTAAGATACAAACATTGCTTTTAATATTTTAGCTCATGTTTATACCATCAGAATCAGATATATCTTCCTCAGATTGACTAGCGTCATCTTCCCGATTCCAGAATTCTGAAAATTGTTCTTTGCATAAATTTGAAGCACTGTAGCGCACAAGGAAATCAAAAGAGTAAAGCAAACAAACAAGTTCATTTAATGAACACAGAAACGACAAACTATATTCTAAAACAAATTCACTCACAAAGGAAATCAAAGAGTAAAGTAAAAAGAACAAGCTCATTCAATGAACCAAGAAACGAAGAACTACATTCTAAAACATTTTCATTCACAGAAAAAAAATTACTGGAAACTAATCAGTGGTACCATAAACAAGAGTGAGGAATATGGACAATTTTTTTTATGTGGGCGGGGAGGGACAGATTCTTTATTAAATGAACTGAAAATGGTTGAAACAGAAACTTGTAACCATGTACAAATTCAAGCGTTATAGATAATAAACACAGAACTAACTTTATTTGTTATTTCCTTGGATACCTAAATACTTTCCCATTAACCAATTTTTAAAAAGTGGACTGCGTCTGGGAACTACTATAACACACGATACTTCATAACCATCAACCTCTAGCATTCCTATAAACTAACAAGAAGTATCAATCAAGAAAGTCTCACACAAGATAAGAGTCCCTCAAGCCCTTCACTAAACACAATGGTTAACAACCATTTGCCGCACATCATATTAATCAACTCGAAGCAGATCAGCCATCTGGATCATCTTTCTCCATATGGCTCTATAAAATGGCACATCACCATTCAAACAATAATGATTCAAGGCCTTCTTAATTAGTAATACCACATATTTTTGCTCTAACACTTCCTTTGTGGTGTGGTTGCAAGCAATACAGATAGACTCATTTCCCCGCCAGAGTATCTATTATCCGCATAGAGAACACCAACACGAACATGTCAAAAAATTGTAGTACATCAATATAGAGAAAAACAAACGGAAACCTGCTAAGGAATACTTGAGACGACCCATTTCGGTACTTAAAAGAAGTACTGGTTGTAAGCTCCTTCAGGTGCTTCGAAACTAAATTAGGATGTCTGCATGCATCACAAGATTTTGCACATAATGATGCAGATACCTGTTTCCAGAGAAAGACAATTACATGGCATTATTTTCCCATCAGAAGCAGATTCTCACTGGATGTGTAACCTACATGTGAAATGGGTATTGATCAGCACACCTGCTCCCCAAAACTCTCGAGTATCTTTCTTCTACGGCAGCCCGCATCCTCGCAGTAGTCAATCATCTGTAAGGAGACAAAGCCAAAGTAAAATTGATATAATAGGATTTAAATGTAATCTCAGGGAAGATGTATACTTACCAGACAGAAGTCCGCTAGGGACTTCTTAGAGGAATCCATTTCCGAGCTTGAAGAATGCAACTTTTTGCTCTTAGCATTGCCCAGGATGAATTCCTGCAATTATGTTTATTAAGTTTTAGAATGATACTGTGCAAACCTGAAAATCAAACATAGTAGTTCAATTGGAAAGATGATAGCTAACCATCTTTCTACGGTCATCCACCCCATAATATAATAGACTTTGGGAGGGCAACTGATCACGACCAGCTCGGCCCGACTCTTGATAAAAGGCCTCCATGGACTTTGGAATATTAAAGTGGCAAACAACTCTCACATCTTTCCTATCAATGCCCTACCATTAGAGTGAACAAACCTTTAAGGTGGATCTCTTCCAATTAAGAATGCTGAATAGGGAGCTTCACAATTTATCAAAAATATTTTCATACCATCCTGCAGTAAAACCAAGAGCTCAAAACATGAGCAAGAAAAACGGCAGCTCCAGCATCAATTCAGAAACCATTACACAACAAATATAGAATACTGAGGCCAACTGGGAATGATGGACAATGAGAGCTAAAAGAATTGAAATGAGATAGCACACATTTCCTCCAAGGAGGATTCACGTTCTTTCCAACTTAAAGAAACATGAACAGAAACATCATTGAAAATTAATGACAATTTGATTATCAAAATTAGAAAGACCAAAAATACATTAATATATAAAATAGAAAAAAATTGAAATAGAATTAGAGTAAGGAAGCAACTTGAGTGATTATGTATGAAGATGATGTATAACTTCAAATTAAATTAACTATAAATACTTTTAGACTCTACAGGATAAGGTCGTAATAAGTTCAACCCCTACAATTCCTATCGTAAAAGCAGGTTTCCTACTATCAGGCCATACATGAGTCAGCATACTTTACGTTGTTAACATGAAGGAAATCAAAACGACTTTCATCAGCTTCTACTCTCATCCCACAATCAAATCAAAACGACTTGCATCAGCTTCTACTCTCATCCCACAATCAAATCAAAACGACTTGCATCAGCTTCTACTCTCATCCCACAATCAAATCAAAACGACTTTCATCAGCTTCTACTATCATCCCACAATCACCACCACACCTTGCCCCCACCCCATCAGTCTCAAACATCTATTCCAGACGATCTGCCACTGCCGCCAAATAGTTAGAGGTTTGGTTGAAGGAGGGGAAGAAGAAAACAGAACTAGAACGCTTACTCTATTTATTATGCGATGAAAGTAATTATTATGACTTCACTCCACAAGATTGCGAGATTCAAAACTGCAAAATTGGACTTTATTTTATTACATCCGACAGTGGAAGAAATTAGGACCATACACTGTCTAAAGCATTTACCACGACCCGAAGCTTAGAACACAATAGATTTGTGCTTTCTGATTACTTCTTGCCCCTTTCAAATATGGCGACATATTTCCTACTAGTATACCATAGCAGCAAAAAATAATTACGCCATGATCCACCAAATTATATGATGCAATTTGCTAAGAAAAATGGAATTCACAAGACAGATAATTGAAATACCAAATAACGTTTCTAGTTGAAAGAATAACAATGAAACAAAAATCATACCCAAAAGCCACCGTAGCAACAATTACTTGTGTTTTGAAGCAAATCCAATCATCCAATGTAGAACTCCGCAATTTACTGTTCAATCCTGCATGATATGCTAATGTGCCGGAAAAAACCCAATTTAGAAATCCAAAAGTAGAAATGTTTTTAAAAACTGCCAAAAACCATAACTCCGTTACCAGCACAAGAAATTCCTTTCTTTGATAGGTGGGCAGCCAAGTCATCACAAGTTGTCCGCTCAAGGCAGTAGACTATAGCACAAATATTCCCAAATGATTTAAGATACTCACAAAGATCAGAGTATGGATCATCCAACAGGTCTTTGAAGCGAACTGCAGGATGAAATAGTTTGAGAACATATATGATGCTATTTAATCCTCTATTTAACACTCATAACAAAGTGGCTCATTCATTCAGATTCATCATTATTGGAATTGCATTTAAGATTAGTTTCACTGTATCAGGTTTAATGAGGTGGGAGGAGTTTATGAATTTGAATCTTTTGATTTTATGTTAAGAGTAGCTTATTTTATAGATATCTGTAAAAGATATATCCATGAGCATCATTTATGTCATGAAAACTTTAACATGATGATCAAGCTATGGGAACTCCACCTTCATAATAAATATTTGGGCGGTTGAATGATGACTTCAGTACGAGAGGGTTTTGTAAACACAAGGACTCTATCACGTCCTCCTGAACTCTGCAGAAGTACCAAATCTAATATTAATAACTCCCTGCCACATATTATGCAGAGAATGATGTTACTTTGGAGTTTGGACAGCAGTGTGGAGAAAAGGAAGCCTCATATCAACTAGTAAAACTTCGCACATGATTTGGAATGTAAATTAAATTTTTTTTATCTAAAATATAGTTTTATATTTATATATACTAAATTTTGTATGAAATATAATCAGATTAGAGTAATTTTTATTTAATTGAATTTCTAATTTATTATGTTTTTTCGATCACTAATTTATTATGCTCTGTTTTATTTCAAAAATATTTATGAGGAAGGGGTATTTTGAGAAAAAATTGGTATGACATAAGAGGCAAAAAGTAGTTACTATCCATGCCTAAAATTTAATATTAGTAATAAATTTAATCCAACCACAAATAAACCACTATTTCAAATTCCTCAACCATATTTCAGAGACCACAACAAAAACTGTCACAGAAGAATGACATTAAACAAACCAATATATTGTTACTTTGCAGATGATTCTTTGATGATGCAGACATACCAAATGCTTTTGACATCTAAGTGGAGTAGGGTTGCACAGTGGCAAAACGTAAGAAAACATGATATTAATAACAAGAAGGTTAGAAGCATTTCAAAATTTTGGTGCATGAAACTGCAATTGCCAGTTAACATGGACACACTCACTTGGGAGCAGCTGTAGCAGTCAAGGCCATAACTGGTATGTTGGGCAGTCGTTTCCTTAGAGAAGAAAGTTTCCGGTAGCTTGGCCTAATTTAAATAGAAAATCAACAAAAAATAACAATTAACAACAGTAGAGCAGAGAAAGAATGTAAGAAATCAACACCATGCAACATACACACGTACCCAAGTGCAGGTGCACACACAAAGACATAGAAAGGGAGAACAATTATCTCTGTTTTAGTCCAGAGAGTTTGAGCACATAACAACAAATGAGAAAACATACAAAAAATAGTACTAGTCATATAAATAAAGATAATAAAATAGCATCTTAAGGGAGTGCACAGACTCTCCCTCTCATTGTATTGCCGAAGCTGGAGGCCACATTAAAATAATATAAAATATTAATGTTAACAAACACGATAAGCGACCCAAGATTAAGTCAAACGAGGAAGTTGAAATGAGTTTACCAATAACAAATATGGATTAAATAATTCTCATCCTAGCAGATGCTTAGCTTAGCGGGGGACAAATATCATAACTAGACCCAGAAGCAGCTCTAGTTCATAATTGAAAAGCTACAGATGCTGTTCCTTACACATTCAAAGATCTTGAGCCTGGGCATACTTGACCCCCCCCCCCCCCCCCCCCAAAGCAAGAAAAAATACCCTTGTCCAGACTTTGCGGCATGAAATGAAACACAAAAATTTAGGAAATGTGTACTTTCTTTAATATATGAGTAACACCAAATAAATAATTTCTTTCTGATATTACGGTGCACAGTAGCATGCACAAAACTGATGAAAATCATAAAGCTCATGATACTTATCTGTAGTGATAACATGCAAAATAAGGTAAACCAAGTCCGATGAAATAGGTTTGAACAAGGAAATATACATCGAAGTTCGAGAATCCACCTGAAATCATGACCCCATGTTGAAACGCAGTGTGCCTAAAAACATTTAAAAATTGGAAGTAAATTAGTTTCCTGATAGGTTAAAAAGCAGATAAATTTATGAGGCAACTTCAGAAGCATCTTTTGACAACTGACAACTATTTATATATTGCCGTTAAAAATCACAAGCAGTTAAAGACCTCGTCTACTGCAATAAGATTTAGCAATCCTCTGGAATGAATTTTTGTCAGCCTTGCCATAAAACCAGTTGTTGCAATCAGTTCAGGTGTCACATACAGTAACCTCAAAGATGGCTTTCCCGATTCAAGGTCTTCATAAACCTACAAATGCATATGTAAAACAGATGAACACCAATGATATATCCATACACAATGAGAGATAATATTCTGGTACATAATTTTTATACAGTGAAATAGTAGGCTACGATAGTAGAACTTATTGAATTTATTAAGAAGCTTCTTAGTCAGCATCTAACCACAACACAAACTGAAATTTATATATCTATAAACATAATGAAATAGAGAAGGTACAGAAAGATAAGAAAAACGAAACTATTTGGGAACTAAAAAACTGGAAAACCTATATTGCAAAAACTTTTAGTCACATAGCATAAAACAAATCAGGAAGTGGTGAAAGAAAATATCCAGGATTGACTTACTATAGATGCTAAAAGTAAAAGGAGGAGATTGGAGTTCGATTGTTTCAGGTTTTATATGGATTCTCAAAGAACATCAAATATGTTTACAAGTAAATGGGTTTGGTTTTCCCCACACCATCTGCATGTCTTCGCAAATATTGTAAAGGATGTATGCCAGGTGTTACAGAGCTATAAGTAGTTATCAAAATTAGGGTTTTCAACAACGCACTCAAAACAATATTAAATAGCTCTCATTAACACGACTGATATGTGTGATAAACTCCTCCATACTTCCTCTCTGCTCACTGGATCCACTAGAACGTGATTATTAGCCATTCTGTCTAATCAGAAAGCATTAGTGCTGGATGAAGTAAAATCTATAAAATCTCAACCTTATTCTTGGCACTCGCGGTCTGGGTAGAGGAAAGATATTCAGCAGCAATCCCTTTCTCTTTTAACACCATTACTTGATTTTCCTGAATAAAAATATAAGCTGAATTTATAAAGTAGAATTTACATTCACTTCCGTTAATAAATTACAGAAATAACTGGTGGACGAAATGTGTCATGTACTCACCATAAGGGCTGAGATTAAATGAATGAAGAGATCAAATCTTATCCTGAAAAAAATGATAGAGCAAAAGAATCTGTGCTGGCCTAAGCTTAAAAGAAATATATCAACAAGGGTTTTTTCGCATTCACCTATCAAAGGACTGACAACAAGAACTATTCCTGCCTTTGCTAGTGCTGGAATCTGATAACAGATTGACTTTCCCCCACCAGTTGGCATCAAACAAAAACAATCTCTGCCTGCGTTCAACAAATTGCATCAATTTCCAGACTACTTTCATATAGCACACCGAAAAAACTAAATTATAACATTAGGATAAAAGGACCACACAAAACACACATAGAAGCATATGTGCATAGATGTGTACATATATATAATGTAAGCATGCACGCATAAGTTATATACAGGCACAAGACTATAGTTACTAAAATCCTTCAAGGCAAGCATCTATGATGAGGGACCTTACATGTCAGAGGTAGCAATTCCAACATGAAATGAAAGATAATACTTGTCCATAGTTTTGCTAGTAGATTGATGGGTAATTCTTTCATTGGAATTTAGTAATTCGTAAATCACATAGACCTTATGGTGTTTTACTTGTGGGACACAATTTTAACTTACGACGATCAGAAACGTTCCATTAACAACGCCCATCTTCTAGAAAAGAAAAATGGTGCACACATTATGCACACCAAAAAAAAAAAATAAAACCTGATAAAACTGATTCAATGGCTTCCAGCTGCTTCCCCCGAAAATCAGAGTGCCCAAAATGCCATCTCAAAAGCTTCACCAATGCTTCCTTCTTGATCACCTGCTTCGCAGCCCCGCAAATAGAGTCCAGTGGCAGCGGTGATTTATTCATGTTTGAAACCCAAGCCCCCCAAAATGCATGTATATCAGCCAACGACAATCAAATGTCTCAAAAAACAAAGACAGAAACTTTTCTCTCTTCCATACTCGTTCTCCCTATGCATTTTTCCATTTGGAAATTAGGGCTCCTTAATTTCTCAAAACAATTCTTTCAACTCACCCGTTGTAGCTGATCTCGTGGGAAAATGAGGAGAAAGGGACTCACGGAAGAGTTTATTAAGAAAAAAGGGGTGAATATAATTTATTTTTTTATCTTTTGTTTAAAAACTAATTTTTTTATTAGTATATTTTAATTTTATATATAATAAAATTTATAATTTAATTAAATAAAAAAACTTACTCGATTCAATTTTTCTATCTTTTCTGACTCAATTTTAAATTTCATTTCATTTTTTATCTTCACAAAAAATATTTTTCTTCTCAACTTTCCATCCTCTCATTTTTTTACTAACAATTAACCACTAACAACAAATTAAAAAAAAAACCATATATTGAAAAAAAAATTATTTTAAAATATAAAATTTATTATATCTCGTTAGCCAGAGGTGAAAAGATTCACCCTGAGTCGTGAAACCAAAAGTTATATCACGACCCAGGTCTTCACGACCCTGGGTCGCGAAGCACAAGTCTTCCCGACCCATGGGTCGTGAAGCACTTTGTTGGGTCGTGAAGCATTTGTGCTTCACGACCCAAAGTTGGGGGTCGTGAAGCACAAGACCCAGGGTTGTGGGCTTCACGACCCAGGATCGTGACGTGAAGATTTCACGATCCATGGGTCGTGACACAATCCATTAATTTTAAATTTTTATAATTAATAATCTTTGTTTTGTTTTAAATTTATATAACTAATAATTTTTTTGTTTTTTTTATATGTTTACTTTCCCGATTTTGGAAGGAATCGGTTTTTTGAATGTAAGTTAACTTTAGGATCAAGATATGTTAATTTTTTGAGATCTGTAAGAAGATTGTATCATTTTTAAATGAGAAAGAGATATAATATTTGGTGCAGTACACTCAATTTGGTAATTTAATTATATGTGCTAAAGATTATAACAATTTCAATCAAAACTGAGTCGAGTCACAAAATTGGGTCGAGATTATACTCGACCCAGGTCGAGATTATACTCGACCCACGCGACCCAATTTTGGTGGGTCGAGATGGGTGTATATATATATTATAATATTGTAACAGATGGATCGAGAAGCATATTATTATAAATTTTGTTAAAATTTTTAGTATAATTATAAAATTTGTTAATGTTTACATATAATAAACATTAATTTCATATGCTTTGATATACATTCATTACATTAAAGTGAATATGTAATGAAATTTGTTATGAATTTTTTTAGTTCTATTATTATAAAATTTGTTAAGAATTTTAGTAGAATTATAAAATTTGTTAATGTTTATATACAATAAACATTAATTTCATATGCTTCGATATACATTCATTAAAGTGAATATGTAATGAAATTTGTTATGAATTTTTTTAATTCTTTTATTATAAAATTTGTTATGAATTTTAGTGGAATTATAAAATTTGTTAAGATTTTTAGTGAGTATAAATTCAACTCACATTATTAGAATAAGAGATACATTCTTCTATTTGTTATGAATTTGTTAACTAACATACTTAAATTAACATATAACTAATGTTTATACAAATAAATTTTTTATATATATATTTACATTCTAATCATATATAAAGTGAATTATATATTATAAAATGATCCAAACTCAAAAATATCAAAAATTTCTACCCACTCGACCCATCTCGACCCAAACTTGACCCAAACCCTAAACAAAACCCTAAACCAAACCTCTAACATTATCACTCGACCAACTCTTTTTATTTTTTTATTTAAAAACATAAAAAAATAAAAAAAAATTAAAAGAGAGGGTGGAGCACTCTTAATTTTTTTATTTAAAAAAAATTATTTAAAAAAAATTAGAAGTACTCTTCATTTTTTTAATTTCTTTTTAAAAAAATTTATTTTAAAAAAAATAGAAGTAGAAGAGTGGGTCGTGCTCTTCGTGATCCACTCTTCCATTTTTTTATTTTTTTTAAAAATTTTTTTTTAAAAAAAATAATAAAAAATTAGAAATAGAAGAGTGGCCCACTCTTATTTTTTTAACGAGCTAATTAATGATCTTATCTAACTAACATATTCAACTCCTTTTTCTCGATTTAAAAAAGTCAAAATCTTTTTTATTTAATTAAATTTTAAATGGATCGTATATTTTTTATTGACCCCTGATCTCGTCCTCTGTTTGTATTCTGTCCATTTTTTTCGATTTCAAAAAAAAAAAAATTTTTTATAAAAAAATATATATATGACATATTAAAATTATATATTAACAATATAAAATATCAAAATCGTAAAAAGTATATATATAATCACAAATTTAATTTTCGATGACAAAAATGTTTCATTTTTTTATTTGTTAGAAATACATAAATATATATATATATATATGTGTGTGTGTGTGTGTGTGTTTTTTTTTTTTTTTTTTTTTTATGAAAAAATATATCGTTTTGTTGACAAATATATTTTGTTTTATAATATCTTGAAAGAGAATAATATGGTCCATATATGTATATTTTTACATTCTAATTATATATTTATACTTCATCGTTATAATTATATGTGTTATTTTAACGAAGCAACATTTTGAATTAAAAATATATTATGATAGCACATTAATTTTCAGAAAATTATGAATTTATATTTACTTAATACATTAATAATTTGAAATTATATAGTTTTAGGAATTAATAATAAGTTTATATAATGAACTTATAATATATCTAATAAAAAAGTGAAATATTATTAACAATAGTTTAAATTTCATACAGTATTTAATTTGTACAATTAATTGACTCTATCAACTTGTAGAAAATATTGAAGGAGCTTAGACATAATCTTCTTCAATGCCACAACAACATATTTCATGTTGATTATCCTTTCACTCGGATTCTCCATAGAACATTGTAAAGCTATCTCCATTATCGATACCAAACATTCCAATTTTTCACTGGAATGTTGTTCATCTCCTCTCAACAATTCCAAATCTATAACTCGGACAAGTGCATTAGGCACTGAATCATTCACCCAACTCCGTAGGCTTAAATCCCCCGTGAATTTAGAATAGTTCGGCTTCGTTCTTGTAAAAACTTCCATCAGTATTATACCGTAGCTATAAACATCGCATTTCACAGATACCAAACCTTCTGAACCGTATTCTACGAGACCAAAGAAAACAAAGATGTTCATCAAATGTATGAAGAGTGAGATTAAAAAAAATTTGATTGATGGTGTATTTGGAGTTAAAATGTCATGTTTACCTGGTGCGATGTAGCCTAATGTGGCGAGGGTCTTTGTGAGCGTAACACTGACTCCATCACTTAATAGCTTAGCGACTCCAAAATCGCTCAAATGGGCAACCATATCATCATCCAAGAGCACATTGCTTGGCTTTAAATCACAGTGAACTATAGGTATTGAGTAACCATGGTGTAGATATTCTAGCGCGTATGCTACATCTATCATTATGTTGAGTCTTTGAACAATGTCCAAGAAGTTGTTTTCCGAATATAGCCACTGGTCGAGGCTTCCATTTGGCATATATTGGAGAACCAATGCCTTGAAGTCTTCGTTCGAGCAACTACTGATGACTTTGCAAAGATTTCTATGGCGAAGCCTGCGCAGGACTTCACATTCGGTATCAAAACTCTTGAATCCGCCCTCTGACTGCAAATTGAACACTTTTATCGCCACGTCCTCTCCATTTTGAAGTGTCCCTTTATAGACAGAGCCATAACTTCCCTTGCCAAGTAAATGGTTCTCGTTGAACCCTTCGGTGGCCTTTACAAGTTCCTGATATAAGACTCGTGATGGTGCGGTAGTGAATGAACTATTTGTTGGGGTTTCTGTCTTGTTTTTCTTCCTGTATCTTGCAAGTATATATGACAAGGTAATGGCAAAAACTAGAACTGAAATCCCTAAGAAAATATATACAACACGAAGAATCAATTTTTTCCTTTTGGACTCGGTGTTTGTGTTTTCGTGACAATGTGGAACTCCATATTTAGAATCACCACAGAGTCCTACATTAGACACAAAGAACTGGCTTGAAAAGGATTTAAAGGGGCCACCAGTAGGGATTGGACCGCTCAACTCGTTGAAAGAAACATCAAAGTACTGGAGATAATGAAGTGTTTCTAATGACATCGGTATGGTTCCAGAAATATTGTTGTGCGAAAGATCTAGTGTCTCCAAACTCACTAACTTATCGATTGACTGAGGAATAGATCCTTGAAATCTGTTTCGTGCCAAAGAAAGAAAGATAACATTTTGTAAGCCTCCAATTGAGCTAGGAATTATGCTTGAGAGTTGATTGTTTGACAAATCAAGGGTGTCTACAACCTTCAGATTTTCGATATCTGAAGGCAGGACACCCGTTAAAAGATTTGCAGACAGATCCAACTCGAGAAGATCATTCAGTTTCCATAGGCTCCTCGGTATGACAGAATTTAATCTGTTGTTCCCCAAGTATAGTTTTCTTAGAGCAGTTAGATTTCCCATGCAATCGGGGATATAACCAGTTATTTGATTTTTCCGAACCCGCATTTCATTCAAATTCGGTAAGATACAGAGACTATCAGGAATAGGCCCACTTATTTTGTTGCGGGAAAGATATAATCCTTGAAGTTCTTTCAAGTTTACCAATGTATTCGGAATAGTTCCAGTGAGTTCATTACCATAGAGGTTCAACATAATCAAATTTTCAAGATTCCCAAACGCGCCCGGAATGCTGCCTCGAAGACCACAGTTGTAAGCATAAAAATATCGAGTAGTAGTCGACAAATTCCCTACTGAAACTGGAAGAATTCCATTAAAAGGATTATCTCCAAAACTTAACTTTGTTAGGTGGCTGCAGTTTTTCATTGGACCGATGAAGCTTAGTTCTGATGTTTCACTAACAAAATTGTTCCCAAATAACTTTAAAGTTTCTAAAAGATTCAACTTGCCAAAGGAGTTGGGAACTTGTCCACTGAGATTGTTGGAAGAAAATTCGATGATGGTGAGTTTAGAAAAATTTGAGATAGATTCAGTGATTTCTCCGAAGAAAAAATTGTCATAAAGGTAGAGTTTTTGCAGATTAGGTAGCCCATAACTCAAAATCGATGGAAGGTAACCCCAAAGTTGGTTCACTTGAACACCTATCATGTTTAATGTTGAGATGTTGAAGATTTTTTCTGGGATATAACCGGTTAAGTGATTGTATCCCAAGCGCAATACCTCCAAATTGTAAAGATTGCCCACTTCTTCTGGAATTGTGCCTGAAAAGCAAGAACATTTTGGTGTCAGTTTCTTGGATTCACAAGCTACAATCTCATCATTTACTATACCTATCAGCTTGTTGTAGCCAATATTCAACATTTGCAGCATTGTTAAGTTTCCAATCCCTTTTGGAATTGCACCTGTCAAAATTGCTAAACTTCGTAAGGACTTGATATTGTTTTGAAATGGCGAAATGACCGTTAATAACATACAGATTGCATAATAAGCCAACTAGTAAAACATGCACACATGTTGTATGTGTTATTATTATTTTTAATTTGATCAAATAATATTAAATAATTAACACGAAATTATTTTCAATTTAGAAGAGTTGTTCGATTTGAAAGGGAATTTTTGTTTAGATTTTTTTCTATGTAAAATATGGAGTGAATTTAAGATGTTTTTAGTACGGTAAGAAGGATAATTATGGAATTAAATATTTTGGTGTCTCTAAGGTAGTTACTCTAAGGGTATCAAACTTAATAATATAGTATAGAAGTATAGATAGTATAGATGCAAACAAGCAAGATTTGAAATTGAAACTCGTGACACAACCTCCTTGCACGATTAGCAAATTTAGAGAAACTCCATAGAAAATCACGGCCAACATATGTCAAGTTGGAATCCCATTTAGCTTAAGGGGGTGTATTCGTGTTGATGTGTGCTGACTTTTGTTAAATATAAGACTTTTGTGGGATTGATAGATTCCTATCGAATTTTGCAGAATCTCACAAATTTCTAAAAATTTTCAAATGAATGATGTTAATAATTTAGATTTAAAATATTGTTAGCAATAAAAAAATATGTTTTAAAAAAGTACAAATAAAAGACAAATATATGGATGAGAAAAGAATGAAAATTTTACACACAAGTCCGAAGAGACAATAAGCTTATGCAAACCCATAGAGTTTGACACCTTACTTGAAGTTAGAGAGGTGTGTTGTATAAGCGGAAATGGTACTTTCAATCCAGTGAAATGAAAACCAATTTAGAACAAATCTGCAGTCACGCAACTTAAAGTGAAGTTTTGATACCTGTAAAATGGTTGGAGACAAGAAACAATATTTCAAGTGACCTTAAGTTTCCAATTTCTCTTGGTATGGAGCCACTGAATTTATTGAATGACAAGGAAAGAACACTAAGCTGTGAACATTCAGAAATATTTGGCGGTATGGGGCCTTCCAACTCATTGAAAGACAGATAAAGCCTTTTCAGATTCGACGTGCTGCGACACATCCCTTCAGGGAGATTACCGAACAACTTATTCCCTGTAAAAGCAATACTTTCTATGGTGGATATGTTGAAAACCGACACTGGTATAATACCAGTAAGATTGTTATATTGTAATATCAATTCCCTCAGGTTGAACAAACTTCCAATCGATTCTGGTATGTTTCCCTGCAAAGGATTATATGATATATCCAAAACTTCGAGCTTGGACATATTCGTGATGGAACTCGGCAAAGAACCAGTAAAACTATTATTCCGAAGATTCAAGAACCGAAGTTCAACCAAGACTCCAAACCAAGAAGGGATGTCACCGGTGAAGCTGTTGAACCTAAAATCCAAGAATCTCACTCTATGCAACTGGGCCAATTCTTCGGGAAGTTGGCCAAGAAACACGTTACCGCTCAAGTTGAGTGAAACTAAAAACGAGAGGTTTCCGAGCTGTGACGGGAGATTTCCAGTAAGTCCCATGCCAGAAACGTCTAAAGCACTCACTCTTTGGTGGCGAGAACTGCACGTAACTCCAATCCATTTGCATGTTGGGAAAGAAACGGACCAGTTTCGGGACAAAACATGAGAAGGGTCTAAACTGAGCTCGGATTTGAATGCAAGAAGCGCAGATTGATCCGTGGTTATGTTGCTTAACGCCATGGCCAAATAAGCCATCAGAATATTTAAGAGTGAAATTGTTTGAAGAAAAAAATGTCCCTTCACGCCCATTTCCAGAAAGACGGGTGCTTCAAAAAATTGGATAGATGACAGAGTATGAATCTTGAAATGCATTTGAAGCATGTATAATTGTGTTATTTAATGATGAGTCGAATAATGAACTTCCGTCACATGATTGATTTGACTTCACATACAAATGAACATTTTAACATTAGAAAAATATTAAGCAACCAAAAGAGACTGCGAGAATATTAGTTCTAGATTGTTAATAGTAATTTGTGGAGTTTAAAAGTTTTCAACTTCATGAAATTCATCAAGCACAAGAATTAAAGCATACGGTACAACTATAAAATGTCAAAAATTATCTTTGATTCAAACTTACATGATTAAAATCACAATTTTTCCTAAATGTTACAACATTTGTTATGTAAGATTTTAATCCAATTTTTTAAATAATTATATATTATAGTTATATTAATAATCGGTATGTTAAGATTTTTAACTAAACCCTTAATTGAATCAACCCAATTTTTCGGTTTGAGTGACCAATTTTGATAGAAGATAAATATAGCGACTGATTAAAAACCAATGCAAACAATTACGATTTGATTCAATTTTTATGGTTCGGATTAGTTTGAATCGGTTTTTAAATACCCCTAGACCATATTTTTGCTGGTTATATAAATAATTTAATAATAAAGATTAACAATTAAAAAAACATGTTAATAAGAATCAGAATATTTTATAAAAATAGATATTACAACAGAATAATAATTAAATATAAACTCTAAGTTTTATTTGGATAATTAAAAAACAATTTTATTTAATCTCATCACTCATCAATGAGACAACCAACGTCTGTGATCCCTTTTGACAACAGTTTAGTACAGACCTTTTTAAATTTTAAAATTTTAGTATAATGTTAAGATCGAAAATAAATTTAGAGCGGATAAATAAATTTATCTCAACAAATTATTTCGTCCGAGTTTGCAATACTAAAATTATATTCTTGTCAGTTGGGTTCTTAATAAGTTAATTTGTATGAAATGTGCGAAAGTAGACTGCCTGAGACTGTTCGAACAAATGACTTATTAAGAAAATCAGTTGGGTTATACCGAATAGTATTTAAGGTAAGTAAACTGAGAAGTAACCTAAGATTCTGTTAAGATTCAGTGACTGTTGGTAGAGAAAAATTTATCCGTTATTTCA
Source organism: Primulina eburnea (assembly GCF_022965805.1). Lineage (NCBI taxonomy): Eukaryota > Viridiplantae > Streptophyta > Magnoliopsida > Lamiales > Gesneriaceae > Primulina > Primulina eburnea. The sequence goes on along the minus strand of NC_133117.1, from coordinate 4,213,334 downwards.
TCTAGGCATTGATCCTTTATAACTGATTATACTGATTTTTCATGGAATGTTTGGATTTGGACTGACTGATAGACTTAGATAGACTATCAGTTGGACCTTATCACTATCCTTGAATCGGTTTGGCTATTAGTATAATTCTTATGCTTTATCATTCTGGGTCTGTAATTAGTTAGACTCCTTGGAAAACTTTTTTTTAATGAATATTCAGTTTTCCTTCTTGAATTCATTTAGGTTAGGTTCTTTATATATCTGTTGGATCACTAGCCTTGTTAAATCATCAAGAGTTAAAATGTTCCAACAATTTTCTCTTTTTTGGTGTTTGACAAAATTATGTCAATACTGAATTCATTATTTCAACAATATTTGCAAGTTTTCTGATCGACCATATACAAACATTGTTCTTCATGAACTATCTTTTAAACTGGCTGGAGTACTTGTTAGTAGGTTTCTTCTGAACATCAGTAGATTTAGGTTGGCTGGAGCCGGTTGACTTCTTATCTTTCTCTTCTGCCAACTCCAAAAGATGGCTTGAGGTAGGCAAGAACCGAAGCTAATTGAGAACTAATGCTGTCAATCTTTTCATTAAATTTTTTTTGAACTTTCTCTATCTTGGTGCAGATTTGAAAGTTGCTAACTTAAATTTGCCCACCAAGATGAGTAGCAGTGGCTGCCTGAGCTCTTTTTTATATGCTCCAATGGATTAAATATGTCAGATTGTAAGGTCCAAAATGCGATAACGTAATCTAACTGCATGCAAATCTAAGAAAAATAGAAAATGTCTAATTAAATTATTTTAATTGCATCAATTAATTGTGGTAGGCATGTTTATATGTTTAAAGTAGGGTTTTCTATTAGAATGCATAAAACAGTGTTTTTAAGGGCTATTCGAGGCGCAACCGAGGAACAAAGACCGGAGGCTGTAAAGGAAAAATATGTTTATTAAATGAATCTTTTTAATTATTTAATATGGTATAATTAATATGTAAATTTAAAAAATAGCGTCTTTTGATATGTAATTGATTTTTGACTAAAATAAGGACTTTTTGGATTCTCGGTTAATATTTTCGAAAACTTTCCTAAACGAGATATTTTTTCTACGTACTAATGAGCCTATTATACTAAATTTATTGGGCCTAGTTGCCTATCCAAATATTTATGTCCAAAACTTTGGCTTCCAAGCCCTTTTTCCCCACAAACTCACGCTTGAAAACTATATAAACTTAGGGTTTCCCTTCCCTAGCAGCAGCACACACACGCCACATTTAGAGCCACTTTCACACGTGATTTTTGAAGGAAAAAAACGCATCAAGGTCTTACCCGTCGCTCCGACAACGTTCCTTCGCGTCAAGACTCGAATTTTCATGCGTGAATCACACAAAGACACACTTATTCCTTCTTTTCTCATTATTCATGTCATATTATGTGTGAATATGTATCCTTGCATGAAAAACCTAATAGCATCATAATATTTTCGTTTTTATGGATATGCATGGGGAAAACTTGGATTTCTTGCCATATAATTCATGATATTGATGTTGCACAAAGGGCTACCAGGTTAGGGATGATATGGGCATGATTGAGGGGTGGCTGGTGCAAGGACAAAGGCTGTAGTCGCGAGCCTTGATCGCGCGGCCATGTTGTGCAAGGGTTGGGCCGGGGCTTCACGTGCATGGCGTGTTAGGGCTGGTCCAGCAGCGTGCTAAGGGTTTGGTCATGGTCCTAGGATGGTTCGTTAGGGTCTGGTCTCGTTGGTTAGGGGCTAGGATCGAAAGAGCTTGTTTATTGGGGCTAGGGTTTGGTTGATCATGTGCAGAATATTCAGTAGTTTCCAGGCATCGCCTAAGGGTTATAAATGGCTTGAATTGGGTTGAAAAGGGGCTGGATAGGTAAAGCTATGGTTAAAGTTTGGTTAAATTTCGGGATGATTCGGGTAAAAACCGAGACTTCAGTCCAAGTTTTAAAACGAATTGCGAAATTTAGTCAAGGGACTTAAGTTTACGTCTAAGAAATGTTTATGGGTGTGTTTTAAGGTGTTACTGTGAGGACCGGATTTTATCCACATTATAATTAAATAATTGTAAGAAAATGTTAGCATGAGATTTTATTTTGTGCATGGGAGAATATTTTATGGGATATGTGGAGATACTATTGGACATGCAATATTATAGTGATATATTGTGATTAAGCATACAATTTTCGAAAATTAGGAAGGAGATTTTCTTGCAAGAGTTGAATATTACATAAGTTGAAGAATTAAGGTATAATATGATACAAGAATTTCGAAAATTTCCCTAGGATAAATGCCAAGATTGGTGAGGATTATATGCTTGGTTAACTTGGACAAGAATCATCAAGACATTGCACCACAGCCGTTGGATCGGGTAACCTAGATTTTTCGAATTAACCTAGACCATTGGATTAGAGTGTGAATCTCCTAACTTAAGTAGATATATTTTCGAAATATGGAAGATGAATCAACATCTATGGCAAGGGAATGAGAGTCAAATATTGAGAGATTATGCAAATTATGGTATGATTTGAACACCATATTTAACACCCTTCCCTCCACCTATAAATACCCCATCACCCCACTCATTCCCCACCCTTCAAATTCTCGAAATTTGAGCTGAAAACCAAGGCGAAACCCTGCTGAAAAATCGTCTCTAAACAGTCCAAAAATTTAAGCCGAGGCACCGCCCGATCGAAGAACGAGTAGCGATCCAAATCCTGAAGCCGAGTACCCACGTTTTAGCAATCAATATATACTGTAAGTGGGCTATTTTCAAACTTTAAAATTTCAGATTCGAGTATGCATGTTTTCAATTTTAAAAGAAAATAAATAGTCGAGTACAATCTTCTTCCTACCTTTCTTGTATTGTCATACGATTTTAAACGCACTGTGAGGAGTCAACTGTATACGGGAGGGAATCCCAACCACGACGTACCCTTACGCGGTGGGGGACATAACCGCTATACGGCCTCGCCCCCTTAGAGGAGTAAAAATTAGGGACTGACGTCAGTAAACCGTAGAAAGTAGATGAGTCGCAGTGCTGTGTCAAAGTTATGCATGTGTTATGAAATACGGATGAACTCATGAATTATGTTTCGAATTATGCATGTTGTATTTATTGTGCTCGATTTTCCCCCATTTACTGAGTATTCCCAAATACTCACCCCCTTACGACCCTCCCCAGATAAGTCCGAAGAACAGATCGATGACGAAGAATCCGAGCAGTTTTGGGGATGGTGAATGCTCGAGAAAGATTTAATATGTTTAAGCTATTTTATTTCAGTCTTACGTTTCCGCATTGTAAACTCTGTCGTTTAGTTAATTTGGTGATTGTAAAACATTGGTTATTTAATTTGAGGTTATGATATATAAACTGGTTCGGTTTAAACTGTGCTACGAAAGGCTTGTCGTTTTAAATTGTGTGATTGTAAACGACGCCGGTGTCAACTCCGAGTTTCGGGGCGTGACATTTAAGTGGTATCAGAGCCGCCAGGTTCATAGTCCGGTTGGGAAAAATCGATTTTCAAAAAAAAAAAAAAAAAAAAAAAAAAAAAAAAACCCTAAAAATTTTCGGTGGAATTTTAACTCGAGGCCGATGCTACCCCCTCCGAAACGGCCCAACGATCAAGACTCCCGACCCTAATCGGGAGCCCCAGCGAAAAATCGCGAAATTCCTTCGTTTAGGCCTCCGAAACCTCGATTTTGCCGTTTTAGGAAAGTTTGGTAACCCCTAGGACTTTTCGTAGGAAACTCCAAATTCGATTCCGTCAACTGTTCTGGAATCCTCTCGACATATGCTTCGAACCCATATGTCTAATTCCAAACTTTCCATTTTTGGAAAAAAAAAAAAATTTTTTTTTTTTTTTATATATTCATTTAAATTTCGAAAATTTCATACGTATTGCATATTTTCACTTGTTATATACTGTCTATTTCGGATTCTGAGCATTTCCGTTTTTGGGGCGTGACAGTTACAGTAAGTTTGGATAGATTCGAGTCAAAGTTTTAAAGTCCAAGGATAAAATGGAAAAACTAGGGTTTTAGAGGCAAAACAGTCATTTTACACCTGAAAAATATTAGGAGTCCTGGCAGTGTCCCGATTACTGGAATGAATGTTAAAATGTTTATTTTGAATTGTTATAGAATTTTATGATGAAAATTGACAAGACTAAAAGACGCGTTGGATGCTTGGTTTTAAAAAAATGATATTTATGTATGTATTTTTATAAAGTGAAGCAAACGATGAATATTTTTTCACGATTTTAAATTGTTAAACAACGCTGATGACGTGTCTCGATTTTGGGGCGTGACAGAATCTGTTACAATAATTCAGTAGTATTAAGTTGATTATTGTACAATGCATTTTAAATTTTTCTAAGTAAATGGTGTTCATCTCATGCCACATTGCACATTTATTGATTTACCATAGTAATTATGTTGATTTAGAATTTTTTTTTCCTTATTTAACAAACTTAGAGTTTGGGGCTCTTTGAGATTTTGCACAATGATCATCTTTCATAAGCAATAAGAAAAGATTTTGATTTGATATCAGTTTTTTTTTTTTTTGCTATACAAAATAACGAGCTACGGATGAAAAATCACGAGCCTTCTTAGTTTGTTTCAAATCTATTCATGAAATATATGTGATAAAAGCTCCATACTCTATTAAGACTAGGGGTGGGCATAGTTTGGTTAAAACCGAAATAACCGGCCGGACCGAAAAATTCGGTTTAAATGGTTCGGTTTTATCGGTTTTTTGGACGGTTACGGTTTTCAAATTAAAAAAATTCGATTTTTCGGTTCGGTTTACGGTTTTGATCCTAAGAAAATCGAAAGAACCAAACCGACCATATTATATTTAGCTATAGGGCTTTTTGTATAATGAACTAATAAATGGACCATAGTCATGTTGTTACTTATGTGAAAGATATATGTGTTGCATCCATTTGTATATAATGAGCTAATAAATGGGCATTAATCATGGTGTTTTTTTTATATGTGTTGCATCCATCAAGCATCGAGTCATGTATAATTTTATTTCTTAACAAAATATTATAAAACCGTATATAACCGACCATATAAACCGAACCGTATTACGAAAAAACCGGACCGAACAGTAATAAAATGGTTTGGTTTTGGTTCAAATATATTCAAAACCGAAAACCGAAAAACCGAACCATTATAGAGAAAAATCGGACCGAACCGACCGACGCCCACCCCTAATTAAGACTAAGCATATAAGATCGACAATTTTGGCGTCATGGTATATCTTGATATTGAAAAATAATTACATGTTACTTCAAGAAATAAGTATCACGCTCCCCTATTCTACAGAAACAATTACCATGATATCTTTTATTTACCAAATATTTACAAATAACCAGGGAATATATAAAATATCAGAAAATAGACAAATTTTGTAAAAACTCAGTTTTAATTTTTACATATAAAAATAACCTAAACAATTGAGTGTACATACACACAAATACAACTTACACAAAAGCATGAATGTATAGATAATAGTCTCCAAGGCATAGACGAGTTGGTAAGGTTTGATGTGACGTTAGTTGATATTCCTCGACGTTGCAGGATCAATTCTCGTATGAAACATATTTTCCCTCGAATATTGCGGGGATATGCTCTGGGTCGGTGTTTGATGTCATCTCCTTCGGATCCCTGTCTACTCCTGCACATCTTTCTATCTAACTTCTCATCCGAGTCAAGGGGTTTTGGCTCATATAAGGAGTTTACCACTACTGGTAAACCTTTTTAAAAAAATGAATGTAAAGATAATTGCAATTATCATTGTCACTACCGTGGACGAGGACTCAGTTCCATTGAGGACAAGATAAGTCTTGGCAAGTGGGTCAAGCAATTAAGCGACTCCAATATTTTCTAACTTCCAACAAACTTTTCATAGTCATGTCAATCCATCCATAATTGCAAGTGTCGGGGAAGGGACCATTGCATCGGAGTTGATTTAAACCAGACTCGAACATGATATGAGTCCAATGCATCTATCACGTCAGTCCAAGTCTAAGAGGAGACCCAAAAAAAAAATCAACCGAAACATTTATGGCGTTGGTTAAGGAAAAAAGATTGATTTTAATTCACAAATTTTGTCGTATTAATATTGCAAATTAATCTCGACTTTTTTAAAACACCCTTTTGTTTTTTGGTTCATTGATCAGATCAGCTGCAGAAATTATGTTCGTCTTGACTTTTATTTTCTTTTTTTATATACGAGCGATGGAGATTAGAACCTAACACCTCTCCCCTAAACGAAAAGTTATGTAATCGAGGACGAGGATTTTGGCAGATGAAATCAAGGCGCCAAAAAACTAAGTCTGCAGAAAAAAGGTTTTTATAAACATATAGCATTCACCTGATAACACCATGTAAAAGAAAAGATGCTGAAATCATAAAATATCCGTAAGTATACAGACAGCTTACTTGATTCTCATCCTTTCTGATGTATAGTCTAAAAAAATTTCCTCCGCGAGACTAGAGGAACTCATGGTTACAGCGATAAAATTTGGATTTAAATGACTACTTTAGCCAAATGCGGAACCAGAAGCTGATGTGAAATCATGACATAAACAGTTAGATTTGAACAGCAGCGGTTCTTTTTCTGCAGCGACGGACAACAATGAAAGACGCCATTTCTATAGTTGTAATTAGTTCTTCAATCTTTTCCTTCCATATCCTCGTTCGAATGAGGATCCTCTATCTCGCTGCCACTGTTTGAATCGTCATTTCTTGGTACATTGGACCTTTTACCTGATAGAGAAGCCGAATCGTCTAAACGGTTAAACCTGGAAAACTTAACCGACTTTCTCCTTTCGCCATTTTTTGTTTTTCGCTTTCTTCTTCCTTGTTCTGACGATTGAATTGAACGGGCAGCAGCCATAAATGCACTATTCATGCTTTCACTAATTTTTCCATCTTCTTCTTTTCCACGTTCTTCCTCACCCTTGTTATCAATGTAAAAGAGGGTATCAGAATCTTGCCTGGCCCCATCTTCCCATCTTGCAGGTTGCTTATACTCTTCTTCCGAACTTTCCAATATTAACTTTCCACGGGATTTTAAATATTCATCGTCAAAGATCTTAGTTCCTCTATTCTCTATGTTTAGCATCCATCCTGAATAGTTGTAAACAGCCGTTGAAGAAATATCCAAGTACACAGTAACTTACCCATAAATTTCGGGGAGGGGCGACTAAGGGGTGGAAGTTTCAATTTTAAAAAAAAAATCATGAATATTTATTGTTTTCTGTTTGAGGGATGGCAGCCCGTCAGCCCTCACCCCCGACCCCCCAGTGAGCACCCCTGAAAGTGCAACAGTGAGTTCTAACACGGATTGGTTGGATTTAAAACTACTTACTTAGAAACGATCTTGGTGATGATCCATTAGGTCCACTGGCGCTGGATTCATTCCCTATCTCTCTCCCTACCCATTTAATTATTTGCGAAGACAAACTAGAAATAGCAAACGCATTCAAGTATGGAATAGCTTTGGTCTGGTCTTTTGCCCTGCAGAAAAAGTGGAAATAACCAGCATCTTAAAGTTTACATCTTGATGACAATTGTGCGGTAACAAAATGATTTTTCATTCGTCCCTTACCCAAAAAACTCAATGGCTTCATGAGTGACCATCAATTTTTTGAAGGCGATACGTTTTTCATGCTTGGCTGGTAATCGACCCAAGCTTTCGAGACTAAGGAAAGAATATTCAACCAATATTAAAGACCCAAACAATACTTTCCGCAGACCATCTTCATATTCTGGGTTCTGAGAAAGTTAACACAAAGACCAAAGTAATCTACATAAGAAGATGAACTGGACCAAAAGGAAACAACAATTCCAATACCATGAGCAAAGGTCATCAAATGCAACAAGCAATTTTTACTCAACAAATAAACTCACACAATAGTGTTTGCTTGTTTAAATATTAACAAAACTGATTATAGGACAGATGTGTGCCAAGCCAACTAACCACAATTGAGGGTATAGACAACACTGGCTCCAGCAGCATGCTCATCAGGGTTCCTACAACCACAAGCATAAAAAACTGATGTTATCCTTCCAAAAAATCAACTATCCTTATGCAGACGTGATTAACAAAATAAAACTATCCCCAAAAACACTGTTAGTCTAACAAGCAACAATTTTTTGAAAATCAATGTCCTTTAACAAAAGCTTGACAACATGAACTATCCGTCATCGAAAGGAATAATAAATAAAAATGACTGTTTTATTGCTTTCTTCTGATAATTACTTTACCTGGAAAAGCAGTGCTAGTTCATCAAGTTTCAATATCTTTTCTTTGAATAAACATCAATACACATAACACCACAAAAATCAGAGGAGCTGCTAAAGCACCAAAGCTTTCAGGTTAATCGGAATTATAGATGGCTCAGCCTGGGGCTGGGCCAAAACTGCACAGATAACTCTACACAAATGTGGCAAAAATTCAAGAACTCGATTCAATAAATTGAAAAGAGACCCAAAAAAAATGCTACAAGAAACCCATAAATATTAGCTGCAGTGGTTATGGATTGGCAACCTAATACATTTACAAACCGAGCAAACCACTGATTCAAGGCACTGCACACGAGCATGTAAGAGTAAACCTGTTTAGGGGTGTCACTACTCAAATTTCATTAGAAATTAATATTCTTTTGTACAAACCATATACGTGTGAGCTTTGAAATCCAGTTATTGAACCAACGAGCCAATATTTGAGCTCATTCTGCATCTTCTCTTCAAAACCCTCCTCTCGTATTTTCAAGCACAACTTTAACAAAATAGTCTCAGCAACTACGAACCCCGCAAGGTCCATCACGCCGCACCCTTCAACTCTAGCTCTTTTAACAATGTCAGGGCTCAGGAGTGGAAAAAATGCTCTCAAAGAATCAACATTTTGGTTCTGCACCCCACTATCTGAAATCCATAAATTAACTAAATCTTCTAGTGGGTAAATCAAACTTTCCAAATCATCAAATTTGTCATCCAACCCTTCACTGCAAACATTTAGGTATGCAAGGATTGAATCCACCAGACTTTTGATCTCTCTATGAGCTTTTTTCTCTTTCTTGGAACCCAAACGTCTGTCCTTCACATCGAGTATACAATAATGCAACTTGCATAGAACAGGTGCAACCAAAACTATACTCTTTACTAGGTTGCAAGAAGCAGAGCAAGAAACTATAAGCTGAAACAAATCCTTTATGGCAAAAATTCGATTCAAAGAATCATTTTTTGGCGTAATGTTGTCATTAAAGCTCAATGCTGTAAGAACCCAGATGGCTTCTAGTGGAGGGTCAACTTTAGATTGCACTAATTCTTGAAAATTGGAGATGAAACCTGACGAATTTGGTGTATTCGGGAGCTGAAGGGAGGCTAAGAGTGATTGAATCGAGTTATTGAGACATACTTCGTAATTTTTGCCGATCAAGTGTGGGGGAATTTGGGATGTGGGGGCAGCTATGGTTGACGCCATGACTGAACTCCGAAGGTGAGGTGAATGCTCAAACCCTAATGTCGATTTGGCACAACGGAATTAGGGTTGGGGCATGTCATTGGGTGTAAACTGACACGGCAAATCCTTCTACCACAGCTTTGTTTGCGAATTACCAAAAGTCCGAAACTAAAAAAATAAAATAAATAAACTCAAAAATCAAGGGCAAAACGTTAAAATCAGAAAACTAATATACAACCATGCACAAAATTCTTATTAGATCGTCTTACAAATCAATTTTCTGATACGAGTCACCAATCCGACCTGATACGTAAAAAATATTGTTTAAATACAAAAAATATTGTTTTTTACTCTATTAATATATCAGGTCGACTCATCTCATGTATGTACATCCATGAGTCATCTCACACGAGATCTACTTTCATGGTATAAGAGATTATTATAATTGAATTTCAATCGTGATACATCTTATTAAACGTAAGATCTTGATGTCAAATGTGACAAAAGTTATGATCAATATAATTTTGAAATAAATAATAATAATTCTTTTTTTTAGAAAACTAATAATTCACAGATTGATATAAAAAAAATGTTGGCAATTACATTTTTATATGTGAATTACCATAACACGTGCATTATTTTAAAATCCCTTATGTATAAATCAATTCCAATTTTTTTTTTTTTATGATTTTCGTTATTCTTTCATATAATACATTTTTTATGAATTTTATATTATAAATATTTAAAATTTTACTCTTATATTTACTGTTGTACACGATCAAACTATTTAATTTTATGATTATTTAATTTATTTTTGTTTACAAAATACATTTTCAGATTTATTTTATGACATACAGTTTCATATTATTCACACACAAAAAATATAAATCAAAATTACACTTTAAGGGCTTAAAAAATAACAATACTCTTACAACAAAGGCCCTTTTGGGTAGCGAGAAAGGTCTTGGGTTTGATCGAACTCATTCAGACTAACCTCGTGGTCATCTGACTCGTCTCTAGTATCATTATACGGACTACACTGTTAATCTATATAAAAATAATTATTTCAATTATAGAATGCAATCTATTTACCAAGAATAAATATAATTATCATGTAAAATAAAATTTAGTATTTTATATCTAAAAATTAATTTACTAACAGATTATGAATTTGCTAAAATGCGATCTTACAACAAAAAAAAATAAATTGTCAATTTTTTTATGAGAAATCTTTTACTTATCTTTTTATAAGATTTTAAATATTATGTGCATGTTTTTTCTATTTTATCCATTTTATGAGAAATCTTTTACTTATCTTTGTAAAGGTTGTAGGTATAATAATATATTATTTATTTTTTGTTATTTTGCTTATATTCGTTCCAATTATGTTTTAACCCAATTCATTATACCACAACCCGAAACCGACCCGTATACCTAACTGGATGTTGGTTGATTTGGAGTGTATCCCACGTGGCTTCCAATAACCAATCAGAAACAGGTGAACACGTAAACACCTACAACCTTTACAAAGTTCCTTGAATGAAATTGGCGGATCTTTCGGTAGTGTCATTAAACCAAACATCTTATGTGCTGTGTTCGTAACTATGGCGAAATCCCATCATGCACTACTAGTTGTCTCGTGTTATCTAGCATTCCTAGTACTTTCATGGATGCCCGTATCTCACTGCGCCAAGAAACCAGTGGGGGTAGCAAGAAAGGAGGACATCCCATACATAAAATGCCAAGTTTGTGAGATGTTGGCATCGCAGTTGTACCACCAAGTTCAAGCTAAACAAGCTGAGATTTCTCCTAAAAAGGTGATTTTGTTATATGGGTTTCTTTTAGAATTCGTTACTATATTAATTTGTGTGGTTGGTATCTTTATCTTACTTTTTATTGTTTGATCAAGTTCTCTTTTTGGGTTTTACTGGGTTTTGGTTCTCTATTGTTTCTATTGTCTGGCATCATTATCCATATCATGGCATGCTTTATACAATGGAGTTGTGGTTCCTGTGCTTTTTATTGCTTTGTGTGCGTGTGTTTTTGTTTTCTTGTTTTGTCTGTGACATTTAGTGTTTTATGGTATTGGAAGTAGATATCAGAGTATGAGATTATCGAAATTGCGGAGAATGTTTGTAATTTGAAGAAGCAAGAAGCTGACTGGATACTCAAAATTGATATCGTGGAGAAAGGAAATAAATTGGAGGTAAATGAGTGTACAATTGTGATGGTTATTGAGCATTAAATCGTACGAGGATGCTTGCTTACATATTCTTGCACTCAGCTTGTTGAACAAGATTCTGAAGGACAGTGCAACTCTGAATGCAAAACAATAGAGAGAGCTTGTCAAGAGGTCAGATTGCTACACATCTTTCATTCTTCGAATTAGTGGCTACAGTAGAAGAAATACATTGGAATCTGATGTTCTAGGCATGAAACAGATCTGCCTGTGAACGTAAACTTCTGAACCAATGAATTTTTTTAGCTTTTTGTTTGTATTGTTCGTCTTTGTTTGGAGGAAGTGGTAATTGATGCTTGAATTTATCACATGATAGGATATGGAATCTAAAATGATAGTGGCTTCTCTAATTCCTTTTGCTCATGCTAGATGTTCAACAGTCGGAAATTTTAATTATTTTTTACCTCACCTGACTGCTGAGTGGACTGAGATTTTGCTAATCCAAACTGTCCTGCTTGAGTGTTGCTCTAACTTCTTGATGTATCTGGTTTTAGTTGAAGGAAATTCTAATGCGACAAAGGTGTGATTGATTCCTTTAGAATTGCATATTCTCGAACAAAGATATTGGGGAACCTTGTGTTCAAAGGAGGATCCAGCGGGGCTGCGAGGAGAGGGATATCATTCCTATTCAAATGAACAATTTTGAAATTTTATGATATTTTCTATGACTGCAAGTTCAAACCCTTAAACAAAATCTATTCAGTCACCCGATTTCACTCACTCAATGCTTCTGCCCCTGTCCCAACTTCTGAATTCGCCCTTTGGCCCCTTCCTAGTTTTTTTTTTATTCCAGTCAACTCTTACACTTACGAACTATCAAGAATGCGTTCAATAAGAGGTATATGTGCCATTTTATACTATCTTAAACCTTGATAAAATTCATAAAGTAGCTCGGAAGATCTCCTGATACGGGTAGATTAATGCTTTTGTTGTCTTGTTTGATTGATTGGGAAAAATACTGAATTCTTTAGTTATATTTCCTATGCATTTGAGACCTCAAATCACATTTCTCCATCAATTGTCTCCTGCAATTAAACTCTTGGATGTGTTTTTCCAGGTTCTGGGTTATTCGGATACAGATGTTGCAGAATATTTGTATAAAAACAAGCCTCTGCTAGACTCTTTGGTTAATTACATCTGTAAAGACCTCACAAAGGCATGCCGTTCTAAGCTACCGCCAGTTCCTAAGGTAAAAATCAAGCTGGTTTTTCCAGCAGTCGTTTAGCCGGCTTGTCGTCTTCCATACTGGATACTTTTTTGCCTTGAACTGTAAGTGATTATTGGACTAGTAAAAGGACAAACAAAATCTTTCATATGACTATATTTCGTCCATATTAAAAGATTATGCATGTGTTTGATTGGGCGAATGGGTCTTAACTTGAGGTAAGTCCACAAATGCTTCAATGTTTACCCTTCAGGATAGGATTCCTGGAGAGCCCTTTGTAGCTAAGTCCACTAAAGAAGCCGAAATGGAGAGGCTAATGAAATCCATGGAGGTATACGGTGTTTAAAATTCTTTATAACAGCACGCCTTTCTGACCAGCAAATTGTATTCCAGGTGTCTGACTAAAATTTCTTTATCATAGGGCATTCCAGGAGCACCAGGCATGAAAATGTACTCGAGGGAAGATTTGATGAACCAAAACTTTGGCGATGAAGATGCAGAAGATGATGACGAAGATGAGGCAGACTTTCCCTCTAAATTGGTTAGCAACAAGATTCAACTTCCTCTTCTATCTAAAAGTTGCTAAATGAGCAATTTATTGAGCAAATGCTAAATCTCTCGCAGGGAAAAGTCCTGAGAGATAAAGACGCAAAAAAGTATGATTGGAAAGAACAAATTACGAAAGGAGCCATGGATGTAAGCCAGAAATTAAAAGGTCATGCTAACAGAGTTTCAAATAGAATAAGACAGTGGTGGAAAGGCATGAAAACAAATTGGAAGAAGAATTCGAAGTCCGGCAAAACAGAACTTTAAACTCAAACGGTAGCCCAAAAAGATTGGACCCATTTGTTTTTGTGTCATTTTGATTCGTGGAACGCAACCATGGCATTCTTAACGTTGTTGAGGGTTCTGGAAAAGATGTTTACAGTTTATCCATCAATTTTGTAATATTTGAACGAGTGCACAAATTGTCGAGTTAATAGGAAATATGATCAAACAGTTGAACCAAGTCAAATTCATTTCCGAAGCAAAAATATGCCTGCCTTACACAGCTAAGTCAAGCGCTGACAAACATTTCAGCTGCAATAAAAGATGATATAGGAATTACATATATCAGGAATGTGAATAACAAAAATGAAAAACGTGCCACCTTTCAGGAGGTGGTAAGCCAGCTCTACGAGCGATGACAGCGGCTCTTGGCTACTTCTAGCCAAGAAAAATCTGACACCATATGAAAGCACCATAAAGTCAGCGCATTCGGTAGTATTGAGTTCTAGAGGCCTGGCAATGTCGACCATTTAGTGAATATTTTAAGGTGATATCCACGTCGCGTGGGTTTTTCTTGTTGGGTGTAACAGTAAGTATCCCCGTGACTGCCTCCCCTTGGCAAATAGTCAGGTTGTCTTCCAGATAGAGGACGGTTTGTTTCCAGTGAGTGGCACGTGACTTTGGTCCTGCAGAGGGGTTCAGTCATGATTTAAGCAGAAAAACTTGACAAAGCTTGGCGTTTGAAGGTTGTTCTTGTCATCAATTTTACTGCTTATGCACAAATATTGTGGCTAAAGGTAGTAGATATATAACAATCCAATCTCATCTGAGATCCTAAAAGGGACACTAGTCTCCCACAACATAAAAGATGAATGAGATCAACAACAATCAATGAAAACTACTACGGCACCCAAAAATGTTGAGATCAAGTACCAATTTATTCATGCATTTATGTAATTGAGATCTTCATGATACCGTAATCTAATCATTAAAAAAATTGTATACCTGTAGAAAAGCCCATCAATTTGTGGCACTTTGTGAAAGAAACATCGAAATACGCCACAAGAGCATGAATGTAGTCATCGCGTTCTGCGACGAGCTTAAAAGGGGCAGTGAATGCAGCATCCCCAGCAGACATTTTGGAAATGTCCATTGTCTGCATGAATAGGAGAAAGAGCTGGTTTATGGCATAAATTGATGCACAAGCTGCATGATATTCAAGAGGGAAACTAGAAGCTTCCAACCTTGAGTAATTGGCAGTTTGTCACAATCTGGTTCTGATCTACTGTATCGACAAGGGGTTCCCATATGGCTTGCTTCCTTATACAGCTCATGTCGAATCCGTATACATTTTTCCAAACTACGATAGCGTAAAATGCTAATGAATTAATATTAAAGCATAAAGTCATAGCACAAAATTGTTTTACACTAACATTGACAGCCACAACAGAAATTCAGTTTAACTAAGGAGACTCTGTAACATGATATTCATTTAGAACAATCAATACCAGAGGTGGTTTAGGCTCACATTCAATTTTGTCATCCTTGTAATCAGCATCTTCAATTGCGGTCAAATAAAGGGAGGCTTTATCTGGTAATACAAGTCCTCCTGGGACCTGAATGGCTCAAGTAATCCCCAAATAATTGCTATATTATATAAATGACCAAATTCAAGATTATCCTAGTTTTGAGCTGCTGACATGCAACTAGGAAATGAATGCCTACATACATATCCCCAGAAGTAATTGCTAGAGTGGGAAACAACTTAAACGACTTACAAGCCACTTGTCACGAGCATAGAGGACAGTGTTTAGCATGTTTTCATAGACCAAAAAATATCCCATCCACTCAGAAATAATGACATCAACTTGAGCAACTGGAAGCTCAATTTCTTCAACCTTTCCCTGAATAACTGTTATCACTGAAAGTAAAAGTAGGACAATGAAATCCAATAGACCAATCAAACTGTGATGTAAAATGAAGATATGACACATAGTTTAGAAACTTCAAACCAGAAAGAGTATTACCATCTGAAAATCCATTTTGTTTTACAATTTCTTTAGCCATATCGGCCATGCTGGAGCATTCAATCTGAAATACAAAGGAAAGGTAAAGAAATATTTAAATTGAAAAGGTAAAACTGAAAGCAGAGGGAATTAGAAACATGCCACACCACGAGAAAAGTCACATCAAGATAGCAGGCATAGAACCACAAATAGATATGATAAAACAATAGCTATATCTGACATCTTCCTTCAAAATTAAAACCATAAAACTCTTGAAGCATTTTATCACATATGGTAAAAAAAAATGAGAAACTTTGCTTTCGACAAAGTAATTGTATATACTAACCAATTTCAAAAATCCAAGCAAGAATAGCAAATAGGTGCTGTAAATACTTCAGCAAAACATGGTATACAAATGAAATAGTATCCCTAAAAAAGCTGAATGCAAGAAAATATGGTGACAATGATCACAAAAAAAGAAGCTAAATTCACACTAACATGAAAGAGTTCTAATATGCTAATAAAATGAATTTATATAAACATATTAATGTAATAGAAAAAAAATTCTAAAAGGCAAAGCATTTCAAAGATTAGCATCTCTTTTCCTTTCTCGTTTAAGGATGGACACAGGATAGAATAACTTGGAACGCTAGCTGTAAAAAGATAAAGCAGGTAAATTTCATGCTATGACGATGAGAGAATTTGTGTGAAATTGTGAATAAATAAACCTTTCTCTTTTTAAAATTGGTCAACCAAGTCAAAATCACATGAATTACATAATGGATACCGAATCGAAAGAAAAGAAACTGAATCCAATGCAAAGAGATAGTGAACAGATACTTCATTACCGCATAGACATGCTTAGCCCCAGCTTTAGCACAAAAGAGAGAGAGGATCCCTGTCCCAGCACCCACATCGAGGACCACTTTATCCTTGTAAAGAAATGGGTTTTTGTAAATAACATTTTGGTATGTCTTAGTTCTGACAGCATCCTTCAACATCTCCTGCATCAGAAAATTCATTTGGATTAGAGTTAAAAACAAATAAGAAATATAGTTTTAAGCAATGATAGGAAAAGTTTTAGATCAATTACTAGCAATTTACGGTTGGAGATAAGATCGTTTGGAAAAATGCAGAAGTAAAATAAAGGATATCCTCCTAGGGTCAAAAATAAAAATATGAACGAAAAATATGAACTTCAAGAACCGGAGAAAAACATGACAGTTGAAATTTAAAGAATTAGATATCATTAGTATAGCATCATCATATATTGCCAACCTTCAAAAACAAAAAGGAAAAGAGAGTTCGAGCTAACAATGAAGAACCACGATCATAAAACAGTTCGGAGAATTGGAAAGGAAGCAATTTTTCACGACTATAGGGGATTCTCTAACTATGTAAAACCCCTATAAAAAACTTGAACAAAAACACTGAATGCTCCGGATTATTATTTTCATAAGAGCTAGAACAATTAATCCAGCTGGAAATGCAACAAAATCTTTTACTCCCAGCAGCTTTACATTCATAATTCCATACTTACTTCATGGATGCCTGCAAACAGAAGAACAAAAAAGACAACTACTTCTTAGTTTCGCCTTCATAATTTTCGACAAAGATATCAGCAATAGGAGTAACAATTTACCAAAATGGGAGTAGGAATCAAAGTAATAATCGGCGCTTGTCTTATTATCGCCACTATTGAAAATTTCTTCCGGCTCGCACATGGAAGAGCTTTCCGTTGCCACTTCCTCAAGGGTTTCGTCTTCATCTTCTTCATACTCGAACCTGATTTTGGAGGGCTTATTGGCGGAGTTCTGGCTTTCATTTACATCCAAATTGTTCGGAGCATCCATGATTTTCCCTTTTTTAGGAATTTTCAGGTTTTGATTTTGGGGGAGTATGTCTAGGGTTTTGGTCGGCTGAAAGGGTTTTATGCCTGGAGATATGGGGCTGAGGCTCAACTTTTAATGGATCGAAATATCTCGGTCTTTTTTCGGTTTGAATTAATTATCTGGAGAATCCAATTTCTTTACCAAAAATAGGGATGACAAACCTGTCCCGCCCCCATTGCCATGCCTAAACGTGTGTACCTTTGGGGAAAAACATTATGAAATTTTGACGTGAAAATTGTAAAATGTTGAATGTTGAAAAATAGGTGTTGAATATTGAAAATTAGTGTGTGATGATGTAGGTAATGATGTATTTTATTTTTGGATTATGTGTAAAGATTTCCTATAAATAGATCTCTCATTTGTGAAGAAAATCACAATTGAGTAGAGAGAAAAATATTATAAAGTGTGTAGTTTGGTAAATTTTGAGTGTTTGAGATTTTTACTTTTTACCATAAATTTTTACTTTTTTACAACACGTTATCAGCACGAAGCTCTAAAAGTCCTACATATTTTTCCAAGCTCCAAACAGAAGAAAAAGGTAACAAAAGTAATTATATTTATTTTACTGTTATTTGTTTATTGTGTATTTATTTAATATACAATATAATGTTATTATTAGAAATAATAAAAATAAATTTTTCATAAACTTGTTATAAATCCTGGGAGGATGTTAAGACGACATCCCACACTCCCGGCAAGGGATACGACAAGTATAAAAGCCTATAAGGTTTTTAAACAAAATAAATTATGACAGTCGTTATAATATTATGATATGATATATATAATTATTTAAACATGTCTAATATTATATATACCATATTATTACCATAAAATTATACAAATACATACATTTATTCTTTTATTCACCAACGGTCATAAACGGTAACAAAACGGCTAGTTTTTGCCCTATAAATATGATCTCTCAAACTCATTCAATCACCCCAACTTTCTCTTCTTCTCTAAAAATTATTCTTCATCAAATTTTCGGAGAAAAAGAAGATGGCTTTCGCAAGGTTATTTTTAATTATTTTAGTTATCATACTCACGAGTCTTGTATTTATCGGAGAATATCCTCCTCGTGTGTTTTCTTTATTTTTACGAATACTTGTACTTGTTGTTTATCCATTACTTTGTATTGCAATATTCATTAACTAATAAAATGCATCGTGATTTTTAGTACCACCATGGCAAACTTGACAAAGCTCGAATTCATCGCTCTTGACATTACTGGGAAAAATTATATGCCATGGACTCTCGATGTAGAAATGCATCTTGAGTCATTAGGTCTAAATGAGACCATAAAAGAAAATGGCATATGCACATCACAAGAAAAAGCAAGAGCCATGATATTTTTGCGTCGACATCTCGACGATGGATTAAAATGTGAATATATGACTGAAAAAGATCCCATGGCTTTATGGAAGGGATTAAAAGAAAGATTCGAACATATAAGGGAAGTTATACTTCCGATCGCTAGGGATGAATGGAATACGTTAAGATTCCAAGACTTTAAAAAAGTCAGCGATTACAACTCGGCGATGTATAGAATAATCTCGCAGTTGAAATTTTGTGGGCACGAGATTACAGAATTGGAAAAGCTTGAGAAAACATTTTCCACTTTTCACGCATCGAATATAACTCTACAACAACAATATAGAGTGCGTGGATTTTTGAGATATTCTGAACTTATCGCCTGTCTCCTTGTGGCGGAAAAGAATAACGAGCTATTAATGAGAAATCATCAGGCACGACCTACTGGTTCAACGGCATTTCCTGAAGCAAATGTCGTAAGCAAAAATGAATTTAAATCTGGCAACCAAAATCAAAGTTATAGACAAGATTTTGGTCGAGGACGAAATCGAGGTCGTGGTCGTGGACGTGTTCGGGGACGTGGAAATAGTCGTGGTCGTGGACGCGGCCGTGGTTTTGAAAATAATCGAGATAGTTACTTCAATAACTCATCTCAAAGGAACGTCCCAAATCATCCACCGAAAAGACATCAAGAGAACATGAGTGTAAATGAAAATCACTCAAAAAGATTTGAAAGTTCTTGTTTCAGATGTGGTACTCCAGGACATTGGTCCCGTATTTGTCGAGCCCCTGAGCACCTTTGCAAACTTTATAAAGAATCAATAAAGGGGAAAGAAAAGGAGACCAACTTCGCTGAAAACAGTGAACCTTTGAGTAATTCAACTCATTTTGATGCTGGAGATTTTCTGATTGATTTCTCAGACAATGATCAATTTGCGGGTGGAATAAATATGTAAAACATTTTATTTTTCATGTAATTGTATGATAATATTTTATTGTGTGTTATATTTTGGCATATGTATTGTATTGTATTTTTATAAATGTATTGTCAGTAATTTTATTTCATTGCATATTTTTTTTGAAGTTCAAATATGGAAAATACTATGAACAAAGATGAAGTTTGCATACCTGATAGTGGTACAACGCACACTATCCTCCGAGATAAAAGATATTTCTTGGAACTAAAACCAACAAAAACAATGGTGAATACAATATCAGGTCCTGTAGACTTGATTAAAGGTTGTGGTAAAGCACAATTTTTGTTACCTAATGGTACAAAATTTTTGATCAATGATACTTTATATTCACCACAATCGAAAAGAAATTTGTTGAGTTTTAATGATATATATTCCCATGGGTATGATACTCAAACAATGAATGAAGGGAATGAGAAATATATGTGTCTTACCACATATAAATCAGGAAAGAAATATGTAGTTGAAAAACTACCAATGCTACCTACTGGATTGCATTATACATATATAAGTCCAATTGAATCAAACATGGTAGTTGATAATTCTTCAATACTGATCAATTGGCATGATCGATTAGGACATCCTGGTTCAACAATGATGCGAAGAATTATAGAAAATACACATGGTCATCCATTGAAAGACCAGAAGATCTTTCAGAATAATAAGTTTCAATATAAAGCATGTTCTCTCGGAAAACTTATTATAAGACCATCACCAACCAAAATCCAAACTGAATCACCAATGTTTCTTGAACGTATTCAGGGTGATATTTGTGGACCAATCCATCCACCATGTGGACCATTCAGATACTTTATGGTATTGATTGATGCCTCCAGCAGATGGTCACATGCATGTTTATTGTCAACTCGAAATGTTGCATTTGCAAGATTACTTGCTCAAATAATAAAATTGAGGAATCAATTTTCCGATTATACAATCAAGAAAATTAGACTTGATAATGCTGGTGAATTTACTTCCCAGACTTTCAATGATTATTGTATGTCTATGGGAATCATTGTTGAGCATCCTGTTGCTCATGTACATACACAGAATGGATTGGCTGAATCATTGATTAAATGTCTGCAAATGATTGCTAGACCAATGATTATGAAAACAAAGCTCCCTATTTCTATATGGGGACATGCAATTTTACATGCTGCTGCATTAATTCGTATCAGACCAAGTGCATATCATAAATACTCCCCATTGCAGCTTGCATTTGGTAAAGAACCAGACATTTCTCATCTGAGAATTTTTGGATGTATGGTGTATGTGCCTATTGCACCACCACAACGAAAGAAAATGGGACCTCAGAGAAAGGTTGGAATTTATATCGGTTATGATAGTCCATCAATCATTCGATATCTTGAACCTCAGACAGGCGACGTGTTCACAGCACGTTTTGCTGATTGTCATTTTAATGAGGAAATCTTCCCAATGTTAGGGGGAGAACAGAAACATACCGAAAAGGAAATTACGTGGTATGTATCATCATTGTTACATATGGATCCAAGAACAAAACAATGTGAAAATGATGTACAACAAATTGTACACTTGCAAAGAATAGCAAATCAAATACCAGATGCATTTGCAGACACAAAAGGGGTAACTAAATCATATATACATGCTGCAAATTCCCCTGCTCGAATTGAAATTCCAAAGAAACAAATGGAAAATACTCATGATGTAATTAAACGCCTGAAGCGTGGAAGGCCAGTCGGTTCCAAGGATAAAAATCCTCGAAAAAGAAAATTCATAGAGAAACACGATGATCACAAAATAGAGAATGATATTCCTGAAGAAACACATGATGATCACAAAATAGATAATGATGTTCCTGAAGAAACACATGATGATGAAAATGTTCTGTCAGAACCACAAACTGACGAGAATCGTGAAATATCTATCAATTACATTAATACTGGAAAAATATGGAACCGAAAAGATATAGAAGAAATTGATGATATATTTTCTTATAATGTGGCAATCGACATCATAAATGATAATGAAGATCATGAACCAAAATCTTTTGGTGAATGTAAAAATCGACATGATTGGGTAAAATGGAAAGATGCTATCCAGGTTGAATTGGATTCGCTAAATAAACGTAATGTTTTTGGACCTATAGTCCTTACACCTGAAGGTGTAAAACCTGTTGGATACAAATGGGTTTTTATTCGAAAGCGAAATGAGAAAAATGAAATAGTAAGATATAAAGCTCGACTTGTTGCACAAGGTTTTTCTCAAAGGCCTGGAATTGATTATGAAGAAACGTATTCTCCCGTGATGGATGCAATTACATTTCGGTATTTGATTAGCTTGGCGGTATCTGAAAATTTAGAAATGCGTCTTATGGATGTTGTTACAGCTTACTTATATGGATCACTTGATAGTAATATATATATGAAAATCCCTGAAGGATTTAAGATGTCTGAAGCACAAAGTTCAAAACCCAGGGAATGTTATTCTGTGAAATTACAAAGATCATTATATGGGTTAAAGCAATCAGGTCGAATGTGGTATAATCGACTAAGTGATCACTTGATGAAAAAGGGATATGTAAATAATTCAATATGTCCTTGTGTTTTCATTAAGAAAACAACATCCGGATGCGTAATTATTGCTGTATATGTTGATGATTTAAACATCATTGGAACGAATAAGGAAATTCAAGAAGTTGTGTCATACTTGAAGGAAGAATTTGAAATGAAAGATCTTGGAAAAACCAAGTATTGTCTGGGTTTACAAATTGAACAAAAAGAATGTGGAATGTTTGTTCACCAGACAAATTATACAGAAAAGATCCTTAAACGTTTTAATATGGATAAAGCAAATCCTTTAAGTACTCCAATGGTTGTTAGATCATTAAACATAGAAAAGGATCCATTCCGTCCATGTGAAGATGATGAAGATATTCTTGGTCCAGAAGTACCATATCTAAGTGCCATCGGTGCCCTTATGTATCTTACAAATTGTACAAGGCCTGATATATCTTTTGCCGTGAATCTGTTGGCAAGATTTAGCACATATCCAACAAAGAGACACTGGAACGGAATTAAACATATATTCCGTTATCTACGAGGAACGACAGACTTGGGACTTTTGTATTCAAAAGATGCTAATTCAAGTATGATTGGTTATGCTGATGCTGGATACTTATCTGATCCACACAAGGCACGTTCCCAAACTGGATATGTATTTACTCGTGGAGGCACTGCAATTTCTTGGCGTTCACAGAAACAAACGCTCGTAACTATTTCATCAAATCATGCTGAGATTATTGCACTACATGAAGCAAGTCGTGAATGTGTGTGGTTAAAATCAATGACCCAACATATCCAAATCTCATGCGGATTATCATTCGATGAGAAACCTGTGATACTATATGAAGATAATGCTGCATGTGTTGCTCAAATGAAAGAAGGATACATAAAAAGCGACAGAACTAAACATATTCCTCCTAAGTTCTTCGCATTCACCAAGGAGCTTGAGAAGAATAAATGTATTGATGTTCGTCACATTCAATCAAGTGAAAACTCATCAGATCTCTTCACAAAGGCACTTCCTACGTCAATATTCAGAAAGCACATATATAATATTGGGATGCGCAATCTACGAAATTTGTGAAGAATTGTTCATGTCAACATCAGGGGGAGTTTACGTGACTGCACTCTTTTTCCCTTACTATGGTTTTTATCCCAATGGGTTTTTCCAAGTAAGGTTTTTAACGAGGCAGTACAAAACACGTAATGAAGACATCATCGTATCATGATCATCATCACAAGGGGGAGTGTTGAAATATTATTTAAAATGTGAAAAATATTTGTGTTGAAAATGTGAATGTTGAATGTTGAAAAATAGGTGTTGAATATTGAAAATTAGTGTGTGATGATGTAGATAATGATGTATTTTATTTTTGGATTATGTGTAAAGAATTCCTATAAATAGATCTCTCATTTGTGAAGAAAATCACAATTGAGTAGAGAGAAAAATATTATAAAGTGTGTAGTTTGGTAAATTTTGAGTGTTTGAGATTTTTACTTTTTACCATAAATTTTTACTTTTTTACAACAGAAAATATTTTATTTTCAAGGCAAAATACGATCTTTGAAACCGTCTCATAAAAAGTAATAATTTTTCATGAATGACCCAAATAAAAAAAAAAAGAGATATGTCTCACAAAATATGATCTGTGAAACCGTCTCATACAAATTTTTGCCAACACAAATTGTCTTGGTCTTTTGACACGATAAAACTTTTTTAATCGCCTTTGCGGCAATTTTCCCGTAAAACTAAATCTTATTAATTTATTTTTAATATTTTCTCCATAATGCATTTAGATCAATTTTTAAGAAATCTAATACAATCATGGCCGTTGGTTTAACTTTTACTACTACTAGAAATTAATATATCGTCTTATTATAATAATATCATATGCTATATTTAAAAATTTTAATATATAGTAATAAATGTCCAATAACTACAACTTCAATGTACGATGACCACTATACATAATTTCTGCACACTGTGGGACTGAATTTTCATGTCTTCTTATTAAGAAAGGATGCAATCTTAACTTGTAGTCAATCTCAGTGGTAGCATTCGTTCGAATTTAGGAAAATCATGAATCGTTTACCTATCATAATATAAACACTACTTGGTGAATGCGATGCGACCACGAAGATTGAGATAATAAATTGAAAGATATAAAATACTTGTTTTTTAAAATCTAATTATTGTAAAACTTGAATAAAACACAAGATAATAAAGCTCTTTGACGCCTAAAAAGAATTCGATCACCAACAGATCATTGCACTTATTGGAATGGTGAAATCAACCATCCGCCCTTCTTGCATACCCAAGCGATCCTCCCACTGAGCCATTTTCCAAGAAAAAAGGGAAAAGACGCATTAATCATGCTTTAAAAGAGGGAAGCTTCAGATCCGATTTTAAGAACCCTTTTTGGGATAATCTATCACAAGGGTCCTGAAACGTGCTATTAAATCTTATTCTTCACACCAAAGTCCAACCGGTGCCAAAAGTTGGCTTTCCATTAAAATTTTAGGACTTGCTTCCACCGAAACTGAAAATTATCACCTTCTACCACCAAAGGCAAGAACACTACTACAGAAAGAGATTCATTCATTTAACCATAACAAGTACCTTAATTTTGTCCTATAATCCCGTCTGTTTAACCAACCATGAATATTGGAACTATTGATTTCAACACAACAAAGGATAAGAAATAATTACTCTTCAGCAACCCAAGCATTTCAAGGTTAAATTTTTCCATTCGAAGAAGGAAGGCTCGCCTTTTTAATCGGCCACAGGGCGCCTGCCATTACAGCTTCAATTTCTTGTATCTCACGTGGAACTTTCGTCATGTTTACACAACCATCTGAGGTAACATACTGAAAACGTACAAAAGAGAGCACATGAGGATGAGTATACATAAAAGACACCCCTGCTGACCTATCTTCTTCCTTCTGTTTGCAATCACATTTGCAGACATGGTGTTAACTCGCATGTATATCAATGTGTATTTCCTGGGTAAGTTGCGAGAGTTAAAAATGCAAGTTGCATATCTCAGATTCTGGAGTTGAGATTTTAAAATACGGTCAAAATTTCAAAGCAATACACAGAACCTGATGTCATATTAAAAAGGTTTGAAGAAAATTGTGATATTTTGATGATAAAAAATAGTAAAACCAGCCGAGCAATTCATTAATATAGTGATTATAACTCTACTTCAAGATCAAGATAAAATAACAAGAGGAAGCCAAACCATGATCGAGCCAAGTCAATATAATCAGTACAAGCTAGCAAAGCCCCTTTATGAAATTAGTAAATTTGAGAATCACGATAGTGAGAATGTTACATATAAGATTAAAAAATATACCGATTCTGCTAAAGAAAGGCAAGTCAAGGAAATACCACATCACTTTCAATTCGAACCCCACCAAAATCTCTAAATCTGCTGATCTTTTCCTGGTTGAAATATTGTGAAGTTTTTGGATTTTCCATTGCAGGAAGTAACAAGGCATTAATGAAATAACAACCAGGTTCCACAGTTATCACCTGCAGTTGACCCATCACAGAGACTGTGTAAAATTCCATGTAATAGTTATTGAAAATCAAGAATAGATAGAGATTTTGCAGCATGCAAGTCTACCAAAAGATGATACAGATATTAAAGGATCATTGGAATCCAGTTTGCAACAATTTAACAACAAAGAGATTATGCAAATTAAATCTCTTTGAAAGATAATTGAATTTTAAAGACATTGAAATTTTAGTTTGAGAAAAGATGACATACAGGTTATCACAACTAATTCTCACAGTATGGAAACATCAAAGTCTAACAGTATAGCAAAAGAAAAGGTAAAATGGAAATAGAATAGATAATTTTCACTGTGCAGGTTTTTAAGACAGAAAACACGAAAAATTTTAACATCAAACTGACTGGTCAATGCAGTACACTTACAGAGCCATCACTTTTTCAAATTAAATTTTGCTCAACTAAATACAATTTCAAATGTGTACCATTCCCTCCAAAAGTTCTCTACTCGTGCGCAAGGCCCTCAGTCCAGGTTCTTCTGGTCTTTCAGCTCCCTAAAACCAGATCATTAATATAAAAATGAAATTAACTGAAATTGAAAGGAAAGAAAATTCGCAAGAAAATAATCACATTAACCTTTAGGTAACCCCCAGGGTCGTGGGTATCAATACCCAAAAGGTGCCCTAGGCCATGAGGCATGAAAATAGCACCCAGACGCTCATGATTCATAGCATCAATGTCACTTCAACCATCAGAGAGTCATAGCATGAATGAGTGTTTAGTTCTGTGTTTATTTCGTACAAATGGCAATAAGAAGAAAGCAAATAATCAAGAAATGCATTACCCATATAGGAGGTCTCCATTCCTCAATGATTCCAGGATAGTTCTTTCAGCCAATCTGCAAATGAGAGAAAAATTTAAATTTGTTATAAACTATTTCCTATAGATATTCATATTATAACTAGCGCTCATTAAGTTTGCACGTGCCTTTATCTTGGATTGTTACCTCATCGTCCTTGTTAACAAAAAGGCAGAAATAGGGACCAAAACAATTTTATGCTCAATTCTCTTAGTTTTTCTTTAAGTCTCCACCCCCAAATTCCATCAGCCAGATTAGTGGGTCAAAACTGAAGCACCTGAATGTGCTTCTAGAAAATAAAGGGTGTGAATTTGGAGAAGAGAAGTGAAGGGGATATTAGGTAAAGCAAACTAGGAAGGAGAAAGGGAATATAGCGGTAGTAGAAATTGGAAAAGGGAGAAGGTGATGATGCTGACAGCTGGGTTGGACTTTGGAGGTTAATGGTTGTTAGGTTTCGGAATGGTTCATGATCTAGTTTGATGACAATAGTGTTTTTTGTGAGCAAGAACCGAATGGAAACAACTCATGCCATTCTCTGCCAGAAAAATCGAAACCTATCGTGGGACAGGTATTTAAAGGTATCCAATCCTCCATTCTCTCTCATTCTTTTTCGCTTCATGCCATTTTTCCGTCATCCTTTTCATCTTTGGGTTTGTCTAGTGGTCTATTAGGGGGGGGGATAGGATGGGTTGATGGAAAGCCGGGCTGCGACAGAGATACAATTACAGGGGCTGTGGGGGAAAAATTGTTGGTCAGGTAAGCAAGGGGGATGGTAAAAACAGAGATGAGGAATGTCCAAGAGGGGAAAAGCGGCCATATGAGTTTTCTACAAAGGAATGGCTGAGGACTAACAGTGGCAAAAGTCATGAGAGAGGCGCTAACTTGATGGGATCCAGCGTGTTGATATAATAATTCTATCTTGGAATATAAGAGGTGGAGGGGCAGTGAGAAGAAGACAAATGGTCAAGACAGTTATTCGACAAGCAAAACCGGACATTGTGGTTCTTTTAGAAACAAAAAGAGAAAAGGTGGATAGGAAATTCATTGCAAGCGTCTGGAAGTCAAGATTTGTTGATTGGGTGTGTCTCCCATCGGTTGGAAGGTCAGGGGGATTCTAGTCATGTGGGATCCTCGTGGGGTTTTAGTCACTAATAACTTGATTGGGGAATTTTCGGTATCAATTGAAATTAATCGGAATGATGGGACAATTTGGTGGTTCTCAGGAATTTATGGACCTGTGAGACCGACGATGAGAGCATAGTTGTCAAGGGCGCAAGGCGCACCGAGGCGCACAAGGGCTCTGGAGCCTGAGGCGAAGGCGCAAGGCGAGGCGCGCGCCTTACCGAAGCAAGGCGCACATTTTTAATTTTTTTTAAAAATATATTTATCTTAGAATAATATATTAAAATATGAAATAATTAAGTCACAATGTCACACAAAACAACAAATAATTAATAAGTTCATAACAATAAGTAACACAATTAAAATTCTTCAATCATCCTTAGAAGTTACGTTTGGGGTTGGTTTGGGCTTTTACATTTTAAGTTACTATTAAAAAAAAACAGAGAAGTTGCATTTTCGAAATGCAACTTCTGTGTTACTGAATTTGTTTTTTAAAAAAAGCAACTCAGGCGTGCCTAAGGCGCGCCCGAGAGCCTTTCCAAGGCGAGCCCAGGCGCGCGCCTGGGCGAGCCTTTGTGAATCGTTGCGCCTGGGATGGCCCCAAGCGCAACACCCACGCCTGGTGGCGCCTCTCGCCTCAAGGTGAGAGGCGCTCGCCTTTGACAACTATGGATGAGAGAATTATTTTGGGACGAATTAGCGGGTTTGAAGACGATTTGTGGGAATAATTGGTGCTTAGGAGGTGACTTTAATGTTGTAAGGAATTTGGGGGAGAAAATGAATAGTCAATCAATAACTACAAGCATGTGCTGTTTCGATGGGTTGGTAGAAGAATTGGAACTCCATGATCCACCACTTCTGAATGCTAAGTTCACTTGGTCAAATTTAAGAGAGGTGCCGATTTGTTGTCGTCTTGATAGATTCTTTTTCTCGGGGGGTTGGAGTTATTTATTCCCACGGTGAGACAAACGGTTTTACCAAGAATTACTTCGGATCACTGCCCAGTTTTGCTAGATACAAACAAGCTGAAATGGGGTCCCACTCCTTTTAGATTTGAAAATGTTTGGTCGTCATATCCTAAATTCAAAGATTAAGTGAGGACCTGGTGGACGGATGGGGATTTTCAGGGGTGGGAAGGGTATAATTTCATGCAGAAACTGAGGTATACCAAGAAAAAAGTTTCTATTTGGAACAGACAAGTCTTTGGAGATGTGGGTGTCAGATTCCAAGAGTTGAGCAGCAAGATTCAGCGGTTGGACGGGATTGAGGCGGGAGGTCGTTGGACAGATGAGTTAAATCAAGACAGAAGGGAGTTGAGGTGCGAGTTGGAAACATCAACTTTCAGAAATTTCCAGATACAAAGTCAAAAAGCTAAGGTCAAGTGGATAAAAGAAGGGGACCAAAATTCAAAATTTTTTCACAATTTATTAACTCATAGAAGAAACAGGTCATTGATAGACCGAGTGGAATTGGAGGACGGAAGTGTGATCACTGATGGAAATCAAATCAAACAAGAAATTTTAAAATTCTATGGGTTATTGTTCAAGAAGTCAGTAAGTGATGGAGGGCGTGGTAATGATTTGGGGTTGGGCCTTAATGGTTTGAATTGGTGTCCTATACCGAATGTTGATGCAGAGGAGCTGGAAAAACCATTTGAAGAAGAGGAGATCAGAAAAGTGGTTAACGACAGTGATGGTTCAAAAGCTCCAGGGCCGGATGGGTTCACAATGGCTTTCTTTCAAGATAATTGGGAAACGGTTAAAGTGGATTTGATGAGAGTGTTTGCTGAATTTTTCGAAAATGGGATTGTTAATGGAATTACCAATGACACTTACATATGTCTTATTCCAAAGAAAGATGATGAGAGAAAAATCAATGACTTTAGACCAATCAGTTTGATTACGAGTTTGTATAAGATATTGGCTAATGTGTTGACGAATAGATTGAAGAAAATTTTGGGTAAAACCGTGGCGGAGAATCAATGCGCTTTTATCAAGGGGAGACAGATTTTGGATTGTTGCCTCATAGCAAACGAGGTGGTGGAAGAATATCGTCGCAAGAAAAAGAAAGGCTTGGTGCTCAAAATAGATTTGGAAAAGGCGTATGACAAAGTTGATTGGCATTTCCTGGAATATGTGCTCCGCATGAAAGGTTTTGGGGAGAGATGGAGAAGGTGGATAAGGGGTTGTGTTTCTAGTGTATCGTTTTCGATCATTATTAATGGAAAACCATGTGGGAAAATAAAAGGGGAAAGAGGCTTAAGACAAAGAGACCCTTTATCACCATTTCTTTTCAATCTAGTTGTTGATGTGTTGGGGAGGATGGTGGACATGTCAAGGGAAGCAAATGTATTGATGGGGTTAGAAGTTGGAAAAGATAAATTGGAAATCTCACATTTACAATTTGCGGATGACACTTTGTTTTTCGCAAAATCAAGAAATGATGTGTTGGCGTTGATGGAAATAATCAATCGGTTTGGCAGAATTTCTGGATTGAAAATTAATTTGGGAAAGAGTGGTGTTGGGATTGAATTGCGAAGATGAGGAAGTTAGAGAGTTGGCGATATTGTTTGGATGCATAAAAGAGAGTTGGCCTATTAAGTATCTCGGGGTACCTTGGGAGGTAATCCTAACAAAGTGGAATTCTGGGAAACTGTTCTCTCAAAAATGTCCAAGAAATTGGCAAGTTGGAAAAAAAGGTTCTTATCGAGGGGCGGCCGACTCATTTTGATTAAAGCTGTTCTTTGTGCAATGCCATCTTATTACATGTCACTTTTCAAGGTTCCAATTAAGGTGGCATCAATGATGGAGAAAATGATGAGGGATTTTTTGTGGGACGGATTTGTTGGAGATAAACACTACCATGTGGTCGGATGGAAACAAGTGTGTAAACCAAAGGAAAAAGGCGGTTTGGGTTTGGGAGATATATGTCTCAAGGAATAAGGAACTGCTTGGGAAATGGTGGTGGAGAGGGTCGGTGGAAAGGGGGTCGATGTGGAAGAAAGTTATCAAAAGCATTTATGGAATACAGGAAAATGGATGGGATTTGGGGTTGGCGGATAAAGTGACATTCAGAAGTCCTTGGAAGTTCATTTCTCGGTCTTACCAGGCTTTGCATCAACTTGTCAGGGTAGTGCCTAAGCAGGGTAATCTCATTCGTTTTTGGGAAGATATTTGGGAGGGAGATGTCTAGTTTAGATTTAGATTTCCTTCATTGTTTCGCATTTCTGTTTCGGTCAATCAACCTATCAGTCATTTCATAGAAGTTGTCAACTTTGGGGGGGGGGGGTTGTTCTATCATTTGGGATGTGAGGTTTAGAAGAGATCTTACGAAAGGTGAGTTTGGGGAATTTACAAATTTGTTGGGTGTCCTAAACAGAGTCAGATTGAACATGGGAATTGAGGATTATAGAGTATAGTTGGGAGATCCTTCAAGGTTGTTTTCTGTTAGTTCATTTTATAATTTTTTCTTTTCTCTTTCCGATTCCCATTCTGTTAGCTGTTTTAATAATATCTGGAAAATACAAGTCCCACAAAAGATTAAGATTTTCTCGTGGATCGTGGCATTGGGGAATCTTCCTACGTCCGACTCAGTGCAAAAAAGGCGGAAGAATTGAATTTGAGTCCACAGTGGTGTTGCTTATGCCGTAATGATGAGGAGAATCAGGATCATTTGCTGTTGCATTGCTCATTTGCCACGGGTCTATGGTCCAGAGTTCTACAAGAGATGGGCTTCCAATGGGTCACTCCGAGGCAAGCAAAAGATCTGTTCCTTTCGGAATTCTTGTCTCACTTACACAAAAAGCGTGGCAAATTCTGGTGCTTGATAATTCACTATGTACTCTGGTCACTGTGGTTGGAAAGGAACAAAAGAATATTTGATGATGATGCGGACTCAGTCGATAAAGTATGGGATAAAATGAAATTCGGAGCTTGGGCAACAAATTTGAGAGAGTATCGGCACTTAGGGATCTCGGAATTAATAAGGGACTGGAAATATGTGTACTTGTGATAGTGCTGCTGAGATTTAACGGGTTTCTGTACTATTAAAGTTGTAATGTAGCTGTTTTAGAGTGCTGGGTTAGCTTCAACACTTGTAATGCACTGCGGATTTCTTATCCGCACAATTGATGTAACCTAAATTATCGTAATATATTATGTTTCCTATAAAAAAAAAACATAATCACACAAGATTGAAGAAGCAATAACGCTCACCTCAGTTTCTAATCAGATCAACCTAATAAAATGATAACCACAACTTCGCCGTGCAGGAGTGAAAGAAGGTTTGGGTGGATGAGAGAATCAACTTTCTAAAAGTTACATGTCCCTTACAAAATATTAATGAATCTATGCAAATATATTATCGGTTGGATGCACTTGTTTCTGTGTGATCTATATTGATGATTTGTTAAAATTTCTATGAAGGTATAATGTGCTCGCAAAAAGTATTATGCATCTCATCAAGATGCTTTGAAAATACAGCAATAACAGAATTAAGCCATACAAAACAGCTTATATTTGAGATAAATCGTCCAGAAACTTTGTGTCAATAGCCACTAAATCTCTACAGCATTCAAATGTGGGTATTTACTTGTGCATGTCAACCCAGTTTACTCCAGGCCGCATATTTGAGATGACAGCATCATGTGCACGAAGGACAGCCTGCAAACCAAAATGATATAGAAGCAATATATATTACATATTATAAGGCATTAGTTTTATTCACATGCTTTTTGGTCTCCGAGGAAAAGGATTACTAGATTTTCTCCTAAAAGACCTCTTGAACTTTGATGCAAATGATACCTTCTACTTTTGCAACCACTAAACTCCAAGAATTGATAATTTGATTCAGTTAAAAATTTCCATGCCAGAGGGTTAGAAACCTCACAGATCGAGTTTTCATAGAGAACATTCCTTTTTTTGGATTCAACAACGGCAGCTATGCTACTTCAATGTAATATGATAGTGGATCTGAATTTTGAAAGTCACTTTATCTAATTACAGTAAATTCAATGTTAACTTTCAGAATGTTCTTGTCTTCCTGCAATGATATCCTAGCGTGCGCTTACTACTCAAGAATGGAAAGATGGAAATCATTACAAATTGCTGCGGTTGATGAGCCTCTCAAAGAATTAAATCCAATAAGTTAGCGATTCCAACATGAATAACAGAACACTCACGTTATATACTAGAGATTGATCCTCTGTAAATTTTCCATTGACCTGCATGCACAATCACATTTCTTGTTGTTGTTATAAGACAGGACCAAACACTCACAACAATGACCTCCACAATCTAAAGACACTTTCATTTGGCACCTAACGGTAACGGACGACAAGAAACTATCATGGTTGTAAACCAAAACAGTTAACAACAAAAGACAGTTATTGATATTTCAAGGTCAGAGCACATTGTAAATAGGCAGGTCAAGTCCTCTACTGATTGTTCAAAGTGTACAGACAAAGAAAAACATTATTTACGACCTCTTTGTGCTATTTACAAATCAATATAAAGGTATAGTAACATTCCATGAATATAAATAGTCACAAACTGAAATTAATCACAAAAATTAATTATAAATAATTGACTGTTCTAGCAGGCAAAGATAAAGATGTATCAAATTAGTTAGGTATTGCTTGAACCAGACAGAATAAAAGGATGCCCTAGCAAATTGTTCACATATGGCAGTTATTGAGTGTAAACAATATAGTAAATTGTGACCTTTTGGGCAACAGGATGGTGTATATTAATAAGAATGTCAAAATAAGCTTCTTGATGTCCTACAGAAGCAGCTAATTAGAGTATCTTGACTAAAAAAAGCATAGTTTCTTATAAAGTTTTCCTTTTTCATAGAAATTAATGTACCAACAGAGAGTTAGTTTTCAGAAGACGCATTTAGTCCATTGTAATTTATGCTGATCTCCAACCTTAGTGGTCTCATATACAGGCCAGGAGAGGTGGTCTAAAGTTTAAGCCTCACAGCCGCCAAATTACTAGATGAATTTTTCACATACAGGTCTTAATTTTAAGCTTTTAAAAGAGGCAATCAATCAATAACCTTGTTAGAAAGGAAGAAGCAAGAGCTGTGCTTGGCCACATCAGGCAAGAGTGTTTCGAACTTTATTTTTTAACTATTTAGCCTAATGTCTTCATGTATGAATTGTTTAATGATTCTTTCAAATGTGAAGTCACACCACAAAAAACATGGGAAAGATCATGAACTAGAAAATAACTCACAAGAGAATCACATAACTTGAGTCATGCATGCGTCTATTATATAAAGATATGTCCATGCTCACCGGAAAGGAACAAGTAATATCAGAACCATAAAAATTATATTCAGCTCCCATGTCGAGCAGTGCCATATCACCATCTTCCAAATTCTGCATGAAAGTCATCGAGTTAAAATACTTCAAATTTCCATTATTGAAGGTAATCCAGTTTTCCTCTCCAAATACAAGAAATCACTTCTGGGAAAACGAACTGACGGTTGTATTCAAAATTAAGAGAGAAAATAAGGCAATGTTACATAAGGTTTTTAAAAAAAAGTTTCCATTCTTTTGAATAAAACAAAAAAAAATGTTTACACTATCTTCTTACGGTGTTATCATTTAAATTATTTGAACATATGAAACTAAAATCTTATTATTGTCGAAGCATCATAACGTTCACGCTACACAATAATATACTTTTCATCGACAAAATATCTCATTCAGGAAAATAAGGAAGATTGAGAACGGAACAACTGGGAACTATTGCTAAAAGGTTTTTCTGATAGTGTTTTCCGGTTAATTCCCACCTTCAACTTAATTTAAATCTTTTCCACACTATCTCTGTAATATCTAAAAATCAATTATCATAAACAAAGCATCCTTAATACACAGAACAACATAGGTCATGATGTGAATGATCTTTCATATGTGATCCTTGCTTTGGGTTCCCCACCCAATTAACCAAACACAGAAAGATAGATTAAATGGCAAGTGATGCAGATTATTATCGATGATGCACTCACAATCTGTCGGTTTGTCTATTCACCAGCTAATATCTTTGTAGCATGCAGAGTCACACGAGAAATGAAACCTATGGTCACCTAACTTGCGACTGTGCCCTCTAAACGTGTTGGTTTTGCTTCTTTTTTTTTTATAACTACTTCAACCCCAACCAAAAGTTTATGGGAAAGTCAAAAAACTTGAATTGAATAAGTACTAACAAGAAGCATCATAGTACTGGTACACAAAAACACAGTTTGCTAAAACATAAAACTTGAACTGCAAGGACTACTATTTAGCATACCCTGTCATTTGGAGCTGCTGCATGACCATAGTGGAGAATAGCACTGAAATACAAGTAATACAACTATCAACATACGTCATGCACAGGAGCTCAAGTTTTCAGTCATGTAGTAAAAAAATATTGGAGGTTCATGACAAAAAAGAGACATGTTAGCTACTTTGCCATTTTCCCCGTCATGCA
Source organism: Primulina eburnea (assembly GCF_022965805.1). Taxonomy (NCBI): domain Eukaryota; kingdom Viridiplantae; phylum Streptophyta; class Magnoliopsida; order Lamiales; family Gesneriaceae; genus Primulina; species Primulina eburnea. The sequence continues at coordinate 4,177,974 of NC_133117.1, read as the reverse complement.
AGAGTGCCCTACAAAAGGTCAATCTTTCTTTTCTGTTCAAGAAAAGAGACCAAGAAGGAGCAAATATATTTTTGTTTCCTTTTTCACCATTCTTATATAGAGTTAATGCACTTTTATTATAAAATCTTCGTTTATGTTGATTTTCATCCCTTTCTAAAGTTGAAGCTCGTTTAGTTTTTTTTATTGAACTGCTTCATAATCCATCATTCCTTTCTCATATGCCAAAATTACAGCAATAAAGAAGAAACATGATCTTCATAAATAGTAAAATACGATAAAACTCACCTATTGTCTCCAGTTGCACATATACATGTGTATGAACAATGTCTACAGCCACCATACATGTAAGTGTGATGAAGAAACAAGCTTTCTAGCTGATACTCTTTCATGCCCACTTTTGTTTTTCTCATAACCTACTCAAAATTCATTTAAAAAAATCAAGAGTAATAAAAACTTAATCTATTGCGCTATTATTTTCAAGTGAAAGAAAAACAAGTACTTTTGTCCAGAAAAAATACATCTATCACAAGATAGGAGAAAGTTACTTTTGCAAGCTCATTTAATACTTACAATCCCATTTTGCAAGTGCAGTCATCCCTGGCAATATTGTATATTAGGCAGTTCGTTAAGGATAACTAGATAAGTACCAGATAAATCATTAATACTAGGTAATGCGAACCCAAAATGTTCGATGGTAATCAAGAGTCCAAGGCTCAAGCTTTTTTCTGCTTCGTACAATTGTACAATGAAGCATTCTATTTCTCAAAATTTTTGGCGCACCTGACAACAACTTGATGGACAATCCTTCTTAACTACACATCATCAATGATGCTTCTGTCATTAACTCCTAGGTAACCACATTTTGATTCACTTTTTCCTTTACCTTAGTTATAAAATGTTCACAAGTTCTGCACCAAGGCTCAAGGCATACCGAGCCAAGCCCTCATGCCTAGAGACATGCCAAGGTGCTTCTTTGTCATGGAATGAGTGTATTCATCTTAGCGTACCTTAAAGGACCAAGGTATTTTTCAAGCCTGCCCCAAATGAAAGTATTGTGTATTTTATGTGAAATTCAATGAAATAGTCATTCATTTTTGCTTGTACTCTCAAGAATCTTTGTTTTATAAAGGAAGGGTCTGCTCACCCAAAATCATCAATATACGAAAAGCAAGAGGACAGAAAAAATTCGACAACATTTCTACAAAAATAATTATAGAATATGATGTCAGATTTTAGAAAACATATGAAAATATACTCATAGTATCTGCTCCAACAGAAAAAAAAAAGCAGCATGTCTGGACTAAAAGTTCACAAAAACAGGAAAAAAATTAAAAATATGCAGAAGAAAGAGAAACAATGTTAACCTCAACATGAGCTTCAGAGCTTATATCATTGGCGAACTGGATTAGAGCAATCTCTTGTTGTGTCTTTAAGACGCGACACTCAGTCAAAATAGGATGCAAAGTATTTAGATCTGTTTTAAAGTTTTCAATACCCTGAAATAATAAACATTCAAAAATCAGTTTCCTCGGAAAAAATTAGTAATGCATCATCAAACAAAATTACATGACCATGCTAACCCAGGAGAATTCTCACATTCTAGAGGAAAAAAGGATCGTGTTTAAGAAAAATTAGACATTAAGAATTTAGAATTGGTCTAGAAAACAAATACACGACAGCCAAAATTGAATATGGTGATGCAATATGTAGCATAAATAGTACAGAGACTTCATTATAAATTCCAGCAACACAATGTTTTAATTGATAGCATTGGTAAGCGTATGTAGCATTTGATACCAATTCGTAAATGAAAATCCAAGATAGAAAAATGAGATGCAGTAAAAATGACAACAAACACTCTGATTTTGGACTAGAAACTTCTAATTGTGGTTATATTTAATTAATTGATTAAAAAAGGCAGCAATCACATTTCTTTTACCAGTTTCTCTCATCCTAAGATTATTGTCCTATAATCAGCTGCATAAAACTAACTATTATCCTACGATTATGAACAAAATCATCTAGTCTAGCAATTATTAGCCCAGGTAGAAAAATTAAGAGTAACGTTTTGTTCATTTTATAGATTTAAGTCATTCGGCATAGGCAACATAAATACAATCATGGAAGTCAAATTGAGGAGTGCTACCTTTTAAGTCTTAAAAGCTCATATTGCTTCTTAGTCTTAACTAATGATCTCACTTAGTGGTTCAGTACTCCTGTTGCTAGGAAACAGGAACGTGGAAAATTAAATACATCTCACTTGTGGCATGCGTAGGTCTTCAGGGTGAATTGAATGTTGTTCATCATTTAAGTTGATTATATTTTTACAAGCCTATAGCTGGAGTTCTGTCTTCAATTTTAGAGGTTAATATTATACATAAGCACCATCAAACATAGAAAGTTCATTCTGAGATTGTCAGCAGTTACCAATATCTGCTAAAATAGCGAGTGAATATTACCCAAAATATCAATAAGGAATAAAGAAGTTAACAGGTAGTGTATCAAAACTACATGAGACAAAGATGTCAATTTGTTTGAGCTCTGTCGTTTACAATCAAAGGGCTGGAAATCCTCAGAAGAATGTTTTGAGCACACAATTTTGTGTTTGGCATGTTCTCTGTCAGAACATTCTGTGTTTACCAGCATAAGCATGCATCTATTATAATTTTAAGCTGATAAGTACAAGTCTATTTACATGCATGAGATGATACAGTCATAGTTTAGACACGTAAATAATTTTATCAACACAAGATGCATTGTTTAGAATGTCATCATATATAATTTCATGTTTCAGAATGCAGAAATGTTAAAGCCTTCAGAAATCAGAAGCAAAAAAATACTGGTTGGGGACCTCGAAGTGTGCCGGTTTGGAAAAGTTGTTGCTATCAGTATTGAGTCCGTGGAGGAGATACAGCAAGGGATTTCCTGGTCCCTGATTCTGTTTCAAAACTTTTGCAATCTCGTCTGTATAGTATACAAAGTGAACCATGTACTTATCCTGAAAAGTGAAAACGAAAAAATTTCAAAAGCAATGCACACACATTCTATTGTCTGTTATTTTATCTATTAACTTAGAAAATACAATCACCTTGAAGTAGGACAAAGGCTTAATTTCTCCCAACCAAACTGCATAATCAGCAGGTAATCTTGGAGCAAACAGTATTGATTCCCCACTAGACATATCCTTCAAATAACAAAAGAGAAATCAGCTGATCTTAGTTAACAACTTGCCCACAAATACGAAGGACACTATTCATAAATTAGAAAATATCAAAATTATTTGTGTGCATTTACATTTTTTTTCAAGTAAGCATGTATTTACAATTGACATCAAACAAAAAAGATAAAAACTATCCCCTAGGAACATATCCCATTTCAAACTACTCCAATATTTAAGAGATGAAGGTGAGAACTCATCAACAGATTTAGCAATGTCACTCGAAAAGACGAGAACTCCAGATAATTTCATGCTCCAGCTAATTTCATGCTTGAACATACAACATAGTAATGGACGAAGCAACTGCAAAAATGGCACCTTACTGATAATACAGTTAATCACAATGATAATCGTAAAGCCTTAAGTTTCCATCGTGTAAGATAAGGTACATTTATGATCTCTCAACAAGAATGACAAGATCAAATGCATAGATGTTCATACAGATGTTATTAGAGGGAAAAGGTACTGTCTAAAAATTATCAAGTTAATATACTTGTTTGGAGCTTATCAAAAAGGTGACATTCAATTATTTATTTTTATCTGTTTCACAATCACGTGACAGTAATTTAGAACCCTCGTACTAAAATTTGAAAGGTCTATAACGAACTTACAATAGCTCCATAGAAACCAGGCTCCACCACTCCAAACAAGTAAGCAAAATAACTTTCCTGTCTGGTAATCAATGAACCACCGATTAGTATTCGTTTCACAGTGACAAAAATGACTTTCACAATAAATTCAATGATCGAACGTCTCATCTCTATAAAAAGAACAGAGAGTGCTACACCGCTTTGGAAGTGATAATTCAATTAAATTAGTTAATAAATCAATTCAAATTTTATATGTATTCCTCAACAAATGATTATTTGTGATTCTCTGATTTTAGAATGATACAATCTTGATTGGAATACAACATTGACCCACAGAATTCCACATCGATTCAGCATCAATCAGCCTTAAACGTTATATACTTAAGCATAAATGATCTCATCTCATGTCTACTACTGCACTACATTGAAAGTGCACTGTTATTCTGTACAGTTTGTTGGCTTTCATGTTAGAGGGCCTCTGGCCCAACAGCTTCCAACTAAGTCCAACAAAGATCAGGTTTCAAGCGACACACATATACAAAGAGCACGTACAACTTTTTCCTGACGGTGGAAATCCGACTTATCCATATTATTTATCATCATCAAATATAATCTTATAAAGGAACTTGTTGGGAACTTATTGACCCAAGCCTGCCACAAATCATAAAAATTTTCTTGGATGCTAAAAAATAATACATCAAACCACAAAAAGTTCTCATGCATTGAGTTGCCACAAACTTGAACTCCAACAAAGATTCTCTATTCAATACACCATTAGTCGTTACATTCAAATGCACCTCAATGCACACACACTTTTAGCAGCTGGGGATGGTGAACAAGCGGGGAAAAGTCGTCCCCTTTTGTGTTTCAAGTCAATATATTAGTTTCACCCTTTGCTAATAATATTGGCTTTCCACTATCATTATCCGTGGATGTAAATTATAATAAGATACAAAATCTGCTTATTAAAGATCGCAATTGAAGTACCTAAATAGCTCGATATGATCGGTGCAATGCCGTGTCTGCTCTTCACCACCCTGCAGAATTTTATAATCACAACCCGTCACAAATCAAATGATTATAACATGAATTCAGAATATATATACACAGAATAAGATAAACAAGTTGAGATAGAAAATGAATACCTGGAGACAGACAAAGCCATTTATCGGGCGACCGAGCTGGGCGAGATGATCGCCAAATGAATTAAAGAGCTTCTCTCGGTTCTTTGAGTGTAATTCCATCGGCACCGCCGGAGGATACAGTGTCGAAGGAGAAGTTGAAGAATCCATAGCCCGGAGAAGTGAGAGTGTAGTAGAATTTTGGTTTTTGTAACATTCAGTTCAGATTTTCATTTTCGTTTTTATTGGAAAAATATATATTTATAATTATTAATTTACATCTTATTAATTTTACAATATACTAATAATTATTAGTCAGAATTTACATTTCTTGAACTTGATGTACATTTTCTTTTCTCTAAGCATCAGGAGGGTGAGATTGGGATGTTTTTTTTGCGGTCTTCCTCACTTAGTGAATATTCAAATATATCGTCAATAAACACCACGACAAGCTTGTCAAAAAATTGTTTGAATACCATGTTCATGTGATTCATGAATGTTGTTGGAGCGTTTGTTAATGTGAATGACATTTCCTTGAACTCGTAGTGATCATACCTTGTTTTGAAGGCCTTCTTCGGAATATCGTATGTCTTGACCTTCAGTTGGTGGTAGTCTGATCTTAAATCGAGCTTGGATAATACCATAACTGTGGGGACCCGGACGCTAATTCATATCTTAATCATCTTTGGGAATAATTTAATCAATTATAATAAACAGGGTCTAAATTTTTTTTTAAAATACAAATACGGAAACGTAATGTAATCAATCTGATATACATATCAAAAGTAAACGTACAAGTCCTGTACCGAATACAATAAAATCAAACTAGGGTTCAACTACTATGTCTCAAGTGCTGAATCCTAATCTACTTCTGATCCGGATCTCCACGCTAACTTGTCCTCTCTCATCCTCTTCTTGACCATGATCATGTCCCACCTGTTGTCATGCACACATACAAACACGACAACAGCCGGATAACTCTGGTGAGAATATAATCCCAATATAAACAACGTAAACATGCAATCATATAAAAACAGATATAAAAGCATACAACAGTTATCAATAACATGTATCAAATCCGAAAACATGAATGATATAAAACTGTAAATAAACTCGTGACTCGTCATCTCAGACTCGACTCATATCTAATCTAGGGATCCCGGTTTTTGGACATTGTCTCATATATCGAATCTCCGCGATAGGAGTTGATATACTCCTAAGCAACATCGATATAATTCAATCATCCAGTGTCTCGGTATATCCGCCAAAGACTTGACATATCCGCCAATGACTAGGCATCTCCGCCCATGACTCAATACATGCTTTGCTATAAATCAATAGACTAAGCATATCAATCTCATTCAATTGCAAACATCAATGCAATAAAATAAAGTATGTGGTTTTGGGAAACTCAAGTCCAATCTGACTCAAGTCGATCTCTCGGTTAATGATTTATACCTTTCTTTCTGTCGATCTGACTTTGTCGAAGCCTCGGATTCAAAGCCTCTCAATATCAATCTGGCAATGGCAATATCGAATATACTATATCAATATACCATTCAAATCAAGACATCTCAGTCTTATCAAATTCTGACGGCACGACGGTATAATTCCAAAGTACCGGTAATACAAATCAGTATATACCAATCCCAATAACTCATAATCCATCGATAAACATAATCTGATACCAAATCTGTATTATTTCAATCATATCAAATCTGATAAATCATAAAAATTACATACGATATCTGTTCTTCAATTCGGTTTCAATTATACGATGTCTACTATGTCAAGAACACCATATATGAATCATATCCGATTCCTTCAACATCATATTTTCAAATCATATCAGAAATCAATAAAACTTATGTCCAGTTGAAGTATTTGTCGATAGGAACCCAATACTGAAATCGGATTGAAATTTTGACGGACAGATATTTCGTAAACTTCAAATTCCTCAAATAAAAGACGTGAGGATTTTTCACAACTTTCCCCCGGAGCTTCTCTCAGTTTCTTGCGGATGATTCTGAAGAACAAGTGACAATTTGATATATATATATATATATCATGCGTGTCTCGGCCATGTGGCATCTCTCTTGTGCTGCACGTCTCGCGCATATGCGCCACCCTCCTCAGCGCATATGGGCGAGACCTAATGGTCTCGGCATTTTCTTCTCGGCAGCTCGCGCATATGCGCGCACTTCTTCCGCGCATATGCGCGAGGTTCTCTGGACTTGCACTTGGCTTCCCGCACAGCTCGCGCATATGCGCGTCCCCTCTCGCGCATATGTGCGAGGTCCTCTGCCTGCCTCGCGCATCATGTCGCGCACATGCGCGAGGGGTACTGTCCTCGCACATTGAATCTTTTCCATGTTAACTCAAATCAAGTCTCGGATGGCCCTTCATAATCATATCAATTCATCAATCCATAATCACAGATTAACATAAAAATCTTGGGCATTACTATAACTTTTTTGAGTTGGTCAAACATACTATCTATCATTGGAAGAGGACATTTGTTCTTGATTGTAATCAATACACAATCTCATGCTTCCGTCTTTTTTCTTTACAAATAGAACATGAGCTCCACACGGAGATGCGCTCAGTCATATTTGATTTTTATCGAACAATTCTTGGAGTTATTCCTCGAGTTCCTTCAATTCTGCTCGAGCCCCCATTCGGTATGGTGCTTATGAGATATTTGTGGCGCCATGTACCATATTAATCTCAAATTCCACTTCACGGTCGAGAATTGCTTCAAGCAAGTCCAGTCGATAATCTAAGGTCCCGACTTCTTGTATCACTCCCAAAGGTGTAGCAAATTGCAAGTGGACATGTCTTTATTTTTTTGTTGCTGGTGGTGGAAGTGGATCTTTTCGATTGGTCACCTGAAAAGCTAGTACACTTGAATTTTTGTCCGGCTTGGGGTGACTGACCCATAAAAGGTCGTTTGAGTTTGTTTTCGTCATCCCAATGCTTGATGTCAGTTTCAGCGCTCATAGCTTCTCCCATTAAGTCAGCAAAGCTGATAGGCTTGTATATTGCTAAGGCTGAGTGGATTTGGTTGGTAAACCCTTTTCTATAGTGATGCATCTTCAAAGTTTCGTCTACAATAATGGTTGGAACATAGGTTCCAAGAGCATTGAATTTAGAAGTATATTATATCATTTTCATGTTAGGAGTCTGGATAAAACTTTCAAATTCACTCAACTTTTGCAACCGAAATTAGCTTGGTAAAAATGCTTTAGAAATTCTCTTTGGAACAGTTTCTATGTGATTGGTCTAAGATTCGCCAGGACCAGTGACATTGTTTCCCACAATTTGCATGCTATGTATTCGTGAAATGGGGTCACCATATCCACTTTAAGTTCTTCTGGCACCTATAGCAGATGAAGTTATGTTTCCACGTTCTTGAAATAGTTATGACCAACTTCCGGGTCAGGATTCCCATTGAAGGTTTGGATTTAGTTCCTTCGAAGAGACTTGTAATGGTACTTAACACCATGTTGTTGGGCTCTAGTGGAAACTTATCGGCATTCACATTTGGGTTTACAAACCCTTGTAGTGTTGCAGTCACGATGGTGGCAATAGTCATCATGTCTTCTTGCCTAAGGTTAAACCTCGATGGTGGTCAATGGAGGTTCTCGTTTTCATTTTTGTTGTGGTTGGCGTAGCGAGAGTTACAAATTTTTCTTCCTCTTATTTCTTATAATAAATAGAATGAAAATGCTTAAAATCATAATAGTGGTAAAAAAAAATCAAAGTTACACTATCAGACAAAAAAAAATAAGATTTGGGATGGGCAAATTTTTTGTAGACTTTCCAAAAGTGGCAATCTTAAATTTTTTTAGCACAGATTGGAAGTATGGGGTAACAGACAGATTCGAGCTTTGAGACCTCTATGCGAAGATATATATTATTAAAATGTTCCCACAAATGGCAAGCATCTTGAATTTGGAATTCTAAATGATGGAATATGAATTTTATTTTTTTCTGGAACGATTCGAATAGGAAGACATTGGGTTTTTGCAAAGTCAAATTTTGTCTATCAAACTCCCAGCTGGATTATGAACCCGATGACTTTGAAATCAGTTAAATGTCACGTCCCCAGGGCCGAGGCATATAAGGCATCTGACATTGTTTAACAATATAGATTGAACACAATAACACTCGTAGCAAATAGCCAAAAACAGTGTAATTCATTAAAAAAAAAAACATTGTCTTTACACATACTGAATACGAATAAAAAAGAAAGATGTTCTTACAAAGAAATTGCGAGATGTGGAAGATGATATGAATGAATTATAAACTTGAAATTAAGGACTTGATCTTCGTAACTCTGGATTTCTTCACCAGTCCCAGAATTGATCATGTTATGTATATTCTACACGTTCTTCATTATTATCTGAGGAAGGACGTACTTATGCATATACATATCTTTTAGAAGGATTATGATACATAATAGAATTCAAACATAATGGAATAATCGGAACTTATGACTTATCATATCAGACACACAAAATATATTAGAAAAGAGTCATATGAGAACCTATCGACATAACCTTATCAGATCATATAAAAAAAATCACATTCTAATGATAATGGGTTACCCTTGATCTTGGGTTCCTTCTAAGGTCTTATCCTGCAAATTGGCTCCATATGGGACATTTTCCCATATGGGACTTTTTCCCGCATCTAGTCTCCCTTTGGAGCCTCTTCTCATAGATAGGGTCTCTCTAAGGCATTTTCTCTCACAGATTTTTCCGATGCACTATATGCGAATCATATCAAACAGACATATCACATCAAAACGAAAGAGATAACGAATTGTAACAACACAGATGGATAAAAGCAGATGAAATAACAAAATGACTCGAAGACGAAACAAACATATCAAATTGAAACTTAACTAAGGAATGCATATCATATGGAAATACTAAAAAAGAAAAATCATATTGTAATTGATCAAATTTTAAATCATAACATAACATTTTAAAACATACTTAAGCACAATCACAAAGAAGAAAGTGTGCTAAATATATATACAAAAAAACACACTTACCCCTTGGTTCAAATGTACGATTTGAACTTAACTGATACTTGGGCAAAACTTGGGTCGAACACGGACATCACTTCGGGGTTAACTTGGGCAACATCTGGTCACGATTGGGGAAGCACTTGTACAACACTACAATAGCGTAATGCAGTCTCTATTCTTTGCTTGAAATGGCTGAAGCTTTTGAATGTGATTTTATTAGATGTTGTGGGTTTCTCTATTTTTAGACCTCCAATGGTGAAGTGAAATGTCACTCAATTCATTGTCATCTATCTCACCTTAGATATCATTATTATATGGTCATTAACCTCCTCTAAAAGGCGCGTCTTCATGATCATTAACCTCCAATTAAAAGCCTTTATTCGTGGTCATTAACCTAGTATTAAAAGAAATTATTCAAGCAAATAAATGACATAATGTAGCCTTTAATCTCTATTATCACATCTTAATCACCATTATTTGGTGGTTACAATCTCACAAAACAATATTTCAAACATCACGTTTCAATTGTTTTATCCAGCAGGAATACTTATTGCATCCAACAGACTGTTAACGAATGAGTTTATTGATAAAAAAATGTTACTAACTTGTTATAGATCTAATTACTACTAGCACATAACAAATTATACTTTAAAAATATTTTATATATGCTATGAAACTTGAGCGTGCATAATTTTGTGGATAAAAACATATTATATATAAGAAAAAATCACAAAAATCATCATGCATGTAAGTGGTCGCATTTGGTTTTTAGGCTGAAGCAAATAGTGGTCTATTTGGTTATCGAACTTGCAAGTAGTTAAATACTGTTTTTAATCTAATAAGGAAAAAAATTACCATTTTGATCATGTATATTTGTTTATTTACTATTTTTTTCCTCTACCTTATCAAATTTCAACTAAAATACTTTAACTTCATCATTTTTGAAATTTTAGTTTTTTTCTTATATAGTGTGTTGGGTGTAATAATTGTTCATGCTTGATAGAGCAATCGAACCGTGGTGCTTGAGCTACTGTGCGTTTTAAATATTTGAGTTGCAATATTACTACAAGCTATAACTTTTGGTAAAGCGGCGAGCGTTCGATCTTACTAGCACAGATGAATCATTTCAACAATTTTAATTTTTTACTTATATAGTATTGATGTGATGCCAATTCAGTTCTGACACGATGCTCATGTTACGCTAACCTATTGCGTGATTTAGTTATTTATCTGAAAAACGTGATGAATTTAGTGGGGTGTATTCAATTCAGAGTTTTGATGACTTTTAATGATTTTTTTAAATGATAGACTTTTATGGATTTGATAAATTTTTATTGACTTTTATGGAATCTCACAGATTTATAAACAGATTTATGTGGATTTATGTAGACTGTTTTGCAAGATTTTTATAGACTTTTGTAAATTTTTTTTTATAGAATTTTATAATTTTTGTACTTAACTATAACATGTGATTTTTTATTAATTTCTTTGAACCAATAATTAATTGACATATATAACATATTCAATTTGAAATTATTTTTAATATTTATATTAATAAATAAATTTACTTATTTAAAAGTTAAATCGTTTAATCCTTACATGTATATATATGTGGGTTTATATGCATGTTTGTAAATTTTTTAAAATACATCAATTGATTAACATGTAATCTTATTTTTAAATTGATAATATAAATGTAAAAATAATATTATTTATTATTGTGTGAATATAATTTTGTATAAAAATATCATAGCTTACATATTAATTAAAAATACGAAAATGAATTTAAAAAATCATTGTTGTTACGAAACTATTCAATTATTAAGAATTAAACAACATTTTTTTTTATCATCTTTTATTATTATTGAATATTACATTAATTTGTATAAATCATAAATTAAAAATCACAAAATCAATTCTATAATTCAAAATTTCCCCGTGTTATTAAAATAAAAAATTATTAAATGAACAATCAGCCAAAAAATGAAAAATTTGAAAAAGAAAAATGAAAATATATATAGGGATACACTTCGAAAATTTGAGAGAGTAATAGAAATAGATGAGAGGAGAGAAGATATGAAGATATGTGATGTGAAGCGACAGAGAGAGAGTTAGAAGTTTTAAAAATCCATTCAAATCTTTGGGGTGAACCAAATACAATTTTTTACAATTTGTAGTTGTACCTTAGGCTTTAATGTTTGTATGTCAATGAATTCCATGGAGTTATTAAAAGTCCATGAAAAATTTGAATACCTGTAGACTTTTATAGAGTTTATAAAAGTCAATGTTGAATACCACTTGACTTTTTAAAACTCCATGAAAATCTATTTTGAATACCACAAGACTTCTATAGAGTATGTAAAAGTCTTGATTGAATACCTCTAGATTTTTAAAATCTACAAAAGTCATTAAAAGTCCATAAATTTCCCACGTTGAATACACCCCCCTTAATTTTGAATGAAGTTTTTGTGCTGAAAACACAGCGACTAAATCTTCTACATGTCCTATGATAATATCTGCATTGATTAAACTTATAAATAATCATTGATATACTTGGACTCGAATCTATTGACATTAACATTTTTAACACTTTCCGATGTACCTAGCTCGCTAAAAGAAGCAATAACAACCAAGCTTTCTTCGTAAAGAAAGACTTTTTATATTTGAAATGACAACTTGCTCGCGCATATGAATCCATTAATTGTAACTAGGCCAAACACAATGTTCCTCTGTCTCATCTGTGTCATTTTTTATATAAATTAATGGGGTTATGTTGAATTTAATAACGTACTGAAAGTCATGAATGATGGCCCATTTTTCAATTCAAATTTGATGACTAAGTCAAAAAGATGAGGTTTGATTGTTAGCTTGCTGTCGTTGAATCTTTTGAGCATTTTCACATGGAAAATGGAAGTTGACTGAGATGTAATGAACTGATTTTAAGTTAAATATACATAGTAAAATAACATGAAATGTTTCGATGTAGAAAAAGGCCGAGAATATATGTCTGATTGTGTTGTAATTATATTTTCAACAATTTATTTGAAACTGTGAACTAAACAAAATTGAGTGGGATGTTCTTGAAAGTTTGTACGTGGAAAACTGTATAACATAAAGTGATATACGATGGACTTGTTATTTGCTATCAAGCAAAGGAAATAGGTCAAGGCAACTTAACTAGGGACAACTCTTACACTATATTATAGGATATGGAGATGGTGGTGACTTGGTCTTGGTGGGTGATCAATGGGATGACGGTCGATAAAAGATGTCAGCATGCGGTGTCGGAGGCGGAGGCGGAGGCGGAGGCGGTGATAGGAGTGGTGGAGGAGGAGACTTGAGAACAAATGCCGGTGGCCGAGGATTAATATAATTACGACTGGGATTGGGGGAAGGAGGAGCAAGCCGAGGTCCTCGACGTCTTAGTGACCCAGAGAGAGTCGACGGTGATGGAATATCTGTTTCTGGCGGAGGAGTGCCGTAAGAACTGTATGGAGGAGGTGGCGCTGATGGAGATTGTGGTGGCGGAGACTCTGGTGCCGGAGGTGGAAGATCGCGCCGTGGATTCATATGGGTTCTGAGGGATGGCGGCGGTTGATCGGAAAGACGCGACTCAGGTAAAATGAAAGGTGGAGGAGAAGGTGAAGTGTAATGGTAAGGTGTTAATTTGAATCTTGGGTTATCGTGATCAGATGTATGGCCAGCCGTGATCGTTAAGCAAAGGATCACCGGATACATGATTATAAGGTGGAACCACCGTGGGAAGTTGGCCGGAGGTGTCATTTTCTACCAGTTTGTTGGTTTTAGGTTTTAGCTGGAAATAAGATCAGTGGCCTTTATAAAACATCAACATTCACGTATGAAGTTTCCTCCCTATTTCTCTTAATAATGGCGGTCAATGTGAAATAAGTAGTTAATGAAACATGAGTGGATAATTGAACCACTAGTACCCTAATCATGTAAAATCACACAAATTATATTTATAAGAATTTATATTGGATTGGGATTGCTGTCACACTCAACCTGCTGATATGTTGACTAAGCACAGTCAAGAACTGCTGCGTCTGGCTGAGGAGAAATCTAGCCGAGGTGGAGAATTGTCGAGTAGAATGCGAAGCTGGAGGGAAAACAAGAAACAGCCGTTGGATGCCTCGGCAGTTAGAATAGGAGGAATTGTTTAACTTTCTTGTTTGTTGCTGTGTATGTACAAGGTTCTGTGATTTCTTTGGCTTAGCTTCAGGGATATAAAGTTCTTATTCGTAACATTTTGAAAGAGTTTCTATGAATAAGCCGTCGGCCCTCTTCTGTTTTTTGTAGAATTAGTGGGGAAGTAGTCTGTTTCCAGCCTTATGAAGCTCGATTTTCTGTACCAACACGAGGAAATCGATAAAGGCCCAGCGAGTTTGAAGTGTTGTGCTAATAGTGTTAGCACACTCTTTGCACTTAACATTCCAACTTACCTAATACTTTCTCAATATATGACCGTTGGGACAGCGAGTTTGAATTATCCTTGCTGGACCAAGATCCTTTATGTCAAATAAGCTTGATACTTGTTCCTTGAATCAATTCAGATATATTGGTAATTCTCGATTGGACATCACTTGGATAGAAGCATTGTACCGACGAAGAACTTATAAGCCGTCTACTTGAAACACTGAAACTTTCTTTCAACTTACAATTGTTCAACTCCAACTTTTTAAAACAATATAATGGGAACTGCGGAATAAATTTATCAAACTCATCCAACTCAAAAATATCCGTCTTAAGCAGGCGAATAATTTTGAGTTTCTTTAAAATAGAAGCCTCGATAATTTGTTATACATTGCAAGAATGACCATGAAAACGAAGAGACTTCGATAGAAACAGATTGATCACCTGACAAATGCAAGCAAAGAGTATGAATTCCCTTTAAACCAACAACATTCAATACCTTGAAACCTACGCACTAAGTTATCCAAAGATCCTCCAAATGAAAACAAGAAGATATCACATGATGGAAAGCACTCCACTCATATTCAAACCCGAAAACTCACAACATTTCAACACCAAAATCCCCAACCATGGTGAATTCCAGACACATTGTGGCAAAACGTAGTCGTTCCCATCTTGATTATCACAGATCAGAAGAGTCAACTGATTCAACTTCTGCATCACCGTGCAGTTTATCCACTAGTCAAGGTGTTTTAGAACCTTTGTGCCACGACTCCTCATATGGCAGATTCTAATATCCAATCTCTCAGTGAATATCGAGCTTTCATAACGACGCTGCATTGTGCGGTCCATGGAATCACAGAAATTTGCTTTAACTAAGAGTTTTTCGCAGCTTATAAACTCGTATTGGTCAAAAACCAATCTGGGGAACGAAGAGTTCCATTGTTTGGACAAGATTCTAGTTTTTGTGGCGTCTTTTTTCCGAAAGCGAGGACAATATCTCCTGTAAAACTTGGTCGGCCAAGTCTCCGAAAGCAAGGGCAATCTCACATACACACGTCACATGCATGGGAGAAAAACTCACATAAAAAAATTTAAGATTTTACTTGATATGGATAAAAACTTTATAGAATATTAAATTGATAGTTAACTTAAAAAGTAGTAAAATAAATTTAATAAAATATAAATAACATTTATTTTCGTGACAAATATGTATAACTTGTTATTATGATGCATTTTCCATAAATGTAAATTTTTCAAAAATATATATTTTTTCGATTGTCGTGCAACTAGATTATCATTATTAAAAAATAATAATAAAAAAATTTTGAGGAGATGACAATTATTTGTTTCCTGGTAACTTTATATTACTAACATTGTTTATTGAAATCATAATAATAAAAATTAAAACAACAATTTAAAATTTTAAATGCATCCGTGTAGATTATATATATGGCAAAAACTTGTGTGAGACGGTCTCACGGGTCGTATTTGTGAGACGGATCTCTTATTTGGGTCAACCATGAAAAAATATTACTTTTTATGCTAAGAGTATTACTTTTTATTGTGCATATGGGTAGGTCGACTCGTCTCACAGATTATAATCTGTGAGACGGTCTCATATGAGACTCACTCTATATATATATATATATATATATATATATATATATATATATATATATATATATATATATATATATATATATGGCATTTAATTTGACCATAATTAATGAATTTTGTAGAAACAATGGGTTGTTTTACTCCAGAAGAAATGAAGATTTGTAATAGAATTAGAGACCGACAATATTTTTGATCTCTAATTTGAGATCGAAGTTAGTAATATCGGTCGTTAAATTTATTGTTGTTTCGTATTATAATTTAATATTATTTTTGTAGCTCGATTTTTATTATGGTCACAAATTGGAGACCGAATATTCATTTAGGTCTCTAAGTTGAGAACGATGTAATATGTCGGTGTCTAATTTGAGACTGAAATATGAAAGTGATATCTAATAAAACTTAAATATTTTTAAATTCCCCCCTAATATTCTTCCACCATCACCCAGTAATCTCTCTAAAACTAAAAAAATTGTTCTTTCAACTCTTCCAACACCATCGGCGCTTGTCGACCGCCTACTACAACACCGTCTTCCATAGCTCCTTCATTCTCTGATTAGAGGCAATTTTCTAAATTTTAGGATTACTTTATATTTCTCCTCTTTTGAGTTTTTTTCCGGAGAAATTGACACACAAGTTCTTGTAATGAAAATCCTTGTTCACGTTTAAATTTTTGACGTTTTGAGTGCTTCGTACTATATGCTACTATAGTTGGTCAAATAAGAAACGTAATGGGGTTGTGAAATAACCAATCTGATATTGGATGTAGTTGGATAGAGATAACTGGCGTTTCTCATGAGTTTCGAGTTGCAGATGTGATCCATCCACAAATAATAGAAATTCAGATCAAGTTAACTGAAATAATGCAAAGAAATGTAATTCTCGTATCAATACATCCATCCCCTCATCGGCTGAACTTTGGAAATTGTTGTTGAAATTCAGCAACCTCAACCGGATGCACCCTCTTTCGCTGAGGCCGCCCCAAGTTTCTATAACACCAAGAAAGGATGGATCTTTTCTGTGTATATTCACATTCTTCTCCATTATTTGTTGTGCCCTTCTTAGATTAAATTTCGGCTACCTTAACACCTCACATCTTTCTTTCAAATCTCGATCGAGCCACTACTTATACACTGGTTTCTCCAGGTAGATAACGTATCAATGCTGGTGGTGGCCTCCCATACACTATCTCAGGAGGAGTCAACTTTGAGGTTGAATTAAAACTCGTATCATAGCAATACTTCGCCCAATGCACCCATTCAGCCCACATTTTAGATTAGTTGGAAACAAGGCAGGCACCTTAAATATGTCTCTACATAGAAACCAAAGCTTAGCTCCACTGGTTTCACCTGGGATTGCTCAAGTAACAACTCGACTTCGAACCTTCCCGACCCCTAGATTTTGGTTGAATATATTGTTGATGCTTCCCATGTTTCATCCAACATTCGACTCAAATGGCACAAAAATTGAGTAAAAAATAAACATATTAATTATATATCTCAGTTTATTAACTCCATTTAATAAATCAATGATTGTCATATCTCACGAACCAACCAATGTCTTACGATATTTCTCTAAAGGCTAACATCCAACCAGCCCAGAATGTAGTATAAAATCTGAGGTAAGCACCTCGAGCCCCAAAATTTTGGGAGAGTTTTTAAAAAATATCAGTATAATATATTATTGTCAACAATGAGCTCATCTCATAAATAATGTTTAATGAGCAGTGATCAATTATGAAAACTTGAAGTCTCACCTTCAATTTATGTTTTTTAATCTCACTCATATACATTCAAGAAGAATGAATAATTAATCTGAAATACCTCTCTCATGAGTTCCCGCCAAAAAACAAATCGTCGACTATATATTATATGACGATCAAACCCGTTATTGCTCGTTTTATATGTCTATCTATCCATGTTAGGCGATTTTCTGACACTTGGATGCATAATCTTTGCGATATATGAAAAGTTGCATCTGCCAAAAGGATTATTTTCAAGTTGAAGTTGCTCGAAACTTATCTCCGATAAACTAAGTTACAAGAAAAACTAAATTGGCTTGGCTATGTTATTGATCAAGAAAAAAATGATCGATAAAATTGATTATGCAAAGTTAATCAATATTTTCGCTTCCAAAACTATGAGAGAAGCAATATTTAACTGACAATGTACTGGTTCGAAAGCTGAATTTCATATTTTGTTTGGATGATCTTAGCTATATTAGTTTATTATAACATATTTTGTCTATATTTCATTTATATAATTCATTATACTTATACTATCTTATTTATCGATGAAAAATATATATGAATATTAAACTTTAAAAACATCATTTTTTGTGTTCGTCTCAGCATATATGGTTATCAGTTGATAATTTTGAAAGATATATTATTTATAATATTTAAAAAATTATAATTTTTTAATTTTTTTGGTTGGTTAGCTAGTTTAACCTGTGACTCGTGACGGGTTGGGGTTTTTCCCAAGGACGGAGCCACTTTAAGGCCCACCCAGGTTGGTTGTAGCCCGAGCAAACCTTTTTTATTTTTATTTTTTATATTGAGATTTTGGTCCAAATTTATATTTAGACAGTGTAGTTTAAATAGAAAATAAAGACGAATGCATAAAAGTAAATTTTTTGTATTTAGCTCAGATAGCTTAAGTGAAAAAAATTAAGACAGGGCTCAATAAAATTAATATTTTAGTCCAAAAAAATTAATTGCTATGAAGTTAATTGACCTGTATTATTTTTTATTTTTCATAAATAAAAAAAATAATCGAGTAGTGTTAGATTTCTGCCTCCGTCGCTTGTTTTTCCATCCCGCCAAGTTGGCCGAAGTAAGGGTGTCAATTTGGGTGGGTTGGGTCGGATTGATTATGTAGAACCCGTAACTTAGACTACGTATAAGCCATGCATAATTTCTAGTAATCAAATTAAAATGATTTTTATTGCATGAGTATTTAAATTCTTTTCTTTAAATTTATTTATTTTACGCAGTAGTTTAATTGTTACCTTTTCAATTAAATAAGTGAGGCCGGACTGGAGATGGAGTATTGAGATATGCTAATAAAGACTCATTTAAGAAGTGGTAATTTAGCATGTTCATTTCATTAAATTATGTTTAATTATATTTATGTATTTTATGCATAATTCATGCATGATGGAATTTAGTTCATGAAATTTTAAAAGTTCGTGCATTAAGATTTTTAAGTTGCATTTCACGTTCGAACGAGGATCGGAGACGAGAAAATTTTCAGAAAATTATTTTATTACATGATTTATTTTTATAAATTAAGTTAAAGCATTTTTAAGTGTATTTCACAAAAATAGGAAATTTTTTGGGTGTTTTTACCCGTAAGATTTTTATTTTTTATCGGTACGCAAATTTTATCGAATCGGAGGACTTTTTAATGGTTCGGCTATTATTTTCAAAATCTTTCCAACTCGAAATATTTTTTGGGAGCGGGTTTGAGCTTAATGGGCCTACTTTTGAGTTTATAGGGCTTAATTATCTTTTAATCTTTTAAATAAACAATTTAGGCCCATAAACTATTTTGTTATCTATATAATTAAGCCCTTAAGCACCATTAACCCTAAACCTAATCCCAACATAGCCGACACCCCCATTCAGAACCTCTCACCCTCGGTTTCAGAGCCTCCATAGCAGCAAGCCTTCGGTTAAGCATTTTCTTGCAACAAAATTCTCCGGTGCTTCCCCGTTGCCCATCTCTTCGCCGTTCTTGCGTGGAATTCATCTAAGGCACGCTAGGTATCTTCCTTTCTCGGCATACACGCTATATATATATATATATATATATATATATATATATATATATATATATATATATTTTACGCTGATGTGCTGTCTTGGCCGATAGTTTCTTGTTCATGCATGTAAAACCATTGTTTCCTTGGGTTATCACGTTTCTGTACAAAGAACCTGTTTCCCCCTCACGTTTTCTGATATATTGTTGCAAGGGGACTGCTGTATTAGGTGGTCAGGGGCCCTTACAGACCAGGAGTGTGAGGTGTAGGTGCTGGAGTGTGAGGTGATCGGGTTTGGGTGAGATCGAGAGGGGTGTGCAGATCGGGTGTTTTAGTGTAGTGGTTTCGGTCCGTTGTTTCTTTCTCACCAGCCGTGCGAGGGCCCTCTCCAGCCCTGGACCAGACCCTTTTGGATCTGAGTCAGTGTATAGAATGGCTAGAGCCATGATGAAAAGCAGGGAACAAGCGATCCAATTAAGGAGAAGCGAATTGGTTCGGTAGGAGCTTTTTGGTGGGTCTCGGTTCTTAGGGGCCAGTCGTGTGCATGGGGCTGGTGATGTTGGTTCAGGGGTGTTCCTTGGTGTCTGGTTTAGGCCTACAGTAGGTGGGTTCATGGCTGGGACGAAGGATTAGCGTGAGGTGTGAGTTTGTGAGGGAAAGGTGTGTGTGAGGTGGCTAGAAAAGAGAGGACCGAGAGTTTTGGCATTTTGGGAAATTTTAGCCGTGGGTTTAAGGGTCTAGTGATAGTGTTTTAGGATTTATTAAAGTTTTTTTTAAGGTATAGTATAAGTTGGAGAAAATTTGGTTAAGTTTCGGTTCGATTCGGGTTAAAACCGGGACCTCGGTCCAAGTTTTAAAACAAATAGACTAAGTTGGTTTTTGGTTTTTGAGCTCGAGTTTACGACTAGGAATACTTATAAAAATGTTTTGGGATATTTTAAGGAGTTTGGTAAGCTTCGGGTCAATTTTAGAGGTCCAGGGGTCAAATGGTAATTTTCGGGTTTCCAGGGGCAAAATGGTAATTTTGCACCCGGAGTGAGATTTTAGTCCTAGCAGCGCCCTGAGCACGAATCATAATATTTTTAAATGTTCATGCATCACGTTTACGATTTTTACGCTATTATAATAATTATGGTGCATGCTTAATTTAAAGGAATTAAGTGAGCAAGAAAAGAGCACTCCGTCTCCGCCGCGTCGCATCGTTATTTTATTTGTTTTCTGTCAAAACAAACTAAGGCATGTTTATATCTTCTTTCACTCTTCAATCAAGTCATATAGGTATTTTTAATTATCGCAAGTACATGATTTTAATGCAAGAAGATCAAAATTGTTCATATTTAATGATGTTATCTAATTATAGTACGTGAAAAAATATTCATTTTGAGATTTATGCGATATTGCTTGTGGTCACTTTAATTTCAGTATTAAATCCGGTCCCCAGTATCGGTCCGGTCACCAGTTACTGGTTAGTTCAGTTGTTTCACCCAGTATTGTGGCAGTAGTCTGATCAGACGTAAATCCGATCCCCAGTATCGGTCCGGTCCTCAGTATCGGTCAGCTCAGTTCAGTTCAGTTCAGGGACCACTTGCGTAGACCATAATCTCACCAGAAAATCATTACAAGCTATTTCAGTACAGGGCTCCAAGGAGCAAACATTTTTACTATGATTTTTCAGTTCAGTTATGCACGTATTATAATTGCTCATGACAAATTATTTTCACGTATGCCTCATGACATGATATTTTTATCCCATGCAAATTTTACTATATTATTTACTCGTTATTTACGATATATGCATGTTGAGTCTTTAGACTCACAAAACTTGATTGTTGTAGGTACTGATGATGTCGGGATCGAGGGCGGGGACCAGTGAGCTAGCTTGGATCGGCAGTAGTGGCACCCGAGGACCTCAGTTTCAGCACTTGCCATTTTATTTTTGATGCTCAAATATTTTATTAGTTGTTGAACGCTTTAACTTGTTATTTTGGCAAGTAATAATTTCTTCCGCTGCAATTTTTGAACATTAGACTGTATTTATCAGTTTATTTCGTGAATGAGGCATCTTAATTATTTTAAAAAGAAATTTTTTAATTTTTCCGCAAATTTTCAAAGTAAGGATTTTAGGCCTTTACAGTTGGTATCAGAGCAGGGTTTCTTGTAAAGGGTTGCACTACTACTGACCGCGAGAAGCTCACGAAGTCACGTCTTCATTCTGTAAGTTTTACATTTACGCATTTCATTTGAAGCATGAATTATTTTCAGCAGCATGATTTCATGAGATATTTCTTCCGCCCAGATTTTTATTGCTCAGTATTTAAATTTAAATTAATGATGGAATTATGCATGTTAGTTACGTATTGGTTATGTATGGAACAGTATGCCTCCTAGACGCCAGGTTGGACGCCCGAGAGGTGGTGGTGTACACCGTCATGAGGACGGGAATGATCAGAGACAAGAGAGGCAGGGACCTCCACCCCCTCCACCCCCTCCTCCTGATATGAATGCCCAGATGTTAGCTGGGATGAACCAGTTCTTCGCACAGTTTGCGGGGAACAATGCCGTTGTGGCAGCTAGGCCGACCGGGCCTGAGGCGACTTATGAGAGATTCATGAAGATGCGTCCTAAGGAGTTTTCAGGGACGACGGACCCCATGATTGCCGAGGGCTGGATCAAGTCCCTCGAGGTTATCTTTGAGTTTATGGAGCTTGGAGATACAGACAGAGTACGCTGTGCCACCTATCTGTTCAGTGGAGATTCCCGCTTATGGTGGGAAGGAGCGTCAGTAGCCCTGAACTTGGCTACGCTGACTTGGACACGCTTCACAGAGGTATTTTACTCCAAATATTTTACTGATGAGGTGCGTTCACATTTGACCAGGGAGTTCATGACCCTGAGACAGGGAGAGCTGACTGTTACGGAGTTTGTCCGTAAGTTTGAGAGGGGCTGCCATTTCGTGCCCCTGATTGCGAATGATGCGGGTGCCAACCTGAGGCACTTTCTTGATTGACTACGGCCGATCTTGCGTCGTGATGTTAGGGTGGCTGGCCCTACTACCTATGAAGTTGTTGTTTCTAGAGCTCTGGCTGCAGAGCAGGATCTGATCGACATTGAGAGGGATCACTTGGGGAAGCGACCAGTTCAGCTACCACACCGCCCTCCTCCTCAGCAGCATCAGCATCAGCACAAGAGGCCTTTTCACGGCCCGCCCAGATTCAGAGGAGGACCTCAGCAGCAGCAACATCAGCAGCAGCAGGGACGTGTTGTCCCGAGGATCTTTGAGCACCCAGTCTATCCCAAGTGCTCACACCGCCATCCTGGAGCATGCATGTTTGGCTCAGGAAAATGTTTTAAGTGTGGCAGCACAGACCACGTGCTGAGGCAGTGCCCCCGGAAGAATCTGCCTACTCAAGGCAGAGTTTTTGCTCTCCAGGCTGCGGAGACGAACCCCGATACCATGTTGATGACAGGTACTTTACAGCTTTAAGTCTACTTTTGCATTCCAATGTTTTGGGAATCGGGATTTAGATTTTGAACTTATAATTGCGATAGGACAGCATGCTCTACTTAGCATTATTTTCGGGTTTTAGTTAGAAGAACTGTGACCTTTGCATGTCTATAAGCTTAGCTCTTGTGATATTTGGTTTCAACTTAGTGATTCGAACTTTCAGGGAGAATTTTCATTGCTGGCTCAGCTACCAAAGCCCTGATAGATTCAGGGGCTACCCATTCATTTATTTCAGAGGTTTGTTGCCTTCAGGCGAAGAGATGGCAACCACCAATGTGATACGAGACATAGATATGGAGCTCCATGGCAATCTTGTCTATGCGGATCTTATAGTGCTGCCGATGCCAGAGTTTGACATCATTCTGGGGATGGACTGGATATTGCGAAACAGAGTTTTGATCGATTTTCAGTGGAGATCTATTCTAGTCCGACCGCCTGGGATGACACAGTTCTTATTTGAGCCGGACAGGTACTTTCCCTTACCACGCATTATTCCTTATGTCCAGGCTAGGAAACTCATGCATAGAGGGTGTCGAGCATTTTTAGCGACTTTTATATCTGTCCCCGAGGCACCCAGTCAGTCAGCTTCAGATGTCCCAGTTGTCAAAGATTTTCTAGACGTTTTTCCGGAAGACGTCTCGGGTATGCCACCTGAGAGAGAGGTGGAGTTTTCTATTGAGCTTATGCCAGGTACGGCTCCGATCTCCAAAGCACCGTACCGACTAGCACCGATAGAGATGGCAGAGATTAAGAAGCAGATTCAGGAACTTCTTGACAAGGAGTTCATTCGCCCAAGTTTTTCACCATGGGGCGCGCCAGTCTTATTTGTGAAGAAGAAGGATGGCTCTATAAGACTTTGTATTGATTACCGGGAGTTGAACAGGGTTACAGTGAAGAACAAGTACCCACTTCCGCGGATTGAGGATCTATTTGATCAGTTGCAGGGAGCTTCGGTGTTCTGCAAGATAGATATGCGTTCCAGTTATCACCAGTTGAGGGTCAGAGATGCTGATGTTTCCAAGACTGCTTTCAGAACTCGTTACGGCCACTATGAGTTCCTTGTGATGCCGTTCGGTCTGACGAATGCGCCAGCGATCTTCATGGATCTCATGAATCGCGTATTTCAGCCGTATCTTGACCAGTTTGTGATAGTATTCATAGACGACATTCTCGTCTACTCGAAGAATCAGGAGGATCACAACCGACATCTGACCACAGTGTTGCAAACCTTGCAGAAGCACAAGCTATTCGCGAAGTTCAGTAAGTGCGAATTTTGGTTAGAGAAGGTGGCGTTCTTAGGCCACATTGTCTCCAGCAGTGGCATTGAGGTAGACCCAGCGAAAGTTGCCGCAGTCAGAGATTGGGTTGTGCCGCAGAATGCATCAGAAATCCGCAGTTTTCTTGGGTTAGCAGGATATTATCGGAAGTTTATTAAGGGATTCTCATCTATTGCCGTTCCACTCACATCATTGACCAAGAAGAATGCTAAATTTGTGTGGAGCGAGGAGTGTCAGAAGAGCTTCGATACTTTGAAGCAAGCTCTTACCTCAGCACCAGTTTTGGTCGTGCCATCAGGGCCCGGTGAGTTTGTCCTTTATACCGATGCTTCGAAGCTCAGGTTGGGCGCTGTATTGATGCAGCATGGGAAGGTGATAGCTTATGCTTCTCGACAGCTGAAAATCCATGAGAAGAACTACCCTACCCATGATCTAGAGTTAGCTACCGTAGTTTTTGCTCTGAATATTTGGAGGCACTATCTGTATGGGGAGAAGTGTCAGATCTTTACCGACCACAAGAGCCTCAAGTATTTCTTTACGCAGAAGGAGCTGAATATGCGTCAGAGGCGTTGGTTGGAGCTTGTGAAGGACTATGAGTGCGACATTAGCTACCACCCAGGTAAAGCTAATGTAGTTGCGGATGCATTGAGTAGAAAAGTCGCAGTGATGGCTCACTTGACGATTCAAAGACCTCTTCAGACTGAGATGCAGAGGTTTGATCTCGAGACTTATCCTCGAGGTAGAGTTCCCCGTCTATCTACCTTGACCATTCGGTCCTCTCTTCTTGACCGTATTCGCAGTGGGCAGTCAGCAGATGAGCAATTGGCACAGTGGAAGAAGAGAGACGAAGCCAAGGGCAGTGTCTTGTATTCAGTCAGCGATGGTATTGTGAGATACCGAGACAGGATGTGGGTTCATAGCAGTGGTTCTATCCGAGCAGATATCCTATCAGAGGCCCACATGTCCCCATACTCCATACATCCAGGGAGTACGAAGATGTACAAAGATCTGCAGTTGTTGTATTGGTGGCCTGGTATGAAGAAAGACATCAGACGATTTGTATCCGAGTGTCTGACTTGCCAGTTAGTGAAGGCGGAGCATCAAAGACCAGCAGGTTTGCTCAAGCCTCTTCCTATTCCCGAGTGGAAGTGGGAGAACGTTACTATGGATTTTGTGGCTGGATTGCCGAAGTCAGCCAGGGGATCGAATGCTATTTGGGTGATTGTAGATCGTCTTACCAAATCAGCGCACTTCTTGCCTATTAAGACGACTTTCACCATGGTTCAGTATGCGGAGTTGTATAACCGGGAGATAGTCCGACTTCATGGTATTCCAGTTTCTATCGTGTCTGACAAAGATCCCAGATTTACTTCCTCGTTTTGGAAGAGCTTACATTCGACCATGGGTACGAAGTTGTTGTTTAGCACAGCTTTCCACCCACAGACAGATGGTCAGTCAGAGCGAGTCATTCAGATTTTAGAGGATCTCCTCCGAGCTTGTGTTATTGATTTCTCT
Organism: Primulina eburnea; assembly: GCF_022965805.1. Classification (NCBI taxonomy): domain Eukaryota; kingdom Viridiplantae; phylum Streptophyta; class Magnoliopsida; order Lamiales; family Gesneriaceae; genus Primulina; species Primulina eburnea. The sequence continues at coordinate 4,151,901 of NC_133117.1, read as the reverse complement.
GGGAGTTGGGAGTCGAATTTGCCGTTGGTAGAATTCACCTATAACAACTGTTTCCAATCCTCTATAGGTATGGCTCCGTATGAAGCACTTTATGGCCGTAAGTGTAGATCTCCTGTTCATTGGGATGAAGTAGGAGAGAGAGCAGAATTGGGTCCAGAAATTATTCAGCAGGCTGCAGATGTAGTAGTCAAGATCCGTGATAGGATGAGGACTGCTCAGAGTCGACAGAAGAGTTATGCGGACCAGCGGAGGAGAGATTTAGAGTTTGCAGTGGGCGATCATGTTTTTGTGAAGGTGGCACCTATGAAGGGTGTCATGCGATTTGGGAAGAAGGGGAAGCTCAGTCCGAGATTTATTGGGCCATTTGAGATCCTTGACAGAGTTGGGACGCTAGCTTATCGTGTGGCTCTTCCGCCGAATCTGGCCGGAGTACACAATGCTGAGGAAGTACATGGCGAATCCTTCGCATGTCTTGAACTTCGAGCCGTTGCAGCTTACTCCAAACTTGTCTTATGAGGAGAGACCAGTGCAGATCTTAGACAGACAGGAAAAGAAACTCCGGAACAAATTGGTACAGCGAGTCAAAGTCAAATGGCTTAACCATTCAGAGGAGGAAGCTACATGGGAGTCTGAGCCAGAGATGAGGAGTCCCTATCCAGAGCTATTCGGTGAGTTTTAATTTCGAGGACGAAATTTATTTTAAGGGGGGGAGGATTGTAGAACCCGTAACTTAGACTACGTATAAGCCATGCATAATTTCTAGTAATTAAATTAAAATGATTTTTATTGCATGAGTATTTAAATTCTTTTCTTTAAATTTATTTATTTTACGCAGTAGTTTAATTGTTACCTTTTCAATTAAATAAGTGAGGCCGGACTGGATATTGAGCATTGAGATAAGCTAATAAAGACTCATTTAAGAAGTGGTAATTTAACATGTTCATTTCATTAAATTATGTTTAATTATATTTATGTATTTTATGCATAATTCATGCATGATGGAATTTAGTTCATGAAATTTTAAAAGTTCGTGCATTAAGATTTTTAAGTTGCATTTCACGTTCGAACGAGGATCGGAGACCGGAAAATTTTCAGAAAATTATTTTATTACATGATTTATTTTTATAAATTAAGTTAAAGCATTTTTAAGTGTATTTCACAAAAATAGGAATTTTTTTGGGTGTTTTTACCCGTAAGATTTTTATTTTTTATCGGTACGCAAATTTTATCGAATCGGAGGACTTTTTAATGGTTCGGCTATTATTTTCAAAATCTTTCCAACTCGAAATATTTTTCGGGAGCGGGTTTGAGCTTAATGGGCCTACTTTTGAGTTTATAGGGCTTAATTATCTTTTAATCTTTTAAATAAACAAGCCTTCGGTTAAGAATTTTCTTGCAACAAAATTCTCCGGTGCTTCCCCGTTGCCCATCTCTTCGCCGTTCTTGCGTGGAATTCATCTAAGGAACGCTAGGTATTTTCTTGCTCGGTTCGATTCGGGTTAAAACCGGGACCTCGGTCCAAGTTTTAAAACAAATAGACTAAGTTGGTTTTTGGTTTTTGGGCTCGAGTTTACGACTAGGAATACTTATAAAAATGTTTTGGGATATTTTAAGGAGTTTGGTAAGCTTCGGGTCAATTTTAGAGGTCCAGGAGTAAAATGGTAATTTTCGGGTTTCCAGGGGCAAAATAGTAATTTTGCACCCGGAGTGAGATTTTAGTCCTAGCAGCGCCCTGAGCACGAATCATAATATTTTTAAATGTTCATGCATCACGTTTACGATTTTTACGTTATTATAATAATTATGGTGCATGCTTAATTTAAAGGAATTAAGTGAGCAAGAAAAGAGCACTACGTCTCCGCTGCGTCGCATCGTTATTTTATTTGTTTTCTGTCAAAACAAACCAAGGCATGTTTATATCTTCTTTCACTCTTCAATAAAGTCATATAGGTATTTTTAATTATCGCAAGTACATGATTTTAATGCAAGAAGATCAAAATTGTTCATATTTAATGATGTTATCTAATTATAATACGTGCAAAAATATTCATTTTGAGATTTATGCGATATTGCTTGTTGTCACTTTACTTTCAGTATTAAATCCGGTCCCCAGTATCGGTCCGGTCACCAGTTACCGGTTAGTTCAGTTGTTTCACCCAGTATTGTGGCAGTAGTCTGATCAGACGTAAATCCGATCCCCAGTATCGGTCCGGTCCCCAGTATCGGTGAGCTCAGTTCAGTTCAGGGACCACTTGCGTAGACCATAATCTCACCAGAAAATTATTACAAGCTATTTCAGTACAGGGCTCCAAGGAGCAAACATTTTTACTATGATTTTTCAGTTCAGTTATGCACATATTATAATTGCTCATGACAAATTATTTTCACGTATGCCTCATGACATGATATTTTTATCCCATGCAAATTTTACTATATTATTTACTCGTTATTTACGATATATGCATGTTGAGTCTTTAGACTCACTAAACTTGATTGTTGTAGGTACTGATGATGTCGGGATCGAGGGCGGGGACCAGTGAGCTAGCTTGGGTCGGCAGTAGTGGCACCCGAGGACCTCAGTTTCAGCACTTGTCATTTTATTTTTGATGCTCAAATATGTTATCAGTTGTTGAACGCTTTAACTTGTTATTTTGGCAAGTAATAATTTCTTCTGCTGCAATTTTTGAACATTAGACTGTATTTATCAGTTTATTTCGTGAATGAGGCATCTTAATTATTTTAAAAAGAAAATTTTTAATTTTTCCGCAAATTTTCAAAGTAAGGATTTTAGGCCTTTACAGATCAATAGTATTATTCAAAAATTGTTTAACCCGAACTCAACCCAATTAACCTGATTTCGAATTTTTTTAAAAAAAATAAATAAAATTCAAAAAAAATAATATTTTAATTTAAATACATGATAACAAAATCTCATTCACATATATGATTTGAATTTGAAAGTCTAATTGTAGAAAAATAAAATATATTACTAAATCAAATAAACAATTGTTTAGAAAATAAAAAAATATTCAAAATAAATATTAAATTATGAAAATTTATGATATAAATACACAATAAATTTTTTTTCAGACATACAATATATAAAAATGTAGGCAATATTTATTAATTATATTTTTTTAAAAAAATTAAAATTTTCGGGTCAATTTGGGTCAACGACCTGTACCAACCTAATCCGATCATTTTTTTGGTCAGCTATCGGGTCCAACCAGATCTTACCCGAACCCGAAACCCCAAACTCAAACCTGATTTTTTGGGTTGAATCTTATCGGATTGGTGGGTCGTGTCTGACACTACAAAAAAAAGTGTTTCTAGAAGCGGTTTTTGAGGAGCACTTCTAAAACCGCTCGTGCAAACTGAACAACAAAATCGATTTTACTTAAACCGTTCATATTTCCTTACTTTTAGGAGTTGTCGCATAACCGCTTTAGTTGCGCAATTTTTAGTACCGATTTATATCAACCGCTGCAATAAATTGCTCCTATTGATATAGGTGTTAGGACCATTTTGGAAACTATTCTAATTGAATATTTTTAACAGCTGATACCCTTGTGAGGAGCGATTTTGCAAACGGTGGTACAAGTACTTCTATAAGATATAAGGTCATCAATAAGAGGAGCGATTTTGCAACCGGTGGTACAAGTGCTAGAGCAGGTAAAAACTGATCTTAAAATTTAAAAAAACCGCTTCTGTTAGAGTATTTTTGTAGTGTGATTTTGACATCCCTATTGGCTAGGCCGTTTGATAGCTCTAATTGGATATGTAGATAATCCATTTTACCGTGGTGAAAACTTACTCAACATGGGCAAATAGTGAGTTGAAGATAATTTTGAAAATTTGTGTTGAATCTCTTGATGTATCATTTTTTCGAACCAATTTATCCATATAAAAATTATATGATTTGTATTTAATTTATGTGATACTCCATCTTGAAATGAAAGAGATTACATGATTGTGCATGTATGAGACTATACAACTGAGAAAACCATAAAAATATTTGATAGGCACTACTCATATCAATAATGTGTATCTCTTCTCAGGAGTTCATTACTTGCTTGATTGAGAAAATTTTGGGATATGTGACACTATGAGAAGTTTTCCAAGGTGCATATGAGTGAGAACATAAACACACTGTAAAGACTTTTGTTATTACAGTGGACATGATCGTTGAATATGAGACGTTACAATTTAGTCCACCTTATTTCAAAATCCTGGTTTCACCGCTTATCAACTCAACAAAATTAACAAGTATTCATAGATCATATTAAGGTAAAACCTATCTCATTTTTTATTTTTTATTTTTGGCAACTTGATTATATAGATTATATATATAGTCTAAACTTGTGATCAATATTAGTTTTATTAACATAAAGTAAATAAGTGTCGAGTTGATAAAGTGGACACAAAGCCAACTTAGTGCTGCACCAAAACCAGTCTTTATAACAATTAAAAACATAATAATCCCATTGTAGAGATTATTGAAATATTAGATCACTAATTAATAATAATATTAAATGGCCATAATTAAATAGAAAATTGCAAATGGTTTTTATTAATTTTTTTCCAGTTACGTGCGTGCTTAACGACCATATATGTTTCATATATAATTTAAGTAAAATTTATAATAATTATTGAATAATATTTTGCTCTTGTGATTAGATGCTTCAAGTGTGAAAATGAGTTGCATTTTTAAATTTCATTTGTTTTTGTCTATGCGAGAAAATTAATCACCGACTTTAGAGAATGGGGTACACAAAACGTGTTTACAAGTGGTTACTTAATAATAATATTATTTAATTATGTGTATAATCCTTGAGTCATAGATATTTATATTTTTAATTTTATATAAAATAACTGACTCATAATATAGACAAAACAGTATTTTGATATAATTTTTAGAATCTCCAAAATTTCTATCTTTCTTTTTTTTTAGTCCTTATTTCTTTTTTTCAGAAAAATTAAATTCATGTAAAAAAATCTGATTTTTTTTATTAAAAATAGAAAATATTAATGCAATTGTAATTTCAACTTTTGTAACTTTACATGTTGTTCAATTTTAAAAAATTAAAGCAGGGACTTATAAAAGTATTTTTTTTTTCTTAATTCGAATGCTCGTGATATCTATTTGGTTAATGCACATTCACAATCATAATTTTTTTTTATGTAAGTTACAGCATAATTTATCATTTATTTTTCAAAATAATAAAATGGATACTTCTGACTGTTTTAATTAAAACAATTATTTTAGAACATTTTCTCTCCTAAATTAATATGCTTTAAATACTAATACCTTAGCTTTTTTTTCCCCTATTAACATTAGTCGAGGTATTTTAGTGTAAGAAATCAACATTTCAATACCCTAGTATTATTTTTTTAAAAAAAATTACACTATTTGTTTTTTTATAAATTCAATAAAACACTTTTTTGGGATGAAAATTTTATTTACATGGATTTTTTTTATAATAAATTCTAGTATAAGAACTTTTAGAGTAATATTCCGAAAGCGGTATATATATATTTATATATATATACTATTATATTAAGTGTGAGGACATGATAATAACTAACTACAGAGGACACCAAATTTTTCTTCCAATTTTACCCTTATATGATATTAATATTACACTTTTGTATTTTGTTTTGATTTTTTTTTAATTTCAACACACACTTTTATTTTATTTATTTTTATTTCAACAATTCAAATATCAATTTAGTCCCTCCATAATTTGTCAAATTTCACTTTAGTCCATCGATAATAATAAAAAAGATTGTGCATACACGTATCGCGTGTGCATAGTAACTAGTTAACATTAAAAACTTAACTTGTATATTAATTATATAACCCAACTAATACGATATATATCCTATAAATCTATTCAATAGTCATAAATTATGAATTATAGTTTATATTTAAAGCTAGAATATTTTTAACTAACAAATTAATAAATCTCAACTTATATTAAACACGAAAATTAAATTTATATATTAATAACTAAACAAAACGAAGAATCTTAATATTTTCCCAATAATATTCTTTTTGGGTCAGAGATTATTGTCATCTGATTAGGACACAAGATAAATTCCTCAATCTTTCACCTTATATATATCATAATTTTATAATCAGCATTTTTAATTTACAATTTTATCTTGTTTTGAAACAACGTAATATTATATATTTTATTTAGTATCCCATAATTAATTATGTCAAAATGACCCGCCAGTGTACTGTCAATATTTGTTTTTTTTTTTGTTCTTGCTAATATTTGGATAGTGTTGGAGGAAGAAAATAAAGTAGGTTTGCGACAAGAAAGTCATAAGATGCTATTCTTGCTTGACAAGTAGATACTATAAGTTGTTGGATTCCATTCTTTATAATTCAAAAAAAAAATTATTTTGAATAACGTACATGTACATTCATTTTATTAAAAGCTATATATGACTAATGAAAATAATATTACTCGAATATTTTAAATTGTATCATCAATAAAGCAAACGTTAACACTAGTTTTTTTTATATGTATATATTCAAATATGTGAATTTCGACTCTGATATCAACTCATGTAGATTGAACGCTTATTGTTGATACCTCATGAATGGGCCCATCAAGACTTTGGACCTCAGGCACATCCCTAACCCAGGTAGATGGCTTATAACAAGCTCAGGTACTCTCATATAAATAACAGGTTTGAGCGTCCAATTGAGGGATCATTCACTATATTGACTTTCAGCAGCACCCTTATCTGCTCTCTCATTATATCTCAGTCTCTGAATTGAGCGTCGGAGCGAGGGACTATGACAGGTGTGGGGACCCGGACGCTAATCACGTTCTAAATCATAATGATAACTAATTAATCAATTAGTATAAACAGGGTCTATTTTTTTTTTTAAAATTACACAGCGGAAACATAATGTAATTAAATTCAAATTACATGTTAAACATAAACATACAAATCTGATGTTATCTACAATAATTCAACTAGGTTCAATTACATATCAGTACTGAATCCTAAGTTGCTTCTGAAGCCCGGATCTCCACGCTATCTAGTCCAGCCTCGTTCTCTTCCTGACCCTTATCCGGTCCCACCTGTTGTCATGCACACATACAAACAAGACAACAGCCGGATAACTCAGGTGAGATATAAATATCCCAGTATAAATCATGTATACATGCAATCATATAAACAATATAAACGCATATAACAGAAAATCATATCCCATATCAAAATCATGACATGAAATAATAACGAGAATAAATCATATTCTAAACATGTACCCTAATCAGGAACATAATCAATATGAAGAATAAGTCCTATTCTAAACCTGTACCAATATCAGGAACATCACGGAACATGAACCATATTCAGGAACATAATCAACATCAATAAATATAAATCAATATAATTGTCACTCAGCCTCGTGACTCCACGTTCCAGACTAAACTCAGTCCTAGCCTAGGGATCCCGGTTTCCAGATGTGGTATTCCTATATCGACCAACAGTAATAGAAAAGACTCCAGTTCTATCCACGTCGATATGACCAAACATCCAGTGTCCTGACCTAACCGTCATGGACTGTGGTCCTATCACCAATATCCTGTCCTGTGACAAAGTGCAATGGGCCAGTGACGAGTCCTCACTATCCGGCCCTTCTGTCACAAGATGAAATGTCTACGACTAAGCATATCCGCTTATGACTCAAGACATACATTGTCTATAAATCCATAGACCAAAAATATCAATCGTATTCAATTGCAAATAACAATGCAATAAATAAAGTATGTGATTTAGGGAAACTCGAGTCAAACCTCACTCAAGTTGTGCAATCCCAACTCAACATTAATTTATACCTTTATCTTCTCGCTCAGAAGAAGAAAAAGAAATCCCGACTCTATCTCGGTCCATTCCCAATCTGGTAATAACAATATCGAACAGATATAATATCAATACAGAATTCAATTCAATACCTGTTCTGATCAACACTCAAATCAAAAAACATAATCTGATTAATGTCAATCGACATACGATATCACAATCTAATCTAAATCAATACCGAATCTGATCAATATCAACCAACTGATGTTTCAACGGTATAACAATACAGTCTCGATAACCCCGTCAATCCGAACATCACAGATATAATACCAGAACTCGTAATCAATATCGATACCAGTCATAATCTCAATAACAATACATATCTGATATGAATTCTCAGTCAAATCGATTCCAAAAATCATAACAATTACATAATCAGTCCGTTGCTTACTCTGACTTCGATTTTATGATGTCTAACATGACAAGAACATCATATATGAATTCTATTCAATTCTGACAACATCATAATTTCAAAGCATATCAAAACGTAGCAAAACTTACGTCCAGTCGTAGCCTACGTTGATAGGAACTCGGTACTGTACTCAGATTCAAAATCAAACGGACGGATTGAAATAAAAAGGCGTAAGGATTTTCTGGCAAACTCCTTCGGCCCTTTTTTCGTTTCTCCTCTTTCTTACAAATGATAATCACCTTAGTATATATATATACACACGTTGCACAAGTAAAGAAACGTGGCGAATTTTCATGTTTTACAAGCGGTGCTCGGGCGGTAAGAAACTACCGCTCGAGCGCGGCAGTTTCTGCCCAAGCATTTTCACTTGCACCCTTGGCGCTCGGGCGGTAATATTCTACCGCTCGGGTGCCACATCTTCTGCCCGAGACCCATTTCCGTTGAACATTGGCGCACGGGCGGTCAAAAACCACCGCTCGGGCGCCACACTCTCTGCCCAACTTCCTCGAATTTCGCATGTAGTCTTATTTTCGTGTCCCGATTAATCCTTTCATAATCATATCAAATTATATATCAATAATTATAGATTACTAGGATTAAATTTTCGGGCATTACAACATGACACCCTCTCGTCCATTTCTAACAGTATCCTTCGTGATTTCAGGCCTAAAGTAAATTCGAGTTCTGCATTCGAACTGTTATCACCTATTGGAATCGAACCCTAAAGTTTCAGTGAGCATCAGTTTTATAAAAAAAAAAAAAAATTAGTGGTTGATGTTGACTATGCATGTGAATTTAAATATAATATAAAGCTAGTATTTTCATATATTGGCTTTTGAGAGTAAGAATATGTAAGATAGAGTTGATGAGCTTAATTTGAAATTTATGAATTTCGAATATAATTTTATTATTTATAATAAAATACTAGATCAAATATTACACATTAATAATAAAAATTAGAATATATTTCTAGTGAACTTAATTAAAATTTATAATCTTAGCTCATTAACACATATTTTTTCGACTTTATTAATTTTTCATCATATTACTGACTTGGTGACAAAGAATGATGATGTATCACTAAAAATTTATACCTTGATGACGAAGCTTATTGATGTTTCTGATGTCATGTCAGTACTATGGTGAAAACGATTAAAATTGAAAAAAAAAATAGTGAATTCAGATCATGGATTGATAATTAATAATAGTACATAAAATGAAAAAAAACGTATAAGTTACCCGAACAAAAATGTAATTTTTCATAGATAATATTATTCTCATTCCTACTTGTAATTTTAATGCTGTAACTGGCAAAACATATTCATTGAATAATTTTATCTTATGCTATCGGATCATATAAAGATGGAAAAGTTGTAACATAATCAAACGTGTTTTCTTAATCACCGAAATTGTACTACGCTACGCTAATGAAAATTTGTGTAGTACAATTTAACAATTGGAAATTAATGATTGGTTTAAGATTATAACAATTTTATTCTTTTAATTAAGCGTCATTTAATGCAGGATATGGTCGTACAGTAATTATTAAGCAAAATTTAATTTACACCAAAATTGTTTGGGAAATAAATTTGTGTCCACTTATTTCTCCAATTTTGAGTTTTTCGTCGACCATTTTCGAAGTTCATTTTGATACACCAACTTTTATTTTTTTGTCAATTTTGGTCAAACTGCTGAAATGACATTGGACTAAGTCAGCAATTTTTAATGCATTCAGTATTTTCCAATTTCACAGCAGCATTTTCCAGTGCTACGTCACCACTCAAGTAAAATAGAACTTAAGATAAACAAAAAAATCAAAGCTAATGTACCAAAACAAAACTTAATTAGTGGACCAAAACCTAAAAAAAAAAACTAATGGACCAAAAAGTTATTAATAAATTATAGATATACGTACATGCACTAAAATAAAGCGTATAGCATAAATTTATTCAGCTTTTAAACATTTGTAATTTAAATATCAACAAGTCTCGAGATTACCATGCATGTATGTAATTATAATTAATTGAAAGACAAATAATTAATTAAATTAATTAGAAGGTTTATTAATTCAAAATTTCGAATTGCATTCGAGAAACACGACACGACACGATACAATGTTCAGTCTGTGCTGTGCTGAAATTATTCGGACAATATGAACTGTTAAAGTTTTTTTTAACAATTGAAGTTGTCTTGCCTGTGTTCGATGCCTTTAAACATTATTATATTGTGCTTAAAGTTACAGTTAAGTATTATTTCTGTGTTAGATATACTCTACGGGTATCTAACCTCTACGGGTGTGCAATTGTCGGTTTGGTTCGGTTTTAATAAACTTTGGTTCGGTTTTTCGGATTACGGTTTTTCAAATGCCTAATCCTAAACCAAACCATTTTAATTCGGTCCGGTTTGTTTTTTTTTGTATTACAGTTTGGTTATTACGGTCGGTTATTACGATTTGTTAATAAATTTAGTTATAAATGAAGTTGTACGCTATAAATTTTAAAAAAAAACTATAATAAAAACCACAATCAAACTAGTTTTGATTATCTTACAAAAATCAAAATAAAGTAATCAAAAACATGCATAACTGTAATTCATGTAACCAATTTGTTAAGTATCTCACAAACATCGAAATAAAATAATAAAAAATATAGCTACGACTGTTGTAAGCAATTTGAAATTTGGATATGTTGATAGTGAATAATTCCAACATCAGATCTATCAACTCTTGGGGATTGGCGACTGTTTTAATTATACCGTCGCTACTAGCGACGGTTTATTCAAAAGTAAATAATAACAGTCGCTATTAGCGACGGTTTGTCCAAAAACAGTCGCTAATGGCGACGGTTGTTCCAAAAACCGTCGTGCATCCGTCCAATCAAGTCCAATCTATTTATACTAAATTCATCCCATATCCTCTAATCCGTCCTACCTCAATTCTACAAAATTTTTCTCCCAAGTCCTGTAGTAGCCCGAATGCCGAATTGGGTAATTAACGGATTAATGGTGATTAAGAAGGTTTTATGTGTAATTTTTGACGTGGTCATGATCGGAAGGTCTGAAGATGGTTCGGAAGCACCGAAGAGTTCGGAAGGTCCGAAGTGGGTTAGGTGGATCCGATCATGAGGTGTCAAGAGCAGCTGGACACGTGCATGTTCGGACGGTCCGAAGTGTATGATCGGAGGATCCGATCATGAGCTGTCAAGAGCCGATGGACACGTAAGAGTTCGGACGTTCCGAAGAGGGTTCGGACGATCCGAACATGGCCTATAAATAGTGGTCGGATTTCCTCATTTTGACTCGCCAATTCAGAGAGTTCCGTAGCATTTCAGTCGTTTCTGACAGGTTCTAGTCTTGTTCCGAGATTTGGGCACTAGCGGGGAGCTGCTGGTCTTGTAGCAGAGCTGTGCTCTAGTTAGGAGCTAGCGGCATCAGCGGGCTAGCGACGGACGAAGGTTTGGAATTTTATCAGTATTTATCTCAGGATTATCTAGTTAAGTCTGGTAGATAAGTTTAGTGATGGTTTTCACTTGATGAATAGGCTTGGATTAGACCTGTTGTCTGGTTGTTCCAGTGGATTAGGATTGCTGTGATAGAGGTACGAAAGTACTATCCGAGATATCCTGGTTGAGTATACATTCATATATGTGTTGCATGATTATCTGTTGCATTGTTATATATCATATGATGCATGCTATTATGGCACGAGTTATGATGCATATTGCATTTCATGTTGAGCCGTATCTCCTTCGAGATAGCCTTTGCTGTTGAGCTGTATCTCTTTCGAGATAAGCTATATCTTGGGGCCGCTCAGCCCTGTCTTGTGGACGCATGGACACCGAGAGTACACAGTGGCCGACGGGTCGGGAGGGCTTCGGTGGTCCGGGACATTTTAGGTCCACGTCTGTCTTGTAGTGGATGCAGTGACCCAGAGGTTGGACCGCGCGGCACTATCCACTTGGCGCCTCTAGACTGAGCATTGTTGAGATCCTTTTGTGACTCCTGTTTCTTGACTACCCCGGTATCATGATCATAGCATGTGCATTTCATATAGGTCTGTATACTCATACTTTTGTACTGGGCGTTCTTATCGCTCACGTCCTCGGTTTTTGTTTATCTTGGACACCCCATTTCCACGGGGCAGGCCTCAGGTTGGACAGCTCAGGAGGAGCAGGAGGAGGACGTTGAGTAGCTGGTTGGTTTAGTTTATCGGTATTTTTGTTGGTATTTTCCGCTGTTATCTCTGATTATTGTTATTAGGTTAATTGCATGCTTAGTTCTTGCCTAGTAGGTGATTCTGGAACGGGTCACTACATTTATGGTATCAGAGCATGCGTATGATTTTGGGATATAGATTCTGTTTTGGGATTTCCGTTGACCATTTTACCATTTTCCCTATTCTATTGTTGTAGCAATGGCTGACCACTTTGGTGACGGGAGTAGTCAGGGGAGTGTAGGTCGATGGGGTGACCAGGACGATCGTAGGCGTCATAGTGAGCATCGTCATCGTCGGGATGGTCCTAGGCGTTTCGATATGCATCGTTTCATGCAGATGGGGCCTAAGCCTTTAGTTGGCGGTGAGACTCCCGATGATGCGGAAGATTGGTTAGAGCGCATGGAGAGTTGTTTCCGTGCATTCCAGTGCACCGATGAGCAGAAGATAGAGACTCTTAGTTTTCTTCGCGAGGGCCGTGCTCGCAGGTGGTGGCGATCGACTTCTGCGCCGATAGTTCAGTCGCAGGGTAGAGCGACGTGGGCCGATTTCCGTGCAGCGTTCATGCAGCTGTACTTTCCTCCAGCCCTTCGCCAGGCCAAGACGATTGAGCTCCTGAACCTTAAGCAGGGGAGTATGTCTGTTGATGAGTATCAGCAGAAATTCTTCGAGTTGTTACCCTTTGCGCCTCATATCAGTGGCAGTTCTGAAGCCAAGTACGATCATTTCCTTCAGGGCCTTAACCAGGAGATTTTTGATCGTGTCACCGTATGTGATAATCCTACTTCGTACGATGGGTTGGTGAACCGGTGTCGCCAGGCAGAGATCAGTCTCCAGCGTGGTAGGGCTATTTTTTCTTCTAGACCTTCGCATACTTTGAGCCCTCGACCTCAGTCTTTCAAGAAGTCAGGTTCTTCTTCTTCTGGATCTGGATCAAGGTCTAGCGGTGATGTTCGCTTTGGTGAGAAGAAGGATGCTTGTGTGCACTGTGGGAAGAACCATCCATCGGAGCAATGCCGAGTAGCCGCAGGAGCTTGTTATCAGTGCGGAGAGATGGGTCATCTCAAGAAGAATTGTCCTCAGCTGCGAGGTGGAGCAGGATCTGGTTCTGGATCCCAGACGACTGTTCAGCAGAGGAGACAGGGTCAGGCAGTGGGTAGTTCGAATCTTCGACCTCGTGCCCAAGGTCAGGTTTTTGCGCTGAACCAGGATCAGCCTGGGATGTAATTGTTATACAGTTGTAATGAAGAATATTTGCAGTGTATTACAATGGTGTTTTATTCTCTAAGCTTGATTTCGAGGACGAAATCTTTTTAAGGGGGGGAGAATGTAGTAGCCCGAATGCCGAATTGGGTAATTAACGGATTAATGGTGATTAAGAAGGTTTTATGTGTAATTTTTGACGTGGTCATGATCGGAAGGTCTGAAGATGGTTCGGAAGCACCGAAGAGTTCGGAAGGTCCGAAGTGGGTTAGGTGGATCCGATCATGAGGTGTCAAGAGCAGCTGGACACGTGCATGTTCGGACGGTCCGAAGTGTATGATCGGAGGATCCGATCATGAGCTGTCAAGAGCCGATGGACACGTAAGAGTTCGGACGTTCCGAAGAGGGTTCGGACGATCCGAACATGGCCTATAAATAGTGGTCGGATTTCCTCATTTTGACTCGCCAATTCAGAGAGTTCCGTAGCATTTCAGTCGTTTCTGACAGGTTCTAGTCTTGTTCCGAGATTTGGGCACTAGCGGGGAGCTGCTGGTCTCGTAGCAGAGCTGTGCTCTAGTTAGGAGCTAGCGGCATCAGCGGGCTAGCGACGGACGAAGGTTTGGAATTTTATCAGTATTTATCTCAGGATTATCTAGTTAAGTCTGGTAGATAAGTTTAGTGATGGTTTTCACTTGATGAATAGGCTTGGATTAGACCTGTTGTCTGGTTGTTCCAGTGGATTAGGATTGCTGTGATAGAGGTACGAAAGTACTATCCGAGATATCCTGGTTGAGTATACATTCATATATGTGTTGCATGATTATCTGTTGCATTGTTATATATCATATGATGCATGCTATTATGGCACGAGTTATGATGCATATTGCATTTCATGTTGAGCCGTATCTCCTTCGAGATAGCCTTTGCTGTTGAGCTGTATCTCTTTCGAGATAAGCTATATCTTGGGGCCGCTCAGCCCTGTCTTGTGGACGCATGGACACCGAGAGTACACAGTGGCCGACGGGTCGGGAGGGCTTCGGTGGTCCGGGACATTTTAGGTCCACGTCTGTCTTGTAGTGGATGCAGTGACCCAGAGGTTGGACCGCGCGGCACTATCCACTTGGCGCCTCTAGACTGAGCATTGTTGAGATCCTTTTGTGACTCCTGTTTCTTGACTACCCCGGTATCATGATCATAGCATGTGCATTTCATATAGGTCTGTATACTCATACTTTTGTACTGGGCGTTCTTATCGCTCACGTCCTCGGTTTTTGTTTATCTTGGACACCCCATTTCCACGGGGCAGGCCTCAGGTTGGACAGCTCAGGAGGAGCAGGAGGAGGACGTTGAGTAGCTGGTTGGTTTAGTTTATCGGTATTTTTGTTGGTATTTTCCGCTGTTATCTCTGATTATTGTTATTAGGTTAATTGCATGCTTAGTTCTTGCCTAGTAGGTGATTCTGGAACGGGTCACTACAAGTCCCAAGCCCTTTAGCGATAGAATAGAATTACGGACTCTCGAAGAAATCGAATTGCTCATCGGCAAGGCAACAATCCAGGTAAGAATCGGCTATACATTTTTTATTTTGTTTTTTATAGCTTCTCTGTGCGTGATTTGTGGTTTCTTGATTGTTTGTTGTTGAGTTGTTGATTAACTATTACTTGTTTATTTGTTTAATAATTATTTTATTCTTGTTTAAGATTATAACTTGAACTATTTCAAAATGGAACATCAATCTGCTGCAAAGAAAGGAAAAACATTGATATTTTCTTTCTTTAAGAAGAGAGATCGTCAAGCTAGTGAAGATACTTCAATTCCTACGGTCCTTACAATGCAACATCAATCCAGTGAAAGTCTTCTATTTCCCAATATCCAAATTCCTTCATGTTCCTCTCCTAGAGACGATCATCAGTCTTCGTCTACTTTTATTGAACGAGATCCGAGAAAAAGAAAACAGATATGTGAATATCATGTTAATGTACGAGATGAGATAAGACGTTCATATCTAAATATGGGGCCTTATCAACCAGATATGTTGGAGTATCCAGGTACGAAATTTGGAAGCCAGAATCGTCGTTTTCAGAAAAAATGGTTTCAGAAATTTTATTGGTTGGAGTATTCACCTTCAACCAATAAGGCATATTGTTTCTATTGCTTTCTTTTCCTGAATGATGTTAATTCATCTAATATCTCGGCATTGGTCAATGAAGGATTTGACAATTGGAAAAGGGTAAACCAAGGAAAAACATGTGCTTTTCTTTCCCATATTGGTTCTGCAGCTTCTTCACCTCATACTATGTGTGAGAGAAGGGCTGAAAATTTGATGAGGCCCTCACAACATATTGATAAAGTGATGCATACACAATCTAAAGAGGAAAAAGAGAAAAATCGTCTGCGTTTGAGCACCTCAATTGTAGCTGTTCGTTGGCTAGCACTTCAAGGTTGTGCTTTTAGTGGTAACGATGAATCTCTATCTTCATCTAATCATGGAAATTTTCTTGAATTGGTGAAGGCTTTTGCAAAAATGAATATAGAAATTGATGAAGTTGTGCTTGAGAATGCTCCAAAAAATGCCCAATATATCGCACCAGAAATTCAGAAAGAGATTTTACATATTATGGCCAATAGAGTACGAAAGATGGTTCGTGAAGAAGTTGGAGATAAATACTTCTGTATTCTTGTTGATGAAGCCCGAGATATATCTAAACGAGAGCAAATGGCCATTATATTGAGGTTTGTGAACAATCATGGGATTTTGACAGAAAGATTTTTTGCCATCAAAAGTGTTAGTGACACTACCTCAATGAATTTGAAAAATGAGATATCAAATATTCTTGTTCATCATGATCTCCATGTTAAGAAAATCAGAGGCCAAGGATATGATGGTGCTAGCAATATGCGTCGAGCCTGGAATGGACTTCAAGCATTATTTCTCAAAGATTGTCCCTATGCATACTATGTCCACTGTTTTGCACATCGTTTACAACTGACATTGGTTTCTGCAGCTAAGGATGTTAGTGTTATTTGGGAATTCTTTTCTCATTTGGACAATATTTTTAATATTGTCACTTCTTCTACTAAGCGCATTGCTGAATTACATACTGCACAAAGAAATGAAATTAAGTATATGTTGTCAATTGGAGAACGTGATTCTGGAAGTGGTGCAAACCAGATTGGTAATATCCAACGAGCAGGAGCTACTCGTTGGAGTTCTCACTATGATTCGGTAAAAAGCTTGATAGGTATGTACACTGCAACTTGCAAAGTTTTTGAAGTTCTCAGTGATCATTCTCCAAATGGAAGAGCTAAGGCTGAAGTTCGGGGGATTTACAGAAACATGGCAAGCTTTGAATTTGTGTTTATTTTGCACTTAATGCATAAAATTATGAGAACAACAGATACTCTTTGTCAAATTCTTCAAAAAAAATCTCAAGACATTTTGACTGCTATCACATTTGTCACTACTACCAAAACTTGCCTTCAAGAATTTAGAGAATGTGGGTGGAATGAATTTCTTCAGGAAGTTAAAGTTTTTTGCTCAAGAAATGAAATTGATGTGCCTGATCTTGATTGTCTATATAAGATTGGACGTTCCTGTCGGCAAACTACAATAGAACATCATTACCACTTTGATGTTTTTAATGCAGCAATAGATTTCATTTTGATGGAGTTAAATACTCGGTTCAATGAGTCATCAGTGGAACTTCTTTCTCTTAGTACAGCTTTAGATCCTAAAAATTCATTTGACTCATTTAACAGTGATGATATTTGCAAGCTTGCGAAGAAGTTTTATCCTGGAGATTTCACAGATCAAGAAATTGTTACTTTGGAGTATGAATTGATACATTATAAACTTGATGTGATGCAGAATTTAAAGGTTTCTACACTTGTTGAGTTGTGTCAGCAATTGACCGAGAGTGGACGGTCAAGTGTTGATGTTATGTTGACTATATTGATTCATCTTGTTTTGACATTACCTGTGTCTACTGCCACTACTGAGCGAGCTTTTTCAGTAATGAAGCATGTGAAGACGGCACTTCGCAATAAAATGGAGGATGACTTTCTTGCCGATCGTTTGACACTCTATATTGAACGAGATTTAGCTAAACATATTGATGTAAATTCTATTATTGATGAATTTTATGTTTTAAAATCTCGTAGGGCACAACTTTGTTGAACGATATAATGTAATTTTTTTTTAATAATATATAACTTATCATATTGAGTTCAAGCCCCCCCCCCCCCCCCCAACTGTTATTCCTGGATCCGTCCCTGTGTATAGGGAAATTAAAATATTAACTCATTATGAAAAAGAATAAGTTCATATAAATTAGATCAACTTAACATACCTGATTGCAAGTCACAACTATATATCAATAATGCAAGAATCTCTTCTGTCATTGATAAAATCTAGAAAAATTTAAAAACGGGTATCATCAACCGATAAAAAATAAAATAATTATAACATAAAAAGATAATAGATACATAGATACTCACTAGATTCAAGTCAGTAAAACCGAGTGCTTACCGCTTTACCAAAAGCTATAGCTAGTAGTAATGGTGCAACTCAAATCTTTTAAACCGCATAGCAGCACAAGCACCATGGTTCGATCGCTCTACCAAGCAAGGAAAATTATTGCACCCAACAATCTCCCTCCTAATAATTGCAATCCTTGCAATCAATGGGAATCGAACCCATGACCTTAGCTCTGATACCAATTGTAGGACCGAGCGCTTGCCGCTTTACCAAAAGCTATAGCTAGTAGTAATGGTGCAACTCAAATCTTTTAAACCGCACAACAACACAAGCACCATGGTTCGATCGCTCTACCAAGAAAGGACAATTATTGCACCCAAAAAGTCGATCAAGATAATCCAAGTCTTCTTCTACTTTAACGGCTGAAGATTCATTTCGAAGTCAATCTTGAACACAAACAAGAGCTTGCACCAATTTAAGAGTCAACGAACTTCTAAATGAATCAAGAACACGTCCTCATGTACTAAATGCACTTTCCGATGCCACAATAGAAATCAGAATCGCTAACACATTACGAGCCATCTCAACAAGAATAGGGGATCTAGGTTCGTTCATTTTCCACCAGAGTAAAATAGCAAAGTGTTCATTTTCAACCTCATTTTTTTCAAAAGTTACCTATCCAACTCTGTTTTAGCATCCATGCTTCCACTCTTTGCTTTATGCAGTTTTCCTTTATGAATACTTCCAAAATTTATATTTGATATAACAATGCATGTGAATCAGATGGGACTCCACATGCTTTTGAAGTTATCTTTCGATACTCATCAAATAAACAAGCCATATATGTCTTAACTTCATCTATCATTTTCTCCCCCTTTTTCTTGCTCATACATCCTCAAAAGAACAAATGTGACATAATCAAATTTGAATCGAGGATCAAGAACACAAGAAAAAAAAATCATTTTATTCATCTTCTTTGGAAACCCCATTACTTGTCAAATTTAGCTTTCATTCTCCTTGCCATCAAACTCAAATTAATATCATCACCCACTGGCAACAATTTAAAAAAACAATAAAGCTCACCAATTTCATGGAAGTGAACATTTGAAGTTATATATAATGAATCTGATACCCTCAGTGTAAGGTTATAAAATGGTTCAAGAAACTTCTCCATCCGTCTTACATTAGCCCAATAATCACTTGTGAATGCTCCTGCAGTCTTTCCATCTTCATAAACATAAATAAGAAGATTTACAACAACACAAGATCAAGATTGCTATAACTTACAAAAGTATTTTCAAATTCTTGAGCAGCTTTTAACATCAAATAAGTGAAATTCCACCTAGTGGCAACATCTAATCACAAGAACCTTTTATTTGTTATTTTTTTCAATTTCACAACAATCTTTAAATCTTTTGATCATTGGAGGAGATTATCTGATATATCTCACAGTTTGTCTAACACGTCTAACAGAATCACCAATTTCTTTTAAACCATCTTGAACATTAAGATTGATCACACGAGCCATACACCATATATGAAGATGATGACCATCCATCAAATTTGTTCCTCACTTACTAAATTGTTTTGACAATTCTTTTACATTAATATCATTGAACTAGCATTATCAACAGTGATAGTGAACACTTTATCTAAGCCACAATCAAGTAAACACTTGATATTGCAATTGTCATATCATCACTTTTATGGCTATTAACAGGACAAAAATTTAGTATCCTCTTATGCAACATCCAATCTTTATCGATAAAATAAGCGGTGAGACACAATAATTAATTCATTGGATTGAAGTCCCTGTATTTGTAGTTAGGCAGACTCTTTGAATATTTTACCTTAGAAAGTTCTTAAGCTTTTGCTTTTCTTCATAAAAAAAAGTTCAAAACAGTCTAATGTCACTGTTGTACGAGATGGAATTCGAAATTGAGGTTGTGCCACACTTACAAAGTACCTAAATACCCCCCTTCTCAACAAAAATAAAAGGTAACTCATCTAGAATTATCATTTTAGCTAAAGCTTTCCTATATAATTCTTGATCTAATCTCCAAATACTTATCGAAATATCACTCTTATGATCTTTTGAAGATTATTAAAAACCTACCTATTTTAGCCTGACTAGTTTCAACATTGTGGAGTTTTGGTTTACATTTTCTCAAATGAGCGCTCAAAGTTGATGTGTCATTATAGCTTGAATTAGCAGTATAATTAGGACTACAGTATTTACACACCTTGCTCTAGGAGCCCCATCAGAATCATCATAATTCTCAAAATGTTCCCACATAACAGATCTAGCTCTTACTACTTTCCTTTTTTTCCCAACATCACTAGTAATTATAGATACAGAAGGAGGTACATTAGCATTTGAATATTCACTATCATCAAGTTTAACACCTTTTTCGGCCATCTATTAAGATATTAATATAAAAATTTTATAAGGAAGACATAACAAACCTTTAAAGTCATCTAAAAAAACGAAACTTTAAAGTTAAATATTATTTTATATGTTTTGATTTTTTGAGAAAATATTGATTTACCTATTCTCCAATGAAGTCAGTCAGATAGAGTCAAATAACAGTCCATACTTTCTGAATCTCTCCCGAAAAAAGTGCCAGCAAGTAGAACTTTTAAATTTGAGAGGTAGAATAATTAATGAGACTAAATAGGGAGAAAAACTACTTAGTGCAGAACGATAAAAATACTTTGTCAATGGGCAAATGAGTATCTTTCATTTATTATTTTAAAATGATAAAAAAAAATTCATACATGTGTTTCAATATTTTAAGAAAAAAACAACAAAGAACATAAGAACTTTGATATTTGATATGGTAGTAGAGTCGGCTGAAAAGGGAGGCGCTAGGGATTGGAGTTGGAAGATGAAAAGTTTAGAAAAAAAGGCAAGGCAGTAAAACAGTAAACCTAATGAAATTACTTATATTAGTTATTTTATTATTTATTATATTTTAAATGGTCGGTTATGTTTTTTTCAGTTTTAAAATTTTAAAACCGATGACTGAACCAAAAAACCAAAAGTACAAAAAATAAAAATCATAAACTGAACCAAAAAAATCGAAATATATGGTCCGGTCGGTTCTTTCGGTGTAAACCGTTTAATGAACACCCTTAGATATAGATATAGTTCTTCGACGAGTCATCGACTTTACACTTTTAATTTTCACCGCTATTTCGAATGTTGTGTTTCTAGTCAATTTATTTATTAATTTAAGTCAATTTTATTACATATACATATATATATATATATATATATATATATATCTATATTTTTGTTTTACATGCTTTCACTACATATTCTGTAATGCCCGAAAATTAATCACTGTTAATCAAAGATTATTGACTTATAATTTAACGTGAGTATTGAAGGGCCAACTGAGACACGATTTAAGATAATTTGCGGCCATTTATTCTGAATTTTAGAATGTGTTGCGGAAGCAACACCGCACCCGCGCCCTTGCATGTACAGCACCCGCGGTGTATGGACAGAAACTTGGTCGGTTTTATCGAAGGGTGACCGCACCCGCGGTCTAAACATGTACCGCACCCGCGGTCGTCGAATTTCGGAAAATGGAAGGGCTGCCGAAGCATGAGCGCACCCGCGGTCTTGAACTTACCGCACCCGCGGTGCGACGTGTTATGCGAAAATGAGGACACCTCATGACATGCATGCACTGATATATATAGACTGTAATCCCTTCGAAAATCATTCAGAGAATTGAAGAAAAGGTCTGAGGAAGAAGAAAGAAAATCCTTACGCCTTTTGCGAGAAATCCGTCCGTCTGATTTCGAATCCGACTTCGGTATCGAGTTTCTAGCAACGTAGACTACAACTGGACGTAAGTTTTGCTACGTTTTGACATGCTTTGAAATTATGATATTGTCAGAATTGAATGGAACTCATATATGTTGTTCTTGACATATTAGACATCATAGAATCGAAGTCAGATTAAGAAACGGACTGATTATGGAATTGTTATGATTTTCGGAATATTTTTGGAGTCGACTTGATATCAGAATGTAATTATCATCGATTATGAGATATTGGAAGTGATATCTGATTGATATGATATGACTGGATATATTGAGATTATGCCGTTATGTTGTTAAAACAGAATTTGATTGAATTCGGTTTATATCCAGTATTGATTTGAACGGGTATTGATAGTATACTCTTTGGTATTGTCATTGCTAGATTGATATTGACAGGTTTTGAGTTCGAGACTTCAACAGAGTCAGAGTATCAGAAAGAAAGGTATAAATTAATGTTGAGTTGGGATTGCACAACTCGAGTGGGGTTTGACTCGAGTCTCCCTAAATCACATACTTTCATTTATTGCATTGATATTTGCAATTGATGAGACTTATGATTGTAGTCTATTGATTTATAGCCACTGCATGTAATGACTGCTGATTCGCTAGTCATCGATTGATTTGCTTAGATACTGAATGCATGTATTGATTACTGAGTCGTTGAGTCATTGGCTGATTCGCCTAGTCACCGGCTGATTCGTCTGGTTATTGACTGATTCGTCTAAACTTAAGCTGATTCGCTTAATTACAGGCTGATTCGTCTAGTTATTGGCTGATTCGTCAATTCGGCGGCTGTTTCGCCCAGACACTGATATATGAATTATAACGATGCCGTTTAGGGATCGATTCATTCCTATCGACTGAGATTCGATATAATTACCTATATCCAGACATCGGGATCCCTAGGTTAGAGTTGAGTCGAGTCTGAGACGACGCGTCAGTGGAGTCGAGTCTGAGACGACGCGTCGGTTGAGTTGAGTCTGATACGCCATGTTGATTTACATTGGTTATGTAGTGACCCGTTCCAGAATCACCTACTAATCAAAAACTAAGCATGCAATTAACCTAATTAATTATAATCAGAGATAACAGCGGAAATATGGCCAACAACAATAGTTATACAACCCAATCGAAATCGAAGTCTAGACTAACTCAAAATGAAATATACAGTACAACCATATCGAATCAAATGGAAAACACTGAAAACTAAACCAACCAGCTACTCAACGTCCTCCTCCTGCTCCTCCTGAGCCATCCAACCTGAGGCCTGCCCCGAGGGAATGGGGTGTCCAAGAATAAACAAAACCGAGGACGTGAGCGATAAGAACGCCCAGTACTAAAGTATGAGTATACAAACCTATATGAAATGCACATGCTATGATATGATACCAGGGTAATCAAGAAACAGGAATCACAAAGGATCTCAAAATGCTCAGTCTAGAGGCGCCAAGTGGATAGTGCCGCGCGGTCCAACCTCTGGGTCACTGCATCCACTACAAGACAGACGTGGACCTAAAATGTCCCGGACCACCGAAGCCCTCCCGACCCGTCGGCCACTGTGTACTCTCGGTGTCCATGCGTCCACAAGACAGGGCTGAGCGGCCCCAAGATATAGCTTATCTCGAAAGAGATACAGCTCAACAGTAAAGGCTATCTCGAAGGAGATACGGCTCAACATGATATGCAATATGCATCATAACTCGTGACATAATAGCATGCATCATATGACATATAACAATGCAGCAAATACTCATGCAACATATATGAATGTATACTCAACCAGGATATCTCGGATAGTACTTTCGTACCTCTATCACAGCAAGCCTAGCCTTACGCAACACCGCTAATCAGGTCTAGCACAAGCCTACGCATCAAAAGCATACTCAATAAATACTACCATGCTCGACTAGCAAAACCAGTACTCCCTAGTACTACCAAAGGTTTAGGGTTTACCTTCGTCCGTCGACAGCCCTTTGATGTCGATTGCCTTGAAACTCAGGCGCCGCTACGCTACTACTCCTGGCAGCTCTTAGCTATCGCTCGACCAACAACTAACCCTAGAAACCTTCCAAACTCTCCAAAATGAGAGAAAACTCAAGAAATTGGCAAGTCAAAATGAGGAAATCCGAGCACTATTTATAGGCCATGTTCGGATCCTCCGAACTACACTTCGGAACGTCCGAACGCTACGTGTCCATTGGCTCTTGACAGCTCATGATCGGATCCTCCGATCATACACTTCGGACCGTCCGAACATGCATGGAAAATGACGTGTCGATCAACACTTGACACCTATGATCGGATTCACCGAACTACACTTCGGATCGTCCGAACTCTTCGGTGCTTCCGAACCCTCTTCGGTCCGTCCGATCATGACCATAGCCAAAATTACACCTTAAACCTTCTTAATCACCATTACTCCGTTAATTACCCAATTTGGAATTCGGGCTACTACATTCTCCCCCCCTTAAAAGATTTCGTCCTCGAAATCAGGCTTAGAGAATGAACAAAACGAAATAACAACATCATTAATACATCTCAATTGTTGTTGAATACAACTGATACTATGATTACAACTGAAAACACAAACTTATACAAAGCACAACTCAAAAGAGCTCTGGATGCTCCGAACGCATACGACTCTCTAACTCCCAAGTGGCTTCTTCAGTGCCTCGACGCTGCCACTGCACTAAGACAAGAGGAATGATCTTATTCCGCAACACCTTATCTTTGCGATCTAGAATCTGAACTGGTCGCTCCACGTAAGACAAATCCGTATCAAGTTGAACTTCAGATGGATGTAAGATGTGCGACTCATCTGCTACATAACGTCTCAACAAGGATACGTGGAACACATCATGAATACTTGATAGGTACGGCGGCAACGCAAGTCTGTAAGCTAAATCTCCCACACATTCCAGTATCTCGAATGGACCAATAAATCTCGGAGACAGCTTACCCTTGAGACCAAATCTCAAAATCCTGCGAAAAGGCGAAACTCGGAGAAACACCTTCTCACCTGGCTGAAAATGAAGAGGTCGACGCTTTGTGTTCGCATAACTAGCCTGTCGATCCTGAGCAGTCTTAATCCGCTTCTTGATTACTGCAACCTTATCTATAGCCTGTTGGACTAACTCCGGTCCCTCTACCTGTCGTTCCCCGACTTCATCCCAGAATAATGGAGTACGACAACGTCGCCCGTACAACGCCTCAAATGGTGCCATACCAATACTACGATGATAGCTGTTGTTGTACGCGAACTCAATCAAAGGCAAATGATCCTGCCAAGCGGGTCCGAAATCCATAACACAGGCTCGCAACATATCCTCAAGCGTACGGATAGTCCTCTCTGATTGACCGTCAGTCTCCGGATGATAAGCAGTACTCAGACTCAGTGTAGTACCCAAAGCTGACTGGAAACTACCCCAAAACCGTGAGGTAAAACGAGGATCTCTGTCACTAACAATACTGACAGGCACTCCATGCAAACGTACAATCTCCTGAATGTACAATCGAGCCATACGATCGAAAGTGAAGTCACGATTATACGGCAGAAAATGAGCAGACTTGGTGAGTCGATCCACCACTACCCAGATAGCATCGCTGTTCCTCGAAGATAATGGCAAGTGAGTAATGAAATCCATCGTAATATGCTCCCACTTCCATTCTGGAATAGGTAAGTTCAACAACAATCCTCCCGGTCGACGGTGCTCTGCTTTAACCTGCTGGCAAACTAGACACTTGGAGACAAACTGATACACGCTGCGCTTCATCCCTTTCCACCAAAACCGCATCCTCAAGTCTCTATACATCTTGTTGCTTCCTGGATGAACACTTAACTTGCTTCGATGCGCCTGAGACAATATCTCGTCCCTCAAAGTGTCATCCTCTGGTACTACAACCCGATTAGATAAGCACAGAAGACCATTGGACTGATAATGGAAATTGCTATCACCACCAACTAACCGAGCTAATCTCTGAGTCTTGAGATCAGACATCTGAGCTTCTCGAATCCGAGTGAACAAATTGGGCTCAGATAAAATGGTAGCAACACGAATGCTCTCCTTACCTTTCCGATGCTTGAAGTTAAACCCCAACGAGCAACTATCCTGGATGGCACTAGTCATAGCACAAGTCTGAAGTGCAGAGGCTCTCACCTTGCGACTAAGCGCATCAGCTGTGAGATTTGCAGAACCTGGATGGTACTTGATCTCGCAATCATAATCCTTCAGCAAATCCATCCAACGACGTTGCCTCATGTTCAACTCAGCCTGAGTGAACAGATATTTCAGACTCTTATGATCAGTAAAGATTTCAAACTGAACACCGTACAAATAATGACGCCAAATCTTCAGCGCAAACACAATAGCTGCCAATTCCAGATCATGAGTGGGATACTTCTCCTCGTGAGATTTCAGCTGTCTGGAAGCATAAGCAATCACATGACCGTTTTGCGTCAACACACACCCTAAGCCTTGAGTGGAGGCATCGGTGTAAACACTGAAACCATCAGATCCTGACGGTAACGCCAAAACAGGTGCGGAAGTCAGAAGTCGACGAAGCTCTCTGAAACTATCTTCGCACTCGGATGACCACTCAAATGGAACATCCCTCCGAGTAAGTTGCGTCAATGGTCTGGCTATCTGAGAGAAATTCACGATGAAGCGACGATAATACCCTGCCAGACCTAGAAAACTACGGATCTCAGCCACCGTCGTCGGACGTGACCAATTCAGCACTGCTTCAATCTTGCTGGGATCCACAGAAACTCCTTCCTTGGAAATCACATGACCAAGGAATACCACACGATCAATCCAGAACTCGCACTTACTCAGCTTAGCATACAATTGCTTCTCGCGAAGAATCTTCAACACAATCCTCAAGTGTTGGGCATGCTCTTCCACACTGTGGGAATAGATCAAGATATCGTCAATGAAAACCACCACAAACTGATCCAGAAAATCTCGGAAGACTCGGTTCATCAGATCCATGAACACCGCTGGCGCATTCGTCAATCCGAATGGCATAACTAGAAACTCGTAATGCCCATAACGAGTACGAAATGCAGTCTTGGAAATATCATCATCTCTGACTCTCATCTGATGATACCCCGATCGCAAGTCGATCTTGGAGTAAACAGAAGTACCCTGAAGCTGATCGAACAAGTCATCAATACGGGGTAAAGGGTACTTGTTTTTGATCGTCACCCGATTCAGCTGGCGATAATCAATGCACAACCGCATCGATCCATCCTTCTTCTTGACAAACAAGACTGGAGCTCCCCAAGGCGAAACACTCGGGCGAATAAAACCCTTATCAAGAAGATCCTGCAATTGCTGCTTCAGCTCTCTCATCTCTGACGGAGCAAGACGATAGGGGGCACGAGAAATCGGTGCAGTCCCTGGCATTAAATCTATGCCAAATTCCACCTCTCTAACCGGAGGAAAACCAGGAATCTCATCTGGGAAAACATCAGGAAATTCACAAACCACTGGAATATCCTCTAGACCAACACTACCTGTGGATGAATCAATCGCATAGATGAGGTAGCCTTCCCCGCCCGACTCTAAAGCACGACAGGCTTTCAGAGCAGATACCACTGGCATCGGAGGTCGCGCTCCCTCTCCATAGAAAAACCAACTAGAGCTTTCAGTCGTACGAAACTGAACAAGCTTCTGGTAACAATCCACAGTAGCTCGGTAGGTAGTCAATAAGTCTATACCCAAGATACAATCAAAATCTTCCATCTCTAGGATCATAAGATTCGCAGTCAACTCGTTACCCTCAAAATTTAAGGGACAACCCATCACTAGACGCTTCGCTAACACCGAATGACCCATCGGGGTAGAAACAGAAAGAATGACGTCTAGAGAAACATAGGGTAACCTATGACGCTTAACAAATCGTGCAGAAATGAAGGAATGAGAGGCTCCTGTATCAATAAGAACAAAAGCAGGAATACCGCATAAATGAAAAGTACCTGCTATGACTCTCTCCGTCTCATCTGTAGCCTGATCCTGGTTCAGCGCAAAAACCTGACCCTGGGCACGAGGTCGAAGATTCGAACTACCCACTGCCTGACCCTGCCTCCTCTGCTGAACAGTCGTCTGAGATCCAGAACTGGATCCTGCTCCACCTCGCAACTGAGGACAATTCTTCTTAATATGCCCCATCTCTCCGCACTGGTAACAAGCTCCTGCGGCTACTCGGCATTGCTCCGATGGATGGTTCTTCCCACAATGCGCACAAGACTCCTTCTTCTTACCAAAGCGGAAAACACCACTAGATCGAGATGCAGATCCAGAAGAAGATGAACCAGATTTCTTGAATGACTGAGATCGAGGCCTCAAAGTACTCGGAGGTCTAGAAGAAGATAGAATAGCCCTACCACGCTGGAGACTGATCTCTGCCTGGCGACACCGGTTCACTAACCCATCATAAGAAGTAGGATTATCACAGACAGTGACTCGATCAAAGATCTCCTGATTAAGGCCCTGGAGGAAATGATCATACTTGGCCTCAGAACTGCCACTGATATGAGGAGCGAAGGGTAACAACTCAAAGAATTTCTGCTGATACTCATCAACAGACATACTCCCCTGCTTAAGGTTCAGGAGCTCAATCGTCTTGGCTTGGCGAAGGGCTGGAGGAAAGTACAGCTGCATGAAAGCTGCACGGAAATCGACCCAAGTTACCCTACCTTGGGACTGGACTATCGGCGCAGAAGTCGATCGCCACCACTTGCGCGCACGGCCCTCGAGAAGAAAGCTAAGGGTCTCTATCTTCTGCTCCTCGGTGCACTGAAATGCACGGAAACAACTCTCCATGCGCTCTAACCAGTCCTCAGCATCATCGGGAGTCTCACCACCAACTAAAGGCTTAGGCCCCATCTGAATAAAACGATGCAAATCAAAACGCCTAGGACCGTCCCGACGATGACGATGTTCACGGTAACGCCTACGATCGTCCTGATCACCCCATCGACCTACACTCCCCTGACTACTCCCGTCATCAAAATGGTCAGCCATCGCTACAAGATAGAATAGGGAAAAATGGTAAAATGGTCAACGGAAATCCCAAAACAGAATCTATATCCCAAAATCATACGCATGCTCTGATACCATAAATGTAGTGACCCGTTCCAGAATCACCTACTAATCAAAAACTAAGCATGCAATTAACCTAATTAATTATAATCAGAGATAACAGCGGAAATATGGCCAACAACAATAGTTATACAACCCAATCGAAATCGAAGTCTAGACTAACTCAAAATGAAATATACAGTACAACCATATCGAATCAAATGGAAAACACTGAAAACTAAACCAACCAGCTACTCAACGTCCTCCTCCTGCTCCTCCTGAGCCATCCAACCTGAGGCCTGCCCCGAGGGAATGGGGTGTCCAAGAATAAACAAAACCGAGGACGTGAGCGATAAGAACGCCCAGTACTAAAGTATGAGTATAAAACCTATATGAAATGCACATGCTATGATATGATACCAGGGTAATCAAGAAACAGGAATCACAAAGGATCTCAAAATGCTCAGTCTAGAGGCGCCAAGTGGATAGTGCCGCGCGGTCCAACCTCTGGGTCACTGCATCCACTACAAGACAGACGTGGACCTAAAATGTCCCGGACCACCGAAGCCCTCCCGACCCGTCGGCCACTGTGTACTCTCGGTGTCCATGCGTCCACAAGACAGGGCTGAGCGGCCCCAAGATATAGCTTATCTCGAAAGAGATACAGCTCAACAGTAAAGGCTATCTCGAAGGAGATACGGCTCAACATGATATGCAATATGCATCATAACTCGTGACATAATAGCATGCATCATATGACATATAACAATGCAGCAAATACTCATGCAACATATATGAATGTATACTCAACCAGGATATCTCGGATAGTACTTTCGTACCTCTATCACAGCAAGCCTAGCCTTACGCAACACCGCTAATCAGGTCTAGCACAAGCCTACGCATCAAAAGCATACTCAATAAATACTACCATGCTCGACTAGCAAAACCAGTACTCCCTAGTACTACCAAAGGTTTAGGGTTTACCTTCGTCCGTCGACAGCCCTTTGATGTCGATTGCCTTGAAACTCAGGCGCCGCTACGCTACTACTCCTGGCAGCTCTTAGCTATCGCTCGACCAACAACTAACCCTAGAAACCTTCCAAACTCTCCAAAATGAGAGAAAACTCAAGAAATTGGCAAGTCAAAATGAGGAAATCCGAGCACTATTTATAGGCCATGTTCGGATCCTCCGAACTACACTTCGGAACGTCCGAACGCTACGTGTCCATTGGCTCTTGACAGCTCATGATCGGATCCTCCGATCATACACTTCGGACCGTCCGAACATGCATGGAAAATGACGTGTCGATCAACACTTGACACCTATGATCGGATTCACCGAACTACACTTCGGATCGTCCGAACTCTTCGGTGCTTCCGAACCCTCTTCGGTCCGTCCGATCATGACCATAGCCAAAATTACACCTTAAACCTTCTTAATCACCATTACTCCGTTAATTACCCAATTTGGAATTCGGGCTACTACAGGTTATATCATTCATGTTTATTGAATGCTTGATATTGATTTATGTTTCTGATTTGAGACATGTTATGAATAATTCTTATATGCTTTTGTATATGCTTTTATATGATTGCATGTATACATTGTTTATACTGGGATATTTATATCTCACCGGAGTTATCCGGCTGTTGTCTTGTTTTGTATGTGTGCATGACAACAGGTGGGGTTGAATCAGGGTCAAGAAGAGGATGAGAGAAGATTAGATAGCGTGGAGATCCGGGCTTCGAAGCAACATAGGATTCAGCACTGATATGTAGTTGAACCTAGTTGAATTCTTGTAGATAACACAAGATTTGTATGTTCATGTTTAATATGTAATTTGAGTAAATTACATTACGTTTCCGCTTTGTATTTTTAAAAAAAAAATTTAGACCCTATTTTATAATTGATTAATTAGTCTCAATAATGATTAAGAACTTGATTAGCGTCCGGGTCCCCACACATTCAATAGATGAATGACATCTTATTGATGAGCATGAAGGTGAGCACAACACGGAGGTGAGATATATTCTTGTTTTGCACATACTTTCACTTGGACTATATATGGAACATGAAAACTATATATGTAAGTATGTATGTGTGGGAAAAGTTATTAAAAATGGACAGAAAATTGGCCCATATATAAATAAGGTTTTGATATTTTGATTAGGCATATACATATATATATATATATATATATGTGTGTGTGTGTGTGTGTGTGTGTGTGGGAAAAGTTATTGAAAAATGTATAGAAAATTGGCCCATATAGATTCTTGTTTTGCACATGATTTTTGCAATTTTTTTTTTCTAATGTAGTTCCTACATGTATAGTGTTACAATCACATATAATGAAAAAGACTAAAATGACTAAAATTACGAAAAATATATATATATATATATATATATATTTTTGTTTTGAAATGAAGATATCCATTGATCAATCATTGTTCTCACATTCGTGGTTGATTGCATTACAGATAATATCTGTAGAATGATACGTAATAAAAGGATTAACAAACGATATCGCCGCACGAGCCAATGTGTGAGCCACCATATTTGCTTGTCTTCTAGCATATTGAACTTTGAACGAACGATGAGTTTCTAGAATTTGACAGCATCCGGAGATAATCGATCCAAACTCTGTATTATCTGCATTCTTGGATTTTATTGCCTTGACTACCGTCTCTGAGTCCGTTTCAAAAATAACATCCTCGAGTTCCAAAGAGGATGTCCATTGCATAGCATCAAGAAGAGTGAGTGCTTCAGCTTCTTTAACTTCAAACAATCCATTTGTCACACAGGTTTTGCTCACCATGAAATTCCCCGTTGAGTCTCTTACCACTATTCCAAACCCAACTGCTCGTTGTTCTTTAAACAAGGCCGCATCGACATTGCACTTCATAGTTGGATCAGGTGGTTTCGTCCATCGATCATCCTCGTCCCTGCGAGATATTGAAGTTCGTCCTTGTATATATTTCCTGTGAGCTTGGTTCCAACTCATTACCATATCATAGCCGAGTGAAACAGTGATATGTGGTGGTCGAGATACCCTATTCCATAGTTTCTCGTTTCGGTATATCCATAAGCTCCACATAACTGCCGAGAAGTTTGGTTGCACTGCAGTGGGGCACATGTTCAGACTCTTAAATAGCCACTTCGGGAAGGAATCCTCTTCTCTTGCGCATTGTAATACCACTTCCTCAAGCTTTGCCACTTTGCAACATTCTTTTGCATATGGGCAGTCAATGAATATATGCCAATTATTTTCCAGCCCCGATTCACACGTCACGCATTGGGAAGGCACTTGAATGTTTCTGGATTGGAGCTTGATATGACATGGCAGATAATCCCTCGCCGCTCGCCATAAGAAAGATCTAATCTCAGGGGGTATTGATATTTGCCACAACTTAGTCCATTTCCCCTCCTTCTGATGTGATTGTGTATGGTTCA
Organism: Primulina eburnea; assembly: GCF_022965805.1. Lineage (NCBI taxonomy): Eukaryota > Viridiplantae > Streptophyta > Magnoliopsida > Lamiales > Gesneriaceae > Primulina > Primulina eburnea. The sequence goes on along the minus strand of NC_133117.1, from coordinate 4,119,336 downwards.
TTATGTTGTTCATAATTTGATAGTATCCAGACTTTACTGTGTAGTCTCCATGCCGACTAAAGTTCCACATTCGTTCATCTTTGGAGGCTATCGGATTCAACGGTATATTGGTAATCTCCATTGCATCTCGGGGATTAAACACTTCATTGATTAGTTCGAAGTTCCACTGTTTTGTCTCTGGAATCATGAGGTCCTTCACATATGTAATATCCTCTTGGTTCAGATATGTTGTTTGGACATAAAGGTTAATGGGATCCCTGAGCCACGGATGCTTCCAAATCTGCACACTTTGGCCATCTCCAATCTTCCAGCGTAAACCTTGAGCCAAGACTGCTTTGTGCACCAAATACCTCTCCATATAAAGCTTGGATTTGATCCCAAGCTTGTCTCCATGAAGTCCTTCTTCGGAAAATATTTAGCTTTGAGAATCCTTGATACCAAGGTATTTGGGGTGAAAATGAGCTTCCACCCTTACTAAAACTCAATTTTGACAGTATGTAGAATAAAAATATTATAATTTTCACCATTGAATATTGAATAATATACGACGACATGTAAACATTCAAACGAAAAAAATTTGAAGGTAAAATTTAAAAAAGAAATATACAAACGCTGATTTGTTGTATTTAGATCAAATTCAGACGAATTAAATGACAATAAGTCTATATTAATTAACCAATTTGCAAGATTGTTTCTTCACAATGTCTTCGTATATGTGTTGGATTTGTTGGAACAATTTTTCATAAATTATTTAGTTTGTTGATAACGAACAAATTTTACCACTGCGAAAATTATGGGGATCGAAAAAGTTCTTTGTTTCAGAAACAACACATTCTTTCGCAAAGGGTAAGACAATTTTTTAGAAACAACTCCTTGTTTCATGATTCGTTTTCATGAAAAAGTGCATTGTTTCATGAAGAGTCGCGTCTGTTCTGAATCAAAAATTTCGTTTCTATATTTATGGCATCATTAGTTCAAGAAAGGTATTCAGATTCTGAATAGATTAGTCACCCACAAATACAGAATATCTTCATTATATCCTGAGAGAAGTTTTTTTATATCTCTATGACTAAAGCGAGGGAGAAAACATTTCTTAAAAGAAAGTGTTGTAAACATGTCTTGGATTTCATTGATTTAGATTCGAAATATTCTCTCAACAGGATTAAGCGTATATTAGTAAGAGTAGTACATAGATGACTTATGTAAAATCCGAGATCTCGATTTTATCGTGATAGTAGTTGTAAATTTTTTTGATTGGATAATTCTACCGTGTACAATAATTTTACTCAAGAATTTAAATAATATCGTGTATATTATTTTTCAGATTTTGAGATATGCAGAATTTTACCAGATATAGACCTGAGATTTGATATACCGGGATAAAGATTTAAGCAGGAAGATAACTCAATCTTGGATTACAAATCTTGAAGAAAATATCATGTGATTTTCGAAAATATGGGAAGATTTTGTTAAGGATTTTCGAAAATAGTAGGGTAAGTCTACGCGATAAATACAGACTGGGAAGAATTTAAAAGATTTAGCCACCAAGATTTTAGGAAAAATAATCCAAATATTATTTGTGGAAAAATACCACTAAATTTTGGATTTAAGTAAGCAAATTTGTGGGATTTAAGAAATATAATTTTTATTATTTTAGGTAGTCAAAAATCTACCGAATATTGGGAATTAGACACAAAAGTCGAAATTTTACAGACTGGGTAAGGCATAATTTCGAAAATTACCTTGGGATATATATATATATATATTTCGAAATTATGGATAGAGAATAAATGTAGATTTGATCACGATTTTAGATAAAGATTTGATTCAGAATCAACGCGATTTGGTACACGATCAGGATAGCAGCCAACTCCTATAAATAGGAGAGCATAGGTCTCGAAAACTCACACCATTCTCTACTCAAATTTTCAAGCCCCTCCCCTAGTCCTTATGATTTTCGAGCACAGCGAAGCGCTGCCGCAGTCCAGCCACCGGAGTTTTCACGTTTTTTTCTTCAAGAAGTCTAAGGTAAGTGGGCTTGTTTTAAATGTGTAATTTCGGTGTATGCATTTTCGTTTTTTTGAAATTTCGGTCGAGTACATTCTTCTTCTACCCCTTCTGGTTATGTTTTCTGCATGAGTTTTACGTTGACACTGTGAGGATTCAACTCGATATGGGAGGGAATCCCAACTATGATATGACCCTCATACGGTGGGGATATAACCGATTCGGCCTCGCCCCCTTAGAGGAATAAAAATTAGGGACTGACGTCAGTAAACCATTGAAAGTAGAGGAATCTCAGTGTCAGGTCAAGAATACGAACGTGGTATGAGTCAAAATATGCATGGTGTGTGTGTGTATGTATTTCGAATTTTATGCATGTTGTTATGTACTCGAAGGGCCCCCACTTGCTGAGTATTTTCCCAAATACTCACCCCTTACAACCTTCCCAGATAAATCCGAAGATAAATCAGAGGAACGGGTCGAGGAAGAAGAGTCGAACCAGTTTTGGGGCTGGTGAAATTATTTAAATATCGAGAACTATGCTGCAAGATTTAAAATTTTAGTAGGTTTATTTTCATTGTAAACGCTTCCGCAATTTATTTAATTTATTCAGTTGTAAAGACAATGATTATTTTTGGCGAATTTATGAAATAAACTGGTTTCGGTTTATACTGTGCTACGAGGCTGGTCGTTTTTCGATTTTGTGATTGATGAGCGACGTCGGTGTCAAACCCGAGTTTCGGGGCGTGACATTTTAGTGGTATCAGAGCCGCCAGGTTCACAATCCGAGTGGAAGAATCGAGTTTCAAAAAAAAAAATTCGGAAATTTTCGTATTTCGGCCAAACTGGGCCTTACGAGCCGCCGAGCTTCTTCGCCGATTCCGGCCGTTTCCGGTACCCGTTCTTCGTTCGGAGACCATTTCCAGAATCGTCTCGACGAAACGAACCAAAGCCCTCAACCAATTTAAGATTTAGAGTTAGGGTGAAGCCGTAATTTCAGATCTAGGAATTTGGGTATAAACCCTAAAACACCGAAAACATTTGCGTCAAATTACCCTACCATTCCTACTCCAATTTTAAATTAATTTTACCTATATGATACGCAATCCATGGGCAATGTTTAGCACCAATTGATTTTAGGATCGGATTGACCGATCGGAAACGCCCAAATTCGAGTTTAGTGAGCGAGTTGCGCGATTCTCCGGCGAAATTAGGTAGCTTTCCGACCGAGTATGGACGTTCCATCATCGGTTCCGTGACCCTTACACAGTCGCCGACATGCGCCTTTACTCCGACCATACTCCGGCGAGTCAACTCGGCCGAGACAACGAGTCAACCCGCCAGCATGTGTTCTTCGATTTTTTCGTAGGAAACTCCGAATTCGGTTCTGTCAACTGTTCTGGAACCCTCTCGACGTAATCTTTCAATCCATATGTTAATCTCTAGACTTTCCATTTTTGAAAAATATCTCGAAAAATCTCGTTCAACGCGTTTCTCGTAGTGCTTATCGGATTTTTATGGAATTTTACTAAGGAAACAATTAGTATTGACCGATATTGTTGAGATTGTATTTATCTGAGATAAGTTGATTTAAGTTTCTGATGTAAGGTGAAATATTTGATTTGGGACAATAAATTATTTTTGGGAAGAAAAAAAAAACTAGTATGTGAAAATTTGAGATAAGAGTTTTAATAAGTTTTGGATATTCCAAGATGGAAGTTGATTTTGGGCAATAGTTAAATGTGTAAACGTTAATTTGGGGTCTTAAGAATGCTAAGCGTTAACTTTAAATATGCATGATTTTGGGTTATCTTGTTTAAATGAATTGGGAGACAATATCTTAAGGTTTAGTAATTTATATTACTTTGGGATAACCAGTAGATTACGACATTATGTAAAATAATTTACGAGATATTGTTTGGTATTGAGGAAAAAGACAGTATAATAAGCTTTGAATTTTGTTACGGTACTAAGAATAATTAAAGGAGAAAGACATTCAGTAGAAATAGTTGTGGTAGAGCTCTCTAAGCTAAAGGTCTCGAGGAAAGTAAGGTTTAGTGCAAGTAAGATTTAGAACAAGAATTAATTGAGGATTAATTTTATTCGTACAAGGTTGAATAAGATTTTATTTTATGACGAATGAGTTATAATCTTTGGGATTTAAATCAGTAGAGTATAGATTGATATTGAGTTAAGTTCCAAGATTTTGTATGGGTTTTAAGTTTTAAGATGATAATCGTGATAATTTTCAGATAGAATAAAATCAGTATCTTTTCGCATATATTCCGTGCCGACTTGATTCCAAGTACTTTGGTAGGTTTCAATGTCATCATATGGATGGTTTGGTAATCTAAGAGCAGTGCAATAGCAGATTGCCGGAGTAAGAATTTCAAGATCCAAACCGTGAACCAAGAATAAATAAGGTATCATGGCAATGCCAAGAGACAGAAATACATTTTTTCTGCCTCCCAGACTTGGAAAGCCATAAAATCAGGCAAAGAAGTTTGCCTAGAAATGGTGAACAAAGTGCAAGAAGAAATTGAGCTCAAGCTGGAAGATACCCTAATGATGCGAGAATTCCAGAACGTTTTTCTGGAAGAATTCTCAAGATATTCTCAGACCACGAGGTTGATTTCAAATCAATGTGGTTCTCAGTGCTGCACCAATTTCAATAGCACTATACCGAATGATGCCAACTGAACTCCAAGAGCCAAAAGAACAACTCGAGGAATTGCTAGAAAAGAAACAATTTCAACCGAGTACGTCTCCATAAGGAACTCCAGTACTGTTTGTTAATAAGGAAGATATAAGTATGAGATCGTGTATAGATTATAGAGAACTCAATAAGATCACAATCGAGAATAAATATCTTCTTCCAATGATAGACGATTTTTTCGATCAACTTAAAGAAGTTACAACTTTTCCGAACTCGGCCTGAGAAAAGACTACTACCAATTGAAGATCAGGGCTGAAGATTTTCCCAAAACAGCCTTCGGAAAAAGGGGTTCAAGCCATTACTTGACATTTTTTTTTAGCGTTGTTCACTGAGGAGATCTTCATTTTCTTACCAAGTGAAGAAAACCAAAAAAATAATATCTCACTTTTCATAGGTCAATGGAGAGGAAATTTTATTCCAGTTCAATAGTAGTGAGTTTCGGCTACAGAACGCCACAGACATCAGAAGCTTTCTTGGACTGACAGGTTATTGCAGAAAGTTTGTCGAAGGTTTTCCTCAATCGACATACCACTGACTAAATTCACTCAGAAGAATTCCAAGTTCGTCTGGGACGAAGGTTGCGAGAAAAATTTTCAGACGTTAAAAGAAAAGCTCGCATCCACGCCAGTACTAATCTTACCCACTGAAGATAAGGAATTCACCATCTACAGTCGACGCATCTAAGGAAGGTTTGGGATGCGTACTCATGCAAGAGGGAAGATTAATAGCCTACGCACCAAGGCAGTTGAAATCGCACGAGCAGAACTACCCTACGCATGATCTGGAGCTAGCAGCAGTTGTATTTGCCTTAAAAATTTGGAGGCACTACCTCTATGGCGCCAAGTGTGTAATTTTCACGGATCACCAAAGGCTCAAGTACTTGTTCACCCAAAAAGAACTAAACATGAGGCAAAGGCGATGGATCGAACTACTGAAGGATTACGACCTGACTATAAGTTACCATCCAGGTAAAGCGAACAAAGTGGCCGATGCTCTGAGTCGGAAAAATGGAGGCAAGATCACCCTAGCTTCACTCTCCGCTCGAACATGTCTGCAAGAGACCGTCAAGTTAAATCAGGACCGAGACCCCGAGCTAAAGAAACTTAAGGGACAATTCGAAAGCGGGAAGTCTCAAGATTTGCAAATTGATGACAAGGGAGTCGTTTGGATGAAAGGACGACTGTGGGTACCAGACAGCGATAACCTCCGCCAAGAAATATTATCAGAAGCACACAAGACCAAATTTTCAGTCCATCCAGGAAGTACAAAAATGTACAGAGACCTTAGTGGTAATTTTTGGTGGAATGGAATGAAAAGAGATGTGGCAGAATTTGTCTTAAAATGCCAAGTGTGTCAACATGTCAAAGCAGAGCACCAGCGACCTGGAGGATTATTGCAATCTTTGGAGATACCCGAGTGGAAATGGGAGCACGTCTCCATGGACTTTGTGGTAGGATTACCAAAGTCGAGGCAAGGTCAAGACGGAATATGGGTAATTGTAGATAGACTTACAAAATCTGCACACTTCCTACCCGTCCGTATGAACTACAATCTGGACAAGTTAGCTACACTGTATATGGACAATATTGTACGACTGCATGGAGTACCAGTGAGCATCCTATCTGATAGAGACCCAAGGTTTGTCTCACGTTTTTGGAAGAGCTTCCAAGGGCCATGGGAACGAAAGTTACTCTTAGCACGGCCTATCACCCTCAAACCGATGGCCAAACCGAGAGAACAATTCAAACCCTAGAAGACATGCTGCGAGCATGCGCCCTAGAATTCAGTAGCAATTGGAGCAATCATCTACCATTGATCGAAGTTCGCTTATAATAACAGCTATCACAGCAGTATTGGGATGGCTCCATATGAAGCTCTGTATGGAAGGAAATGTCGGTCACCCTTATATTGGGATGAAGTGGGAGAAAAGACAGTGGTAGGACCCGATCTCGTACAGATGACAGTAGACAAGGTTACAGTGGTCCGAGAGAAACGCAAGGCAGCTCAAGACAGACAAAAGAGCCGGGCCGACCTGAAAAGAAGACCAAGTGCTGAGCCGACGAATCATTCCCTACGTCAAGGTGCAATGGTTAACCACACCGAAAGAGAAGCCACGTGGGAGTTGGAAGAAAGAATGAGGAACCAATACCCGTACCTCTTCCTAGACCAAGCCAAACCAAGTTTCGAGGACGAAACTTCTCATAAGGAGGGAGGGATATAAAATCCGAGATCTCGATTTTATCGTGATAGTAGTTGTAAATTTTTTTGATTGGATAATTCTACCGTGTACAATAATTTTACTCAAGAATTTAAATAATATCGTGTATATTATTTTTCAGATTTTGAGATATGCAGAATTTTACCAGATATAGACCTGAGATCTGATATACCGGGATAAAGATTTAAGCAGGAAGATAACTCAATCTTGGATTACAAATCTTGAAGAAAATATCATGTGATTTTCGAAAATATGGGAAGATTTTGTTAAGGATTTTCGAAAATAGTAGGGAAAGTCTACGCGATAAATACAGACTGGGAAGAATTTAAAAGATTTAGCCACCAAGATTTTAGGAAAAATAATCCAAATATTATTTGTGGAAAAATACCACTAAATTTTGGATTTAAGTAAGCAAATTTGTGGGATTTAAGAAATATAATTTTTATTATTTTAGGAAGTCAAAAATCTACCGAATATTGGGAATTAGACACAAAAGTCGAAATTTTACAGACTGGGTAAGGCATAATTTCGAAAATTACCTTGGGATATATATATATATTTCGAAATTATGGATAGAGAATAAATGTAGATTTGATCACGATTTTAGATAAAGATTTGATTCAGAATCAACGCGATTTGGTACACGATCAGGATAGCAGCCAACTCCTATAAATAGGAGAGCATAGGTCTCGAAAACTCACACCATTCTCTACTCAAATTTTCAAGCCCCTCCCCTAGTCCTTATGATTTTCGAGCACAGCGAAGCGCTGCCGCAGTCCAGCCACCGGAGTTTTCACGTTTTTTTCTTCAAGAAGTCTAAGGTAAGTGGGCTTGTTTTAAATGTGTAATTTCGGTGTATGCATTTTCGTTTTTTTGAAATTTCGGTCGAGTACATTCTTCTTCTACCCCTTCTGGTTATGTTTTCTGCATGAGTTTTACGTTGACACTGTGAGGATTCAACTCGATATGGGAGGGAATCCCAACTATGATATGACCCTCATACGGTGGGGATATAACCGATTCGGCCTCGCCCCCTTAGAGGAATAAAAATTAGGGACTGACGTCAGTAAACCATTGAAAGTAGAAGAATCTCAGTGTCAGGTCAAGAATACGAACGTGGTATGAGTCAAAATATGCATGGTGTGTGTGTGTATGTATTTCGAATTTTATGCATGTTGTTATGTACTCGAACGGCCCCCACTTGCTGAGTATTTCCCCAAATACTCACCCCTTACAACCTTCCCAGATAAATCCGAAGATAAATCAGAGGAACAGGTCGAGGAAGAAGAGTCGAACCAGTTTTGGGGCTGGTGAAATTATTTAAATATCGAGAACTATGCTGCAAGATTTAAAATTTTAGTAGGTTTATTTTCATTGTAAACGCTTCCGCAATTTATTTAATTTATTCAGTTGTAAAGACAATGATTATTTTTGGCGAATTTATGAAATAAACTGGTTTCGGTTTATACTGTGCTACGAGGCTGGTCGTTTTTCGATTTTGTGATTGATGAGCGACGCCGGTGTCAAACCCGAGTTTCGGGGCGTGACAACTTATCTTTTGGGAAGTTCTCGTGCGTCAAACTACCGACGTTGCGACGCTGGATCTAGTTGGCTAGATGGGTCGTAATAGTGACGTCAAATCTCAACGAGTAATATTGTCTCTGCTTGGGACATGACCTACGTTAGAAAAGTGGAAAGACCGATCATTATGGGATATAAGACAATACCGGCCAGCAGATAGACATGCACATCCCCGAATTCACGTGTCTAATAGTCCGACCCATTAGCACTCAAATAAGTGCACTCTATGTTGTCACTAGTATAAGAAAATAAAGTTGTGCATTCATTAACAGCTATATTTTTTTTTCCTAACAACAAACACTTAATGTTAACCATGTGTATGTGTGTATTTCAAATTTTTTTGTCCTATTAAATGACTTGCTGATAAACTTAACCTAACACACCACAAAATAAAATAAATGTAATTAGTGATTCTACTTGAGGGTTTTGGTTGGTTGCCTTGTTAATGAATGCGCATATATAATTTGACCTAACAATATATTATTATTATTATTATTATTATTATTATTATTATTATTATTATTATTATTATTATTATTATAGCTAAAACCAAGCTAGGTAAATTACATATGCTTCTCCAAAGTTTGTAAAAAATTATGTAATTTGCATATGAAATTTTTACATCTAAAATATACAAAAAAAATTAACAAATTTAATTTCCATATCATTAGAACTAACAATACATAGGAACGTAGTTACTGTAAGGGGATTTTTTTAAAAATTATATAGGTTTACCATTAGATTTTTTTTAAATTTTGTCTTGACGAAATTTAAAAACAATAAAATTATTGGTTTTTACCCCTGAAAATATTATTTAATTTTTTACCTCTCAATGTAAAATAATATATACCGATGGTCTAGTTAACGTGATTTGCATATTATTATATTTATGCAGAGAATATTCATCGAATAATAACGAATACTAATTAAAAATAAATAAATAGTCATGCCTTAAATATACGACTTTTTTGGTTTTGCCTCATTCTAAAATTAATGAATATTTAAATAAAATTTTATTGGACAGGCATTGCATGCATATTAAAAAATATTTGTCGACACTGGCAAACTTTGTGAAGTTAGTGGTCACTTTTAAAAACCACAAAAACTATTGGGACCAAAGTCTCTCTCGCCGTAACACGATGGAGTGGGGATGTCTAAATTTAATATATAATTTTATAGTAATTTAATACCAAAAGGTGTAAACATTTTAAATGTCAAAGTTGGAGTAGTAATTATGACTTCGAGTATCTTTAATTAATATTTAAGGAGATCATGTTGATTTCCCAAGATAATTATATATAGGACAATTGTATATCAATTTTAGATGTCTTTTTTTAAAAAAAAATTCCTTCAAGATAATATATATATCCTTTATATTCTGGCAACAAGACTAAAATGTGTATGTAGTAGCTCTATGTGTATAAGAAAATTATAATTTTAGTTCTATAAGTTGGTTTGTTTTGAATTTTATTTATACAACGAATATTGCTTATTTGGCATTGATGCAATTTTACGTGAATCATGTGGCGATAGTAAAACCTATATTATACGAATTAAAATATATTTTTTTAAAAAAAAGATGAAAGGTTTTTTCACCCATTTTGAAATATTTTGTGTGCTTTATTTTCTCTCTTTATTTTTGCTCAGAAGTATTTTAATGTACGTAACATGGTTTTATCTACTCTATATGAGCCATTTAAGAGAGAATTAATATGTAATAAGTAGTATATGAAAGATTTAGTAGCTTCTGGAGAAAAATAATTAGATCAAAGCCGGAAAAAATCCAAGTTATCATATGATAACCAAACTTTAATAAGTTAAGCGATTAAAATCTAAAATAAATCAACATACATGATTAAAGTTACAATTCTTATGTGTATATATATACACATAACAAAATATATCAGTTGTAAGCTAATCGATTTTTCTCTATGAATCATGATTAGCCATTGTAACTTATATAATGACAGAGATTGTCACGCTGATCTTTCATACGGATCGATATAAACAAAAAAATTGTATAACTTAAGGTTATGATCCTTAATCACTAATCGATAATGTCATTGTAACGATCTTTGTTTAAAGTAACTGCCTACTCTAATCAGTTCTGTAGGTTAAATTTTACGTTGAATAACAGTTTGGGCTAACTATTAGTTAGGTTAAATTGTGATCTTTTTATCAAACACAAAAACTAAAAGTCCAACATAAATAAACAAAATAAAAGAAAATGACAAACTTTTTCATCTGATTTTGTAGTATTATAGGTCATTTTGCTTTATTTTCCCTTTCATTTTTTCTTGGATGAATTTTTATATATGTAATACATGTTTTATTCTCCCCACATGTACCCGTAGGCGAGTATTGAAGTCAAATAAACAATATTTGATGAATTTAAAAATTTCAGGAAAAAAATGAAAAAAAAATAAAAATTACTGAATGAATTAATGAGAGTTATAAGACTAAAATCCAAAACATTCAAATTTATATGATTAGAAATTGCAATTTTCATGTTAGAAGTGCAACTTAGTGATAATTTCTTTCCATAAAAATCAAAAAGTTGCACACAATTTTTTTCAAAAAATAAAGTTCATTTTTAAGATTGTTAAAAAAAAATATTTAAAATGAAAAAGGGATTGCGAGTATGAAGTCAAATAAACAATATTTGATGAATTTAAAAATTTCAGGAAAAAAATAAAAAAAAAAATCAAAATTACTGAATGAATGAGAGTTATAAGACTAAAATCCAAAACATTTAAATTTATATGATTAGAAATTGCAATTTTTCATGTTAGAAGTGCAACTTAGTGATAATTCCTTTCCATAAAAATCAAAAACTGCACACAATTTTTTTCAAAAAATAAAGTTCGTTTTTAAGATATATTATATCTCTTTCCGTCATAATAATATTTAAAAAATTTATCTCTTTAGTCTTTCCTCGCATTAATTTACAGACTCACCATATATATATAATTATTTTATGCCGAGAAAGTAGAAATAAATAAACTAAGCTAATACGCTTTTCTATCCCATTGCTTGAAAATTCATAATACATGAGCTTCCACGTATGTATAATGATTAAGAATCTAATCAATCACCTAATTAAGACTCGTAATCAGTCACGCGCAATCCCTTTTTCATTTTAAATATTTTTTTTTAACAATCTTCTAAAAGGATAAATCTTTTATTTTAATCTTTGACTAATTGAAACTGAAAGTATACATATTTAGTTTTTTTAAAAATATATTATATGTACATTATCATCTTTGTTTACTATTTTCTCTTGCTAATAAATATGGAATACGGTTTATTTCATCATACCCATGTGAGCATTGTCCCCATGATAGGATGGATGACCAAGATTTGCTCATGCATATATAGGACCCACTTTTTTTTTTGAAATTGTATGTGTGACAAGATCTTATCTATTGAATGAAGTAAGGGTAGTGCTCACATAAGTAGGATCTCATTAACCAATAAATACTAGCTAGCTAATTAATGAAAATGTAATATAGATGAAGAAATGAACTCTCAATTTTTATTAATAGGCAATAAAGTGCATTTAACTAACTCTTTATGGTCAAGAAACATAATTAAACTTAACATATTATGAATATATACAAAACTATTATTATGATTTAGAATTCGTCGCCATTATCATTTGATGCGTATTGGGTAAACAATATCGAGCTAATATTATATTCTCTAAAATCATGTTAGTCGAGTAAAAAACACTGAACAAACTATTTGTGATAGGTTCGTCCGAGAAATGGTTGGAAATCAAATTTATGAGCATACATTTGTCAAGCAATCACATACTCCGCCAGCTCGGACACCCCTGAGGGGATATCCATAACTATTATTGAAACTGGGAATCATCGTACATGTTGTGTGCGCATTAAATATTATATTTTTATATAATTTTTTTAATAAAATTTTAACTTTGGAAATTAAGTTGGCATAATTATGATTTTGATAATGTAATTAGTTTAATTTTAGTTTTAGTGCAATTAAAAAAATTAATCCAATTTTGTTCTTGTTTTTTTCAGAGTGCTTTTATCAAACAATATCTGACGTCATATCAATGTTTTAGGAAAAAATAACGTGTATTGCATAAAAACAAATTTATATAGTAACTAACATTGAAATTTGACTATTTCGTGGACAAAAACTAGGAGTATGTGCGTTATAAAAAAAAATCGGAGTAAGAGATGTTACTAAAAAATAACTTGATTTTAGATAACATGGTTTGTATGATGAATAGATATTGATGAATAGATACTGAATCAACTCTTGATCATCATAAAGACACAACTAACCATCCATGTTCATAAATTTTATGTATTCTTGAGTTATTATGCAATTTGGTTGATATATATTATATTATCTATCTATCTATATCTATATATGTAATGATAATTATAAATAATATAAAATGAAATTTAGTTCAAAGATGTTTGAATTGGTATTTCTTCGAGATTGTAATTGGAGGGGTGTAGGGCCACGATATCCTCTCGTAGCTTTGAGATTGTCTTGTTTATGTTCGAAAATCAGAATCTTAATGATCTTTTCAAAGTGCATCTCTGTCAGGTAGTAAGAAACTCAACAACTCTTCCATCTTCACCTACTAATTAAGATTGATTAAGTCAGCAATTACGATCTTGATTTAATTTCAAAAGTAAAGGTTTTTATTTTAATAGGAGAAGAAGTTTTTTTACAATTGGATCTCGAATTCGAGATCTGATCCAAACCCTGAGACTTTGATGTTAAACAATCTATAAGTTATCAACAAAAAGGAAAGTTAATTTTTTTTATTACGTGGGTTTCTGCCGCCGCTATCTTTCGATGCGCACTGGATAAAACCCAGCTAATGTAGAAGCCAACAAACTATGCTAACTTGGTAAATCGTACTGGGCTACCATGTCTGACAGATTGTTCAGATAAGGTGTTGATAAGGGGAATCAAACTCGTATCATTGCTCAAAACATTCACATACTCTATCAACTCAGACACCACATTAAGACAATTTTTTTTAGTACTAGCGTTAGTTGATTCTAATGGAAGTGAAAATCAATAGTTAAAATATGGTGTTATTGTAATATATATGTTAAAATATGGTGTTATTGTAATATATATATATATATATATATATATATATATATATTATATATATATATATAGAGTTAGTCTCATGTGAGACCGTCTCACGGGTCATAATCCGTGAGACGGGTCAACCCTACCCATATTCACAATAAAAAGTAATACTCTTAGCATAAAAAGTGATACTTTTTCATGGGTGACCCAAATAAGGGATACGTCTCACAAATATGACCCGTGAGACCGTCTCACACAAGTTTTTGCCATATATATATATATATATTATATATATATATATATATATATATATATATATATATATTGTAATTTTCACAATATTTACTGATTAAGTAGTTAATCTATAATTGAGTTTTTATTTAATTTATTATCTTCGTGGATAAAATAAGTGATGATGAAATTTGTCGTCAAACAATCATCAAGAAAAAATAACATATCATTTGTGAGCTCCACATGCAAATGCCTAATTGCACTCAACATCACATATTTTTATGTCACTAGTGTTTCATTTTTATAATACTTATAAAAAGTGATACAATTATGATGGTCATCATAAGCAATCATCAAGAAAACTTATGCATATTAATATTATGAATAACATTTCGTTTAAAAAATCACATATCAAAATAATATGAATAACATAAATAAAAATTAAATTATGAAAAAATAACGTAAAACATTAAAAACACATCAAATATTAGTTTTAAATTTATAAAAAAAACATAAGTGTATTTATGCAAAATTTCAAAAAAAAACAACTAATGAATTTTTTTTTTTTTACAAAAAACTGGCTAATCAACTCGCCCTGACCTGCGGTCTGTTTGGGTTGGCCTGTTTAGACCTGCCTCCAAAAGAGCCAGTAAAATCTTAACCCAACCAGCCAATTTTTCATGACAAGGTGGGTTGGTCCGACAGGTCTGACCCATTTTGACGTCATTACATGTCAGCATTCTAATGAAAAAAATTTGAAAAAATGTAAATTAGTATACTAAGATCGTAAATTGATAATAAAAAAAAAGCATATAAAAAATGAATTGACACTACGAGGGCTACCACCCAAAAGAATTCAAGACACAAACTCTAACATTCTCTGTCTTGACCTGAATTCCAACTTAAGGAATGAAATCGAGACTCCAATTTGACGACTACATTTCCCACGTCCCCCACGAAAATCCTCTAAGAGCATAAATCAACTGCGAACACCATCCAATTCCAAAAAAAGGTCTAAACTTGTCTACCAACAATGACTTGGTCAGCATATTTTCATGTCTCCACCACGAGCAATATAACGATATTTACAAGTATTACTGATCATCAACGTGTTTTATACTCTCGTCTTAAAGAAAACTTCGTTGTTTTTTTTGTCGCGTACACTTCTTTGCAATTTTTACTACTTATGATTTTTTTAAAAAAATAATTTAAATCAATTTTTAATGTGATCTTGATGTAGCGTTGATGAGATACGACATAATGATATAGTAAAAGTTCCTAAAATAAAATTGCATGGTACACACATTGTATTGATTGATAAATGTAACAGCTTATATAATATGTGTGGTATATATCATCTTAGACATTGTTTAGTCCTTGTGATAGGATAAGTAAATGATATATAATAAGGGTGATTATAGAATAAAAAGTACGGATAAACAACACATTATGATAAATTATATGATATTTGACATGATTTTAATTTGCTTGATTATTATTTTTAATTATTTACTATGACCTCATCGTATATTAATTAGTGATATATTCTTAAAATGATTAAATAAATAAATAAATTTTAGAAGTAATTTATTTAAAACATTATAAATAAAATTAAAATATTATATTAATTATTAAATTTTCATTAATTCCAATTTCCGAAAAAAATTAAAAATTTGATTAATATTATTGAAAATAAATAAATTTTGATAATAATATAAATATGCATTTATTGTGATAATTAAAATATTAATACAAATTTGAATATTAAATAATGGTTAATACCAATTATAATATTAATGTTAAAAATAATATAATAATAAAAATATGATCAATAATAATTAAATTATTTATAATATTAGTCAAATTAAAAATTATATTTAAATATTATTAAATTTTTTGAATTTATAATTATTTTAAATTTTAGTATATTAAAAGAAAATTTAATTAATCAAACATCATTCCTTCTCCCCCAAATGATTATATAATCACCAACAAGAGGATAATAATGCATATAGTGTGGGCCAGGTACGGGCTGAACAGGCCTATCACAATCTTAATCATGCACACCAAACACATGATAAGTGAAGGTTTAAAAATCAATCACCCCTTATCGTGCACACCAAACAATGCCTTATAGTATTGTACCAAAAATTAAAAATTAATTACATCCATTAGCACATATATCTATACACATATACATATATATCTATACATATATATATATATATATATACAAGTTTTTAGTCAATCATTCAAACCTCGAAAAAATATAATGTTTCACCATGTAATAAAAATAAAGAAAAATTTCTTATGATTGATATTTGGGAGGAAATTAAACGGGGACCATTCAACCACCATATTTGTTTTGGTGTTGTGGATCTTGTGGGAGATATATAAACGCTTGCCTTTGAAGAGATGACAGAAGCCAACAGTTGTCGCCAGTGAGAAAAAAAAAACTACTATATTTGTAAACTCCGACGTTTCATCTTGCTTAGCTTCACACAATCAATCATTGATTCTTCTTTTTTTTCAATTCTTTTTTTTATGCTGAGAAAATAGCATGGTATGATTTTAAATGTTTTAGAAACATTTTGTTTATGGGTGTCGATTACTTTTAATTCATTTAATATCAATTTGGGACGAGTCTGAAAATATAATTTAACAAAATATTGTATTTTTAAATGTTAAATGATATACATATGATTTGAAGATTAGATATGTGTATGAGTTGACATCGATCGTTCTATTTACAGTTTTGTAATTTGATTTGACAGCAAAAAAAAAATTCTTACAAACAGAATAAAATTTGTATTTTGAAAATGAACTTTTTAAAACAAATTTTCAGAAAATATTTTCATACAAAATTAGGTAAAAATTTGTGTAAGATGATCTCACGGGTCGTATTTTGTGAGAAAGATCTCTTATTTGAGTCATCCATGAAAAGGTATTACTTTTTATGCTAAGAGTACTAATTTTTATTGTGAATATCGGTAGTGTTGACTCGTCTCACAGATAAAGATTCGTGAGACCGTCTCACAAGAGATCTACTCTACAAATTAAGGGAAAAATGTCCAATGGTTACATTCATTTCCATGTAATTTGAGGGCGCCATTTTATATTTGTATATATATATATTTATAGCACTTCTTGTATAAATAGGGGACCAAAGAGAGCTTCCATCCAAGAAAACAGACTGTTCCTTTATTTTTATTTTCTTCTTCTCACTTTTAGGCTGCATTTTCTTTCTTCAAATAGCCTCTTTTTATTGCAAAAATTACATTGATTATACATGGGAATTGAGACAGGTTTATCAAAAGTAGCAGAATCAGAAACTCATGGTGAGAATTCACCATATTTTGCTGGATGGAAAGCGTATGATGAAGACCCTTATGATGAATTATGCAATCCCTCTGGAGTTATACAAATGGGACTTGCAGAAAATCAAGTAAGTTCTCAGTTTTCGAATGATCTTGGCAGTCGAATCATTTCAAACCACTTCCTTTCGCAGTACTTGATCGTTCGTTTCTGTGTTTATACAACAGGTTTCATTTGATTTGTTGGAGCAATACCTGGAAACACACCAGGAGTCGCCAACTATTGGTAGGAGCAAAGCTTCTGGATTCAGAGAAAATGCTCTATTTCAAGATTATCATGGACTAAAATCTTTCAGAAAGGTAATTATATTATTCATTTTTTTGCATAAATATTTATATTGTAAGATGAAAACAAATATTATATATATATCTTTAATTTGTGTGATTAATAATCCAGGCAATGGCAAGTTTTATGGAAGAAATAAGAGGGGGAAGAGCCAAATTCAACCCTGATAGAGTTGTTCTAACAGCTGGTGCAACTGCAGCCAATGAGTTATTGACTTTCATTTTGGCTGATCCTCGCGATGCCTTGCTTGTTCCTACTCCATACTATCCCGGGTATGAAAGTTTTCCTCGAATTTTTTTTTTTTTTTATCGATGGGACGTTTTTCTTGGCTCTCCTCTCGTTTGCATCCCTTTTCGGTATACCCACGTGTGTCGCCGTACCTGATATCCGTGAAAATAATTTAAATTTTTTTGGAGAAATTAATGACATAAAATTTTGATTCTTTGGGTATTCTCAGTTAATCCAAAAAGTAGGGAGGGGAATCCAAAAAGTAGGGAGCGGATGAGTTTCGGTGGCGAAATTTTTTAGAAATATTACATTGAAATTTGTGTTTTATATGAAGATTCAGTCCACGAGAATCTCGTATTTCTGACAATCTTGTCTGGCAAATGCATCGTTAACTGTGGTACTTTGAATTATCAGGTTTGACAGAGACTTGAGGTGGAGAACTGGAGTAAACATCGTACCAGTTTCCTGCGACAGCTCAAACAATTTCGAGATCACCCCTGAGGCTTTGGAATCAGCATACAACGAAGCTGAATCCAGGAACATTAAAGTCAAAGGAGTTCTCATCACAAATCCATCGAACCCTTTAGGCGCGACGATCAAACGGCGAATTCTTGAACAAATTCTTGAATTCGTGACCCGTAAGAACATCCATCTCGTGTCCGATGAGATCTACTCGGGATCGGCGTTCTCTTCGGATGAATTTGTCAGCATTGCTGAAGTTCTTGAATCCAGAAGCTACAAAGATTCGGAAAGGGTTCACATTGTTTACAGCCTTTCCAAAGATCTAGGGCTTCCAGGGTTCCGAGTGGGGACTATATATTCATACAATGATAAAGTGATGTTAACTGCAAGAAGGATGTCGAGTTTCACCTTGATTTCCTCACAAACTCAACAGCTTTTGGCCTCGATGCTTTCTGATAAGAAATTCACGGAACATTACGTCAAAACTAATAGAGAAAGGTTGAAAAGGAGGCACGGGATGATCGTTTCCGGGTTGAAAAACGCCGGTATCGAGTGCTTGAAAGGGAATGCCGGACTGTTCTGTTGGATGAATTTGAGGCCATTTTTGGAGGAGGATACGAAGGAACAAGAATTGGAATTGTGGGATTTAATTTTGCATGAAGTTAAACTAAACATTTCTCCGGGATCTTCTTGCCATTGCTCCGAGCCGGGGTGGTTTAGGGTTTGCTTTGCGAATATGAGTGAACAGACACTGGATGTTGCACTCAGAAGAATAAAAGATTTTGTGGAAAGAAGAAAAGGGAGGAACAATGGATTTTGCTCAAAATGATTTTATTTCTTATTCTGTTTTGTTTTTAAATTATTCGTTTTTTGGAAGTCTTTTTCTTGGTTTTTCTTCAGGTTTGTTTTTTCCAGGAAAAAGGCTCTCATTTGAAGATCAATCAGTGTCTCAAATTGAGATTGTAAATTGTTTTCCAATTGAGATTCAATTGTAAGAATTTATATTGATAAGCAAGATTTTAATTATATAAAAAAAAATTCATCCCATCAATGTGTCTAAAAAAACAACTTGTTGATATAAAGAGGTCACAAGTTCATAAATAGAGTTTTAGTCTCATTTTTTTTGAAAATTTGTTAATTTATTTTGCAACTTTAGTTATTTTCACTGGAGTACTTACTCGACTTTGATTTATCGGTGTCACGACAACGACAAATCCACGCCATGTCAGTGTCTCGTGTAAAAAAACCAAAATTATCGAGAAAACAAAAAATGACTGATATATTAAAATATAAACTTTACAAAATAGATAACCGGAATCACAAAAAAAAAAAACAAATTTAAATAACAAAAAAATCAGATCTCCTGTGAGAATAGTCTCCGGTCGATACATGTAGCATAAATTAATATATTTTCATTTATCAATCAGAATCATTCTTACAAAACTGAAGAGTGAGACGATTTCATGAGAATTTTAATATGACACAAAATATTTACAAATTTTCCCGTTTTTCCATATTGGACACTCGATCTTCTTATGTAAGCAAGATATTCATAGAACATAAGTTGAAAATTGATTGATATTGAAGACATCTACGTCGATTGGTTATTAAATATCAAGAAATACATTGACTAACAAAACAAAGTATAAAAATGATCTTATTATATAATTTTAAATCTATAACATCTGTTTCATTATCATGTCAAAAGAATTATTTTCAAAACCTTCGAACTGAAGGGAGATGTATCAGTGATAATTTTTTTGATTTTATCACTATCAAATATAAATATTTATATTTAAAATATGAAAGTAAAACAATAAGAAAAACTAGAAGAGTATGTCTCTTGTGAGACGGTCTCACGAATCTTTATCTGTGAGACGTGTCAACCCTACCGATATTCACAATAAAAAGTACTCTTAGCATAAAAAGTAATACTTTTTCATGGATGACCCATATAAAAGATAAGTCTCACAAAATACGACTCGTGAGATCGTCTTACACAAATTTTTGACAAACTAGAATTGCGTGTGAGTGAGCCGTCTGTGATAAATATGCCATTGACTTTTTATGTTTCTTGGAAATGTCAAACTCGGTTGGTTGGAGGACAAGTGCTACAAGTTTTCCCTCCATATTTCGTTCGATAAATAAATTATTTCTCATCCCTTTTGACTCCAAATTATTTAATTAATTTTATCAGTATATGTTGAGGTGTTAAAGCTAGAACAGCGAGACTGGATATTAAGATGTGAACAAAGAGTATGTTTCTTGTGAGACTGTCTCACGAATTTTTATATGTGAGACGGGTCAACCCTATCGATGTTTATAATAAAAAGTAATACTCTTAGCATAAAAAGTAATAATTTTTCATGGATGATCCAAATAAGAGATCCGTCTCACAAAATACGACTCGTGAGACCGTCTCATACAAGTTTTTGTCGTGAATAAAAATGAGAAAAAATTGTAATTTCGGTGTATATTTGTTTTTCTGTGATTCTGATTATCTAATCATGTTATCGCTAGTCTTAGTCCGCTATATGTAATTTTAACATTTTTTCCGACTTAAAAAATAAAATAAAATTGTCAAAAATGAAAGATAACGCTGTTATTTGTAAAAACAATTTTCTCTTAATTTTAACTTTAATTTTAATACCCGATGGTGGCACACAGCTTGCAATCGAGGTTTTTTTTTTTTTTTTGGAAAAAAAAATTCTTATAAAATATTTGACCCACCCAAACACATTTTCATATATAAGCGTGGCATGCATGTCAAGAGTCATGAATACTCTCCTTAATTAATTCTTTTAAAAAATTCATGAACTAGAAGGAAGCTCTTTCGACTTTATTTAAGGATATTCACTACATTAACTTGTTCCATATAAATTTATTTGGAGCTCGTGCATGAAAAGTGAAAAAACCATAATATTAGTCATATATGTTTGTTTTTATTGTAATTTTGATCTTCTATATGAGTTATCAAATATCAGTTTTGTCCGTTATCTTTATTTTTTTTACAATTTTAATCATTTTTTCGAAATGATGTTGATGTGACGACATATATAAAATGTCTACATGACTTTGACATGGCGCTGATATGGAAATCAAATATCATCGCTTCCATTGGAAAAACTAAAATTGTAACAAAAACTGATAGATATATACAAGACTAAAATTAAAATTAGACAATATAGAAGCTTAAAATCATAAAACAATAAACATATATGACTAAATCACAGTTTTCCAAAATATAATCAAACAAGTTAGTACTCTATATAAAATATGTTTCACTGGGTATAATATAAGCTAATTAGAATGTATTTACATTGAAAAAATTTAATAGTGTAAAATATCATAATGGTGACTTTGAACAGTTTCGAGCTCGGATTTTATAGTCTCTAACTGAGTTTTTTCTTACTATGATCTTGATACTATAGAAATGATTTCAGATTAATTCTTGATTTATGATCTTGATACTATAGAAATGATTTCAGATTAATTCTTGATTTATGATAATGACTTATTGCTTAGATATATAATTAGTTCATCGTTCTACGCTTTGTTTTTCTCTTTTTTGATCAAATAAATTTTTCATCTTATTTGAAGTCGTTTTGCTTTGTTTTTCTCTATTTTAATGTGATATATGAACTTTATTCTCGAGTGATTTGAGTTTTTCTTTATTTTTATGTGATTAATATTAACTTTATTCTCGCTACAAATGCCACCAGGGACGGATCCAGGAATAAGAGTTGGGGTGGGCTTGAACTCAATATGATAAGTTATATATTATTAAAAAAAAAGTACATTATATCGTTCAACGAAGTTGTGCCTTACGGGATTTTAAAACATAAAATTCATCAATAATAGAATTTACATCAATATGTTTAGCTAAATCTCGTTCAATATAGAGTGTCAAACAATCGGCAAGAAAGTCATCCTCCATTTTATTGCGAAGTGCCGTCTTCACATGCTTCATTGCTGAAAAAGCCCGTTCAATAGTGGCAGTAGACACAGATAATGTCAAAACAAGATGAATCAATCTAGTCAACATAACATAAACACTTGACCGTCCACTCTCGGTCAATTGCTGACACAACTCAACAAGTGTAGAAACCTTTAAATTCTGCATCACATCGAGTTTACAAATGTATCAATTCATACTTCAAAACAACAATTTCTTGATCTGTGAAATCTCCAGGATAAAACTTCTTCGCAAGCTTGCAAATATCATCACTGTTAAATGAGTCAAATGAATTTTTAGGATCTAAAGCTATACTAAGAGAAAGAAGTTTCACCGATGACTCATTGAACCGAGTATTTAACTCCATCAAAATGAAATCTATTGCTGCATTATAAACATCAAAGTGGTAATGATGTTCTATTGAATAAACCGTCGCTAATTAAAACCGCCGATCCACCTTTTTTTTATTTTTTAATAATGTAGCGACGGTTTTAGCAATAACCGTCGCTAATAATTGCGACGGTTTTTGATAAAACTGTCGCCGATCCACATCGGCGACAGGTTTACTAAAACCGTCGCAAAAGTAGCGACGGTTATCAAAAACCGTCGCTAAAACCGTCGCTAAATAAAAAAAAATGGGCTGGGCTACAGCCCAGTATAGCCCTAGCGTAGATCCGTCTCTGAATGCCACGTAGAAGAGAACTGATGCCAACCATATTCAATGCATTTAGTGGTTTCATGTAAAAATATGACTAAAACAAGAAAAAAGTTCGAGTTATGAAAATCAATATTTGTCGAGTTACATGACTAAAACCTAAAATAAGACAAGCTACATCATTAAAATTTATATTTTCTATATTTAAAAACCTGACAAAAAGAAGATAACAAACTTAAACATCGATTCGAGTTGGTATATATGGAGAAAAAATCTCTTACAAAATAATAACTAACCAAAAAATTACGATTATTGTTCCATTTATGCATGTGAGGCCATGCTAACCTTCTCCTAATGGTTCTCATTGATTATATATATCATTGTATCATTGCTTCATCATATGCTAAATGTTAACTTACCAGCTTTATTTTTGTCCTGTATTTTTATCTTTTTATAATTTTTATCCATCTATGTTGTCGAATTTCGATACTAATCCACTCTATTTATTTTCTTTTTTGTAATTTTAATCATTTTTTTCGAAATGAAATTATGTACAATAATGTGAAAATGACTTATGTAATATCACATTAGTACTCTCGGTGACAAAATGACAAAACCAAAAATCGAAATGTACAATATTAAACTAAAATTTGAAAACATAAAAAATGCAAATTTTCCATTGGTTTAAGTTAATCGATGACCAATTATATCGATGTCACTCTTTTCTTCATCACTCAATATGAATAATTATAATCCAATCATTACACAATGTTAATAATTATTTGTCGCATTAAGCCTTTTCTCCCCAAAGGCCCTTTTCCAAATATTTTTTGTTAATGTATAACCAACCCTACGTCTCCTATAGAGCTAGATGGCGTATAGATAATTAATTTCAATAAATTAATTCCAATTTTTAATTGAGTAGGTCTCTTGTGAGACGGTCTCATGAATTTTTCTCTGTGAGACGGGTCAACCTACAGATATTCACAATAAAAAGTTATATTCTTAGTATAAAAAGTAATATTTTTTCATGGATGACCCAAATAAGAGATCCGTCTCATAAAATACGATCCGTGAGACCGTCTCATACAAGTTTTTGTTTTTTTAATTTTACTGGCTTTTAGGAAACTTTAATTCCAATTATTGAAGTAGACTAATCTCCTTCAAAAAGGTGGTCCTTCAATGTAATTAATTTTCCAATAATTCTGTACTTTAATTACTTTTATTATTATATTAACTTCATTATAATAAAACACAATTCTTTTGGATAGCTAATTAAATACAACTTGAACAGATATAATTACAAATTTGGTTAAGAAACAATAGTCAATGTCGACATATTTATTCACCCACAAATCTTAGTCTCCAAATCGCCAAATTAATAGTAACACGATTTCATTATTTTTCTATTTTATAGAAATATATTCCGTAGTTATAATTATTATAAATAGAAAATTGTAATTAATTAAATTACATGTAAGTAATATAATTAATGAATAAGAAGAAGAGACTTATAAATCATCTCGAACATGTAATTACAAGTTTAAAAACTCGTAATAATTGCGATAATCATCCTGGCACAATTAAATTAATGAATAAAATACAGTTTACGTGCGATCATTTAAATAAAACAAATTGAATTGGCTTCTCTAGTTGGCAAGCATGTGTGTGGATGAGGGCAATTATGGTCGCCATTCCCATGCGCAATCATGCACTAGGATCACACACTCGATATCTTCAATTCACTCATGCCAATTATTTATTACTTCAAACTTCAATTATTTATTGCTTATTGGATTGCGAACATGTGTGATCATCTTACTTATAGCCAACCACACTTTGATTATATAAAAATTGTTAATTATCCCACATCGATTGGATAAATAACCTGAGAATTATATATATGAGCTTGGACAATCCCCCTTTAAGCTAGCTTTTGGGGTCGAATTAGGTTCAAATTTCAATTTTAACATGATATAACTCTACGCTCCAGATGTTCATTCATGGGCGTGAGAGGAGTGTGTTAATTGTCCTACATCGGTTGGATAAATAAACTGGGAGTTGTATATATGGGTTTGGGCAATCCTCCCCCCTTAAGCTAGCTTTTGAGGTTGTGTTAGATCCAAGTTCCAATCTTAACAAAAATATAATAATTAATGTTTGTGTATATACACAAAAACTTTTATGAGACGGTCTTATAAGTCAATTTAGTAAGACATGTTTCTTATTTGGGTCACCAAATTATTTTTTATGCCAAAAATATTAATTTTTAATGTAAATATGAGTATGATTGACTTGTCTCACGGATATCAAAAGACCTACTAAATATATGTGTGTGTGGAACAAATAAATTCAAGAATAATGAAAAGTTGAAGTTTGACCAAGTACGTTTCAAGATTTTGGTTTCTTTTCCTTTGTTTCTGTAGTCAAGTTTTTTTTAAAAAAAATAAATTGAAACTGCGTAATTGATCTTTATATGAGCCGATGGCTCATTGACATAGTCAATAATTTGTTTTTCTAAGGTGCTCGTCTCCGCGAAAAAAAAAACTGTGATTTTGGTTAATAGACATGGTCAATAATTTGTTTTTCTAAGGTGATCGTCTCCGCGAGAAAAAAATTGTGATTTTGATTATATATATACACATTTGTCTCTTCGTGATTTTGATTATATATATATCACTTTTAGTTCGTTATATACATATATATACATATATATACATTTGTCTCTTCATGATTTTGATTATATGTGTATCACTTTTAGTTCGTTATATTTGTTTTTCTGCAATTTTAGTTTTTTTTTCCCTGACATAAAACTCACATGTGAAGTGTTACTTCAACAATATTATGAAAAATAACTAAAATTGTCAAAATTTAAAAGTATCAGACTAAGACTGAAATATAATAACACAGAAAACTAGAATAAAAAAAACACTCTTTTATGTTAAGTCAAGTAAGAAAGACATCTCAATCCAAAACAAGATCAACTTAATGGAAGAAGTCAAAAATTAAATCAAGTATAAGTTCGGCTAGTTAATCCAACAAAATAAGTAAGTATACTTGGCATACATAAATACACAAATGTATTTTCTATTATTTTTTTTAATAGAAAAAATGAAGTATACATGACGAGGAACAAAATTGAAAGAATGACACTAAAACTAAAATTTGTCATCATCGAAAGTCAAAATATCAATAAAAGAGTGAAATATATAGAAACAACATTAATACAATTTTTTCTAAGTATAATAATTAATTTTTAATGAATATTTTACATAACTTTTACATTATTTCCCTCAATTTATATAGTTTTCTCGTCTCTTAAGAAACTCAAACAATTGTTTAAAGGTAAAAACTTGTATGAGACGGTTTCACGGGTCGTATTTGTGAGACGAATCTCTTATTTGGGTTATTCATGAAAAGGTTTCATTTTTTATGCAAAGAATATTACTTTTTATTGCGAATATGGGTAGGGTTAACTCGTCTCACAGATTAGGATCCGTGAGACGGTCTCACATGAGACACACTCTTATTTAAGTTCCATGGTCCCCTTTTCTTTTTGAGTGGGTCTCATGTGAGACCGTCTCACAGATCTTAATCTGTGAGAGGGGTCAACCCTACTCATATTCACAATAAAAAGTAATACTCTTAGCATAAAAAGTAATATTTTTTCATGGATGACCCAAATAAAAGATCTGTCTCACAAATACGACCCGTGAGACCGATTCACACAAGTTTTTGCCCTTCGTTTAATGTCATTGTTTCTTTCCTTCGTTTTTGTTTTTTTTTTTATTTTAATTAATAAAGGTCAACTTATTTTTCACTTCCTATAGCCAATAAATAAGGGTGATCTCTTCAATTTAATCGAATCGAATCGAATCGAATAAACGAATAAATTGAACCAAAATGATTCGATTATTAGATTTAAATTTGTTAATTTGACGAGATTAATTATTTTAAATTTTTTATACTATCAAAATCACTGTCGAGTAGAGGAGGTCAAATACTTGAATTTTTCCTTCTTTGTAATATATATTTTTTTGACTTATCTTTGTAATAATTTCAATCTGTTCGATTTTTTTAAGAATAAATTCAATTTATTCAAATTTTAACGTGTACCATTTAATCCATATAATTTTTTTAAAATTTAATTAACGGGTCATATAATTTTGTTGTTTGGTCTTTAACTAACTGGGCTAAATCCCCTATTTGCATAACTACTCCCCGGCAAAAACTTGTGTGAGACGGTCTCACGGGTCGTATTTGTGAGACGGATCTCTTATTTGGGTCACCCATGAAAAAGTATTACTTTTTATGCTGAGAGTATTACTTTTTATTGTGAATATGGGTAGAGTTGACCCGTCTCACGGATTATGACCCGTGAGACGGTCTCACATAAGACTCACTCCTACTCCCCATATAGCCAAAGGCCTTTTCTCTAATCTGAACATAAATGCTATCCAAAAGGAATAAACAGGGAATTTTTTTTAGAAAATCCTTAAAAATATTATCCAAGAAAGATAAGGGGGAAAACTATGTAATAATAGAAAAAATATATAATAAATGTCTTGGAAAACATTTTCTCATCAAGAACCTTGACTTATTTATTTTAAAATAAGTAAATTTAAAAAAATATTAATGTAGCTGAAAAATGTTTAAAATTAATTATTTGAATATAATATATTTGATTTTTATTTTTGTAAATTATTTTTTTTGAATGTTGAATTGGTTGAAAGAAATAAAGATGAGGGTTTTATAAAGGAAGTGAATGATTATTTGTGGTTCAAATTCAACTGAATTGGCTGCTTGATGGGATTTTTCCCTTTATCTCATTATATTCTTTTTGAGGTTGCAAGTGTAAAATGACTGTCTCCATTGTATCAAGATGAATTTTTACAATGTTTTTATGTCCTAATTCACGCGCACCTTAAAAAACAATATTTTAGAAACCATGACATAAGAAATGAGTTGCAATTTTTTTTTTTGTTTTTTTTTTTTTTGAGATTCTAAATGTCTTACAATTTTGAGAGTATGTGAATTTGTCTTAGTTTAGAGTGATTTCTGGCTTCTAAGTTTGAACTTCACAAATCCTTACTTAGTGAGCTCTTCCCCGGGGTGCATACGAGTCGAATAAAGATGTAAACTAATTGAACCGAGTCGAATATGATAAAAATTTGAAGGCTCGAATTCGGCTAGAATTATTTCTTTTAGAGTTTGAGCTCGATTCAAATTTTTAAAAATTTAAAACTTTTGGCTCGAATTCGGTTCGAATTAAAGTTTCGAGTCATTGTGCTAGGAATATGGCATCAATTCGTCGTGCTAGGAATATGGCATCACTCGTGCTAGGAATGTGACATCAAGTCGTCGCTCATCCATGCGCGTAATATCGAGGGTACAGGTGCTACTCGGTCATCCTCATGTTGTCATCAGAATGTGTTGATCTTATGTCACTCGCTCCATTGATAATTCAAAGCATCTCAGTAGGTCAATAATGATAGAAATCAAATGAGTGAGGCTTAAAATGATTCTTTGACTGTCAATAAAAAAAAAAAAGCACACACACACACACACAATTTTGAAATGCATCTTACGGCCATAATTTGAAAATTATTTGTGCAAAAATAGACAATGTGATTGCAAGCTCTCACTGTTTAATTCGTTCTTGTTAAAAGCGCGTTATAAGTACAAGCTAATAGGAGTATAGAACTAATGCGACTTTAATTCAACTTAGGGACCCCTGTTGATAGATGTGTAGGCTATCAAACCTGCACTATTATCACAAACTATAGTTTTTTGTTAAAACGATAAATGTCAAATGTTCGATTATCATGGATCGCAAGAAATATAATTTATAAGAGGAAAAATTGTTGAGTTGCTCTATAATATAATTATAAGAGGAAAAATATAATTATTAAGAGGAATAATTTTTATCGGGCGAAAGAACGATAAAAACGTGGCGCTTGAGTTGCTCTATAATTTAAAATATTTGAGTTGTATAACAAAATTATTTTTTTATTTTTAAAATATGCATAACAAATAATTTAAATATCATGGAAATAGAAAAAATACTTAAATGACAAAATGTTCTTTTTATCTTTGGTCGTCCATGTTTTTGAGGTTTGTGAGGAGTTTGTTACAAGACTAAAATAGATTTGATTTTCACTTAATTTATAAAATAGATTTATATAATACATTAGAATTTTATAAAACATAAAAATACAATAAATTATATTATACTTTTTATATTAGAATACTTTAAGAGAATTTACTTTTATTATCCCATTTAAAACATTTATTTTTTAAAATATCTTTACTTAAAATTTTATAATTTATCCTTACATTATCTAAATATCCTAAAATGCTCTATTTTATCATTTTATATATCTCAATTTATTATTACAACTTAGTATAAATAAATATACTAAAAAAATATTCTATATATATTTTTTTGGACTTGACGTGAAATTTTTATAACAATCATAAAAATTGATAAATTTACTAAAATCATGAAATTTATAAATAATTTTTGAATTTTTCAATCTGATTTTATTTGATAAATATTTATTTATACTGTTAGTAATATACTAATAATTGTCGTTTTATCATTATTTTTAATTTCATCAATTTTTACTGAAAGTTTTATTATCTATTATTTATTTTCAATTTAAAATTTTAAAAATAAAAAAAATGAAGAAAAATAAAGTATGATTCTGCACTGGCTATTCCATATTTCAAAATGAGAATTGTTCTTATTTTATTATTTTTATATTTTATATATAAAAAAATCAAAATTAAATTTTGACCTTGTAGGATTGTAATTTAACATTTGTTTTGTGTCCATATGAAAAAGTTCCAAATGAAGGCCAAATGATAGGGGTGTTAATCGGCTGGGTTGGGTCGGGTTTTGGGTCAACCCGTGAATTTTTTTTATTTTATTTTTCAAACTGAACCCAACCCGAATCCGAAGCAACCAAAAAACCCCCAACCCGAATACGAACCCGTATAATCCGACTCAACCCGTCTAACCCGCCTAACCGGATTTTATTAATTTTTTTTAAAAAATTAATGAAAAAAATTCAAAAAATTAAAAAATAATGATATTTTAATTTAAACACGTAATAACAAAATTTTCGATTTAAATTTGAAAGTTTAATCGTAGAAAATTAAAAGTATATTTACTAAATCAAATAAAAATATGCAAAATAAATATTAAATGATGAAAATTTATCATATAAATATACAATAAATTTTGTTCAAACATACAATATATAAAAATATAGGTAAAAATGTTTTTTTAAAAAGTTCGCGGGTCAACCCGCGACCCGACCCGACCCAAACCCGTCTAATATGGCATTAACCTGAATCCACCCGACCCGAACCCAATCCGAACTCGAAAAACCCCAACCCGAACCTGATTTTTTTCGTGTTGGGTCGTGTCGGGTTGACGGGTCGTGTCGCATTTTGACACCCCTACCAAATTACAAAAAAGGCTTTAAAAGGAATTTTCGAAACTTAAAAGGTATTTTTAAAATGAGTGACTCTCATGTGAGACCGTCTCACGGATCTTATTCTGTGAGACATATCAACCCTACTAATATTCATAATAAAAAGTGATACTCTTAGCATAAAAAATAATATTTTTTCATCGATAACCCAAATAAAATATCTGTCTCACAAATCCGACCCGTAAAACAGTCTCTCATAAATTTTTATCTTTTAAAAGTTAATTGACAACAAAGGCCATTTTAGATAACATAAAATATTTTATGAAATCGTCTTCTGAGTTATTTTTATTATACAAATTTTTAATTTAATTCAATTAATAAAAAAATATTATTTTCTTTCAAAATTATTAATTTTAATTTTATGTATAGATCGAGTCGACTGTATCAGTAGACACTATATTTTATAAAATCTCTTGTACTTTATACTATAATTTTTGTCACTTACGCTATTTTTTTTCAAAAATATTAATTTTAACTTTATGTATAGATCGAGTCGACTATATAAGTGGACACTATACTTTATAAAATCCCTTGTACTTTATACTATAATTTTTGTCACTTACTCTATGCTGTAGTTAACTACAATTTACAGGGTTTAGTAACAAAGATTAAAAAAATAAAAACCCTTTTAAATATACAATTTGATATTTTTCGCCCTCCTTTCATTTCTTTTCTTACACTGAGCGGATAGACGAGTGAAAAACCCTTCGCTCGTGAAACTCTCTCGTCGAGGAGAGGTCAATTGCTAATTCAGCTCATTTTTCTCTTAATTTTGCGCTAATTTATGGGCTGTAATTTCTGGTTTTTATACACAGTTTCATGGGATTTTGAGCATATTTATCAGATCTGTTACCAGATCGGTCATTCTTAGGGTTTCTTTTTGTGCTGGCTCTAGAATTCGATGCGATCTGTGAACTGGTTTTTAAATGTTTGATATTTTTAGGTAATTCATTTTTTTTCCCTGAGAGTGGACTTACCGAGGAACGAAATGATATGGAAGACCTGAATTGGTGGAAATAAGTGTACTTTTCTGTCAATGAATCGAAATGACTGCGTGATGTAGATAAATGTTTTTTTGCTTTTGTAGCCATTGTGATTCATGTAGTAGAACATATTTCTTTGTCGGGAAAGTAGTCTTGAGCTAAATGTATAGATGAAAGTAGTACTCGCTATTCGCTGCCTTCGTTGTACTTTTGAATTGCAGCAGGTCTGATTTGCGTTGTATTAACAAATAAAATTATCTAATCCTAATCACTATTCGCTAGCAAAATCGCTGGATTTTAAGTAGCAAGTTGTTTATGGTGTTTCTTTCGTCCTTTGATGAACATAAGTCATCTGTAGCATATCCTAGCTAGTAAGAAAAGTGTCAGATGATAAGTTTTTGGCTGCAAGTTACTCTATTTAGTGGTGCTTGTGTTGAGATGATGCTTCTGTCATTCTTGATGCAAGGAAATACTTGTAACAAATCTAAGTAAAATGATCCCTGGATTGTTTTATACTCCAATTAATGTCTCATGCCTCATGGAATGAATTGCAGTGGTTAATCAGCTGGTAAACTTGAATAATGCAATTATATTATGGGAATATCCTCATTATAATCATGTTCTATATTGTCTCATAAATCGTTGGAAGTTTATATAGTAAACTCAGACAATTCTGGGAAAATGCTTCTCCCAATTGGTTGACTTGATTTGTTGATTATGTCTAGATGGAAACTCAAATATCTAACCATTGATTTGTTGATTATGTCTAGATGGAAACTCAAATATCTAACCATTTTAGTTTTAAGTTTTGACCTTAACTTGTTTCATATGTTTCGTGTAGAACCTTCTTTGAGAATTGATGGCATCCAAGTTGCGGCAAGTGCAAGCCAAGGTTTTACAAGCCTCACAATTTGTCGCCAAGCATGGATCTGCCTACCACAAGCAATTGTTGGAGCAAAATAAACAATACATTGTAGATCCGCCAACTGTGGAGAAATGCAATGAGTTGGCAAAACAGTTATTCTACACCCGTCTTGCGAGGTTACTCTGCATCCTTGCGTTACATCCATGGTTTTGATTGGAATTCTTGGACAGCTTATTAATCTTATTTCTTAGAAATTGAAACCTCTGTATGGCTCTGTTTTCCAAATTTGGTCAATAGATACAACCTCAACGATGATGATAGGTGTACTAACGATGTAAGGAAGGTCATATTGATTGAAAGAAAGTGCTCAACTTGAAATAATCCTAATAGAATGAAACCAAGCTGGAATGGAAATAAATCTAACAAGAGAGAGACACTTTCTCTCTTGCCCCTACCAGCTTCGAATACAACTGAAATTCGGAATAATTTCTGGATGCTAACACTAACAATTATTATCTCTTTTATTCTTTTTTTCCTCTTCCCTGTCGTGCATCTCCTTTCTCTCTCATCTAGTATTCCTAGAACATGGAGTTTGAAATGATGGGCCTCCACTCTTCACCCTGTTCTTTGGTCCAAATGATACTGCATCAGATTTGTTAACGCTTAGGAAAAAAATAATGGTTGTTGCCTGAAAAAATCTAGAAATTCTTATTTGTTCAGTTTTCTATCTTAATATTTATGTTGCTGGATGACTACTAACCTGAATGAGAGACAATGCTGTTATTAGTTCATGTGTTGGCGCCAGCGCCCATGATATAAATGGCTGGCCTATGCACAAATAAATATCTACTATCACTTATGCAACATGACCTTTTATCCAAGGGTGTCTGTTGCTGGATCTATCGGCCTCGATGCCTATGATATAAATGGCTGATGTATGCACAAATAAAATATCTGCAATGGCATGAGCAACATGACCTTTTCTCCAAGGGTACCTGTTGATATCAGAATATTTCAGTTTGCATTTTAATTTGTATAATCCATGAAATCAACTAAGTAAATTGATTATTGAAGGACCTTTTACTTTGTATTGTGCTGATTTTAATGAAGTCTTGGACAGGCTGAATCAACTTTTCTTCCCACCACCTAGTGGGACATTCCTGTCTTGTTTTGGTTCCATTCAATTTATATTGGTTTAAATATGTCAGGTGACTTAGCCTAGGGGTGCCACAGGCTAAATGCTGAAGCAAAATGAGAAAATTAGTTGTGAGCACAAGTGGAACTGGGATATACCTGAGCTGTTTAAAACTTTAAATGGTTTTTTGTTAAAAAAAATTGAACATTCATCTTACCATTGAATGTTCCAATTATTCCTTGAAAATTTATTGAACTACACATTATTAAGAGTAGTGTTTTCATAGTCCGAATGTCCATTGATGTAAGCTATATAGGACGTCGGCGGAAAGTTGACAATCCGAACCTTACCTTTTCTGTACTGACATCCTGAACATTTTTATATGATGTCTGTTTTTATAGCTTGAATGTTCTGTGTGAATCTCTTTGACGGTGTATATATACGTAATTTTTAACTGTAGATGAGTGAAAATACTTGCAATTCGGCTGTTAGAGGTTTCTGATTCAACATGATATCCGCATTCCACCACCTTTGATACTTTTTTTAACTTCAACTGAGAAGGTTTTGAATCCTGTCTATGTATTCCCTGTGGTTTAGTTGTTTCTTTTTTCCATCAGTATATGATAGACTGAGGTGCAGCAAAAAAATGGTGATGTTTGTGTTGTCAGCTTTAGTTGTGGGACCATGTTGTTATGCTCACTCACGACAATTTTCTTGGCATTGTTAGAGGGAATGTGGTCTACGGATAAAAATTTATGATGGATCAACCATATTACTGTGGGCTTGACTGCGTTCCTTGGAGTGTTTTGGTGTCTTTTCATTGCTATGTATTTTGCTTGACTTGCTTGTTTTTAAATGCAATTTATGTTAACTTGAAGTAGCACATGAAACCATAAGATTTACCTAAGTCATTTGTTTTTTTAGCCGATTACATTTTTCGGTGTTTAGATTACACTTTGTTGCAATGGTGGTTTGTTGTGACCAACCAGATCTTAGTTTCATTTCCTTGATTGTGTGCTCGTGCACCTGTTGCGCAATTGGATACTGAATCTCCTGACTGTCTACACTGCATGTTTCTTTTACATATATGGATGTTCCCATACATTCATATATATTGCTTTCGTTCAAAAAGACTTGTTTAGAATGGTGAATCATAAAAGAATCAACATGTGAAATGTTTGACGAGATGCTCAACTTTGATTGTTTAAGCACAGTTGTCAAGGGCGCAAGACGCACCGAGGCGCGCAAGAGCCGTGAAATCTTTGCGTCTCACCGAAGCAAGGCTCACATTTTTAAGTTTTTTTAAAAATTATTTATTTTAGAATAAATATATTAAAATATGAAATAATTAAGTCACAATATCACACCAAACAAAAAATAATTAATAAGTAATATGATTAAAATTTTTCAATCATCTAAATCAAGTTCATCTTATTCCATCGAATCATCAGAGTTCTCAGAACTTTCGGACTTGTATTTTTTTTGGACTTCATTTTCTTGATCAACATCAATTACTTTTTTCTCTTCATCCAAAAGATGTGAATCAGTGTTTTTCTGATTGTTTGTATGTAGAGGCCCTCACCTCGTTCTTCTGTTCAGAGTTCTCTTCTTCTGATTTCCGTATTGGGGCGTTGGTTTGCTAGGGTTTGGGTTTGGGCTGTTTGTTTTAAACAAATAATTAAAAAAGCCTGAGTGAACTTCCAAGGCTATTCCAAACGAGTGCCTGAGCTCGTCTTAGTGAATTGCTGCGCCTAAGGTCATCTGGGATGACCCTAGGCGCGGGGTCCTTGCTTGGTGGGGCCTCTCACCTCTAAGGCGAGAAGTGTTCGCCTTCGACAACTATGGGTTTAAGTAGTTCATGTATCTTACTTCTGGACCAAGAAATTGGGGTAGGTTGGGGCATAGTATTTAGGGCGTAAGGCGCACTAAAGCACTAGGGTGCATTGGTACCTGAGACGCAAAGTGCAAGGCGGAGCGCACGTTTTATCGAAGTAAAGCGCATTTTACACAAATTTTAAAATTCAACATATATTAAGTAATTTGTATTATTTAAATTAAATATTTTCACAAAGATAACATTCAATAAAAATAAAAATTCATTAATAGATAATGTAACATAAATCATAACAAAAAACAAATTCCAATCATCTAAAATTTATTAGTAAATCATAAAAATAAATCTGCATCCTACTCATCTTATCATCATCATCATCATCTCCAGAAGTTGAAGCTCCCGAGATTGGAACGTTCGGTAGTAGACAGGGAAATGTAGATTGCAGACTCGGAGACAGAGACCTTCAAACGCAGAAAGAATTTGAGGCAGAGACGCGCAGAGCTGCAGAAATTAAAGCCATGGTCTCCTTCTTAAGTCATGATAGATAATTTTGTGCCAAATTAAGATTTTTGGATGGTCAAAACATTTTCCTTCCTTTGATGAAATTTACACATAATAAACTTGGTCCCATACTCATTGCATGCTCATTCAGCTAGAAACTCTGCTAAATTTATTTAAGCAATCGACTGTTTTGATGCACCCCACAAATGTGTTATTTTTGTTTTTGGCCTCCTCTGCATCTCTGTTTAACATCATAATCATCCATGTGCAGCATTCCAGGTCGTACTGAGTCATTCTGGAAGGAACTGGATTATGTGAAGAATATGTGGAAGAACAAGCAGGAGCTGAAGGTAGAGGATGCAGGCATTGCGGCTTTGTTTGGGCTCGAGTGCTTTGCATGGTTCTGTGCCGGTGAGATCATCGGAAGGGGATTCACTTTTACCGGTTACTATCCCTGAAAAAAGAAGAACGTAGTTATAATCATTGGTAAGGACCATTCTTACCCAGCATCCTTTTGTTTCTCTTCAAAGTTTTGAAGCTGAGAAAGCAGTGTTGAATATGATTTGTCTCCAATAATTATTAGTGTATTTTGACTATTAATTTTCCCTCAACTGATGCAGCAGCTAGCTTCCTTTGTTGAAAGAGTCTATATATATGGTTTGCACCAAAATAAGATATGCAAACAAATGCCATCTATTCATTTGAATTCCTTTTTGCTGAAAAAATATTTTGATTTGTTTGGTGACAGAAGTAAACTTGAATTGTCTTTTCATACGAGTAATATTTTTTTATAAAAAAAAGGATGAAAAAAGGTAAATATTTGTGGACATTTGTCGTATTTCATTTCTTCTAGTTGAGTTTTATGATAGTTTTGTCATCTTGAAAAAGATTATGCAAGTGAAAATAGATCCAACTAATTGATTATTTTATAATTGGATATCAATTTATCGGAATATTCAAATTAAAGAGTGAGTCTAATGTGAAATCGTCTCACATATCTTAATCTTTGATATTGGTCAACCTTGTCGATATTTACAATAAAAAGTAATACTCTTAACATAAAAAGTAATATTTTTTCATGGATGATTCAAATAAGAGATTTGTCTCACAAATAAGACTCATGAGATCGTCTCAGACAAGTTTTTGTCCAAATTAAATTGTCGAACTTATTCGATATATCTATAAATTCAGATGAATAGAATATTATCTCACTTGTGAAGATGTATCTCAAAACCTAATTGAAATTTATAAATTCAGATGAATAGAATATTATCTCACTTGTGAAGATGTATCTCAAAACCTAATTGAAATTTAAATACACGGTTACTTATTGAGTGATGTATAAAATTATTGTATTTCATAACACTAATGTATAATTAATAATAATGTTTATTTTGCTATATTATTAAGTGTAAAATCTTGACTATTTTTGTTCTTTGAAAATATAATTTATTTGGGTAAAATTATATTTGTTTTTTGTAAAACATAAAATATAATGATTTTTTTTTAAAAAAAAGGAAAATGATTTTTTTTAATTTTTTCGAAACCACGTAATAAAAGGAGGCCCTAGCCAATCAGAGAGCAGAGGCCACGCAAAAAATTCGAATGATTGAGAGGGCATTTTAGTAATTTAAAAATAACTAGAGCTAGAAAACGCAGGAGAAGCTACGAAGGGCAAGCGTCCATGTAACATATAAGAGAGAAGAATAGCAGTTGAAAAGGAAATCGACAATGCCAGAGCGATACGCCGTTGTTCGGCACCGGACTCGCGCCGCCGCCGCATTCATTCTAGTCGTAATTGTTTTCGTAGAAGCCGTCGATGAACGTCAGGTGTTTTTCTTATTGATTTATTAGCCTTTTATGCGAAAAATGAGTTTCTGTATGGTTTTTCATTCAGCCGTTGGCCATGAATAGGTTGTGTGCAGCAAAACCTGTGTGGCGGAGAACTGCAATAGTACGTTTCTTCGAAAGAATGCTTTGCGAATGATATTGATTGGTCACTGTTTGTTGTGGTGCTTAATTTCATCTGTTTTTGTTTGTTTAATCTGAAATGTGTGCGCAGCGATTGGGATAAGGTACGGGAAGTACTGTGGAGTAGGTTGGACTGGATGTCCGGGAGAGAAACCTTGCGATGACCTG
Source organism: Primulina eburnea (assembly GCF_022965805.1). NCBI lineage: Eukaryota > Viridiplantae > Streptophyta > Magnoliopsida > Lamiales > Gesneriaceae > Primulina > Primulina eburnea. The sequence continues at coordinate 4,081,576 of NC_133117.1, read as the reverse complement.
GATGCTTGTTGCAAAATTCATGATGAATGTGTGGAGAGAAAAGGTATTTGACTCGTAATGATGCCTGCATTCTCTGTCTGATTGGCGTGGTTTGTCCTTGGATTTTACTTTTTAAACGACTTTCAATTATGCCTGCATTCTCTGTCATTTGAATGGAGTACGTCTTTATTGGTGAATTGTATTCACAAGTTCTTTTGTCGTCCGGCTGATTATAATTTTTTTTCTTATTTCTGATAAGATCAAAGAAACTTGTTTAGTTGAATTTTGTGCAATAAGTAGTCCCATGCCTCGGACCTCCAGCTTTTGACTGCCATTGTTATGCTTGTTCTTCTTCAATTGCGAATGATGTGTTCTTTGGCATAATAGAGAAATATCTGCGTCCCATATGCATTTATGATTGATGGCATTGCCAACAATACAACTATTGGCATTTTTCTGATTCACCTTAGTGGATCAATGTGAATGGTCGACTTCTCAACAGATAACTGGGCTGAGGATTTGTATAGTTCGTTTTCTACTGTATGCTGCTCTGCTGTCAACAAAATATTACTTGGAAAAGTTGAAGCCAGAAATAGCAATTCTAAAATAAAAAGCTGAAGGGCACAATTCACAAATATTATTTAGCATTTGAAATGGTTGATTCATGGGAGCTATGTTAGTTCTGTAGTTTACGGTAGTAAATCTCTCATTTTAGTGGAGCCAAGTCATGTGAAATGTTCAATTTGTTTTTCTTTCAAATCCCAATCCTCCTGTTTGTCTTTTTGTTTTTAGTCGCCAATTCAATTTCCATCATTGAATAATCTAAGCTCAAATAACTCATATAAAAGCCATTGCTCGACTTGTACGGTTAATTGGTCATTCCTCTGTATCGTTCTGCTTCATGGCGGTTACCTCTACTACATATATATTCCACACTTTTAATTGCTTATTTCAGGTTCTTTTGGTCGATGTGATATCTGTCTCTCAAGTTAACTCTCATACTGTGATGATGGTTCAATCATTTTACCTGGTGCATGCAAGCTAAACTTTTCATAGATCAAGCCCAAGTAATTTGAACTAATTCCCACTCCTTTATCAGTCAGTTCATGACCACAGACAATTATGCATTTTCTTGACCTCAGAATTCGTCTGAATTTTCCTATCTACATTCTATACTTGATTCCTTCTTAACACCTAGATCTTATATGTTACTACATTATTTCTACTTTTGACCTTCATGAAATTTCGATGATATAAAAAAGTAAAAAATGTACACCTTAAGCAACAAACTCTAATCTTTTGAATGACTTTCACGTCTTTTAAATTACATACCGGCCATTACTTAATAACCAAGAGAGAATTGTTTGTAAATGGAATTTTCTTTGCCAACTTTATGCTTTCTTTTAATCTTGTAACTTTATGAATTTCTACGATAGAGGTCAGGAATATGCTCTTAACATATGCAGTATTGTTTTAGAATACATCTAACTTTTACTGCTATTGAGAAATTCATTCGAGGAAATCACCAAAAATTGGAGTGTAAATGTACTTCACTATGATGTCATTGTTTTTCTCTTGGAAATTGAGGTGAAGAAAAGATACATTTTGGAGCACCCTTGGTGTATGACTTAGATGTTATCAACAGCCGTCCAACTGTTGTGAGGCTTGTTAACCAAATATTTATTTACAAATGTATGAGAAGTTTGCATGCACTTGAATGTTGATTCCTGAGATTGAATTACCTGATTGCATCCCTCTAATCTATGTAAGAAAGACTGTATTGCTGATTGTTTAACCTTGTCTTGATATGTCAATTATTAAGAAATTGAACAATGTACAACCTGGTCAACTTGAACAAGGATAGACTTTTTAAGGAACATTTAGAGGCTTATAATTTTTATTAAAATTTTTAGTGTTTTGTGTTTTTTTGGTTATCTTTCTTGCTGGAAGTCCACCATGTGTTTGGATCTGGTCCAATAGTTACTGATTTGACTCCCAATGAATGGCCGAGGTAGAGGTACTGAACAGGGGCAGCCACCCCCCTGCATTGAAAATATCCATACGGAAATATTTATTTCACACACTGCGGAGAAGATGAATATGCCATTTTGCTTCATCTATTTTGATTGGCTTTTAATGGTTTCGTCCCCACGAACTTCTGGATTTTCCGCTCCCACAATGTAACCTTCTGCTTGCTTTTTGTCAAATGGTCTTTATATTTGTCACAAATGCATATTCTGGATACAAAGGATCAAATGGCTCTGGTCGGTAGGCTGCACTATTTGAGGCTAGTTGACCTGGGCCCTTTTTACTAAATTTGCTTTGTGGATACAGAGGTTACTTTTTGTTGACCATCGAACTTCTGGGTTCAAACGTGATAATTACTTCCTCTTAGATAAATTAAATCTGTTTTCTTGTTGTAACAGGCCTTCAACTGATAAACGAAGCTTTTACGTGTGTTCTCGTTCTTTTCATCAATGTGGAATACCATCTAATCTCTTCCTTTCTCTAACCATTTCGACTGAACTCATGTTTGAAAGATTATTATTAGGTAGATTTTTGTATACGAAATTTTCTGATTTTAATATATCGACCGGCATATTCTTGATGTTTTCAGGTTTGGCCAATATCAAATGCCACGAGAAGTTTAAAAGGTGCATAAAAAAAGTACATAAAAATGGAAATGCTGGTTTCTCAAAGACCTGTCCTTACGATACAGCAGTGCCTACAATGGTACAGGGTATGGATATGGCAATTTTATTCAGCCAGTTTGGCAACTCAAAGATAGAACTTTGATAGGCTAGCTTACTGTAGATACAACATGAATTTTATTGAAGGTACGTCCCTTTGGAAATTGTAATTTAGCTAATGGACTGCCTTCGGAGACATGATTCATATCTGTATTTTTGGCTCCAGTTTACGCGTGAAGTGATGATAATGTGACAAGTTATCAATTCTTCTTCTTATTATTATTATTATTTCAATTAAATCACTTCTCTTCTACTTGTGATTTTTTTAACAAAAATATCCTCTCTGTGTTGTTCTTTTGTTTGACGAAGGCAATGTTTGAGTTGAGCACTTGAGCTCAAATTCTCAAAAGTTGACTGATACTTAAGAGCTCAGCTTAGGCTTGTGAGCCCATCTCAAGCATTTTTTACTTTTCAAATTGTTCACAATTTCATATCGTAATTTCGGCACGAGTTTGAATTCATGAACTGGTTTAAGAGAGATACGAATGTGGTGACTAGAGAAGCTTAATATAGATTCGGATGATTATATATATATTTGAAATAAAACCACCTGTTTGCACAATATTTGGTGTTGCGGGCGTGCCAGGTGCGAAAATGCACCGATTTGTGTGAAAATGATAAAATCTAACTTCTAAAAACAAGCGATTGCGAATTCTAAATTTGATCGTCGGTTCTAATCTCCTAAAACAACTATAACGCCAAAATAAAGAAAACTATTGGGATTTGAGGAATAAATCTCTGACATCGTTTATATTTTCAATAAACTGTAGAAATTTACAAGACATAGAAATATGACAAATATAGTTGATGAAATCTACAAACGAGAAGACGTAAATTGCTAGAATATTCTGGAAAGCTTGAAAAACTAATGCTTGAATATTGGAAATTTTGCAGAGTGTTTGCAGATTTGTCTGTAGTTGAGTTGTGTGTGTAGTTTGTGTGTCGCCGATAAACTCTTTTTCTTCACTGTGAGATATGGTTTCTTCCACTCCCCCATGACCCATGTTTCCCCGCTTCTCATTCCACGATCTGTCTCGATCCTCCCACGATTCTTCCCACGATTCTTCCCACGTTTTCTCCAACTTAACGTCTCGTGATCAGTTTTAAATGGACTGGGCTTGCTCTGCTAAGTTTGATGGGCCCATACAATTTAATCGGGCTTGTATTAATTTAACGTGGGCTTCATAATTTAATTATTTTTGGCCCAAACACCACCCTTTCCAATGGTCAGTTACAAAGTTGAGGTTTACAGCAGATTGAATAAACAAAGGGTCGTAATCCCGACAATGAAAACCTATCCACAAGTTCAATGCCTGCTTGGCTAACGAACGTGCAACTTGATTGGCCTGAAGAGAACAATGTTGTATGGTTGTGTTATACAAAATATATGGAATAAACAGAAAGGTATACTAAAACCAACGAACTAGTAGTATGAACAAAACAGTAGCACAATGCTTAAAATAAAGCAAACCGAGGCCTGTATGAAAATACAGTGTCCTTAAAACAGATTCGTCCCCTCCGGGATGTGCTTCGAGGATGAACTTGGACGTCTGTTTCCCAAGATACAACGGAACAACCCGCAGTGACTTAGCACGAGACACTACTACGACGAACTGAAAGCGTACCTTTACTTTATCACCGAGATTTAACGGAGGCCAAATGAAAAGCTAACAATATGAAATGCAAGAGAATCTTGAAAGAGAAAAGATTTTTCATGTGCATGAAATGAGGAATGAGCACACTATTTATAAGCCCCAAAAAGTATACCAAGAGTCATGCAAGATTAATTAACTCAATTAAGCTTCCCATTAACTCAAGAATATGAAGAGCCACAAGTTTTCAAGTAACTCAAGAATGTGGAAAGTCAAAAGACACTCCACAATAATGAGCCTCAACCAACTCAAGAATGTGGAGAACCAAAAGGCACTCCCACATTCAAGACATGTAATTTTTATTCAAATTTCCAACAATCCCCCACATGAATGAAAATTGATATACATCTCGGTGACAAAGTTCTACAGTTGAATCCTGCATAGGATAGGTAGGTGTTTTCCTTTGAACCTTCCCTCATGAAATATATTTGCTTACTAGCTGACCCGTAGACATGATGTCCTTGAACTGTTCTGCCGTTTATGTAAATTAAGATATATTTCACACAAGACTCTCCCTGATACTATTCAGTTCTCATGATTGTGTTCGTTTGGCCATGAACACACGCCTGGTTCTGCGAGAGGGTCTAGAATTGAGTCTTGCAATTCCTTCGAAGCGGCCCCACTTCTCTCTCACATAGGTGATTCTATATTCTTCTCATCAGAATCATTAAAAGCCGTAAGCTTATCCTCAACATTCACTGTTTCATAATAGGAATGGACTAGGATAACCCCCACAGTGATTCTCCAAATTAATGCGATTAGGTTGTCCCATTGAACCTAGTTCTTGGGATCTCCAGTCAGCGTAGGTTGGGTTTTCCTTCACGCCAATTTATTCTATAGGCTTGAGCCCCATTCCCCTTGACATTTTCGCAACTAACTCTCTGTTTAACCTTTGGTTAGCGGATCCGCTATATTATCCTTTGACTTTACATAGTCCACAGAGATAACTCCAGTTGAGAATAGTTGTCTAATGGTATTATGTCTACGACGTATATGCCTAGACTTACCATTATACATATTATTTTGTGCCCTTCCAATCGCAGATTGGCTATCACAATGTATGCATATAGCCGGCACAGGTTTTTCCCATCCTGGAACATCTTCTAAAAAGTGACGCAGCCATTCAGCCTCTTCACCACACTTGTCAAGAGCTATAAACTCAGATTCCATTGTGGATCTGGCTATTACAGTTTGTTTAGAAGATTTCCACGCAATTTCTGCACCTCCTAAAGTGAATACAAATCCACTTGTAGATTTTGAGTCTTTCATATCAGATATCCAATTAGCATCACTGTATCCTTCAATAACAGCAGGATATCTTGTATAGTGCACCCCATGATCACGAGTGTACCTTAAGTATCTTAGCAATCTTATAATTGCTTTCCAGTGTTCAACTCCTGGATTACTCGTAAATCTACTCAATTGCTTACTGCATAGGCTATGTCTGGTCTTGTACAACTCATTAGGTACATCAGACTTCCAATGACTCGAGAGTATTCTAATTGAGACATACTCTCACCTCGATTCTTGATAGATGTTGACTGGTTCATCGGGGTTCTAGTCAATACAGAGTCATCATTATTGAATTTCTCAAGTATTTTGTCAACATAATGTGACTGACTTAGGACTAGCCCTTCTGATGTTCTATGGATTTTAATTCCAAGGATTACATCGGCTAAGCCCAAATCTTTCATGTCAAATCTTGAATTCAATAACTTCTTGGTGGATTTGATCATCTTATCATTACTTCCAATGATAAGTATGTCATCTACGTAAAGACATAAAATGACATATCCCATTTCAGTGTTCTTTATGTATACACATTTGTCACATTCACTAAATTTAAATCCACTTTCCATCATGGTCTTATAAAATTTTTCGTGCCATTGTTTTGGTGCTTGTTTTAAGCCATACAGAGACTTCACCAGTTTACATACCTTATTTTCTTGCTCAATCGCAGAAAATCCCTCAGGTTGTCCATGTAAATTTCTTCTTCTAACCAATCGCAGAAAAATCTCTCAGGTGTTCCATGTAAATTTCTTCTTCTAAATCTCCATTTAGAAAAGCCGTCTTTACGTTCATTTGGTGTACTTCAAGATTCCGCAAGGCGGCAATCGCAAGTATCACCCGAATAGAAGTTATTCTCGATACAGGAGAATATGTGTCAAAGTAATCAAGCCCTTCACGTTGATGGTAACCTTTAATTACCAATCTGGCTTTATACTTATCTATGGTTCCATCTGATTTCATTTTTCTTTTGAAAACCCATTTACAGCCTAGTGGTTTGCTTCCCGGAGGAAGATTTACTAATTCCCACGTATGGTTTGTAAAATGGATTCCATTTCGGAATTGATAGCCTCTTTCCATAGAGGTCCCTCAGATGAACTAATTGCTTCCTTGAAGCTTTGAGGTTCACTTTCCATCATGAAAGTGATGAAATCCGGACCAAAGGATTTCTCATTCCTAGCTCTCTTGCTACGTCTAGGTTCAATGTCTTGATCAAGCTCTTGTTCTTTATCAATTGTTTCATATAATCTTTTGGATGAACTTGGTTCTTCCTTAGATTTGCATGGAAACATGTGTTCAAAGAACGAAGTATTTCTTGATTCCATTATCGTATTCTTGTGAATATCAGGTATTTGAGATTCGTGTACAAGAAACATGATAGCGCTACTGTTTGAGCTATCCAATGAAGATGCAATCAACAGTTTTTGGTCCTATCTTTACCTTCTTTGGAGTGGGATAATGCTACCTTGGCAAGGCACCGCACACTCGCAAATATTGGTAGAAGGACTTCTACCTTTCCATAACTCGTATGGGCTTTTATCTAGCTTCTTCGGGGCACCTTATTTAAAAGGTAATTTTGTGTTAGAACAGCTTCCCCCCACATGTTCTGTGGTAAACAGAACTAATAGCAACGCATTCATATTTCTTTCACTGTGCGATTCTTTCTCTCTGCAATGCCATTTTGCTGAGGAGAATAAGGTGCAGTTCTTTGTGTTTAATTACCGTGTTGAGCACAAAACTCAGCACAATGGTGATTCATATTCACCTCCACGATCACTTCTTAGCACCTTAATTTTCTTGCTAAGTTGGTTTTCAAACTTCACTCTTATATGGACAAATTTGTCAATAGCTTCATCTTACTTTTGAGGAGATATACATAACAAAATTTTGTGCTATCGTCAACAAAAGTCGATGAAGTATTTATTTCCACCACGAGTTTGTACACTTTTTAAATCACATACATCACTGTGAATTAGATCAGTGGTTCACTATTTCTTTCAATAGTTCGAAAAGATGATCTCGTTAGTTTTGCCTCAACACAAGTTTCACATTTGTGTTGTTTGTCAATTTGGAATGCAGGAATGCTTTTCATGTTAATTAATCTACGAATTGTTATCATAATTAACGTGTCCAAGTCTACCATGCCATAAACAAGAAGACTCAAGCAAGTAAGCAAAAGTGTTAAATTTATTCATCACGGGCTAATAGCCATTACATTTAGTTTGAATAAACCATTACAAACATAAACTTGCCAACAAACATTCCACTCTTTGACAAAACCACCTTATCTGACTCGAAGACAATGCTGGAAACAGTGCTTGTTAAGAAGCGACCCAGACACCAAGTTCTTGCGAATGTCCGGTACATACAAGCACATTGTTTAAAGTCAAGTTCTTTTCCAGATGTCATCTTCAGAACAACTTTCCCTTGACCCTTGATTTCAGAAGTGGCGGAATTTCCCATGAACAGCTTTTCCCCATTCTCAGATTCCTCAAGAGTAGCAAACATCTCCTTGTCGGAGCAAACATGGCGAGTGGCACCAGTGTCGATCCACCACTCCCTGGTGTTCGAACCCACCAGATTAACCTCTGATATTACAGCACAGAGATTCATGTTCGAAACCTCATGGAGCAATGTTCTCTACCACATTCGCCTCTCGGTTTCTCTTCGTCTTCTTACATTCAGATGCCTTGTGACCCATACCATCACATTTGTAGCATTTTCCGGAGAACTTTTTCTTTGACACGCCTCCTTTGGGTCCCATGTTCAACCTTTTGCTGGAGGAGGAAAATGTTCTCTTTTTCGAGCTTTGGCCATGCTCGACAACATTTGCCTTAGCGGCAACAGGAGAAAATAATCGTCTTTCCGAACTCTTGTTGTCTTCCTCGATGCGAAGTCGAACAATGAGCTCTTCAACATTCATCTCCTTTCGCTTGTGCTTCAAGTAGTTTTTGAAATCCTTCCAAGCTGGTGGTAGCTTCTCAACAATAGCAGCCACTTGGAATGATTCGCTCAAAGTCATCCCCTCCGTGAATCTCGTGAAGAATCACTTGGAGTTCTTGAACTTGGCTGATAACCGGCTTTGAATCCACCATTTTAAAGTCCAGAAAGCGACCAACAAGAAACTTCTTGGCCCCGGCATCCTCGGTTTTGTACTTTCTGTCAAGGGATTCCCACAGCTCTTTAGCCGTTTTCTTTTCGCAAAACACGTTGTAGAGCGCGAATCTGCTAATCCGTTTAGTACATAGTTTCGGCACAAGAAATCAGAATGATTCCATGCCTCAACCGCACCTAACCAGATTCAACATCTCCCTCACCCTCGTTGAGTTTAGGAGCATCCTCCGTGAGGATCTAGCCATGGTTCAGCATCGTCAAGTAAAACAGCATCTTCTGCTGCCACCTTTTGAAGTCCCACACCAGTAAACTTCTCGGGTTTTTCACCGTGACTTGCTGGAACAGCAACCGCAGCAGCACGTGGGGTACCATGAGGGACAACTTGAGGAGGGACAACATGACCAGTTTCCCTTTGCACGTTGGTTTCAGTAGCCATATCTGAAACAACACGTAATGAGTAATCTGTTTTAAGATTGTTATACAAAATGTATGGAATAAACAGAAAGGTATACTAAAACCAACGAACTAGTAGTATGAACAAAACAGTAGCACAATGCTTAAAATAAAGCAAACCGAGGCCTGTATGAAAATACAGTGTCCTTAAAACAGATTCGTCCCTCCGGGATGTGCTTCGAGGATGAACTTGGACGTCTGTTTCCCAGGATACAACGGAACAACCAGCAGTGACTTAGCACGAGACACTACTACGACGAACTGAAAGCGTACCTTTACTTTATCACCGAGATTTAACGGAGGCCAAAGAAAAGCTAACAATATGAAATGCAAGAGAATCTTGAAAGAGAAAAGATTTTCATGCATGAAATGAGGAATGAGCACACTATTTATAAGCCCCCAAAAAGTATACCAAGAGTCATGCAAGATTAATTAACTCAATTAATCTTCCCATTAACTCAAGAATATGAAGAGCCACAAGTTTTCAAGTAACTCAAGAATGTGGAAAGTCAAAAGACACTCCACAATAATGAGCCACAACCAACTCAAGAATGTGGAGAACCAAAAGGCACTCCCACATTCAAGACATGTAATTTTTATTCAAATTTCCAACAGGTTGCTCCATCCACCTGGTTGGAAAGCTCCTGATATTATCAATAAGAGTCACATCCTGAGAAAGAGGCAAGTCTCGCCAATGCACTGGATTAACGAGAGCCAACGTGCCATAGAGAGGCCCTCACGCATCGGAAAAGATTCAGCAATGCGTGCTGCATAAATATACCCAGGAGACATCTAGCCAAATCGAAAACGACCACTTCGCTACCCACAACGCCCAAGAGCTCCTTTCCTAACTAAACTCACACATCTGGGATTTGAACTCATGACCTAAGAGGTCTCTGGCTCTTACCCTTGTTATTTGTTACTAAATCAAGAGACCCTTGATATCTCAATAGTTTTTTTTTTCTTTCAATAATCCAAGTTGTTGGGACATTATGAATCATACGCTGGCTTAGGGATGGCAATGGGCCGGGGCGGGGGCGGGTTTGCCACTCCCATCCCCATCCCCGAATGCCATCCCCACCTCCATCCCCGCCCCCATCCCCACTTTTTCGGTTTCGGGGAATCCCCAAACCCGAAACTTCGGGGATTAACTAACCATCCCCGTCCCCGTCCCCGTCCCCATCCCCGCTTCAAAAATATTAATATGACAAGACGATGGGGACGGGGATGGTTAGTTAATTTTAATATTAATATCAATATTAATATTATAATAATATAATAATATTAAATTTTAAAAATTATATTATTAATACTAACAATACTATTTTTATTATTGATAATATACTTTCGGGACGGGTTCGGGGATTTCGGGGATAGGGATAGTAATCCCATACCCGTCCCGAACTACATCGGGGATTTGAAAAAATCGATTTCGGGGATAAGGATAGTAATCATACCCGCCCCGAACTACATCGGGGATTTGAAAAAATCCCCGAACCCGAACCCAAACCCGAAAAATCGGGGATCCCCATCCCCGTTTCGGGTTTTTCCGGGGGCCCAAACCCGCGGGGAAAATTGCCATCCCTACGCTGGCTCCTGTGGCTTAAAATTAATTTTTTCGAACAATTTTATTTTGTGGTAGCAGAAAGAAAATTATCATATATAAGAAGTTGTGGCCGTATCCTTTAAGTCTAATAAGCTCAACGTTAGCTTGACTTTGTAAAATTTTCAAGAAATAGACTTACTTACATATTTGGTCTACTTAGAGTAATCATAATAACCATGATCGTCATGCTTACGTTTAGTATTGTCTTAAAATAATAGTAAAGTTGTGATACTTTTCTAGTTTTTAAAAAATAAGATTTAAATTTCAAGTTGATCAGAGAAAAAACTCAAATTAGATTAGTAAAAAAAACATGGATTGGGTAGGAAAGTTTATTTGGGCTTCTTTCCCTGAAACCACGGGGTAACGAACAGGGCTGTATCGACATATTTTAACTTTCCTCGCGTATTTCTCATTAATTGTTTCTTTCAGCTTTTACCAAGTTTCACGCGTCATTCTACACTATATTATAATTTTATTTTAGCAAATACTATATTATAAGTTGACATCAAAGTTAATGGTCAATTCATGGGCCAGGGCCACCCACCTTCCTAACGCAACCTTTATTGACATAATTAATAATTTCCGTGTTTAAATTTTAAATATATATAAAAAAATTAGACCCGTTCCAATTATTATATGGTAATTTATTAATCCAAATTATATATATAATATGGCAAAAACTTGTGTGAGACAGTGTCACATGTCGTATTTTGTGAGACATATTTTTTATTTTGGGTCATCTATGAAAAATTATTACATTTTATGCTAAGAGTATTACTTTTTATTGTGAATATATGGTAGGGTTGACTCATCTCACAGATAAAGATTCGTGAGACCGTCTCACAAGAAACATACTCTATAAATATTATGTTGACTTCTTCCATTCATTTTCATAATAGGACTAAATATGATACATTTTTTAAATAACTTTAAAATTTATGAATAAATCCTTTAAAAAATATAAATATATTTTCAGATCAATAATATATTATATAACTTTTGACTTAATTGAAAATGAAAAAAAAAAATGATAGAAAATTGTGGAGAGGAAGCTCTCACCCAACATTCGTCTGAAACCAAAATCTAGCAAATCCATTTTCCCTAACAGTCCATGAGCAACCCCTTTCATCTTCGATTAAGCACAACTATTCTTGAAAAAATTTAGATCACAGCTAGCTGCAGGAACATACAGCCATTGTTTTGATATACTGTTCACCAACCATATTCATCTTTACGTCTATCTTTTTAGTTTTCTTTTTGCATAAGTAATTTTATGCCTTTGATTATATGTTATGATAAATTATATAATAAATTAGCCTATATAATATGAATATATCAAATAAATTTACAAATATGAATACCTAATAGATGTATATATATCGATATTTACATACATTGATCGAGAAAAAATTACTTTTCCGATGATATTATATTGAGTGGTTTTATGTGAGACCGTCTCACGTATCTTAATCTGTGAGACGGGTCAACCTTACACATATTCACAATAAAAAGTAATACTTTTAGCATAAAAAGTAATACTTTTTCATGGATGACCCAAATAAGATATCCGTCTCACAACTACGGCCCATGAGATCGTCTCACACAAATTTTTGCCTATTATATTAATAAAATATTTATGATATATGCGATTTTCAAATAAAAATGATTTTCAATGGGAGTAATTTTTGTTAATAGAACCACAACTAGTATCATTCTAATCACACCTATTTATTTGATTGTTTAACGTGTGCAACTAATACATTTGTCAAGTTAAGCCGGGACCACCGGTCGGTCCGCCCCGCCATAGAAATGGGTCCGGCTAGGTTAGAGAAATCTCAAATATTTGGTGGCGAGTCAAATGGTTTGAGCCCGTGCGGATTGCAGGTTAGAGCGAGGTGGGTCGGCTCGGCATAATATGATTTTATTTTAATATTTTTTTTTATATAAAAATGTATTTTTAAGTTTTTTTATAGATATTTTTTAGATTTTATCTGACTTATTTGAATGAATTTTAATGATAACTAATTTGTAATTTTTCTTTAGTTTTTTTTTATATTTTATTTAACAAATTATTATACATTATTAATTTCTTAAAGTAATGTTTTTAATATCGCTTAACAATTTGATAGAATTTCAAATATTTTTAGTACTTTTTATTTAAAAAAAATTATCAGTATTTTTCTCTATTTTTTAATTCTCTATTTAAAAAAAAATAGACAGGTCGGTTCGTCTAAACCGTGGCCCAAATTAGATCGGACTGAGTCGATCATTTAATGGCCGTCAAATGGCGGGCCCGCTTGCCCCGCCAGCCCGTAAAACCAAGCAACTAAGCATAAAATAACTCTTAAATTGATTTTTGAGAGGCGCGTTCGTGGACGAGTAATTTTAAGAGTCAACTTAATTACAGGTTTCCCCAATTTAAACCTATAATTTTCCATTGTTTATGATCGAAGATAAAGATGAAATTGAATACCAGCCTAAATTGAATTTGCGATCTATCTCATATTCTCTTTTACCGGAATAAACTTCAATTATTACAGGAATAACTTAATTGCTTGTGGTTTGGATTTCGGCAATCCCAATTAGTGTAATTTAGTGGTGATTCTATTCATAAGATGAAGAAATCAAAGTTTCTGCAGAATTCGAAGGATATGCTTTCCAGGAGCTTCAACCCGGCCAAATGGTAATCACTCTGTGATTTTATATTCGTGTTCAACCATATCGTGGGCAAATTTTGTTTTTCAATTTTATATTTTATTATGTTTTGAATTGTTTGATTGGCGTGCTGTGACATGTATTTTTTAGTTGATTGATTATTGAATGAGCAAATTTTGTTTATCTCGGTTATTGATAGACAATTATTGGGTGTTTTTGGGTTTGTTGAATTTGAGTGCTATGACTTGATTTGATGCAGCAAGACATCGCTGAGGTTAGCGGGATCAAGGCTGAAGCTTTTGAGGAACAGGAAAGAAGTTCAAGTGAAACAGATGAAAAGGGAAATAGCACCGTTGCTTGAGTCTGGTCAGGATCGGACAGCCCGAATTCGAGTATTGATCTATGGCTCCTGTTTGTTTTTGTTTTAATCAAGATCCATGTTTTATGAAATTCCATGTGTTCTGTTTCCATTTTCTTTGTTTCTTGTGACTGTTAAATGTCAATTTGCTTTATAAATTGGTTCTGTGTCTTGATTTGCAATGCAAAATACATGTTGCAATATATGAAGACCTTGAACTAATGTATTCTCTCTAACTTTGGTAAACCGGTCTAAATACAGTTAATGTAAAGTCTTTGTTGCTTGGTTTTAGTTGCAATAGTTGGATTTAGGTATAAATATTGGTGCAGGAAATGTGAACGTAGAAATGTGCCTAGATCTTAGAAATTATTGAGGGGACATATCACATGTTATTGTTGAAAGCTATTGTTCAAATGCTCCAAAATTCTTTTCCAATATTTTAGATTGTAAGATATTCTGACATCTATATTGATGAGAAAGAGTGTTGATTATCGTAGAAAAATTTTACTCCCTCTTTGTTTTGAGGTTGATCTTTGAGATTGATTCCTAATTACATCAAGAGTTGAAATAGTGAAAAAATTGGACATCATCTTTTTTAGCGTAAAATTGGTGCTGGTTGTGCTTTGGTTATAATCCATGTTTATTTTAAGGGTAATCTTGAAAGACAATTTGTCATTTAAGAAATGAAAATAAACAATAGATTACCCAGAACATCTGCTATTCCATCCTGAGATCTGTACGATACAATTTGATGTCATTACATATGGTGGAAAATTTTGAAATCCAAGAAGTCTTGAACTTTAATTAGCACTTTCGCTGAAAATTAGAATATATTATAAGCATGCTAGGTAGGTTGTCTAATTAATGATATCTGTCTACATCTCTCAGAGGAAATTTTTTGTTTTTAACACCAATTTGAAAAGATTGATTTTCTTTCCTGCTTTGATCATCATCTAATATTGGAGTATCCACCCTAAATAAGGTATTATACTCACATCTATCTTATTAAATATCAGGTCGAGCATGTCATCAGGGAAGAGAAGATGATGGCTGCATACGATCTCCTCGAGATTTACTGTGAACTTATTGTTTCACGATTGTCCATAATTGAATCGCAAAAGTATGTATATCTTGTCTGACAGAATGCCCCATGAATAACCATGTTACTGATAGTTCATAATTTAGTTGTTTCAAAATTAACTAAATTATCTCTTGAAGAACTTACTCTATACTAATGAGCTCGTGCATCACGACAATTACTTTACGGTAAAGAAGTATCTAGGAGACAAAGTTGTTTGGCTATTTTTTAAGTAGACTGCTAGGTGTTTTCCTATTTAACAAATTTGGAAAAGAAACATTTCTGTGAACCGAACCCATTAGCTTCTGTTACAAAAAACATTGTTCTTCATTTAATCATTACATTGGCACAGTCATGATGAGACCTTGTTTTGGGCTAAAATTTGAGAAGACCAGGAATCATTGTGGCCGTACTATACATGCATTAATCTGCCCAATAAAATTTAACTGACCTACTCATCTTATCTATCACCGACAGCAATTTGGAAAGGACTCTTTTCCGAGTTTCCAAATTTTACGAATGATTTTGTGTTGACTTGATGTTCATATTTTAGTGTGTCGTTTCTTGCTTATCTGAATGTGAAGTAATATAAACATTCCCTTGTCCATTTGCTGGTTAGGTCTATAGGTCTAATTATTGTGTATTCTATAAGCTTTTTATCAGAGCACAGGCTTCTGCTTGTGTGCTTTTTTTAATTAGGATCGTATGTATGTTATAAATGCTATTATTTGATTGATTAACCAAATGAGTTTCACTTTTTGTTGAGCATGTCACGAAATTGAAGGATTTGACCCTTCTACTCTTTCCCACGATATGGTGCATTGAAGAATATGTTTTGTCCATTTTTCTGATTTATTCATGGTTCCTTCGTGTTATGGTTCAGTGAACATATTGCGATATCTATATATTTTTGTTACCACGTTTTTTTATGCTATGCGTAGGAC